>NC_134527.1:27655525-29117400 GCF_027942865.1 Odontesthes bonariensis
CTGTATATAGAGTGCCTATATATGATAAACACAGTATGAGTGCCCATGTGAATGGATGAAACACATCTAAAGCAGTTTGCAGAACCAAAACAAGGCTCAAAGACACTATATAAGTATGTAACATTTACCCATTATTACAAAAATTAAAAAAAACAAAAAAACAGTTATTACTATTTATAAAACGAAAAAAAAACTATTACATTAGTTCTTTTAAAGAGGAAAGTTATCTTTAGAATTTCTGATGGGTTTGATTTTGTTTTATTTCGATGGACAGTTTACCCCCAGATGGTGCAACTCACCCCAGACCCAGATCAACCTACCTCAAACCTCAGGCAAACTGAGCCACAGGAACACTTCTTTTAAGAAGCAATGTTATTTAAATACACTTTCATAGATTACTTCCTATTATTTTAATTGATAAGACAAATCCTGAAATTTGACGCTTTTATTAAACTTTTGTGTCATTTTTTCTTATCTGGAGGACCTCAGAAGTGAAAAATGGCTCATCCTGCTCCATTTCTCCGACCTTTACCACGGGTACCATTTGTGCCATGTACACATGTGGCAGTGACACATTTTGATGTGGGACTGTGTTTGAAATTCAACATTTCTTCACTCTGAAGTCTTTGTTTCACCTCCTCCAAACGCCCAGGTCACCATGTGAACCACATCCTGACACACAAATGAAGCTGTGTCAGGAGGAAACGTCTGACTGCTGTCCCCCGTGGATAGATTATCTGCTCTGCTCTCTTTTCTGCTGCCATCAACTCTCCTCTGTTTTCTGCTTTCACAAGCGGTCGTCTCACATTTCCTCTTCCCGTCTTTTATCATCCATCCTTGCCTCGTTTCTCTTTGGGTTCATTTTGGTTTCCTTTCCTCCCGTCATCCCTTCCAGTCTCACTTCATAATCTTTCATCTCCACTTGTCTGCCCTCTTTTATTTTCTGAGATTCCTTCTTTCTCTCCTCTTTCTCTTCTGCATATTACAGAGTCATGCGATCATGTCAGAGCTGAAACTGAAGTCAGGGCCGTTCAGGCCTAGTTGATCCTTTACGGCATCATGTCACCAGGACAGGTGCTCAGGTGGGCCACTAAACAGCCTCAGATCAGCTTTCAGCTGAATGACCTACAGACCAATCACCTGAAACTGCAAAATTGAGATGAAGAGCTGTTTATTTAGATCCGAGAGGGGTTGAAAACAGCCATCAGCTTCTGAGTTATTGTGGTCTATTAGCGAGCATCTCTGAACTGAGCAACCCAATATTGTGGGGTTGGGAACAAACATTATGTAAATTCAGACTGATGCCTCTCAAAGTGGAGTCAACAGACGCTCCAAATCACATGACCGATTTAAGATGAGGTACGCAGCCTCACTGAGTCTCCGTTTTAAGTTGTGTTGAAAATAAAAAACTATAAACCAGTTTTTAAATTGTGATGATCAGCCCAGTAAAATCAGACTTATGTTAACGCCAGGCTTTTTTATTATCGTCACATTTGGTGCAGGAAGAAACGGTAAAAACAGGCCATTCTGAGGGGAAAAAAAAACTAACATGACATCTGCTTTACTATTGGTGGAAAAATGCACTAAATCAACCAATGAAAAAAAAATGATGAGGCAATCGGTTGCTGTGGAGGGGGGGGGGGGGGGGTGAGAGTAACGGCTGCCCCCTGGTAGGCAACACACTGGCAGTGTCAGGCCTGTGATGTGCCCCCCTGTCTTGTGGAGGTCCGCTGTTTTAATACAGTGTGTCAAACGAAAAATAACCGTAAAGTTACACATGTGAGGTTGTGCTGAAAACACTAATGACAACTAACAATGCAAGTATTTTAGTTTCTAAACAGTAAGGTGAAATATCAAGATAAAATCAAAAGAAGTCAAAAACGACCAATTCCACCCTTGACCCCAGAGGGTTGAATAAGTGAAAACCATAATTCATTACTTGTGTTTTGATCTCCTTTTTTTCTAGTTTCCGAGCGGGGAACACACTCCTATGTACAATTAGAGGTAATAAATTAGAGGTAGTGAAAGTAAGTTTCCTCTCCTTCTGAGGCCTGAGGTTGTGTTTCTGCACGTCTGAATTGTAACAACAAAAACTTTTAATTGCACTCAGAATGGCTTTCCTCTCAAGATAATGAGGAAAAGCTAAAGTACATTTAAATAGCTGCAAAAACTATGAATGTGTCAGTTAATGTTTTGTTTTGCTCATTATAATATCCAATTCCCCCTCTTAGTGACTGCAGCTGTATTTAACTGTTGCATAGGAAATTAAAACATTGTGCAGGAGAGGCTACAAGGCTCATAAAGATAAATATTGAATTGTAAAATATGCTAATATAATAAATAAGACACTGTTTAAATATCCGGAATAAAGATATTGGCTAAACTGATCATTCTGAATTCTGATCATTTACTGAACTTGATCCTTTATACGTCCATATAACCATTTAAAAAACTTAATGAAAACAGGGTTTTTGTCATTTTAAAAACAATAACTGTGATCTGATTTGAACTTCTGAGTCTTCCCACACAAACATCATCTATCAGTGTCCCCACGTCTTTTTCTGCTCTCTGTAGTCTGATTCATTTAGCGTCACCATCTATTTGCAGCTCAATTGAACCTGAGTGGAGAATTAACAGCACTTATGCTGCGTTAATTTCTAATACTTGAATGATCATATTCACGTGTAGAGTTAAAGATTCATTTCCAAAGTCAAACATTTCTCCATCTCTGTGGGGATATTTGTTTTAAAAGTGTTAAAAGTGCTCATACCCTGATCTAAGAAACCCTGCTCACTTCCTCCTTGAATCTTTGGAAATGGTTTTGGCTGAAAATGAACAAGAAAATTAAATGGTTATTCATAATGACTTATATGAGAATTAATTGTCAGCTAAATGTTGATGGTCCAGACAGCCTGATCGACAGCATAAAGAGCACAAACCACAGAATAAATGAGGTAATTATGAAACCTTCAGGAGCACGAGGAACAAAGGAGAGGTTTTGGGAAACAATGCAGCAGGATTAACTCATGATTGTTGGTCAGGGAGCACAGATAGGCCTTATCATACCTTTCACTGAGTCTGAGACAGAAGAGAACGCATTAGACTGGTGGTTCTCAAAGGTTTCTGTCACATGGTATAACACATGAAAACAAGTATTTCCATATAATTGCAGCTAGATTTGGAAAATATGCAGGAGACATGAACGACATTCTCTTAATGAAATAAATTACACTGACGTATTAAAAATGTGTTCATCTGTGCCGGTTAGCTGAATGGGTTGAGCAGGTGTCCCGTATACCGAGGTTTAAGCTCCTTGGTTCGAGTCCCGGCTTGGTGTCGCGCCCATGGGATTTTCCCCATGTTTTTAGTTTTATGTTTTATCATGTTTTAGGTTATGTTTTGGTTTTTGAGTTCATGTTTTGCCATTGCTTTTGCCCTCACTTCACATACCAGGTCATTAGTTGTCACTCATGTCACCTGTTTGTCATTGTCCCCTGCTGCACACTGTCACCAATCACTCCCAGTTCCCTGTTTAGTTTCCAGGCTCCCCTGTTATTGTGTGAGATCCTTACCTGATTTTCACCCCTCATGCCACGCTACGGCTTCACGTGAAGTTAAGTGTATTTAAGTGTTATTCCAAGTAATGTTCCTTGTTTTGTTTTTCCGTCATGTTTTATTTTCCACAGTTTAGGTTTTTGTCATCCGGCTCAGCAGCGCCTTTTGTTTAACTTTGTTTCTTGTCTTACACACCTGAGTCCGCATCCGTGTCCTGCCTACCCACCCCGTTGCGACACTTGGGGCCCTTTGCTGCATGTTCTTCCCCTCTCTATCTGACCCATTTCCTGTCAAGCAACTTTCCAATAAAGGCCACTAGTGCTGAAAAATTCATTAAAAACATTTTTAAATGTGTTCAAAAAAACATTTCCATTTTACGTTGTGCAATGAGACCAGGTTAGGAAATTTCAATGACCGAAGTTAACTAAAATAAAAGATGAAATTCAAACACACTCGATGCAAAGTGAGTGTGTTCTGTTCAGCATATTCTAATGATCACGGTAAATCGTCCACTGATTTACTGACTTCTTCCAGCTCGTGAACTCACAGCTCAGCAGAAGTTGTGTTCACTCTCTCTGACTGCTTCTCTGGGTCTTTCTGCAGGTCTCTATCCAGCATCATCCTCTAACATTACCTGCTGCAGGCTGTAATGTTCTCTCATCCAATATCTCACTGTCACACTTCTGCTACTGCACATGGTGCACTTTGCTTTATAAGATGTGAATTAGCTTCTATCATCTGGTCCCACATTTAGTCTTTTCAGTTGCCTTTCAATAAGTCATGTCTTTGCTTTGTGTTAATACTTTGGAGTGCGAAGTTCTTCTTGTTCATATCTTTTGAGCAGCTATCATAAACTTTTCCAACTTTTTACTTACTCTGACTTTTTACTGCCTGTCTGCATTTTGAAGGTGTTGTACTGCCGTTTAGATACAACTTATAGAACATCTTCAGCAGGTTATCTGGCACAGCTTAACAGCTCAAAACTGCTACTGACAATATTATAGTAGTACAATATAATATAGAAATACTGTTCTGGGCAAAAGTCTTGATCAACTTCTCGTTTAGTTAACCATTTCCAGAAAAAAAGGAAATAGTTAGTGATTTATTTAAACCTAAGCAAACATAAATATAAATACAGTATATGAGGCAAAAACAGAGCTCTAAAGTGAATATCAGGTCTGAGCTCCTTTATTCTTCAACACAGCCTGAACCCTCTTAGACAAGCTTTCTGTCTATTCTTTAAGTAGTCTTCAGGAATAGTTCTCCAGGCTTCTTGAAGGACATCCCAAAGCTCTTCTTTGGATGTCGGCTGCCTTTTGTTCCGTTCTCTGCCAACATGATCCCACACTGCTTCAGTAATGTTGAGGTCTAGGCTCTGGGGAGGATTCATCCCTCCATCAGACCTGCTGCCACTGATTTTCAGCCCACTTCTTGTGTCCTTTGGCACAGCTCAGCCTTTTCTCCCTGTTTCCCTTCCTTAAGAATGGCTTCTTGACAGCCATCCTTCCACAGAGGTTATTTCTGATGAGGCTTGGGCCAACAGTAGATGGATCAGCTGAAGGTCCAGATGCATCTCTCAGCTCCTGTGTCAGGTCTTTGCTGGATTTTTTCCTCTTTCTTAAGGACATCACTTTCAGATACTGTTCATCTGCTGTAGATAGTTCTTTAGGCCTGACACTTCTTCTTCTGTCCTCCACTTGTCCAGTTTCCTCAAATGTTTTAAGGACACACTGCACACCATGCTGAGATATGCCAAGTTTTCAGCTAACAGCTCTTTGGGAATCACCTTGTTGCTGCAGAAATCCTGTTTTCTGTCTGTCAAACTGTGTTATCTTTGCTGTTTTTCATAGATGAAACTAAAGAAATGGAAACAAATGATGTGTCTTTGTGACAGGCTGCTAGTAACAAAGTGCCTAAAGATCCAATTTAAAATGGCTTCTTTGCTAAGTTGTCTGTTATGTGTGGACACAACACTGGTTCATCCCTTGAGTTAGGAGCCTTTTTTCTGCTTGAATGATTCATAGGTCAGAGTTAAGTGGCTTAACAAAGAAAAAACACATTCCTCTGATAATGCTCGGGTACAAGGACTGGACTGAAAATGAGTGAAAAAGCAGAAAATGTCCAAAGAAAAACTTTGAAAGACATTCAGAAAGTCTGGAGAACTATTGATCAGGACCACTTTAAAGAAATGAGGGCTGGATTAGGACTTTTACACAGGACTGTATGTTTGGTCCCTTATATCAATCATTATTGCTCTTTTTAGCTTCACACACATCCCTGCTGTTTCGTTTAAGGCTATTAACAGTTAACTGCTTTTCAAACTTCCTTCCTCTCATAAAAACACAACTCCATAAACACTCTGTCACGCCCAGCCTTACCCTCCAATCAATTTGCGACACTCTTGTCTGAGACATACTTTAATGTTTCAGCACTCTTTCTTCTGCCACTGCTATTTAACACACTTCTGTATTATCCTCTTATCTCTCCCTCCCTCCATTCACCGCTCGCTCCCTCCCTCTATATTTTTCTCTCTTTATCTGCTTTTAGCATTCACAGACTGACTCGATGTGGATCGTCACATCAAGCTTTAAGATTCCCGTCGACAGGTGATGTGACAGCAAACGGCTCTGACAAACAGCAGCGCCACACATGTGAGCAAACATGTGGACGTCATGTTATCTGATCCAGTTATAAGTCTGAAATTGGAAATAAGTTAAACATTATACAACACCTGCACTACTACACTGTGTGTGTGTGTGTGTGTGTGTGTGTAGGTGTGTGCGTGTGTGTTAAAGATAGTGACACAAAGTGCTTTTGAAGTTGCATTGGTTGCAGCTCTTCTGCTTTGCCTGTGTTTGTACTTGTGTTAATCTGAGAGAGCAGAGGCCAATTTACAGAGCTGTGAGTCTATTTCACAACTGTTTGAACACACGTGCATATACACACATGCACTCTCAGAAAGTGTAAATGACAATGTATTACCTGACATTTAAACTCTTGTGTGAAGCTGACACAGTCCGAGGTTGTGCAGCAGGTTTGATACAGAACAGCCAACCATAGAGTGACACATGTCAAAGTCAACCAGTTTAACATTTCATCACATCTACGTGCCTTTCTCTTCACTTTTGTGTCACAGGTTTATTCTTTTCCTTTTTTTGTGATGGGAGTTTTAAAGCAACAAAAACAAATCAAATGCTCCCTTGCTGTTTCTCTGATAAATAGGATTATTATACACCAGTCATCAGCAGGCTCGCTGACGATTAGGGCAGACACTCTGAATCCACCTGACAGCATCAGCTCAGTATCAGCTCTCGTTTTCAGTTTTAGGACTTTGGAAATAACTGAAATGTTACACCACTGCGCTGCCTGACATTGGACTGAGCTGCAGAGTTTATAGAAAGCTTCACAAAGCGTGAACAAATGTGCAGAAGATCAGACAGGACTTATCCCAGTCGTTTACTTTTAGTCAGAACAAAAGATTTTTAAATGTGTTCAAAAAAAATTTCTGTTTTACGTTGTGCAATGAGACCAGGTTAGGAAATTTCAAGCTGTGATTTCACATCAAACAGAAACCAATGTTTAAATCAATTCATAGATGACAGCATTTTGCTCTGATAGCTGCTTTTTATGGGAGTCCTTGTTTCCCTGAATCTCTGCGCGGTTATTAAGACGGCGAATGAAAGCAGAGAGATGGACACTGACTTGACAAAGAGGTCTCGGAGAAAACTTTAACTGGACCGTGTGGTTCATGGTTGGAGAAAAAGGGGCAACTGGACATGTGCAGAGTGGAATAAAGTCCAGCCTTCCTCCAGGAGATTGGTTCCAAAAACCTCTGCTGTACATCAAGGTGAGCCCAACGATATCTAGATGATATCTCTCAACCTCACGCACAAGCTCAGGTTCCTTCCCCACCAGTGAAGTGGCGTTCCATGTCCCAATGGCCACTTTCAGCAGCCGGGGATCGGATCGCCAAAGCTTCTGCCTTTGTATGCTACCCCATCCACAAAGCTCTAGACCCTTACGGCGCATCCTGCAGGTGGCTGGTCCAAACTAGGATGCATTCAATTGTTGGCAGCATTTCACTGGCTGATGGGGAGCTGATTCTCTCTTATCAATTCAACTGTTTTTCTCCATCATCATTTTAACCGAAGTCTAAAAAACTGAAAAGAACTGTGAATGACGTTATTAAATTAAACTGTTTAGTGGCTGATATTCACACACTGGGATATTTTAAAGCTACAGAACTTATGAATGTGCTTAGTTACATTCCAACACTGCTTGATGGCAGCTGTTGAGGTGGAGCACAAAAATAATAATGTTAAATTTCAGCATCTCAAATAAGAGAACCTCCTTCTGTTCTCAGTAACAAATCGTGTAAACTTAATACTTTTGGGCACTCAGATTGTTGACTCTACAGATGTCACGGTCCAGCTCCAAAGGTTTTCAGCCTTTATTTGGCTAAATGATCAAACAACATTTTCCATTTGCAACAGATTTATACAACCACACCATGAGATCTGGGGCAAGAAAACACAACAGAGTGAGATGGAAACAGGAACACGTGATCTCTGTCCCAGTAATAACGACAATGTTATGTTGTCAGTAGAATTTTGGATGGAAAAAGGGTTTAAATGAAAGGACATCTTCAGCTGCACAGTCTCTCTCACACACACACAAACACACTGATGTTTGTGGTTACAAAGACAAGCATTCATTCAGGCATTCACAGATGGAGAGAGCGAGCCATTTAGTTCGTCTTAATCAGCTTCCATCAACAAATCAACAGTCACTGCGGCAGCTTCGAAATGTGCTTGTCATTTTTTTCAATCTGCACGAAAACACACCACAAACAAACACAGCAGCATTACCTGAGATGATGGAGGCATGTCTGAATTCCTCAGAGAAATGGATTGGCTCATATGGAGACGTCTCGTAAAACTCTTCCCCTGAAAAACAACAGAAAACAGCAAAGTGTTCAGCTGGTGCACAAAAACAGACGGCAGCCGACACACCTGACCATCTGGACCTAACTGAAGACAACGTCAATGTCACTTCGCCTGTGCTGACTCATTAAAAAAGAAGTCTGTTTCAGTCTCATAAACATGTTTGGAACTGCTTGGACTGATAGTTGGAGCTGAAGTTAAACAAGAACTTTCTGGCTCTGTTCCTCAAGTTAGAAAAAAATCATTTTTAATTTTCTATCAGAGAGCTCAGTACACAGCGTCTCTCTCTGCCTTCAAGAATTTCTTAAAGTCTCATCTTTTCAGAGAACACCTCCAACACCCTAACACATTATACTTTGCACTTCTTTAACACTTCTACGGATTTAGTTATTAATTCTTACATCAATGTTTTGCACCAAAGTGTGAATGTTAATCCTATCTGTAAGTTTCTTTGGATAAAAGCTAAAATAATAAATGGAAATGTAGGGCAACAAGGAAACAGAAAACAACATTCAGGTAAAGCTTGTCCTATACATTTTTAAAAAACTATTTTTCATGAAAATACTTGATTATTCTTTCAATAAATCAGCCAAAAAGAAGCAGATGCCAAATAACACCAGCTTTAATACAACAAAGTTCCCAAACATCAGCGTCATAACAGTGTTTTGTGCCATAAAAATAAAATTGTGCTTAATCTTTAAAGACTCATCCTGTGTGACAGCTTTGATCAACTGAAGGTGGTGGGTTCATCAGATTTCTGCAGCAGTCGTTCAGAGTAATTTGTCCCGTAAATACCGGCCACACTGATCCAAGGCCTGCCTGAACCGGGCCGTCACCCTTTCTCATCCTGTCTGCGACAGAAGCGGCATGCATTCGTCTCCAAAATACATCAAAGACGACAAACTAAAAGCGCTGCGACTGTAAAACAGCAGCAGCGGCATTAAACCACAAACACGAGATGAGCTCGATGCGACTCATTCTGGAGATTTCACACCTCACTTAGAGAATAATTCCACTTCCTTTTGTCACTCATTTTGTGCTGAACTCCTAAAATCCCTAAACAATTAGTTTGGTGTTCACATCAAATTTGAATTAGTTCTTCAATCAAGTGAAGTGCTTTTGACACACTTGTGGAAAACATTAACTAACTGTTAACAAGTGGAACAAGAAGTACTGTCAAGTGACTGACTGATCAGAACTGATGAGTTCATTCTCATCAGTACAGAATAGTCCTCCTCCACTGCTTCAACGTTCACAGAGTCAAGTCAAATTCATTTCTAAGTACATTTAAAAACAACAGACATTAACCAAAGTACAATTAGAGAGACAAGAGAACAACACAAATGCATAAAACATCAGGAAACAACACAGATAATTAAATGTCAAGAACTCGATCTGGATTAAAATTGGTGTGATATGATCACGCTTACGTCTGTCTGCGTGTTAAAAGAATTGGACGAGGAGAATTAAAACCGGCATGGTAGTTTTGCTGATTAGATAGTTTTTTAGGCCTGACACTTCTTATTTTGTCCTCCACTTGTCCAGTTTCCACAAATGTTTTAAGGACACACGGCACACCATGCTGAGATATGCCAAGTTTTCAGCTAATAGCTCTTTGGGAATCACTTTGTTGCTGCAAAAATACTATTTTCTGTCTGTCAAGCTGTGTTAGCTTTGGTGTTTTTCATTTTTCAACAAAAAAGCGCATTGCTCTGAGAATGGCCAGGTACAAGGACTGGCCTGAAAATGTGAAAAACTTTGAAAGGCCTTCAGAAAGCCTGGAGAACTATTGCTCAAGACCACTTTAAAAGATTCCAGAAAGTCTTGCTGCTCGGAGCGAAACAGAAAGAAATGAGGACTGATCAGGACTATCTGCTGAACTGTACATTCATTCCAATCCCAGACTGGCAGAAATTATTAAAAAACAATGACAATGAAGATTCATATAATGGGTAGAATGTCTAGAACCTTTTCAGAACCTGTCTAGAAAAGTTTATGATATTTCACAATTTATCTTTTCTAACCGAAAACATCTCCATGATGTCACCTGTGTAAAAACATCTACCACAGCTGCTACTCCAGGGCCTGCTTAGTGCTTGTTTTCTTTTCAAGTTTGTCCATCTACCAGCAGGAGGAAGGGATGTCATGCAGCCCTGACACACCAGTTTTCTATTGTCTCTTAATTATCTTCCATGTATAAATACTTGGTTTTCTTCCCCATTCTTTGTCAGATAGTCTGCATTATCAGTGGTTATTCTGGTATTCTAGGTTAAACCATTGTCTTGTGTCTTTGGATTTATTCTTACGTGTTAATTTGGATTTCCAGTGCCTGAGCTCACCTGTGAGTTTGTTGCCTTCCTGCTTCTGTCCGCTCCACAGGAGAAGTTTGTGTGTGCAAGTCCTCAATAAAGTGAACTTTTTGAATATAAAATACTTCACCCGTTTCTGTGCCTCCGCTCCACACTTCAACAAAGTGTGACAGCATCGCTTTTTTTCTCCATCTTTCTTTCCTCCCTCTTTTTTATCTTCATCACTAATTGGCTCTTACTTTTTGCCTTTTGTCACCCCCTTACCTGATTAAGTTCACCTGATTATGCTCAGACTTTTCACCTTCACACAGGTCGTCAGTTTATCACACGCTGTAGGTCTCATGCTGCAGTTCAGCTGAACACTTTAACCTTTTCTCTTTACGATGCACACAATGTGACTGTTTAGTTTTCATCATGTATCGGTTGTCTTTCAGGTGTGTGTTTGGTTGACTTTTCATCCTGAACCTTTGTCTTGGAAGTGGAAAGACAATAAATGAGGTCTGTATGACTTTAGCAGAGCTCAGTTTTCGTGGACGGAGGTCCATCCATCCATCCATTTTCTGCCACTTATCCAAATGTGACAGAAAAGTTCAACTTTTGATCCCCAGAAACTCCCTCTGCCTGGCAATCTCCTCCAGCTCTTCCAGGGAGACGCCAAGTTGTTCCCAAGCCAACTGAGATCTAGTCTCTCCAGCCGGCGCTGGGTCTGCCCAGAGGCCTCCTCCTGGTCGGACATGTCAGAAACACCGCACCAGGGATGTGTCTGTAAGGCATCCTGACCAGATGAACCACCTCAGCTGACTGCTTTGCATGTGCAGGAGCAATGGCTCTACAGTGAACTGGTCAAGCTCTTCACCCTATATCTGAGGCTGAGCCCAGCCACCCTTTGATTGTAGCAGCAACCTCGTTCTTTTAATCACTACACATGGTTTGTGACCATAGGTGAGGGTTGGAATGTAGATCAACAGGTAAATCAACATCTTCTTCCAACAACAGACAACCTTCCAAATTGCTGCGTTTGTACTTCTAGAAAAAACTGAAGCATCAGGTAATAAAAAGGAATTAAACAAATTACCTTTAGGTTGTCATCAACAAATGAAGGTCCAGTTTAATCACTAAAATATTAATGTCAATAAATCCTCAAAATCCTCAGAATCCTCTCCCCTCCATCACCAGATGGTCTTTTTCCATTAACCATATTTCCTCCCCTGTCAGGTGTTTCTACCTGCTAGCTGTGGGTTTTCTTTGCTCACAGTGGAAAAACTTGCTGACCAAAATCCTGCTTGTCAGCAAGAGTCTTTGGCTGCGTTCCTATGTACGTTGTATGTTTAATAACCGAAAAAAGAAAAACATCGCTGGTTGGAACTGATCAAGCTGAAAAAATGTCCCATTTGCATAATCAGACAATCAATCAGTGCATTTGGATCAGATTCATTCCCCTCAGACAGAGCAATAAAGCGTCTGGCTGGTTGCTCGTGAAAGAATCCTGTCTTGTAAGGTCTCTGCAGCCTTTTTCCTCCCTGGTCAGACAGAATACTGCGAAAGAGCTGCAGTCCTGCTGTGAGCCTCAACCCTCAAATAGCTTTCTGTTCACTACAACGACACTAAGAGCAGCACTGCAACAGGAAACAGGCTCACCCCTGAGGAAGATGAGCGCTCTGGTAGTCTGAGACGCAGGCGGGCTTCCTCTGTGTCGTTTGATGCATTCAAACCAAAAGTTCAGCATTAACGTTCAAACAAAAAAATCTATGGAGTTGTAAAGCCTAACAAAATCCCCCACTGCAATATTTTTTTATTCTATAATCTATATCACAGAAGAAGCAAATATTGCAGTGTCTGTTTTTCCCATGATGCAGCTGCCCTTTTTCTAACAATGAACGGTCACAAGCTTCGGGTGATGAGCAGCAGGGTTTGTGAGAACTGCACAGTTTAGGGGATCTCAAGGTAAGAAAAGAACCACAAGAAGAACTAAAATGTGTATGTTATCGCTCTGTGAGTTCAGGCAGAATATTTTCTTTATATCCCATCAGTCGGACCAAATACAAACATTTCAACTTTATTTTTATGCAAACTGTTTCTTTGAAAACCTGCAGGAAGTTTGCTTTCAGTGCACCTGTATATTTCCCTAAGATTTCGACAGCTGAAGTAGAAACAAAGTGAGGGTCATGTTTTGATATTCTGTCCATAAATTCAGATTTACAGTACAACAAGATGAAAAATTGCACACAAGATAGCAGACATAATATGAAAGAAATACAAAGTAATATGTTCAGAATGGTGGAGCAGATGGAGAAGAATGAAGCAGCTGAGAAAAAGATGCAAAAACTCAGTCTGGATGGGTGAGATTGGGAATGAGGTAATCTGAGGTTTCAAGGACAAAGTAGTTGAGTAAGATGGGTTTGGCCATGTGAGGAGGAGAGGTTCTGATGAGAGGAGGTCACTGGAAACAGAGGAAAAGAGGAAGGTCAATGAGGAGATTTATGGATGTGTTGAGAGAAGACATGCAGGTGGTGACAGAGGAAGATGCAGAGGAAATAGACTTGAGTCCGAACAGGAGCAGCTGGAAGAAAAGATGGATTTGTGACATTAAATCAGGCAGCACATTGCCTCTGTCCTCTCAGGTAGTGATGATTGATCAGCACCTCAAGCTTTTGTCTAAATCATAACTTCAGAGACAGACAAAAAGATAAAGCCTCTGAATTAGTGTTTTCTTTGCAGAATGAAATGCACTTCAAAAATAACAATAAGGACGGTAATGGTAACAGTGAAGTGTGGCATAAAGAAGCAGTTAGTGCCTAACAGAACAGTGGCAGTGGAAAAAAAACTGTCTTCACTCTGATTTTAAAGAAAACAACAACTTGTCAAATCATAAGGACTAAAAACAATCCTGTCTACTTATTTTAAATACGTTGAACATTTCCACAACAGTTTTTCACACCTGTTCTGGGAGATGCAGCCATTTTACATTGAATATAAATGACAGAGTACAGGATGACTCACTCTCATGGCTGAGACGTTGCAGAGTTAGAAGCAGAGGAATTGGTGTCGAGCTATTGAGTAGGTATGATGACAATATGCAACAAAGCAACAATCGAATGTGAGCTTTTCAAAGGCTGATGCTGATTATTTACAGAGTAGTTCTTCACACATGTTGATATCTTCCTGTGCCAACCGCATTCCCCACAAATGCAAGCTACATCGCCATAGATGTGAGTCTTTATTCTGAAGTAAATGTTGTTAAACTACTATAAGAACACAATAATATCTGGACTCTAACAGGCCACACAATGTTTCATGCCAACACGTCATCTAATTTTGTAATGAATGCAGGAGGCTGACATTACATCTATAATGCTGCTGCTACAGACCGAGTCTGGAACGCAGCATGGTGAGGTCCAGGCCTTTCTTCCCTCAGTCTACATTCCACCACATGCTGATGGCAAATGAGCACTTTCCTCCTGTTTTCCTTTTTTCTGCCAGGAAAGAGGAGCAATTAATCTTCTTGATTCTGGATTCAGTGGGAGACAACAACGGATTAGACTTTGGGATGTAGCAGACCTTTACATGCACAAAAAGCTGGAAAACGACAGGAAAGAGGAAAACCTTTGTATTCAGTGATGGTATTATATCCAGATGTGTCAAAGATTCTGAGAATTCTGGGAAAAGTTAACCTCCACAGCTCTGAAGTTTTTATTTTTCTTTAAATTTGCTTAGATTCCACAAGCTGGAGTCAGAGGAAATACTTTAATTTTTTTTGATCATTCAAGGAGGAGTCATTTCCTATTGCGAAAGCATCTTTTACAACTGCAGTTTACAATAAATCTTGATGTAATGTTGGATAAAAATGTCAAGATTTATATTACAGAACAAATAGAGATGCTGCGGTGGAAATCAGAGGACCCTGTGACAGTTGGCCTCCCTCAGCACCGCACAGGAAGCTCTGTAGTTTTTCTGTTTATTCTTGCAGGAGTCCATCAGATATTCCTGTCATACTGTTGTCTGCTCAGTGTTTTACCGCAGTGAGAGAACAAACAGAACACGAAAATGACTAAATGTCACTTTATGACAATCCTGCGGCAGAAGACAGCAGAGAGCTTATCGTCGGCTTCATTGTTTCTGCTGCAGCGACGCTAACAGGAAACGAGCACAGAGGACTTTTAGCCAACAAATCAGAATAAAACACACACCAAAGAATCTACACCAGCAGGGAGGTTTTTATGGCAGGCTGAAGTTCGTCATGATAAAAGGAAAATGAAAACTCTGAGCAGCTTTTCTCTCAGCTTTGTTAGATCATCTTCACTGACCACCAACCTTTCTGTGAGATCCTGGAACACGAGTAATACAACATCTTAAATAGGTTCAAATGGGGGTGATTACAACTGCCAACAGCAGTGGGAACCTCATGCACAGGTGCTCCTGTTCTCCAGCCGGGGGGTGGTGTTAAATTACAATCGCGTTAAAACATAGTGAAGACCTTTCTAATAACTGTATACCATAAACAACCGTCACTAACAATTATCTGTCAAATACATAGATTTATTGGTATTTATTGCAATTTGTTGATGCATTCCAGCTGTGGGTGAACAGTAATTGCATCCATTCATTTTCTGCAACTGCTTAATCTAATTCAAGGTGTCGGTACAGTATATAACAGTTTATTTTTTTTTAATTAATGATTCAATTTAAATGAATATCCTGATGCAAATTAACTGACCAACCAAAATGCTGTAGGGACTGTTTGACAGCATCATGAGTTTGTTTAAAAAATTTTCCTTCTAAAACAAACCAACCAAATCCTTTTCCATTGTGAGTTGCAGAAGATCCTTTACCTTCCGTGTTCTGAGGGCTACAACGCACACAGGATTGGAGTTATGATAAGGTGACGCCGGAAACAACAACAGTTTGATGGGATGTCATTACCCTGAATTCTGAAGGCTGTGTTAGACTACAGCTTCTGATGATCAAAACTCATCCATCAAGCTCATCTTTCTTGTCCACAAGAAAAAAGTGAGCTGTGTCTATTCTCACAGCCCAACGCTCAACATCTCATTCAGGTGCAGTCACCTGATGCAGGACTCAATGCCCATGAAAATCTTCCTCGCCTCCAGATGTTAGTGGGTGTTCGTAGACCATTTTTTCCTAAACCTAAACAAGTCATAACCAAACAGGGAGTGAAACTAAAAGTAAACAGTAAGTGAGTAAAGGAAAGTAGAATAATAAATGCAGTAGATTAAGCCTCAGGTTAATTTTGTGAATCCTATGACTTACCTCCAACTCCTGGATTAGGGAATGAAAGGAACCAAAGATTTAAATTCAAACTACACCTCAATAAAACAACAAAACCTGGAACAATTTCCAAAAAGAAAAAATCCCTGTGTTCGTGTTAATGGACCTGATTTGTGCCTTTTTGTTGTGATAAAAAGCAGGATTTTTTTCTTTTATCATGTTTAACTGAAGCTGTCGGACAACTAAAACGAGCAAGTTTAAAAGTTCTGAGTCGTGTGAAAAACCATCACAGGTGTTTTTCGCCCATTCAATCTTATAAATCTCTCATGAAGTGAAATGTTCCTCTTCCTTACAATAGTTTGTGTCCTTCTGAGTCACAAATGAAGAGATTTCTTCTCCCTAAAGAAAAGCTTCCTGCTGCGTTGACTCGTGTGATCAGTGGAGCAGTAGAGCAGCCTTTCAGTGAACAAAAATTCATTTAAGTTCAAGCCTTTCAAGACAGCCTTTAAAAAAAAGGAAAAAGATTTATTATACCTGAAATTTAAGCTTCATCTTTCTCCCACACAAACATACAAAATAACACAGGCACTGTGCGACTTGCAGTGAGAGGGTTTTAATTATGTGAACGCTTTTGTTTTCATCTGGAAATATGTTCATCTGTCAGCACACCACCTCCATCTGTTCTCATTACTGCTGTTTGTGGCTGTGCAGAGTTAAATTAAAACTAAACTAAAAACTTAAAACTTTTAAATACCAAAAAGAATTACATTTATTACATTTTAAAGTCAGACAAATAAAAGCACGATGGAAACCAGTTTTCCTTAACAGGTATTATAATCATGTAAATCCAAGCTGAGATGAACAACACATGACATATTGCACTGTCTCATTACTTAACGAACATAAATTGAGACAAAACACAGAAGCAGTGTGTGAAAAACTAAGTGAACCCTCTGATCCAACAGCTTGTGGAAGCACCTTTAGCAGCAATAAGTTGAAGTAATGGTTTTCTGTGGGACGTTATCAGTCTCTCACATGGTTGTGGAGGAATCTTGGCCCACTCTTCTTTCCAACGTTGCTTCAGCTCATTGAGGTTTGTAGCATTGGTTTCTGCACAGCTCTCTGAAGGTCCCACCACAGCATTACAGGCAGGTTGAGGTCTGGACTCTGACTGGACCATTGAACACCTTGATTCTTTTCTTTTTCACACATTCTGTTGTAGATCTGCTGCTGTGTTTGGGATCATTGTCCTGTTGATGAGCCAGTTTCAGCCCAGCTTTAGCTGTCGGAGAGACGGCCTCACATTTGACTCTAGAATACTTTGGTATCCAGAGGAGTTCCTGGTGGACTCAATGACTGCAAGGTGCCCAGGTCCTGTGGCTGCAGAACCAGCCCAGATCATCAGCCCTCCACCACCGTGCTTGACAGCTGGTATGAGGTGTTTGTGCTGATATGCTGTGTTTGGTTTTCTCCTAACGTGCTGCTGTGCATTATGAGCAAACATCTCCACTTTGGCCTGGTCTGTCCAAAGGACATTGTTCCAGAAGTCCTCTGGCTTGTTCAGATTCAGCTTTGCAAACCTAAGCTGTGCTGCCATGTTCTTTTTAGAGAGAAGAGGCTTTCTCCTGCAACCCTTCAACCTTGCAAACCTTAGTCTCAAATTTCCACAACAAAAAGGGACTGTATTAGTTCACCCTAAAAGTCACCTGAACTCCAATGTTTAACAGCTCTGACTATCTAATCAGCACATAAAAAGCCCAAATGTTTCATCATGTATGTTCTGTTGAAGGCAGCAATTAATGATTTTTGAATTACTTTGACAAGTGCTTACAATGACAGCCTGACCAGACTGAAAATTGAGTGGGGAGATTCGGACACCTCGTTTAACACATTGCAGCTAGGTGAAAACCACACTGTGAAGATAATCTACAAATCCTACATATGATGTAGCAGCTTCGTTTGCCTCAGACACAACTTGAGCAAACAGTCAGTTCCCTTTTTACCTTTAACGGGAAATGGACGGAGGATTATGGTAGCCTACATGTCCTTTCATCCCTCAGGTAAACACTCAGCAGAGTCACTTGTTCATTCTGCATTCAGATGACATTTCTGCTGGAGTGTGTGGGAACACTCTGAGCCGAGCCATGAGCTCCAACATAACAACTTCTGTTCATTCAGGGTTTTGTCTTTAATCTTTGAGCAACACTTGTCGCACAGCAGCTAAATCAACAGCTCATTTACAACAGCTCTGTATCAACACTGGCCTAAATTCTCTCTGCAGTCATTTACCACCCATGAACATTTGTCTTGCATTTAGCGGCGATGCAACTTCCCACTGCTCCCCTGGCACAGCTCCTGCCAAAAGTTAAAGAGCAGAGATCATCATATCCCACTGAGTTGTGACTAATTTTCTCTCACACAGCTAAACAATGTTTTCTGAGACAAACTAAGGTCCCACAGACAATAGGAGCAGCAATTACACACATCATGGTCTGATCTCTCCTCACGTGTTGAGGCCAGGCTCATCAAGGCAAAAAGGATGGATGTCTGCAGCCTCTAAATAAATCCCAGCGTGTACACAACTTGTGCCTATTTCTGGCAGTGGCGGTAATGTCCATAGATTGGTGCTGAGGGTAGATGAAAGGAATACTAAAGAAAAGGCAGAGGTATTGGCCAAAGTGCTGCACTGAGTCTACAATTACCCACAAGAGCTGCTTTTTACAGCCTCTAGAAATGTTTAGACACACAGTTCTGGACACATCACTCAGTTGGTCTACATGATGAGAGTAATTTGATTATAGCTATAGTTGGATTATGCTCCTTATTTGAGAAGGGCAATTATCCAAGTATATATGGCGGTGAATAAATGGAATCATTGGCACAAAGCATGTCATACCCCGGTATGATAGGTGGCGCTGTACCCATTTCAACTATTGCTAATAGAGCCACTTCCGGTTGACCGCTTCACCACCAACAACAACAACAAACTCAGGCATTGGAGAAAGATGGCGAACGAAGAGCAAGATGGAGCTACGCCCCTCTACATTTAGTTTGTGATGAGCTGTTTATTGAACAAACACGATGCACAAGGGCGCATTCTCCATCGCGTTGTTTGTTTCTCTCCGACGGCGGCGACAACAACAGTAATATCGTCTCCTTTGACTTCCGGGTCACGACCCCGGAAAAAATCTCGAGCATGCTCAGAACGCAAAGTCCAATTCACCACGTGCTTCACCGTCTACAAGCACGTTTAGTGTGACTATCAACCGAGTTATCTCGGGGTCTTAATCCGACTGCGAGTAACCCGATCCGATCCAATTTTTAGTCAAACTAAGGTGCATACATGAACTTAATAACTCAGTCTTATTGTAATTTAGCCATTAATCCGATTCTTTTAGTGGCATGTAACCCCACTGACTGTCATCAGATCCTGACTGAACAAAATGGAGCATATTTTTATGAGATTATTTAGCAAGTCACTAAAATCAGAAAAATGTTCACATGTATTAATCAGATCTTGTGGAGAAATTTAATGTAGTATCATTAGTTTTATGGTTCTGTTCAGACATTTCCAGCATTTCAATTTTCCAATTTTTCTCACAGAGAACAGTTCTTTGTTTTTTGTGTTCAATCAAACTGTTAAAAATTTGTTCTGACATTTCAAGAAAATAATAAACAATGAAATTAGAACTGACATAAAAAGTCTTACGACAATCACGGATTCAATCACGTGTTGGATGTTTTAGACAGGAAGTGAACATTCAGGAGAAACTTTGAGAGTAAAATACCATCCAAACGCTGGCCTCCCCTTTCCACGCTGAGATATTGTACTTCCCATCTCAAAACTCTGCATTCACACTAAAAAGTCTCTACCTTCTTTTTTCCCCTCCATGGTTAATTCTATATTGTGATCGATCGTATCAAAGGCAGCACGGAGATCCAACAGGACAAGCACAGACACGAGTCCGCTATCAGAGGCTAAGAGGAGATCATTGGTAACTTTCACCAGTGCTGTTTATGTGCTATGATGCACTCTGTATCCTGACTTAAAGGCCTACAGAAAGCTGACACTACACCCAATACATAATGATAATACATACACAGAGGAACAATAATGATCATTGGACCCTACACCAAAACATTTCATAAACGCATGAAATTTGCGATTTTGAATTTGCCGCTTGGAAATCCTTCCTGGAATTCCAGACTGGGGGCGGGGCTTCCGTGCGACGTCACATGTGCCATGGTTTTTCCTGGCTGCCGCTATTGTAGTATGCTTGTTGAGTGGTGAAGGCAATAAAACGTTGGGTTCAGTGCAGTTTTTATTGCGAGTAGATGTACGAAGTGCTGTGGGTGCGTGTGTTGCCCTCAGCACCAGCAGCTCACACCACCGGGGACAGAGGAAGCAGAGAGACCTGTGGTCGGAACTTGTGTCTGTGTCTCCCTGTTCGCCTGCCTCCTCTCTGGTGAAATCAGCCGGAACGCATCCTGCAGTGTTCAGCTCCCTGCGGTGCGGACACTCAGGGGGAATCCACCTGGCGGAGAACGGACACACCTCGGGATGGTTGCCCTAAAATCAGCCGGCAGATTTCCGTTCTCCACCTGGCGGAGAGTGTGTCCGCTCTCCGCCAGGTGGATTCCCCCTGAGTGTCCGCACCGCAGGGAGCTGAACACGGCGGGATGCGCTCCGGCTGATTTCACCAGAGAGGAGGCAGGCGAACAGGGAGACACAGAGTTCCGACCACAGGTCTCTCTGCTTCCTCTGTCCCCGGTGGTGTGAGCTGCTGAGGGCAACACACGCACCCACAGCACTTCGTACAATGGCTGGCTCGAACCTGTATGGTTCTAGCCCCAATCCCTCCTCGGTTTCTTCCTCAGGCTCTTCATTGTCTTCTTCATTGTCATCAACAATATTAGGCTCGAAATTTGCCGTGAAGAAGCTGTCCAGGTCTGGCAAACTGCTGGCTTCGCTACTAGAACTACTAGTATCAGACATGGTGATTGTTCCAGCAGTTGGCACGCGTGACGTCACGCACCTGTCGTCGGTTTGCCAAAATTCGAGTCAAATGTGGTGATAGTTTATTGGGCCTAATCAGGACTATCCAGGGGCCTAAAATTATTTTAAAATCATAAAAAAATTCCATGGTATATAAGGAATCGATCTGCTATTTCAGTTTTGTGCAAAAAATCACCTTTCTGTAGGCCTTTAAGCTCTTCAAACAGATTATTTCTGTGTAGATGATCACAAAGTTGAGCTGCAACAATTTTCTCAAGAGCTTTAGACTTAAAAGGGAGATTTGATATAGGTCGATACTTCGCTAACACTTCTGAATTAAGAGTAGGTTTTTCAAGTAAAGGTTTAACAGACTGTGTATTCAGGATTCATGGGAAGCTTTGTATCGATCTAATCACAAAAATGACAGTTTCTGAATGTATTTGTGATACAGTTGACCTGCTGATGTCCTGTTTGTTGATCAGCTGACTGTGTGACATAAGCTACATGTTTATTTACAGAGAGAGAAGCTGATCAGGTGTGATCACCCAGGAAGCATTTTAACAAGCAGTTTCATGCCTCAAGAGGTCTGAGAGGACGAGGGGCGTTTGAAACTGCTTCTTAGGAGGGGAAAAAAGAAACACCTAAATTTCTGTTTGCCTTTGTGTGGAAAGAAAGAATTGGAGGGATTCATGCTGCTGAAGAGGAAAGAGTCCGAAAACACCTCCATTATGAGAAAAAAAAATAAAAATTTGCATCAACTAGTCAACACTTGCAAAATGGAAGTACAAGAAAAATCGTCCAAATGTGAATTAAATCGGGAAATGTGTGCCGTTATTCATTTCATCTCATTAGCACCATGAGAATTGGTTGCTTGATGCCTTTCTAATTACTTCTCCAAACAAACAGTCCATCATTTTGTTTTTCTGATCATTATTCTGCTTTCCTCATCATTAATAGCCTATTCTGTTGGAAAGCAGCAATAAATTACATTCAAGAATCTATAAGAAGTTGTGCTGAAGAGAAATCAATAAATAAATGCACTGCCCTTTAATTAAAAGAGTAGCATAATGAGTCGGATTCAACTGAATTATGAAGCAAAATTGTCATTTGAAAGTTTGCTCTCACTGACATGATCCGCTCATCCACGCGGTTAATGACAACACGCTCAGAGTTTCACCTGAAGGTTAATTATCGTGTTCGTGAATGATGAGCCAGCCTGAAACTAGGAGAGTGTGTCATGAGGAAGTGTGTGTCTCTGTGGAGGTTTTTAAATAAATGTGAGGAACGCAGCGAGAGATGGCTGAGTGTACAGGTGATCGGGCCTGAGGGTGCAGCAGTCACGGGAAACACAGCAGCTGTTTATGTATGAAGCTGTAATATGTACATTCAGCCTGCAGGCACACACACTCCACTCCACACACACCTGGCTACGCAGCACTCAGGTCCATTGTAGGTGTGAAAAATGTAATGAATAACAATTCTCTGCTGGCGGCAGCTCCTACTGCACTTATTGACTCTTGTAAGTATTTGCAAAGGACTCGAGCCAGTAAGTGTTCACAGCACACTGAGGCAGGAGGAAGCGTCCACATCCACTTTTAACCATTGAACAAAATGATTTGTTTTCTGTCAATCAGCAAGCAAATATAGGTAGAATGTCGAGGACCAGTTCAACTC
This sequence comes from Odontesthes bonariensis, assembly GCF_027942865.1. Taxonomy (NCBI): domain Eukaryota; kingdom Metazoa; phylum Chordata; class Actinopteri; order Atheriniformes; family Atherinopsidae; genus Odontesthes; species Odontesthes bonariensis. The sequence continues at coordinate 27,678,229 of NC_134527.1, forward strand.
CTGTAACTTTTTAACACATTTTCAGCTGCTGTCGAATACATCAGCTGAAGTCCATCCAGGGTAAGAAGTAACCAGGTGAACCATTACTAAAGGTGCTTCTACAAGCTGTTGGACCATGGGGTTCACTTAGTTTTTCACACACTGCTTCTGTGTGTCATGTGTTGTTGTTGTTCATCTGAAGTTGAACTTTGCTCATTTTAAGACCTGATGAGGACCAGATTATTGACTTTTATGACAAAACAGGTTGCTTTTTCTTTTCCGCATTACTGCACATGTCCTTTTCCTGCTTTCATGTACTTAAGGTGTGTGGATGATACTGGATTTAGGCATATTTGTAGTTGCTAATGAAGAACACCCTCTTAAACATGCTACCATCTTCTCTGTGCATCATCTTCTTATCTCATCTGGACTGCTGTAACATTACATCACCACCTCTTCATTCTCATCCCAGAACAGCTGCGGACACCACCAATAACCATCAAGTGATCACTTAAAAAGCAGAGGAACTCTTCCCACTCAAACTACAATGAACCTGAAGCCAACAGGTTTAATTTGAGAAGCTTCATCATCATACAGCTGTGTTCTGTGGAAACCTCTGACATTAAACTAGCCTTTGCTGCTTTTTGGGAACAGCAGGATTGATGACTCCTCAGAGCCTGAACCTGATATTCCTGTCAAGTATGAGCCTGAGTGTGTGCTCATGTGTGTATAACACGGGGGTTTGAGAGGGTGCGAGAAAAGATTTGTTTTCTTTATGCTTAATGAGCACACACACACACACACACACACACACACAGCTGAGCTGAGTTCTGGCAAAGAAGAAACTGAGAATCATTATGGTCCTAATCACTGTAATTACTGTGTGTGTGTGTGTCTGTTTCTCTCATGTTGCGGGGACAACTCTGTTTACGCAGTCAAGTTGTCGGGACTCTGCATCCTTGTGAGGACTAAAAGAAACCACTTCATTCATAGCTGAAGAGATCCTTGAGTTACTAGGACACATTGATTTCAGTTCAGTTGCACCAAAACTCTCGAACCTGAGTCCTGAATCTGGACTTGTACACGGTCAGGTCCATATTTTATCTGGTCAGTCGAATTCTTTTTTTTTGACAGGTCCTTGAATCTACTTAAAATTGTGTTTAGCTGATCTGAGGAGACCCGGCTGTGAAGGAAACCAGCGGCACATTTGTTAAGAAAATGAGTGACGCTGATTTGTTCACAGAAATGAGCTGTGAAAGTTTGGTCACTCGGGTCTGGGTCCGGGTGAGATATCTCAGTCCCTCACAGACCCAGGATCCAACTGTCAATAGTTGCCAGTGAGTGTATGTGTTATATATGTGGCATCTTGAATAATGGAGTAATTGCTTACGTATTTAAGAATTGCAAAAATGATTTGAAATATTTTAAAATATATATATTTATATATATATATATGTTTTTTCTCCTTTCCACAACTGAGACGCTACGATTGACTCAGCTGTAAGTAACGATCACATGACAAAAATTCAGCTGAACTTCAGGTTATGTTTGCAAAGTGCAGAAAAAAAGAGAAAGAGAAACTGCTTCCAAGCAGCCAGACTTTCCTGTAACCTTTTAAATGGTCCTGAACAATAGTTCTCCAGGTTTTCTGATTTTTTGTAATAAATGGTAAAACATTTTTTCAGATCAGGTGGAGAGTAAAAATCTGAGTAAAATCACAGTTTGTACTTTGTTGCACCTCTTTTGGCTTTCTGTTTCTGTCCTTTTGTTGTACATTTTTCTATTTTCAGACATGTTGCTTAATTCAATTCAATTCAATTAATTTTTATTTATATAGCGCCAAATACAACAAATGTCATCTCAAGGCACTTAGATAATAAAGTCCAATTCAAGCCAATTGGAATTCAATTAATTGTAAACATAATTATTCATAAAATAATCCGATTCGTTCATATAGAGCCAATTCAAAAACAATTTCCTAGCTAAGGAAACCAACAGATTGCACTGAAACTTTGTTTTTTTTGTCCTGACTCTTTGACCTGTATGTTTCCCTGTTGTAACCTTCCCATTTTGTTTGTACTCACTCCAAATTTTAGACACAGCTGACTGGCAACAACCAACATCTTTTGCCACATTTAGCTGAATAACCTTACAGGACAGCTCATTGAGTTCTGTAACAACTCTCTTTTAAAGCGATACAATGTAACTTCTCAAAAAGCCCACTCTGGAGCTCCCCCTACAGGCTTGGAGGTAATGTACGGTTACACTGTCGTAAATACAACACCCTTTCACTTTCACTTTTCACGTTTGTTGACGAACCGGCGAGGAGTTAGAAGGTGCAAGGTATGTCGACCAAGAAGGTAAGAGTAATCAAATGTACCTGGGAGCGTGAGAGGGGTCTATTTGTTTTTGCGGTAGGTGTGCCAGAAAGCAAGTCAAAGTACTTCCGCTCAGCTCCCGGGCCGCCACCGGGCCGCTCCAGCAAAGTTACATAGCGCAGTTTTTCCAACTCAGACCCCCGAAGGGCATAGGAGACAGGCCAATCGTAATATTAAAACTCATTCTAGCCACACAAATTTTTTCAAGCTGTTATTTTAAGGTAGAAATGTTACATAGTATTGCTTTAACTCTGAGTCTGATGTTGGATACAAATCATTCTGCAGACTGACAGAATTCAGCTGCTTTTGTGATCAAATGTCTTTCTAAATTTAAGACTAGTATGAAAATGTTCATTTTGTAGAGAACACAAAAATATAAACATAGTATCTATATGCATGTGGAGTCCCCTTCTTTTCTCTGACATACTGGTAACACCGCTGACTACTTGGAAAAATGTTGCACATATTGATTCAGTTTCTGTAAAATCTTTAGTTTTTTCTAGTTATGATGAATGAAATAACAGTAGAAAGACATGTTTTGTTTCTCACCATCTCCAGCTTTGACTGTAGTCTTTTCATAGAGGTGAAAGTCTTCGTACAGCAGTGAAAAATGAGTCTACAATGAATAAAAAGGTGACAGGAATAAAAACTGCTAGGAAACTGCTGAGGAGTTAATACCAACAGCTTTTATCAGCTTCTCATTTTGTCAGTCATACACAGATATTTACAATGTGACTGAAAAAAAAAAGACAAATAAATATCTCGACGCATTTTTCTTCAATTTATCTGAAGAAAATCCAACAGTATCAAATCTTTCATTGACAGCAGTCGTTTATTTCTGTCAAGAGGAAGAAAACAAAAATGTCCTTTTTTTAATATAGGAATTCAGGAGAGAGTTAGAGGGGAAAACAAATCAACACCGTCAAAACCTTTTAATCTAACAGGAATCAAAGAGAAACGGCCGCACTATGACTTCTGGGTCATATGTTTAAAGGGGAACTGCGGTATTTTCAACATTAAGCCTCTTTTATGAGTCGTTTGCAATGTTTTAGAACCCCCCACGCCGCTTTTTTGATGTTTACTGCTGTCTCCGGTATCTGCCTAATTTTTATTCTTCTCAACCTGCTTCAGAATGTTAAGTCATGCGCATGTCCAAAAAGGTCCGTAAAAGCACCATAAACGTCCATTTTCAAAATAATCAACTCACTGGAGTGGTTACTGGTGTGCACTGGTAATCCATATCAAATTTCGTGGCGAAAAGTTGCTTCTGTCGTGTTTTATTTGGCAGCTCGTTCATGCTCGCACTATTTTCTTAGCGGTGGCGGAGTAATATCAACGAACATCCAGTACAAAATGTCAAATAAAACACGACAGAAGCAACTTTTCGCCACGAAATTTGATATGGATTACCAGTGAAGGGGGGGGGGGTTCTAAAACATTGTAGACGACTCCGAAAAGAGGCTTAAAGCCATAATGTGTAATATTTCACGTTGTCTATTAACAAATTTGAGTCTTATCATTCACAAGTATTACCTCAATCGTTATTAATTACCTCCATCACAAAGGTGCAGTGTTCTTATATTCTTTATATTCAGCATGCGAATGTACATAACAGTGTTACACCCCAATGAATGTCTCCATGTCGCTCCGCCATTGGAAACGGAAAGGGCGAAGCTGATGACATGTCCTTCAACAAATCCCGTAGTTTTAAAATGGCGGAGCGACATGGAGACATTCATTATCCATGAAATATTACACAATATAGCTTTAATGTTGAAAATACCGCAGTTCCCCTTTAAAACACATTCATGTGCTCACACAACAGGGAAAGTTTCAGTGTGTGCATGTGCCAGGCAGCTGAGAATGAGATGAGTAAACACAACAGTGCTGCGTCTCTGCGGAGCAATTCTAATCAGCCTCCAGCTCACTCATTAGCCTGCATGCTAAACACATCAGTCATTAGTCAGACTGGTAAATTAGCCATTTATTCGTCTGCGTGCTAAATACCAATGTCAGAGTTAAATGTGTAATTTAGCAGGCTGAACTCTAAAGCACCTCTGTGATTAGGTGCTGCACGGGCCAGTTATTGGACAGAATACTTAAAGCCTCACACATTAACACGCATGCCAAGCAGCTCCGGTCAATACTAAGTGGACGGATCTATTAGCTGAAGGATTTGGCAATGGAGTCTGAGTAATTACTTAAATACTGGCTGTCCACAGAGTGTCTGAACCACAACAAGTCGTGCACGGTCAGCAGCTAAGTCTGAAGCTGAGAGGCTGATCTTTACTGAAATGTGCTGATGTAAAGGAGCCAAAGTTCACTGAAGCAGCACTGCTGCCAATAGTCTAACACTGTCAAATGATCCTTTTAATACAATAATGTTAATTATTCCTCATTGTGGCGTCGATATACTTCCATTTAAAGGTCGACTGGTGAGAATTCAATCTACATGAATGGTTTTTACCATCTAGTGTGTCTCATCCTGAGGAGTAATTAAAAAATAGATAGTAAAATGGTATCAGTGAGCAGAACATATTAAATACCACAAGAACAACTATGGTGAACTGAGAAGAGCTGCCGGCAGCTGAAAGTGTGCTGACTGATAGAAAACTGGGCAGCAGACGTTACCCCTTTGTTCAGATGTAACATCAACACCAGCGGGGCTCATGCAGCTCTCCATCGGCACCACCTATATCATGCTCCACTTCTGTTTAATGTCACTTTAATCATTCACTGAATCATGCATTTTCTGTACCTGCTTTTTCCTGTTCAGGGAGAGCGCTCACACTATGTCAATTTACAACCTCTAATTCACACGCATGTTTTTGAATGGTAGGAGGAAGCTGGTGTATCTGAAGAGAACGCACATGTGCACTGGGAGAACCTGTAAACTCCACACAGAAAGAACACAGCTGTGATTTAACCAGGAACCTTTGTGCTGTGACGCGACAGCAACAACCACCACACGACGATGCCACACCGTCACTTTAATCAATATCAAATGAAGAAATACAGTATCCTAATGTAGCCGGGTGAAATAATATGTACATGAACCAGGGCAAAAACGGAGCAGAGTATGTATTCAAACTGTTAAGATGCTCGTAAACCTGTAACACTTCTACTGTGAAAGCTATCGACGCATTTCTTGGGCTACTGTCCCTTTAAGAGCAGCTCTAAGGTGCCAATATGAGTGGCAGGCTGTGGAGCTGAGGACTGCAGGGTAAACATTCTTCACAGGCATGACAGAATGCAAATATTGTCACCTCGTGTTAGTCAAAGGCTTTAGTTAACCTAACAAACTAAGTTTAATGTAAAAGTGTGTAATGTCTGACTGTGCTGAGAGCACCACTGAAGGGCGGGTCAGTGGACGTTAGCTACAGATTCCAGAGTTGTGTATGTTTCACATTTTACTTACTTTTGTAAAGGATTGTATGTTTCTGTTCAACTCAGAGGGGAGATAACGTGCTGTACTCAGTTTCAGTGTGTGTCCCAGCGTTCAGGCCAGGCACTGATGCCAGAAGGAGTTCATTCTTTCTTTTCTAAAAATGTACAGTGCAGCTTCAAGAAGTAATGTTTATTAATGTAAGCTTCATAATGAATGCATGCACTGAAATGTGAGCCATGTATTTTGTTTTTTTTTTATATTTGGTTTCTGTTCAGGGAGACTTACAACTGTTGAGTTAACGACAGGGAATGGGCACTACAGCGTATTTGAGAATAGTGTAGACCTATTCCTTTGTTTCTTTGTTCTTTAAACAAGTATTCAAAACTCAAAATGACTAAATTATTGCTGTACTCTTTAGAGTGCAGCCAGAAAATAACATTTCTTGTGTCCTGCCTAATCTCTTATGACAGGAACACACTGAAAGAAATAAAAATGTTTTTTAAGAAGATAGGGTGCATATATTACCCAATATGAACTGGAACCTGGTTTCAACATTAAAGATGTCATTACATCATAATGTGGATTAAATAAATCAACCATAAATCAGTTAATGGTCCAATTCTGCAGTTTAAAGTTGGTTTATTATCTGTAGGTTTTACTGCAGATTCAATTTAAGATTTCCACTTCAGCATGACAGTGAAATGTCAGAGTGAATCTGCATCATTACTATGAGTGAGCTGAATTTGAACTCCTTTAAATCAGCCAGCCCACACACCAGTTGTCTTGCTCTGAATTAACAGTGAAAATGGCGTACCATTGCCAACGCCCACCATTTCTGGTTGTGAGGTAGCAACATGAGAAAATGTGTTTGATGTCAGAGTTTACAATGTTTCATTACATCTAATGTCTGGAAATCATTTGGATTTCAGAAGAAGGAAGGAACATCGATATTGAAGATTTTTTTCAAGCTGTTTTTGTTGCTGAAATGGCTTTGATACATACATCAGACTGTGTTTCACTGATAAATATCTATCAGACTGTTTATCAAAGTAAAACTGCTTTTAACTAACCCCAACCCAAAAATACTGTGATCTTTTATTATCAATATATCTATGTGAAGATACCTAACCAATGACACATTTATGGAATTTACTTAATTTCGATGGAAAATGAATATCTACATTAATTAAATGTTAAAAACTGAATCAGATACATCAAACCAAATCATTCTGTTTCATCCCGTTCTGAGTCATCTGTAATTCCATGTGTCTGGAAACATATCGGATCATCATACCATCACTAACTAACATATTTCTCCAACTATATCATCTCATCTATACTCAGATTGGTTAATTGGTGTCCCTAAATTGGAGTGAGTGTGAGTGTGTGTGTGGTTGTTTGTCTCGTTTGTCTCTGTGTGGCCCTGTGATGGACTGGCGACCTGTCTTGCCCGATGACTGCTGTGATAGGCTCCAGCCCCCCCACGACCCGACCGACGGATTAAATGGGTATAGAAAATGGATGGATGGATGGATATCAACCTATAAACTAGCACCCCAAGAGGTGGCAGGAAGGAAATATGACTCACAACTGTTTCCACTTTGAAAAATGCAAATTTCTGTTCATTAGAATTAATTTAAACTGAAAAGCTATTTTGTCACAACTGAATTGTCAGTTTTCAGAATGATTTGGTCAAGATGGTTTTTATTAGTTCTATATATACACCAATCTGCCGAATATAGAGTGTGCTCTCCTCATCCTGCCAAAAGAGCTCTGATCACTTTAGACATGGTTAAAAAACACCAGAAGGTGTCCTGGAGTGTCTTGTAACAGGACCTTAGCAAAATATCCATTTGGGGCTTGTAGGTTGTCGGGAGGGTTTTAGGTGCTGTTTACACATACCCGGGTATTTTGATAAACGAAGACCTTTCCCTTCGTTTGTGCCTTTCGTTTATACACAAACAGAGTTTTTTCCTCCGAAAACGAAGCTAAAAAAAAACTCCGGCAAAAGTGGAGATTTTTTAAAAACTCCTTTTAGCGTTTGTGTGTAAACTGGTTGAAAGAGACAAAAACGGAGTTTTGGGAATGGAATGAGGAGTTGTCGTCATAGTACAGAGCCCCGCCCCTATCCGCCATGTTGGCAGGATGCTAGCGTGAAAACGCCATTCTCTCCGTCCATTGTTTATCTGGCAAGCATGGAGGTACTAGCAGCATTTCTGTTGTTGAGAGCTATACTCGCTTGTGTGATTTTGAAAATTACAGTCATACAATGTATGTGAAAAATGTCTTTGTTGTTAAAGACATTTTTCACGGCTTTAGCAGTTTTATAGTCCAGCGCAACGTGTAAAAGTAGCTCAGTCTCGCTATCAGTCCTCACACATGAGCCTGGCGCCATATTTTCTTCTTGAAAAGGATCTGGAAGTTCTTCCTGTCAGCGGTTCTCTATTAGGCTTCTGATTGGCTTGTGTGGAATTCTCATTGTTCTAACACTGCCACCGTCAGGCTTGGCGTAATTTAACAGCTCTCGATAGCGTATTTATGCGGATCAATGTAGACGTGTTTTTTTTTTAAAACGGGGCTGTGTGCACCTAGTTATTTTTGCAAACGAAGGTTAGAAAATATGCGTTTTTCAAAATACCCGGGTATGTGTAAACAGCACCTTAGTGTATTGGGTTTGCTTCTCACAGATGTTATCAGATCCCATCAGATTGGTATCTGGAGAGTTTAGAAGTCAGGGAATGAGATCGTTAAGTTACCCTCAGAGGGGGGAAAGGGCTCATCCTTAGAGATAGGGGGAGGAGCTCCACCATCTGGAGGGAGCTCGGAGTAGAGCCGCTGCTCCTCCACACAGAAAGGCGTCAGCTGAGGTGGTTCATGTGGTTAGGATGCCTCCTGGTCCCCTTCCTGGTGAACTGTTTTAGATTCAAGGTAAACACAAGAAAGTTGTGCTAAAGAAAAAATAAATAAATAAAAGGATCCAGGGTCTCCTCCTGTGCTACCAGGAGGAGACCCAGGACCCGATTGGATGGTTCTGGAACAACCTGGTGTCCCCTCCAGAGGTGCTGGAGGAGGTGGCTGTGGGGTGAGAGGGCTGGAGATCTCTGCTTAGATTCTTTCTCCCGCATCCCCGACCCAAAAGCATCAGAAAATGAATGGATAGACGGATGGATGGACAACTCAATGCCCATTTGAATTCCTATTTTATATCACTCCAACCAAACAAAAAAAAATCACGAGGCACTTCAATAACTCAGAGGCAGCTCCTGTGAACACTAGATACGGCAATGATTCAGGGAGCTCAGTGACTCCTCTAACACCTTAAATAAAGAAAGTGATGCATTCCAGAATATAAGCAACAGAGTTACAGGTTCATGCTTACATTTGTCACATTTAGAGTCTAACTCTGGAAAACCTAACCAATTAATTTGAGTTAATCTTGAATTGGGCAACAGCATGCCTTTGGACCTACCTTCAGCTAGTTTCCGTCTGGAATTTGTTCATGTAACTCCTCTTCATGTTCATTTTTGAGTTTATCTCATATTGTTGAGCTCAGCTGAAAGACAAGGTTGCATAACTTCTCTTTAAACTATCTCTCTAATGAAAGTAGAGAATATATCTTAAAATGTCTCTTCCATCAAGGTCAGAGCCAAGGTGTTTTGCAGGTGTCTGCCTGCAAGGCTGCATGAAAGCTACTTGGTAGAGAGTTGGAGTCTGAGCAAAAATTAGCTGGATGACAGTCTTTACACTGTCTGTTTTAGTCAGGAATCTCAGATAAACCCCCAGTCATCACATCCCCAGTAACATTAAGTTAACTTAAGTTGAAATCTGTTCCAACACAGAACCATGCTGACACTTTCATTTTAAATACGACAGAATGCAGATGGAAAGAAAAGCAGATGAATGTGGCTTATTCTGAACATCTGCATGGAGTCATGTAGCATATACGTTAGTAAAATATGTATTGTATGAATAACGTATGGCTGATATGTATACACAGGCTAGTATCAGAAGGTTAGATTCTACTCTAGGAGAGAGGAGACAAGACTGGAGATAGGTTGCAAGTAAAAAGGTACCGTGTATTGAGACAACACAAAACAAAACAACATTAAACATTTAGAATCATTGAATAAATGAATGAAATGGCCATTCAGAATAGATAATCAGTTCACTAGACAAAACAAGATCCAACGTATAATTACAAATAAATAATGGTGTAAATGTTCAACAAACATGTTGCTGTGGCGTGAAACCACATGCCAAAAAAGTCGGTTGAGATCAGAGGCTAGTTCAGGTTTCTTTTAGCTCGCCATCAGGGACTTGGTCAATTCCATGCGTTTTGTTAAACCAACACTCCTATACAGCACTTTGGGACATGGTAGCTCGGCTCCTGCAGCAAACAAATCAAGGCTTCTCTCGTATTTCCCGGCACTTCCTGACTGACGGTAATATAGCCAGCTAATTGGCTGGCTACGGTCACGTGACCGGTACGCAGAGCACAGGGGAAAACAAAGATTGTGTAAACCGGATGAATCACTCGGTTGAAAAATATAATTGAGTAAAATGATATATACTACAGATTTTTACCTGTGTTACACCCTCCCCCCTTAAAACCATGCACCTCCGTGTGCATGCTAGATGACATGTACAGGAGATTCAACACTAAAGTTTGCTGCAGTGGCGATATTAAATGCTTCGCCATAAGCATCTGCCAAACTATGAAACAAAGTCTGAACGACCGAAATTAACGGATTGCCCAAAGAAGAGACGATTTGGCGGCTGTCGCAACCTTGACGAACGACGGACAGTGGGTTCAGGTTCGGCTACAGGCTCAGAATTGGTAACAGCCTGGCCAGTTTCGGAAAAATTTGGAACTGCCTCTACTTGGTCACAGGACTCCCCATCTTCTCCTTCAGGTGAGTGAACAGAGTTATCAGTGGATGTAGATAATTGCTCCGAATTATCTTCCACAGGTGGAGGCAACACAGTGACTTCGGTAGAGGACTCTTCAGGATCAGGTAAGTGACATTGGATCAGGATCGGTAAGTATCGGCACAGGAGAAACAGGAACAACATACTCAGAGCGGAAGTATTTTGGCGACTGGTTTACCAGGTAAGGTAACACATCTTCATCTTCTCCCAACAGGTTAGAAGCAGGTTCACTTGGTTGACAACTACGAGTGACTGGTTTGCGAACAGGCGAACATTCAGGAGCATCAAGGTTAGTATCAACAGGAAGAAAACTGCATGGCAGTAGAAGATCACGATGGAGAGTACGAGTTGGAGCGTGCATATTGTTCTCAGGTCTTACTTTGTAGACGGGTAGGTCACCGGAACGACTGACTACAACGTATACAACTCGTTCCCACTTATCTTCAAGCTTGTGTTTCCCCCGGAGTCTCACATTGTGAATGAGAACTCGATCACCGGCTTCCAAGCTCGATGGGGTCACACGTTTATCAAAGCGGGTTTTATTCCGGAAAGCAGACTTCTCAGCATACTTCGAAGCAAGCTGATAACTTTGCTCGAGACGAGAGCATAGATTCTCGACGTACTGAGAATGAGATTTTGATTGATGCTCACGGACAGGTAAGCCGAATGCCAGATCAACTGGTAAACGGGGTGACCGAGGTGCAAATCCAGTGACTTCGTTACGTGTGCAGTTGTATGCATGAACAAGTGGACGGACAAATTCTTTCCAGTTTGCTTTCTGTTTTGGTTCCAGCGTTCCAAGCATGCTTAACAGAGTTCTATTGAACCTCTCAACTGGGTTACTGTGAGGGTGATAGGGTGTGGTATGGGTCTTCTTGATACCAGATATCTCACAGAGCTCTCTAACAAGCTTTGATTCAAAGTCCGGTCTGTATGCAATTTCTCGGGAATACCGTAGTGAACAATGAAGTTTTCCCATAAGCACTTTGCTACCGTCTTGGCTTTTTGATTGGCAGTTGGAATTGCCATAGCGTACTTTGTAAAATGGTCGGTTAAAACCAGAATGTCTTTGGTGTTGCTTCGGTCAGGTTCTAACGACAAGAAATCCATACAAAGTAGCTCAAGTGGACGTGTAGTTTTGATGTTAACCAAGGGAGCGGCTTTTTCTGGTAGAGCTTTGCGACGGATACAGCGGGGACAGGTCTTAATTTTAGTCTCAACGTCTGCTGCCATTCGAGGCCAGAAGAAGCGAGAGCGAATGAGGTCAAGGATTCTCCCCATACCCAAATGCCCCATGTCATTGTGAAGAGCGGTGAGGACACATGGCCGGAGTTCCTCTGGAAGCACCAGTTGGAAAGTAATGTGCTCACCATCTTGTCTCCAGCGGTAGAGAACACCGTCGTGCAGCTCAAGCCGATTGAGTTTCTCGGAGCAGGAGAGCGATGTTGGGCAGCTCGTGTTTAGCTGTAGGTGGCACCTTCTCCCCGGTGTTCATCTGGTGGAGAATCTCCCGAACACATGGGTCTGCTTGTTGTTTCTCCTGCAGGTCTTGATTTGACATGGAAGCAATAACAGGGAGACCATGCTGGCTCTCATCTGTGAAGCTTTCTGGCAGTGCAGTTGCTGTGACGCTCATAGATTCGACCAAGGTGAAACAATGTGTGGAATCAGGAGTTCTGGCCAGTGAATTCAGGCAGATTGCAGCAATAACATCTTCAGGGACTTCAGCAGCGGGATCCGTATCATAATCGATGGCAAACTGACGGATCAGGTCCCACTCTTTTTGGAGATGGGTATCAGGCTGGTTGCCATGGGGACGTCTGGACAATGCGTCCGCATCGAGATTCTGCTTTCCAGCACGGTACTGAAGTTTGAAGGTGTAGGTGGATAAGGCTGCTAGCCATCTGTGACTGGCGGCATCCAACTTTGCAGAGGTGAGTATGTATGTGAGTGGATTGTTATCTGTGATGACCGTGAAATCTGCACCATACAGGAAGTCGTGAAATTTTTCAGTCACGCTCCATTTAAGAGCGAGAAACTCTAGTTTATGGGCAGGGTATCTGGCTTCACTCGAGGACAACCCACGACTGGCATAAGCGATCACCCGCAAAAGGCCATCTTGCTCTTGATAGAGAGCAGCACCGAGCCCAGTGGTACTGGCATCGGTGTGCAAGATGTAAGGGAGTTTGGGGTTAGCAAACCCCAAAACAGGAGCTGTGGTCAGTGTCTGGATGAGCGTTTCAAAAGCTTGTTGGCACTGAGGCGTCCAACGTTCACCGAAAGGTTGTCGAGGATCAAAGTACTTGGAGACAGTGGAGTGCTTCTGTGTGGATCGATGTGCAGGGGTATATCCCTTAGTGAGATCATTCAGTGGTTTGGCAATTGCGGCGTAACCACTTATGAATCGCCGGTAATATCCCGCAAATCCCAGGAAGGATCGAAGCCCCTTAAGTGTTCGTAGAATTGGCCAGGATTTTAAAGCACTCACTTTGTCTGGATCAGTTTCAACGCCATTTTCTGATACAATGTGGCCCAAATACCTGACTGAAGACTGGAAAAATTTACATTTCTCAAGTGACAATTTTAATCCATCTTTTAAACGATGCAATACTCTCATTAGTCGGTGCTCATGCTCTTCAAGTGTGTGTGAGAAAATAATGAGATCATCCAGAAAGACCAAAACGTCTTGTAAATGGAGATCACCCATACACTTCTCCATTAATCTTTGAAATGTACTAGGAGCATTTGTCACGCCTTGGGGCATTCGGTTGAACTCCCAGAAGCCCAATGGTGTAGCGAAAGCAGTTTTCACCTTGTCTTCTTCCTCCATTTGAATTTGATAATATCCCGACTTGAGATCTAAAACACTGAACCAACGGGAACCATTCAAAGCAGAAAAAGACTCCTCCAAATTTGGCAGCGTGTAGGCATCTTTGACCGTTTGGAGGTTCAATTTTCTGTAGTCAATACAGAGACGCACATCTCCATTCTTCTTGCGCACCACCACGATGGGTGAGGCAAATGGGGACTCCGACTCTCGAATAACCCCCGCATCCAGCAAATCCCGAAGATGCTTTCGGACAGCCTCAATGTCGTTGGGATGTATGGGTCGAGGCCGGTGTTTAAAAGGAGTGTTATCATGGAGACGAATCTGTGGGCATGGACAACATTACATTGACCTTTTCCTCAGGGCGATCCGGGACAGGACTGAGACCAGTGATAGAGTGACCAAGCAGAGACATAACATCTTTCAAAACTTCAGTATAGTCTTTTCCGGTGCACTTAGCTAAATTTTGCAACTCGGACAGGTAATTATCAGTTTTAGTTTTTTCAACATAAGAAGCGCAAACATTAGAAAGTTCAGAAATTTTATACTTAACAGTTTTATTATGGCTAACATAAGTGTATGGAAGTATGTCATGCAGCGCAGAAATTGCAACACCTGAATTAAATTCAGCAACCAATGTTCCATCAAATGTAGACCCGGACTGGATAATAAATTGTGACTTCGCAATTGAGCCATGTTTACTTAAAAACTCCATTACTTCCTCATCAATCTCAGTGTTAGTGATGCCCTCAATAACAACTGCATTGGGAATCTTTATGCCAAGTTTCTCAAAAATGTCCATGATTGTCTGTCTTATTTTTTCACAACAACAACAACAACAAAAATGCTCAAATACAGGTAAAGTCTGTCTTCTCTCTCCTGGCTAGCTCGCCACAAAATATGTAGCATATACGTTAGTAAAATATGTATTGTATGAATAACGTATGGCTGATATGTATACACAGGCTAGTATCAGAAGGTTAGATTCTACTCTAGGAGAGAGGAGACGAGACTGGAGATAGGTTGCAAGTAAAAAGGTATCGTGTATTGAGACAACACAAAACAAAACAACATTAAACATTTAGAATCATTGAATAAATGAATGAAATGGCCATTCAGAATAGATAATCAGTTCACTAGACAAAACAAGATCCAACATATAATTACAAATAAATAATGGTGTAAATGTTCAACAAACATGTTGCTGTGGCGTGAAACCACATGCCAAAAAGTCCAGCCTTTGCCCAGCTCTGAATGAGCAAAACTGTTCATACAAGCCCCAAAATCCCAGGGAAGGGTTCGTGAGGGAAGTGTGTGTTTGTGGGTTGGGGCTGTAGAACGGAGTGTAAGGTGCGAGAGGGGACAAGTTTGCTGCAAGAGCCTCCTACCAGCCCATGGAGGTAGGTGCAAGTCGGTTGAGATCAGAGGCTAGTTCAGGTTTCTTTTAGCTCGCCATCAGGGACTTGGTCAATTCCATGCGTTTTGTTAAACCAACACTCCTATACAGCACTTTGGGACATGGTAGCTCTGCTCCTGCAGCAAACAAATCAAGGCTTCTTTCGTATTTCCCGGCACTTCCTGACTGACGGTAATATAGCCAGCTAATTGGCTGGCTACGGTCACGTGACTGGTACGCAGAGCACAGGGGAAAACAAAGATTGTGTAAACCGGATGAATCACTCGGTTGAAAAATATAATTGAGTAAAATGATATATACTACAGATTTTTACCTGTGTTACAGTCACATTCTTCATAAACTATATCGTTAATGACAAAAAGAGAACAGTGAGTCAGCTCATGTTCTTTAAACTAGACAGTTTCTAAGAACAGAGGGTTGTTTCTGTGGAGTTTCGAAAAATGTCAGAAGACCAACACATTAAAGCTTCTTCATCTGTTCTGCAGTCTCCCCTCGAGCTGGAAAACTTTAAACCATTTCTGCAGAACTTCACAGCTTCTGTAGTTTCTGCCCCCTGAAAATAATTCGCTTTAATAAAGGTGGAGTTTATAGTTGAGCTGTTTTATTGGGGTACCTTTGATTTCACAGGTAAGATGCCAGTGAGGGATCTGTCCCCAAACTTATAAAGACATAAATTTCAACAGAAAACACGATCATAAGACCGTTTCTGTTTACCATAATCAAATTTACATAATTACAGTTTGGTGTTTACATGAGTTCTGCTTTTTCCGCAGGTCTCCATTTCTGTTTTTTTTTTTTTTTTGGATTTTTGAAAACTCTCTTGCCTGAGGAGGCTGTGTTCTTGTTGTAGATTGACTTAAGCACCATTGCGACAGCAGAAACTTCACCTCAGGAACTTTTGGGGGTTCCGACTCTGATGCCTGAATATCCACTGCAGGGGTCAGGGCCTAAACAAAGCACAACGGAGATATTTTCCAACCAAAATGGCAGTGGTTAGGAGGTACTGTTCAGAATATTCAGTACTGTCAGGGTGGAGATAACCTCCTTTTCACTGAGGCTGCGTTGCTCTGATCTGCAGCAGTAAATCTGAGTACAATTTTGTTAACCTTGTTTTGTTTGTGAAATAATAAACCCAGTTTGCTTTTACACCTCTGGAGTCCGTGTCCTGCCAACCCACCCCACCCCTGACAAGAGCAAAGAGGTAGAATTGTATCTAAGTTCACTGACGTCTTATATTAAAAAAAGAACAGATGAAAGAATTGTTACAATTATTCCGTTTTGACTTAGCTCCTTGTTATTTCTCTTAATAGTGCCAGTTAACATCCATCCGTAGCAAAAAAAGGTTCATGAATTAAAAGCAAAAGATTTTACATTTACCATCTTATTGTCATGCCTCTGAGTTTTTGTCTTGTTTTCAGTTCCTGTTTAGTTTTTAGTTTTGTCATTTCTTAGTTGTAAGCTCATGTCTAGTCTTTAGTTTTGCCATGTTCGTCATTGTTTCTGTTGCCCGCCATCACCTTCACTCACAACACCTGTGTTTTTCCCCACAGCTGCACTCACTCACTATTCACTCCCTCAAGTATTTAGTTTCCAGGTTTCCCATATACCAGTGCCAGATCCTCCCCGTCATTCATGAGTCTATGCCATGCCAAGCCAAGTAACCCATGTCAAAGTCAGGTTTGTCGTTTTGTTTATATAGTTATAGTCAGGTTTTGTTTTTTCATATAGTTAGTTTACTTTTTGTATTCTGGCTCAGTGTTGAAATATTCTTTTGGAATAAATCAAGTTTTGTTTTGGAATATCTGCATCCGTGTCCTATATCCACGCCACGCATCTCACCCTACGTGACACTTATGTTAAATTACATCAGACAGCAATCTTCTTTCTCTGAACAAACACAATGGTATGTCTGGTTTCCTGATGGTTAAGAATTTGATAACATGTTGTGTTATACACTGGTCAGAAGCTGGATTTCAAACATGTGAGCTGTGGTACTGGTACATATTAAATGTTTCATGTCCTGCTCCTCCTTCCATATAGAGCTGTGACGACGTGCCGCCGTCACTAGCTCCAGGAATAATAATGTCACGGGGAGAGGCACGGGGCTGACTCACCTCGTGGTTCACCTGGTGAATGAGACGGCATGGATTGATGGTCCGATAGGGGAATGGAGACTGGCGCAGCGCATAGGAGTTGTATTGATTGTGGATGAGCATGAACTTACCTCTGCTCGTCGTCTTGTCTCCCGAGGTGTTCGGACAATAGAGTTCCCCGGGGGCACGCGCACCTTATCAGATCCGGGGGGGAGGAGGACGGGTGGGAAATGGATAGAGGGGAGTTTCATGTTGTATAAATGTGTATTTAACTGTTGTAAAATATATGTGTGTGTTTGTTGGGTTTACTCTGGGTGTGTTGATGGTTGTTAAGATTATATATTTTTTAGTGATGAGTTATGTAAATATTGCTGTAGATATGTCTGTGTTGCTGATTTTACCCAGGTTAAATAGTATAGTCCAGCTCATTAGCTGGGCCAGAAGGTATATAAGTAGTCAGTCTGTAAATGTCTTAGTTGATGTAGGTGTTGGTGTATGGAAATTATTGAAAGAAAATAAACACGTCTGGATCCGCACTCTTGGAATTCTCCTAATTGCCTCCATGGCCGCTCGGGCATTCTAACAAGAGCCCAAAATGCTCCAAACTCTCAAACCCACCGGCAAATAGCCGGCCTTCTGTTGGAGGTTTCTCCCTGTTAAAAGAGTTTCTCTCAATACTGTCACATAGTGCATGTTCAGGACGGGGGATTGAATCAAAGAGATGCTTCTATGCAAACTATTGACTTCCTTATGTAGGCAACTTCTTTTTATAATTGTTATAATATGAATTGGACTTAGATTTTTACAAATTTGATTATGATTGGATTGTAATTGGTTTGAATTGGACTGCATTACATTTCTTGTAATTTGGTGCTTTATAAATAAAACAAAATTTAATTAGAGTTGGTTTTATTTGCTGCTGAGTTTCTTGCTTCTCCACATTTAACTACCAACTCTAGAAGTGAACGCCAACTTTAGCAGCAGCTAACTCGCAGCAGCTAACTCACAGCAACAACAAAAACCTAATCAGTACAGAAGCTCAAAGATATGAGCGGCTCTTTGTCAACCAAAACTAATAAATATATTTTTCTTATTTATGAATCAGTTATGACTCTTAGAAACTAAGGATTTCAGTTGTGATGCAAGTCGATTCCCAGCCACCTCCAGTAATTTTTGTCTTCATTCAGACACAAAAAAAATATATATAAAATCAAAAGATAATGTTCCATGTGACTTTGTCTTATCCAACTACTTGTGATTATTTTTTTTCCTCAGTTTTTTTTTTCTGGTTTACGACTTCTGCATCTTCTGTTGATTACAGTCATGTAAACTGTACCGCCCTCTGCTGACACTGTTTTTCGTAGGCATTATAAAACTTTGGGAAAACTAACAAGAATGTGAAAAGCAGTTATCTGCAAGATGTTAACAGAAGTTAGGGGTATCATATTTATAACAGGGCTCTCAAGTCTCACGCAATGAGCGTGAGACACACGCATTTCAACAAGTTCACACGCTCACACGCCACACATGCCATTTCTCACGCTGAGAAATTATCAACTTCGTCGCACAGAAATTCTAATGGCCGATACTATAAACGAGTCAATGGCAGGTTACTGTGCGCTCGTACAGCTCAGAACTATAGCTCTGGTACAGCTGTCTTGATTTAGCAACCCATCGGCAAATCACAAAATAGAATTTCTCAGCCAATCAGAAAACAGAATTTCTTGTTGCCGGGTGTGAAATAGCTTTCAGCTGCAAGCACGCGTCCATGAATGCACAGCAGACATAGCCTATTATGCTCTGAATGCGTGCAGAAGTTGTAGACGAGCTGGAGGTGGAAGAGAACCGTCAGGATCATCAGCAGGTCATCTCTTCATTTATTTTAATCTTTTATTAGTTTCTATAGTTTTCCTACTCCTTGTAAAAGACCAACACCTGCCGATTAAAGTGTTCGTTGGAGTAGTAGACCTAAATATTCACCACACACCCTTTGACATGAGCAACTTAATGAAAAATGAAAAATATGTAGGAGTGTAATTAGGCTTCCGTGGTTAATTTTTTTCAAAGGTGACTGGTATGAGCAGATTCCCAATAAAGCTATCTACATTTGCCAAACTGGTATTAGTTCTGCCACACTGAAATGCTGATGCAGAGAGGGTTTTTTCCATGGTGGGGCTCAATAAAACCAAGACCAGGAACACTTTGTTTCTGAATGGAACTCTGTCATCTATCATGACTGTGAAAATGGCTGACATTGAGCCACAGTGCTTTAAATGGGAGCCCCCAATATCAGTCATCAAGCATCAAAATCTGCCACAAACACTTACAACACTCATAAACAAACACACACAGAGAGGGACTGCTCAAGGGGCCCATTTGGGTTATGTTTGTTTTTCTTAATTTAATTTGTCTGTTTTTTTTTTGTTTGTTAAGACGTTGCATACCTAAAACAATTTATTTTAAAATATAGCAGAATTTAGTGTAAAAGTGAAGATTTGTGATTTTGGTATAAATAAAACAATTTCTTTGTTCTTTAAGTAGCTAGTTTATGGCGATGGGATACTGCAAGGGACCCCCCCCCCCCAAAAAAAACCCCGAAAGAAACCCCCCCACGCACATGGCCCGGCCCCTGCCCCGCCCGAATCTCACTCCAAGCAAACTTGAAAACTTGAGAGCCCTGTTTATAAGAAGGTTATAACAACACAGAAAGTAAAGACATACATCCCATTTAAAACTCAGTTATTGGTTTACCAGGAGAATTTCTGGTTACATTCACAAAACCAAACACATTGAATGATTTTGGTCAGGACACATTTGTCCAGCTTTACAAGAAAACACTGAGGTGAACAAGTGAAGCTAAGTGGTTAGCTTTAGCGGTTTTAGCAGCTATTACTAACAATGCTGTAGCAGTGCAGCAGGTTTATGACAACATGGAATCAGAAATGAGCTTCCTCCTCATTTTGCACAGCAACATATTGGACATATCTGTTATCTTCAGGCTGGTAATATGACTGACAGCAGACTTTGTTCAGACCCTGAACAGGTGGTTGCTACATGTTAGCATCTACAGCAGGAAAAGGATCAATTTCACAGGCTGAGCTGCAGACTTTGGAGCTTTGTTCCATCCAGGAGCTCAGAGCAGAGGAAGTGAAACCAGCAGGCAAAGCAGAGTTTTTCCGTGACTAATACTGCCGCCTGCCTCCTTACATGCAACTCCCTCAAGTGACGGCTTTGGCGGGCAGAGTCCTCCAAAACCTCCACCCTCCGTCCTGCCTCAACACCCTGCCACACTCACTCAGATAAAGCAATAATTACACACTTAGTGTTGTCACACAGCGTTTTCTCTGTGTTGTGATCCTCTGTCATGCTTTAATGAGTAAACTGTTGTCACTAAATTCTGTATCACAGAGGAATTAAAAAAGTTTTCATGAGTGCAACAATTCAAATCGAGGGGAAGTGAGATATCTCCTCCTCACCTGTATCTGTGAGCTTTCAGGGAGTTAACGGAGACTCAGTGAAACATCTCGATTTCACTATGAACTGCTTCATCTCGATGATGAGCGACTGAATCACACTTCAAACACCTGTTTGTTTAAAAGTCATGTGTGAAGATGTTATTAGTTTCATGTCATCTGCTGTCATTCATGTGCACGGTAAAGGTGATAATTGGTTTTGTCTTTTTTTTTTACCCATCTACCTTATCTGCATCTATTCTCACCTGTTTTTATTGCACCCACGTACAGTTTATTTGTTTAAGACCTCAGTAGGATATCATTCATGCAGTGTGTGGGCCAGAGTCGATATCTAAATGATTTTTCTGATGGAAAATACATTAACTGTTTTAACTATGCGGAATGTCATGAATATAAAAATGAGCTTATTTTTATATTCATGACATCGTTTCTGCAGATTACTCTGTTGTATTCGACCTCCTCTACTGGATTCAAATTTGTGACTGGGGGACGGAATCCAAGAAAACCCAATCCACACCACCATGCAAGCAGCAGCAGCCTGGACTGTTTCATGGATTCATGCTGCTGTTTCATATCAAACAGCTGCGGCACAAATGGAGAATCTCAGAACAGACCATGTCCATCTTCATCACCACTCTACAGATTTGTATTCTTGACCATTAACCAAGGTTACTGAGGGTCTGAATCTCTTCTGTCTTCAGGTTGATGATCCAACCACTCTGATCTACATTAAAATGCTGTGGGAGAAGGATGTCATGACATGCTCATGACTTCTGGCCTAGTTACATCCTGGGCCTTGTTGACTGGTTCATATGAATATTGTTGATAGTTAGAATGAGCGTGTTTATGATAAACTGCGAAAGCTAGGCGCCTCCAGAGAGGGCCACGTACACTTGTTATGATAAAACTGTATAAAAGGGTGTCACAAGATGAGCTCGTCGGACATTTTGTACATTCTGTATGCACATTTGCGGTGACGGTTTGTTCAATAAACTCCCCAATGGACGGCTGACCAATGCGGGATTCGACTCTAATTTCTCCACAACATAATGGTGACCCCGAATTCGTGAGAGTTTGCATCTGGATCCCGGCGGAGCGTGTCCTCTGTGCCCCGACAACCAACATCGGCTGTAACAAGCCGGCAGGTGGGATTTTGTTCCTACCAGTTGATCTCTGTTAGTGGAGCACAGCTGACGGCTTCTTCCGGCTTCCCCAAATTTAAAAGAACACAGGAGAGAGATGGATCCTGCATTCGGTAAGCTCTTCCGTTGCTTTCCTCTGCGCAGGGGGGCTGCTGAAATTGTTTGGGAAATTTTGGGCCAAGAGGAGCCATATGTGTGAATTGGGATAAAAATTGGGTAAACAGCAGCTTATGTGAGTTGTAAAGCAGACAGCTGTGGTCAGTTGGTCTGGCTTGTGTGGTTGTATTGTATTTTTGGGGTAAGTAAGAAGGACTATAGTCGCTGCGCTCCGGCAATTTGTGAATCGGATGAATTCAAACTGGATTAATTAATAGCTGTAAAGAAGCGGGTAGGTTGTTGAGCAATCGCCAATAGTACCTCTTGCATCCTATCAGCCATCCTTCAATGCATTGGGGGGAGGAACACTGACGGGAGTACGGGGTACACTAGACTCATTAAACATACGTGAAAATTATTTTCACTAGTCAAGGAGTAAAACGAATACTGATAATTGATTGACTGGCGAACATTAGAGTTCAACGATTGAATCAATCAGGCTTTCAAAAAAAACTCTGAAATGAAATAATCCAGTTCTATGAGGAGCACATTTTAAGTATATATGTTTATATAATTTTATATATCTGCTTAGGACTCTTTGGAGTTATCCGAGACCTCAGTATAAAGACATTTAGAAGAAAGTTCAAATTCGTTTATGAAATTGACCACAGGAGATTATTATTGAGAGGTCACAGCGAAGCTGGTAAAATACACGTCAGCATCTGTTGCTTTGGTCAAGAAACCATATCACAAGGCTTGTAGGGAAAACACATTTTGTATTCCATATATTGCCGACACCAACATCTCCTGAAAAATTAAAAGTCTAAATGAAAGAAATTGATAATTTAAAAATGTGAAGATTTGAACGGTGACTGACAAAACTTTGATCAACTGACTTGGTGTGAGTGTGTGGGACCGGTCTCTGTTGTCTGTCAATGTGTGTGAAATCTGATGTTTTATGTGAATCTAAAAAAAAAGAAGAAAAGGAAAAGTTCTGACTCATATCATCCCTTGACTTTTGAGTATTCGTAGTATTTTAAGTTAAACTCAGATTTGCTTCATTGTTATAATTTGCTTCATTGTTATAATTTGCTTAATTGTTATAGTTGCCACATTAATAACTTGGGGAGATAAGGAGTTGTTGCAGTAATGTGCTGTGATTTTTAAACGCTGAGTGTTTATTTCTTTAAGATTCTGTATTTTCGTTGAGTGCATCTTGTTATTATTGAATTATTGAATACTGCTGTGATTGGTGTCAAGTTTCTAAAGTTCTATTTTCAACGGACTTGTTGAAGGTGTTTGGATTTCAGGGGGAGACAGAGAGTGCTGCGCGCTCCCGCGGCTGGTGTGTAGGCGCGTGGTCTGTCCTTGACATTTTTCTGCTGCTTCAAATGTTCGTGTGTGATCACATTTTCTTTCCTTGTGTCTTCCAGGGGCAATCTATGGTTGAACTGTAATAATTATTAGTTTTCTTTAGGTAATGTGCTAATTGCGGAGTTGTTATCAGTCGAGTAAATGTTGGTTTCGCAATTCCTAAGGGAGAGTTTCTGTCCTTAGGCCATTGATTCATCACCTCGTTCGACGTGAATGTGACATTCCTGATGAAGAAAGTTTTTTGCTTATGCATTGTTTCTGTATCTTTTGATTTGTAGTTTCCCTGTCCACAGCGTGTTAAATTGTATTTCTTTCTCTTTCTTAACAAATGCCATTTTGAGGTGAAGAATAGTGCAACTGTTATTTCTGTGTTGTTTGGTTTGTATTTTTTCTCTGTCCAGCTGGAAAGTTTGTATTTCCTCCTCTTTCTTAACTTGTCACAAAAAGTGTGACAAACGCCATTTTGAGTTGGGGTGTGGTTCAATTGTTATGTCTGGTTCAATTGTTATGCTTGGGAGGAGTTAATAACAGTCTAGGAAGTAGATGTAATGGTGTGTTCATATTTGGTTGGTTAGAAATTCACATGGTTCATTGGAGGCAGGCTTAGAGGTGTGTTCATATTTTATTGGTTAGAAGTTACGTGTCTCAGACGTGTTTCATTGGAGATAGATTTAGAGGTGTGTTCAGATTTCATTGGTCAAAAAAAAATATTTTTATTTCATTGGTCAGAATTGACGTAGCTGTGACGTACATTGGATCATCTGGATTGGTGGAGGACATTGTGTGTGGATTGGATCGGCAACATCCGGATGTGAGCAAAAGTTGGGGCAACGCCTTTAGCCTGAGTCACTTCAAACAGAGTAAGCATTAACTGAGCTTTCGATTAGCAATAAATTAACATTGGGTAGCATTAGCAGTACAGCAAGTATTGATTAGCAATAATTAGTATTGATTAGCAATAACTAGCATTGTTTAGCATTGATTAGCGTTGATTAGCAATTAATAGTATTGATTAGCAATAACTAGCATTGATTAGCAATCACTAGCGTTGAATAGCATAATTAGCATTCAATTAGCATTGGTCAACAAGGAAGCTAGTATTGATTAGCAATAAGTAGCATTGGTTAGCATTAGTAGCATTTGTTAGCATTTCGTCAGCCATAATTAGCATTGATCAGAAAGACAATTAGCATTGATTAGCAATAGCAATAAGGCAAATATTGGTTTAAATCTTAATTAGCAATAGGTTAGCATTTATTAGCAACAGCTAGGAAGCTAACAGCAATTGGCATTGGTTAGAAGTCAAAAAGCTAAATTAGCCTAACATTGAATTAACATTGGTTCAATTTAAAAAAAAAAAAACAACCTAGAGCATAAGCTTTCAAAGCTAACATAGGCTAACCTTAACATTAGCATTGACAATATCCAATCCAATAATTAGCTGCATCTAAGCTAAATTTAGCCGAGCATTAAATTAGCATTGATTAGAGTTAAATAATTAGTTAATTTAAATTGACTTTCAAAAAAAAAAAAAAAAAAAAGGGGACTACGAATAATAAATAAGGAAAATTTAGAAAATAGATAAGTAAATAAAAAGGAAAAGTCAAAAGTCAATGGAAGGGAACTAACTAGTTGAAACAATGGATGTAACACCAACAATAATCATCAGCGCCAAACATCCTGAACATTCCAAAGATATTAAAAAGATATCTCTAAAATGGGAAAAACAAACAAAAAATAACGTCTCACCCTGGCCAAAAGGTGGCACTTTCAATGTAACTACCTGTAAGATTATGGAACAAAGGATTAAAGCTTACAAACCAAAGGACAAAAGCAAAAAGAGACAGGAAAAGAGAGAGCTTGAATTAAAAGTTTTACATTTCTTTGAAAATGCAGAGCTATATCCAACACTGCCAGGAGCAGTAAACATACAAGGAGATTCTGAAATAAAAGATCATAAAATATCTCATGAACGTCCAGAACCACAAATAGCTACATCAAGCAGTCAGGGAGCTCCTGAGCCAGACGCCGTCTGTAATTCAGATCAGGCAAGGGGACAGCTCCCACAATACCAAAAATCACCCGAACTGGCATCTCCAGTTCAAAAGGCATCTTCTGAAGAACATAAGAGTCCAACAGCGTCAGCACCGAGTTTGATAGAAATGACGCAGGGACAGTATGTGCCGTGGCAGACGCTCGTCCTAGGGGGGCTGGTTGCTCGATTGCCGGACATTCACACAGGTGCAAGCAAATGGATAAGAGCTTTTGAACAAGAGACTGTGCATAAACTGTTGTCTGTTGGACACATTAAGGCAGTATGGGCACTGTGTTTTGGAACTTCTACCATGGAAGGCATTTTGAGACACAGTGAGAATGACTGGATGTTGAGCCACCGAGCTGATGGAACTGATTTTAATGCATATCGAGCTGCACTCTGGAGAGCGTTACGAGCTGAGTTTCCGGTGGGAGTGGACCTCGAAGCATTAAAGGGGGAACCACTGTCAGGAACAGAGAGTCCGGTTGTGTACATTGCACAACAATTGAAGAAATGGAGACAAGAGTCTGAGGGAGAAATCGAGAAGAGCCCAGCGTGGGTGACATTGTTCAGAGTTTCCATCAAAGAGGCTCTGCCTGCCCCAGTTCAGGGGAGGCTGGAGGATGTGGTGGGGTTGAATTCAATGTCACATGGACAATTCCGAGACCACGTGGTGCATGCAGTAAACAAATACAGAAAAGAACTGAAACGGAATGAGCAGGAGAAGGACATGCAAAGGGAACTTGCACGGTTGCAGTTAGAAGAACTGCAAGCGAAGCAAGAAGTACGAAATGAGGCCATAACAGCGGGGGCCGCTGAACAGCCATCACAGGGGCAAGTCCATCGTCGACCCTGTCAAAGGTCAAGAAGAGGTGCACCTGGAGGACGAAGGTCCTCGGGGGCATGTTGGGCCTGTGGCGAGAGGGGACACTTTGCTGACAGCTGTCCGAGAGCACCGAGAAACCCGAGTGTTCGGCAGGACCGTGGCCAGTCCCTGCGGGGCGGAGCAAGTGGCCCGGCAGGTCCAAGGCGTTCCTCTGGCAGAGGAATCCCAGTATTGGTTTACATTGACATATAGAGGTAAGAAGTACACTTACATCAGACGTACTCAAAAGGGTTTAAAAACCGCCCTCAGGTGTGTCATCATTACAAAACAAAACAAAGTTTTTAAGTTAAATGTGTCACGACTACTAAGTTTCTAAAACTTGAATTTAAATAGGTCACTGTTACTAGGACAGAACAAAACGAAGTTTCGAATTTAAATTTTAGCATTGATAGCCTAAATTAGAGTATCTATATAGCCCATAGGGAATTACTGATATCTCTCCATCCCACTTGGAGGGAGTAAGAAAAGCGCCATGTCCAAAATAAATGAATAAATAACTAATGAATAAATAAATAAAATTAAAATACAACAAGTATGATCTTCTTTTGGGAGGATTATGCAATAAAATGCGCTTCCTCTGGAAGGAATCATGAAAAATCCAAAGATCAAAGGTTGAAAGCACAACTGGAGAGGACAACTGAGGCTAAGTTAGCCTTTGAAAATTTGAAACGAAATTAGCAAAAGTTATCCAAAACGGCCAACACTAGTCTATGAGAAGCCATTTTTCTTATATGTCTCCAATAAAAACCATAAGATTTCAGAACTAATAAATCAGAGTAGGTATGTTGTGACTCAGGCAGGATGTTTGCAGGTTGTGCATCTTTTGACACGTCCAGATGTGAGAATACAGAAGTGTGCTACATCGGATCCTGCAGATGTCATTCCACGTGAGTTTGAAGGAGAACCACATGAGCGTGTGTCAGAAGCTGTGAGATACATTAAACTGAGACCTGACTTAGGAGCAACTCCACTTGTTCAGGCTGATGTCACTTATGTTGTGCATGGTTCATGTTGTGAGATCATTTGGGTGTTCATGCAGGTTTTGCAGTTATGAAACAGGAAGGTGGAAACTTTGTGACGGTGGAAGCTGAGAAGTGTGAACGGCCATGTTCGGCACAGTTGGCTGAACTGAAGGCACTAACGGAAGCATGTTGACTGGTGAAAGGTAAGGTTACGAATGTGTACACAGATTCTGCATATGCTCATGATATTTGCTATTTGTTTGAAGCAGTTTTGAAGCAGGGAGGGTGCAGGAGGTCAGACGGAAGTCCAGTGTGACATGAGGTCCAAATGAAGGAGCGGATTGCAGTCGTGAAAATTGAAAATTGGCAGTGATACAGTGTCAAATAATCGTAAAGGTAACAAAATGGTCGGTAAAGGTAATAACGCGGCTGATGAAGCAGCGAAAGTAGCATCAAAGTGCCAGCTTGCTGTTTTGGCACCAATGGTGTTACTGGAGCCAGAGGTCGCGCCATCACAAGGATATTGGTCATACATATTGGATAAATAGTCGTAAATTTTTTTGGTAAGAGAATTGATTCATCTGTTTGTCATTCCATCAGAGATTAGCTCAAATAAGGGTTAAGTGTTTGTTTATAAAAGTGCAAGAGGCATTCTGCAGCAGCTGCGAATCAAGCAGCGCTGTGGGGCCGTTTATCATCCACAGAGTCAAGGGATGGTTGAGAGGATCAAAGGAACCTGGAAAGTGAAATTGAATTGAATCTGTGCTTCAACTAAACTAACTAGATGCCGCTTGCACTAATGAGATGTCCTATGCAGACTCATAGAGTCACGCACTAACACCGCATAAAATGCTAACGGGTCGACCCAGGCCGGCACCTCAGTTCCCACTTGAGCAGGTGCAAACAGAGTGGACAGCTTACATGAAGCAACTAACTGCAATCCACAGAACAATCTATCTACAGGAGGAGTCCAGAGACTTGAGTTTCGAACAGCTGGGTGAGAGGCCAGTGGTGCCAGGCGACCAGGTGCACATCGAAGTGTTCCGAAGGAAGTGGCTTGAGCCAAGACGGAAAGGACCGTACACAGTGGTGCGAGCAACGCCGACGGCAGTTCAAGTGGAAGGTAGCAACACATGGTACCAGTTGAATCACTGCACTAAGGTTCGGACTAAAGACACAGACGGAGTTAAGTCCAAGGGAAAGGATGAACAAAAGGAAGAGGTTAAGATTTCTGACACTGTGAGCATCCAGGTGTGGGTGTTGGCCGACAGCATGGGCTCAGGAGAACGAAGCCTGGAGATGTTGGACGGGATCCCGCAAACAGGAGAGGCTGGAAGGGTCCCGTGATGAAGCCACCCCGCAGGGAAGTAGCCAGCCTGGGTCAGATGAGTATGATGCAACAATACACACCCACTCAGACCATGCCACGCCACAAACTTTGCCAGCAATACACACTAGAGCTAGTCATGAAGAGGTATCTGCTAAGCTTGAATTTAAGTTCATGGAATAAACGATTTGAGGAAGTGTGGATCATGGGTCCGGAGGAGGAGACGACCAAATCACCGCCTCTGGACGCCACGACAAAGGGGCAATCTGGTAAGATCATGTCAGATTGGGTCAGAAGGAGTTGTTCACAATGGTTGTAAGAATAGAAAGACTAGGGGGATTTGCTACCATTAGCACTACAGGACAGAATAATCATGTTAATCCAAGAACAGACGGAGTGTACATGCACAGGTGGAGTCAGGAAAACAGTGTAACTGTGGAAAATGGGTTAAGGCAGCACAGGATACGTGGTATAGATGGGCATGGTACACTACGAGAGAACTGACAGCGACAGAGTGTCTCATATGCACAGACGCTCCAGGAGCATTGCCTGTTGTTGTTCCAGAGCCACACACCTTCAGGGACTGTGCGGTGGTCCAGCAACGGGAATGCAGAGAAGGTAGGTTCACATCGGCAGAGGATAAATGGTTATTGTTTCCTATGTGTGGTATTAAATGCGGATTGATGTTTGGGCCAAATAAAGTACATAGTTATTTTCAAAATAAGGGAGGGCCACAAATTGGAGTCTTCTTGTGCTGAATTTAATCTGAGTACATCACAGGATGGGCCTCCGACTGATGATAGAGTAGATTACGATGGTGAGTTTGAATGCTTTTGGAACTCGCGTAGGTAATACTACTGTTAAATGAAAACAATATTTATTGGGATTTATTTATTTGGATCAAATTGTGAAAATATAGAAATGATCATTTTAACTCTATATCTTTTTGGGGATCAGACACACCCAGTAGCTGAGGGTTACTGGATGTGTGGAGATCATGTTTTGTTAAATGTGCTCCCCAACAGGGAGATAGGTTTTTGGGCACTGGTGAGGAGGAAGACATCAGTTGTGTTAGTGTATGACAAGGTAAACGAGATGCGAGGTTTGGATGTGGAAAAAGGGAAAGTTAAAAAATGTAGTGATGACTACATCCGGGATAAGCACGTTTACCTGGATGCAATATGGCAGCCGAGAGGGGTTCCTTTTGAGCTCAAAGCACGCAGGGAGATTGCAGCGGGATTTGAGTCTATTTTGCCGTGGATCATATTTAACAAAATGGGGAATGGACTAATTACATATAATACAACCAACAGGGAATTCTTAGCTACACGAGTGAAGGGTTTGCAGGCTTTGGAGAACAACTACATGAGACAAGTATGATGGCTTGGTAGAACAGACAAGTTTTAGAATGGATATTAGAAGGGAAAATTGGTGTTTGCCAGATGGTTGGGGAAAATGTTGTACATTTATACCCGGGAACACTGCAGCTGATAGAACGTTTACAACGGCCGTGAAGAAGATCAGATCACGGAGAGAGGAGCTGACGTGTGATGCTGGTGGAGGTGAACGGTGGTGGACTGGTCTGTTTGGGATTTTGGGAGAAGGGGGAGCGATGACAGTTAAGGCGGGAATAGCAATATTGTTGATAGTGAGGATGGTTTCCCTATTGGTGTGTTGCATTATACCCATTCTGAGAAGGTGTTTGCTGTAAGTGATGTTCAAACAAACAGGGGAAGGAATCTGGAGGCAGATGACCATGCGAGACCAGGTCTGAGGACCAACGCATGGAAGAGCTGGTCAACGAATGAAGGTTACCAACGGACGGTTCACAAGTTTCTTTCCTCGAGGGTGGAACCAAGGTTAGTCTAATAGGGAGAAGAGATGCTGAAGATCTCTTTGATTGGGAGTGACGTACTGGCGACCTCTCCTCCCAGAGTTAGCTTAGCATTTCCAGACCCAGCCGGACGGATGTTCGGCCAGAAGCAGACGACACCAGAGTACAGGAGATGGGACGGGACTGGAGGAGCTGCATTACATTGCATTTTATTACTATTGTTGTGTGATAATCCATAATTTTATGTATTGTACTTGATACAAAACGGTGATTAACTGATTTGAAGGTGATGTATTCAGTCTATGTGTATTATCAATCAGAACTGATCACTAATATGTCCATTGCCAATTGTGTCAGTCAACTGTTCGGAGTGCGACCTTGGTAAAGTGGTCGGTCGCCAAGTGGGGGGGGGCCGTAGGTGAATTTTCCCAAGATAAGAACATGAGTTACGAAAGTAGCAGCCGGTGGGTTTTTCGCACCTATGCACTGCGAACAGTGGACAAGTGTGATGGCAATGTAAAACTTGTAGTGTTGTTGAATTCAATATCGTTTAATTTAATTTAATCATTTAATGTGATTCGAGTACACGCATATATATATTCCTTTTCATTTATTCGAAATGGTCCCGTTGATTGATATTGTAGAATTATTAGGATAATTTAGTGTTGATTGTGTTAATTAATTCTTAATTAACTATGTGGGATGATTTTCTTTCATTTTAGATTATTTCTTTATTAAATCACTGATAAGTGATTTCAGGGGGGACTATGTGGGAGAAGGATGTCATGACATGCTCATGACTTCTGGCCTAGTTACATCCTGGGCCTTGTTGACTGGTTCATATGAAT
The DNA here is from genome assembly GCF_027942865.1 of Odontesthes bonariensis. Taxonomy (NCBI): domain Eukaryota; kingdom Metazoa; phylum Chordata; class Actinopteri; order Atheriniformes; family Atherinopsidae; genus Odontesthes; species Odontesthes bonariensis. The sequence goes on from NC_134527.1 coordinate 27,709,217, forward strand.
ATTGTTGATAGTTAGAATGAGCGTGTTTATGATAAACTGCGAAAGCTAGGCGCCTCCAGAGAGGGCCACGTACACTTGTTATGATAAAACTGTATAAAAGGGTGTCACAAGATGAGCTCGTCGGACATTTTGTACATTCTGTATGCACATTTGCGGTGACGGTTTGTTCAATAAACTCCCCAATGGACGGCTGACCAACGCGGGATTCGACTCTAATTTCTCCACAACAATGCACAGCATTATTAGGATATTAACCTGTTCTAAACCTCACTCTGAATAAGACACTACCATGTAATCAGCATTTAAATAGTCGAAATACAGTCATATTCAGGGTAAGCCATCTGTCCATTTTCTGCCTACAGCTCCAGGGACAACAGTCAAACAGAGATTCCCAGACCTCCTTCTACCCGTCACCTCCTCCATCTCTTCCAGGTGGAGTCCAGGACTGAGGACTGAGGAGTCCAGAAAGCAACCTGACCATATGCCTAAACCACCTCAGCTGAATCCTTTCAAATCAATCAAATCAAGCTATAAGGATCTGGTGACACACACCTGCACCTTATGACGCCTGCCTTTGTCTGACATTTATCAATCATTAGAAGTGACTTTGGGTTCACTCTAAGAACACTGTTGGTTGTTTTGAACTAATTGTCATAGATTGAGTGGCTTGTTTCTGCCACAAGATCTGGCAACACTGGCTCCAGCTGCAGAGTTTGGTGCAGAACAGGAAGGTGGCCCACAAAAAACAAAGTACTGCTCTGTTTTGAGGGATGTGGATATGACAAAGGGTTTAGATGGAAACAAACATTGTGATGAGACAGTCTGATGCATTAAATAGACTGTGCTCTAAAATATTAATGGTCTTTCCTATATGCAACCCATGTAAAGAATAATCTGATTATTGTCTTATTTAGAACAAGGTGATGATCAGAATATTGCTAGGCACTGTGTTGTGTTTCCAACTAAACATAATCTAATTTACCTTTTTTATGTAAAGTGTCTTTGAGTATTTAGAAAAGCACTTTTAAATAAAATTTAGTATTATTATTATTAATGATGACACAATGGAAGCCTTTTAAACAACTGTGGACTTTCTTGCATTAAAATGACCTTGAGTCCTGTAGATGTGGTGACATTTCTAAACCATCAGGCTGTGCCTTCATTTGATCAGCCTGTCTAAGATGAGAAGACTTAACTGATGTGTTTGGTGTCATTGTGTCAATTTATATTGGCTGTAAGAGAATTACATTCCTGTCAGAACAGCTGCTGATGTGAAGTGTAAGGTCCAAACTGAACAAAAATCTTAAAACAGTTTGAAGAGAAACAAGAACAACTTCACAACATAGAAGCATAGAACATAGAACATCTGTCGTAACAGCATCTGGTGCACCATCCATCACTTCCAAATCAAAGGGAATTCATAGATGAAAACCTAGCTTTGAAAAACAAATAAAAAAAATCCCACTTTGGAATCAGCCTGATATTAAAGAGTCAAGAGAGTTCAGACAACTGGTTTGTTTTCCACTACAGAGCCACATCATCATGCCACTGTAAACATCTGTTCCAGTGGTGGTTGGATGTGGTTGGTCTCTCCAGAGGCCCGAGTTCTTCACAGATCACAGAGTTTGTCTTTTTTTCCTACAGCTTCATGTTTTACTGTCACACGGTTACAAATGGCATGACATTTACATCACACCACATTAATGCTAAGCTCTTCAATCAGGAACATCTTGTCTCAGAGTGATGCAGAAAAACTAGTCCATGCATTTGTTACTTCAAGATTGGACTACTGTAATTCTTTATTATTGGGCTGTCCCACATATTCTCTGAAAAGCCTTCAGTTGATCCAAAATGCTGCAGCCAGAGTTCTGATGAGAACTAACAGGAGAGATCATTTTTCTCCAGTTTTAGCTTCTCTTCATTGGCTCCCTGTTAAATTCAGAATAGAATTTAAGATTCTTCTCCTCACATATAAAGCTCTTAATGACCGAGCTCCATCATATCTTAAAGATCTCATTGTAAGATATTTTCCTAACAGAGCACTTCGTTCCCAAACTGCAGGTTTACTTGAGGTTCCCAGAGTTTCTAAAAGTAGAATGGGAGGCAGAGCCTTCAGTTATCAGCCCCCTCTCTTGTGGAATAAGCTGCCAGTAAATGTCCGGGAAGCAGACACCCTTTCCATTTTTAAGACCAGGCTTAAAACTTTCCTTTTTGATAAAGCTTATAGTTAGGGATGGCTCAGGTGATCCTGAAACATCCCATAGTTAAGCTGCTATAGGCCTAGACTGCTGGGGGAGCTCATCTGTCACACCTTTCCTCACTTTACTCTCTTTTTCCCCTGTTTAATTTCTCAAATGACATTATGTATATGTGACATTATTGTGGTCATTAACTTGTGTTTCCCTGTTCCAACAGATATCCTTTGAATGGTGTTACAGTGCCCCCCCCCCCCTTCTGTCTTCTCAAACCCCAGCTGGTCGAGGCGGATGGCCACCCTTCCTGAGTCTGGTTCTGCCAGAGGTTTCTTCCTGTTAAAAGGGAGTCGTTTCTCTCCACAGTCGCATGCTCAGGCACGCTCAGGACAGGAGATTGGACCGAAAACAAAGTTTCAGTGCGATCTGTTGGTTTCCTTAGCTAGGAAATTGTTTTTGAATTGGTTCTATATAAACGAATTGGATTATTTTATGAATAATTATGATTACAATTAATTGAATTCCAATTGGCTTGAATTGGACTTTATTATCTAAGTGCCTTGAGATGACATTTGTTGTATTTGGCGCTATGTAAATTGAATTGAATTGAATTGAATTGAATTGAATTGAATTGAATTGAATTGAATTGAATTGAATTGAATTGAATTGAATTGAATTGATGCCATACTTACTGTTTACTGGGCGGCTGTGGCTCAGTGGTAAGAGTCAGTCGTCCAATAACAGAAGGTTGCCGGTTCAATTCCCACTCTCGCCACTCAAAAAAGATTGGTGGAACTGATAGGTGGAGGGGTGTCAGTCCACCTCCTTGTCATGGCTGAGGTGCCCTTGAGCAAGGCATGCTCCCCAGGTGCTTCATGGCTGCCCACCACTCCAGGTTGGCATTTGTCTCTGAGTGTGTGTGTGTGTGTGTCAGTCAGTCAACAGGTGCCAACCTGGATGGGTTAAAAGCAGAGATATGTATGCATGACCAATAAATTGGATCTTAATCTTACCAGAATCCCTCTGTCTACATCCTGTAAATCCAGCAGCTTCCAGTCTGAGTGATCAGGTGCGCCCTCATCAGTTTATAGATCAGTTGCTGAAGAGAAGTTGTTTCCAAACACATAAGTTGACTCACTGTGTTTGTCCTTAGAGCTGCAATTCAAAGCCTTGTTACATAAGGAAAATATTCTGCTCAGTTGTCTGGAGTGGCTGTTTGAAAGAGACACACTGATTTTTAAACTGGACCTTACTTCTGGCATAAAATACATTCCTCTACTCACCAATAACAGTTTGGTGAAAGCCGGCGTCCTTCGGAAGATATTTAGATTACTCAAGATCCGCGTGTATCCAAATAACGGGAGAAGCAGGGCAGAGACAATACATAAGGCATTATCTGTCTTTATTTCACCAATACTTTAAGCTGAATGAATGAATGAACGTGCACTATTGCACTGTTAGCTCATAGCTTATATATGGGGCTTTATATATGCAATACTACGCGTTTATTCATTAGCGGTTTTCACACTGAGATCCGCTACCATCGCCGGTCCAAATTGCCACTTCATCCCGCGTCGAGCAATGTGAAAGCTTGGCGTATTAGTAGGTGATCCGTGCCGCCTGAAGCCGAGTTCCGGCGGCGATGCGTAGTGGCAGAGCGTCACACGAAACGCATAAAATGCTGGGTGTGTACAATGACGTAGGCACCTTCCAGCAGAGGTCCATCTTTCACCGTCCCCGACATGTGGCGGTAAATAATGTCCTCTGCTCGGAGGCTGAAAGGCTCGCGGACCTCCTTGTCTCCCCAGTTGGTCATCTTGCAAAATGTCTCTTACCACAGACTGTAAGAGACAGAACACCCACTGGGCTGGTCAGTGGTGACATTAAATGATAATTATGACTTATTTTAAGACATACTGTTGGTGTGTTCCATGTAATGAGAGAAAAAGAAGCCTCTAAAACAATGAACAACACACTTAGTTACATGCACAGCTGAGTGAAGCTTCCAGACATCCTGCTGCCTCTAACTTCCTCTGTGGGAGATCATGGTACAGCTGAATTCACTGCACAGACGTTGTCTTTAAGTTACTTTATTGGTGATTCTGTCAGATGAGGCTGCGCTTATAAAATCAGGATTTTATTAGAGCAAAGCGACAGTCTGGAAATACTTAAAGTGAGTTGACACATAGTCTTAATGGGCTTATTTTCAGTCTCAGATTCTGACAAAAGAAACTGAAAAATATGTGATTGAGAGCAGCTTTATGGGGAATTCAGCTGGATTAATACACACTTACACTTTACCGTTCTTGGAACTTTGGAGCATGAGTGGAGCATGAGCAGAGCAGAGTAGCTCAGCTCATTTGAGTTGAGTGTTTACATGTTGGAGGGATTCAATCACCAACTGCATTATCTGGGTGTGTTTATCTGGTTTAGAGAAGCTCAATTTTGCATGATTTTGGCCAGACTAAAGGCCTCAGTGTGCTTCTCCGTCGCTATCCGTCAGCTCTCCGTCCTTTCGAAGTTCTCCGTAGGGCTGTCGGATACGAAGGCAATTCACCTCCCGATCAGTAGGCGTCGCTACGCTAGATGACCTAATCTCGCGAGAGAGAAAGACTTTAGTTGGAGTTGATGCTTATTGATTTTGAAATGCAAATAATTTTGACCAAATGTTGACCGGCACACAGTAAACTCTTTCAAAAATGGCGGTGTTGTTGTTCTGAGAGGAAGGAGCTAAACCTAAAAGTGATTCCGGAAATTATGTTGTTAGCCGACCAATCACAACCCTTGCGGGCTCCGTCGCCTCGACGGATAGATAGGAATTTTGGCCGACGGAGAGCGTCTCGGGGAGGGACTCCGTTGACAGAGAGGGCTCTCCGTAGGCGACCATAAATCAGCCTTAACATGTTTACTTGCAGTTATTGTAAGACATTAATTCTGTTTTCTTCAAATAAAATGTTCTTAGTGACACAGCTAAAATATATGACCAATAAGAGAGGAAAGGGATAGCAATGACTGATTACATCACTGTATATGGTTTACAGACACCCTCAGGTAAGAGGTAAGTGGAAAAATTCAATTCAATTCAATTCAGTTTATCTATGTGGTGCCAAATCACAACAAATGTCATCTCAAGGCACTTCAATGATACAATTGATTGATAAGATTGAAAAATGCAATCTATGGTAAGAAGATGACAGGATAAGACCTGCAATTTGCAGTTGAGTTTACAAGTAATATTCGCCCATGTGTAAAAGTACCCCTCGTATGAAACAGGTAAATGGGAATTTCCCCAAAGTGGAAAAATGAATTTAATGTCTTGAGCTGGTTCCATATAAGAAACAGGCTCTGAACCAAAACCGAAGCACCCAGTTGAAAAGGTCCATCATTCTCAGCTCAGAACTCCTCCAGCAGGAAAATGACTCAGAGCAAATATGCACCAAGAATGAAGCAGTTTTGGCTGTGACCCTGCAGCAGAAATAAGTTTGACCTTTGCTTTCACTGTTGTGATGAAGGTCTGCTAAGAGCTGCAGAAAGTTTGGCTTGATCAAAATCTAAATCCTCATGTTTGCTTGGTATAAAAGAATAAAAATTGTGGATACAATTTAATTTCTTCAAGTAGAAGGGCATCAATAATGTGTACATGCCACAAAGACAACTAATCTCTCCGTCTGTATCAGCTCACAGAGCTGACATGAAAATAAAGACTATCATTACATGCAGAGGATTTATGAAGCAGAACCTCCTGTCTGCTCTGCACCGTCATCGTCTTCATTTAAATAGTTTTCTTCTATGTTCTGTTGTTGCTGGAGGACACAAATACACACACAACACCGATGATCGTCGCTCTCAAGTGAGGTTTAATGGACCGGGAAGCAAACATCAAGGCGTGCACCAGACAAACAACACACATCACTGGTGAGGTGATGGATCTGTGCAGGACAACCAGACATCAAATCTCCATATATTACCTCAGATGTGTTCAGCAGCTCGTCACCGAGCTGTAATGAAAGAGTCAGACAGTGATTCATTGACCGTTTCACCGTCTCTGCCACCAAACAGATCGGAAAACTTTACAATCAAAAGCCCAAGTTTTCCAGACGGAGAACAAACCTCCGACATAACAAATAATCTTTAAAATGAGTCATTTAAACAGGGCTACACTGGTTTAACCTTTGTCTGAGACACAATCTTCCATTCTTTAATGAACTAAAAACATGTCAAAAAACAGATAAATGGAGATTAGATACGAGTGCCCTCCACTTGTCCATCTGATGTCTGCTTGCTCGACTCCATTTGCTCCTTCCTCTGTGTTCTGCCATCACATCATATTCGGCCACCCATGATCGGAGTCTTTGATTTGTTCTGATCAAAACAATCATGTGTCCTTCAGCCATTCACACAAATAATGTCATTTAATCAGCATTGTGTCTCTTTCAAACAGCCACTCCAGACAACTGAGCAGAATATTTTCCTTATGTAACAAGGCTTTGAATTGCAGCTCTAAGGACAAACACAGTGAGTCAACTTATGTGTTTGGAAACAACTTCTCTTCAGCAACTGATCTATAAACTGATGAGTGTCTGATAACACAATACAGGTCAGCTGTGATCCAGGTCTGTAATAAGATATATAATAATGTAAGTTTGACAGGTGTAGATTGAAGTGAGATAATATAACTTTTATCGTGGCCTGATGGTGGCAGTGCTCTCTCATTGGTAAGATGTCTAAAGTCAAACACAATGATACAGCATAGCGTCTGTTTACCATAGCATGTTTGACCTTGTATCTGTCAGCATTTACATTTTTGGATAGTTCTTGGATTTTGGGTATAGCACTCCACTAAGGAGTCCATAGTTGAATAATAATAAGATAAAGCAATGAAGTAACATGTTCCTGTAGAAACTATTTAACTTTTAGTTCTGTCAGAGGCTGTTGGGGGGCACTGTGTATTACTGGTTTAATTAACATAAACAGAAGAGTAATTTCCCATCAATCCTTTGCTGGAAAGAACTGTCACTGCGTAAGCTAGTAATATATCTATTTTCGGGGTATTTTTTTCATACGTATTTTGGGTGTGAGCAGCCTTTATTTGAAAGTAGGTGGACAGGAAAGGGGGCAGAGAGAGTTGGGGAACACATGAAGCAATCTTTGTTTATCGTCCACTAACAAATGGAGATGTACCACCTAGTTTGATACTAGGACCACTTTTTTTTCCCTTTTGATTATTTACATAGCCTTGGCAACATCTTCATACATACAAATGTCAGTTTATATGCAGATGAGACTCTGCTTTACAGTCCAAACCTGTCAGTAGCCCTCAATTATAAAACTCAATTAAAACTAAACATAAACCTTCAGTTCTCCCAACTACGTTGACCTGCTGTTAAGAAACACACAAGTTTTTTAATTTTATTGCACTTTTTAACATTTATTAACTTGTGCCCCTCTTTTCTTTTAAGCTTGCACTGTAGCACTTTGAGATTGTTTTAATGTAAAGTGCTTTATAAATAAAATTTATTATTAGGTAGTTTTCAAGTTTGCAACTTACAAAGCCAGAACATGTCATTCATTCCAAAAAAAACTTTCAGCAGCAGAAAAGGACAGTGGAGCCCACAACCTCCACAAGCTGGTGGAGGCTTTAAATCTTTTTTATTATTATTTGTCCAGAATTAACCAATTTAAATGCTTCTGTTGAAGTTTCAATTTCAGCAGACCTGAGGTGGAGTTGTGAGGTGGTTCCTGATCAGGCCACTGGAAATGACCAATCAGAGCAGACTGGGTTTTATGGGTCTTATAATTTATTTGTCACATGAAACATATAAATATTTGTAAACAGATAGCACTCTGTGAGAACCTCAATGCATTCAGATTAAACTGCACTTTTAAAAGTTTTGTCCTTACAGTGACCACTGCAGAGCACAGAATGTCAATGAGCTTCTTCATTAATTCCATTTGTGGACTTTTTGTTTAGTCTACTGTTTCATTGAGCTTCTACAAATCAATTAACAACCTGTGTTGTACACCTTTGTTAAAATCAACTTGTGTGTGTTACTGTAAAGGTGTTCCATAATTTCTGTCTCCTTTCATCCCGTTTCTGTTTGCTGTGACTCTGGAGGTTTCTTCCTCTCTCCTACCACTTGTTAAATGTGTGAATGCAGGCTTGCATCTGTTTTCTGGTCTGTTCTGCTGTTTCTCATGAATACTGGTTGACAACTCTGTCTGGTGTGTTTTCTGGTGGTCAACTAAAATGAAAAACTAGAAAGCTGCAAGCAGCTGTATGCAGGACCAAGATGTGCGTACGTTAGAGCATGCGCTTGTCGCCGTAGTCGCGCAGCTCTGCCCACACGCACGATACCCTCTGTGTACGTACGAGTACATAATAACCCCAATGCGGAGGGGTTTTTGAAAAATTCTAGGGGGCGCCACTGAGCCATTTTGCTCCGCCCACACACGATACCCTTTACATACATACGAGGTCATCAGGGTGGACATGTGTGCCAAGTTTCATGAACTTGCGATGATGAAAAAGCTTTCAAATCACAAACGCCATCACACGATTGTCACTGCCTAGCCACGCCCACACCGTTCAGAGTTTTGAAAAGTTTCTCAAGATTTTTCTTCCCCCCTAGCTTAACTCTTTCGGTACCATTGACGTCTATAGACGTCAATTTAAAAAAAAACGTTCACTGCCAAAGACGTCTATAGACGTCAATTGCGTTTTTTAAAGGAGCGGGCTGGGGGACAATCTAGCAGAGTTCGTCACTAAATCTTAGGCTTGTAAACACTAAACAGAGAATATACTGGCAAAATTACCCGCTAGGTGGCAGGGGAGTTTGATCAACTGAAAATGGCTGGCAGCCAATGAGTTAAGAGAACTCCGCCAAAGCCTGTCCCAAGCCAGGTTGCAAAAGGAGGAGGGTTGGGCGCAGAGCCAGCAACCCTGCCCTGTAAAAATAAAACACCGCTACAGAAACGGCAAGCTTATTTCAGAACACAACAGGCGACAAAAGGAGCTGTTCTCCTCCATTTATGATGGACCTGGGTGAAAGCCAGTGTTGTTTTTGACAACCATCTTAGATTTAGTCTTAGTCTTAGTCTTTTGGACTAAAATGCTTATTAGTTTTAGTCACATTTTAGTCACTTCTATATGTGATAGTTTTAGTCCAGTTTTAGTCGACGAAAACTCAAAAGGGTTTTAGTCTAGTTTTAGTCGACGAAAAGTCAAAAAGGTTTTAGTCTAGTTTTAGTCAAAAAAAAAAGAAAAAATAAGTATAGTCTACCGTGTTAAGAAAATAGTATGGTCTTAACTATCAAACAAGCAGAACAAAAATACATAGCTTATTAACTGACTCTGTACTAAAGCTTTCTGATTTTTCATTCTGTACTGTGCGTGTGTCCCAACTTTACTGTAAGCGCACTAAACGCACAGGTCCTGGTTAGGGCTGCACAACGTCACTTGTGGCTTTTAGGCTAAAGCTAGCAGACTCTACGTATAACAGTAACTCGACCTGTTTAACATATCAAGTTACGTGCTGACAGAACGCACACACAAAAAGATAACCACACCGTCACTGAATGTAAACATGGCTAAACATGCTGCTAAAGTAACACACACATAATGAATTGACGTTAGCGTAACAAAAGCTAACTTTAGCCTGAAGTTAGCAGCCCATTTACGCCAGGAGTATGTGGAAAACGTACTAATGTATTAGCTTACTATGAAATTTATCGATTATGTTAACAGCATTTGTAACTTACCTTCGAAAAAATATCCCTGTGGCGAGCCTTAAGGTGCCGCAGCAGATACTTTTTAGGTTTTAATTGACACACACAATAAGCAGAAATGTCATGCATTTTAAACGTCTGACAGATCACCCACTAACATTTTCGTCCATTCTTGTCTCGTCAACGAAAACTCACACACGTCTCGTCATGTTTTCGTCATCAGAGGGCTATGTTTATCTCGTCACCGTCTCGTTATCGTCATGAAAAAAAGTGGCGTCAACGAAATGATTTCGTCATCGTCATCGTTAACGAAAACAACACTAGTGAAAGCCCTCGGGAAGCTCAGTACCGGATGCGGAACAACATCCTCTCCACTAACAGTATAACCAAGATTGCCACGTGGAATGTATGTACGTTGTTCCAAAGTGGAAATCTTGCGCAAGTACTAAAAGAGTTTGACAGATAAAGACTCAAGATCTTGGGGATGAGTGAAGTACGCTGGACAGGCAGCGGAAAACTGAAGAGTGAAGGGAAGACGCTGCTGTCCTCGGGGGATACAGAGCATCACATCCGCAGAGTGGGACTCATCTCAGACAAGGAGGCAGAGAAAGCACTCATTGGCTGGATACCAGTTAACGATCGTATTATCACGGCTAGATTCCAATCACGACACATTAAGATTACAATTATACAAATCTATGCACCAACTAAGAATGCAAATTAAGAAGAGAAAGATGCATTCTACGAACAACTGCAGGACACAATAAATGAGTCACCAAGCTATGATATGAAAATAGTGATTGGAGACTGGAACGCGCAAATCAGTGGAAACAGGCAAGGATGGGAGGGAGTAATTGGACCCTTTGGATCGGCTACACACACGTACGATAACGGAGACAGACTACTGACCTTCTGCAATATGAATGAATTATGTGTTGGAAACACATACTTCAAACACAAGGAAATCCACAACAAAACATGGCGCTCCCCAGATGGCAACACATTAAATGAAATCGATTATATCTGCATTAGCCGAAGATGGCGCAGCTCACTCAGAGATGTCAAAAGCTGCAGGGAAGCAGATATAGGATCAGACCACTACTTGGTGAGAGGAACGGTGAAACAGAAGTTGAAGAAAGGCAAAAACCAAACACGAACAATGATCTAAGACACGGCAAAGCTCAAAGACAAAGAGTGGTCAGATAAACTAGAAATTGAAACAACAAACAGATTCCAGGTACTACAGGATGAGGATGATATCGAAGAAAAATGGCAATGCTTCCAAGAAGCAGTGCAGCAAGCAGCAGAGGCAACGATCGGCTGGAGAAGGGGAATTAGAAAAGAAAGATGGATTAGACCAAAAACATGGAACCTGATCGAACAGCGAAGAGAAGCTAAACAACACAGAGATCAGGTGCAGATGGTGGATGGAAGGAATGAGGCCGAGGAGAAATATAGACAGCTGAACAAACAAGTTAAAAAAAATTGCAAGGAAGATAAAAAGATCTGGTTAGAAGATAAATGCAAAGAAGCACAGAAGGCTGCAGATGAAAACAATACCAGGACACTATTTCGCATAGCCAGAGACCTAGGAGGCACGGGAAACAGTGGCGAAGTACCTATCAAAGACAAAAGCGGAAAAATGCTAAAGACAGAAAAAGAAAGAAATGCCCGCTAGGTAGAACATTTCCAGGAAACACTGAACCAGCCTGAACCAGCACAACCTCTCACACTTACAGAAAAGTACACAAAACATCACCTAGAAGTAAATACAGGGCAAATTCAAAAAGAAGAGGTTACGAAAGCAATCAACAAACTTAAAAACAACAAATCACCAGGAAACGACAATATATCGGCAGAATTGCTTAAACATAGCGGTGAGGCAATGGTAGAGAAGTTGACAGACCTATATAACGCATGCTGGAACAAGAAAACAACACCCACAGAATGGAGAAAAGGAACCATAATAAAGATACCAAAGAAAGGAGACCTAAGCAAATGCGGAAACTGGAGAGGAATAACGCTACTTTCGGTACCAGGGAAACTATTCTGTGCGGTGCTGTTAAACAGACTAAGAGACGCCGTTGATAAAGAACTCAGAGAAGAACAAGCGGGATTCCGTCCCAACAGATCATGCAGTGACCAGATTTTCGTGCTGAGAAACATCATAGAGCAATGCATAGAATTTCAAAAACCTATAGCTATGAATTTCATCGATTTCCAAAAAGCATTTGACAGTATACACAGGATAAGCTTGTGGGACATCGTGCGAAGCTATGGTATACCCGAGATGTATGTCGAGATTTTCCAAAATTTGTATGATGGCGCCAGCTGCTGTGTGAAGGTAGAAGCAGGCACCGCAGATTACTTTGAAATACTCACTGGAGTAAGACAGGGTTGCCCACTATCTCCATCCTTGTTCCTCCTCACCATAGACTATGTAATGAGAATAGCCATGCGCAAACCAAATTTTGGAATAAAATGGATGACAAATGAGAACTTAACGGATCTAGATTTTGCAGAAGATATAGTCCTACTGGCAGACACTCAACCAGTGCTTCAAGATATGACACAAGCCCTACAAGAAAATGCTAAAAGGATTGGTTTGAAAATAAACATAGGGAAAACAAAGGTTATGCAGGTTGGGCACACAGAACCAAACATACAGATAACAATAGATCAATCATCGGTCGAGAAGGTACAGAAATTTGTCTACCTTGGAAGTGTCATAACCGACGATGGCAACGTAGATGCAGATATTACCACCCGCATCGGCAAGGCAGCGTCAACACTCAGAAGAATGCAATCAATATGGGCAAGTAAATCCATATCCACGAATCTTAAGGTCAGACTGCTGCAAGCAGTGGTTATCCCCACAGCCTTGTATGCCAGTGAGATGTGGAAGGTGTCAGTAAAGATGGCCAAGAAATTGGATGCATTCCAACAAAGATGCCTGCGAAAGATACTGAAGATTACATACCTGGATCGGATTACAAACGCAGAAGTCTATCGCAGGACACATACCATACCCATGAGCCAAACAATCAAGCTAAGGAAGCTCAAGTTTGCGGGACATGTACTGAGAATGGAAACACAGAGGCTACCAAAGATTGCCTTCAGCTAGAAACCACAAGGAAACAGAAAGAAAGGCAGACCCAAACTGACGTGGAGACGATCCTTTGAGAAAGACCTGAAAGTACAAGGCATCGACCCGAACACGGTGGAGTTGATCGCCAAGGACAGAGATCAATGGAAACAGCTTGCCGCCCAATGCGCTCTCGAGCGCGGGAGGATCTAAGTCTAAGTCTAAGTCTAGCTTAAGAGTAACCTGGCCAAGTTTGGAGCTGTTACCATTAAATCTGTAGGAGGAGTTCGATAAAATGCGAGTTGTGGAAAAAAAAAGACGTTTCCGTCCACCAGCAGGTGGCGCTGTAGGTGTATATCACTATTTTATATGTGCGCGTCCATGTATGTGGAAGTTAAAAGCGACTTAATTTTTTATGGCGAGTCATAAATTTGAGGCGTGGCCACGGCCACGCCCTTTGAGGTTTGAAAAAGTTTCGCCATGATTTTATCCCCCCATGTCTTAAGAGTAACCTGGCCAAGTTTGAAGGTTTTTGCATTAAATATGTAGGGGGAGTTTGATCAAATACGAGGTGTGGAAAGAAAAAGATGTTTCCAACCACAAGCAGGTGGCGCTATAGGTGGAATTCACTATGTTATATGTGCGCGTTCAGACTGTGTGAAGTTTGGGACAGATTGGATAATGTATGTGGGACTTATAAGCGACTTCATTTTTTGTGGCGAGTGACTGTGAGTCATCAAACTTTGAGGCGTTGCCACGCCTACCCCCTTTTAGGTTTGAAAAAGTTGTCCAATGAATTTTTTCCCCCCATGTCTCAAGAGTAACCTGGCCAAGTTTGAAGTGTATAGCATGAAATCTGTAGGACAAGTTTGATCATATGCAAGGCGTGGAATCGGTCAAAAATTGCATGAAAACGCACTTTCCATCCAAAATGGCCGCCTTCCTGTGGACGTGGCACCATGGCGACATAAGACCTTTTTATGCGTCTGGGCATGATGAATGAGTGTAACGAATTTCATCGTCCCACGCGAAACTAATCCTATTGCGGGGACAATTTTTAAGCATCGTAGGGGGCGCTACAGAGTCAATGAGCGACTCCCAAAAACATAAAGTTTAGATTCTTTCATGTCGTCGACTGGCAGGTGGTGCTCGCAAAATTTCATGAGTTTTCGAGTACCTTTTGCAAAGAATAAGGTCCTTGCAGTTTCACTGCTCGGTCCCTAATAATCCTTACAGATACAATAGGCAGTGTTGGTCAAGTTACTTTTAAAAAGTAATTAGTTATAGTTACTGCTCCCAAAAAGTAATTGAGTTAGTAACTCAGTTACCACATTGTAAAAGTAATTAGTTACTCAGCAAAGTAACTGTGGCGTTATTTTTTGTGTTCCATAACGCTGTTATGTTCTATAACATCTTTAACATCAAATATGTTTATATTAACTGATTGAATTCATTGAAGGTAAACACAAGAAACTTATGCTAAAGGAAGAAAAAAAATGAACCAGACTCTGTGAATATTTCCCTATACTCCCTATATAGAAGATATAAAAACACTACATACAGTAATTTAGAACATTCTGTATTTATTTGAACTCAATAGATTGCAGCCTGCCATATGATGCATAGAAATAAATTAATAAATAAATTCTGACCCGAAAAATCGAGTGTTTGTTTTCGAGTGGCTCCGTCTCCTTTGCTGAGGCTCACGCTAGCTGCATTTGGGCTTGGGGTTGGGTTAGCAGCTGCCTGCAGAAGCAACAAGTGCTTCATATTCGCATGGGTTGATGTGAGGTGCTTCATTAGATTTGAGTTACTTGAGGCAGACGTGGATAAAGTTTTTTTCCCTGGGCATAGCGTGCATGTTACATACACATTCTTGCCTTTTATCTCCACGGGTGAGAAGTAGTGCCGGTACTTCCAGTTAGAGAACGCTACCTGTGAACTTCCCTGGCTTGTCGCCGCTGTCTTGTGTGTGTTTAGCGCGTGCAGTGAGACAGCGTGAGGGGGCTTCCGCCCACACAGCCAATCATCATCGCATTTGCAACGGTGTCATCATCCCCACCCCTGCTCTCTCCAGGCAGCATGCAGCTGATGTGTAGCCGAAAGCCTAGAACCAAATTGTAGTAACGCGCCACTTTATATTCTCAGTAACGATAACGGCGTTGTAACGATGGGGAAAGTAATTAATTAGATTACTCCGTTACTGGAAAAATAACGCCGTTAGTAACGCCGTTATACTTAAACGCCGTTACTCCCAACACTGACAATAGGGTCCTTGTAGTTTCACTGCTCGGTCCCTAATAAACCTTACAGATACAATAGGGTCCTTGCAGTTTCACTGCTCGGTCCCTAATAATTTAAATGAATTTAAAAACAAGCAACAGTCTAGATAAGTTAAAAGATATCGTGCAGATTTCATGCATAGACACATGAGAACAGAAATGTCTTTAACCTGGATTTAAAAATATCTACAATTGGTGAAAGTTTAATCTCCACTGGCAGTTTGTTCCACTTGTTTGCAGCATAACAGCTAAATGCTGCTTCTCCATGTTTAGTCTGGACTCTGGACTGGACCAGCTGACCTGAGTCCTTGGACCTAAGAGCTCTGCTAGGTTTATATTCTCTGAACATATCACAGATGTATTTTGGGCCTAAACCGTTCTGGGATTTGTAAACCATCAGCAGACTTTTAAAATCTATTCTGTGACTGACTGGAAGCCAGTGTAAAGATTTTAAAACTGGTGTGATGTGTTCAGATCTCTTAGTCCGGTTTAAAACTCTAGCAGCAGCGTTCTGGATGAGCTGCAGATGTTTAATGCTCTTTTTGGGAAGTCCAGTTAAAAGAGCATTACAGTAATCGAGTCTACTGGAGATGAATGCATGGATGAGTTTCTCCTGGTCTTTTTGGGAGAGGAAACCTTTAATTCTGTTGATGTTTCTGAGATGGTAAAAAGCTGCCTTGGTGACAGCTTTGATGTGGCTGCTGAAAGTCAGATCTGAGTCTATCAACACTCCGAGGTTACGAACTTGGTCAGTGATTGTAAGGTCCCGAGTCTCAAGATATTTACCAACGCTGACCCTCTTCTCTTTGCTACCAAACAGAATGATCTCAGTTTTGTCTTCATTTAATTGTAGAAAATTCTCTCTCATCCAGGTGTTTACTTGCTCCAGACACTGACACAGTACGTCTGCTGGGCTGCAGTCGTCCGGTGACGGAGACACATAAAGTTGTGTTTCGTCTGCATAACTGTGATAATTGATGTTAACATTCTGCAATATCTGACCCAAAGGCAGCATATACAAATTAAACAGAAGAGGTCAAAGAATTGACCCCTGGGGGACTCAACAAGTCATGGCCACTCGCTCAGATTCATAGCTGCCAATTGTAACAAAATAACTCTGGCCTTCTAAGTAGGACCTGAACCAGTTAAGGACCGCTCCAGAAAGTCCAACCCAGTTTTCCAGCCTGTGCAACAGGATTCTGTGATCTACAGTATCAAACGCAGCGCTGAGGTCCAACAGAACCAGGACTGAAACATTACCAGAATCAATATTCAACCTGATGTCGTTTAACACTTTGACCAGAGCTGTTTCAGTGCTGTGATGACGTCTGAAGCCTGATTGAAAGTTATCAAGACTTCCACTTTCATTTAGAAAGTCGTTGAGCTGGTTAAATACAACTTTCTCAATAATCTTAGATATAAAAGAGAGATTAGAGACAGGTCTGTAGTTGTTCATCATAGAGGCGTCTAGAGTTCTCTTCTTTAGGAGTGGCTTAATGGCAGCTGTCTTTAGTGACTTGGGAAAAATGCCTGATGCCAGTGAGCTGTTAACTATTTGTAGGAGATCACTTTTTACTGAGGTAAAAACTGTTTTTAAAAAGTCGGATGATATTATGTCCAGAGAACAAGTTGTTGATTTCAGATGCCGAACTGTTTCCTCTAGGATTTTAAATCAACAATATTAAATTGTGACATAACGTCAGAGTTAGTACTAGGTTTTAGACACAGATTAGTTTTCTTGTTTGTCTGTGTTGCGTGAATGTTTTGTCTAATCGTTTTGATTTTTTGGCTAAAAAAGTTGGCAAATTCGTTGCATTTCTCTGTGGAGAGGAGGTCTGGGTTTGACTGTTTAGGAGGATTTGTGAGTTTTTCAATCATAGCAAACAGAGTTCGAGAATTGTTGACATTCTTATTAATCATTTCAGATAAATGCAGGAGGAAAGGAAATTGGAGGAGTTTAAATATCTGGGTATCTTGTTTGATGGCTGGTTGGAGATGGACAGATGGATTGGGGCTTCATCAGCTAAAATCAGGCCGCTGTCCGTCATGATGAAGAAGGAGCTGAAGAAGGAGAAGCGAAGCTCTCCTTTACTGATCCTTCTTTGTTCCAATCTTCACCTATGGTCATGAGATCTGGATCATGACCGAAAGAACGAGATCGCAGATGCAAGTGGATGAAATGGGTTTCCTTCAGAGGGTGGCTGGGCTTAGCCATAGAGATAGGGTGAGGAGCTTGGCCATCCGGAGGGAGCTCAGAGTAGAGTCATTGCTCCTCCACATCGAAAGGAGTCAGCTGAGGTGTTTGGGCATGTGGTTAGGATGCCTCCTGGTCGCCTCCCTTTGGAGGTTTTCCGGCCCCGTGGCAGACCCAAGACACGTTGGAGGGATTTTATATCCCTTCTGGCCTGGGAATGCCTCTGGATCCCCCAGGAGGAGCTGCAGAGTGTTGCTATGGAGAGGGATGTCTGGCTTTCTCTCCTGGACCTGTTGCCTCTGCGACCCGACCTCGGATAAGCGGATAAAGTGGATGAATAGATTTTTGACTTATTAGCGTGCAGTACAAATGTACAATTTTGACATCACATAATGCAATGATTCGTTCCTACTCTTTATGAAACATTTATCGGAACTTTAGTTTTGGAAACCATTTAGTTAAACTAACAAACATACAGTGTAGTAGAGAAAGCTGCTTCTTGACCAGCTACAACCGTAATAGTGACACATTTTACTGCGGGATGTCTTCTTTCCCATTTGAGGAGCATTTTGCTGACAGAACTTTTGTGATGAAGATTTTTTGTACAAAAGGACTTATTTATTGTGTTGTTACTTTTACTTAAATGTACAAAACATACTTCCTAATTAAACGTAATACAATCTGAGCAGTATGACAGTGAAGGTGATCTTGTACGAATGAAGTTTTTAAAAAAGTATTCTGAAGCTGAACCGATACATTCACAGCAGCCCACTATGGCTCTCTATTACTTACTGTCTATCACCTCGCTGATCTAACTTTTTGTCCTTTGACAAAGTCTAAGTCCTTGTATTTCAGAAAAATGTCTAAAGTGACAGTATTTTAAAGAAGCCACATAACTGTAATCTCTGCTACGTTGGTTTCTCTCAGCACAGTCACTTTAGAACTCTTTTTTGGAGAATGTTACATTTATTCTAGAGAATACATTTTAGGTAAAACTAAAAAAAAAAAAGATTGATAAGTAACTAAATAAATGTCTGTGCCAGTGAAATGAATTGGCTTGGCTATGAATAACATGATGCAAATAATGAATAAAGTTAGAATAAACATATAGATATTATAACAGAACAAATATCATTGGATAAACAAATAAATAACAATAAATCCATTATTTTTAATTTTCCACCACTTTACAAACTTTGATTTGAACCACCAACCTTCTTGCCGTGAAGTGGCAGTACAAACCTTCAACATCACGCAGCCAGCATAAAAGGATCCCTGAAGCTGTTAAATCTAGCAAGAAATTATATGAAAATTCACTGGGAGGAATAAAAAAAATGTCCAAATTTTGATAGCCAGTTCCTTTTAAGAAGTTAAATTCCATTCTAGAATGTTCTATCTGACCTGGCCTCCATCTATCTTGATCCTCACCTCTCCCCCATCTTACCTAATTTTACTGTCACTGTTAAGGAAAAAAAGAAAATAGTATCTTCAGGATGATAACAATCAGATCTGTTTAAGTATAAGGATAACTGGTCAAAACATAGCTCAGTTAACACTTACCCAGGAAGCAGCTCAGATGAAATTCAATGTGTGATGTGCTTGTTTCTCATTTTAAGGTTTTCAGGCATTTATCTGAAGATGTGACAGACCAAGCATGCACAAGTTACTTTCAGAAATGGGTTTTTATTTACCTGAAAATAATTGATAAAGAATTTAAAACAATCAAGAGCATGTGACAATGAACCCTTATATATGTCTCCACTTATATATATATGTATATATAAATATATATATATATATATATATATATAAATGTATATATATATATATATATATATATATATATTTATCTTTGTATGGTCTCTTTCGTCTTTTATGACTTTATAATTACTCATTTGTTTTATTGGTGGCGTTTTCTTATAATTGTTTTTATGTATTTGATTGTAAAGCACTTTGTGATCTTTATCTGTGAAAGGTGCTATATAAAATAAAGTTTACTTACTTACTTACTTAAAGGAGAACAAAGTGAAAAAATAAACTCTACTAATAATAACTTGTAACAACATAACACGCTCACTCAACCAACTGACCTAATGTAAAGGGGAAAGTTTAGTGGCTGATCAGCCCACTGCACACAAAACAGGGGAACAACTGTTAAAACTGAATCACACTAAACACAGATAAACCCTATTCCTCCTCATGATGTTCAGTTCATCTCCAGGATGTCAGCATTTAAGAATGCTGCACCCTGGGCACTTCTTTTTTTTTTTTTTAGGAAGAGCAACTTGTTTTGTTTTTTTATTGGAGGAGTTTAAATATCTGGGTATCTTGTTTGATGGCTGGTTGGAGATGGACAGATGGATTGGGGCTTCATCAGCTAAAATCAGGCCGCTGTCCTTCATGATGAAGAAGGAGCTTAAGAAGGAGAAGCGAAGCCTTAATCACACCCTTGATCTTGTTCTGACTAATGGCATTGAGAGTGAACAGTTAACAGTGTTCCCTCATAACCCTGTCTTATCTGACCATTTTCTGATAACCTTTGAGTTTACATTACTTGACTATACAGTTTCTGAGAAGAAATTTACATATAGAAGGTGTCTATCAGAGGATGCTGTAACCAGATTTAAAGAATTAATTCCATCATCCTTTTCTTCACTGCCATGTGCAGATATGACAGAGGACGACTACCTAAACTTTACTCCAGCAACACTTGACTCTCTTGTTGACAGCACTATAGTTTCAATGCGTACAGCACTGGACAATGTTGCCCCTCTGAAAAGGAAGGTAATCAGTCAGAAGAGGTTGGCTCCTTGGTATAATTCACAGCTGCGTGCTTTAAGGCAGACTGCAAGAAAGCTGGAGAGACAGTGGTGTTCATCTAATTTAGAAGAGTCTCAGTTAGTCTGGAAAGATAGTTTAATAACGTATAAGAAAGCCCTTCGTAAAGCTAGAACTGCTTATTATTCATCATTGATAGAAGAGAATAAGAATAATCCTAGGTTTCTTTTCAGCACTGTAGCCAGTCTGACTAAGAGTCCGAGCTCTGCTGAGCCAGTTATTCCTTTAACTCTCAGCAGTGATGATTTCATGAGCTTCTTTATTAATAAAATTGTTTCTATCAGAGTGAAGATTAATGGAGTCCTTCCCACTATTATCAGTGATGTATCATTAAGTACAGCAGCTTTAGAAGTATTTTTAGAACCTGATTTATATTTAGATGGCTTCTGCCCAGTTGATCTCTCTGAACTAACAACAGCAATAGTCTCTTCTAAACCATCAACTTGTGTTTTAGACCCAATCCCAACCAGACTGTTCAAGGAGGTTTTCCCATTAATTGACACTTCCATATTGGATTTGATCAATCTGTCTTTGTTGACAGGATATGTACCTCAGACTTTTAAGGTTGCTGTAATTAAATCTTTACTTAAAAAACCTACTCTTGATTCAGAAGTGTTGGCTCATTATAGACCTATATCCAATCTCCCTTTTATGTCTAAAGTTCTTGAAAAAATAGTTGCAGCTCAGCTTTGTGATCACTTACACAGAAATAATCTGTTTGAAGAGTTTCAGTCAGGATTCAGAGTGCATCATAGCACAGAAACTGCACTGCTGAAAGTTACCAATGATCTCCTCTTAGCCTCTGATAGCGGACTTGTGTCTGTGCTTGTCCTGTTGGATCTCAGTGCTGCATTTGATACGGTCGAACACAGTATCTTATTACACAGACTTGAACATGTTATTGGGATTAAAGGAACTGCATTAGGCTGGTTTAAGTCATATTTATCTGATAGATTTCAGTTTGTTCTTGTAAATGAAGAATCTTCCTTACACACCAGAGTAAGTCATGGAGTTCCCCAGGGTTCTGTGCTTGGGCCGATTCTTTTCACTTTATACATGCTTCCATTAGGTAACATTATCAGACAGCATGGCATAAATTTCCATTGCTATGCTGATGATACTCAGCTATACTTATCTATAAAACCAGATGAACCCAATAGGTTGGTCAGACTACAAGCATGTCTTAAAGACATAAAGACCTGGATGACTCAGAACTGTCTGCTTCTAAATTCAGACAAAACTGAAGTCGTTATCTTTGGATCTGAGCGTTTCAGGGAGAAATTGTCTAGCTATATAGTTACTCTTGATGGTATTTCCTTGGCTTCTAGTTCTACAGTGAGGAACCTTGGAGTTATTTTTGACCAGAACTTATCATTTGACTCGCATATAAAACAGGTTTCTAGGACTGCCTTCTTTCATCTTCGTAATATTGTTAAAATCATGAACATCTTGTTTCAGAGTGATGCAGAAAAACTAGTCCATGCATTTGTTACTTCAAGATTGGACTACTGTAATTCTTTATTATTGGGCTGTTCCACATATTCTCTGAAAAGCCTTCAGTTGATCCAAAATGCTGCAGCCAGAGTTTTGATGAGAACTAACAGGAGAGATCATATTTCTCCAGTTTTAGCTTCTCTTCATTGGCTCCCTGTCAAATTCAGAATAGAATTTAAGATTCTTCTCCTTACATATAAAGCTCTTAATGACCGAGCTCCATCATATCTTAAAGATCTCATTGTAAGATATTTTCCTAACAGAGCACTTCGTTCCCAAACTGCAGGTTTACTTGAGGTTCCCAGAGTTTCTAAAAGTAGAATGGGAGGCAGAGCCTTCAGTTATCAGGCCCCTCTATTGTGGAATAAGCTGCCAGTAAATGTCCGGGAAGCAGACACCCTTTCCACTTTTAAGACCAGGCTTAAAACTTTCCTTTTTTATAAAGCTTATAGTTAGGTCTGTTGAATCTGATAGTGTGTCTGCTAGTGTGTCTTGTTCTGCCTCCACCTCTGGCACCCTCTATACTTTCATTACCCCCTACCCGAACCAGGGTTTGAATCCCATTCCCGCTTATCTTACCTCTTTTATTTCTCCCCCTACCCGAACCAGGGTTTGCATCCCCACCCCGCTGTGACTGGTGTGCAGTTGGTGAGAGTGAGTTGTATGGCTTTGTTTTTGCTGGTATTTTTAGTGATTATAGGACTGTTTAGGTGAGTTTGTCTGCTGAATCTGCTAGTGTGTCTTGTTCTGCCTCCACCTCTGGCACCTTCTATACTTTCATTACCCCCTACCCGAACCAGGGTTTGAATCCCATTCCCGCTTATCTTACCTCTTTTATTTCTCCCCCTACCCGAACCAGGGTTTGCATCCCCACCCCGCTGTGACTGGTGTGCAGTTGGTGAGAGGCTGAGGTAGCTTGTGGCTGTAAAATGATGGTTGTTGTGGTGTGAGGAGCAGATCTATATAGGGAGTATAGGGAATTACTCACTGAGTCTGGTCCTTTATTTATTTATTTTTTCGTGAGCACAAGTTTCTTGTGTTTACCTTGAATAGGGATGGCTCAGGTAATCCTGAAACATCCCATAGTTAAGCTGCTATAGGCCTAGACTGCTGGGGGGCCTCATCTGTCACACCTTTCCTCACTTTAATCTCTTTATGTATATGTGATATTATTGTGGTCATTAACTTGTGTTTCCCTGTTCCAACAGATATCCTTTGAATGGTGTTACAGTGCCGCTGGATTATTTTATGAATTATGATTATTATTAATTAATTGAATTCCAATTGGCTTGAAATGGACTTACTATCTAAGTGCCTTGAGATGACATTTGTTGTATTTGGCGCTATATAAATAAAAATGAATTGAATTGAATTGGTCCTTCTTTGTTCCAATCTTCACCTATGGTCATGAGATCTGGATCATGACCGAAAGAACGAGATCGCAGATGCAAGTGGATGAAATGGGTATCCTTCAGAGGGTGGCTGGGCTTAGCCATAGAGATAGGGTGAGGAGCTTGGCCATCCGGAGGGAGCTCGGAGTAGAGTCACTGCTCCTCCACATCGAAAGGAGTCAGCTGAGGTGTTTGGGCATGTGGTTAGGATGCCTCCTGGTCGCCTCCCTTTGGAGGTTTTCCGGCCCCGTGGCAGACCCAAGACTCGTTGGAGGGATTTTATATCCCTTCTGGCCAGGGAATGCCTCTGGATCCCCCAGGAGGAGCTGCAGAGTGTTGCTATGGAGGGGGATGTCTGGCTTTCTCTCCTGGACCTGTTGCCTCTGCGACCCGACCTCGGATAAGCAGATAAAGTGGATGAATGGATTTCATCTGAGTCAAGTTATGTGGGGATGGAGGTTTCTTTCTACAGGCAGTTTAGACTGAAACTCAACAACATAAGCTTATCGGGAGCAGGTTATGAGTTCAGCATCAGTTACTCTGGTGAGCTTAACATAGCTCGCCAAGCTACGGATTTTACATACATCCATGTGCCCTTGTGGGCGCATGATACAGTGGAGTGAAAGGTTAAATGATGCATTGTACCTGAGCTAAGTAGTAGACTCAACTCATGTGAAAGGGCAGCGAGCATATATACCCACAGATGGTGTAAATTGTTGGCCAACCATAAAATGTTAGATTGAAGTGCTGGGTATTGACGGTCACTGGTGGCAACAAAAAGCGCTCTATTACACATACATTTACGTTTCATTTAACACATATGATAAACAATTTAAGGAAATGTTGCATTATGTATGGCTTCTTGCTTTGGATGCGTAGCCAACAGAGCATCCCATAAATATTTTATCGCGCATTAACGCAGGTTTTCTTATTTATTTTATTATTGTAAAAGTCTGTTGCTCACAGGCTTTTATTTTGTAAAAGGCTGTTGCTATCTCCTGCGGAACCGGAAAAGAAAGTAATTGGCGGATCCACCAAACATGGAGAAGGGTACGGAACTTTTACTTGGCCATTTTCATTTTAAAGTTCTTCCAGACGGCGGAGTCAACAGAACCAAAGTCATCTGTAAACGCTGCCAATATGCCGCCCATTGATTGGATGCGAGACTCCGGTTCTTTTCACAGATGTTTATTAACGCCACATTAACATCGTAGAACTATATGGGGTAAGAAATCGGTCAAAAAGAAACATAATCTGCGCATATTTGGGGAATGTGTGCGTCTTTGGTTGTAGTTGAGCATAAAATAAATATGTGCAATCTCTAAAAATGACTCCATCTGACTGCACCTCTACCTCTGCTGTCACCAACAAGCTTCTTCTGTCCAGTTGTACCTCCACCTCTGCAGCAACTTCCACCGCCTGGTCTCCTGAGCCAACCTACACCTCCACCTGTGTGACAGCTTCCACCACCAGGCATCCTGAGCCCAACTGCACCTCCACCTCTACGGCAGCTTCCACTGCTAGGCCTTCTGAACCCACCCACACCTCCATCTGTGCGGCAGCTCCCACCGCCTGGCCTCATCAGCCCATCTGCACCTCCACCTCTGCGGCAGCTTCCACCACCAGGCATCCAGAGCCCAGCTGCACATCCACCTCTGCGGCAGCTTCCACTGCCAGGCCTTCTGAACCCAGCCACACCTCCACCTCTGTGGCAGCTTCCACCACCAGGCATCCAGAGCCCAGCTGCATCTCCACATCTGTGGCTGCTCCCACCGCCTGGCCTCCTCGGTCCTGCTGCTCCTCCACCTCTGCAGCAACTCCCACCACTAGCCCTCCTCTGTCCAGCTGCACCCCCACCCCCATCTCTATGGTTGATAGCAACATCACTCCTGTTGCCATCCCTCCGCTACAACCTCTGTGTCTAACTATAGAGGAGGTTGGAGCTGAGCTCAGGAGACTTAAGTCAGGGAGAGCTTTAGGCCCAGATGGAGTCTGTCCAAGGCTTCTGAGGGACGGTGCTGGTCAACTAGCAGTCTTTCTTCAGAGGCTCTTCAATATGAGCATTCAGATGGAAAAAGTCCCAGTACTGTGGAAAACTTCTTGTCTCATACCGGTGGAGCTGAATGACTACAGACCGGTGGCTCTGACATCTCATATCATGAAGACCTTGGAGAGACTTCTTGTTCGTCGCATGAGATTGCAGGTTGCTGAGGCTCTTGACCCCCTCCAGTTTGCCTACCAGAAACACATAGGAGTGGGAGACGCGATTCTGTACATGTTGCATAGGGCATATGCTTATCTGGATGTGCCTGGTTCATATGTGAGATTCATGTTCTATGACTTCTCCAGTGCCTTCAACACCATACGGCCTCCCATACTGAAAGACAAGCTGATCGGTATGGGTGTGGCCCCCTCCCTGACATCATGGATTATAGACTATTTGTCTGCCAGACCACAGTATGTCAGGATGGGGAAATGTGTTTCTGGAACACTGGAATGCAGTACTGGGGCTCCACAGGGTACTGTTTTGGCTCCTTTTCTTTTCACCCTGTACATATCAGACTTCAAGTACAACTCAGAGTCATGCCACATACAGAAGTATTCTGATGATACGGCTGTTGTGGCATGTGTGCGCGGTGGACAGGAGAAGGAGTACAGGGACCTTGTGGAGGCCTCTACTGACTGGAGCAAAAAGAACAGTTTGTTCCTGAACACCACCAAGACCAAAATGGTGGACTTCAGGAGATCTAAAACCCCATACCAGTCAGTGTGCATTGATGGAGGGGAGATAGAGACTGTTCAGACCTGCAAATACCTGGGGGTGGTGCTGGATAGTAAACTGGAGTGGTCTGCCAACATAGACGCAGTGTACAGGAGGGGCCAGAGCCGTCTCTTTTTCCTGAGACGGCTCAGGTCCTTCAATGTCTGCAGTGACATGTTGTGCGTGTTTTATCACACTATCATTGAGAGTGCACTGTTCTATGCTGCTGTCTGCTGGGGGAGTTGCACTACAGACAAAAACTGTAGGCGCCTGCACAAACTGGTGAAAAAGGCTGGTTCTGTTGTAGGCAGAAGGCCCTTTCTGTGCTGTGGTGGAGAAACGGATGAGAAGGAAGTTAGATTCTGTGATGGAGAATAATAAAATTCCTCTCCACAGCATCCTGACAGGACAGAGGAGCAGCTGCAGTGAGAGGCTCATCTCTCTGTGCTGCAGGACTGAGAGGTTCAGAAGGTCCTTCGTTCCCACAGCCATAAGGCTTTATAACAGTGACTGCTGAGTTCTTCTCAAATTGATTGATTGATTTTTATTTATTTGTTTATTTTGCCATTTAGCCATTTATTATTATTTAGTTAGTAGTAGTATTATTATTGTTGTTTAATTGTTGTTAATTCAATCATTGTAAATATTTAAAAAAATGTTGAGCTACTTGACGAATTTGAATTTCCCCCATTGGGGGATAAATAAAGTATTTTTCTATTCTATTCTATTATAATGGGTTGTGTTTTGATATTGGTCAAAATACGAATTGAAAAGTTACGACATCAAAAAATACATACACGAATCGAAAAGTTACGAATCAAAAAGTTACGAATACGAATTTCTCAAGTGCAGGAAAGGGGACAAAAATACGTCATCGCTGACGTCATCACGTCACAGGCATCACCAGCAGGAGAAAATTCGATCACCCCATCAGTGCGGCCGGTGATACTAGAACATATTTTGACTTTGACCACAGTGCGGACTCTATATTACTCTATATTTACTATACTATACTATATTATATTAGTAAATATTTACTGGATTGTATTTGTGATTTAAAGCATGACACAACAAGGGGCTTCAGCAGCGGATGAACCTGTAAGTAAAAGATATTTTTTGTGTATGAAATATCTTTTTTAAATATTTACAATGATTGAATTAACAACAATAAAACAACAATAATAATACTACTACCAACTAAATAATAATAATAAATGACTAAATGGCAAAATAATTCGAAATAATTGGTTGCTACAAGGAAGGGTTGGATTATAATGATCAGTGCTAGAATGCCTTAAATGGGGTTTCTTTTTTTTTTAGATTTTGGGCTGAAGTTGGAAGGTTTACAGGTGTGCCTAACACCGTTGTGTAATGGACACGGGACTTCTACGTATGTATGGGATATTTTAGGCCATAGGGTTTATTTTCATTTTAAGTATTTTCCTTTTTCTTTTTCTTCTCTTTTTTCTTTCTTTTACTATATCTTGTCAGATACCAGACATCCCAAGTCTCCCGGAAGCTCCGGGAGTCTCCCTGATATTGATAGTTAATCACGGATGCCCGCGAGTCGGATAAAATATCCCGGATTTTAGACTATTCGAGGGAGGTTTTTTTTGTTTTTTTTCAATGCGAGTGAGAGCGTGCAGGCAACACAATAACTCGTGCACCATGCGCGTTTCGATTGCGCAGGCACGAGAGAGAGGGGTGTGGGGACAGGTGTGAAACCTGTGCGTATCTGTCCAAAGCGATGCTCTGTTCAACGAGCGTTCAGGGCGACTGCTGGTCAGAGGGCGCGCTGATTGGTTTAGTCAGCAACATAAGCCAATAACATTCGGTGTGGGAGGGCTTCGATTTACTCTCTGACAGTCACCTAAGTTACCACTCAAAACTGTGCATCCTGCCAAATGGCAGAGGTTGAATCCTCGAGTAAAAAACGAAAATATAAGACTCATTTTACGGCAGAATACTAAAGTATATCCATGCCTAGTGAAGGTGAAGAATGATGACACCGTGCGAAGTGCACTGTATGCAATAGTGACTTCAGTATTGCCCACGGCGGACTTAATGACTGTAAAACATGTGGAGGTAGGCTGAACGCGCCATCATCCGCATTTTATTTCTGTAGGTTAAATGCTATATATGTTATAAAATGTTATAAAATAAAGCAAAACGTATCAAATACTTATTTAAAGTGTCAATACACATTTAGTTACTAAATTGTGTAGGCCTATATCTAACTAGCCAGCTACAGTATCTAACTATCTATATCCAGCCTGTCTAAGCCTTTAAAAAATCCCCAATTTAATATGTTGATAAATATGCAAAATTAGAGACCCCCAAAATTAAATAGGCGCGGGGGGGGGGGGGGGGGGGGGTTCGATAAGCATCTCCCTGAAATGAGTTTTTGGAACTTGGGATGTCTGAGATACCAGCTACTTTCACTTTGGTTCAACTGGTTCTTGTTGGAAGCCCAATGTAACATCTTCATATCCTTGGAAACAATATAAGATATGACAACAAACGCAAGTACCACACTCAGACTTATTTCTTGGAATGTGAAGGGGATGGGAAATGCCATTAAATTACGACGTGTAATGACCCATTTAAACCAGCTGAAGGGAGATATTTATTTTATTCAGGAGACTCATATGCTTAACAATCATATTAAAAGGATTAGGAATCAATGGACTGGAGACATTTTTCATTTTTCATTCAACATTTAATGGTAAGGCCAGGGGTACTGCCATAATTTTCCGAAAAGGCCTTCCTTTTCTACCAGAGAAATCAATCCTAGATCCAAACGGTAGATATGTCATGGTTGCTGGGAGGCTTCGGGAAGTCCCATTTCTTTTTGTTTGTGTTTACGGTCCGAACTGGGATGACAGGGATTGTGTGTCTAAACTTTTTTCTTCTTTCCCGGATATTGAAAATCATTACATACTTATTGGAGGGGACTTTAATCTGATACAGGACCCTATTTTGGACCGATCCTCAAATAAACCCACCCCTCTCACGAAGGCAGCAAAAACACTACGTGTTTGTTCTCAGCAGTTCGGTCTTACAGATCCCTGGAGACATAAATTTTTTTCAACCAAAGCCTTTTCCTTTTTCTCACATGTTCATCATTCATACTCCCGAATAGATTTTTTCTTTATGGACCTTAGACTAATACCTAAATTAGTTTCCATTGATTATCACACTATTGCGATTTCAGATCATGCACCTGTTTCCCTTGATCTGGCACTGCCTTGTCGATCGGTTCTGATAAGGCAATGGAGATTCAATTCAGTTCTCCTGGCCGAGGAACATTATCGAGATTTTATATATTTCCAAATCTCCTTATTTTTTTAACTAAATGATGTGCAGGATATAAATAGGAGTAGTCTATGGGAGGCATCCAAAGCCTATATCAGGGGCCAACTTATTTCTTACATCTCTACTAAAAAAAGAACTGAGAGTGCACGCTCCAATGAGTTTTTGAAGGAAATCAAGGACATGGATGAACATTATGCTGCTAACCCTGATCCTGATATTTATAAAAAACGACTATCATTACAGATAGAACTTGACTTGATTACTGTTACTTCTGTCAGAGCTGCCCTACTTAAATCTAGACAGCATTATTACGAATCAGGAGACAAGGCCGGCAAGCTTCTTTCATATCAGGCTCGGGCTGAGGCATCTTCTAGACTTATACCAGCAATTAACTCCAGCTTTGGTGTAACTACCACTGACAATAAGGGCATAAACAAGGCCTTTGCTGACTTTTATACTGCTCTTTATACATCGGACTGCCCACCCTCACCAGATACTATATTAGATAAAATAAACTTTCCCTGTGTTACAGAAGAATCTGCAGAGCAGCTTGGCGGCCCCATTACTACATTAGAGGTCCAAGAGGCCATCGGTTGTCTGCAGGGTGCCAACTCACCAGGGCCTGATGGGTTTACCACCGAATATTATAAAGCATTCTCTACTCTGCTTAGCCCTTTTCTTAAAGAAATGTACAATGAGGCCTTCTCTCTTGGACAACTTCCTAGCACCTTGTCAGAGGCTACGATTTCACTTCTTCTTAAGAGAGATAAAGACCCTTTATTATGTGGCAGCTATAGACCAATTTCACTTTTGAACGTTGATTTTAAGATTTTAACTAAAGTTTTGACATTACGCTTACAGCAGATACTACCCTCAATTAATAATATGGATCAGACTGGTTTCATGCCCGGGAGGCAGTCCTCATGTAACACCAGGAGGCTCTTTAATATCATCACCTCCCCTAGTGCTACAGTTCCTGAAGTCGTTGTGTCCCTTGATGCTGAAAAGGCCTTCGACAGGGTTGAGTGGAGCTTCCTATACAAGGTGCTGGGCAAATTTGGACTTGGCAGGGCCTTTGTTAACTGGGTGACACTCTTGTATTCCTCACCTAGAGCCTCAGTACGGACAAATGACATTCTATCCCCCTCCTTTCCTCTGTGTCGCAGTACAAGACAGGGCTGTCCCCTCTCCCCGTTATTGTTTATTTTGGTTATTGAGCCCCTAGCCCTTTGGCTACGTGCAGAGGCCTCTTTTAAAGGTATAACAAGATTTAATATAGTTAATAAGGTTTCTTTATACGCTGATGATCTTCTATTGTATGTTTCAGACCCTATCTCCTCCTTTCCCATTATCCTAAATATTCTTAACAAATTCAGCACTATATCCGGCTACAAACTTAATTACCAAAAACTTTTACCCATTAATGACTCTGCCAAAACCCTTCCGTCCTCAATAGTACCGTTTCGCTGGTCTAATAATGGTTTTCGTTACTTGGGCATTCAAATTGCACTATCTCTTTCTGATCTGTACTGAGTAAACCTTACCCCTTTGATAAATAAGACAGAAGCTGACTTTGCGTGCTGGTCAATTTTGCCCATTTCACTCGCTGGGCGAATAAGCTTGGTGAAAATGGCGATTCTTCCTAAGTTTCTTTATATGTTTCAGCATTTCCCAATTCTTCTCAATAAATCGTTTTTTGTTAAATTAGACAAATTGATTTCAAACTTTTTATGGGCTGGGAAGCCTGCCAGAATTAGTAGGTCGGTTTTACAGTCCCCCAAAGAGAAAGGAGGATTTGCCCTCCCAGTTTTTAGGTATTATTACTGGGCCGCAAATGTACAGAAACTGGTATTTTGGATGAATGATGAAGAAGACACTATGCCGGCTTGGGTTCAGTTAGAGAAAAAGTCCTCCCAGTTCTCACTTCGCTCAGTCTTGTGCTCACAACTTCCTCTCCCGCACTTAACTAATTGCCCTGTTGTATCCACTTCTTTATAAATATGGAACCAACTTAGGAAACAGCTCGGCCTTTTGCACTCATCTGCCCTGACATCGGTGTTTAAAAACTTTATGTTTGGACCATCACAGGACTCAGCATTCAAAGTTTGGCATGATAATGGAATTAAATCAATTGTAGACCTCTATACTGAAAATGTATTCTCATCTTTTGAACAGCTATCTGTCAAATACCACCTTCCAAAACACAATTTTTTTTCGTTTTTTTCAAATCCGTGACTATGTTAAGAAGCTGTTTCCTTACTTTCCGAATCGCCCTCCAGAAACCCTATTAGACTCTCTCCTTTCAATTGATCCCAGTCTTAGAGGATGTATTTCGGTTCTATACAAGCTTATGCTATCAGAAACATCAACATCTGCAAATGCAGTCAAAACAGCTTGGGAAGAGAATCTTAACATTGTGTTTACAGAACAACAATGGACTGCTGCACTGGCTCTGGTGCACTCAACTTCCATCTGTGCCCGGCATAGACTAATTCAATGCAAAGTTGTTTACAGAGCTCACTATACCAATTCACGGCTAGCAAAAATGTATTCCTCTGTAAATGATGCCTGTGGCAGATGTCAACTTTCCCCCGCTAATCATTCACACATGTTCTGGTCATGTCCTAAGCTGAAACCATTCTGGACAGAAATTTTCAATTCCCTATCCGAAGCATATGGGTCTCTGGTTGCTCCTAATGCCTGGTTTATAGTCGGTAACGCAAGACGCAACGCAAGACGCAACGCAAGACGCAACGCAAGCCCTTGCGCGGTTGCAAGCCCCCCCTTGCGTGCTTGCGTGTGTCACCTCAATTTTCTAAACTTTACGCAAGACGCAAGCACAAGCCACTGGCTGTGTTCGAAACCGCCTACTACTTGAAAACGGCATACTCATCGATCTGACAGTATGCAGAGCATTTACACACAGTGCACTTCACTCCTGTCCGAGCCCAAATCAGCCAGCCTGAAAAGCTGATTTCCCTTAAGCTATAAACTCTGTAAATATATAACTTTAGCAACATTTGAAACATTTTCAGGTGAGAAAGTAGTCGTTTAGACCCCCAAGGTGTTGAAAATCTGACAAAATACCGGCTATTTACAAGAAGAAGAAGCATGAATCCACTCGAAGAGGTCCTGGCTGTGAATTTCCTTTCATCATAGTAGGCTTGTCATTGAAAAAACCCGCTACTCCACCTACTGTCCTGGCGGTGAATCGCCACGCAGCACACGCAAGCGCCGACAAAGCAAAATGAAGTATAAACGTCTCGAGCCATTAACATACGCGCAAGATGCAAGCGCAAGGGCAGTTAAAAGAAGTATAACTCAGCCTTAATTCAGTATCTGCAATTTTTGGTATCCCCCCTGTTTCTAACTTGCCGAAAGCAATGAAACAAGCCATAGCTTTCACCACTCTACTCGCTCGAAGGCTGATCTTACTGAATTGGAAAGTCTCTCACTCCCCTTCACATGTCCGCTGGGTGCGAGAAGTGCTCTACAACCTCAAAACAGAGAAATTGAGGTTTTCTTGTAGAGGTTCCACTAAGTTATTTCATGCTACATGGGATCCCTTTTTAAGGTATTTTGATTCCTTAGCTCTGTCTGACATTGATGATATTTAAATATCTGACAAACCTGTAAGTTTAAATTTTCTATGTATTTGTACTTACTTATTTAAACTAATATTCTTGATCATTTATCCCCTCCTTATTTATTTTGTATTTATTTACTTATTATTATTTATTTTTATTCTTTTTTCCTTTTTTTTTCTTTTTTTTTTGTTGGTCTGTGGGTGGGATGGGTGGTCAGGGTGGGTAGGGGGTTAACAGAATTTTTGCGGCTACTGATTGTATTTATATTTTTATTCTGACCCAACAATGTCTGTCTTATTATGTTTAAAATGTTCAATAAACAAAGTTTAAAAAAAATAAATAAATAAATAAACAAATAAATAAAAATCAATCAATCAATTTGAGAAGAACTCAGCAGTCACTGTTAAAAAGCCTTATGGCTGTGGGAACAAAGGACCTTCTGAACCTCTCAGTCCTGCAGCGCAGAGAGATGAGCCTCTCACTGCAGCTGCTCCTCTGTCCTGTCAGGATGCTGTGGAGAGGATGTTTATTATTCTCCATCACAGAATCTAACTTCCTCCTCATCCGTTGCTCCACCACAGCACCGAGAGGGCCCAGCCTTCTGCCTTCAACAGAACCAGCCTTTTTCACCAGTTTGTCCTGGCGCCTACAGTTTTTGTCTGTAGTGCAGCTCCCCCAGCAGACAGCAGCATAGAACAGTGCACTCTCAATGATAGTGTGATAAAACATACTCATCACATCACTGCAGACATTGAAGGACCTGAGCCGTCTCAGGAAAAAGAGACGGCTCTGGCAGACTACTCCAGTTTATTATCCAGCACCACCCCCAGGTATTTGCAGGTCTGAACAGTCTCTATCTCCCCTCCATCAATGCAGACTGACTGGTATGTGTCACACCGCGGTGAGGTTAAGTTGGGTTTTTGTCTCGTTTCATGTATTGTTTCGTCATTTCCTGTTTTATTTTGAAAGATTAACTTCCCTCTCGTTTCAGGTCACTTGCCCTTCCTCTCGTGCTCCAGTCTGATTGTCGTATGAATGAATCCACCTGTTTCACATTACCCCTGTGTGCTTAAGAGTCTGCGTCTCCCCCTGTCTTGTGCCAGTGTGTTGTGTATCTGTCCGACTGACGTACCTCACTCTCGCCTTGTACCAAGCCTGATCTGTTGCCAAGTTTGTCCCAAGTTTACCAGTTGGTATCATCCTCATAAGAGTGTTTTTTGTTTTCCTGTTAATCTTTGATAATTTATCCTGTAAGAGTTACAGTGATAGTTTATGTTTATAGCCCTCTTGTTTTTTTCCTCCCGGTTGGAGTGATTTTCATTTTTAATATTCTATAGTATAGTTCCTCTGCTTTTTAAGGAGAGGTGTTTTGTTTTTCCTCCGCAGCAGGAGTGATCTTTATTTAATAATAACGTTTCATAGATCATTGTTTTTTCCTCCGTTAGAGGAGTGATTTTGAGTTTGATAATTTATATAGATATACTTCTCCTTTTTGGAAAAGTATATTATTAGAATAATATTTCATAGCCTGATTAGTTTCTCTGAACTTGGAGAACCTGTTGCCCTCATGAATAAAGCTCTTGGAACAGGCCCGCCGCTCCGCATACGCAGAGTACGCAGAGCGCGTAGGGCCCCAAGTACCTGGCGGGGGCCCCCAAAATTAAGGTTGTAAAAAAAATGTCATGATAGTTATTATATTATTACATGAAAGAAATTATATAAATTAGTCATGAACAGGCCCAGCGTTTTTCTTAATTCTGTGCCCTATTACTCGATTCGGGCAAATTAGATGTGTTTACCTTATCTATAAACCCCCCCCCCCCCCCCCCCCTTCCTGAAATGGTACAGTCTTCAAAGTTACCGCATCGGAGGTGGTGGAGCATCCTCCTACCTGACGTTTTCCGAGTTATGCCCGTTAACAGTGAAGAAGATTTAGAATGTCAAGTAAAAGGCCACTTGATTCTGGCGCTGACAAAAGAAAGAAAAGAAAAGGGAGAGATGACACTCGTGCATTCCTTGCTGGTAAGTTCGTGTTTTTGGTGTAATTGTTTTGCTAACCCAACGTTCAGTGATATTGCTGCCAGCTAACCTCAGCTAACGTCAGCAACCTAGGCTTGGTTAGCGATTGGATTTGACGAAAAGTTTGGAGTTATGAACAAAATCTACTAAATGCTGGCGACCGTGTGTAGAGTTTGTGTAAAGTACAGCACTGTCACACATTGAGTGGCGTAGCAGGCCGCCAACAGGTGTGACGGGAATGATTGACATCTACCCATCATTCCCCTAAAAAGCGAGAAAAGTTAACAAGACAAACGCCGTAATGGCATAAAAGAGAAGTTATATTAGTGGCGCGGAAAAATGGAGGAAGAAAAACGACCTGAGGACAAAGGTAAGGCATGTGTTGGGTGATGTGGGCTGGATAGCTGGAGGTAGGACGTTTTTTGTGTTTATTTGTCCTGCTAGCTAGTCTCGGATAAATGTTGTGTAGCTGGCTGGGATTTGTTCGTTATAAACTCGGCGTCAGTGTTTGCCTCATGAAAGTTTGCTTATATAAGATGAGTATGACAGTCAGTCCTGCCACGGGAATGAC
This sequence comes from Odontesthes bonariensis, assembly GCF_027942865.1. Lineage (NCBI taxonomy): Eukaryota > Metazoa > Chordata > Actinopteri > Atheriniformes > Atherinopsidae > Odontesthes > Odontesthes bonariensis. The sequence continues at coordinate 27,744,671 of NC_134527.1, forward strand.
TGACTGACTCCAGTTTATTCAGATTCTAGCAGGGAGGGAGGCATGTTGTTGTCCTGCTCTGTCATTGTTCAGTGGAAGTTGTCTCTCAGGTATTTGACACAATTTTGGCATTACTTAGGATTCATTTACTAAGTTTGGTGTGTTATTTATAGGCCTCTAATTAGAAGTGTTCTACTGTTAGTTTTTTAAGTGATATACAAATATTAGGCATCCTGTTGATTATTTTAGAATATTGTGGCAGTGGATCATTATTCTTAGTTTTATTACTTTAACTAGTACAATGTGTAGATAAATGCAGAAACTTCTTAAAAGTGACAACTTCCAAAACTCTTTTGTTCCTCTGGCCATCAGGATGTACAACAGCTTTAAGTGATGGCGCTTCTGTATTTCACTGGTCACTTTATATTTCACTTTGGTCTTATTTCACTGGTCACTTTATATTTTTAAACTGTTTTTTAAATTCTTATATTGTTTTTAAAGTGTTTATAATTGTATAAACATTTTTTATTGCTTTATGTCTGCTACTGGATGCTTGAATTTCCTTCGGGATCAATAAAGTATCTATCTACTTTGTAATTGGGTACAATCTTTAAAGGGACGCTGTACATTACAGTTTAATATTTTAAAAAAACTCAAAATATTTTATTTATTGTTTTCTTTGTATTATATATTCTTATTAGTTTCACTTGCCTGAGTGGTTCAACTTAAGATGTTTAATTTAAACTCTAGCCTGTTTTGCTCATAAAGTGTAATAGATCTTAGTGTTCCATCTAAATAGTTAGGAATCTCTTCATTGTAGTTTGACAAACTAGGGGCCCCCAAACAGCATCTTGCTTAGGGCCCCCACAAAGCTAGAAACGGCCCTGTCTTGGAATAACATCTCCTGCATCTGCATCCTCCGTTCTCTAAGTGTGACAGTATGGGGTTTTAGATCTCCTGAAGTCCACCACCAGCTTCCAGAACCAGGCATCCAGATAAGCATATGCCCGATACAACATGTACAGAATCACGTCTTCCACTCCTATGTGTTTCTGGTAGGCAAACTGGAGGGGGTCAAGAGCCTCAGCAACCTGCAATCTCATGCGACGAACAAGAAGTCTCTCCAAGGTCTTCATGATATGAGATGTCAGAGCCACCGGTCTGTAGTCATTCAGCTCCACCGGTTGCCCTAATTTGGGCACCGGTATGAGACAAGAAGTTTTCCACAGCACCGGGACTTTTTCCATCTGAATGCTCATATTGAAGAGCCTCTGAAGAGGGACTGCTAGTTGACCAGCACAGTCCCTCAGAAGCCTTAGACAGACTCCATCTGGGCCTGAAGCCCTCCCTGACTTAAGTCTCCTGAGCTCAGCTCCAACCTCCTCTATAGTTAGACACAGAGGTTGTAGCGGAGGGATGGCGACAGGAGTGATGTTGCTATCAACCATAGAGATAGGGGTGGGGGTGCAGCTGGACAGAGGAGGGCTAGTGGTGGGAGTTGCTGCAGAGGTGGAGGAGCAGATGGACCGAGGAGGCCAGGCGGTGGAAGCTGCCGCAGAGGTGGATGTGCAGCTGGGCTCTGGATGCCTGGCAGTGGAAGCTGCTGCAGAGGTGGAGGTGTGGCTGGGCTGATGAGGCCAGGCGGTGGGAGCTGCCGCACAGATGGAGGTGTGGCTGGGTTCAGAAGGCCTGGCATTTGAAGCTGCCGTAGAGGTGGAGGTGCAGTTGGGCTCAGGATGCTTGGTGGTGGAAGCTGCCACACAGGTGGAGGTGTAGCTTGGCTCAGGAGACCAGGCAGTGGAAGTTGCTGCAGAGGTGGAGGTACAACTGGACAGAAGAAGCTTGTTGGTGACAGCAGAGGTAGAGGTGCAGTCAGTCGGAGGAGGAGGAGGCTTGGCGATGCAGGTTGCCATTGAGGTGGAAGTACAGCAGGGCAGTGGAAGCAGTATAGAGAAAGCAGCTGAAGTGGTGGGTGGAGGAAGCAGCAGCAGAGGAGGGAAAAGCCACACTGTCAAACCTGTTGTAATAATGGTTGAAAGTGTTGGCTCTGTCCACATCACCTTCTACAGACTGAGAGTTCTTCAATGTGTATCCAGTGATGGTCCTCATGCCCCTCCACACCTCCTTGGTGTTATTGTTCTCCAGCTGTCTCTCCACCTTTTCCTTGTACTCCACCTTAGCTCGACGTAATGTCTTTTTAAGCTCCTGTTGTACACTCCTCTCCCTTTCTCTACCCCATTCTGGAACGTCCTCTTTTTCTGGTTCAGGAGGTCTTTGATGTCACTGGTGATCCATAGTTTGTTATTTGGATAGCACCTTACAGTCCTGACTGGAATCAGTGTCCCTACAGAAGTTAATGTAGTCTGTGATGGTGCTGACCCTCCAGTCCATGTCAATGTCCATTTCATCTTCCTCCAGCAGTACAGCCCAGTCTGTGACATCAAAGCAGTCTCTCAATACATCACTCACCTTCCTGAAAGATCTGGTAGTAACAGGAAGTCTTTGTACACACGGTCTGTATGTGGGTTGTAGATAGACCATGCTGTGATCAGATCTACCCAGTGGTGGAAGAGACACTGTCCTGTAAGCCTCCTTCACGTTAGCATAGAACTCTTATGTAGGATTTAAGTGGTTACCACCATGAACTACCTCACCTACCTAGATAAACGTGCCGAGTTTATTCACAAGTCAAGTTTATTCACAGCGCATTTCGTACACAAAAAATAATGGCAAAATATCTTTAACTTACAGGTTCATCCGCTGCTGAAGCCCCTTGTTGTGTCATGCTTTAAATCACAAACGCAATCCACTAAATATTTACTAGTATAGTATAGTATAGTAAATATAGAGTAATATAGAGTCCGCACTGTGGTCAAAGTCAAAATATGTTCTAGTATCACTGGCCGCGCTGATGGGGTGATCGAATTTTCTTCTGCTGGTGATGCCTGTGACGTGATGATGACGTCAGCGATGACGTATTTTTGTCCCCTTTCCTGCACTTGAGAAATTCGTATTCATAACTTTTTGAATTCGTAACTTTTTGATTCGTAACTTTTCGATTCGTGTATGTATTTTTTGATGTCGTAACTTTTCAATTCGTATTTTGACAAATATCAAAACACAACCCATTATAAACACATTTTTGGAGATTGCACACATTTATTTTATGCTCAACTACAACCAAAGACGCACATATTTACCAAAGACGCACATATTTCCAAAATATGCGCGGATTACTTGCACGGATGCGCGTTTCTTTTTGACCGATTTCTTACCCCATAGAACTAAATGTTCAAGTAAACAAAGTAAAAGACAACATTAGTTGTTGTAATCATTAAAGAAATAGCATTCTCTAGCATTGTCGCTGGTACCAATAAATAATCAAAGTAATACTGGCCACTTTAGCCTGCTTCTCAACCAACGGCAGAGTCATTCCCCAGAAGCAATCTTCACGGTCAAAACTAGGATTCTTTAACTTACACTTCTCCTCTGCATCACATTCACACAGTTACAGCAAACACCACAAAGCATGGAGTAATAAAATAAAAATAAACTAGCAGGTAACATCCCCGTTACAGGTGCTCTTCGGTCTCTGTGTGAAGCTCACGGAGCTAACCGGCGCTACTTCGTATAAAAGCTCGTATTTCAAAATAAATTTTTAAAAAACTGTATTTACAGCCAAGTTGAATTATCTTATCACCGTAGTAGTTCCACTCTAAAATATCACTTAAAGGCAAAACACACAATTGATACCAGCAAGTCATTCAAGGAAACGGACAGTGGAGCGAGGCTTCTACATAAAAACTACATAAAAATGCTGATGTTAAAAGTGTGTTTGCACAACAAATGTTATGGCACTTTCATTCATATGGCAGCCCATTTAAAATAAAACTAAATGCTAAAGGCTATACACTACTTTTGAATTAATTTTTGGATTTTGCGTACAAATGCCATTAATCGTGATTAATCAGGGAAATCATGTGATTAATTAGATTAAAAATTTTAATCGTTGCCCAGCCCTATTTTTAACCAATAAATCTTTCATAGTTTTTTTAATTAGTTAAAACTCTTTGTATCAATAGTTTTAAAGAGTGTTATTTAAACAAATGTTCGTGGTGGATAAAAGATTTAACTCGCATTAAACTGCTTCCAAATACTGACCGCAGCTTTGTGAATCTTGAATTTTTAATCCTCCACCTAAATCCAGCCTCAGCGCTGTTTTCACCTGCTCCGCCTGAGCACATCCTCAACCTCGGACACACAGAAACACGTGAATTACTTCAGCCTTACCTGTTCTTCCTGCCTGGGCTCCATTGTGAGTTTTAAGCCGAAAAGCCAACAAATCCTTCTCTGACTTGTTAAATATTCATGCACGATTGAGAGGCTGCAGACAAACAGTGCAGGAGAGACTCTTTTGTTCATTGTCACATGAAAGAAAAAAAATAGCTGGAAACTAAAAGTGCTCGAGCACAATTTGTTCCAGACATATATAAACCCATCAGAGCTGTGATGTAATTAAGCCGACAGAAGATGAAACATTTGAAAGCTTCTTTGTAGTCACACAGATGTATTGTACCCATCTGCATACACAATGCTGCCGTGTTCAAGTAATTTCTGGGGGGTTTTAAGATTCGTGACTCTTCTACACTTTGGGATTTTTATCAAATAAAGATTTGTGTAAATTACAATAAGGTAAAAACAAACAATATAAAAACATGACAGAACATGTAGAACCTTATATGTTAGCATCGAGATTTTAAATATGACGTATTCTGTAAAAAATCCCTTCTTTCTGTTCTTGGGAGCATATATTAGGGTGTCTGAAATCGTCAGCAAGTATAAAACTCCAAAAACACAACCCTGGTATTTTTTTTGTTCTTCTTTGTTTGAAAGTTCCACATTTAACAAGCCATTTTGGTTTTCATTTCAAAGGTATGTCACTCCTTAAGTTGACTCCACCTCCTCTGCTAAGCCCCGCCCACTCACTTCCACCCTGCTAGATGGATGAAGCCAGCTTCTGATGGAAATGTTCTGCTGTCAGTTGTACTGAGGAGCATGCATCTACCCTCTACCAGCAGCCTAAGAGGATATAAAAGCCCAGTGGATAAAGTATATCTGAGGCTAATGTTCCAGCAGAGTTAGCTAAAGACTGTCTATGTGCAGCAACCACTTTTCATCCGAAGAAACTGAGCTACAAAGAGGGATCAGTTCCAACTCTCAGAGCTTGAACTTCAAAGCAGGGAAATGGAAATATCTGAGAAATAATTCCTCATGGTTTATTTACTGATTTATTTTTTCCTTAAGCAGTAGCTAACGCTAACAGCTTAGCTAATGAAGATGACGCACACCAACTTCTAAGGAGTTATTGCTGTTTTTTCTGAAAGATGAACATTATTGTTCCCACATTTCTTTGTTAACTGAAGCTGTCGAGTTGAACGGTTACATTCTGTAACTCATCAACCTGCAGCTGTGTGGATAAGGTGTGTTTTCAACACAACACCGGTCCTCTCCTCACTCTTGTGAACGCCGTGTACCTCTCAGTGTGTTAACATTACATTATCGGCATGTTTCTGATAAAGATGTAGATCTCCAAGTACAATTGTTTAATGAGGTTAATATATACAAAATATTTAAACGCAGTAATTAACGGTACACATGCATTACTACGAGTTACACTGTGTACATCTCCGGCTTGGTCCATTACTGTTGATGAGAAAGTATTGTTTATTAGCATCTGCTGCTAACTTACAGCTACACTGCTAAAATATTTCCCTCTGGGATCAATAGAGTAACTATCTATATCTATATATAGAGCTGGAGTGTTTTTGGTGTGACTTAAAAAATAGATTCATAATGTCTTTGAAAGACCTTCAAAAAAGTCTTGAGAACTATTGTTCAAGACCACTTTAAAAGATAGAAAGAAGGTCTGTCTGCTTGGAAGGAACCAGGAAATGTGGGCTGGATTAAATACTGTGCTTTGCCATGTTCTGATTCATACAACTTTATGTGTACAACAAAATTTCAGCTCTGCATTAAATCTGACACCCAGGTGATGAAAACAGACTTCATCATCACTGATTGTTCAACATCAACATGGATCAACAACATATTAAATAAGAAGTTAAGATTTTTTCTTAAACCCCTTCATAGAACATACTGTCGAACTGAAATTATGTTTAAAATATTTATAGCTGTACATCAAAAGCTCAGATCAGATCAGATTTTTATTGTCATATGACACGAAATTTGTCCTCCGCTTTTAACCCATCCAGGTTGGCACCTGTTGACACACTCATGCTCATGCACAGGGTCACACACTCAGACAGATGCCAGTGTTTCCCACACATAGACTAATTCGTGGCGGTGCGCCACAGATTAAACATCGGCCGCCACATATTGCGTTTCGTTATTATTATTTTTTTTAACGCTATTTAACAAATACTCGTATTCGTTAAGCTGCATTTCCTTTCCCTGCTCTACCTCCGTCTCTCTGTCCCTCGCGTCTCTCTCGCATAGCCTACACACACACACACACACACACACACACTCACACACACAGCCCCTCCCCTCCGTGCTTCCCTGGAAGCGTGGAAGCTTACTAGCTTAGATTAGCTCTATAGCTCTGGCTCAACCGAAAGAAGACTGCTGGCGAAATTCACGAACGGTTGGTATCACGTGCACCTTTATAAAATCACACATTAAAAAGTCCTATAAAAATATTTTATATTTTTAATACAATGTTGTCCCGTCCCGACCCATAGCAAACAAGCGATTACGCCTTCTTTATAAAGTTAACTAGTCGCAAGTTTGCCGTAAAAAAAAAAAAAAATGTAGTTGGGTTTGTCGAGGTCTAAACACTAGCAGCTGTGAATCAAATAAAGTAGTTTTTTAAACTCTTACACTGAATGTTTGCTGCTTCAATCCAGATGAGTATTGAAAAATATTTTCCGCGATTGAAAAAGAGACGTGTTGAGGATGAGGAGCAGCCTGAACCGGAGGTATCAGTCTGAAACAGCTGAACAGTCCGACCAGTGTAATTAGCTATGTTATTAATTTGTTTACAATGAAGATGTGAATATCTGCAGATAAGCCGCATCCTTACTTCCCCCATAATTTTCCTTGATGGAGAAATTATCCAGGTTCTTAACTCCCAATGTGACATATATGTCACATTACAGATCTCTGACAGTGGGGGGTGGTATTTTGGAAAAAAATTCTGAAATGGGTTCTATGTGGTCTATTTAGTCTGTTATAACCCCCTTAATTTTAATTTAAGTAGAAATGGGTCTGGGTTCTTATGAGTTAATACAATAAAGTTCTGTGTGACCAATTATTAACGAAGGAATTATTTTGAAAAATTTCTTACCCCCCCTGGAGCAGTGTATGGCATTTAATATGTAGTCCTTTTATAGAGGACGTATCAGATATTAAACTGATAAGAACACATACTACACATTCCAGTATTTTGTTGAGTAAAAATCATCTGGTAGAAATTTTAAATATTTAAAAAGCTCAGAACAGCGTGAGTTCAGATCGGGAGATCTTCACAGCATCTTCTAGTATACAGATGGAATGATCCAAATATCTAAGAGATGCCACTTAAATGTTTCATAACTAAGTGCCACACACAAACACCACAAAAAAAGAGTAGTACTGTAAGTCTGACTGTGGAGAAAAGATGTTTAAACTTTCATTCAGAGGAAACTTTAAGCAGTTTTTCTTAGATGTCCCAGTGAAATGTGAAATTAAACTTTGTAATTCTCTCTGCATTCATTCAAGCTGAAGTAGCGGCACAGAGGTGTTTCTAAGATGGCTGCAGAGAGTTGCCATTCCAGACGCTGTGTCCCACAATGTTGGTTCCTTTAATGTTTCTGTTACTAATGAGACACAATAACAAGGTGGTATGGTCAAGTGTGTCATTACAACAGACACACAAACACATGACATCAGCTGTGAAACGACATACATGAAGCTGCTGAAACACACTAACACCACAGGTCAATTAAAAGCAGCTCTGACTCATTAAAAGTGGTGTGATAAACAAATCGTGAAACACACAAACACCAAAGTGCTGCAATATTGAACGCACCACACCGCGCCTCCTTAAAGCTTCAGATGTCTGAGACTGTGTTTTTGTAGGATTGAACTTTGCCGGGCTTAAATGTGCGTCCTGTGTGTGTTTGTGTGTGCGTTGCAGTCTGAGTACCACAGAACATCCTCAGTGGAACAGAGAACAAAGAGAGAAGCTCTTAATGAGCTCCGCCACTGCTGAGACCCAAACTAGGCCAGCCAACAGGCCATGTGCATGTGCATGTGTATGTGTTGGTGGGTGTGTATGCGTGTGCATGTGCTGGTGGTACTGACACACACAGAGCCAGCGAGCAGGACCAGCAGTGGGATGTGAACTAGCCGCAGGCATCAGCCAGTTGACGTTTGTTGTGTCTGTCTCTGCACAGCTGCAACACCCACAGTGAATACCACCTTAAACTCTAAACCAAACTCTGATGTAAGTCTTCGAAACTAAAATATAATCAGTCATCACTGATTGTTGATGGTAGCAAAAATCCGTCAAAACCCTGCAGACTGCAGACTCACTTTTAACTCACTTTTGGCTCACTTGAGCCACTTTTAGCACGGGTGACTCAGTTAATGCAGTGTGGTCAGGAGTGGAGCCTAACTTGGGTTACAGCTGGTGTTCTGTGGGCCAGACATCAAGATTTTTTCGACGCCTGGTGGGTCTGATCCAAAAAATTCTGCAGATGTGGGCCAAACATTTGGTCAAAGATCTGAGTATTATCACATCTGTACACACCAACATGAACCACATCTTATCTTATTCGGTGTGACGTACACTTTGTGAGGATGTCACAAGCTCAGAAATCACAGAAAAAGACTCCTGACTGGAAAACTTGCACGTGTGGTTCTGAGAGACGTTACTGTCGGTCCAACAGTGCAGGCACAGAAAGCTAATTGCAGTGTTGACTTAAGTCAAATTAGACAGGGCTCAAGTTGAGCCCACAGTGTCACTCTGAACATTTATTCATACAGGCAAAGACAAGAAGAGAAAGCAGAGAATCCTCCAACTGCACAGCTGTCAGTCAACTCTGGCTTTAAATGTACGTATGTGCAGATGTGCTCCACAACATCAGAAAACTCATACTGAAATGGGAAAGAAGAGCCTGCAGTTCACCATTAAAAAGAATTAGAGCAACAAAAACTTCGTCATTCCCCTTTGCACCTCAGGCAAAACCAGCCAGACACCCACACAACAATCGATGCGGAGCATTTCTGACCTCAGCTCATATGAAGTTCTCACAGAGAAGTTGTTCCAACTCACAGCCCAAAAGGCTTAATTAGCTCTGCACAGGTCTCAGTGTGTTGGAGGCTTACCCTCAGTCAGGCCCATGTGGATGCTCCAGTAGTTCTGCAGGCACTGCAGCTCCTTCTTCATGCCCCTCTTGCAGCGGCAGTCGTACAGCGGCGAGTCCTGCAGCACCTCCAGAGCCCCCTGGCACTCCTTGGAGGCCAGCATGGTGCTGCGCTCCTTGTCCCCGCCGGACAGGCACTGGCGCATGATCCGGTAGCGCGAGCTGCACTGGCTGTTCTGGTTGCACAGTTCAGAGGCTCGGACGCAGTCCAGAGGTTCTCTCCAGCCGGGAGGGGCCAGCTCCGACTCACAAACATACACATCTGCAGGACACACAGAGGAAGAGAGACAGCAGAGGGTCAGGTGGTCTCCTGATGGGGGCAACTGCATACTTCACAGTTTAAAAATGATACTGCATTCAATCACAGCTAAGAAGGTGGATATTTTTACCCCTCTTCAACTGATAGATTAAATAAAACGCTCAATTAAATTGTAGGTTTTTCCCCAAAAAGAGCTTTCAAAGAATGCAACTGTGGATTCTGAATGCTGCTTTTCACAAGACTACAACTAGATTCATTTGCATATTTTCTATGATCTCATCAGTGAAAGGAGGGCAAGAAACTGGTGATTCTGAATTTCTTATCCAAACATTTGTGATATATCTAAAGCAGTATCAGAATGGGAGGGAAGGATGAAGGTAAGATGTCAACATACATAATCTTTTAGATGACAAAGTCTGGATGTAGAACAGTTTGTTGAATTCATGATTGTCCTGTTGATGTGTACCAATAAAGTTTTATAAGGTACTTGTTGTTCTGAAATTTTTCAGGATTCAATTTCTCAAATATTTCAATCGTACTTCCACCAGCAACTGCTTCAATAAATTATCGAAGAATCTATGATTTTCATCTTTTCGACTTTTCCTGATAGAAATCTGTGTGTTTAAAAGCCAGACGTTTGACATTAAGTACCAGACTGCCCAAACTCGTCTGAATTATTGTCATTAGCTGATGACGTGATGACTTTTGTGGTTCGTTTATCATCATCTTTGTGGATAATTTCCATCATAAGAAGTTCTAAATGTTCTGAGACTTCGCAGGTGAAAGTGTGTCAGTATCTTGGTATATAAAACACACCCTGTGCTGTGTAATAGCCACAGTTTGGTTCCTGGCTGACCGGACACTGATACCGCAGTCGGATGCAGCGTGTGTCTGAAGGTGGCCTTTGTCAGGCAGTTAAACTGCTTTCATTACAGCTGAGACGATAACATGTAGGTGGAATCCAATTAACTGAGCATCACAGGGACAAGATAAGAACGCTCTGCCGGCTGTGATATTAACGTTCAACGTCAACAAGGTGTGCACAGCATTTATGTTGGGATAAAGGAGCAGAGGTTACAGTCTGTACTTATTCTTAGTCAGACTCAGGTACATTTAGGACTCATAACCAATTAGTCAGCAAACAGACAATAAAACGCTGACCTACACATGACTAAGACACTCTGCTTTTAGTCTTTATCAAGCCTTTTTTAACCTAAAAGAGGTGTAGTTGTTTCAAGGATAATTTCACCCCTGAGCTGTATCTCCAGGTATGTTCCTCTCCGGCTTCTTTTACCACAGAAATCACCAACAACCCTTTTGAGGCCAACTCACAAAAAACAAATATGGTAAAATAACAGCATTTATTACAGCATCCCACAGAGACTTCTTTATTCCACGCTTTAAGCCTTACACTTGTGCTTTTACACATGCAGTCAATACCACCTGGAAACACACAGAAATACTGCAAAAATAAAAGGGGGAGCAAAAGCTGCATTTCTTCTTGGCAAAAACCAAACAGGCACCCACACAACAATCGATTGACCTTAAAAGACGTGAATTAAAATTGAATTTTTTTTTTTTTAAAGACACAGGAGAAATGTTCTTGTTTCTTCTGCTAGCAGCTGAAAACACTGCAGAAGAACCAACAGGAGGCTTAATTAGCTCTGTACTGAAACTGAAGCAGCTGACTTTACCCTCAAGGCTACTGATGGTGGAAACACTCCAATTACGCAGTCAGATCAAACTTTGGCTCATGAAATGATTCACTGATATGTCAACAGTGTCAACCACAGTGTTGAGCTCTCAGCCCAACATCTGATGTAATTCATTATCTGCATTTGCTGAAGATTCATCTTCCTTCTGCAGTGATTCGACATCCTGTGAAATTAAACTGGATGTTGTTCCACATATTTTTATCTGATCAATCAGTCGATTGTTCAGTCAACCTCTCAGGTTGAGAACACAAAAAATTCAGAACAAAAAAGATTTTTAACATCCAGTCATGAGATAAATCGAGCCTCAGATGAACAAATGACATGTTACACTGTGTCATTATTTATTGAACAACAACTGAGACAAAACAAAGAAGCAGTGTGTGAAAAACTAAGTGAACCCTTACTGCTTCCACAGGAATTAATAGCCTACGTCATTGTACACGCCCAGCATTTTATGTGTTTCGTGTGACGCTCTGCCACTAGGCAACGCCCCCTGAACTCGGCTTCAGGCGACACGGGTCACCAACACGCCAAGCGTTCACATTGCTCGACGCGGGTCGAAGGTGCAATTTGGACCTGCTAAGGTAGCGGGTCGCAGTGTGAAAGGGGCTAGAGGGTAAGTAGCAACCAGGTGTTGCTGATCAATACACTGATTAATTGGTCATCAGTAAGTGTGAGCACCTCTATAAAAGCAGAAGTTTTGTCAGTTTGTTGCTCTGGAGCATTCAGGTGGTTGTATTAACACAATGCCAAGGAGGAAAGACACCAGCAATGATCTTAGAGAAGCAGTTGTTGCTGCCCATCAATCTGGGAAGGGTTATAAGGCCATTTCCAAACTATTTGGAGTCCATCATTCTACAGAGAGAAAGATTATTGACAAATGGAAAACATTCAGAACAGCTGTCAATCTTCCCAGGAGTGGACGTCCCAGCAAGTTCACCCCAAGGTCAAAAATCCCATGTTAGCAAGTTAAATGTTAAAGTTCATGACAGTACAATTAGAAAAAGACTGAACAAGTATGGCTTATTTGGAAGGGTTGCAGGAGAAAGCCTCTTCTCTCTAAAAAGAACATGGCAGCACAGCTTAGGTTTGCAAAGCTGCATCTGAACAATCCACAAGACTTCTGGAACAATGGGCCTCATGCAAGAACATTTTCGTATTCTTATTCTAAATTTCTCTTACTTTTTTCGTACGAAGGTCTCGTACGAACATGCCACGTCATATTCAACAAACGCCCTTAACTTCGGAAAAAGTGTGTAAACGACCTGCGTAAATGATGAATGCCACCTGTGCATATTTAAGTGCACGTGCACGAGGATAGTAGATTTGCATACTCCGCGCCCAAAATTATACCATATTAGGCTGTGCTTCCTCTCTCCTGTGCCAGGAAGTGTTGAGTCATGAGAATGGCATAAACATCAGTTGTTGCCTCATCATGATGGCTCTTTGATGGGGCGGTTAATGAGGGGGGTCTTCTGGCACCACACCTTCTGGTCTGCCTGGGCTGGTTCAGGTAGTAGGAGACCCTCAGTCATGGCAATATTGTGCAAATCTGGCATGCCTTCTCTGGGCTATAGAGCACTTTGGCCCCCGCTGTATCGAGACACACCCACCTGGCCTTCAGCTCAGTGCGCTCCACAACGGCACGAGTGCTTTGATGCATATATGTGTGTAGTCTATTGCCCCGAATATGTTTGGCAGTCCAGCCAAGGCATGAAAGTCCCTCTTAATTTGTACTTGTTGGACAGCGGTGTATGGGAATTTGATGTACCATGGGTGATAAATTGATGAGAGTTTTGATGACCAAGGGGAGCACAAGACTCACAGAGGTGGTGAGGACCTGGACGTGTGGTGGAATTGGGTTTGATCGGCGTGTTTCTCTCTGGAGTTGTGGCTCTAGCAAGCTGCATATTTGCAGCAGCACAGTCCTTGGCAGTCTTAATCGCGATGTCAGCCATTTGTCTGTCTACACGTCTCGGAGCACACATGCGCTAAGGCATCCAAAAGTAGCAAGTCAGCCGCTGGTTACGCTTCCCATTGACTTTGTTATATACAGAGTCAAATTAACCTTCAATTAGTGCATCATTTAAGTCAAACAGAATAATGTCAGCATCATTATGGCAGTGGTGGGCCGTCAGGGCCTGCAAGGCCTTCTCTGCTGGCCTAAACAATATCTTAAACAAAATAAAATGAACATCTGTTTGTGATTTTCTTAATTATTATTTTATTTCATTTCATATCTTACTATTTTATTGTCTGTCCGTTTCCTTTCCCCTGGCTGCGCTGCTGCCAGACGTGTATTTTCATATTGACGCATTTAACCAATCATATTTCAGCTATCATTGGTTGCCAGGCAAACAAATCTGCCGGGAGGCCAGAACAATCGGGTCTGCTGGCCCTAACTACATCTAGAATGTAGAAGACAGCGTAGCGAACCCCGAACCAATGTTATTAGTCTGTCTCTGACCGCCCCCAACAGCCCATTGCAGGCGTAGGTGGTCTGATTGGCTCTAAGCAGACATATGGAAACGTCATTTTAATCACATTCGATGATTGGGTAGATTTTGACATGACGTCTGATTTCCGTTTTATACAAAACATCAATGGCTGAAGGAGGAGGAGAAGTTGATTTGGTGGCAAATTTATTGTTGCAGCCATTTGCCCGGAGGACTTTTAGTGAGAAGCTGGACATCGTAAAGAAAGGTCGGCTAACTCCGAAGTTAGCGAACCTGACACAAGCCGGTAAAGGATTTGTACGCCACTTTCAATCAGCAAATTACGAACGATACCCCTGGCTTACGGGCGTGGGTGTGTTCCCTGCCGCATTAATTCTTCACAAGTAGATTTGAACATTTTACTTAATAATATTGTAATATGATGTCATTGATGATTTTATGAATCATGTTGCTGTAGTAGTTTTATAGGCTTTATTAAGGGGTGGATTTGATTCAGACAGAGCACCACTGAAGGGTTGCCAACAGTCCCTTGAAATACGGAATCGTCCCGTATTTAGAAACAAAAATACGGTTCTGTATTGTGCTGAAACGGGACACAATTTTGTAAAAATGCAGGAAATTGCATCTAGATCCCCCGCACGAATGAGGTGTCCCTAATTACAGTTGCCGACCATACTGAAGGCCCATGTGTGAAATGCACGGTCCACTGCATTATGGGGTATAATGTATATATTTATTTTTGTTTGCTTCAAAGTAATTCAATTTACAATCCATTAGTCAAGCAGACTTGATTTGAATAACAGCAGACTATTTTACAAAACTCCTACGACAGGTCTGGATCACTCATAAATTCTAAGATTGGTGAATGCGCAAATTTTCTTAAATCACTCGTACGCACGACTTAAGAACAAATCTGTGCGTACGAACAGTTGTTGCAAGAGGCCCATTGATCGAATGAAAATGTTTCCTGTTGACATGTACAAATTTATCACGTGATTGAGCTTTTATAGCATTGTGTGTGCAGTCGATAGCTCTGATTACATTCGGAAAACCTCATTTGAAAACCTAATTTGAAGCTCTCGCTTCAAATTGCGCTTTAATGTTGGCCTGTTTAACTGCATTGTATGGGAATTCGATATACCTGGCTGAGATGCAGATAATTCCGTTCCACATGAAGGCATGGCTCGGCTCAGGGATGACTGGCACAGTCTCAATCAGTTGTCCAGCTCCCTCTGGAATGCCCTGATTGCTATGAACCCCAGTGTACACATCAGCTGTGGGCACAGGCAGCGCATGGCTCCTCGCTGTGTTGCGCTCTAACGCTGGCCGCAGCTCTTCGCACAGTTCCAGGAGGCTTGCCCTCAAAACGGCTGATGAGTTGTTACCATCATGTGCCAGCAAATCCTCTCTGTCTCTGAACGCACACTCTTTTCAAATTGCACCATTTGCAATGTCTTCCAATACCATTAACGCAGCCATTGTTTTTAATGGTATGCCTTGCAATACTTTGCACATGCTTTTATATCCAATCGTGTAACTGCAGACACATGGGTGTGTTAATTGTTCATCAGTGTTAATTGTTTATGTGTGTCAGATGTGCAGATCACTCAGTCTGAGGACAAATTGTGTTCACATTTATTTATTATAACAGTTTCCCAACATCACCTCTAAGTGTTGCCAAAGAATCAACAGCTGTAGAAAAATGCGTAAGCCAGCCCTGAAGTTGACATGAGGCACCACACATTTCCACGGTCATTTCGCTCTTGATGCATCTGATTGTTGACGTGAAAAAGTGCTTACGCCACTTTTATGTGTGTACGCACCCTTTGTACATGAGGACCCTAATGATCAGAACTCTGGAGAGATCAGCTTTGTGTCGCATTACAAAAAAACACAACGTTAAATTAGTCATTGGTTTCTGTAAAATGATTATTTTGGACTTTTGAAGCAGTTTTTGTGGCAGTTGGACATCGTCTTTCAGTGTGTTTCTGTATTAGTACTGACAGCCTTTACATTAGTTTGGTGTTTAAACAGGATTAAGAGTTATACTGTTTATGCTCAATGTTGTGCTCTTAATAAGCGAATAAAATGGTTAAACTGCCAATCGTCTTGGCCCAAAAGACTGCTCCAACAGCATGATCCCTGAGTATGATACATCTTTAAATTATCATCAGGTTGTAAACAGGTGTGTAACTATGAAACGTTGTTGTGAGCAGGTTTACTGAGGAGAACATTTAATCTCATATTTCATATGTTACTGCTATGTAACTCAGAGTAACTGACGCTGATGGAAGAGATTTTTCTGTATTCAGTCAGATGAGTTTCACCTGTGCAGCAGAGGCAGCAGGTGGATCTGGTTGTGAATTAAACAGGCAGCTGCTGTTTATTGTTCATCATCTGCAGAGAAGAAGCCATAGAGCTCCTCAGAATCTCAGTGTCATGATCATCTGACCAGCTCTGGGCATCATTGATCAGCTCCGTGTGCTAATAGGTCAGCAGGACGAAAGGCGCCCTCTGCTGGATCGGAAGGGCAACAACCTCAAACACTCCGGATCTCTGACACTTTACTTTTAGCAAGAATCAAAACAAACTATACAGGAACGGCGAAGAGTAACGAAGTACTTTTACCCAAATACTATTCACGAGACACTTTATATGCTCACTTTACAACAATTAAAAGGAAAAGTTTGTTGTTTTTACTGCATTTAACTGTGGTGCGTCTGATCAGCACTAAAAACAGGGTGCAGAAAAAAATAATCCACTTATCACCATGTAAATTACAATTAGCTCCACCTCAACAAGCTGCTTACACAACAAGATCAGATCAGATCAGATAAGCCTTTACTGCTGCAGTGAGGGAATTCAGGTGGGCAGATTATCTGAGAGATACAAAAATAAAAGCTTAAAAGCGTTGAGATGAAGTCAGATTCTGTAAAGTGATGAACAGCCTTTATAACGAACATTAAGATGTTTCACTTCCATCTCTTCCTTCAAAATGCAGCCAAACTCTTAAAATTCAACATCTGAGTTCCTCCGCCGCAGACTCACAGGAAGTCCACACGCGCACCTGAAAACGAAATTTTGCTTGATTTCTCAAGTGTTTGTGTAGGAAGCAGCGTGACTGTAGCGCTGACCCGCGTGCACAACGTCCACCAGCCCGGTGACAGCTTAATGGGCTTAATGATCCGCGCGGGGCCAAATGGGTGTAAAGAGGAGAACCTGAGGACCCCGTGCCCTCACCTGTGTGTGCGTGCGTGTGCGCGTGCCTCTCTGAGGCGTACTCACCCAACACAAGCAGCAGTGAGATGATGCTGAGCAGGAGCATGTCGCGTGCGGCTGTAATCCCACAGGTCATGGTGGAGGATGGGGGTCGGTGTCACGCGCTGCCCGGTCTGCCCGGTCTGCTTCACCCTCTCTCTCTTTGTTTTAGTGTCTCTCACTCACTCTCCACAGACATGGTGGAGCAAACGAACGCAGCCTGGATCCCCAAGCCGAGCCGAGCCGAGCAGAAGTAAGCCGAACCAAGCCCCCAGATCAGAACAGTTCCGAAGTGTCGTTACAGTCCGTCACGGACCGCATATGCCGCTGAGGCGGCGCGCGCAGGAGTGTCCACGGGTCATCCTGAGGAGTCGGTCCATGAAGGGCGACACGAGCAGCTGCGGCCACGCGCTCCGATAACTTCCCGCAAGGTTCGGTGTCTGTGAGCCCGGAACTGGAGTTCGGACCGCCACCTATCCTCCTCTGGCTACTCTTCCTCTCGCACGCTCACGTGAACAACAAGAACACCGCCACTTGAACGAACTAAGCCCGATGCGTAATGGCACGCGCGTCTCCCGGTAACATCCACTCCAGCTGCCTCGTGCGTCCTCCAGCGTCTACTTCAGCAAAACCGGAGCGTGCGATCGCTGAGAAAACCTAGAAACAGTCCCGCTACTCACCCCTCCTCCCCCAAATACTCACAGATACACAGTCGGGCGCGTGCCAGGCTCCGTTGTCACCCAAGGTCTCTCTCTCTCTCTCTCTCTCTCTCACCAGGTGTCTAACCACCACGAGTCAGTGCACGTGAACTGACTCAGCGTGATCACCCGGGGTGACAGTGCGTGCGACAATTTTAAAAGAATGACCCAACACATTCACACGCGCGCGCTCCTTTTCTACAGTAGCCTATAAGCTTTATGATTTTTGAGCAGAGGGTGCAGACACTCTGACCCGCGCGACACGTGAGCACGGGCCTGTCGAGGCTTTCAGTTCCACAGAACATCCCGTTTGGGTTTGATTTGAAAATCTTTTTCTGCTCATATTTAGTTGTTTTTTTTTACTGATATTTTCCTAATTTTTCAGTATATTTTTTATATTTATTATAATTATAACTTTGCACTTTTCACTGACATATATGTAAAGATTTTTTAAGTATCTTGATTTTTTTCCCCTAATTTTTAACATACACTATATTGCCAAAAGTGTTCGCTCATTTGCCTTTACACGCATATAAATTTAAGTGACATCCCATTCTTAATCCATAGGGTTTCATATGACATCGGTCCACCCATTGCAGCTATAACAGCTTCAACTCTTCTGGGCAAGCTTTCCAGAAGGTTTAGGAGTGTGTTCATGGGAATTTTTGACCATTCTTCCAGAAGCGCATTTGTGAGGTCAGACACTGATGTTGGACGAGAAGGCCTGGCTCGCAGTCTCTGCTCTAATTCATCCCAAAGCTGTTCTATCGGGTTGAGGTCAGGACTCTGTGCAGGCCAGTCAAGTTCTCCCACACCAAACTTGCTCATCCATGCCTTAATGGACCTTGCTTTATGCACTGGTGCGCAGTTATGTTGGAACAGGAAGGGACCATCCCCAAACTGTTTCCACAAAGTTGGGAGCATGAAATTGTCCAAAATGCTGAAGCATTCAGAGTTACTTTCACTGGAACTAAGAGACCTAGCGCAACTCCTGAAAAACAACCCACACCATAATCCTCCCTCCACCAAACTTTACACTTGGCACAGTGCAGAGAGATAAGTACTGTTCTCCTGGCAACCGCCAAACCCAGACTCGTCTATCAGATTGGCAGATAGAGAAGCGTGATTCGTCACTCCAGAGAACGCGTCTCCACTCTAAAGTCCAGTTGCGGCATGCTTTACCACTGCATCCGACGCTATATATGGCTTGGATGCAGCTGTTCGGCCATGGAAACCCATTCCACGAAGCTCTCCACACTGTTCTTGAACTAATCTGAAAGCTACATGAAGTTTGAAGGTCTGTTGTGATTCTGCAGAAAGTTGGCGACCTCTGAGCACTATGCACCTCAGCATCCTCTGACCCCGCTCTGTCATTTTATTGTTTGCTGTTGTTTCCAATCACTTCCATTTTGTTATAATACCACTGACTGTGGAATGTTTAGTAACGAGGAAATTTCACGACTGGACTTGTTTCAGGTGGCATCCTATCACGGTACCACGCTGAGCTGAGCTCCTGAGAACGACACATTCTTTCACATATCTTTGTAGAAACAGTCTGTATGCCTAGTGCTTCATTTTATGCACCTGTGGCCATGGAAGTGATTGGAACACCTGAATTTAATTATTTGGATCGGTGAGTGAATACTTTTGGCAATATAGTTTATTTAATATTTTCTTTTTTAATATTTTAATTCTTGTTTTATCCTTACTTCTTACTATTGAATGTTGTGATTTTTTTTTAATTTGTACTTTTACTTAGATATTTTCTGTATTTGCAGCATTTCTCTTTTTTTTCAAAAGTACATTACGTTTTTTATAATTTTGGATTAATTATATTCTCATTTCGTGATTATTTTATTCATATTTTTCATTGTTTTTCTTCATTAAAATGTATTTAGTTACTTTTGATTAAGCTATCTTTTAATCTTCTTTTTCTTTTTATCATTTGTTTATTCTCCCTCCTTTTTAATGAATATTTTCTAATTGCTTGATTTATTTTTCTCTAATGATGCATTTATTTAGTTAATTAAATAGTAATTCCATCATTAAGCATGATTTTTTTCTTTGTTGTATCATTTTCACCCTCTTTTATTATTCATTTCCAGATCAACTCAAACTGAACTGTCTTTAAAGTTCCTTCAGATGAATGTTTTGGATTTGGCTCCATCAGATTAAACTGAACTGAACTGATATGTGTGGTGTTGAATGACGTCAGCAGCACTGACTGTTCAGTATGTGCTTGATCTGCTGCAGCAGAGACCATAGTTCTGTTCTGTATATATTGACACTGTTTGTGCCTGAGGAAGATCTTATTGATTGAAATGTTGCACAGGAACAGCGCAGCCTTTGAAGTCTGGCTTCACCTTACTGTATGTGAAAGCCAATACATCAGTTGTAGGATCACAAACAGCAGCAATGTCAGGTTGATGGGTTTTATTCTGGACACAGTTTTTTTCTTTTCATCGAGTCGAACAACACTTCTCAACCTGAAGAGATCGAGATGAATAGATAGTCATTGTTTGTCGTCCTGGGATGAGACATTTGTATTCACAGTCTACACATGTTCATGTCTCAGTGGAAAAGAGGAAACATACAGAAATATACACAGCACAGACACACATCTCTCTATATATAACAGGTAATCGGTCCTGTGCCGACGGAGAATAGAAATATTCTCCCTGCAGGATCGACTGGCTGCCAATCAGAACTTCCTTTAGAAGCATCAGAGTGTTAATTCTGCAAAAAGAAGGTCAGCAACCTCAAGGCCATGTAGGCGTCATAAGACTATATGAAGGAAGCGAGGCTGATGGGGAAAAAACATGACAGTCTGCGTTAGAAAATTAAATAAAAAAAATTAATTTGTGTCATGAAAAAATTATTTTATTAATCCCAAAGGGAAATTATGAAAGTTGAAGTTACTGTGCCTTTAATATTAATGATGAAATGTCCGTTTGGGTTCTGTAACATCTGAACGTCTTTATGCTGTTATCAAATTAAATGGGTTAGTGTCAGCTAATCTACAACTAAAACAAGAAAAGGAAGTTTTTTACCAACAATAAAAAGAAAAATATCACAGTTTACAGATGACATGCAAAGCAGAAAGAGGAAGCATGTTTTTATTTAAAAGAAATAAGATCAGATGATCCAGTCAGACTCGACCCATCATATCATATCTGCTCCACTGAACAAATTGATTTAAAGGGTTTAACTGATTGTGAAATCTTTATACAGCAATATCAATAATTCTTTATCAATTTTCAGAATGTGTAAAAGTCCTGATCAGCCCTCATTTCTTCATGACTTTCTGTAATCTTTAAAGTGGTCCTAATCAATAGTTCGCTTTCTGAAGGTGTTTCAGAGTTTTTCTTTGGACATTTTTCAGCTTTTTCACTCATTTTCAGTCCAGTCCTTGTACCTTACCATTTTCAGAGGAATGGGTTTTTTCTATGTTAAGCCACTTAACTCTGACCTTTGAATCATTCAAGCAGAAAAAAGGCTCCTAACTCAAGGGATGAATCAGTGTTGTGTCTACACATAACAGACAACTTAGCAAAGAAGCCATTTTAAATTGGATCTTTAGGCACTTTGTTACTACCACCCTGGAACAAAGACACATCATTTGTTTCCATTTCTTTAGTTGCATCTATGAAAAACACCAAAGATAACACAGTTTGACAGACAGAAAATAGTATTTTTGCAGCAACAAGGTGATTCCCAAAGAGCTGTTAGCTGTAAACTTGACATATCTCAGCATGGTGTGCAGTGTGTCCTTAAAACATTTGAGGGAACTGGACAAGTGGAGGACAAAAGAAGAAGTGTCAGGCCTAAAAAACTATTTACAGCAGACGAACAGTATCTGAAAGTGATGTCCTTAAGAAAGAGGAAAAAATCCAGCAAAGACCTGACACAGGAGCTGAGAGATGCATCTGGACCTTCAGCTGATCCATCTGCTGTTGGCCCAAGCCTCATCAGAAATGGGCTCCATGGAAGGGTGGCTGTCAAGAAGCCGTTCTTAAGGAAGGGAAACAGGGAGAAAAGGCTGAGCTGTGCCAAAGGACACAAGAAGTGGACTGAAAATCAGTGGCAACAGATCTTATGGAGGGATGAATCCTCCCCAGAGCCCAGACCTCAACATTACTGAAGCAGTGTGGGATCATGTTGGCAGAGAACGGAACAAAAGGCAGCCAACATCCAAAGAAGAGCTTTGGGATGTCCTTCCAGAAGCCTGGAGAACTATTCCTGAAGACTCCTTAAAGTAATTGACAGAAAGCTCGTCTGAGAGGGTTCAGGCTGTGTTGGAGAATAGAGGTGATCAGATCAAATATTCACTTTAGAGCTCCTTAGAACTGTACAAGCTCTGTTTCTGCCTTGTATTCTGTATTTACATTTATGTTTTCATGACAAGAAATAAAGGGTGGCTCAAGAATTTTGCACAGTACTGTAAATCCATCTCAACACTTAATCTGATGTGTAACACCCACTCCCTCTCTTAGTGCCATTCAGGGTCACTACCATCTGACCCCTCAGATCTGGCCCTGTCTTACTTTCAGAAGGGTCTCCTGGAGCGAGATATGTTTACATGGCTGTGTGACAAATCAGTTTTCCTGCTATGAGATTCATATTTTGTGACAGGAGGGAAATGCTTGTGTCAGAAGAAGTCAACTAATTGCTGTAATCCTTCCTTCAGGCCAAAGAATGAAATGATAAATGCAGACTTTCGTGTTTTTGATCCACGTCACCTGAGGTTCATTAAAATGAGGACAGGAGGATCTGCATCTGCTTCTGCTCCAATGCTGCTTATAGGCACAAAGACACATGGAGGAATGGACAGATTCTGCTTTTCATTTTTTATATTGTCCCTCTTCCATCTAAATCAGTCATATTTTACCAGCTGAACCAGAGTTCTGAGCTGCAGCTCCTTTGATCTGTGGAGGCAAATTTGACTTAATGAGGGAGTTGCGTGCATTCTTTTGTGGTGTTCTGCTGGTTGGATGAACACATCTCAAATTGAACAAATAGTCCAGTTTATTTGGGGGAGGAAGGCTCTCCTGGCTGCTGATACTGTTCCCACGTGTTCATATGCTGCGCAGCAAACAGTTTATATTATATCTGTGCAGTGGTTCTCTTTTAACTGACTGACCCAGGGTTAGATACATCTGAGGGAAATTATTTTGTCTTGAGCATCAGTCACTTGGCATCAAATCTAACCTTTCGACTTCCATCTTGCAGTCTTCATTCATTTAGGGTGTGGACATTTCTGACAGAAAAGCCTCAGAGCCAACAGCAATTAAACTTTAGTTTAACCCTGAACTGCAGTGTTGATTTTCCAGACACTACTAAAGCTCTTAGGTCATCTGCAAGGCAGAGGCTGAGATAACCTTTTCAGAGAGTAGTACAACTCCAACTCCACAAAGTTGTGATGTTATGTAAAATGCAAATAAAAACAGGATGCAGTGATCCACAAATCTCATAAAAAAATATTTAATTCACAAAAGAAAATAGAAAACGTTCCTAACTTTGAATTGATCTTGAATTTGATGGCAGTAACATGTCTCAAATGTTGGGACAGGGGCAACAAAAGGCTGAAAAACTAAGTGGAAACCTGCACATCTGGAAAGGCTCCATCAATGCTGAAAGGTACAGTATGCAGGGTTTAGATCAACATCTGCTCCCTTCCAAAAGATGTCTTCTTCAGGGAAGGCCTTGCATCTTTCAGCAGGACAAAGTTTAACCACATCCTGCATCTATTCCAACTGAATGGCTTTGTAGTAGAACCACCTGAAAACTGAAAACATTTAAAATACAACAAAGACGAACCAGGTCTGTGAAGCAGCTAGAATCCTCTCTTTCAACATTTCATATGTTTTTTTTATGTTGTATTGTGAACAAAATATTGACAATACTGTAAATACTGACAGATTTGGACTATAAATCAGTCTCATTATTAAGTGAGATAATGTAGGGTAACAAAAGTGGAAGTCCTAATTTCGAGCCCTGTGGTACACCTCCATTAGTAGAAGTGACACTGAGTGTCTGTGTCATGGCTGATGACGATTAGATTAACTGCACTGAAACAAACTCTTCATCATCATCAGCCTCAGGATCATCATCATCTTCTGGGCTGGTGTAATCAAAACCCATGAGAGAAAAACTCTGCTCTGAGCTAAACCTGTGACCACCTGCAGCTTCATCATGTTACTGTAACAACAAGCCTAAAAAAACATGCTGCAGTATCAGTGGTTGAAACAAAGACATCATTATAAATGTTAATCATTTCTACTAACAGATCCTTCTGACTGCCAAACTCTTATTTCTTAGCAGCCAAGATATTTCATGTTTAGTCTCATCGACTTAATCTAATTTGTTAATATAAATAGGTTTTTACATATCATACCTGCCACACATTCCAAAAAAGTCAGGACAGTAAATCTTTTCCCACTTTGTAATGTTTCCTTCTCCCAACACTTAAAAACATACTGACATTGAGGATATCAAGTGATGAAGAGTTTCAGGTGTTATTTTGTCCCATTCTTCCTGCAAACACGTCTTAAGGTGTGCAACAGTACGGGGTGGTGGTTGTTTCAAAGTTCTCCAACATTCTCTGTTGAGGACAGTTCAGGACTGCAGTCAGGCCAGAGGCACGCCGCCTCTGGACGAGGTTAACATCAGGCAGCACACCTTATTTATGTTTGCTTCAAAGTAATTAAATATACAATCCATTAGTCAAGCAAACTTGATTGGAATAACAGGGGACTATTTTATTAAACTCCTACGACAGGTCTGGATCACTCGTAAATTCTGTTTGTACCTGAAAGAAAACGTAAAATACGAAAAGATGCGTGAATGCGCAAATTCACTACTTAAGAACAAATCTGTGCTTACGAACGGTTGTTGCATGAGGTCCATTGTTTTTAAACACATTTGTGGACAAACTGGAGATTCTCTGAACATTTTTGCTCCTCAGAGACTCTGACCAAGATTTTGGACCAAATCATGGTTACAATCACCTGTTTGAAATAACTACTTAAAAACGTTATTATTTCTTGAATGTCTTATTTTTTACATTATTGGACCTACATTGCTTGAGTCCCAGAACTATTTTTAATGGTTGCAGGTGTGAAATACAAAGTGGATGTAAATCATCAATTTAAGTTAAGTTGATGAGAAAGAAAACCATTAATTATCTTTGGTTTATGATCCTGTGATTAAAAAAAAGTCACTCCCAACTTTTTCTTAATTGGAGTTCTAAACTGTTGTTGCTGTTTTGGGCTGCCAGCAGGGGGGACAGTCCTTTCTCCTCTCAAATGACCCCACATCTCCAGAAAAGGTGAATCAGTAATGTAAAGTAGTGTTACTATAAAACCCTGAGGTGAGGTGTGTGTGCTGAGTGACTCCATATTTAATGGACAGTCACTTTGTCGTCAATGAAAGGTTTTAGGGTCATGCTGTGAGATTCTCTATGTGAAATCAATGCTTTGCCACTGCAAAGAGAGGCTTTCAGCTTATGGCACCATATTTCATTTGTTGAAAGGACAGCTAATTGGAAGTGAGTGTTGAGACCAGGTGGACCTGCTGACATCTCTCACAGTATTTAATTGCTTAATTAGCTGCAATCTAGAGGCTAAAAATATGTATGGAAAAGCAGCAGGACTGCTTTTATTGTGTCACACATTTTAGTCTTGTTTTAATTGTGCATGTTTGACATAAAGGTCTGACTCACGAGGTGAACTGATGGATGCTGGGGAAATTATTCATGAAAGATTTGACTAACCCACTGCCATTAGGAATAATGAATGATCAAAACTTTTACTACTTTTAAAGAAAACTTAAAGTCTGATACCTTCCGTCTTAAACTCTCTAAACCAGGGGTCTTCAACGTTTTTCAGGCCAGGGACCCCCAAACTGATGGAGAGTTGGAGCAGGGACCCCCCTACTATTTATATGGCATACAATTGTGTTTTATATTTAACGGGGCTTAGTGCCGTGTATAAATATAGCTACTCTGTTATTGTAGATTCAATACTAAGCTATTCAAATAATACACAGGTTAATATATTCATGTTTTTATTTGAAACATGTGCAAGGTACAGGGTGGCCGCGCCACTGCCATTTATAAACAAACATCTTGCATACAACACTGAGCTATTCAAATAATCCACAGATTTTAACTTTAAACATGCATGTAGATGTGACAATGAATCCTCAAACCATCTGTGGATGGCACACGTTTGCACACAATTTGTGAGAAAAAACAGTTTGAAAAAAAAAAAAGTTTTTTTTTTTTTTTTTTTTTTTTTAATGTTAAAAATCGTCTAATCAACCAAAGATTTCGCGACCCCCCTGCAGTACCTCCGCGGACCCCCTGTTGAAGACCTCTGCTCTAAACACTGACGGTAACGATCAGTTTATAACCAATAAAGTCATTTTTCAGCAGGAAATCTGTTTGCAGCTTCTCAGAGGTGAACAGTAGTTAATTGTTTTACTTCTCTGTGAAAAAATGTTGATACAAGTGGGGGGGCTTCCAGGAAAAAGGTTGGGAACACTTCTCTAAACTATCGTCTCGACAGGCAGGAGGACGGAAATAAGATTGTTTCCACATCCCAGTAAACTCATTCTGAAGTTTGTCCTTTAAAAAGCAACAACAAAACACAAGTGGTGCACAGCAGGATTATTTGTAGCTCTTTCAATCCTGGGTTACGTTGAGTCAACAGCACAATAGCACTTTACCACACAATTCTGTCTCTTTCTGGTTCCCTACAAGCTCAGAATGTGCAGGTAATGTTATCTTGTTATTCTCCAAAGGTTAGACTGACAACAACCATATACTATCATTTAAAGAATGTTCACATACAGGTATGCTGTAGAATGTTCCAGAAACATTGTGAGAACTACAATACTCTTATTGGACTGCACTTTACACCATGTTCCTAATTGGTTCAATTTCTGTATTTCCACAGCTGCCGTGGCTCAGTGGTTTTAGTTAATCGTCCAATAACCGGAAGGTTGGTGGTTCGAGGCAGCCCACCTCCTTGCCACGGCCGAGGTGCCCTTGAGCAAGGCACCGTACCCCCATGCTCCCCGGGCACTGTGAATGGCTGCCCACTGCCCCAGTATGGCATCTGTCTCCATGAGTGTGTGACCCTGTGCATGTGTGTGTGTTCAACAGGTGCCAACCTGGATGGGTCAAATGCAGATGAGAAATTTTGTTTATTTTGTGTGACAATGACTACGTCACAATAAAGTAATCTTAATAATTAAACAGTGATAACAGAACATTTTCAGTCAACGAGGGTGAAGATATAACAAACAAACTGGCAACATGGAACATGGAAATTCCTAATGTTTAGAGAACTGAGTTTCAACATGGTCATATGGTTTATTGAAATGAAAAGGTTTGGGGAACGTAAATACAACCAAACAGGAATGGTTTCCCAAATGTTCTCATAACTATTATGAAAAACATGGGTGGTTGGTGGCGTAGTGGGTTAAGCAGCCGCCCCATGTACAGAGGCTTAGTCCTCGATGCAGCAGGCCCCGGTTCGACTCCCGCACGGAGCGGCCCTTTGCTGCGTGTTTTCCCCATCTCTCTGCTTCCTGTCTCTCTCACACTGTCCTATCATTAAAGGCATAAAAAGCCCAAAAAAATAAAAAATACTTATAACTATCATGAAAAACAAAGACACTCTTGTTTCTTATTACAAATGCACTGTTTTTCAAAATTGCAAGTTATGAATGCTTATTCAGTGAGACAAAAAGAAATGTTGTGAAAAAGTGCATCACTATACATTAATTAAAGACCCATCATTAATCCTTTTATAATCGAATCGTAGCCCCTGAATCGTAATCGAATCGTGAGGTGCCCAAAGATTTCCACCCCTAATTTTTAGTGTTGTTGTTATTCATAACTGCTCTTCTCAGACTCATGGCAGACGTGCTTGTTTCCTGCCGTTTCCATAGTGATAGCGGTGTGCCAGAGAAATTTATATTGTAATTTTTTTTCAGCGTGAGAAATACAATGTCAGGTGTGCGTGACAAAAGACCCAAAAGCATGACTGTCACGCTCAATTCATGAACCCTTTACAATCAACAGGACCTGGAAGTTTTACGTTACCTGGAACTTTTGAGACGGAAGACGCTGTGCCACAAGCTCCCCCGGGAGAGCTGCCGCCATCGCTTAGCAGTGTGTCAAAGACTTAAAGGGGAACTCCGGGGCATTTGAAGCGCATTTCCATTGCTAGAGGTTGTCAAATACTGACGGTAGGACACAGACCGGTGCAAATCGGCGCTCCCTGTGAAGCGATTGCGCTGTTTGCGCAGCCTGTCATGCTAACCAAATACGTGGTGGCTAAGGGGCAAGAGCTAACCCTTCCACGTAAAACAACAACTTGCACACTGCAGAAACGTCACACCACTTTATAAACCATCCGACAATAAAGTCACAAGCCTTACCATCAAAACCATATGCATGGTTCTCACATTACTGGCATGGGGACGTTACAAAACAACTTTATAAACAGCATGTCACTTACCTCTTGTCGGTGGGCGCGCGCATGTGAAAGCCCAAAAGAGTCAATGGATGATAATCCCATATACAAAACAATTATCTTCTCTAGAAAAACTGCGTTCAAGTATTTAAAACATTACAACAATACATGCCCAGTAATATTGTCCTTTTGGGTGAAATATAACCAACCTTTTGAGCGCTTCTGCCTCGACGCCATGTTGGAAACATTCTGAGCCAAAATACAAAGCGTGCGCATGACGTCATCGCGCAAATGCGTCAGACGTTAGCAGAACCTACAAACGGGATCGTTAGGCAGACGGATTAACGATTCCACGCAGAACCGGTTCGCGATTCCCATCCCTATAGGTCAGAGTTAAGTGGCTTAACAAAGAAAAAACTCATTCCTCTGAAAATGGTCAGGTGCAAGGACTGGACTAAAAATGAGTCTAAAAGCAGAAAATGTCCAAAGAAAAATTCTGAAAGACCGTCAGAAAGCCTGAAGTACTGTTGATCAGGACCACTTTAAAGATTACAATAAAGTCTGGCTGCTTGGAAGGAAACATGAACACGCTTGGCCCACAAAGCACTCAGCATTGCGGGTGATTTCACCCAACCCACCCACTGCTTCTTCAGCCTCCTGACTCCTGGAGGAGACTGAGGAGCCTCCGGGCGAGAACCAGCAGACTGAGAGACAGCTTCATCCACCAGGCTGTCAGGATGCTGAACTCCCTCCCAGCACTGCCCCCCCCCCCCCCCCTCCCTCCCTCCCTCTCTGCCCCCTACCCCCACAAGCTCTGGACACTGACCCCCCCCCATGCACAAACCAAATGGCACCAGTCCCTTCACAAACTCTAAACAATCTTGCAAACCAAATTGCCCTGTGTACAGTCAATTATTGTACACTAACTGTACATAGCTCACTGTTATTACTGTAAATTCTGTTTATACAGCCATATATATACAGATTTGCCACTGCCGTTTTTTTTAAATCTTTTAGCTTGTATATATATATATATATATATATATTTTTTTTTTCTATTATCTTCTACTTTATATTTTACTTCATGTTTATTGCTGTTTTGCAAGGGATAAGAGGGAAACACTATTTCAACTGTAACACATGTTGAGACTTTTGCTTTTACTTCTGTTATCGTGTTTTATTGTTTCTGTTGTCTTTTCCATATTTTGCATGTTTATTGATTTCTGTCTGTACAGCACTTTGTTGCAGTTACTGTTGTTTTAAAGTGCTTTATAAATAAAGAAGTAGTAGTATGTCCTGCACAAATGGCAGCATTGACAATAAAAGTTGACTTGACTTGAGAAATCTGAGTGGACCAGAACACACTGAAGAGACAGTGTATCTCACATGAACTTCAAGACGAGCTGGAAGACACTTCTTAACAGACGAGTGTTTGGACTACTGTGATCTGACATGGTCAGATTGGTTAGTTGGTGTTGATTTGCATGAATGAATATCACTGACTCTGCAAGATATGATTAAACCGGTTACATGCCAACGTTAACAATCTATTATCAAAATTCAAATCAAATCACATATCAAAATACAGGTAAGGGCTGCACGGTGTTATGGTGGTTAGCACCATCACCTCACAGCAAGAGGGTTTCAGGTTCAACTCCCAGCTGGGGCCTTTCTGTGTGGAGTGTTTGCATGTTCTCCCAATGTATGTGTGGGTTCTCTCGGGGTACTCCGGCTTCCTCCCACTGTCCAAAAACAGGTTAATTGGTGTCTCTAAATTGTCCCTAAACATGAGTGTGTGTGTGTGGTTGATTGTCTCGTTTGTCTCTGTGTGGACTGGCAATCTGCCACCTCTTGCCCGTTAACTGCTGGGATAGGCTCCTCTAGCCCCCCTTCTAGAGGAGCCCCTCTAGGCTGGGTATAAAAAAAATGGATGGATGGAAAATAAAGGTATTAATGTAAATCGGGCGAGTCTGAAACATGTTAGATTAAGCAGAAATACATTGTCAGTGCTCCATAGAGCCCATGCATCTTGCTGGCATCATATGCAACATTAATAATTGCAATTACAGATATCAATGACAGCTCACCTGTGTTGGACAGGCAACAAACCAATTTCATATATTAGGCTACCCAAAACATATTACCATTTTTTTTTTATTATCATTAGTTCTAAATCAATAAGTGAACAGTGTTTGTCGCTCCTTTTTGTGAAATTGTCAGGTTGAGGGATTGGGGGTGCAGGGAATGTAGGACACGGATGCGGACTTCAAAGCAAAAACTGGGTTTATTTTCAAAAAAACAAAGTAACAACAAAAGGCGCGGCTAAGCCGGATTCAAAAAACCTAACTGTGACAAAAAAAGATAAACATGGCATGGATAAATAAATAAATACTTAACTTGCAAAAACGTGGAACATGGGGAAACGAGGCAGGCAGGCAGGCAGGCCAGGCAGGCAGGCAGGCCAGGCAGGCAGGCAAGGCAGGCCAGGCCAGGCCAGCAGGCAGGCCAGGTAGGGTCAGGTATCATGGGTAAGAATCTCACACTGAACACAAAGGACTGAGAACTTAAATAGGGAGTGAGCGTGATTGGGGACAAGGTGCAGCTGGAGGGGAATAAACAGGTGCAGTGAGTGAACTAATTAACAGGGTGCAGGGAAAACTAAGACATGAACCGAAAACTAAACATGGATTAAAACTCAAAAACGTGACCTAAAACATGAAACTAAAAACAAGAGTCCATGGGCGTGACACAAATAAACTATTGGAATATCATTAATTTGCTTTTGGAGTGCATTTAATGCTGAAGAAGCTGTTTTGGGGTCACTCCTAAATAGTGCAGGCGGACACTGAAAAGAAGAAACAGAATATCTCTGACTGGTAATTGATCTGTGGCTGAAATTCGTACAAGCAAGATGCAAATACTGGATGAAACCCACAGTTTGACAATAAGAAATTTTTCTGTGTCTGTAATCAAAGTGGACACCAGATGCAGTCTGCTGGGAAATCACTTTTACAACAAACTCTCGGGATTAGTGAGCCATTTCCCTTTCATCACCCTCCCTGTTACATGTCCTCCACTTTTCCACGCGCTCACTCCTTCTTGTTTAAACTTTGGCTCTGATTGCTTTTTTCTACCCTCGCTTTTCTTTTTCTTCTACAAACCTGAACTTCCTGCAACGCTGACCTCTTTTACCTTGGTCTCCTGGCACTAATTCAATTACAGCAGCCACTAGAAAAGGCAATTATAATTAACACTGATTAATGAGGTGAAGTCAGAGGATACATCAGTGATTGAGTGATTGGACAACATTAGTCGGGGACAATTACGACGAATCACACCCACATATCTTGAAGGAGGAATCAGCACTCGGTGTGCAGAAGGTGAAGGCCAGAGGTTTATGATCTGGTAAACACAATTCAAATGAAGACAAAATCCTCCTGCTTCCCATCACAACCAGCAGGAATGGTTGTATGTATGTGACTCAAATCAAGGCAAGTTTTGATGGCACATTAAACAGCAGAAGTGGGACACTTTTTAGGCAATAAAAATAACTAAAATCAGTCATATGAGGAAAATACAGATCAATAGAAATTGATAGTGGTGGAAATCACAGAGAATAAAAGCAGGAGATAAAAGATCCGTTATACTCTTTAAAATTCTTTAAGAAAAGATTTAATCTGCAGTCGGAGCAGTGATCAAATGAAAGAATGCTATCACAAAAAAACAAACAAAACTAAGACAAACAAACAACAGACCTAAAAAACTTATCGTGCTCAAAAAGGAGCAGGAAGAAGCACAAGCTTAGTCAACCCCACCCATTCTCCATGATTAATAACAATCATCACTCTTAACTCCTGTTTAATTTAGTCACATATTCCAACTACAGTTAGCTTCATATTTCTAATTATATGAACCCAGTGACCATACACAAATACACATGTTTATATACACTTATACATATTCATACACAGACAATAATAAGTGTAAGTATTTTGTAATAACACCCAATCACAGAGATGTAAACCCCTTCTCTTTTAAATTTTTTTTTACTGCTTTATACATAATTTGATCAAAACGCATGAAAGTTCCCTCATACCAAATTCATCTGGGTCTAATCTGGGCCATTTTGAACACTTATGGTTCTGTTAAGGCACTAACAAGTGTTCTGATGGGGCCCACAGGAGATGGGATTTGGGCCAGATGTCTGGTGGATCTGTGGCATAGAGTCAGCGATTTAATTCGAGGCCTTAAGTGGGCCAAAATGAAACTGCAAATATGAGTCAAACCCAAACAATAAACCAAATACAAAGACTTTCTTCCTTTTTATAGAGACGGAAGGATAGTTTTGTTCATGAAGATAAGAGTCAAAGCCGTTAATGACTGCTTCATTTTCAATGCTGGAAAACAAAATATAATTATCTTATTGCATTTCTGCTAATGTACATCAGCCTAAATGTTACGCACTGAGAGAAGTAATCAGATTACCTGTAACCAGGAGCATGTAGCTGCCTCACAGCAGCAGCTGCAGGGGGCTTAATTAAAACATTGTGTGTGTACGTGATCTCCAGCTGGATGCATTCAACCCCATTCTACATCCTCTGACTTACGTCTGTTTTTCACCCGACCTGACGGCTGCATCTTCTCCAAGATGCTTTCATCTTCTCAGCTTCATCAGCTCACACCGACCGATATCACATCCACGCAGCAGGGAGAAGCTGGTCTGTCCAGTCATATCTGCATCTGAAAAGTGGATGTCATTTCAAGTTACACACAGCTTTGCTCACTTAATGAAGGTGTAATTATAGTGAAACATTTCAATTCTACTGGGGAGTCCTCCGCTGGTTTAATATCCTTCGTGTCCCATCATGCAGGCTAAATCAAATCTTTTTAAAACTGAATCTGAAATTAAATCAAGTTAAATCAAATCAATCA
Source organism: Odontesthes bonariensis (assembly GCF_027942865.1). Lineage (NCBI taxonomy): Eukaryota > Metazoa > Chordata > Actinopteri > Atheriniformes > Atherinopsidae > Odontesthes > Odontesthes bonariensis. The sequence continues at coordinate 27,777,880 of NC_134527.1, forward strand.
AATCAAACCCTCAATTTATGCTTCTTTTGAGTAAGTGTATTATATGTAGTTTCTTAGTTTGATTCTTTGTTTAAAGTGGGGTTGTGTGAGGGGGTTCACTCAAAACTGAAGACCAATCATAAACAAAATCAGAAAAAAAAACATACAATCACCACAAAAACAAAGTTAGCTGAAATCTGAAATAAATTCAGACATTTTAAGTTTCCTTTCCATCAAACCTCGCCTTCCGGACAACTCCTGAAGCTCCGTTCTCACCTGTTTTACAAAATGTGTAGAACATAGGAACAGCTGGTCTAAGTGTGTCCCAATGTCACACATGTTAGCACAGTAATAAGGCCACCACACTAAACACTACTGTTCCTTTTTGTCTGTGCCAGACTCTTGTGATATTATCTATATGCAGCATCTTTATCCTGACTAATAAAACAGGATTCAAAATCTATCTATCTATCTATCTATCTATCTATCTATCTTCATCTTACAAACACTCTCCTCTTTACATGTCTATAAAGGTTTTTTAAAACTGAGTTGAAGGAATTAGTCTGATAACCAGAAGCCCTAGAAGACAAGATCTTGTATCTCAATGGGACTTTCCTGGCTAAACAAAGGACATAAATAAATAAAACAGAGGCCTCGACCAGCTGGAGTTTGAAAGGACAGGAAAGAGGGGACAACAAACACCGTCACACCTTTCAAAGGACACCTGTTGAGACAAGACAATGCAGTATTGATGACTGTGGCGAGCCCAGCTACTCCAGTGAGGTGGGTCAAAGTTAAAAGACCAACCACGACACCCTGGGAATTTCACCCAGGGAATATTCCTTCATTAAAAAGAGATTAGAAACTATTCCAATACCACCTCAAAAATAAAAGCACTCTACTTTACTTAGAATAGGAGACGTTTTTCATCCAAGAATACATTTATTCACCAAGTTAAAAACAAGTAGTCAAAACTGCTAAAACTGTAGCAGAGGCTTACCAGTGGGGAGGCAAGTTAAGGGATAGAAGACAACACAAATCACCCCACAGCACACAGCTAAGCAATCCAAAACCCGAGGTGCAAAACACGCAGCATATCGGAAGGAGGCGCCTCCTGCTGAATCTGCTAGTGTGTCTTGTCCTGCCTCCACCTCTGGCACCTTCTATACTTTCATTACCCCCTACCCGAACCAGGGTTTGAATCCCATTCCCGCTTATCTTACCTCTTTTATTTCTCCCCCTACCCGAACCAGGGTTTGCATCCCCACCCCGCTGTGACTGGTGTGCAGTTGGTGAGAGGCTGAGGTAGCTTGTGGCTGTAAAAGATGGTTGTTGTGGTGTGAGGAGCAGTGATGGCTGGCATTAGGGGGGTGACTCTGGGACGCCAGTGGTCATTGTCTAGCCTCCTGGAGGTGTCGTGGGCCCAACTAGACGAAACACTGATGAAAGGAGGTCCCCACCTGATGACCCCAATGATATGTTGGTCAGCATGCTCACTGGTCTATATAGGGAGTATAGGGAATTACTCACTGAGTCTGGTCCTTTATTATTTTTTTATTTTTATTTTTTTCGTTAGCACAAGTTTCTTGTGTTTACCTTGAATATTCACCAAGTTAAAAACAAGTAGTCAAAACTGCTAAAACTGTAGCAGAGGCTTACCAGTGGGGAGGCAAGTTAAGGGATAGAAGACAACACAAATCACCCCACAGCACACAGCTAAGCAATCCAAAACCCGAGGTGCAAAACACGCAGCATATCGGAAGGAGGCGCCTCCACCAGAAAAGCCCCGACCACCACCTCTGGGTGCTCAGCCTCTGAAACAGGGAGCCCCTTCAAGCTACCGATCAACACTAAACACTGTGGGGATCAACAGCTAAGAAAGGGCCTCCCGCCAAGAATGAAACAGAAATAAATTTAAAAGAAATGTAAACAAAATAATATGTTAACTAATTTAAGATAAATCATATCTCTGAGGTGCATTACTAACTGTAAACCATTGACACACCACTGTGAGTTATACACTCGAGTTGGATGGGCTGCTTTGGCCACCCGAAAACTTAGTCGTTGGTATACTTTAAGGCATTACTTGGTCTACTGCCTTCCTATATTTGTTCCTTAATTGCACAGAGAGGTGCTGGTCCTTACTCCTTCCGTTCTCAAGACTACGTGTTGCTTTCTGTTCCATATGCCTGTACTGAATTGGGTATAAAGGCTTTTGGCTACTCTACACCTCTAGCATGGAATATGTTGCAGAAGGACTGGAAACTAACAGGGTTAATCTCTTTGAGTGCCTTCAAATTCAAACTGAGGACACTTGAGGCCGACTCCACTACGTGTACTTGTTTTTCATAATCTGCTTGTGAATTCAATTTAATTTCTGTCATTTTGTGTTTTTATCTGTGTAATTTGTAACTGTGTTTTGTATTTGCTGCTGCCTATCTTGGCCAGGTCTCCCTTGAAAAAGAGGTTCTTAATCTCAATGGGATCTTCCTGGTTAAATAAAGGTTATAATAATAATTATAATAATATAAAACACCATGCAATCTGTTAAATAGACAATTGAGTGCCAGGAAAGAATAAATTTCTCTTTCCAAAGGTTTAAATCAGATCATTACCTGCCCTCTCACAATGCAAGCACGCTCACGCCACAGCGCCTGTCACCTGTTGCGGTAACAGTGCTCCGACCACAGGTCAGCTGCGTAACCAGGAAGTCTTGCACTCAACCCGAGAGTACCGATGAGTGTCTGAGCAAAACTGCACAAAGTCAGATTGTTACAACAAACCCAAATAATAAAGTCAGAAGGCTAACATGGAAAAAATAAGAGTGCAAAGCACGAATAATGAATGGATGGATGAATGAATGAATGAATGAATGAAGGAGGTAGGGCAAAACAGCCGCGTGAGCAGGGGTCACGTCCAAAATCCCCACGTGGATTACAACAAAAGAAAATCTGGCCGATGTTTTTCTCTTTGGCTCCTCCTACAGTTGTGAGATTTAACACCGCTGTCATAAAAATAAATCTCTCAGAGCCAAGTCAAGCAACCGTAAAGGGGAACAGAAAGGTGGAAAGAAAAATCGTGAACTGCGGTATCTCACCACTCGGAATGGGAATAACAAAAGTCAATGTATTTCAGAACGAGTCAGAAACACATAGTTTTCTTCTATAGTGTTGCTGTGGTATGAGGTAATTATGCTCCTCGTCTCCGGAACAGCCTTCTTGAAGAGAGCTGGGAATGTTGATACTTTTAAGAGCAAACTTAGGGCTTTAAGTTATATCTTATTCATTATAATACATAACTATATTTTATTTACAAATTTTCTTACTTTTGAGTCTGGGTGAGTGTGATATGTGTGTTGCTGAATTGAGAACTGTGGCAGTTTTCTTTATTTTTCTAACTATTTTGTACGAAAAGTGGTTTAGTTAACTCCACCAATACTTCCTGTCTTGTGTTTTTTTAATGTTTCATAAGTTCTTACCTTAGTCAGCCTCCCCTCCACCTTTGTTCTGTCTCCCTCTTATTCTACACACACATTGCTCGACAATTAAATTAATGATCACCTTTGTGATGAGGCAACAATGGTAATCATGAGCCTTTATTTAGCAAAGCACGGGTCAAATAGGGGCAGTCAGATAGACAAATGTAACAGGAAAGGAAGAGGCAAAGCAGCTGAATCTGAAAAAAAGTCCAAATAATGAAATAATCCAGAGATAAGGCAACAGAAAAAAACAGCAAAAGACAGAGATCCCGTACAATACGCAACCGACTACAAGTGAGTGTTTACAAAAGAGGTGTGAATGGGAGTAAAACAAGCAGAGGTATGTACAGAACTCAGGATTTCAAAATTATACACAGGAAGAAACAAAAAGTCCAAAAGAACCAACACTCTCCAGGTTCCAAATTAAGTTAGTAAAGAACATAATATAGAGCTTCAAGCAAGAAAAAGTTGAGACAGTTTGAAAAGATGTCAAAAATGAAAACAGACAGTATGAATCCAAGAAGTTTCATATTTTCTCTTTTCGAACCTAATTTAATTTATAAATACACATTAGTTTCTGCATTGCCTGTAACACATAAAATGAAATAAAAAGTTGTCACGGGTGCAATTTTGGACGAGTAAAGAGATTAGAAAACAAATAAATAGATCAAAATAATGATGTTATTTTAGGCAGGTGATGTCAACAGGTTATTGTAATCCAAGATGAGCAGAAAACTGAAAAAAAACAAATTTTCTAATTCTAATTCTAATTCTAATTTCAGATTATTTCTTTGAGCTATTTATTTCCAACTTTGGCCCTACACCTCCAAATCTGTGGGGACATGATTTGCTCTCCTTTCCAAACTCGGATTACTCGTGCATAAAAGTGCTTCATAATTCATGCTTCATCTCTTTTCCGCTGATCCTCCGGTCTTTTTGCTTTGTGTATCTTGTTGAATTTCTTCTATTATGACAACTTTTGGAAACAAAGTTTAATATTAAACCCATAAAACAAGAATTACTGCTTTTATAGTCACACATCACAATTATTATTTATTATTATTTTTCTTTAATTATGTGAGCAGTGACAGTTGATCCATTTAAAGACACACATCTTTCTTCTTCTTCTTCTGTTTTATGCTGACGCACGCACACACACCTTCATGAAAAGCCCACCTTTGCAGCAGAACATGTTGGTCGGGTAACAAAGCTCTAGGCTGTAATTGGGGACTTTGCTGCTCCCTCCACCGAGCTGACACTGATTTAATTTCATTTCATTTTGACTCCACTCCACAGGGACGTTTAGATAACATTAATTAGGTTTTCTCTTTTAACTTTAACACTACTCTTGTGTTCCTGCAGCATTCCTGCAAAGCTGGCCCACCTGTCTGTCCCTGTATCTCACTGATCATCCCTTTGCTTCCCGTTTTGTCTTGTGGTTTGATCATCCGCCTGACCATGTGTCCATCGCCTGCTCGAATGTGCATTATTATTTTTTTTACCTTTATCTCAACCCGCAGTCCTGATAGCAGCTTTTTCGCTCGCACACATAAATATTTTCTGACACGCACAGTCTGGGTGGTAGTTATGGATACAGTCCAGCTTTTAAATCTGCTTCTGAGAGCCCAGGACTGATGCCGTGACTGCTATATAATTATAGCTGACAGGCGAGAGACAGGCAATAAAAGCAATAGTTGCACTGTGGCTTTTATCTGTGAATTCTCAAAATACATCCACTAGATCACTGGAGCCGTCCATGGCTTGACTATACTACAGCACAGAGCTCTCAGACCTTTATTTTGGAGAGTCAAGATGGTTGTTTGGTTAAATTGCAGCTATTCAGGTGTAAAATCCTTGTTTCCACTGCGCCCTATTACGTTAGGATTAGAAACAGCGAAGGAGGGTGAGGAGTCTGTTCAGCTGCAGATAATGAGGTCTTCAACCTTTGAGCTCCACTCTGGACTACACAGTAAACAGTATTTAACCATTAAGTCCTGAAACATTACAGAAACCACAGCACATCTCTGTCAGCTTGCTTTCCAGGGTGAGACACTGAGAAAACTCAATATTTGTTGACAACTTAGACTGAAACTAGAAGCCTCATTTAAGAATAAAAGTAAGTTAAAGGAACAGTTCACTATTTAAGACCTTGAGTCCCAGTTCCAGCTTGTTTATCAAGAATAAGAAATGAGGAGACCATTTTCACAACAATAGCTCATTTCTATCCATTTTGGCTGTTTTCGCTGGTCCATCCTGCTGCCACAGACAGGGTTCCATTGGGCACTCTGTTCAATGTCCTTAAAACAATACTAATGTTAATTTTAAAGAAAAGGTCAACTCACCGGGTGGTTAGTGGTATTAAAAAAAAAAATGATGGCGCATTTTATGGTTTTCCATCCGTGTAATCCGTGTTCTTTGCTGTTCAGGAACTATTTTTCATGCTAAATCACGACGCACGTAAACATCCGCTCTATATTTGAGTCTGAGGCTCTAGCCCTGGCGCAGTGATCTGACAGTGTAAGTGAAAGTGAAAAGTCTTCCAAACGGAATAAAATTGGATTACAAAATGCTAAATAAAGCAAGAAATAACTTTTATTTCGCAACGAAATTTTTTTTAGGGACACACAGGAACATCCACGAACCACCCGGTGAGTTGACCTTTTCTTTAAAATTAACATTAGTATTGTTTTAAGGACATTGAACAGAGTGCCCAATGGAACCCTGTCTGTAGCAGCAGGATGGACCAGCGAAAACAGCCAAAATGGATAGAAATGAGCTATTGTTGTGAAAATGGTCTCCTCATTTCTTATTCTTGATAAACAAGCTGGAACTGGGACTCAAGGTCTTAAATAGTGAACTGTTCCTTTAAAGGTTCAATGGCAAGTTTTAATGATGAGTTAAAATGATGTAATATCACCATAAACTTCATACAAAGCTAATAAAAAAGAGGTAAATGCAAATTTCAGTGTTTTTATCCTGTACTGGTCTAATGTCTATTTTCTTCTAATTATTTGAATGTTTTAGTTAATTTGAGCAAATCAATTGTTCACTGATGTGTAGGAGTCTTGTCTTATAAATATTTAGGCACATGGCTTGATGATAAGCTTACTGTTAATGTTCATGGTAAAAAAGATTCTTCCTACATTTTTTTCCAGGTTAAAAACTGTTTCCCATTTGCAGCCAGAATGAAAACAGTACTGTTCCTTTTTGTCTGTGCCAGACTCTTGTGATATTATCTATATGGAGCATCTTTATCCTGACTAAAAAAAAGGGATGAAACATATCATGATGCATTACGCTGTGTAACAAATGCAGGCTCATGAACTCACCGCTGCACTTTGTATAACTCTTTATTACAAAGACATTGCAGGTAAATTACCTGCTTACATTTCCAGCCTTCTGTCATATCACACCAGCCGGTATGATACCAGATCTGAAGCTAAAAGTCCTTTATATATTTCTCAGCTCCACAGAGCTATAAAACCACCTTCTCCGTCTGTGCTCCTTATTAATGAGCTTCAAAATATCATCATCTTACAAATGCCCGCCTCTTTACATGTCTATAAAGGTGTTTTAAAACTGAGTTGAAGGAATTAGTCTTATAACCAGAAGCCCTAGAAGACAAGATCTTGTATCTCAATGGGACTTTCCTGGCTAAACAAAGGACATAAATAAATAAAACTGAGAGGCTGCACACTGATAGTGCTCAGCAGCCTTTCATCCTGTCGTTACAGTGCAGAACAAACACCATTTATATGTTTGCTTTTTAACCACATAATCATGCAGTATTGATGAGTATTTCAGACCTTTCAGACAACTTAAGGCTCGTGTATACTTCGCAGCAGTGTGTCGCAGTGAGTTTGTCGCAGACACGACGCAGTTATTTTTGATTTATGCCTTGAAGCGCTGTCTGCGCTATGTTAATCCCACGCCACAACGCAAGAGGGACAATCACGAACAAGCTAGGATTGTGGGTGTTACGGTTTTACGGAGGTCATTCAACAACAATGGCGACTGGATGAATGCGCACTTTGATTGAGATGCAGCTGATCGATCTAGAAATAGAAGAAATATTGCTACTACTGGAGCTGGCAGAGAGGCATAAGAATCGTCACGGTTAGCACGGTTAGCGTCAGCCGGTTAGCAAACCGGAAATACGCATAGTGTAGAGCGGATGTAGAGTTGACCAATCAGAGGCCTCCTTTCTCTCCTCCCTGCGGCGATGTCTGCGGCACTGTCTGCGGTGAGAGGGCGGATTATAGTTCTGCGTCTATCGTCTTGACGTGTTGCTTTGCTCTGGTCGCGAACCACTTTTCATGTTATGGTTCTGCAACCTCGGTCTGGAATTTCTAGGCACTTCCGTTGGTGGTCTGCGTGCGTCTGTCGCGTTGTCAGGATTTTTCTGAGGTGCACGACAACGTGCGCAGAGCCTCTGCGTGGGGGAGTGGTCAAGATTTTGACGCTCGCAGAGGCTCTGCGTCCGAGCGTCAGAGGCTTGGCGTCTGAAGCATAAATCAGCCTTTACAATTTTGAGGAGGTGCACCAGAGTGTCTGCGTAGGGGGCGGGGGCATGTCTGCGTTAACTGCGACACACACGCAGACGACCTGGTTTCCGACCATAAATCAGGCTTTACAGATTCCATCGTATGTTTTTTCGAAGTTTTCTGGCTTATCTGCAGAGTTAAAATGAAGTAATATCGCCATAAACGTCATCCAAAGCTAATAAAAAAGAGGTATATGCAAAATTCAGTGTTTTTATCCTGTATCTCAAAATTTCCCAGCTACAACGTATAGCTTTGGAACCCCCTAACTTTGTGAGATGTAACACCACAAATCTCTGGATGAGCCCTGCACATATACAGCCATATGCATGAATTTGCTGTCATGATGAAGAATAAATCCTGTCCTCAGTTCCTCCCTTCTTGATAGTCCTGCTCAAATCCTCACCGTCTGATCCAAAAGTGGTTACATTGGTAGGGTTTAGGAGACTTGGTGTTGTTTCATGAACCAGTGTATTATGATGACTCCATTCCTCTTTATCATCAGGAGGTAACCGAACATTTATGTCAGAAGTTCTGTTGGTGATCAGTGTACTTGGTTGTAAATGAAAAACGCTTAAAAAATAATCTGTGGTTATAAAAATACCTGTCAGTCTGTTCAGGGCCTTAAATATGAGAACAATTATGTACTGCTCTCAGACAACTGTATAAGTAAGAAAACTTATTTCAAACTGAACATCCATCAGTCCCAAACAGTCCCTGTTTGTTTAATTATCACAATGTTTTTGAGTATATTATAGAACTTCAGGGAACAGCAGAGCTCCCGTCCTCACTGAGAGACTTTGATCATCTTCGCTTGCATCTTTTCAGGTTCCCTGGCTGGAGGCTGTTTGAAAGAGGCAAGTCTTCTTTTTATACAATCATATGGTGACAAATGATAGCAGTTTAATGTAAACTTAATTTTAGAATCTCTGACCAGTCTCCTCGGGTGTGATGAGGTTTAGGTAAACATGTCACTATTCTTCTTTGACTGGACACGTTCAGAAATGTATTTCCAGCTTTTGAAAGCTGTAAAAAAAACAATTACCAAAAAGAGAGGTTTTATTTTCAACGAAAACTATCCCTTTATGTCGGGATGAAAGTGTGACTGAACACTTCAAGGCCAACAGACACAACAGCCGGAACATTTGACATTATTGTTGTCATTAACTTGTGTTTCTCTTTCTCAGCAGGTATCTCTGGCCTGGTGTTATGGTGCTTGTTGTCCCTTCTTTCTTGTACTCTCAACCCCGAGCTGGTCGAGGCAGATGGCCATCCTTCCTGTTTCTGGTTCAGATGGAGGTTTCTTCCTGTTAAAAGGGAGTTTTTTTTTCCTACCACAGTCGCCTCGTGCACGCTCAGGATGGGGAATTGAATCAAAGAGAAGTTTCGGTGCAATCAGTTGGTTTCCATAGCTAGGAAATTGTTTTTTTTAATTGGCTCTGTATGTAAGAATTGTAAAAAAAAAAAAAAATTTAATTAATAGGATTTGATTGGATTACAATGAATTAGACTCTAATTGGCTTGAATTGGACTGTATCATTGAAGTGCTTTGAGATGAGATTTGTTGTAATTTGGCCCTTTATAAATAAACTGAATTAAATTGAATTGAAAACATCACACTGAAGCTGTAATACATGATGTCAGGCTGAAAAGCCATGTCACCTGAATACATGTGGGGACTAAATAAGGGGAAAAGAGCATTTTTTAAAAAAAAATTCCTGATCCAAAAACTGAAAATGTGATGTTTCCATCTCACTGTGATAAATCTGGATGAACAACATGCTGCTTGTTTTGTTTAGTCAATTATACAAAAGCAATTATGAAGATTCCCTGAAACCAGCAGGACAGCCACAGTGTGAGTGCATGCAGGAGAAAACAGAACAATCAGAGAGGGTTTGTACATGTTTACAGTGTTAGGCGGGTGTCAGCTGCAGGTGAACCCCCCCACAAATTGATCCTGTTGGCTGCAGTTAGCTCCCCTGGGCTTTGATGCTACACTCACACACTTTAGTGCATTCACATGAAACCGAACACACCTGCTGCAGCCTCAAAACGCCACCACCTACCAGAAGCTGGCTCAATATTATCACACTTTGGGACAAACTGTGACAATAGATATTTACATTTTATAAGAAAGCAGACATTAAAACATCTTTTTTTATTGTTTGGAACAATCGCCTAAATTACGGGAACCGCGAACAAAACTCTTTTTTTGTTCTGTTTGTCCAACAATGACTCAAAGCAGTGAATGAATCTGTCACTAAATATATCAATATGTGTTTTCTCAGTATTTCCATGTATGTGGGGCACTTGATACAAATTAGGGGCTTTTTAATATGGCTTAAAAACAAAAGCTCAGATTTTTCTTTTACACCAAACTCAATTTATAATATTAATCCTTTTTTTTTTTTCTTTCCTTTCTTAAAAAAAAATATGACAAATGACAGAAATTACTCAAAATAAATGTTGCTTTTACTTTAATCCTCCCTTCTGGGAGTTTACCTAAATTTATTTTATTTTATTTAGCCATTATTTAACCAGGTCAGTCCCATTGAGACACAATGACCCCTTTCCCAAGGGAAGCCTGGCCAAGACAGCAGCTTAAAACATTAAGTTTCGAGGGTTAAAACAAACAAGGGAAAAGACCACATAAAATACAAGTCAAACAACAACAGCAAAAAAACAAATACAGTCAGATCAGAGCAATAAAGTTAAATAATGGGGCTTTCATGTAAAGCAGGAGAAAGAACGGTATGAGGCCGATTCCAAGTTACTCACAAGGCTTTTAAATGTGTCAGTTTTGGTGGTTGAGAAGGGACACGGATGCGGAAATTCAAAAAGCAAACTTGATTTATTTAACAAAAACAAAGTACCAACAGAAAGCGCGGCTGAGCCGGATTCAAAAACCTAAACTGTGGAAAAATATTTAACAAAACAAAACACTTGGCATAGCATGGAAAAAACACTTAACTGGGTCGGGGCGGGGCGTGGCGTGGCGTGGCGTGGCGTGGCGTGGCGTGGCGTGGCGTGGCGTGGTGTGGCGTGGAGGGTGTTGACGGGGAAGGATCTCACAAAGCAATGAGGGGACCTGGAAACTAAAATACTGTGGAGGGTGATTAGGGATTGAGTGCAGCTGATGGGGAAAACACAGGTGAGGGACGTGAGGCTGATGGCAGGGCAGGAGAGGGTGGCGTGACATGAAAAAAACTAAACACAAGACCTGAACCTAAAACATGAACTAAACTAAGACATGTTCTAAAAACCAAACATGATCGAAAACATAGCCTAGCGACGCCATCCTTACGTACATCCGCCCAAAGATTTTGGCTCCGCACATAGTCTGGCCAAATCCCCCTACCTCGGTTTGCTCAGTGTTTTGCCAATCAGCAAACAGTTGAGAGTGGTGATGCAGAACTCACGCGCGGAGTCCATTGTAGTCCATGTAATTGTAGTTCAACCGCAGCGGAAATAAACATGGCGACGGAAGAAGAGACGCTAGAAGCTATCCATGAAGTTGTCTCAACTCTGGAGAGCATTACACAATTAAAACAAGAGCAAGAGAAATGCCTCGTCAATTTTGTTAGTGGCAAGGATGTCGTAGCTCTCCTTCCAACTGGCTTTGGGAAAAGTTTGATTTAGTGTTGCAATGAAAGCGGATGTGGGAAGCGTGATTCGTGAGCTAGAGCCTCGCGAGAGTAAGCATGAACCTCGGCGCATAACCTACGTCATTTCTAAACATTACTGATTGGTTAAGGGAACTCCAATGAATTTAAGTTCCTGAGTAAGGTCCCACCCTCCATGGGAACGGATTCCTCTTGGGTTTTTCCAGACTGTTTGACGGAGTCAACAGTCGGCTTTTGCCCAGGCTATCTAAAACATAGTCCCATGACAAAATGTTCCAAGTTCCAAATTTAAACACAAGCTTTGAAAAGTGCTTGTAAAACAAGATGGTCAGCCAATGAAAATATAACTTTGTTCCAATATGTGTATAACTACTAGTTACAAACATGTCTCAACTACCGGGGAACTATTTTCTCCATTTTGAGCGTATATTAGAGCATGTTTCACTTCACACTGTGCAACTTCAAACTAACTTGGATGAGCCTCAGCTTCCTAAACCTAAATGACAGTAAGACAGAAGTCACAGTGTTTGGGAGCCATGGACTTTACAGTGACTGTGTTGATGCTCTGCCCCATTCCCTTGGTTCAAAAAACTGCTCTGTCATGAAGAGCCTTGGTGTTACTCTTGACAGTGATTTTAAATTTGACAGGCAAGTTAGATCTGTTGTCAAAAGTGCCTTTTTCCAGCTGCGACTTCTGGCCAGGGTAAAATTACAGTAACCCGGATTTTTTTAAGTAAGCGACGCACCTCCACGTTATCAGTGCTAGTGTAGAGTAATTAATAAATTATAAACAGCATAGTTTGTGCCTGTATAAACTTGCCCATAGGAAACCGTTTCATGGCCGAATATCTCAAGAGAGCAGCCAGACGCCTCTCGAATATCTTCGGAACAGCTCCAAATGACCAACAACAAGCAGGGGTGAGTAGAACATCATGTTATAATGTGAAATCAAGGGCCCAATGTCAAAAAAACGGTCTTATCCTTTAAATGTATCTGTTGAATTTTATAGTTATTTATTTATGTAAAGCACTTTGGTCAACCCAGGTTGTTCTAAGGTGCTATATAAAGAAACGTGACCTTGACCTTGACCGAACTTAATAAAAAAGTCTGTTGTAGCAGAGTAAAATGACCCCCTCTCGCGATCTTTTCATGCGTGCAGTTGTTCAGGTAGGACGAAGCAACTTTGGCTAAATATTTCCAGCTAAGTATCACATACAATCAACAATCCGTGCCTCCATTGTTGAGGCGGCCGATCGGAGCTGTGGCCGTAAGGTGGTCGGTGCCTGTCGTGGTGGCAACCCCCAAACCCGCTGGTGGACAACAGTGGTGAGGGAAGCCGTCAAGCTGAAGAAGGAGTCCTATTGGGCCTTTTTGGCCAGTGGGACTCTGGAAGCAGCTGATGGGTACCGACAGGCCAAGCGGAACGCGGCCTCGGCGGTTGCTGAGGCAAAAACTCGGGCTTGGGAGGAGTTCGGGGAGGCAATGGAGAATGATTTCCGGACGGCCTTGAGGAGTTTCTGGTCCACCATCCGGCGGCTCAGGGGGGGGGAGCAGTGCACCGTCAACACCGTGTATGGTGAGGGCGGGGCTCTGCTGACCTCAACTAGGGACGTCGTGAGTCGGTGGGGGGAATACTTCGAGGGCCTCCTCAATCCTACCGACACGCCTTCCGATGAGGAAGCAGAGTTGAGGAGCTCGGACGAGGGGCCTCCCATTTCTGGGGCTGAGGTTGCCGAGGTGGTCAAAAAACTCCTCGGTGGCAAGACCCCGGGGGTGGATGAGGTTTGTCCTGAGTTCCTCAAGGCTCTGGATGTTGTAGGGCTGTCTTGGTTGACACGCCTCTGCAGCATCGTGTGGACATCGGGGACAGTGCCTCTGGACTGGCAGATCGGGGTGGTGGTCCCCCTCTTTAAAAAGGGGGACCGGAGGGTGTGTTCCAACTATAGGGGAATCACACTCCTCAGCGTCCCTGGCAAAGTCTATTCGGGGGTACTGGAGAGGAGGATCCGCCGGATAGTCGAATCTCGGATTCAGGAGGTGCAGTGTGGTTTTCGTCCTGGCCGTGGAACAGTGGACCAGCTCTATACCCTCGGCAGGATCCTGGAGGGTGCATGGGAGTTCGCCCAACCGGTCTACATGTGTTTTGTGGACTTGGAGAAGGCGTTCGACCGTGTCCCTAGGGGACTCTTGTGGGGGGTGCTCCGGGAGTATGGAGTGCCGGACTCCTTGATATGGGCTGTTCGGTCTCTGTATGACCGGTGTCAGAGTTTGGTCCGCATTGCCGGCAGTAAGTCGGACATGTTTCCTGTGAGGGTTGGACTCCGTCAGGGCTACCCTTTGTCACCGATTCTGTTCATAATTTTTATGGACAGAATTTCTAGGTGCAGCCAGGGCGTTGAGGGGGTCCGTTTTGGCGACCTCAGAATCGGGTCTCTGCTTTTTGCGGACGATGCGGTTCTGTTGGCGTCGTCGGGCCGTGACCTTCAGCTCTCACTAGAGCGGTTCGCAGTCGAGTGTGAAGCGGCTGGGATGAGAATCAGCACCTCCAAATCTGAGACCATGGTCTTCGGACGGAAAAGGGTGGAATGCTCTCTCCGGGTAGGGAATGAGATCCTTCCCCAAGTGGAGGAGTTCAAGTATCTCGGGGTCTTGTTCACGAGTGAGGGACGAAGGGAACAGGAGATTGATAGGCGGATCGGTGCGGCGTCTGCAGTAATGCGGGCTCTGCACCGGCCCGTCGTGGTGAAGAAGGAGCTGAGCCAAAAGGCGAAGCTCTCGATTTACCGGTCAATCTATGTTCCTATCCTCACCTATGGTCACGAGCTGTGGGTAGTGACCGAAAGAACGAGATCGCGAATACAAGCGGCCGAAATGAGTTTCCTCCGCAGGGTGTCTGGGCTCTCCCTTAGAGATAGGGTGAGAAGCTCGGTCATCCGGGAGGGGCTCGGAGTAGAACCGCTGCTCCTCCGCATCGAGAGGAGTCAGATGAAGTGGCTCGGGCATCTGGTGAGAATGCCTCCTGGACGCCTCCCTGGTGAGGTGTTCCGGGCCCGTCCCACTGGGAAGAGGCCCCGGGGAAGACCCAGGACACGTTGGAGAGACTATGTTACTCGGCTGGCCTGGGAACGCCTCGGGGTCCCCCCAGAAGAGCTGGAGGAAGTGGCCTGGGACAGGGACGTCTGGGCTTCTCTGCTTAAGCTGCTGCCCCCGCGACCCGATCCCCGGACAAGCGGAAGATAATGGATGGATGGATGGTATCACATACCTGGGGTGTAAAGTTTTCAGCATGTGGACAAATCTTGGCTTTTTCACTTTTTAAATGGGCACAATATCTTTCGCGATATGCAATGCAACTACATCTGTTTCCAGATCGCTTTGCACTAGGCACCTTATCTTACGGGATACGCTGTGAAAACGATTCCAACACTTTGGGGTGTCTCTTAGTGGGATCTTGTGGGGCGCCGTCGTCTCGTGCATCTAGTAGAGAGCAGCATTTCTCCCCTCGGCGACATGCTTCTGTTTGAGATGTTGGTCGTGCTGTCACCTTCGGTAGAAACAGCCTTTAAACAAATTTTGCAACGTGTCATTACTTGTTTCGAGTCTGGGGTCTCATGCACTCTGAAATACGAAAGCCCACGAAAAGTGTTGGCAGTGCATATTAAAGGAATAAAAACGTTTTTCATGAAAACAAATTTTCATAACTGGCACGATTTATCACCGAGCCCTAATACAAATGTTTCGCAGCTGTGTCAAACTTCCAAAGCCTCGTGTTTTGAAACACTGTTCTGAGGTGTAGTTTAAAACACTAGCCCAAGGCCAAATGAAGCTTCAGGGCCTTTGAGCGTTGTTTTGACAGCTGGCATACCTGCCACTCATGTGTTTTATTGACAGTGTCTTGAACAAACCCCAATGATAGCGTGGTTTAATGAGTTATAGCAATAGTTTGCAGTGAATGGAAGTCTAAAGTGATTCTGAGTGTATAGAGAGACAACAGAGATAGCTGTGCATTTATTTATAGGCTAGTTATGGACAGACAGCGAGCAATAGTTGGGATAGATACATTAGAGTAATGGGGACATATTACAAGAGATAGGTGAGATATAGTGCTGCACTTTGGTAGGTTTAGATAGATTAATAGGATAGAATAAGGTGGAAAATCCATATAAGATATCTTATTATCTGATGTGGGAGCATTTCCATCTAGAAACCCCTAATAAAGGGGGGTGAATGATTTGTGAGCACCAACTGGCCAATCGCAACAGTGTATCCTCCATGAAGCGTCCTTTGAGGAGCTATCATCCTGCCATTTTAGTGTGTGCAGAGGGAGATAACATTGCCCCTGTGCCTGCTGCCAGGCCATAAGCAATGTATCCATTGTTTAAGACAGTGCAGATTAAATCCACGTGTGCTAAGTGTTGTTCAATTCAATTCAATTCAATTCAAAAATACTTTATTTATCCCAGAGGGAAATTAAATGTTGATGTAGCTCAATTAAATCAAGGAGTTATTATAGATGCTGATGGCTGTGGGCAGGAAAGATTTCCTGTAGCGGTCCGTTTTGCATTCAAACTGAAGAAGCCTTTGACTGAAGAGACTCTGTTTTCCGAAAACAGTCTCATGGAGAGGATGTTCAGGGTTGTCCATAATTCTCTTGATTTTATGCAAAATCCTTCTTTGCATTATTGTCTCCAGAGGTTTCACAGTCGTCCCCAGAACAGAACCAGCCTTCCTTATCAGGTTGTTGAGTCTTTTTAGGTCCCTGGTTCTGATGCTGCTGCCCCAAAGATGACGCAAGAGAGAAAGTTTTGTTGAGTAAGTCCGCAGTTTTGTCCCTAAAATCTTTCCAAACAATAACTTGCAGAAACAGTAGTTGGATCAACAGATGACTTGTGGGAACTTTTTGACAGTCGAGTCAGTGAGACTCATGTTGTTCACGCCGTTGAGGTGAAAAAATATTAAACTGATGCCTTCGTTCCAAGATCACATGGTCTTTTAGTTTGCTGGTTGGAATCAGCTATCAAGATCTATAAATAATGCCAATAAAATACCTGTATATACCTGGAACCAGTGTGCCACATTAAGGACTTTTTACTAAGGGTGTGGGAGTCGTATGTAAAAATAAAGATAAACAGACTGAGCCCCAAAACAGCAGAACAACTCACATTCTTAAGTAAAAACCTTAATACATAACAATTCTGAGTAATTATTTCTTAAATGACCCCCATCAATGGTTGTCATTTAGCATGATTAGCTATATTTACTCACATATCATTCTCCTGTGGATAAGACGTGATCTACAAGGCACACTTAAGCCCACACAACCCATCTGCTTACTAACTGCAACAAACACAACAACCTGTTTTCAACAGATTATTTTCCTGACTGTCATGCCTCTGAAATGCCAAGCAACAGAAATAGCCTCACATATAATAATTATAATAGAAAATAAACAAAAACAACTACATTTAATTTTCTTTGTTGAAACATATCCGTATCTTATCTTTCTCATATCTTCCACACAGGGTAATGAATAATACGCCTTTACATTAAGATACAAATGTGGTGCAGATACAAAAAATATCAATGAAATACTTTTTAAGTTGTGTTTAGCGCCAGAAGCTGAAGTACTTTTCACACTGCCCGATCAGGACTGATTGTGTTTTTGTTTTGTTCGTAAGGTTAAAGTTGGAATGGGGAGACACTGATCATATCGTGTGATTGCCAACATGATAAAGAAAAAGCTCATTACTGTGTTAGCCCGACTCAACCTGATTTGGATGTAAACATGTTCATCCTAAAACGAGGTTAATGTGTTTTATACGGTATAACGCTGCCTTGTAACATCCTGGACTACAGTCTAAGTTCTTTTAGGACAGCCAATAGCTTCTTTCCTTACTGAGAAGGTGGCAACACTGATCAGGCACCACCACCTGTTTTTTAGGGAAATAAAAACCTACTTTTGTGGATGTTAGCGGACTTATGTGTGTGTAGGTAACAGATAATGCCAGACAGGTCATATACAAGCATTTGATGTCACGGTGACTTTAAACTGACCTCAGATCTGCATCACTTCAGTTAGTACCTGTGTTTGTTTTTCTGCCTCCTTCTGTTACCACGGCACAAACGCTCACAAATCAGTCAAGCACTTAACCGCTTGCATCATGTGTTATGCATTCACACACATCTCATGTGACTTTAATACACACCAGCTGTGTCTTTGTGTTTGTGTGGTCACTTTTTCAAAAGAAGATTTGGATGGTGAAATGACAGCAGCAACCAACTAAACCCGTGCAGCTGAATACCAAAGAGAGTAAACACAGGGAGGCGGGGGTGTCATGATAGACGACGGCAGCATCAGATGTGGAACTTAGCAGAGAGGAGCTTATCACAGGGCAGGAGGGTGAAAACAGAGGTACTAAAAGGAAACAGCAAGAGCTCTAACAGGCTCGCTGCAGGACGCCTGCATGCCATCATGCTGTGTTGCACTCTTGCCCCCCCACCTGACTCCACCCGAGTCAGAGAGCTGGGATATCTGCTCCCGCCATCATTCACAAGAGGATGTGCTGCTCATGTTTTGTTGCGCTGCTGAAGCAGTTGTTAGTGTATTAGATTGTAATTTGGAGTCATGTCATAAATGTTAGTGTCAGTAAAGCTGTTTTTACACCTTCAGTGCAACCCTGAAATTTTCTCGACATGTTCCAAAGGGTTTGCAAAAGGAAAAAGTCAGCAGCATTTGCTGGATTTTACATATCTAGTTTCTATGTAACAATCCTGGAAAAATGACACAGCAGTTAATCCTCTGCAGCGTTCACAGCGAGTGTGAAAGCTTCATGTTATTACTGATTTGTACATTGCTTTTCACTTGCTGGTTTAAAATGATATATATGGACTGAAAATTAAAAGATATTTTAAAAACAATGTTTTCACCAGCTTGGCAGTGGGATGACTTTTCAGACCTATCCTGGGGGTTAATTTCTGGGTTAAAACCATAAATGGACATCTCATGTCATATTGCTGGCCTATCAGGTACCAGCACCTGCTTATCAATAACCAGATCAGTAGCTGGTTTA
Organism: Odontesthes bonariensis; assembly: GCF_027942865.1. Lineage (NCBI taxonomy): Eukaryota > Metazoa > Chordata > Actinopteri > Atheriniformes > Atherinopsidae > Odontesthes > Odontesthes bonariensis. The sequence continues at coordinate 27,796,571 of NC_134527.1, forward strand.
GCAAGGAAATAACTTCCCCTGGCTTCCGAGGAGTCTTAATGTTGTACTTTTTACTTCAGCATGCATTATTACCTTCCCTTCTACACAAACTGAACGATGTCTAAATGACTTCAGCTTTCACAAATACAAATCAGTAAAAATTGGGAGGGTAACCATTTTATTTGTTAATAAGCTTCCATTTTTACATTTCAGACATGCAACACATTCCTAAAAAGGATACTGAGTGATGAAGAGTTTCAGGTGTTATTTTGTCCCATTCTTCCTGCTAACACGTCTTAAGGTGTGCAACAGTACGGGGTGGTGGTTGTTTCAAAGTTCTCCAACATTCTGTATTGAGAACAGGTCAGGACTGCAGGCAGGCCAGGCCAGTACCCGTACCCTCTTCTTCCTCAGTCATGTCTTTGGAATGTGTGCAGAATGTGGTTTTACATTGTCTTGTTGAAAAATGCATGGACGTCCCTGGAAAAGATGTGTTCTTGAAGGCAGCATATGTTGCTGTAAAATCTCAGTGAACTTTTCTGCATTAATGCTGCCATCACAGAAGTGGAAATGAGCTTTGCCAAGGGCCCTGACACAACCCCATACCATCCCAGAGCCTGGCTGCAGGGACTGGTTGCTGACAACAGTCTGGATGCTCCTTTTGCTCTTTGGTCCGGAGCACACGGCGTCCATTTCATCCAACAAAGATCTGGAATACTGATTGGTCTGACCACAATACACGTTTCCACCATGTGATGGTCCATCCTAGATGCCTCCGAGCCCAGAGAAGTGGACGAGGTTAACATAAAGCTTCTTTTCTGCACAGTAAAGTTTGTGAATGGAACTCTGCATTGTATTGCTTGACAAAGGTTTCCCACAGTAATCCCTTGTCCATGTGGTTCTATCAGCTATTGATGAATGATGGTTCTTAATGCAGCGCCGTCTGAGGAATCAGAGATCATGGGTGTCCAGCTTAGGCTTGCTCCCTTGTCCTTTACACACTGAAATTCCTCCAGATTCCTTGAATGCTTTAATGATATTCTGCACTGTAGAGGGAGAAATATGCAAATCCCTTCCAATCTTTCTTTGAGGAACATTATTTTTAAACACTAAAATGATTTTCTCTCACATTTGTGGACAAAATGGAGATCCCTTTGAACATCTTTGCTCCTCAGAGACTCAAGTCTGTCATGGAGGCTGCTTTTGGACCAAATCGTTTTCTATACCTTCCTGTGTTTCTGGGGTGTTTTGGTGCAGCAGGGAACTGACAAACTTTGACTTTACTTTTCTGGGACATGCATGACGTGTGGGTTTTTTATCCAGTCGGTCGTGATTACAGTGTGCCACACATACATTTGCAAACCAGCCTGACGTCGTGGTTTGATGGCACATGTCTTTGTTGGGCTGATAAGTAGTGTCACGCTTCCCGGTGTAAGGCTTAAGAGAGCCGCTGCAGGTTTGTCAGGGAGGATCAGTCGAGCGTGGGGGCTTGAATGAGTGCAGGGCTGCATGTCAGTACGCTGATTTACATTATACAAGGACCAGTCACTTATTACTCTTATCATTACTCAGCCTTTTATGGACTAGTTTAATGAACTGCACATTTAAACATGTTTCTTTTCTTAAAGGGATAGTTCACCTCTTTTGACATTACCGTGCAGACTGAAGTGCAGACCGAGCAGTCCCCTGCTTCCAAGCAGTAAACACCGTAAAACAGGCGCAGCAGGCGGCAGCGCGCAGTGATACGAAGGGAGAGAAAATAGCGCCAAGCGATTGTGAGGTCTGACTTTTTACTGGACAACGATTTTGTGATGCAAATGTATTACTCTTTTGAACGCATATTGTTTTGAGAAGCAAAACGCTTTATTTTTGTGACCCCAGCCAACGACCCGGACTACATTCGTCTACACCAAAACGAGGCCGGAACTCGGCTCACAGGACGCAGTAGGGGGTAAGTCAATGTTCATGCACGATATTGCTAGTATGGGATGTCATACAGCAAACTATCCCTTTAACTAACTCACCTCTTCATATACTACAGTGACCCATATGCAGCATTTTAAGATTCAGGTTTACTCGCTGAACTACCAAAATCCAGCGGAACTACAACTACTCTATTAGGATTATTACAAATCTAAGTGAACAAGGGCTCCATATTCTATAACTCTGATGAACTACCAACAAACACACCTGAGACTCACTGCCTCTTTCTGACTGTCCCCGTATGTCTGAGCCCACCTGATGACATCATCATGACTTTATCAAACTTCCTTTAGTATCACTTACTTGTGGTTTTGGTGCATTGAAAAATGACCAGAAGTTTCTTTTGTTTACTCTGCTATCAGCTTACCTGATTGTGAACTGAAGACACTGACAATTCGACAGTCTTTGCTCTCTGTGTTGGATTGTTTGGGTCTCGTTTGCCAGCTTGTCAATGCTAACTTTACCTACTTGTTAGTTTTGTTCTCTGGCTCGCACTGCTTCATCCTCTTTTGGATACTCTGTTCCTGCAGCACATTGGGTTTTAATTTGATTCCATCATCCTCCTCCTTGTCTCTTTTGATACTCACCTAACTGAATCATGACGAGTGTTACAGCTTTAGCAGCTTGTGTTTCCTGCTATAATTATTAATTGTCAAAACTCCAAGGCATTCTCTTTTGAAAAATATTTTAAATGCTTTTATTTTCATTGCGTGGTCATAGTGATTTCTAAAACTCCAATGTGTTTCAGCTGACCAGCTTCTTAAGGAAATGAAATAGTCCAACATCTTCTTTTAGGGAAATTCTAACAGTAGGAATTCTCCACCTGTAATCGAATTTTCCATCAGTTGTACTCCTACTAAAGAAAATGGATGTATGAATACAACAGAAGATGGCCGCGTTTGGCCCACAGCAGTAGTCAAAAGAAAACATCATAATGAATAATTGCAGGTTATTTGCTTTGGTACAGAAACTCTGTTCATGTTACAATGATATAATATATATTACGGGGGTTTATAAAATATAAAACTAAATATAGATTTAGGAATATACTTTATTTCCACTACATCATGAAGTCTTTACCCTTATCATTATTACAGAGTAGTTTCTTTTTATAAGAAGCAATGACGCAAAAGTCTGGCATACAGTTGGAAATCTCAGTAACCTTATATCAGACAGCACAGAGGGAGTTTGCCCCCCTATCTATGTCTTCATACAGTCTGACCTTCTGTAATTTGTCTTTAGATGTCAGAACAGCTGCGAGACAGCTCCCATCAAAGCAGTGAATTACCTGGCATTAGTCACAGGCTGCAACTCTATGCCGCTCTGCGTTCTTCCTCGCTGACCTGAGAGCAGCCTTCATCATGTCCTTGACAGGCCATGGCATCAACATCGCTGCTTAACCTGTGTGTCTGACATTTGATTAGATGCAGTGGTGTAGTCTACCTTTTTGAGGTGGGTATACTGTATAGTTGGCCAATCATAGGCCCATGGTACCAAACTAGGGGTCGGGACTAGGGACCCCTCGGGACCAATAGTAGCCCCTTAAAGGGATAATCTGGAGTAAAATGCACTTTAGGTCAATTTACGGGATGTTGGGAGTACATACGTTGAGTTGACATCAAAATCATTTAATTCTGATGTGTTTTGAGAATTTTGATTTGACCGTTTTCAGCCAAAAGTCGTTAGCCTGGAGGAGAGTGGGGCATATGGTATCGCCGCTACAAAACGCTATTTTTACACCTCTTCTACAGCTCCAAACAACATAACACTTACGTGGTAGTGAGTAGAGGGTCCCTAAATCCAAACAGAAGTGTCCCGAGTGCTTCATGTGGTCGGATAGAGAGTCCAGAATGAATTTAATCAAGCCAGTATCTTTCCGGAAATGCTCCTGCTGCAGCTGGCATCTTCAGCGTAAAGTCCATATAGTAGAGAGCCGAGTGTGGAGTAACACGCTCTGGAAATTCACAATTTCGTTGCCGTTTTTTTTTACAAACATAGTCCAGTATTTCTTTCGAAAGTGAAATGAAGTTGTATGCAACAGCAAAGCCTAGCTTAGGTTGGAATTTTATAAAATGTCACGTGACCCTACGTCTCGCGTGACCTAGCCTCCTGTTTACGGAAGACGTCTTTTGCGTGACTGGAGTGACCATCACAGAAGAAGGAGAGGTGTGTGAGCAGATTGTTGAACAAACAGCAGAGCAAACTTTTGGAGTTATGGTGCGTGTTTGTTCCTATCCTGGCTTTCGAAAGAAATACTGGACTATGTTTGTAAAAAAAAACGGCAACGAAATTGTGAATTTCCAGAGCGTGTTACTCCACACTCGGCTCTCTACTATACGGACTTTACGCTGAAGATGCCAGCTGCAGCAGGAGCATTTCCGGAAAGATACTGGCTTGATTAAATTCATTCTGGACTCTCTATCCGACCACATGAAGACCTCGGGACACTTCTGTTTGGATTTAGGGACCCTCTACTCACTACCACGTAAGTGTTATGTTGTTTGGAGCTGTAGAAGAGGTGTAAAAATAGCGTTTTGTAGCGGCAATACCATATGCCCCACTCTCCTCCAGGCTAACGACTTTTGGCTGAAAACGGTCAAATCAAAATTCTCAAAACACATCAGAATTAAATGATTTTGATGTCAACTCAACGTATGTACTCCCAACATCCTGTAAATTGACCTAAAGTGCATTTTACTCCGGATTATCCCTTTAATGCACGCCGTACCTCCAGTGGTGCGCTGTAATAGTCATTGAAAAGTTAAGTACCATAGTACTACAATACTATGACATAACACAGGGCTTTTAATAATGCACTACGACTTGGTCATTGCCATTCTGGTAACAGCACATTTATAATGCTGTCTTAACGTGTTAAGGGACAAACATGTTTGTGGGGTCGCAGCATTGCACTTACCTGCCCCTTGCATGCATGAGGGACAGGATGAGGGACATCATAAACTCACTTTGATTGTGTGGACTGTGTGCTGTGTATCTCAGTGGCAATGGGACTCCCTGTGGCACTTAATCTTTGTACTCATCCCTCAGAGCGAGGCCTAACAGAGTGATTGTTTTAAAGCAGCAGAACACCATCACATCTTGAGACAGGTTGTTTTATATATATATATATATATATATATATATATATATATATATATATATATATAGACAAGGGCTGTCAGAATTAATTGTAATATATATATGTGTATTACATTCGTTTATATATGTAATATACGATAAAAAATATATATATATACACACACATCCATTTTAGTTTTCCATCTTCCACTCCTATAGGGGGCGCTGTTGTGCGTTAGAGAATCACCGCATTCAACTAATACAAAGAAGAAGAATTTCTATGGGACGTTATTGTCAAACAACTGATAGTGAATCCCTGGGAGATTGACTGACTGCCGCAATTTCCGAATGAATGCTATTCTGAAGTGTTGTCGTTGTATTGTTAAATTATAACAAGGCTTCCATGAGAAGTGGTAGTTGATGAAACGTGGCTGTGCTATTCTAAATGTTGAAAAACGAATTTTAGGTGGGTATACTGAGCATTTTAGGTGGGTATACGGAAATCCACCAAAAAAAGTGGTGGGTATGCGCCGTATACCTGCGTTCAACGTAGACTACACCACTGATTAGATGTCTGTTTGACATGTCTGTTTGGGTCTATAAAATTTCCGACTTGCTCATACTGGTTGATCTCCGCCTGCCATATCACTTACTGATACGTACAATACCAGTTACAAATTAGAACACACTTGCCAATTTATCAAAAACCCTAGCTAGCAGTTATACCCCTCAATTATTAAATAGGATTTCTGCAGCAACAAGGTGATTCACAAATAGGCTATTAGCTGAAAACTTGGCATATCTCAGCATGGTGTGCAGTGTGTCCTTAAAACATTTGAGGAAACTGGATAAGTGGAGGCCAAAAGAAGTGTCAGGCCTAAAGAACTATCTACAGCAGATGAACAGGATCTGAAAGTGATGTCCTTAAGAAAGAGGAAAAAATCCAGCAAAGCCCTGACACAGGAGCTGAGAGATGCATCTGGACCTTCAGCTGATCCATCTACTGTTGGCCCAAGCCTCATCAGAAATAACCTCTGTGGAAGGATGGCTGTCAAGAAGCCATTCTTAAGGAAGGGAAACAGGGAGAAAAGGCTGAGCTGTGCCAAAGGACACAAGAAGTGGGCTGAAAATCAGTGGCAACAGATCTTATGGAGGGATGAATCCTCCCCAGAGCCCAGACCTCAACATTATTGAAACAGTGTCTTCGTTGACAGAGAACAGAACAAAAGGCAGCCAACATCCAAAGAAGAGCTTTGGGGTGTCCTTCAAGAAGCCTGGAGAACTATTCCTGAAGACTCCTTTAAGAAATTACAGAAAGAGAGGGTTCAGGCTGTGTTGGAGAATAAAGGTGCTCAGACCAAATATTCACTTTAAAGCTCCTTAGAACTGGACAAACTCTGTTTCTGCCTTATTTTCTGTATTTATATTTATGTTGGACCATGTTTCAATAAATCACTGCAACTGCAACTGTTTTTCTGGAAATATATGAGGAAATGAGGGATGGATCAAGACTTTTGTACAACTGTATATTTGGCATTTATCATAAATGCAACTGAAGAAATTAAATCTTCATGACAGGCTGCTAGTAACAGAAGGTATAAGATACCATAGCTTCACACCACTTAAAAAGATTACATGAAAGTTTGGCTGCTTTGTAAGCAAAATATAAAGAAATTAGGGTTTGATCAACACTGTTACACGGTGCTGTACCTCCAATAAACAACATAGTAGCATTGCATTTTTAGCATTTGTTAGCATTGCTGTTTTCAGCCACTTTAACCTCTGTTTTTACGCTAAATATTTTAATTGGTGTCAGATATTAGTATTTATTCAACTGTTTAATGTAAATACTAAAACTGTAAATAAAGGATGAGTTTTCCAGTCTATGTTCAGATGTGGAAGATTCTAATTAAATGGAAATGCAAGAACCAAAATGACTTCATGATTATAATGAATACATACAAATCTCATCAAGTCAATGATCAATTTTCAGTGAGTATTTTCAGTCTTTTAACTCTAACTGCTGTCACACTGCAGCCATAATTAAAGGTTTAATGTGACCATTATTTCCATCTGAAGCGTGATGACTCCAGCTGACCTGCCTCCTGACCTCTGCATTCTGCTGCTGTATGAAAACACTGTTACAGTAATGTCCTTTGGTGCTAGCGCTTTGAGCGCTCAATCTGAGAAGTCTCCTCTGATAAATGTTAGAAAATGTCAGAAGCTTTCTACATGTAAAGGTCAGAGTTAAGCTGTCTGAACTGCTTCCCTGATGGGTGTAGGGTTGTTTGGATTAGGTCAGTTCTGACACAGTTCATAGACAATTGTCTGGGTCAAAATTGGCTGCTGGGCCCTTTCTTATCAAGCTTTAAAAGCAACTTTGTTAGAATTTCATTTCAGATTGTCTGATAGTATTTAAAAATGAAGGCAAATTCTCCGTGTGCCTTTAAGCATCAAATCCGATGATTTGGAAATCTTTAAAGGAGAGCTGTCTGACCCTTCACACCTCGGCCAAGACTAATCAAAAAAATTCCTTTGTCGGTATCGACATCTTCAATTAATCACTTTCAACTCTCGTTAAAATTGTCTTGAAAATTTTTGAGTAACCCCACAACCAGTAGCGCTCAAACATGATTCAGTTTACAGTATGGTTCTTCATTTTTTACAGAAATTGTGAAATACAGCAGCAAGCTGCAACAAAACAATGGCTATGTGAGCAGTTAAGTTTAATTGACATCTGAAGCAAAGACATCTCAGTTTGCCATCTCTGATTGAGAGAACTAAGACCACAGGAGTCATGGGGAGGAATCAAGCCTTTTGCTGGCTTCTTGGTTGTCTTCATTTTGTCTCTTTTCTGGCACCATACAACTGCACATAAAGTTTGATTAAAATTGGTTTGGTGATTATTGTGAAATCTTCTCATCAAACAAGCAGCAACAATCACATATACAGTATCTAACTCTTAAAACTAAACTCTCATATTATTGGAAAAAAAAAAAAAATTAATTCTTAAAGGTAATAAGCCTCATGCTAATCTGGAAGCACCATCATTTCCTAAAATATCTAGTTTCTGTTCGTAAATTTAAGAAATTCAAAACGGGAATTAAATGTTTGTTTCAAAGCCTCCCTTTTCTGGTCAAACCATGAAAAGTTGAACCAATCTGAGTCCCACACTGTTGCATTAACTACAGGTTTTTAATTTCAATTGATAACATAACATAGTGTAACATAACACATGTTTTCTCAGTTATCCTTTGATATCAATACTAATGTGTTGATATTTTCCATGTGGGGGATTTTTGTGACATTATAATTACAGATTAATGTTGCTTTGCAATCGAACAATGTGACAAAACTGCAGTGTTGTGGCAGAGTGATGCGCAAAGATATGGACTGAATGATGCACAAATGCAGCTCTGGCTGAATGTGCCTGAATACTTTGCACTCATCTTTGTCTTTGTGCCGCATGCGGCTGAAGTGCCCGTCTGTAATTTGTCTGTGAATGTCAACTGCTGTCTGAGCCGTCTGCTATCTTTAAAAGCTCAACCTGACAAGTAAATAGCTGAAAATTGCCTCCGAAGAGATTTGTTTGGGCTTTTTGTTTTGATTTCTGCAGAAATTACATTCCTTTCAGGAAATGGCAGGAAGATAGCTTCGGGTAGAGTTTAAAACCGGTACATATCTTTGTCTTTGTCATAATGTCAGCTGTTCCCCTCCCTCAGGAGACAGAAGTCTGATGATGGTGATAACGCTGGAGAATATTAACACCTGACAAAGCTCTGTGCACTTTGTCTTCTCACAAGAGATGAGGACGAGAACTCTCTCCAAAGAGAACGAGAATGTTTTTAAAATTTCCATATTGCAAAGATATTTCTTCTCCTTGAGAATGTAAACATGCTTGGTGGGATGGCATTTGAACTAATTTCTGACATTTTGGTTTCAGTTAAATATCCTAAATGTGTAACAGAACATGTGTTTATCCCAAACCACGTTTATCCAAGTCCTCTTTCGACCCCAAATCAGAAAAAGTTGAGACTGTATTAAAAGCAAATTTAAAGAAACTCACTGATTCCTACATTCACTTTTAACTTTTATGTCATTGCAGAAAATATAAACCTATGATGTTTCGTGTCAACACATCGTCAGATGTTGTGGTAGTGTCAGAAAGCACGGACTCAAAAGCAGACTGGGTAGGAAAAAGTTTGAAGGATTTATTAGTATGTCGTAGGTGGAAAACAGTGATCTAACTGTAATCCGATTACTTTTTTCAAGTAACGCATAAAGTGAGGGATTACAAATGCAAAAACAGTAATTAGATTACTGTTACTTTCCCACAAGCAGACTCAATCACGTATGAGCAGTGTGACGTCAGAGCCTGTGTGGATCAACAAGAGATAACATGGAGCGCGGGAGAGCGCAGAACCAATTAAAGCAGAAGCGTTTAATGCTTGGAAGTACCGACATTACTTTGAGTTTGACTCAGGAAAAAAATTGACAAAAACATTAACATCCGCTGTACACACTGCGTGGGAAGAAAATTTTTATCTACAGCGAAAAAGTCCACCTCAAATCTGAGCAAGCACCTAGCAAGCCGGCACAGGAATGTGAAACTCATTGATTGACTCATTGACCCCCAGACCCTCCCACTGACATGACCGCTGTGGCTGCCACATCCAATTCCAAACCTCCAACGGCCGTCTCCTGCTAAACAGGTGAAAATAGATTTAAAGGGGAAGTTCGTTTTTTTAAACCTGGACCTTATTTCTGGCATAAAATACGTTCATCTACTTACCGATAACAGTTTGGTGAAAGTCGGCGTCCTCCGGAAGATATTTAGATCACTCGAGATCTGCATATATCCATATAACGAGAGAACAGGGCGTAGACAATACAGACTCGAAATAAGGCATTATCTGTCTTTATTTCATCAATACTTTAAGACGAATTAATGAATGAACGCATACTATTGCACTGTTAGCTCATAGCTGCTGTGTTGTTGTTATCCCGAGCTTAAGGGGGCTTAAAGGCTCTAGCATGGTTGTTGCGTCGGCTCGCGCGAGCGGTGTTGATGACGTCATGATTTCGTAACGGCTATTTATAGTAGCGCGAGTCGATGCGCCAGTATTTGCAATCTTCTCCGTCACAGAGGTGTCGCTGCTACGTCAAGGTTACCGCTAACTACTCAACAACGACGAAAGTGAAGATGAAAACAATGCCACTGTCAAGAGCAGGAACACTTTCATCAATGATACTGCTGCAGTATCTGGAAGATGAAATGCTTAGAACCTTGCCGGCGAAAAGAAGACGAAAGAGAAGATTGGATGTGTCTTCTCTGTGTTTCACGAAGTTCGTGAGCCAAGATAATTCACTTAATAGAGGTGGAGGTCTGAAGCCCCCGGCATCACCACTTGGAGTCTCTGCCCTCTTCTTTGCCTTCACGTATCTGTCCCGTAGCTTCTTCCACACTCACTGACGTGAGCAACGCGTCAACCATAAATCCAGCTTTAGGGAACTTTACACACGCATCTAGTGGGATGACTTCATAGACACGCGCCACTGCAGCACAGCTTTCCAACAGGAAACAGGAAGCACAGGAAAAGTAAAACAATTTCAAGATTAAAGAGAAATAATTTAGACAAAAGTAAAGAACAAGACGAAACGAGGATCATAACAAAACCATGACACTGACTTTCCCACTTCACTGGAGTCGGAGGCATCTGAGATGGATCATCACACAGTGGCAAGGTGTACTTCTAATTAAAGTCACCACAGACAATGATTTGTGTGGCTGATTTTAGCTTCAGCCGGTGTTCCTGCAAGATCAGCTCCTGTTGCTGACCTCAGTCGCATCAGTACACTGTCTTATATCATCCATGTGTTGACCAAAAACGAGATATCTAGTAATTTCTTCTACACTCGATTAAAAACATCAGGGGGTTAGGAAAAGAAGGTTGGAGAAATTCTGAAGAACTCAGGAAAAGGCAACCTCACTGATACTCAGCTGTGATATAGGTCTGAATCTATAAATGTTCAGTAAATATTCTACAAATATATTATGTTGTTTCACAAAGTTTATCTCAATTGAATTATATTATAAATGATATAGAATATTACGATGAAAATTAAGCGTCAATGACTGTTGCGACCGCAAGGAATTGTGAGATGGAATTATCTTCTTTCTTTCATAAAGGATGGTCCTGCATTTCCTTTGCTAAAGGAGATCTTAAAGGAAGCATTGGAGCTCCTTTCCTTCGTATTAAGAGAATTCGAACTGCAATTCTGGGTCATTTCAGTCAGGTTGGAAGGTTCCGAAACAAATTAGACTGTTCAACTTGACCCTGTGTTTCATTGGATGCTGTATTAGCACAAACCACTATGTGCGGAAGATTTATTTTAAAAGAAAATTCCTACCAAACCACATTTTTATTCATGGTTGAACCATGAACCATTTGATTTCCTGAAGGTTTTAAAGATTAAAAAGAGGTACTCAGTATCCCGTGTAGTTGTGTAACAACTTAACAGAACAAATCTGGGGGTTTTGCCCTTAACTGTGATTATTGGTGTTAATAAGTATTGGATAAAGTTTGTATCTTAACATGCCAGATGTTTAAAGTATAAAATCAAGTGGAAAAAGGTTTTAAAAAATGTTGCTGCAGATAATGTAAATAACCAACCACCACACAGAAGGAACAGGTGACTATCACTGAAGAAATGTATGCTTCTCCATGTATCTCGTGTCTTTATTCAGAGTCAATATTTTCAGCTCGGATTAGAATTAATTCCTTCAGTGATGACATACTGGCAGTTTTTACCAGCTCGTTTGATCCAGAGCTGCTTTGATCACTTTTCTGTGTCCATACTGCGAGTGTTCGGCCCTCAGCTGCCAAAATAAAGAAACATAACTCGACTCCAAAGTCTCCAATCCTTTCAGCTGCACTTCGTGTTTTGTCACGTTGAGATCTCTGCATGAGTAGGAAATTGGAGGCAGCCCTCTCCTTTCATCTTTCCATTTCCCACTGACTCAAATTAGCAACGTGCATCCACACAGTTAGCATAACATCCACCTTTCCACATCAAATCTTCCCTCAAATGAAAGTTTGACCTTTAAGCTGTCCACTTAGATATACTGATGCCTTCAAATCACATTAAAACATCTAAAATAAAGTGCAATTTGTGGATTTGGAATGGAGAGAAATGAGAAAATTCATGCTTATGAAGGTATGTGTTCATGTTCATACCGAAGGTTTTTAAATGTTCAAAGCCTTCCTCTCAGCAGCTTGTTAAAGGACGAAGCAGAGGGATTTGAAGGTGGGCGTGCCCCAGTTCATAAAAGCATAACTTTAGGCGACATTCGCCAAACAAAGAAAGAAACAGAGTTCCTTCCCAATATGAGAGACAGGCTCAGCCGAAATCAAAGGAGAAAACAAAGGAGTTGACAACTTGGTGAATTTTAATAGGATTTGAGTCAGCAGCTTGTTACTAATTCCTTTCACTCTTAGCCACACAGGGAGGGAGTTCGTCCTGCGTTAACCTGCAGAAAACACCTGCTGCAGGTGGGGGTGTAGAAGATTTCTCAGGAGGTGGCACACTGTTTACTTCTAGCTTCTAAAAACGTTGGTTCAAAGGGAAATATTTGGTTTATACTTTCTGACAGCTACAGCAACTTTACATCTGTTGTCCTCATTTTACAGAAAACATTCAAATCAGAGCAGGGCACATATATTACATATCTGTATGTTAAAGACTTCAACATTTCTCTGTAAATAACTTTATCATTTCAAATGATATGAAATGGATTGATAGTGTTTAATCTAACCACATCTAAACACAAAAAAAACAGTTTTTCAATATCTAGGTTTCCCATCCTAATTGTCATACAGGTTCAGTCAACCCGGCAGATAGGCGTGGAGCCAGACCTGCATACATATTTGAAAAGGCCCAAGTAGTGTTTTTCAAAAATGATTCATACACATATTTAAATATTAAAACATGTATTTTTTTAAACAGATATTTTTCAACACGGGGAAACAGACTGGGATTTTATTTTCCACCACCAGGCTAATTACTACTAACAGTTTACCAATGCAGGCTGTGATTATTAATGCCACATATGTGAATTATTAAACACATTTGCCTCTGGTTGTGGAAAAAGCTGAAAAACACTGCAGATATAGTAGTTAACTTTTCTATTTCCCACAATATAATTCTACAACCTGTTTTGCTCCTTTTAGCCTTGTGCACACAGACTCTACATGTCACTTAAAATATTAAATAAGATTAAGCCAGGTTTTATCAAACACTTAGTCTGTTGGAAACCAGTCTAGTTTTCCTACATACCTACTGTTTAGATTAACGATATTAAAATCTATATACTGGTATTTTGTATGATCTTTTTCCTAAATAAGAATTCGACCCTTACTAAACAAAACGACAAAGTGGAAAAAATAACCTGTCAAAAGGAAACCAATCAAGATGTTTAAGCTGATTATCCACGCTGACAGATTTAAAATATGAAATATATGTCATTTTTACATTTTTAAACCAACTTCGTGCTTCTTGTGTCTTTAATGTTGATCAATCCTGTGAAAGGAAACATGAAGAAACACCAAATGAGCAGCTGTTTGACTTCAACACGTTTTATGGTCTGAATGATGTTATAGAATCAGTGAACACAATCCAGCAGCAGACCAGGCTGGTTTCTTCTGACTCATGCTGTGTTGTCAAAGGCTCACTAAGTAATTACACTTTTACTACATTTAACACATTTCTACTGAAGACCACCTTATAATCACAGTTAACAGAATTCCTAATTTAGAAGCTGGAAAGAGCTGATTCTGCCCTGGTGAATGAGGTAGATGTGATACCTGTAATTAATGAGACATTTTTGTGGGGTTTAGCATCCGCACTAATTGTCCGGAAACATCTAAAATGTACATCTATACATGCAGAGATTATTTAAATAGGTTCACAGAGACATGTAAAAGGCTTAAAGCTAATCCACACTGAGGGGCAAAACAAGCTCAGAGCCTCAGACAGAAGAAAATGTATGAAATGCGACAGTTTGTCACTTCAGTTCGTGCAGAGCCTTAAAGCTGACTGCAGATGTGAGAAGAGTTAATTTACTGTACTGAAGTAGGGTCAAGGTTTTTCAGTGTTCTGGTGAGTTTTAACTTATTATTTCTTTAGCAACAACAAAGCTTTGTGATCCACTGATACATTTTGGATAATAAATTAACTCTCTGCCTCCTCTTGAAATTCAAATGAAATATTAACTTTTCAGATAAGAAACAACCTTTATTATAACGCCAACTCCCTTTTTCCAATGTTGGTTTCTATAAAGTTCAGGGGCCTGTTTTAAAAAACAGAAAAAAGGTCACAGTTAAGGCCCAGTTTCTCTTTTTGATGGGATTCACTTAAAGAGCTCCATTAAATGATTTCCTTCATTGCAGCATTTACTGAATTTAAGAGATTTTATGCCGATAAAATTCTACACACTGTGTTTTTTTTTTTTTTTATTCATGCTTTGCATAACCACTGCAAACCGGAGAGATATCACTGAGCAGCATGTGCTTCTAGCCTGGGGCTTGTAACTCCAAGCCAAAAAAAATCTGCCTTTTGAATTATGGGACTGCTGGTCCTTAAACCCGCTCATAATATATTACATCGTTGTGAACGTCACCCAACCTGCTGTACACTATTACCAATGAAATATAAATATGAAACTCAACAAAAAGATGCCGGGTGGAGGTGTGGTCCTTGGGCACATGGGGCTCATGTAGCAGACGGCCCATCGCCCTGGCTCCTTTGGCTCCTCCCACGGCTGTGGGAGCTCTGGGGCCCTCCTCTGCTGTCCGCTGGGATGATGCATGGCTTTCTTGTGATGGACTGTCTGGTTTCTCTCTTCCTTACCTCATAGGGGTTACTGGTTGCCCGGGCCAGGGGGCCTTTCCTGTATGCTCCTGATCTCCTGAGTGGGTATGGTTGCGGCCCCCTCCCCCATCCCTATGCACAATTTATGTGGAGCCTTTAGCATATAACAGTGGCGGCTCCTGACATTTTTTTTAGGTAGTGCAATTTCCAGTCTGTGAAAGCTGCATCAGAGTGTGCTGTGCGAAGCTGAACCGATTGCACTGATGCAAACCTGTTATGTTCCCACGCAGGAAATAAAATGTCCAATCGTCCAGAAACTCCTTGTCTTTCTTAAATAAACACAACGCAGAGTCGAGGGGTTATTTGGTCTGCCAAATAACCAAAGTGACTCTGCAATTTCCCCCCGTTATGTCCATAAGTACCATAAATGTCCATAGGACTGAGGTATATTTGTCTAGGTAGCATAATTTATTGTAATAATTTAAAAAAAAAAATATTATTTTTTGCATAATTTGCCAATCAGTTAATATTACACCTTAACCATTATTTAATTATTTTCCTCATACTGTTCCAGGATTTAATGAAATAAGTAAACACATAAGCTCCTAATGATAAGATTCATTCAATTTTCATTCTAAAGAATGTAATTAAAATGACAGCATATAAATCCAAGTCAAGTGTTTATTGAAGTTTTGGAAAATATGACAGATTGCAGATTCTGCAAATCGACTATCTCTGAGACATCTGGGACGACTTCAAACTTCATGAGACACCTGCAGAGGCATCATTCATCTCGGTAAGTTAAGTGCAGAGCTAGGCGGTGCTACCTCATAGGCTAGGCTATGTGTTATGCATTAGCTAACATAGCGGAAGATAAGCCAAGGTAATGTGTTTTTGGACATAGTTATCATCACTTACTGTCCGTCTGGTATTACTGGTTTCATGAGATATAAAAAATGAAACGATTGTGAATATGGAATAAGCGATTGGTTGTCGTGAATTACATTTGTGGTTGTGTGATACTGTACTTGTGTTACAAAGGGTTGCAGCTACATGAACGCTCGAGCGTTTACGTTAACGTTCACTTTAGGGTAAATTAAACGGTAGTGTAAAGTAAACGTTGCATCAGGTTAAGTCAGCCCTAAAGTTTTAAGTTTGATACTGTATGGTGGTAGCTGTGTGTCATATTTGCGTGAAAGGTGGTTCATTTTGGTAATGTTTATAATATCTGACATTGGCGATGATTTCCTCAGTTTTATATTGAGAGGCTTAGCAACAGCCAGCTACTGACATTACTCTAACTAGCAGGAGGCGCAAGCATGCCCTGGCTGCACGTCTCTGAAACAGAGCAAAGTTAATATATATTGCTGAGTTGCTTGTTAATTTATATAACTGAGTATATAACATAACTTTGTTGTTAACATGTTATACTGTGTGATCTGATCGTAATAAACTGTATGTCAGGCCACATGCATTTAATAGAATTTGACTTTTGAGGGAGTGAGAGTGGCTACTGTCATGCATACAACTTGTTCTTTTCTGTCCTGGACTCGGTCTTGACTCGGACTCGAGTCTTTTGGACTCGACCGGTCCTGGTCTTGGACTTGTCTTGGACTCGACAAAGGTGGTCTTGACTACAGCATTGCATTCTGCTATTATTGTCAATATTATATAAAAGATTTAAATCATTACAAGTCAATGACTGAGCACAAAAGGTTAAGTTATTTAGCTACATCAAATACTACCTCGAAAAATAGCAGGGTTGGTGGAGCCCTGGGTTTCATCTTTGCCTCCCAAGGCTAGCTCGAAAATCCCGCAAAATTCTTCCAAACTTCCTTCTCCGCATTAGTACGACGACTAAAGGGTACTTCTTTCAGAAACACTACCTTATTGTTGTACTCGACACTCGCCATCTTCTTCGTAGAATGTTCATGGTCCCGCGCAACAGACATATGATGAAAGCACGTTGTGCGTCGTTTGTGCGAGCACATAAACCCTCATAGAAAATGCATTGGGAGCATGATTTTTGAAAAAAACTGACGTACCATTCATGTCAATGGGAGCTTCCTGGTGCAAATTCGACCCTGACAGAAATCGCCCCAAATGGGCGTGGCAACACCAGGCGCGACCTTAATCTGATTGGACAATGACATATACAACCAGTTTGCCTACAGTAGATCAGTCCCGCCTTAGCAACTAGATTAAAAAAAAAACAAAAAAAAACTCCGTGTTTGGTAGTGCGTCGCACAAATCGCCCTTATGAAGGAACCGCCGCTGGCATATAATATGCACAAGCATTCATTCACTCACATGCTCACCCCACTACAATGTGATTTTTGGCTTTACTGATAATACTGATAATTTAACTACAGCAATTTTCCTGGTGCTCCTGACGATCACGTGTATGGCGGCAGTTTGCTTTCTTCTCTCTCCCCAGATGCAGCAGTTGGTTTTTGGCTATTGTTGTCTATCTTTTCAAGCTCTCTCCTTTCCTCTCTCTTCACTTTTTCTCTCTTTTGGGGAAGTTTTACTCTTGCTGGTGAGTGAGGACACCCTGATATATGCTCCCAGGAACAAAAGAATGTTTGTTTTCTGTAAAATGTCATCTTTAAAGAAACCAGACCATGAGATTGAAATCAGAGCAAAACATAGAACCAAAAACAAAGACCATGACAGTTCAAGGTAGGAGGTCCAGTTGATATCTGTTTCCACAGCTTTAATTCATGTATCATGTGACCAAAGCCTTCACTTTCAGAATCCCTGTAGATCATGACCATGAATCTTTAGCACATAAACAAATAATAGATGCTGTAATCACTTTTCACTTCTGATATCCAGAAAACTCTTCCGTAAATAGTGATCTCTACCCGCTTAATCCAAATCAGGAGTCATGGGGCGGGGGGGCTGAAGCCTTTTCCAGCTGCTATTGAGCAAGAGACACAGAGAGAAAAAGCACCTAGGAACAATTTAAAGTCACCAATTAACCTAACACATAGGCCCAGGCCAGGATTCGAACCAGGAATCCTCTTCCTGGTGTGGTGGTCAGCACCATCACCTCAGTGCAGCCAAGCTTTATTGACAAAGCGCCAAATCACATCCAATGTAATTTTAAAGCACTTCAAAGACACAGTCCAATTCAAGCCAATTAATTTAAATAAAATCATTATCAAAACAAATTGATTAAACTTTAAATGAGTCCAATTCATACAGAACCAATTAAAGATAAAGTTGCCTAGCTAAGGAAATCAACTGATTGTACCAAATCTTCTCTCTGATCCAATCCCCCGTCCTGAGCATGCACGAGGTGACTGTGGAGAGAAACAACTCCCTTTTAACAGGAAGAAACCTCCATCAGAACCAGTAAGGGGGGGCCATCTGCCTCAACCAGCTGGGGGTTGAGAGGACAGGA
Source organism: Odontesthes bonariensis (assembly GCF_027942865.1). Lineage (NCBI taxonomy): Eukaryota > Metazoa > Chordata > Actinopteri > Atheriniformes > Atherinopsidae > Odontesthes > Odontesthes bonariensis. The sequence continues at coordinate 27,814,890 of NC_134527.1, forward strand.
AAGAGGGGACAACAAGCACCATAACACCAGGCTGAGAAAGAGAAACACAAGTTGATTACAACAATTATGTCATATGAACATGGAGAGTAAAGAGAGCAGAGAGAGGAGAGGTGCTTGTCTTGGCTTTTGGCTAATGAGGCAACTAATATGAGATGTTTAGAGAAGCAGATGTACCTCATAAATATTCCAAATAAACATGCTTAAAAAGCCACAGTCTTTTTTGCCCGATGAATTATTTCTTTTTGGAGCTCAGAGATTTTTGCAGGAAGATGAACAAATATTTAGTGGAACAAATATCATCATGCAAAGACTAATTTAATTTGAAAAAAAGAAAAGTACAGTATATTAGTTTGCTGTTATCCACAGGCACAGTAATAATCTTCTTCCCTGGTTTGTCTCCACACTCACAGTCAAATCACTGCAGCGTGGCGGCCGCCTCTGGAGGTTTACTTCCACAGCTCAAATTGCTTCCTCTATTTTCCCTTTTGCTGTTTACTCCCACTGATATTTTGTTCATTCAATAAAGACTTTCCTACTATGACTTATCAACATGTGTGATGTGAAAAAGGTTTACAGCAAACACACACTTATTAACACTGGGATACAGCACGCACACTGCTTCTTAGTAGCTTCATTTCGTCGTTTTTAAAAAAAATATGTATCTATTATAAAGCTGGATGTCACAAACATGTTTCATATAGATTACCACATGGAGAAGTAAAGCTGGGAAAAGCTGTGTGATACAGGAAAGGATAAAAAAAAATTTAAAAGAAATGAACTCATCTGTCAGGTATGACTTTAAGAAGAACAGAGAGGCTGTCAGAAATATATCAGCAGGAGATATTTTATGTATAAAATAATTCATTTAGCTTTGTTTACATCTTAACCAACAACAATCATTTCACATACTGTGACCGTAAATCACCAAAAGAGGATCAAGCTAACTCCAAGCATATATATGTCATTACCAATCATAGTCACAAAAAACATCTGCGAGACCAAGGACCTTTGATACATGATTACATTATATTAAACCTTAAATCCTCATTATTTTTACAGTGTTTATAACCCCTGTTTAAGATTTTAAAGGTTAAAATTAATGTGCTACTTATTTTTACTGAAACCATTTTATAATTTACCCCAAAATCTGTATTTCACATTAGGTCTTATTTTGTTTATCAAACACAAATGACCCACAAACAATGAGAATAGTCTGGATACAAACAGGAAGGCCTTTGTTCATAACAACTGTCATCATTTTGAAGTACATGATATCTGTAAATTGTTAGAATTTATTTGATTATTCATTTTAAAAGGCTTTGTAGATTATTCTAAAACCTTGTTTTATGTTTACTTGTGCGATCTCTATTTTTTACATGCATTCCAGAGTTTTAAGTTTGATATTTGACATTAAATAGAACATTTCAACAATCTAAGAAATCCTTTTTTTTTTTTTTAATTGTAATATTCATGTAGCTGTGGCCTGTAAAATACTATAAAAATAACATGGAAGAAACAGGCCATGAAAACACAGTAATTTTCCATGATAAAAAAAACAGTTTACATTTACATGGGATCGTGTGTTTTAATAAAAAATGTCAACACACAGTGGTAATAACCACTAAACTGCCTGTATATAGGCAGAAACTTTTAAAATTGCAGAGTATTATTATTAAATTATTATTATGGATTCAAAGTAAACACAAGAAACTTGTGCTAAAGAAAAAATGGACCACTCAGTGAATAATTCCCTATAATCCCTATAGACCAGTGCTGACCAACACGTCATTGGGGTCATCAGGTGGGAACCTCCTTTCATCAGTGTTTCATCTAGTTTGGCCCACGACACCTCCAGGAGGCTAGTAACAAACTCTACTGAACAAGTTTGTATTGTTGCAAACATAATAGATTTCATCATGTTTGATGCCATTAAATATCATTTAAAGTCAAAATAATTGGCTCTATATATCGAACCCTGAGGAACACCACAGGTTTTTCCTCCCTGGCTATCATTCTGTTTCTTTAACATTTACATATTCAAACCTGTAAATAAATGTACCATCAACAAATACTCAATTCTATAATTGATTCTTACTAAAATTCTTGCCTACCAATGATTCACATTATGTTGTAATAGGTTAACATTTTTAATGATTTGTCTCTAGATACACAGAGAAATCTCTGAACATGAGAAATGCGACTGAAAACCAGTGTTGGGGATGTTCAGGCTGTGCATTAAAAACAGACGGATTCTCTCATTAAATCGCTGCATGGGCTCAAAACACCTCTGAAAATCATAATCAGCAAACACAGCTCATCTCTGCTTCCACACATGAAGTTAAAACTCCACCAAGATCCGGAAACTCTGCTGTCTTCTCTGCACTCAAGCTCATTCAAGTACAAACTTTACACTCGTATTTAAAAAGCGCTTGTATTGGAATAATGGGAAGCTGTGTGATGTGTGGAGTGCATGAATAGCCGCATTCGGACTGTAGGAACCTTTGGCAGTTCCTATTACCTTTTAATCCATGGGGCCGTTTTCTCCCGCATTCGGACATACAAGAACTCGGGACCATCGCCCTCAGTTCCTATAACCATTTTAGCTCCTTCTCCAAGGCTGGGTCTTTTCTTGGTTCTATAGGAATAAATTAGGTGTTTGGTGGCCGGTAGCTACGCCCCATGTCATGCTATCACGGCTGAAATGTTTACTCATATGACACAGACACAACTAGCGCGTGTTTAATAAGTTAAACTTACATGTTGTCTCCTTTGTCTGCGGCGCTCTGCTCTCCTTTCTTCCTTCATGAAATGAAGAAGTATCGCCTGCGCTCGATACTGACTCTCTCTGTGTGCTCTTCCAGCCTCGATGTTAGACGCCGGATGTGATCGTCCATGATTAATATCACTATCATGCAGACCATGAACATGGTGGCCTCCCCGCTCTCCATATTAGCTTCTTAGTGGTGTTTTTTTCTTCTCTCCTTACTTTTACCGGGTTTTGTTTTGTTGTTGAATGTGGCGCCAAAGTAACATGTCACTGTCGCAGACGGCTGCGCCCGTCCCGACCTGGTCTCGACTCATGTGCGAATGCGGACTGAAACAGTTCCGCTGGGGAAGGACAGTTATCAGAACGAAATTCGAGGAGGACCGTTCTAAGAACGGCTCTGTCCAATGCGGCTAATGATGGTTCGTCTTTTAAAAACATTTTTCACAAAAATGACTACCAGGCAGACTAACCTCTTTTAACTTACCTCTCCCCTTGTTTTGTGTTGTTCTGTCGCGATAATTTCATGCATATATTCTAGATGGTTATCCTGCTAACCTCTCATTGCTGACATGAAGTTCATCTTTCTGTAAAAAAAAAAAAAGCTTTATTTCATCGAACACTAGGGGATATAGTTTGTATATTACGGATCAAACAATCACATAAATCAGTACTTCCGTCTGGCAGTGCTGGGCGGTATACCGGTTCACAATTTCGTTATGATATGAATTTTTAATATACCGCCATACCGGTGTATTTGATTTACACAACGGGGGGAACGCTGCGTCGCGCGACATTGTTTGAGACGAGACCCTTTTCAGTTGCGCTTCTAAACACGCATGTTTACTGTCTATGGGTGCGAGGTGGTAATAAGCACTTGCGTTACACGAAGGTGAAGGTGGATAGGATAGACATGGAAAGTTCCGAAATCGAAGCTGCAGAACTTGTGCCAAAAAGAAGGAGCCGGTGTTCTGTCGATTTCTCCTACTTGTTGAGAATTGCTACTTTGTGGTTTTGTGCATGCGCCGAGCCGATTTTCTAAGTTTCGTTTTCACGCCCATAATGTTTTGCTATCCTGCGTCTTGGTGTGTAACTGTAACATTCTCAAAATCCTGATTATTTTCTCTTTTGGAAGACATGCAAAGTAATTGTCAAGTTGGGTGAGGGAGGACACGGATGCGGACTTCAAAAAATAAAGGCTTGGTTTATTAAAGCAAAAACAAAGTATCAACATAAAACGCGGCTGAGCCGGAATCAAAAAACGTAGCAGAGGAAAAAACTAACAAAAACACTTGGCATAGGATATATAAATACTTATCTTGGGGAAAAACTGGTAGCATCGGTGAGTAAACAAGGCAGGCATGAATGGCAACAGGTCAGGTAGGTAGACAAAGATCCGGCCAACTGAGAGGGGAGACTGGAAACTAAATAGGGAGTGAGAGTGATTGGAGAGTGAGTGCAGCTAAGGGAAAAAACACAGGTGAAGTGAGTGAAACTAATGAACTGAGTGCAGGGAAACTAAAACTTGACTAAAAACTAAACATGGACTGAACACAACAAACATAACCTAAAACATGAAACTAAAAACGAGTCCATGGACGTGACAGTAATAAAACACTTATCGTATTAACAAGCAGTTAGCTTAACATGCACAAATGGGGTGTCTGAAATATGACGCATATTTGAGCATGTTGAATAAGTGGAAGGCACCTATGAAAGTTACGTTATCCACGAGGCAGCGGCTTTTCTCTCTCACAATAAATACACAATTTTTCTCTTCTATATAAAAACATTAATTAATAACAGCGATGCTGTTTTTAGGAATGGAAGAAAACTGGACTACAGTTCACAAGTACCTTTCTGAGGGACACTTCTGTCTTTATTTAGGTGACTCTGCTCCATCATTGTCATGAATGCATTGAGAACAGGGGGAGCATTATTTGACAGGGTGTTATTGGAATATCAAAATGTGCTACCCTCTTAAATATTGATTAGAAAATGTTATGAACATACTGCCATTCATCCTACAGTGGCAGTGAGGTGATAAGTCGTTTTACATGAATGCATTGAGAAGGGGGAGCATTATTTAACAGCGTGTTATTGGACTATCAAAATATGCTACCCTGTGTGTAATGAAATAAATCAATTTTATTACACTTTTTATAATTACACACATGAGAGACAAAAAAATACTTACTTTATGACTTTATTTGATATACAGAGGTAGAAAACCATAAAGTAGCATTTTTTGATAGGGTAGCACAAATCGATAGACAAGCCTATCGGTTTTTGCGGCGGTAGCATTTCTCGACGAAGTAGCACAAATCGACAGAACACCGTGTCTGTAGTTTGGAATTTTTTTGGTTTAAAAAAATCCGACGTCGACCAAACAACCATTTTATGCAAGTGTTGTCGGGCTACAGTTGTCGCTGGAGGTGGCAACACGAGCAATTTGCTCCATCACCTTAGCCGTAAGCATGTCTTATAATATCAAGAATGCATGAAGTTAAGGTCAGCACCCGCCACATCAGCAGGTAACACGGGGAAAGCAATCCCCCGAGCGGATCCCCCGAGTCCCCCGTAGTTAGTGTACACTGCCTAATTGTGATCATTTCAGTGGAGTGGTGAGTGTGATTTGTGCACTACTTACGCATTCAGGCGGTCAGCAATGGTTTGCCACGCTTGCTCCCTTTGTTTTTTAACTGTGGCAGTATTTCCTTTTTGTTTTATTTTCTCCTTCACCTCTTCATAGGTTTCCATTAATAATTATTGCTCCGCTGGGGAGAAATACGCCGCCCTTGTTGCCATGGTGAATCAGTGAATCTATGATCAATCGTGGGGTCTATTTAAGCAAGCCGTGTGCAGCACTTATCCAGGATCGCTTTCACCTGGCTTAATGAATCCGTGTCTGCTCATCCTGGATTGGCCTTTGTGCAACCAACTAAGCCTGGGCGCCCATGTTTTGGATTCCTTGAACCCGGCTAAGTAATTCATCCTGGATGTCTTAATCCTACTTTTGTGCAACGGGCCCCAGATTTCTTTTTCAGAGAGCTCTTGCTTATCTCAGCAACACAACATATTACAGCAGCATGACTCTGTAGTAAAACTGAACTATGTACAGTCCAAACCTGAAACCCTTTAAAGCATCTGGATCATCATCACAGACTGAAACAATGAGCTTCTTAAAACTTTCCAAACATAACAGTTGGTTTCTGGAGTTAATAAAAGAAAAGATGATGCAGCATAATGGCAAATATCTTACCAAACTTTATTGAAAAATGTAACTAAAGTCAAACTCAAATTTTTCATGTTGTCTTTGTACTTTTCTCTAAAATATAGTTTAAATTATTTGAAACAATTGCATTTACCTTTCCCACATCTCATACTACCATGGGAACCTCTGGGATTACAGCCTTTTTCACAGCCAGGACAGGGACTTTAATTTATGTCCTAATTTCTTTTAGATCTCAGTTTTATGTTTTTGAAAATGTATGTGCGTCTTTCTTTTGCACACTCTCTTTGATAAAGTGCTTTATAAGAAGAGCGTGTGTGTAAAATAATACACCCTCCAGGGTTTCACGCAAGCAGAACATTAAGCCTCATGCAACAACCGTTCGCGCAAATTTGCGCATTCACGCATCTTTTCGTATTTTACTTTTTCTTTCAGGTACGAACAGAATTTACGAGTGATCCAGACCTGTCGTAGGAGTTTTGTAAAATAGTCCGCTGTTATTCGAATCAAGTTTGCTTGACTAACGGATTGTATATTTAATTACTTTGAAAAAAAACATAAATAAATATATACATTATACCCCATGATGCTGACATTATTCTGTTTGACTTAAATGATGCACTAATTGAAGGTTGATTTGACTCTGTATATAACAAGGTCAATGGGAAGTGTAACCAGCGGCTGACTTGCTACTTTGGATGCTTTAGCGCATGTGTGCTCCGAGACCGTGTAGACAGATAAATGACTGACATCCCAATTTAGATTGCCAAGGACTGTGCTGCTGCAAATATGCAGCTTGCTAGAGCCACAACTCCAGACAGAAAGACGCCGATCAAACCCAATTCCACCACACGTCCAGGTCCTCACCACCCTTGGATTTTTGGCCATGGGAACCTTTCAGAGGGAGATTTGAGACAGATCGGGGGTATCCCAGTCCTCTGTGAGTCTTGTGCTCCCCTTGGTCATCAAAACTCTCATCTCAGTTTATCACCCATGGTACATCAAATTCCCATACACCGCTGTCCAACAAGTACAAATTAAGAGGGATTTTCATGCCGTGGCTGGACTGCCAAACATAATCTGAGCAATAGACTACTACACATATATGCATCAAGCACCCGTTGTGGAGCGCACAAGTGAGCTGAAGGCCCAGGTAGACAAAAGACCCCCCTCATGGACCGCCCCATCAAAGAGCCATCATGATGAGGCAACAACTGATTGCACGGCTTTAGTTGCAGTCATCGAGCGCCTGGACATGGCGAGACATTTTTTTTAAAGCCATTTTCATATCAAAGCATTTATTTTTTATTTCAGTGACATTACGAACTACAGGTGACACGGAATTAACAGCACTCGTAATAACATCCCAAATTTCTTCGCTTTAGCAGGTCCCGTAATTCCACTATGACATGCTAAAAATGTCAGATTTTCCTTTTTGGATCTCTGAAAGCAGAACTTCAGTCTCAGAGGCCGTAAAGTTGTTCTTTTTGTGCCTTGATGCCATTCTCATGACTCAACACTCAACACTTCCTGGCACAGGAGAGAGGAAGCGTATTCTTTTATGGTATCATTTTGGGCGTGGGGTATGCAAATTTACTATCCTCGTGCCCTTAAATACGCACGGGTGGCATTAATCAGTTACGCAGTCGTTTACACACTTTTTCTTAAGGTAAGAGCGTTTGTTGAATATGACGTGGCGTGTTCGTACGAGACCTTACGAAAAAAGTAAGAGAAATTTTGGAATAAAAATACGAAAATGTTCTTGCATGAGGCCCATTGTGTCTCTCTGTCCAACATCAATGTCCATGTTGCTGGTGAGGGATCTCATCTCTGTTGCTGCTCTGCTGCCTCCTTCTTGGTTGTCGCAGTTGAGCAGCATGACCTGTATTCATGTGTAAAACTGCTACATGCTGGTATGTTTGAATAAACTCTTCATTTACTGTGGAATGAAAGGATTCAAACAGCCTCACAAAGATGAAGGTGGTGTGAAAGTCTGACTATGAAACTTGAAAAGAGTAATTTTATGCAGTGTTAGCTACATTCAGTCGAGGGTCCCTACAGAGAACAGGATGGCTGACTGTGTGCAATATTGTAAATAAGAGAACAGTAAAGATGCCAGAGAGAAAAACAAACCTGTGTAGTGTGTAGCTTTTGATAGTTTTTGGTTCATGATGACCTGGTTAGAAAATGCTGATGGAATTTTTTTCTCATTTTTAAAGAGACTTTAAGAGAAGAGAAAATTATTTATTCTCCAGTTTATTCAATTACCTCCTATTACATTAAACCTTGACCATATTTGATCGTCTTCGTGGCTTTCCTTTATACAAACCCACCCCAGGCCACAAAATATCCACTCTATACACTAATATGTGTCACAGCACTTTTAACAACCGCCTTCTTTTAAAGTATGCAGATGACTCTGTAATTGTTAGCCTGCTGCAGGGAAATGAAAATAACCACGGCCCTGTTGTTGACAACTTTGTCAAGTGGTGTGAAGACTCTTACCTACATCTTAATTTAACAAAGACCAAAGACATGGCTATTGATTTTAGGAAGAATATCAAAACACCTGAACCTGTTAGGATCAAGGGACAAGTCATTGAACAAGTGCAGTCCTATAAATATCTGGGAACAATCGTTGACTCAACCCTAAACTTTAAAGAGAACTGCAAAGGTGTGAGCACGAAGGGACGCCAGCGGCTGTTCTGTCTGAGGAAGTTGTCTCATTTCCACATTGATAGGACCATGATCACACTGTTTTATCATGCTTTTATCGAATCTATTTTAACCTTTTCACTTGCATCATGGTTCGGAAACTTGTCATTAAAAGAAAGGAGTTCACTCAACCAGATTATTAAATGGTCAGGTTGGTTGATCGGGGAAACACAGCTGGGCTTGGAGACGCTGTACATCAGAATCAGAATGCCTTTATTGTCATTATACGTGGTATAACGAAATTTAAAGCCACCAAAAACAGTGCAAAGAGTGCAAATATGAAAAATGTAAAAATATATAAGTAATGTAAAAAAAAGGGAGAATGTAAGGTGCACAGTTTTTTTTACGGTAATAAAATAAATAGAATCAAATATGGTGTTAGTGGTAACATATAAAATAAAATAAAATAAGGTGTTAGTAGGTTCAAGTATGTGGATGTGGATATATTGCACACACAGAGTCTGGTCATAATTTGAATATTGCACAAAAATTGGGATTGTCCAAAGGGATGATCAGTGAGTGTCAGAGTTTAGACTGGTTATGGCTTTGGGGAAAAAGCTGTTTTTAAGTCTGCTTGTCCTCGTCCTGATGCACCTGTAGCGCCGCCCTGAGGGCAACAGGTCAAACAGGGCAGAGTCTATGGAGAGAGATTAGTCTCAAAACTACTGACAAATGTGTAAATGACAATCCACCAGTTCCACATACATCACAAATACGTTTCATTATTTACAAATAAATATATTTCATTTTGTGTCTCACAGTCTGCGTTTTATACAAATACTGTTAAATTCATTAATACTCATTTTGGTTTTTATATATACATCATGATTTGGATGTGAAAGTGAACGCATTAGTTTCAAATTTTGTTGCATATATTTGTAAAATCAAAGTTACAACATTAGAATGTATTTATAAATTGGTGCATCTGCATTTGTGGATTAAGTCACAAGCCTGTTTTCTGTGCCGTATTTTTGTTCATTTTCTCTCGTGTTTTTTTGGATTTTGAGACTTTCCTTTCGCCTTTCTGCACATGATCCATACACAAATGCAGCAGCCCATTCACAAATGTGCCAAGCAAGCGAACGAGCTGCCGCTAGGGGCCGCTGTTGCTAAGTTTCACTGTGGTTATGGATGGCGGTGCTCCTAGCTTCCAGATAACAGCCCTGCTGCCAGCAACAACCAGGCATCGCTCCAGGAGAGCGGCATGGCGGGTCAACCGGTGTCATCTTCAAATGGAAATTCGTCTACAGTGAGTAAAAATATAAGGATCTGTGGTCATTAAAGTTGTGCAATAAACCACAGATTTTACCGTGAAAATTGTATAATATTTCAGTGAGCCTAATTGTTAGCTAACCCCATCGTTTAGCTAGCTAGTCATCATCACAGTGAAGACTACGACGCTGAAGTTGGCATCCGATTCGCGAATTAAAGTGGTGGGCATAAAGGGCCATTTCATTGCATTTTTTGCATTTTGATCGAACAAAACAAGGTCCTGTATGGAAATTACAATAGTTACACTGCTCAAATCTGGATGGAATTATTCCAAAGAGGCTATAGATTCATTAAAACCTTGTTTGGGATTTGTGAAACCTTTTTCTGATTTGTGAAAATACAGAACAGGGCCATTTCACTGCATTTTTGGTATTCTGATCACCCTGAACTGGGTCCTGTATGGAAACTACATTACTTAGACTGCTCAAATCTGGATAGAATTATTCTAGAGGGTACAGAGTCTTTAAAACACATTTTATTATTTGTGAAAACTTTATTTGGTCATTGAAAATTCAAAAAGTTCCTCTGAGCTTTATTTCTTCTTTTCATTTGGACCATCCAAAACCAGAACCTGTATGAAAAATAATTAAATATGGGTTTAATCATTGATCACACGATATAAATGATATCAAACACACTTTAGAATTTGTGAAACCTTACTTTGTACCAAAATTCACAGAAGTCCTCGCCTCTCCATGTTCATTTTAATTTCCATGAGGATCTCCTGTCTTTCACTACATAGGAAAAATAAAAAGTTCATGCATTTTACATCACTAACTACTTACAAGAGTCTTCTTCACTTGTTGACTTTATTCTCATGTTCTTTTATCTAGAATGTTACGGGGTAACAATAAAGTGTTCCGAGCTGAGGAAATAAAACAATGACAACGGATGGCTGATGTTTAAACGATCATTTATTGCAAAAGAAAAGTAATACTATTCAACCAAAACCTAGAAGAAAAACACAAACCCAACGGAACCTGCTGAGGACAAACAAGAACCTAAATGTTTAACAGACCAACAAAACCCAATATCAAACTGTTAACCTCTTTCCACTGAAAGAGTTACGCTTCAGACAACCTGCACAAGCTATTGGAACACACTCCAACAATAGCTGGACCCATTGGCCCCACTGGCGCGTCTTCCAGCATCTTTTAAAGCAGCCCAGCTGATTAGAACTAGTTACCTACAGCTGGGACAACTTACCTGCTCACCAACTCACCTGGCTGCAGTCCTAACACACACACACACACACTAGATACGACCCTTGGGTCGTAACATAGAAACAATGACTTCTCTCACCTTTCTTCCATCTGCCCGTGGTCAACCTCTGCCACCGATTCAATCACTTCCAGAGCCTTTATTGTTGCCTGCATCAGACATCCCATAGTCCAACCATTAATATGCCCTATTCTGTATTGGATGCTTTGATGAAATCTGCATCACAAATTTATTGCTGTCATCTCATTAATCTTTCCACTAACATGTGCTATCGTTTCAGACCCTGCTTGTCTTCTCCTGCTCCCATCAGTCATCTTACCTCCCATCTGAGTGCAGACAGAACCTTCTTCATCCCTTTATTAACACTATCTTAGATGTCTGTAAAACAACTGTTCAACATTGTCTTAGCATTGCAGACCTTTAGCCTGTTTGTGAATGTGATAACCTGCCATTGTAATAATGAGATTAAAAACTGTCTATTTGGCTAAAGTTTGTTTCCAGTTGCCATTTTACAAGACACGTCAAGAAAATAAAAATGTATTTTATTTGACGTATTTAATGCAAAATAGGTGGTTAAGACCAAAAGTAATCATTTGGTTGTGCTTACATGATTTAGAATACTGTACATGAACATATGTATCTGTTAGGATGGCCATGTAGCAGCTGGATACGCAAGGAAGGAGGCTTGAGGCAGAGGTAGTGATGAACCAACACTGCACGAAAAGAGGGATTTGTGTCACTGTGGACGGCAGTGAACATCCGCGAATTTGCCTAATTTTCGGACGCACCTGGGCGCTTGCAGGCAGACAAACTTTAAGTTTGTTGAGCGAGAAAATCGTCGGAAACGAACCTGACTCGCGGCGGGCTCTCACAGCGGGGTGCTAATGGCTCAGCGATTAGCACCCCGCTGTGAGAGTGCCTGGACCTCTCACTGGCCTCGCTGGTATTGGACGAAAAAGGCACGTGATTACATAAAAAAGCTCCTGTAAAGCTGACCGCCCATTGGCCAATAAGGTTAATATATGCATACTTTATATGGGCATATCACTCAGCAATTATGATTAATAATTGTGATTATGATTACTAATATTCCTGGGATGTTTGTGTACTTCATATATTCACGTCATTCTTATAAGCTGCACTATGACTAGGCTAATGCAGGCATGAATGACGTGAATCTATTGAGGAAATGAAAAAGGAAACTTTTTTTTTTTAAAGCGCTTTTATTGCCACACCACACAATGTACATAGCTTACATTGTAATAAGAACCATATTGATAATAAAGAATTGAAAACTATATACACACACTGCTGTAGCCTACAATATACACAATAAGCCTAAACGCCGCCGTTTGGAATCCGCATTCTTCGCATTACTCCGGTCCCTGCAGGGTCTGCGGGAGTTGTCAGACGTCCTCATCCTGGATCAGAAGCTGGCTTCTGGGAGCTGTTGGAATAACCAATAAATAATCAAAACATAGTCTAGCCATGCACAGCATATTGACAACTTGTCTATAAAGTAACAAAAGTCATATTGACAGCGTATATGTTCTTACTCTCTTTCACTCTTCTGTGGTGAGACTGAGTATTTCGGGTTGGCTTCAAGACGCGCCTGTAGCACAGCACACAGGTCCGTCACGCAGCTAAAAAAAACAAACAAGAGGAATGAATAAAATGACCAGTGCTTAAAAGTATCAGTGCCAGCCGTGGTAAAAGTCAGCGCCGCTCACCCTCGATAGTGTCCCCGTCTACCTCTCTGAAGTTCGGACTGTTTGCCACCGCCTCCTTCAAGCGACTCGTTACATCCATATTGTGAGGTGACAGTAGCCTGTAAAAACAATAGGCCTATGGTTAAAAAAAAAAAACTGCATTGACGTAACGTAACATCAGGTCCAACTCAACTAGATATTGGGAGAACATTCACTTATTCTTACCCTTGACCTGGAGTATAATGCCACGGTGAGTTATGCAGGCGGCGAACTGCTTCCTATAAATTGAAAACACGAAATTCATTTTTTTAAATAAAGCAACTCACACTGGTTTTCACGTGATGGACACAATTAAGTTGAGTTTAGCCTAAAGCCACAGTCAATAACCTACTCTTACCGCGATTTTCGGATTCTGTATCCGCCTTCTCTTGCGCTCTTCAACTTCTCTGGAATGTAACTTCAGTCCGTTCTCGACGGCCATCTTGCCTCCAGCCTAGCGAATCTCTGGTCGATTCCCTCCAGAACCCTCTCCACGACCGTATCCACAGTGCTGGCCACCATACGAGACATTCCGGTCATAGCATTCAACAGGACTTTCATTTTATCTGCCTGTAAGCAAGTGAGTAAGTAAGTTTAATATACAGCACATTTAAAATTAGCGAGAACTGTCCCAAGTGCTGTACAGTGTCAACAAGACTAAAATTAAACAATCAAATGGTCATGTGCAAGTAGAAAAAAAACACACAAACCTGTAGACCCGCAGAGAGTTGCTGGGGAGTTGAAAGCAAGTCGTCTTTCAGCCATTGTATTCCGCAAACCAGGGCAGTTTTCACAGCACGGGACCTGAGCGATTTCTGTCTGCCTTTCTGCCGCCAGATCTGCTCCTTAAACTTTTTGTTTACACTGCACGACACAATGTTTCTCATACGTGATTGAACGAGAGCTTATGCGAGCCGTTAAGCTCCACCAATCATATGCGTATACGTCATTACACGGAATACTCGCGAGACAACCTCCCGTCCTTTTGCTATTTAATGTTGTCTGACCACAGCTGGCAATTTGCACTGTTTTGACACAAAAATGGACTCTGCAAGGACAAAGAAAAGACCTCGGCGATATTGTGACCATTGTGACACCGAATTAAGCCATACACAATAAAACACTGAGCGCACTACTGCACATTATGTATACAGGCCAGATTTCTATATTTTTATTTCTATATTTCTATTTTATTTAAGAAACCTTTTAGAATATTGCTGTTGCATGCTTATTTTATCTTTATCTTATCTTTATTATTATACATTTGGACATCCAGTGCAGGCAACAAAGAAAAGAATTTCATTGTTCAGGGAAACACGTTTCTAACTGCACATATGACAATAAACCTTTGAATCCTTGAATCTTGCCCACAAAAAGCGGTATTACAAAAGAGGTGTTTGGGAGAAAAAAAAACAGATATGCATCACCTGTCACCAGCAGACAGCGTGCACCTCTTCTTTTTCAAGACAACACAGCAACAAGCTTGGCTGGAGTTGGAGGTGATGGTGATGAACGTGTAGAAACAGGCCTGCCCACCCCCCACCTCACCTCACCCCACCCCACTTGAAAATGACTGTGGCAGCTCCTGACCTGATCACTGGCATTTACATATTAAAGGCTCTCCTAAGTAGGGGAGGGGAGGGGGGCATGGGGGAGCAGTTGCCAGGTCAATTTGCGACAACTTGGGCCAAGTTTTCACTTTTACCACCGCAAATGCAGGGGCTTAACATATGCGGACATGTAAGGGGCCACATACATCCACAAATCCCTCTTTTCATGCAGTGCAACCGGGTGTTTTATTCACCAACATTTACATCAATCATACATTTTAACACGGACACATACTGCGGACCAGGAGCACTGTGGTCCTAGCAGCATTAGTAGCAACAGGACCAACTCTCTCACTGGTACAACTGGCAGCCTTATATCCTACTCTGGCTCCACCAACCAAACCCCTGGGGGATTCTGCTCCTCCCATTACACATCCCCATAACAACAACACACAAAAACCTTAAAATACATTTACCCTCTATTATAAAATCAATCAATTATACTTCCTAGCATGTCTAAACAAAAGTACCAAATCTACCAAAGACTTCCCCTAACTGATTCTGGTGCACTCCCCCCTACACCAATCAGCACATGGTACGACCCGGAACCTTTAAATGCTGCAGACTGAATGTAGGGACTCTGGAGAAGAAACATAGGTGAATGACTTTACACACAAATTTCAGAATTCACAATTCCAAACAGCATAGTCACCTCACAGATTATCACATCCTTTAGCTTCATGTATCCTTATCACAGAGCATTTCAGGCTACTAACTGACTGGATGTTTCCCTTTACAGGCCTGGTCCCCCCTCACTCCCCGCTGAGGGCAACACAGGACCTGCACACCCACTTGTTGTTAACATACACATTCAATAAAACATTTGACAATTTATTTGTGCCACATTATTAAAAATACTACTCATGTGACCTCAAAGACCAAAAGTCAGTAATGAAGATTACCTTCATTACAGTATCCCATTTTCCCGTTGTAATTTATTTTATTGTACTCTGGAGCCACGACAACACTACACATTTTTAACTGACCAAACTACACACTGTACTATCTATATTACAACAACTTAACAAGAAGTTTATTTCTCACTGGCAACCACTTGAAGATATGAAGAAATAGTTTAACCCAAAAGACATCTTCAACATTCCAGAAAGACAATCTTGATTAAGTAAATGTATTTCAACCTTACATTCACAAATTGTCTTGTCTGGTATAGGGTTAACTCTAACAGCAAAATGTAATGTTTAATATCGAATTCATCAGTGCACATAACACATAATGGCAAAATACTACGGGTTTGATAGACGATATAATTAGGAAGTTGTGGTACAGTATCTAAGATAGTGTTAATAAAGGGATGAAGAAGGTCCTGTCTGCACTCAGATGGGAGGTAAGATGACTATGATGGGAGCAGGAGAAGACAAGCAGGGTCTGAAATGATAGCACATGTTAGTGGAAAGATTAATGAGATGACAGCAATAAATTTGTGATGCAGATTTCATCAAACAGGTATAAACAAGTTAAATTTAAGACTTTTTAAGACCTTTTAATACCACTTCTAAATGAAATTTAAGACCAAACGTACGATGGAAATACCAAGTATTTCCAAGTAAACACACGGACAGTATGGTAAAATGACAAATGACAGTTGAGTTTAAGAACATCGACTAAATGTGTCATGCGAAAAGATCACAAAAATGTCATCACATTTATTACAATATTTTCAGAACATTTAAGTCCCATGAACAAATGCTTATAAAATCAAGTAAATATATTTAAAAAAAAAATACTGTTCCTTTAGAGCAAAAAGAAAAATACACAAATATTTAAAGTGATGGTTTGGAGTAGATGCACCCTAGGGTCATTTGAACTGTGACATCCAGCCAAGTAGTCCACCCGAAGTTTTTTCGATCTTGGCTGAACATCAGCTGAGTTACTGAGTTATCCCGAATAGCTTAGTACAAGCGCTAATGGACCCTGGCAGTATCTCCAAAATTACCACACTAAAATCACATGCCATGATACCAAACTTCTAACAGTAGTACAAATATGGTCTGTACTCACAAAACGATGCATTTGGAAGTTTGTACCTAGTCCAGGAGTTTATTATTATCAACACAAGCCTAATAGCTTCTCTGCTGCGAAAGCTGCGTCGACGACACTTCCTTGATCTGGGAGCTTCAAAGTAAGATGAGGGTTGATCTACTACTGTAGACAACAAAGTATATGCTATATTCTACATGAATTTTTATGTTGTAGAGTTGTGAATTTATTTTATCAATGGAGAAATTGAGCAGCCTTGCTTTGTTGGACTATGGGATGTCTGATGCAGGCAACAATAAAGGCTCTGGAAGTGATTGAATCGGTGGCAGAGGTTGACCGAAAGATGGAAGAAAGGTGAGAGAAGTCATTGTTTCTAGATAAAAAAGTCAACAAGTGAAGAAGACTCTTGTAAGTAGTTAGTGATGTAAAATGCATGAACTTTTTATTTTTCCTATGTAGTGAAAGACAGGAGATCCTCATGGAAATTAAAATGAACATGGAGAGGCGAGGACTTCTGTGAATTTTGGTACAAAGAAAGGTTTCACAAATTCTAAAGCGTGTTTGATATCATTTATATCATGTGATCAATGATTAAACCCATATTTAATTATTTTTCATACAGGTTCTGGTTTTGGATGGTCCAAATGAAAAGAAGAAAGCTCAGAGGAACTTTTTGAATTTTCAATGACCAAATAAAGTTTTCACAAATAATAAAATGTGTTTTAAAGACTCTGTACCCTCTTTAGAATAATTCTATCCAGATTTGAGCAGCCTAAGTAATGTAGTTTCCATGCAGGACCCAGTTCAGGGTGATCAGAATACCAAAAATGCAGTGAAATGGCCCTGTTCTGTATTTTCACAAATCAGAAAAAGGTTTCACAAATCCCAAACAAGGTTTTAATGAATCTATAGCCTCTTTGGAATAATTCCACCCAGATTTGAGCAGTGTAACTATTGTAATTTCCATACAGGACCTTGTTTTGGTCGATCAAAATGCAAAAAATGCAGTGAAATGGCCCTTTATGCCCACCACTTTAATTCGCGAATCGGATGCCAACTTCAGCGTCATAGTCTTCACTGTGATGATGACTCGCTAGCTAAACGATGGGGTTAGCTAACAATTAGGCTCACTGAAATATTATACAATTTTCACGGTAAAATCTGTGGTTTATTGCACAACTTTAATGACCACAGATCCTTATATTTTTACTCACTGTAGACGAATTTCCATTTGAAGATGACGCCGGTTGACCCGCCATGCCGCTTTACTGGAGCGATGCCTGGTTGTTGCTGGCAGCAGGGCTGTTATCTGGAAGCTAGGAGCACCGCCATCCATAACCACAGTGAAACTTAGCAACAGCGGCCCCTAGCGGCAGCTCGTTCGCTTGCTTGGCACATTTGTGAATGGGCTGCTGCATTTGTGTGTGGATCAGGTGCAGAAAGGCAAAAGGAAAGTCTCAAAATCCAAAAAAACACGAGAGAAAATGAACAAAAATACGGCACAGAAAACAGGCTTGTGACTTAATCCACAAATGCAGATGCACCAATTTATAAATACATTCTAATGTTGTAACTTTGATTTTACAAATATATGCAACAAAATTTGAAACAAATGCGTTCACTTTCACATCCAAATCATGATGTATATATAAAAACCAAAATGAGTATTAATGAATTTAACAGTATTTGTAAAAATGCAGACTGTGAGACACAAAATGAAATATATTTATTTGTAAATAATGAAACGTATTTGTGATGTATGTGGAACTGGTGGATTGTCATTTACACATTTGTCAGTAGTTCTGAGACTAATCTCTCTCCATAGTCAGCAGGCTCTCGATGGATGACCGGTAGAAGGTCAGCAGCAGGTTTGAGTTGAGGTTGTGCTTCCTGAGAACTCTCAGGAAGTGTAGCCGCTGCCGAGCCCTCTTGATGATGGCTGTGATGTTCTCTGACCAGGAAATCTTGTCAGAGATGAGTACGCTGAGGTACTTGAACGTGTGGACCTGTTTCACGCGCTCGCCATTGATGTGAAGGGGGGCTGTATCCGGGCTGTGCCTCCTGAAGTCGATGATGACCTCTCTGGTTTTCTTGGTGTTCAGAGAAAGGTTGTTTTCTGAGCACCAGTCTGCCAGCTTCAGGACCTCCTCCCTGTAAGTAGCCTCATCACCCCTGGAGATGAGACCAACCACCGTAGTATCGTCAGCAAACTTAACGATAAGGTTGTCCCTATGGGCCGGTCTGCAGTCGTGGGTGTAGAGGCAGTAGAGGAGGGGGCTCAGCACACAGCCCTGTGGGGAGCCGATGCTCAGCGTGCGGGTGGATGAGAGGTGGGGCCCCAGTCGTACAGTCTGGGGTCGGTCGGACAGAAAGTTCTTAATCCAGGCACATGTGAAAGGGGGGAGGCCAAGGGTTTCCAGTTTTGTGGTGAGTCTGTCCGGGATTATAGTATTGAAGGCAGAACTGTAATCCACAAAGAGCATCCGGACATAGCTCTGCTGCTACTCCAGGTGGTTTAGTGCAGAGTGGAGAGCTACGGCGATGGCATCCTCTGTGGATCTGTTCGTCCGGTATGCGAACTGATGGGGATCGAGGTCTGGGGGGAGGTGGTCCGTGATGTGCCGAAGGACCAGTCTCTCGAAGCACTTCATGATTACCGGAGTGAGGGCCACCGGACGGTAATCGTTCAGGCTAGTGATGGGAGACTTCTTTGGCACCGGAATTATTGAGGATGTTTTCAGACAGAATGGGATGACTGCCTGGGCCAGGGAGAGGTTGAAGATCCTGGTGAAGGTGGGGGCGAGTTGGTTGGCACACGCTCCGAGCACCTTTCCAGGAACTCCATCTGGGCCAGCAGCTTTCTTGGGGTTGACAGTGAGGAGCACACTTCTGACATTGTGCTCCTGGACAGTGAGTGGAGTGATGCGGGAGCCGGGTGGAGGTGGGGGCAGGGCAGGAACAGATGAGTGCTGCTGGGATGATCCAAACCGGGCAAAGAAGCTGTTTAGCTCCTCTGCCAGTGGTGCACTCAGGCTTGCTGTAGACGCATCACGACCTCTGTAGTTAGTGATGTCGTGTATTCCCTGCCATACCTCCCGTGTGTTGTTGCTGGACAGGTGGGACTCTATCTGCATCCTGTGGTCCGAGCCAGCGGCTCGCCAGCTCCATCTTGAATGATGCCTCCCATCCCTTAGCGAGTGAGTTCCAGCTGCTGCCGTCAGGACGCAGATTTATAGTCCCGAGAACTAGGACCACACACTATAGGAACAGCTTTGTCCCTGCTGCTGTCGCTCTTTTAAATAAAACCTAACGCACTTTACTACAGAGATCTATTTTACAATTTATTTATTACTTAATTCTATTTATAGAAACCCTGAGCCTGGTTTCAACCTGTATTTATTGTTCCTTGCCTTGTGGGCAATATCTACTTTTATCCTGTTCAGTGAGCATTGTGAGTACTTGCCATGTCTGTCTTTGTATTGTCTTGACCCGTCCTCTGGATCTGTCCTCTGTCAAATTAATGTCTGTTAATAAGGTGTGGGAGATGCCTTCTCCTATTCTCTGCAGAACAAATCTACCTACCTACCTAAAGTCAACTTGAACTTGAACTTGAATATCCAGGCCTGAATGAGGAGTTAGATTTGACCTCTTTTCTGTAAACAGTCATCAAATTGGATTGGTATCGTATTGGTTTGTTTTTATAAATGTTCTTATTAATTATGATGATTGACAATAACCTCAAAATGTGCCATCACTTGTTGTATACATGCATCCATTTTGTAGTACTCCTGATAAAAAAAATTCCATTATAGGTGGAGAATTCCTATGCGTGGAATTCCATTAAACTTGTCTAACTCTCATGTTGTTGTAGACGTCACTCTGACTATGCAGTAAAAATACAGACATAAAACCAAGTGGGTTGGGTTTTTTTTTACATTCACAGGGACAGAAACAGCCATGGCTGGACACCATAATAGGTGAGAAGGACTGCCCTGGTTCAGCTGGGGCCATGAGTGAAACTCTTCTGTTATATTTTTTTTATCAATAAATCAAACCACAACAAGAAAAATTTTGCTGAGTACATGGGTCTGAAATAGGAGTTATAGAGCCTGAGCTGCTGGTTGATCTGCTGGTAATATACTGGCTGTAGCCTCTTATTCAGGAAATATAGTGATCAATCATACAAGCAGATCAAAAATAAATGTTGGTCTTAATAAATACAATACAGAGCAAGGGAATAAATATATTTTCCTGAGAAAAATTCTAATGTAATCAATGCAAATAGTACCACTAACACAAAGTCCGTATTTTCTTACAAACATTTCAAATGATCATATCAGTTTACATCCGGATGTCATGATCTGACTTGGCTGTGGAGGTGTGTTTCTGATTTTCAGGCTGGGTGAGCAGGTTTCCTTTGACACCAGGGCAGAGTCTGGTTGCTGCCTGCTGTCACACCTGTTCGTCATCTGCAGTCATCAAGACTTAAGGAGCAGCAGGAGTACCAGTCTTTGCTGGATCGTTTTACCATTACCATGGTAATCAGGCCGTACTAGTCTTATCAGAGTTAATCTAAAAGTCTAGTGTGTTCTTACCTTCCTTCCCTAGTTTCATCCACAATCCTCCCGAGAACACTGTTCGGACTGTTTCCATTCCCAGCTGACATACATCTATTCTGTGTTTGGATCCACCACTGAGCCCACATCCACCACCACGGAAGGTCCACTGTGCGCAACCTGCCTGCTCACCCACCACCTACTCTGGAACACATCCTGCAGCCAGTCATGCACTGCCCCATCTTCCAGTCAGAATGCCACCAGCAAATGGTAAGACCGTCTCCGTACCTTTTTTGGAACGTTTGGATTACCACGCTAAATGTCATCTTCTCATCCAGTTACGCCTGCCTCAAATACTCCAATGATTCAAGAATCAACCTGTTCCTGTGTCCAACTTTCTGTCGGTTTCAGAAATAAACTTGGTTTTGTCCTTAAGTGAATCACGCATTAGAGTCCATTTCCTGTTTTGGCTGAGCCCCCATGACACCGGATGTCAGTGTGCTGTGGTTGTTAAAACATGGTGAAGAAGCAGAAAATGTCAAAATCACAGGAAAATGTTTCTCAATGTGAAATTGTGATATTCCATCGTCTACTCTAAACCAAAGAGTATAAGTAAGGACAACTGGACTTTTTCTTTCTCTTATTCAAGCTCTTTAGGTTACCAGTACCTGCATGACTGAGAACCCATACTGATATTCCATCATCTACAGAACATAATATCAAAAGATTCAGAAACTGGAGACATCTGTGACCCTCAGGCAGCTCTGCATTAAGAAACCGACCTGATTCTGTCCTGGAAATCACTGCATGGGCTCAGGAACACTTCCAGGAGTCATCGTCTGTGAACACAGCTCACCGTAACATCCCCAAATGCACATTAAAGCTCTGTCATGCAGAGAAGAAGCCATATGTGAACAGGATCCAGAAACACTGCCGTCTTCTCTGGGCTCATTTAAAATGGGCTGAGGCAAAGTGGGAAACTGTTCTGTGGTCAGGTGCATCAAAATCTGATGCTGTGTCCTCCAGACTAAAGAGAGGGACCATCCAGCTTATCAGCTCTAAATTCAAAGCCTGCATCTCTGATGGTAGGGGTGGCGGCATTGGTGCCTATGGAACTGTAAACCTGCACATCTGGAAAGACCAATACTGAAAGGTATATACAGGTTTTAGAGCAAAATCTGATCCCATCCAGATGACTTCTTCTGGGAAGGCCTTGCATATTTCAGCAGGACAAAGTTAAACCACATCCTGCATCTATACCAACAGCAGGAACACTTTGGTTAAAGTCTGTGTTGAATTGTTCAAACCTAAGAAATCTGTGTGATAATCATGAAAGAACAAAATGTGATCTCTGCTTCTCTTATTTGATATAAAACAAAGCAAATATACAACCTCAATCCAGCCCTCATTTCTTTATATATTTCCAGTACAACAGGAAACAGGTGCAGTAATTTATGGAAAAATGGTCCAACATAAATATAAATACAGAATATAAGGCAGAAACCGAGTTTGTACAATTCTAAGGACTTTTAAGTGAATATTTGGTCTGATCACCTTTATGCTCCAAGACAGCCTGAACCCTCTTTGACAAGCTTTCTGTCCTTTCTTTAAGGAGTCTTCAAGAATAGTTCTCCAGGCTTCTTGAAGGACATCCCATAGCACTTATTTGGATGTCGGCTGCCTTTTGTTCCGTTCTCTGTCAAGATGATCCCACACTTCTTCATAATGTTGAGGTCTGGGCTCTGGGGAGGATTCATCCCTCCATCAGACCTGTTGCCACTGATTTTCAGTCCACTTCTTGTGTCATTTGGCACAGCTCAGCCTTTTCTCCCCGTTTCCCTTCCTTAAGAACGGCTTCTTGACAGAAACCATGGAGACCATTTCTGATGAGGCTTGGGCCAACAGTAGATGGATCAGCTGAAGGTCCAGATGCATCTCTCAGCTCCTGTGTCAGGTCTTTGCTGGATTTTTTTTCCTCTTTCTTAAGGACATCACTTTCAGATACTGTTCATCTGCTGTAGATAGTTTTTTAGGTCTGAAAGTTCTTCTTTTGTCTTCCACTTTCCTCAAATGTTTTAAGGACACACTGCACACCATGCTGAGATATGCCAAGTTTTCAGCTAACAGCTCTTTGGGAATCACCTTGTTGCTGCAGAAATCCTATTTTCTGTCTGTCAAACTGTGTTATCTTTGGTGTTTTTCATAGATGAAACTAAAGAAATGATGTGTCTTTGTGACAGGCTGCTAGTAACAAAGTGCCTAAAGACACAATTTAAAATGGCTTCTTTTCCTAGTTGTCTGTGACAACTTGTAGACACAACACTGGTTCATCCCTTGAGTTAGGAGCCTTTTTTCTGCTTGAATGATTCATAGGTCAGAGTTAAGTGGCTTAACAAAGAAAAAATACATTCCTCTGAAAATGGTCAGGTGCAAGGACTGGACTGAAAATGAGTGAAAAAGCAGAACATGTCCAAAGAAAAACTTTGAAAGTCCTTCAGAAAGCCTGGGGAATTATTGATCAGGACCACTTTAAAGATTACAAGAAAGTCTGGCTACTCTGAAGGAAACAGAAAGAAATGAGCGCTGGATCAACTGAAAGGTTAAAATACATCATAGGGTATCAACGTCGCTTGTGTTTTGCCTCCCTCCAACTGACGGTACATGAGGATTTATGTCAGAGGTCCAGCAGTAAAGAACTAGTTGAAGAACTGACTTCTCCTCATTTACTCTCACATTTTCTGTTGGCTGCATCTTCCCACCTTCCAAACACAGAGATCCAGTCAGTATCACTGCTGTTCCATCTGCCTGTTTGTGACTATATTTTGTGTACACCGTACAAATAGCGGATTAACCTGTTTCCTAGCAACCACTTTAATAGCTGTGAAACTGCTGTTCCCTGTTTAGCGGCAAATTCTTTTAAAGACGTGGCTTTAAAGTGCTTGAAGAAACATGATCTGCAGTCTCTCAGTCTAACATGAATCCCTCCAAGGTATGAAAAAGATGCTGCTCAATAAACATTTACTTTATGTGTGCGATTACTGTGAGCTGTGCTTCTGCACGGGGAGTTCAAATCCAACAGAGTGGGTAATCAAAGGAAAGGAGGGAGGGGAGGAAGACGGGCCAGCTAACGGACGAAGATTGAGAGGCTGAACAGTTGATTAATGGTCAGATATTCTGTTAAATGCCCTGTTGAAATAGTAGATATGTCACCTTTACATCAGTTAACAGTTTAAAAGAAACAATCAAAGAGTTTAAACGTATGAACTCTTGCAGCTTGATGCTCAGTCTGCCTGCGTTACACTGTAATGATGTTTTTGAGGTCGCACCACAGTCGTACATCAATCCAGATTTCCAGAAATATTATCTATTTGATATTATATTACAACACTGACTACTAGACACAAGCAGTGTGGAGTCACAGCAGACACAACAGTGTGCACTGAAGGAGGCTCCTCTTTGAATAAACCATGAGCTCTCCTGAACACATGATTTGTGGATTTTCAGGGTCTCCCTAAAATATTGACAGATGCTGTTTTGCCATTAATTTCTGCACATAAAGGTTAAGTTCTGGTAGATCAGAGGTGAAAAAAGTCCAATTCTTTCCGTTACAGTCACCAGATCCAGCTTTTTATTTGCAGGATCAGTTGGCTTCTGCAGGGAATTATCATGATATATATATATTCCACCCGCTTTTACCTGGAATGAGTTTTTGATTTTTGACAGCACCATCAAGAAATGAGATACCTTCCATTGGAAAACATTTAATTTCTTAGTAGATTTATGTAACATTGCTTGTGGAACACAGGTAAAAGAACAATGGGATGCTAACTGTACTGAACAGGGTTTGATATGCACAGTTAACTATAATGATTCATTGAGGTGCAAAGATGTTCAGAGGATCTCCAGTTTGTCCACAAATGTGTAAGACGTTCATTAAAGTGTTTAAAAACAATGTTCCTCAAAGAAAGATTGGAAGGGATTTGCATATTTCTCCCTCTACAGTGCAGAATATCATAAAAGCATTCAAGGAATCTGGAGGAATTTCAGTGTGTAAAGGGACAAGCCTAATCTGGACACCGTGATCTCTGATCCCTCATACAGCACTGCATCAAGAACCGTCATTCATCAATAGCTGATAGAGCCACATGGATAATGGATTACTATGG
The DNA here is from genome assembly GCF_027942865.1 of Odontesthes bonariensis. Taxonomy (NCBI): domain Eukaryota; kingdom Metazoa; phylum Chordata; class Actinopteri; order Atheriniformes; family Atherinopsidae; genus Odontesthes; species Odontesthes bonariensis. Next base: position 27,840,172 of record NC_134527.1, read on the forward strand.
GAAACCTTTGTCAAGCACTACAATACAGAAAAGAAGCCTTATGTTAACCTTGTCCAGAGACGGTGTCCACTTTTCTGGGTTCTGAGGCATCTGGGATGGACCATCACACAGTGGAAACGTGTATTGTGGTCAGACCAATCAGTATTCCAGTTCTTTGTTGGAAGAAATGGACGTTCTGTGCTCCAGACCAAAGAGCAAAAAGAGCATCCAGACTGTTGTCAGCAACCAGTCCCTGCAGCTAGGCTCTGGGATGGTCTGGGGTTGTGTCAGGGCCCTTGGCAAAGCTCATTTCCACTTCTGTGATGGCAGCATTAATGCAGAAAAGTTCCCTGAGATTATACATCAACATATGCTGCCTTCAAGAACATCTTTTCCAGGGACAAGACAATGTAAAACCACATTCTGCACACATTCCAAAGGCATGGCTGAGGAAGGAGAGGGTACGGGTACTGGCCTGGCCTGCCTGCAGTCCTGACCTGTCCCCAATAGAGGATGTTTTGTTAGATACAGCTCTGCAGATTTCCTTTGCTGTGCTTAAAAACCTTCTTGAGATCTGGGAGAGCCAGTCTGTTAAAGACCAAACTTAAGGGAGAAGGAAACTATTTCCTTTCCTTGCTTGTGGGATTTGCAGCCTGTTGTTGTCTTAGCTGGTTTAGACCCAACAACACAGCACTCATGGTAATTAATTTGATTTGACAATCACAACTCCGCTCTTCTCTCCTCTACATCCTCCTCTTCCTCTCTATGGGAGGTATAAAGCTGGTTCACTGAGGGTGTCTCAGGTGCTGCAGTGTGATTACACTGCATGTAATAATCTGCCTGACCACCATTTTCTCACATATTCCCACTGTGTCTTCATCTCTTAATAATAAAGTTATTAAATACTTGGATTAAAGTGTAAATCCCAGAAGAAGTTCTTCAGCATCTTTACTTCATTGCTGCTTTGTGCTCCACTATGAAATGTGAATCGGTCATTTGTTCTTTAGAAGAGTTTGCAGGAAGGAGTGGGCTCTGCTCACGCTCAACGGATGCAGAGCCCCACGCCCCTGCCAGGAAGGAGGCAGCTATCTCATACATTCATATTAGCTCTAAAATTCCAGCCACTTGTGGTTCCCCAGTTCACAAACTCTTGTCTATGTTGGATACAGCCCCCTCCCTAACCTTCTGTTTAGTTTTTTTTTTTAATCCAGGCAGGATTCGAACCAGATGCTGCAACACTGCCACGTTATGGTCTCCATGAAACCCACCACGCCACTAAAGCCCTATTCGGACAGGACTAGTTCAATGGGGGGACGTATGGTAATGTTGGTTAACCAGACAACGCCAGGGAGAAGAAATGACCAATTCGGACGGGACAAGAAATCCCTGTACTATTCATCTAACATGGGAGGAATTGTTGGTTACGCACAACCGTCACATCCTGGATGCCATGCACGTCTTCATTTCACTTCCGTAAACCCCATCTGTAAACAGACATGGCGCCGACCATGCGTGCTTGCAAGCAGCGCTTCATCCAGAACCTCCATGTTTGCAAACAGACACACCTAATTGTTTCTCTCTTTAAAAGGATGTGACGACATATTCCGTACTTATTACCGAAGGTCGCATTCGCACGGGATTAGTATTACCTATGGTAGATACTCCGGACCGTTTCACAGGAGGTAGAATTCTCGGCAAAGTTTACCAACATACTCCGCTATCTTTACTGACATGGCGCGTTCGGACGGGACTAGATTTCCCGGTTATTATTACTTTACCCCAGGTCCCCCCATTAAACTAGTCCCGTCCGAATAGGGCTTTAGTCCCCTTCACATGTGGAGATGTTTTCGATCTGCATATCTAGTGTTGGACCTGAAAATTCAAAGAGTCATAAGATTTGATCTCACAACCTCTTCAGCTGAGAGCATTTACCTAACTGAGCTCTGAGCTGTTCTTCCAGACACTTGGATGTGCTCTTCTACAGCTTTTCTCTCTGTACTTTGAGGTTTAACCTATAAAATACAAAAATACATCACCTTACATTCATTATTTTCCACAAATTCATGCCTTTAAGACACCCTATGAACTGAACCCAGAAGCTTTGCAAATTCAAGCAGTTTCTCAACCTCCTGATCTATCTTGTCACTCTTTTGACTTACATTCTGATCACATTGGATTCTTTACTTAGGATGTTGAACTTTAAAATTTAAGGTAAACACAAGAAATTTGTGCTAAAGAAAAAATGGACCAGACTCAGTGAATAACTTCCTTTAATCCCTATATAGATCAGTGAGCAGTGCTGACCAACATGTCATTGGGGTCATCAGGTTGGAACCTCCTTTCATCAGTGTTTCATCTTGTTGGGCCCAAGACACCTCCAGGAGATTAGACAGTGATCACTGACGTCCCAGAGTCAATCCCCTAATGCCAGCCATCACTGCTCCTCACACCACAACAACCATCTTTTTTTTTTTTTTTTTACACAACCACAAGCTACCCCAGCCTCTCACCAACTGCACACCAGTCATAGCGGGGTGGGGATACAAACCCTGGTTCGGGTAGGGGGTAGAAATAGAAGAGGTAAAGATAAGTAGGTATGGGATTCAAACCCTGGTTCGGGTAGGGGGTAATGATAGTATAGAGGGTGCAAGAGGTGGAGGCATGACAAGACATACTAGCAGATTCAGCAGACAAACTCACCTAAACAGTCCTACAATCACTAAAAATGCCAGCAAAAACAAAGCCATACAGGCCAACTCACCTAAAATGGCCGTCTGGTTTCAAAAGGCTCACATGGGCCACACCCTCCACTTAAATATCCTGGATTTCTTCCTTGCTTCTTCCAAGAGTCTGTTTACCCTAAGTGCTCTCGCTGCTGGGCTACCAGCTACCATTCCTTCTTCTAATCCAAATCCACTGACTGGACTTTACTGCCTCATCTGACACTTCCTTCACTATTTTCCTCACACTCTGTCCACTTACACCCAGCTTCCTCAACAATGAGACAACAGACTTTGCAACAAATCCTCTACATCCTACTTCCACTGGATATATCCTAACTTTCCATCCTTGCTGCTCTTCTTCTGCCCCTAACTCTACATAACTAAGCTTTTTCCTTTCATATGCTTCTACTCCTAAGTCCTCCCAAGGAACAGTCAGCTCTATGAAATAGACTCTCATTCTACTCCTAGAACACAAGACTATATCAAGCCTTAGATTTGTAAAGGCTATTTCCTGGGGAACAACAAGCATTTCTTAAATCTACCTGCATCTCCCAATCACAAGCATCCTCGAAGCTGCCTTTCCTCCTTATTGTTTTCATGTGAGTTCATTCTGGTCCTAAACAATATGTGGTTCAAGCAGTGTCAAGCCCCTGCTACTCCCTACAATACTTGGTTATGTCGCCAGGTATACTGGCCTTGTGACAGACTAACTTTACAACCTGACAAAATATGCCTTAGAGTTGCAGTACCTGAACATAACGAACATAACAGGTCTCCATTTACCCAGAGTTTTAGGTTCTGGGGAGTTGGTACATCATATGTTGCCCCTATCAAAAATCTAATATTCCTTTCCTCCATACTCCACAGCTCTTTCCAACTCAGCTTTTTTTTCTCTACACTTTCCCCATTCAACCACCGTCTCTGCTTAGCCTGAGCTACTGCCTTTGTACTCCTTAACATTTCCTCCTGTTGAACCTGCTCAACAACTAGCTTATCTCTTCTCATTGGGACCTGCTCTACTCCACACTGGTTTGCCTGGGCCAAGCCCCAAGCCTCCCCGGCCTATTTGCACATTACCTACAATCTCTGCATGTCTAAGAGTTGCTTCTGCCTCCTGAGCTGCCATTCTTGGATTCCATTTCCTCCCCTTGGTTGGGTTTGGAACCACCTTACTACCTACCACATCTTTACTCCCAGCTAACAGGAGCTCTGTCCTCACTTTACTACATTTAAACTCCTCTACAGACTAGATACCGGGAGCTTGAGTATGCCTTTCCCATACAGTGCCACTGTACTTAAAGGGGAACTCCGGGGCATTTGAAGCGCATTTCCATTGCTAGAGGTTGTCAAATACTGATAGTAGGACACAGACAGGTGCAAATCTGCGCTCCCTGTGTGGAGATAGCGCTGTTCGCTCAGCATGTCATGCGAGGCTAATACGTGGTGGCTAAGGGGCAAGCGCTAACCCTTCCACGTAAAACAACAACTTGCACACTGCAGAAACATCACACCACTTTATAAACCATCCGACAATGAAGTCACAAGCCTTACCATCAAAACCATATGCATGGTTCTCACATTACTGGCATGGGGATGTTACAAAACAACTTTATAAACAGCATGTAACTCACCGGTTAGTTGTACGCTCGCGCATGTGAAAGCCCAAAAGAGTCAATGGACGATAATCACATATACAAAACAATTATCTTCTCTAGAAAAACTGCGTTCAAGTATTTAAAACATTACAACAATACATGCCCAGTAATATTGTTGTAATGTTTTAAATACTTGAACGCAGTTTTTCTAGAGAAGATAATTGTTTTGTATATGTGATTATCGTCCATTGACTCTTTTGGGCTTTCACATGCGCGAGCGTACAACTAACCGGTGAGTTACATGCTGTTTATAAAGTTGTTTTGTAACGTCCCCATGCCAGTAATGTGAGAACCATGCATATAGTTTTGATGGTAAGGCTTGTGACTTTATTGTCGGATGGTTTATAAAGTGGTGTGACGTTTCTGCAGTGTGCAAGTTGTTGTTTTACGTGGAAGGGTTAGCGCTTGCCCCTTAGCCACCACGTATTAGCCTCGCATGACAGGCTGAGCGAACAGCGCTATCTCCACACAGGGAGCGCAGATTTGCACCTGTCTGTGTCCTACTATCAGTATTTGACAACCTCTAGCAATGGAAATGCGCTTCAAATGCCCCGGAGTTCCCCTTTAAGTACAGTGGCACTGTATGGGAAAGGCATACTCAAGCTCCCGGTATCTAGTCTGTAGAGGAGTTTAAATGTAGTAAAGTGAGGACAGAGCTCCTGTTAGCTGGGAGTAAAGATGTGGTAGGTAGTAAGGTGGTTCCAAACCCAACCAAGGGGAGGAAATGGAATCCAAGAATGGCAGCTCAGGAGGCAGAAGCAACTCTTAGACATGCAGAGATTGTAGGTAATGTGCAAATAGGCCGGGGAGGCTTGGGGCTTGGCCCAGGCAAACCAGTGTGGAGTAGAGCAGGTCCCAATGAGAAGAGATAAGCTAGTTGTTGAGCAGGTTCAACAGGAGGAAATGTTAAGGAGTACAAAGGCAGTAGCTCAGGCTAAGCAGAGACGGTGGTTGAATGGGGAAAGTGTAGAGAAAAAAAAGCTGAGTTGGAAAGAGCTGTGGAGTATGGAGGAAAGGAATATTAGATTTTTGATAGGGGCAACATATGATGTACCAACTCCCCAGAACCTAAAACTCTGGGTAAATGGAGACCTGTTATGTTCGTTATGTTCAGGTACTGCAACTCTAAGGCATATTTTGTCAGGTTGTAAAGTTAGTCTGTCACAAGGCCAGTATTGACAACCTCTAGAAATGGAAATGCGCTTCAAATGCCCCGGAGTTCCCCTTTAAGCATCTAGGAACACCTAGCCACTTCCTAATGTAAAAGCTAACTAATCTTTCCATTTTTTCTGCGATAGATAATGGAATCTCATACACAGCCAGTGGCCACATCAACCTAGGAAACAATCCAAACTGCAGACACCACAGCTTCAACTTTCCTGGAAGCCCTGATTTATCTATTCTATCCAGTCCCTCAGCAACATCTTTCCGAAACTGCACTGCCTGCTCTCCATCATTCATGTCTGCCTGGTACCACTTACCTAAACTCTTTACTGCCTTTTCCCTACTTATTGAAATGTTTTCTTCATCTATTACAAACCTTCTATCACTTACTTTCCCTCTACTTATTGAGATACTTCTAGACTTAGTAGGTTTGATTTTCATACTAGCCCACTTTAGATTTTATTAAGTCTCTCAAGTATTCTCTTCATACATGGCACTGTTGTAGTCACCAGTGTCATATCATCCATGATGGCCGTAATTGGTGTAAGACGCATGCCATCTTGACGCCAACCCACTTTGAAGCTCTAATAATTATCTCCATTGCCATTGTAAATGCTAATGGAGAAATTATACACCCTGCCATAATGCCTATTTCTAGCCTTAGCAAACCTGTTGTGAAACCTGCTGTACTTAGGCACAGTCTGATATCCTGAAAATATGCTCTTACTAAGTTTATAACTACTACAGGCACTCTAAAATAATCAAACATTTCCCAAATAAGGCTATGTGTCACTGAACCAAATGCATTTGCTAGATTCAGAAATATAACATGCAAGTCTTTTTTCTCAATCTTGGCTGTCTGAATCTGATACCAAATCATGCTAGTGTGCTCTAAACACTCTGCGAAACCTGGTACTTCTGTCTTATTCACAGTAGTATCTATTAAGATATTCTTTTCTAAATAACTAGCTAATCTATGTGCAACTACACTAAAGAAAATCTTCCCCTCTACAAAAAGGAGAGAAATCATCCAGAACTGACTCAGGTCCAAGTACTCTTTCTCCTTTGGAATAAGAACGCCTCTTGCCCTATGCCATGCTCTAGGAATAAATTGTTTCTCCCAAACTATTCTTAATTGCCTCCACAAAAACTTTAGGATATCAGATGCACTTTTATAAACCTGGTAGGAGACTCCATTTGGCCCTGGGGCCGACGAAGCTTTTGCACACCTGACTAGCTCCTCAACCTCTTTCCACCTAGCTGGTCTAACATCCATCTTATGAGCTATCTCTCCTAATGGTGGCATGTCAGGGGGAACGCCTACTAGTGTACACTGCCCAAGATCTGAATATGTATTTCTTAGATACTCTTCCACCTCTGACTTTGTTGCCTTAAGCTGCCCTCCCTTTTCCTGGTTAAACAACCCTTTAACAAACTTGAACGGGTCCCTGTAAAACGCAGTCCTTACATATTCTTTCTTCTTTCTCTTTTTACTAAGATATTCAGCCCTTCTGAGTATTGCTAGCCTGCTTCTCAATTCTTCCTGCAAAACATTAATTCCCTCCCTCTTCTTCTGGAACTCTTTTCCATTGCTTTCTTAAATTTATTCTTTCCTTAACCAATATCTCCATCTCTTTTTGCCCTTTAGACTTAACTAAAAATACTCTTTCAACCCTCTTTCTATCTTGCACCCCAAATCTTTCTAACCTGACTCACGTCATCTGGCTGCGTTCACCAACTACACGCGGGGGCGTTCCCTTTCCTCACACAACCATCTGAGGAGCCTGGGAGTCATATGTGTTTTGTCCGATTAGAAAATAATGAGAGCCAATCATTAATCGCTGGGTGGGACTTTGGATGAATTGGCCGCGTTATGGCCGCCCATTCATGCTCCAGAGGGCGGGAGTCAGGTAAGCTCTGAGCTACGTCACGGGTTGAGTCATTGGGAGTGGCTGAAGTGGCGTGTCAGTCAAGATGACGGACAGATTCTTCATCCAATCACATGCACGAGTTTTAGAAAAAATAGCCCCATTTGAAATCATGTCGGTTGTGGGCTCGTCCCAGATGGTATGCGAATACCAGAGGGCGGGAGTCAGGTAAAAATCTTTCTACACCATAGGAGTAAATTATATCTCCCATCTTCTCTAGCCTATCGCTTGCATTTCCTCCTAACCTATCTAATGTTATCAACAAATCTTTATTGACTGCCTCCCATTCTTTGTTGCTATTTGCCCTAGGCCACTTAACTCTAGCTTTCTGCTCCATATTTCTCTCTCTAACTGGCCTACTCACCTCAATATCAGCTGCATCCCTTCTTAGAACATCCTCCTCCATCTCCGTAGCTGTGTTATTGATATCCTTCGGACTGTGGTTTTCTACCTGCCGCTGGACTTCATCCGACTTACTCGATTGACTTCTTAAAAAGTACTGATCGATGCGGCCACACTGCCCTTCTTTTACCACACATCTCTTTCTTCCCTGATGCATTTTAAGGCCTCTAACTGATGTTACTTTCTGCCAACCACATGGACAAACCTGGAGCTTATTTCCCTCTAGCCTATCACTTTTATTTTGTCCAGCTATGCTCTCTTTCCTCTGAGAACTATTCTGGCCAGTTCTAGCCCTAGAGAATAGGTCTGTGCCCCTATCCTTCACTGAGTCACGTCTACACCTCATAGTCATGTTGGGAGCAGGTCGTTTAGGCCATTGGCGTTTAGGCCGCAGTCGTTTAGGCCAACAGAGGAGTCGTTTAGGCCACAGGGAGCAGTCGTTTAGGCCCCCCTGCAGTCGTTTAGGCCAGGCTACCTGAGCAGCTGAAATCTTTATTATTGTACATTCGTTATTATAAGATATAAGTCAGCTCTACTGGTCTGTCTGGGTAGCCTACATATCTATGGTAAATTATTTAATAACCAACTTTAGTGTGGAAACGTTTTTTTTTATTTAATAAATGGTGATTCATAAATTCATTATTATTGTACATTCGTTATTATAAGATATAAGTCAGCTCTATTGGTCTGTCTGGGTAGCCTACATATCTATGGTAAATTATTTAATAACCAACTTTAGTGTGGAAACGTTTTTTTTATTCAATAAATGGTGATTTATAAATTCATAAAATTGTGGAAATAATCATCCGCATTGCCACATTCATTGGACAATAATGCTGTAATTATTTAGAAGCCCGTTAGATTCGCGCGGCTTGTGAGAATTAAAATAGTGATTTATAAGATAAGCATCGAATTGTCATCGTAAGCATCCGCATTGCCACATTCGTTGGACAATAATGCTGTAATTATTTAGAAGCCCGTTAGATTTGCGCGGTTTGTGAGAATTAAAATAGTGATTTATAAGATAAGCATGCATTGTCATCGAAAGGGTGACTGATCTGAAACACCACATTCGTTGGACAATAATTATTAATACCTAATAATTTGTTATTCAGAAGCCAGTTTGATTCGTGGTTTGTGAGAATATTTTTTGAATCCTGATCACATAATTTCCGCAGTAGCTGGGGCGTGTACAATTGCTTCCCTGGTTTATCTATTTTTAGAGAGAGCGCGCGAAAATGTACAGATGGCTGGTTGGCATGTGTGTCATTGATCTGCACGGATAGTAATCGCTCTGCATACAGAGCTGCAAGTGGCTTTGATGGGTTAACATTCCATACCCTCGCCTCGTTCACAGCTGGCACATTTAATTGGTCTACGCCAGCACTAATCGGCCGGCATACCAACACCTACCTCTAGTCAGGTGAGAGTGGTTTCGATGGCTTGGATGGCCGAAGTGTCCCGAGCAGTGGCGGCTCCTCCATAGGGGCGATTTGTGCGACGCACTACCAAACACGGAGTTTTTTTTTTTTTTTTAATCTAGTTGCTCAGGTGGGACTGATCTACTGTAGGCAAACTGGTTGTATATGTCATTGTCCAATCAGATTAAGGTCGCGCCTGGTGTTGCTACGCCCATTTTGTGCGATTTCTGTCAGGGTCGAATTTGCACCAGGAAGCTCCCATTGACATGAATGGGACCTCGGTTTTTTTCAAAAATCCTGCTCCCAATGCATTTTCTATGAGGGTTTATGTGCTCGCACAAACGACGCACAACGTGCTTTCGTCATATGTCTGTTGCGCGGGACCATGAACTTTCTACTTGTTGTTGTAACATTGTGGTTTTCAATAAAGAAAAAAAAAAAAAAAAAACATTCTATGAAGAAGATGGCGAGTGTCGAGTGCAACAATACGGTAGTGTTTCTGACAGAAGTACCCTTTAGTCGTCGTCGTACTAATGCGGAGAAGGAAGTTTGGAAGAATTTTGCAGGATTTTCGGGCTCGCCTTGCGAGGCAAAGATGAAACCCAGGGCTCCACCAACCCTGCTATTTTTCCAGGTAGTATTTGATGTAGCTAAATAACTTACCCTTTTGTGCTCAATCATTGACTTGTAATGATTTAAATCTTTTATATAATGTTGACAATGATAGCAGAATGTATAATGACACATTCATTGTTAATGGTGCAGTATTATATTTAAAAAAGAGAGAAATCTCACATAAGTAAGCTGCACTTAACCATGTTTGACAACTGGTTATGCTTTTCTAAGTCATATTTTCCAAAACTTCAATAAACACTTGACTTGAATTTATATGCTGTCATTTTAATTACATTCTTTAGAATGAAAATTGAATGAATCTTATCATTAAGAGCTTATGTGTTTACTTATTTCATAGAATCCTGGAACAATATGAGGAAAATAAATAAATAATGGTTAAGGTGTAATATTAACTGATTGGCAAATTATGCAAAAAATAACAAAAAATTATTTAAAATTATTACAATAAATTATGCTACCTAGACAAATATACCTCAGTCCTATGGACTTTTATGGTACTTATGGACATAACGGGGGAAATTGCAGTCACTTTGGTTATTTGGCAGACCAAATAACCCCTCGACTCTGTGTTGTGTTTATTTAAGGAAGACAAGGAGTTTCTGGACGATTGGAAATTTTATTTCCTGTGTGGGAACATAACAGGTTTGCATCAGTGCAATCGGTTCAGCTTCGCACAGCACACTCTGATGAAACTTTCTCAGACTGGAAATTGCACTACCTAAAAAAAATGTCAGGAGCCGCCACTGGTCCCGAGGTCTTCATGTGGTCGGATATAGAGTCCAGAATGAATTTAATCAAGCCAGTACCTGCTCTCAATCAGAGCTCTTCCGTCAACAGGAGGCTACCTCACGTGAGATTGTCCAATGAATGTGGCAATGCGGATGATTATTTCCACAATTTTATAAATTTATAAATCACCATTTATTAAATAAAAAAAACGTTTCCACACTAAAGTTGGTTATTAAATAATTTACCATAGATATGTAGGCTACCCAGACAGACCAGTAGAGCTGACTTATATCTTATATTAACGAATGTACAATAATAAAGATTTCAGCTGCTCAGGTAGCCTGGCCTAAACGACTGCAGGGGGGCCTAAACGACTGCTCCCTGTGGCCTAAACGACTGCAGGGGGGCCTAAACGACTGCGGCCTAAACGCCAATGGCCTAAACGACCTGTATCCGTCATGTTCGTTCCAGTGTCAGTTGCCATGTAGTCTGCCTGTGAGTCATCTTCCGCCCCTGCTCTCGCTGACTCTAGGGGTATTCTCTTTAATCTACTTGTAGCTTATGCTGGTTGTAACAAAGCTGCTAGGCCTCGCTACTGTTACCATGGATTGCTAGCCCATGGCAGCACCTTTGGCGTCTTTGCCTCCTGTCAGCTGTCTTTCCAATCTGTCACATGGTCTTTCCCTCGTTGTCAGCTGCCCTATTCACACCAGTCACTAGCTAGGCTAGATTAATACGTTCTTTCTTATACGTTATTAACCTATCTTTCCAGACTAAATTAGAGGAACGCCACTGTCTCTCCAGCTTTCTTGCACTCTGCTTTAAAGCATGCAGCTGTGAATTATACCAAGAAGCCAACCTCTTCTGACTGATTACCTTCATTTTCAGAGGAGCAACATTGTCCAATGTTGTACGCATTGACACTGTAGTGCTGTCAACAAGAGAGTCAAATTTTACTGGAGTAAAAGTGGCGTTTACTGGAGTAAAATTTAGGTAGCCGTCCTCTGTAATGTTTGCACATGGCAGTGAAGAAACTAATGATGGAATTAACTTTTTTAATTTGGTTACAGCATTCTCTGATAGACACCTTCTATATGTAACTTTCTTCTCTGAAGCTGTTGAGTAAAATAATGTAAACTCAATGTTCATCAAAAACTGGTCAGATAAGACGGGGTTATGTGGGGACACTGTTAACTGTTCACTCTCAATGCCATAAGTCAACACAAGATCAAGGGTGTGATTAAGGCAGTGAGTAGGTCTTTGAACACTTTGGGAAAATCTAGTTGAATTTAATATAGAATTAAAGTTAATATTAAGGCTGTCATTTTCAACATCTACATGAATATTATAGTTTTTAGACTGTATCTGTACTCAGCACTAACTGAGATAATAAATCTGAGAATTCAAACAGAAAAACAGAATAAGAGTAAGGTGGACAATACACAACAACAAACAGAAGAGGTTTTTATTATTTCCACTCTGCGTTCTGGTCTCAACCCTGGGTTGTCATGTTTTTGGATGACTAATAAGTTCGGCCATATTTCTACATATGAGAGCCACTCCTTCCAAAGTGGGATGGATGCCATCTCTCCTAATCAGACCAGGTTTTCCCCAGAAAGATTGCCAATTATCTATGTAGCCCACATTGTTTGCTGGACACCATCTCGGCAGCCAGCGGTTGAAGGATGATAAGTGGCTTGGCAGAGGTCAAGAGAAAACTTTGAATTGTTTTTTTGCAAAATTAGACACCAATGCAACATTAATTTTAGTGGCCTTCAATTGGCGTAACCGGGTGTAATTACCATTAATATGAATAAATATTTTACTGCATTTAGTTTTATTCTTAGCTAGCAGTTTTAAATGTGATTCTCAGGCCTCAGGAATACATTGATGTCACTGATTGTCTCTAATGTCACGTTTCTGACTACGAAGCTACCAATTACCAAGGTTTTATGCTCAGTGGGTGTATTGCTGAGTGGGGAAAATCTGTTTGAAACATGGACAGGTTGATGGTAAATCACGAGCTTGACTTCAGGGCTATGCCTCCTCTTCTTGACCATCACCCAACCAGCCTGGGGTCCCAGCTACTTGCCACCAGGACAGATGGGGGAAGGCTCTGCTCACACTCAGTGGTTGCAGATCACAACAATGCACTCATTTAAATACATTTATCATTTCTGCGAATAATTGTGAAACTACAGCCTGTTTCCAACCTGAAAAGATCAGCTGGTCACACCCATGTCAGAGGTTCACTGTTTATTTGGTGTTTAGATTAAACTAATTTTTCCATGTATCCATGCTGTGTGCTGCATGTGCTCCAGTATCCTCCAACCCTCTAGCTCTTCGTCGTCCTCAGTTCCACCCATACCATCCTCTATCTCTCCTGCCCAGCCTCCTTCATCCCCCCAGCATCCCTGTGCTCCTCCACCAGAAGCAGAGCCACTGAGGCCACCTGAGTGACTCTATCTGTACATCCCGGATCATTTCTTTGTGTGCTCTATAAGTAAAAAGCTGCCCTGTGGGTAGATGTGTGTGCATGCCTGCAGCAGAGGCCGAAATGGTGTGTGTGTGTGTTTTGTGTAGCTGGTATCACAGCCAGTTTATCAGCAGCTGGGTCCGATTGGAATTGGGCCCGAGGACAGGAAAATAATATATTGTTGAAGTGAGATCTACTCTCATCAGATCCCAGGACTCATCGTGTGTGTGTTTGTTTGTGTAGCAGATCTCTGACAGGATAAATAGACTCTCAGTTAGTGAGCAGTTGGCTTCTTGAGGGTATGAGTGCCAATATGAACTGTGTGTGTGTGAGATTCTTTATTCCCTCTTTGTTAATTAACTGTATTTTTATAATTTTCTAACATTATTTTTACCCTAAAAGGGTTTAATCTTATCTATAGATTTGGATGTTTTCAGCTTTGTACGAAAATCTATCAATTAACAACTAAAAACCTCTGTGACTGGACTGTGTGTGCTGCCATTTGTGATGAAAAGAATATAACTCCTGTGCTTTTATTCATCTCTTTGAGTCATCTCTTTGAGAAACAAAAGACAACATCCTCTGTTGCTCATATAAGCAACTTATAAGAGCTTCCGTGTCTCTTTCTGTGTGGAAACACATATATGGTGTGTGTTTGTTGTTATGCTTCATTACACATGCTCCTCAGGCTGCTGCTGCACAGCACATTTGCTCAAACATTTCCCTGATTGCAGCCTTGAGGCTGAGAAGTGCACGCTGAAATCTGTGTGGAGACGAGGTAAAGTGGTTCCGACGTGCCTTTTTCACAAAAGCATCAACAGTAAGTCCCATGTGACTCCGGACTCCACTGAGCATGCTTCTGTGTATCTTTGTGTATTTGGTTCAGCTTAGCTGCATTTATCTCCCCCATCACCACCACCATGTCACCATTAGTTGTTTGCTATAAATACACAAACGTCCGGTTTTACTCAGGTTTTTTAACACAAAAGGTAATCAAAGTATCAGGATTAAAATATACTCTCAATGTCTAATCACTAGTCATTGCTGCATCATCGTACCCAGGCTCCGCCCTCGCAGTGACGCAACACCTTCGGCTCTGCTACACTTACTCAGGCAAACTGCTCATTCAGGTGGATTCGAGTTCCCGAAAAAATGGGAACTCCACCCACTTTGTCGGGAAGCAATCAACTTTGAGCAGCGCCAAAGGCCCACGGTAGAGGTGTGTTCAAGGTAGTGACGTGGTTGAACTGCCACTTCATTCAATATCAACATGGAGCAGCGTCAAGCTTTTGACACTGCTGTAGATGCTGTAATGAAAGTGTTCGACGGGAGATTCTTGTTAAAAATCGAGCAAAGAACAGCCCTTGAATTATTTCTTGACAGGAAAGACGTTTTCGCCTTGCTCCCTACTGGCTTTGGTAAGAGTTTAATCTACCAGTTAGCCCCGCTGGTAGCTAAATCATACGTCAGAGGAAAGAGTGGTGTGATTGGCTTAAGCTTAGGCACAGCCTTTTCTGGCCACAACCAGTAGCAACCCGAGGGAGGCGGGTTGACCAGGCCATTTCGAATCGTATTCGTTATGGTCTTGGTCAGACCAGAATCTCAAAGAGATTTGAAAGTCTATGTTAATCAGGCTAGCATCATCGTGTAAGTAACCTTTTTATGTTGCAGCTGGTCACTTTTACAAGTTAAGAGTTTTTCTCTTTTGTTGAACTGCATAGATAGTATTCATCCGTTCTACTCTGACAGAGAGATCAACCCCCTGCAACTGAAGAAAAGATGGTCAACATCTTGACAACACAAACGCTGCAACTACACAAAATAAAATCATATGCAATGAAACTTAGTAGTTATAATGATGCTAACTCAAATTAGCTAAGCCTACAAGAAAGTTTTAGATTCAACTTGTGGTCTAATCTTGCAAATGAAAGTGCTTGAAACTAGTATTAAAATACCTTTTTTCTTTCAATACAACTGGAAGTGGAAGCTACCGCATCACAAGTAAACATGAGGTTAAGTCAACTCCTGAACAGATGAACTAGAGCTCAAAGACAAAGTTTACGGTTTATCCAATATGGTGGTGGCCAGCGACAGCCAGAAACCTTCATAGGTCCACCTGAACAAGACAACCATCAACCTGAACTGGAATGCAAATATGTTCACTTCCATTATGTGTAAAACCTGAGTGAACTACTTAGTTCAATGGATTGCTTATTAACTTCATTATATTCCAAAAATAAGGACAAATCTAGAGTTTGATGCAGAAATACACTCAGTAAAGGTTGTTCTGGAGTCAAAGAAAGACAGATAAGTTACGAACAAAAAAGGTGAGGGTGTCAGGACTGGGTATAAAAGGAGCATCCACCAAAGACTTAGTCTTTCAAACAAAGATGGGTCGTGGCTCACCACTTTGTCCCAAACTCCATCAGAGAATCATCAGTCGGTGTAAGATTGTAAAGAACTTTGGTCTTTCAGCATGTACTGAGCAGAATATCGTGAAAAGATTCAGGGAGTCTGGGGAAATCTGAGTGTGAAAGGCCAAGGATAGTACAGGACAATACTGCCACATGGGCTCAGGAGGAGCTTGGAAAACCATTTTCACAAAGAATCAGAAAATGGCTGCAGCGAGACGAAATGTTTTGGAGACAATGGAGGACTGCGAATTGATGAAGAGATATAGGCTAAATCATGAGGGTATTAAACTTGTGGTAGAATTAGTGTGGGATGCAATAACGTCCCCGACTAACAGAAATAACCAGATCAGTCTAGAGACAAAATGTTTGGCAACACTATGATATTTAGCAACGGGAAAAATGCAACTTAGCAATGCCGACGATTTAGGAATTTCATAACCATCAGTCAGCAATGCCATAAACCAAACCATCAACATACTCTCTAGACCACATATCATACAACAGTTTATCCGGTTTCCTTTGGACAATCAGCAACTACACAGGGTCAAAGCCTACTTTATGGCAATTACAGGCATAAAGTGGTCGGTGCTATTGACGGGACGCATATCAAAACAATTGCGCCATCAATAGACGAGGACGTGTTTGTCAATCGAAAGAAAGTCCACTCCATCGACAAGCAAGTTATTTTTGATGCAAATTTTAACATTCTTGATGTTATTGCAAAGTGGCCTGGACCGACCTACCCATGATTCGCATATTTTAATGGAGAGCGGTCTGAGGCAGCTTTTTAAGAGGCACCATGTACCAATTGGATGTCACTTTGCTGGGTGACAATGGCTTTGGTGCAGATCCTCTTCCAACAAATTAAATTTCAGTTTCATTCACAACGTTTCATGTCACTGTAGCCTTTACTAACTGTACATTTAAGGCATGCAAATGCATGTCCCAAATAAATGCAAGCGATGTTAATAATGGACATACCTGAAGTCGCGACAGCTCTTTTAAAGTCTGCAATCTCGAACCTACACTGTGATTGCAGGGCATACCATCGCTTTTTGCAATCCTCAGTAGAGCGACACTCACACTGCTGGGAATGATGTAAGCATGCTGAGGCACATTTCTTCCCATGCCTGCCGTTTCTTTTTACTTGTAACCCCGGGCCAAATTTCCCCTTAATAATCCCTCTCCTCTCCAGCACAAACTGGGCCAGCAGTAACAATTGGTCCTGGGACCAATTGGGCTTTCGTTTGCGTTTGAAAGAATCTTCACTTGTTTCACTCATCATGAAGGAGGACTAAATGCTGGAAAAATGCTAATTGGATAATTGCTAATTGATCATTTGCAGGGTGCAAATTAATTACCTCGTTGATTTAATGACGTGTAAACAAAATTAAATGAATGTATTCTTTCTTTGTATCACTTTGTGCTACTCTTGTTTGTCTTTGCACTGCACGAAAAGAGGGATTTGTGTCACTGTGGACGGCAGTGAACATCCGCGATTTGCCTAATTTTCGGACGCACCTGGGCGCTTGCAGGCAGACAAACTTTAAGTTTGTTGAGCGAGAAAATCGTCGGAAACGAACCCGACTCGCGGCGGGCTCTCACAGCGGGGTGCTAATGGCCCAGCGATTAGCACCCCGCTGTGAGAGTGCCTGGACCTCTCACTGGCCTCGCTGGTATTGGACGAAAAAGGCACGTGATTACATAAAAAAGCTCCTGTAAAGCTGACCGCCCATTGGCCAATAAGGTTAATATATGCATACTTTATATGGGCATATCATTCAGCAATTATGATTAATAATTGTGATTATGATTACTAATATTCCTGGGATGTTTGTGTACTTCATATATTCACGTCATTCTTATAAGCTGCACTATGACTAGGCTAATGCAGGCATGAATGACGTGAATCTATTGAGAATGAAAAAGGAAACTTTTTTTTTTTTAAAGCGCTTTTATTGCCACACCACACAATGTACATAGCGTACATTGTAATAAGAACCATATTGATAATAAAGAATTGAAAACTATATACACACACACTGCTGTAGCCTACAATATACACAATAAGCCTAAACGCCGCCGTTTGGAATCCGCATTCTTCGCATTACTCCGGTCCCTGCAGGGTCTGTGGGAGTTGTCAGACGTCCTCATCCTGGATCAGAAGCTGGCTTCTGGGAGCTGTTGGAATAACCAATAAATAATCAAAACATAGTCTATCCATGCACAGCATATTGACAACTTGTCTATAAAGTAACAAAAGTCATATTGACAGCGTATATGTTCTTACTCTCTTTCACTCTTCTGTGGTGAGACTGTGAGTATTTCGGGTTGGCTTCAAGACGCGCCTGTCGCACAGCACACAGGTCCGTCACGCAGCTAAAAAACAAACAAACAAGAGGAATGAATAAAATGACCAGTGCTTAAAAGTGTCAGTGCCAGCCGTGGTAAAAGTCAGCGCCGCTCACCCTCGATAGTGTCCCCGTCTACCTCTCTGAAGTTCGGACTGTTTGACACCGCCTCCTTCAAGCGACTCGTTACATCCATATTGTGAGGTGACAGTAGCCTGTAAAAACAATAGGCCTATGGTTAATAAAAAAAAACTGCATTGACGTAACGTAACATCGGGTCCAACTCAACTAGATATTGGGAGAACATTCACTTATTCTTACCCTTGACCTGGATTATAATGCCACGGTGAGTTATGCAGGCGGCGAACTGCTTCCTATAAATTGAAAACACGAAATTCATTTTTTTAAATAAAGCAACTCACACTGGTTTTCATGTGATGGACACAATTAAGTTGAGTTTAGCCTAAAGCCACAGTCAATAACCTACTCTTACCGCGATTTTCGGATTTTGTATCCGCCTTCTCTTGGGGGTGCGCTCTTCAACTTCTCTGGAATGTAACTTCAGTCCGTTCTCGACGGCCATCTTGCCTCCAACCTAGCGAATCTCTGGTCGATTCCCTCCAGAACCCTCTCCACGACCGTATCCACAGTGCTGGCCACCATACGAGACATTCCGGTCATAGCATTCAACAGGACTTTCATTTTATCTGCCTGTAAGCAAGTGAGTAAGTAAGTTTAATATACAGCACATTTAAAATCAGCGAGAACTGTCCCAAGTGCTGTACAGTGTCAACAAGACTAAAATTAAACAATCAAATGGTCATGTGCAAGTAGAAAAAAACACACAAACCTGTAGACCCGCAGAGAGTTGCTGGGGAGTTGAAAGCAAGTCGTCTTCCAGCCATTGTATTCTGCAAACCAGGGCAGTTTTCACAGCACGGGACCTCAGCGATTTCTGTCTGCCTTTCTGCCGCCAGATCTGCTCCTTAAACTTTTTGTTTACGCTGCACGACACAATGTTTCTCATACGTGATTGAACGAGAGCTTATGCGAGCCGTTAAGCTCCACCAATCATATGCGTACACGTCATTACACGGAATACTCGCGAGACAACCTCCCGTCCTTTTGTTATTTAATGTTGTCTGACCACAGCTGGCAATTTGCACTGTTTTGACACAAAAATGGACTCTGCAAGGACAAAGAAAAGACCTCGGCGATATTGTGACCATTGTGACACCGAATTAAGCCATATACAATAAAACACTGAGCGCACTACTGCACATTATGTATACAGGCCAGATTTCTATATTTTTATATCTATATTTCTATTTTATTTAAGAAACCTTTTAGAATATTGCTGTTGCATGCTTATTTTATCTTTATCTTATCTTTATTATTATACATTTGGACATCCAGTGCGGGCAACAAAGAAAAGAATTTCATTGTTCAGGGAAACACGTTTCTAACTGCACATATGACAATAAACCTTTGAATCCTTGAATCCTTGAATTTTGCCCACAAAAAGCGGTATTACAAAAGAGGTGTTTGGGAGAAAAAAACAGATATGCATCACCTGTCACCAGCAGACAGCGTGCACCTCTTCTTTTTCAAGACAACACAGCAACAAACTTGGCTGGAGTTGGAGGTGATAGTGATGAACGTGTAGAAACAGGCCTGCCCACCCCCCACCTCACCTCACCCCACCCCACTTGAAAATGACTGTGGCAGCTCCTGACCTGATCACTGGCATTTACATATTAAAGGCTCTCCTAAGTAGGGGAGGGGAGGGGGGCATGGGGGAGCAGTTGCCAGGTCAATTTGCGACAACTTGGGCCAAGTTTTCACTTTTACCACCGCAAATGCAGGGGCTTAACGTATGCGGACATGTAAGGGGCCACATACATCCACAAATCCCTCTTTTCATGCAGTGTTGGTGTTTGCATTTTATTGTAGTCACTCTGTGCCTTTTTATTGTCACGTTTTGTTTAAATTGTGCCTCTTTGTAATGTTTAGTGCCCTTTCAATGGTATTTTATGTTTTCATTAATTCAGACTTTTTTAATAGTTGTTTTGTATCACTTTATGATGATTTTACATTTCTTTGGGGGTTAGTTTTTGTGTTTTTATGCTTACTTTATGTCCGGATGGGGTCATTTTGTCTCTTTTGGCGGTATTTTCTGTCCCTGTAAAATGTATTTAGTGCATTTTTTCCTAATGTCCAAAAATAAACAAAAGAAAGCAGAACATATGAAACTTTGGCTTTTGTAAGTGAAGCTTCCTGTTGCATAAGTGTCCGTGGGGACAAACTGGGTCAGAAAAGGCAGAGAAGCCTGGGGAAGACGTGATTCAGGCTAATCAGGAGGACCCTTGGGGCCTTCGGGCTGAGACCAGGAGGGCCAGCAGCTCAGGGGTCTCCACTGATGTCCCTTTGTATGAGTTACAGCTTGTGATGGTGTGCTAATGAGGCCCTGGAACCTCCAGCTCAGCTGCAGGGTAGGTGTACCTCCTCCTCCTCCTCCTCCTCTCCTATCCGACTCAGTATGCATCCTCATGCAGCCGTCTCTGACAGACTCTCACTGTTTCACAGACTTACAGAGGGCACCAGCGCCTCTTCCGATGCAGAGTTCATTCATAGTTGTAGAAACACACAGGGCAGTTCCCGCTTTACATTGCTGCAACACATTTGAAAATATATTTTGTGATTACTGGTACGTGAGCACATACATGTGAAACAGTTTTTGATGGCCTTTTGGGAAAATTCAGAGCCAGCTGTAGGGAACTAATTGAAGGATAAATAGATGGATAGATTGAAGGATAAATGATGGATCAATTGATAGATAGATAGATAGATAGATAGACGGAAGAGCAGCTGTAAACTGTGGTAAAGGTGACTGAATGAGCTGGAAGGAAACAATGAATGAACGGATGGATAAATGGATGAATAGATGGATGGATAGATCAACAGATGGTTGAATGAATAGATTGATGGATGAGTAAATGGATCATAGATGGATGGATGAATGAACAGATGGATGGATATATGGATGGATGAATAGATAGATGGACAGTAAAGCAGATTTAAACTCTGGTAAACCAGCCAGAGATGAACGTTGGGACAAAGTAAGGTGTTGATGTGACAGTGGTTGTCAGAGTATATAAAAGGGGGCTGAGCAGAGGGGGGAGTTTACTCTGCTGATTCAGAGAAGCAGATTAAGTTTGTCAGGAGAAGTGAAGCAGTGAGTGCTGTTACCTTGGGAAC
Organism: Odontesthes bonariensis; assembly: GCF_027942865.1. NCBI lineage: Eukaryota > Metazoa > Chordata > Actinopteri > Atheriniformes > Atherinopsidae > Odontesthes > Odontesthes bonariensis. The sequence goes on from NC_134527.1 coordinate 27,861,308, forward strand.
AACTGACTCCTCTCTCATTGCTGCTGGGCCTCCATGACTTTTAATCCCCTTAATCTCAGCACACCCCATTGGAGTCATTTCTAACTTGGTTTTGATCTTATAGGCATGTGTGTGTAAGTGTTGTTTGGTTGCACAGCTGTGTATATGCATGCAAATGTGTGTGAAGTCTGAGATTATGATGAAAAGAAGGAAATTATATGGAAAGTGTTGCGGCAGAAATGAAGCTGTTTACTTTAACGAACTCAAGAGCTGAAAGAACTCGTCTTACTTCTCTGAATCTCTGTCAACTGCCTTCATGCCTCGACTGGGGCTACAGCTAAAGATAACATAAAGAAAGCCCAAAAAAAAAAAAAAAACACAGATGAACCCAAATAACACACAGCGACTTTCATTGTGACATGATTTCTATCATCCAAACCCACAGGCTGTTTTGGTTACATGTTAAAAGTAAGATTGTTCATCAAACTTGTTTTCATCTAATATTTTATCCGTAAAAATTCCAGCATCCACAGCAATCAGTGTCACTTCCTTTGATAAATTAGATTAAATGGAAGAGATGCTGTTAAAAGCAAACAAGAACTCAGACATTTGTATTGTTTATGTTTGTTTATAGACAGAAATCTTTCATCATCTCTTATTTCATCTCTAAAAATCACTGAAAATTGTCATGAAAATCTGTGAAAATATTCTTGTGTCATCTCAGTGACACAGTCCAATTAGACTCCAATTCATTGTAATCATAATCCAATCAAATCCAATTCATTAAATTCAAAATGAGTGCAATTCATATATTTTCAAAAACAATTTCCTAGCGAAGGAAACCAACAGATTTTCACCGAAACTTCTCTTTGATCCAATCCCCCGTCCTGAGCGTTCACAAAGCGACTGTGGACAGAAAAAACTCCCAGGAAGAAACATTCATCAGAACCAGAACCAGGAAGGGCGGCCATCTGCCTCCACCAGCTGGGGGTTGAGAGGACAGAAAAGAGGGGACAACAAGCACCATAACACCAGGCCAGGGATACATGCTGAGAAAGAGAAACACAGGTTGATGACAACAATAATGTCACATCCACATGGAGAGTAAAGAGAGCAGGGAGGACAGGTGCATCAGGGGAGGTCCCCAGCAGTCTAGGCCACAGCTATAGAGTCAATACAGAGTTACAACACGCTTTGATGTCGCCGCTAGGCCTGTCACGTGGTTCATGTAAGCCTCAATAGTTCCAAACGTCACAGCGCTGTCAGTCAGTTTGAACGGGTCTTAGCGGGACGGAGCACAAACACAGTAACTTTGACATTATCGACGCAATTTTTGGTAAATATTGACCAATAATGTGCATTGATTACTACACTGACTATGAGTTTTATCAACGTTTTTCTTTTTTGGATTGGCAGAGGCACATTTATCACTGTTTTAAATCATAGAGGGTACCCCTGCATGCTAGCAGGGGACAGCTATACCTTGTCGTCCTTTATACTTCATCATGCCAGTGGTCCAACTTACCTTCAGATCAACATCCTTCAACAGAGCATGATATTACTGTCTGTTACTCCTGTTGTCCCAAACACTCCATCTGTAGAAGATGTCATTCAGTCTGTCTGTTCTCTCTGGTGTCAGATGGAAAATGAGCTGAAGCTGAGCTGAATGAATTATTTTAAAGAAGCTTTAAATGACTTGGAGGGAAATATGTGGCTGTAGATGCTTTGACTGATGAGCCGGGATGAATTCTTCTTTTCTATAGTCCTCGCTGCCAGCTGCAGCGAGGACTATAGCCTCTGTACATGGGGCGTCTGCTGTACCCACTACACCACAGACCACCCCAAATAGTAAAGTTTTAAGCCTAATATTAAAGGTAGAGAGGGTGTCTGGGTGATCAGAAATACATTCAAAGGAAAACATGTACAGGACCATAAAGTTGACTGTTCACTATAAACATGTTAGTACGAAGCCTTTATGTTGCTGAAATATTTTAGATATCTGTGAGGGAAATGTTAATGACAACATGTTCTCAACCAAAATCAGTAAACTTGTGTTGTCCATCACTACAGATGTGGTGTATATATCCAGCGCATAAATTTGAAGCGCTGCTGCAGGCAAACAGTGTCCAAAACACACCAGCTGCTGGACCCCATCCCCTTTTTTGTTCTCTAATAGTAAACACAATATAGTGATAGAGTGATACTCCAAACACAGCCAAGGAGGTATAAATATATATTAGGAGGTATTGATTAACCCAACATGTGTGGAGAAAAACAAGGCTTGGGAACATAGACAAAAAACTGAATTAAAACAGCAAATACGAGTGAGGGACCATGAAGTGAATGGCCATAAAACGGGAAATATAAGAGAATCATTTGTTAGCTCTTTGAGAACACTGTGCACATAGTGTGTGTACGTCAGCCCATCTTCATCACCACCAACCCTGCATTCTGATGATATCCTGCAGTGACTTGATAAGACTCTCCTGCCTGAGGTCGAGCTCTCGTCTCCACACATTAAGGTAAACTGTAATTTCACTGATTAAATAAGACACAGTGGACTGATTGTGGATAGAATCTGCGTCCTGACACAAAATGGTGAGGACAGTTTAACTTGGGGATGGACAATCTGCTAATGCTCCCCAACACGCAAAAAACAGTTTCACATATTTAGCAATAAAGCAAAAGCTATTATGGTTTATTATGGTTGGTGTAGCCTCTGCAACTTGTCTGAGTAATGAATGACAGAGCACTATAACTGTCGAAACATATATTTCCTGATTTATTGGGAACCTCTGGACTGTCTGCATGCAGTATCAGTTCAACTGCAGTTTATAAATGTAAATACAGTATAGGTGGCAGAACCAGAGTTTTTACAGTTCTAAGGAGCTTTAAAGTGAATATTTGGTCTGAGCTCCTTTATTCTCCAACACAGCCTGAACCCTCTTAGACAAGCTTTCTGTCATTTCTTTAAGCAGTCTTCAGGAATAGTTCTCCAGGCTTCTTGAAGGACATCCCAAAGCTCTTCTTTGGGTGTTGGCTGCCTTTTCCAAGCTTCACTTGTCCAGTTTCCTCAAATGTTTTAAGGACACGCTGCACACCATGCTGAGATATGCCAAGTTTTCAGCTAGCAGCTCTTTGGGAATCACCTTGGTGCTGCAGAAATCCTATTTTCTGTTTGTCAAACTGTGTTATCTTTGCTGTTTTTCATAAATTCAACTAAAGAAATGGGAACAAATTATGTGTCTTTGCGACAGGCTGCTGGTAACAAAGTGCTTAAAGATATCATTTAAAATTGTAAGATGTCCTGTTTTCTTGGTTAGTTGCAGATCCTTGTCTGACCTCCTGGTTTGTTCTGTTCTGATCTTGGTTTCCTTTCCCTACCTTTTGAATTTTTCTACAGGACCCCTGCTCTGCATTGCCTTTTATTTGTTCTCTTCATATGTTATGTTCATATGTATATAGGCATACAATGAATGTTTTCTAAGATATCTGTGAAACATATGAGCTAGCAGCCAAACTACAAACCAACTTCACTGTCTAATTACGACTCTGTTCCTACCATTTTAAACTCTACACACTCTGCAGACTGACGTCTCTAATTATATCTGAATGAATTCCTTTTTGCAACTTCTGAATCGCTGAGCAGCAGAACAGAAAAACTTCCAGTTGAATGACCTAAACCTGATCAAAGATTGTGAAACTGATGAGGCAGAATCCATTAGATTATAACAGTAGTTTGATTTGTCAGATAAACTCGTGCACATTGTTCTGATTGTAAATAAACAGAGTGAGAGGGAGACACTGACATGAAGAGGAGAACAGCCAGTTTCAGGCTCATTAGATTGTCTCTGATGCTTTTGATTGATCATTTTGCTTGTCTACCCTCTTCTCCTCATCCTCATCTAACTCACACAAACATGCTCAAGCCAAAAAGTGTGTGTGTTAGGGAGCATACAGTGTGTGTGATGAGGGAGCAGCAGGTTGGTTTGATTCAATAAGAAAGCTATTTTCTCTCCTTCCGCGTCTGAGCTGGAAACAATCAGTCTTCAGGGTGATGTTCCTCTTCCCCCTATTGATTTTATATAGATATATATGTGTGTGTGTGTGTGTGTGTGTGTGTGTGTGTGTGTGTGTGTGTGTGTGTGTTTGTGTGTGTGTGTAACCACCAAATAATCCTCATTCATCCCCTCATTCCTTCCTCTCTGGTCCAGCTGAGTTAACCTACACAATTGCAGAAGGGGAAATCAATGACCGCCCCCCCCCCCTTCACACACATCCAGATGACTGCTCAGCTGTGTGTTGGCTCGATGATGCTCGCACTTTGTGTTTTACGCTGCTGCCTGTTGGCTCTTAAACATTTATGACTGCTGCACTTCAGGTTTTTCCAGGCTTCGTCCTCCTCACTGAACGCCGCCCGTCACCGTATCAAAGTTTGTCTCACATGTGAAACGTCAGGATTCACGTCAGGATTCACGGTTTCTTCACACAAAAACAAACCCTCATCTACTTGTGAAATCATTGTTTTAAATTTCTGTTACTCAGTACATAATTTTCTGATATTTTAGCGTCACTTATGGAGTAAGAAAATCCTGAGTCATTAAGGGATCAGTACACTGATTTATCCTCCCAAAGTCAGTCTTGGGGTCTGGTCAAATAGTCTTTTTTACTCATGAACCTTCCAGACTGAGTGAAATTACCCAGGAAGCATCTGAGCAGCAGTCATGATCAAAACTGTTTGAATTCTTTCCATATTAAGGAAAGGAGCTCCAATGCTTCCTTAATGATCTCCTTTAGGATACACCGGACCATCCTTTATGAGAGAAAGGAGATGATTCCGTTCCACAATTCTTTATAGCGCAGCTCGATTATTTTCATCCAGTCGTACTTACTGTGTCACGATTAATGACACGTAGACTCAAGCAGACAGCAGGCAGGAGCTGGGCAGACGAAGAACTAAGAGGATTATAATGGAACAAACTAAAGCACTGCCAAGGCAGGATGAGTATAATTTACAGAAGAGAAACTACAAGAACAAATACTAAGAGAAAAAACTACAGGAGAACAGACAAACTAACTGAACTGAACTGAAACCATGGCAAAAGGCATCAATGACCTTATAGACAGAAACGATGGCAGAAGACAGTCAGTGAACACTGAGAGTTCAGACTTTAGTACGTAGTTTTTTTGACGAGTCAACCAAACCCGCAATGCTTTACAGCATCGTTATGCAGAGTTTGTTGACTCGCCACCTACAGGTTCAGAGTACGACTGTTCTGCTGCTGTAAAGACTGAATGCACACGTTGACATCAGACATGTGATTGTACTTTGGTTCTGCCAACCGTAAAGACAGCTGGCTCAATACTTACATGAACATGTAACTTGTCACATATCCAGGTCATAAACACTTCAGACTGTAAGAACGTCCAATAACGGCAGCAGTTTACAGCAGCGGTGGTTATAAATGTCAGCTCTGACAACATCTGTACGCAGCAGCTGCATTATTTAAACCCTGAACAGAGGGCAATATAAGATGGCGTATCACCTCCACAGCTCTCTGTACTTACAAGCAAATTCCCATTCAGTCAAAATTAAATCAAACAAGCTGGAATGAGAAAGTGTACGTATGTTCCCCAGTCCATGAGTGACTAGAGGAGGGCAGCACTCATCACAGTCAACAAGTGAGATACACAGAGAGCTTGATCCTCTCTGAAAATCGCAGATTTAATCAGCCCAATCAATCTTCACCCTGTCTCCATTCTCCATACTAAACACACACTTGTGCGCCTCCATCTCTCCTAGCTGCAGGAACATTTATTTGCGGGTACTTGACTCCCCCCTCCAGATGAGCTGGTCTACAAGCAGGCTAATAAAGCGGCTAATTGTGTGGTTGTCAAGGCGGGATTGATTTGTCTGTTTCAACACTGATAACACAAGCAATCATCTCTCTCTGCGAAGCCTCCACACACTGCGGCGCTCTGCCGTAACCGCTGACATCTGACAGCCAGGAGTGTGTGTCTGTGTGTGTGTGTGTGTGTGTGTGTGTGTGTGTGTGTGAGGGGAAAAGACTCACTCCTGCAACAAACTTATGACTACAAGGACAAATGAAGGTCTGCAGAGGTTTTTGTTTTACCTGAAATAGAAGCAGCGAGTAAAAGATGACAAAACATACTACAGTAGATCTGAGGTGTGAATCACAACCAAAAACACACCAACAGTTTGGAAACACAACGCTGAGCCAGGATCTGTGCTGCAAATCAGGGTGACACTTCAGGCTCCACTCTGAATCATGAGCCTGCTTCACAACGTGTTGGGGTGTGTTGAATTCAATTGAATTTAATTTAATTCTGTTTTATTTAAGCACCAAATCACAACAAATGTCAGCTGAGGGCACTTCAAAGATACAGTCCAATTCAAGGCAATTACAATCCAGTTCATTGTAATATAATCATAATCCAATCAAATTAATTAAATCCCAAATTAGTCCAATTCATACAGAGCCAATTTCAAAAGTAGCCCAGTTAAGGAAACCAATCCTGTCCTCCCTGCCAGCAGCAATAACTCTTCACAATGAAAGCTTTTAGTGATTGATTCATTAAAAAAAAAGACAAAATTCTGCAACAATAAATAAAAAAAATTTTCATTTAGTTTAACACAGTAAAAATATGTGTTTGGACTTGAAAACTGGTGTTTCACTTTAAACTGACACATCAAGTTGATATTTTCTTACATGAATGCTGTTGTGTAGCTTTTAGGCCAGAAATATACGTGTTCAATTATTTTGGATGCACAAATCGGAAATGATCATGACTGCTTCGGGTATCCTGTGTTCGTTTGTAGCATCATCTGTGCACGTACTCAGAAATTAACGCTACACGTTCGCAAACTCCAGTAGGTGATCGGTAAGGGAAGTGAAGGGCCAAATTTGTCTGTTTGCCCCATGTGGAATCCTCCGGTAACGGCAGTAAACGGGCAAGTATGTGAATAATTACCCCCACATTGGAGCAAATTGTTTACCTGAACATAATCAAAAAGTAAGTATATTACTGGACTTGAGCTTAATGCTTATGTAATAACACGGTTAACTTTAAATTAACTTCTTACAAAGTTCATTTACTTTGCTAAACAGCCAATAACAGTGCTCCTTCTCACTGACAGACCTGATGTCTGTATAACGTGTGGAACAACAAGAGGGTTGGACAGAGCCAACAGTATTTTACACAATTGAAAGACAAGAGAGGCAGAGAGAGACTGATGTGTTCATTTAATTTGGTAAAAAAAAAAGACATAAAAATAATATTTAGATTCTGATCTTCCCTTTCTAGATCTTCCCTCCAAACCAGGGATACAACCACAGCTGACCAACCACAGAAACAGTTCACTCTAATTGAATTATTCTGAGCCATGAAGCAGAAGAATCTCTATTCTTTCAATCATTTACAACCATCTGAGCAGTGATAAATGCAACACAGTTTAAATCTGCGTCTGTCGTGTTATTCCAGGGAATTTCTTTAGAAAGACCTGCTTCAACTTCTTGAAATAATGAGCCACTGCTGGACTAGCCTGAGCTCAACCAACAAACAGTTTTACTTTCTTTTAAAGAGTGTTTAAAAGAGTTATTACTTGTATTTTCTGGGGGTTTGTATGGTGGGGAGTTGTTTCCTCTGTCTACACAACAGGTCCTGGTTTGAATCTCAGCTGTTTTGTTCCATGTAGAGTTTGCATGATCCATGTACATCCCCTGATCAGGATCAGGTTATGTAAAATGGATAGCTGGATATTTTCTGGAATAGCTAAATCATTGAATAAAATCCCACGTGGAGTCCCTGCCTTTTTAACATATGAAAGTAAATTACAGAAACTATAAAAATTAATCTTGCAGAAACAGTGTCTGTTCTCTGGTCGTAAACAGAGAAACCAATTTAGATCAGACAGGAAATTGATCAACAGAAATTATTTCTGTTTTTTATGTCTCTTGCCTTTCTGGGCCTCTGTGCTGTAAGTACAAAGATTAAACTGATATTGATATTCTTGACTACTCTTCAAAGGAAACATATTTCCAGCCTGGTTTGGTTGTCAGCTCCGTTTTTATTCAGTTCTCTTTCATAACAAATTATAACCTCCATTAAAACATCCATCTCCATCCATCCACTTTCATTGATCTCTGCCTGATGCTCCTATTTGTCGTTATTATTTCACCTCCTCTCCATCTCTTTCTCTCCCTAGGTATTCTTCTCCTCTTTCTCCTACCTTCCTTATTCTGTTTTTTTAATGCTTATCTGAGCCTGACAGGTACTTACACAGTGGAGCTGCAAATTGTTACGCCGCTCAATCGAATATAATCAAACACTTTCCGACAGAAATAGCTTCTACTTGCTGTATCTGGGCACAAACGCTGAAATACACATTCTCTGATTTGTTGCAGGACATGTCAGAGGGTGCGAAACGATGTTTCTAGAAAATATTGGATAAACAGGTCAGGTGAAATGCAGACAAACAGGAAGGGAAGGTTTTGATGGCTTAAAACAGATGCTTCTTAATTCAGCATTGCCTCTGTCCTTCTTTGGACGTGATTCATTCTCAACCAGTGAGTTAGAACCACATTTCCTTTTGAAAAGTCCTGCTAATTAAAATCACCACAAAACCACAGAATCAAAACAAAAGGCTTAAAATGGTCCATTTTCCCAGAGCAGCCTTGAATACAGATTAACTGTCTAAATCCCTTTGTTGCACTGTGTTCAAGCATCACAGTGATGGACGTCTTCTTTCCTGTTTCTGACATCAAGGTGTGCATATTTACCTCAGATGTTAACCTTGCGAGCAGTGTGGGTGTGTAAGGATGGAGAGAAATGCAGCAGCCTCTACAGAGCAGTGCTGATGAATCTGGGTTGTGTTTAGACACTTCCTGCTTTTGTTTTAATCTGTAGTTACTCTGACAGATGTCAGAACCAGGGCTGTTTTCACAAAGGATTTTATCCACCCTCTGGGAATCCCTTCAGATGGTTCTAAGCATCTCACACAAACAGTTTCTTTTTCAAAGAGAGGAACTTTCAGCCAGAGACAAAGATGATTCCAGAGATAAGGAAAGAGAAGCTTCGGTCTGTTTCAAGAGTTCATTCCTTCCGTGACTCACAGTTGAAGTACTTAAAAAGTTTGGATCTTTCCAGGGTCATTTATTAGTTCAAAATGTTGAAGAAATGCATTTCAAGATGTCTGATTCTTACATATTTAGTGCACGTTGTCTCTATTCAGAATCGAAAATATCAAACGATTCCTTTTTACCTTTTAAACATTTTGACACAATTTTTTGAGGTCATATTGAGATGTGTGAGACACACCATTTTTTTAACAGTCTGTTTTCTGTGTGGAGTCTTATCAAGTGCTCAATGCCGTACCTTTGGTTAGTTTGGCAGCTTCTCACTGATCCAGCCAGCGGCTTGAAGAATGCAAGATGAAGACACTTTGCAAACAGAAAGTGACAGAGCCTTGGAATTATATCAGTTCAAACCGGAGTTAGTGATCTCCCAGAGAGGTGAGACCAACAAGGCTTCAACAGGACATTGGTGAAGGGTTAGTTTCTGTATGTTTGTACGTTGGCTAAGGACACACTGTATTGCTGCTGTGGAAAGGTGTCCTGTCATCAAAACCTGGACATCTGCTGTGTAATTTGATGCAGTAACACAGACATAATAAAGCTATTCCTCCAGTATACCAAAAACACTTCAGCTCTATAAGATAGTTATTGATCTCTATTGATCCCAGAGGCAAATATTTTAGCAGTGTAGCTGTAAGTTAGCAGCAGATGCTAGTAAACATCCCACCAGTCCGACATCCCGCTATTCTGACAAGGCTTTCCATGTAACGAAATGTGCGTTTGTCAACAGGTGAGTCCCTTCTTTCTGTTCATGCATTTTGCATGTTTTAAGACACGTGTACAGATGTGATACAGTCTTTAAAAGCGTAATTAAATTTTATAACACACATATAACGCACTCCAAAAGCAAATTAATGATATTCCAATAGTTTATTACACAAAAAGGAGAGACAAACATAGACAAACACTGTTCACTTATTGATTTAAAACTAATAATAATAATAAAAAATAATGATAATACGTTTTGGGTAGCCTATATGAAATTGGTTTAATTGCAGCACCGGGACATCTGACACAGGTGAGCTGTCATTGATATTTGTAATTGCAATTATTCATGTGCAAAAGACGCATGGGCTCTGTGGAGAGCTCTCCTCCAGCTGGCTGCTGTGACAGGTCACTGCCGCTGTATTTCTGCTTCATCTAACATGTTTCAGACTTTACATTAATTTACATTAATTCCTGTATTTTGATATTTGAAATTTCAGGGGATTTTGATAATAATTTATTAGAGTTGGTTTGCGAGGTTGTGGAGTTCCTCTAAAAAAATAGGCTTTAATAGGCTATTAAAGGAATTGTTGGAAAGGCAGGATGTTTAAAAAAAAATTAAACATACCGTCATTCCGACAATGGGAGGAAAAAAGTGGACCTTTGATAGAAAATTTAGTGTCGCCATTCCGACAATTTGAGGCTCATGTCTGAATGGTGGGATGTAACCATGTAACCATCAACAGTAATGGACATGTACACAGTGTAACTCGTAGTAATGCATGTGTACCATTAATTACTGCGTTTAAACATTTTGTATATATTAACCTCATTAAACAATTGTACTTGGAGACCTACATCTTTATCAGAAACATGCCAATAGTGTAATGTTAACACATCGAGAGGTACACGGCGTTCAATGTAGCAACGAGTGAGGAGAGGACCGGTGTTGTGTTGAAAACACACCTTATCCACACAGCTGCAGGTTGATGAGTTACAGAACGGAACCGTTCAGCTAGAAAGCTTCAGTTAACAAAGAATTTTGGAAGCAGATTATGAAAATAAGAAAATAAACTAGTTGGTTGTTATATATAATATCCCACATAAAGATTTAATCAAATACCTTCAGTTCAGTAACTTTAAACAATCTTTAAACGTCCTTCATCTCCAGTAGACTCGATTACTGTAATGCTCTTTTAACTGGACTTCCCAAAAAGAGCATTAAACATCTGCAGCTCATCCAGAACGCTGCTGCTAGAGTTTTAACCCGGACTAAGAGATCTGAACACATCACACCAGTTTTAAAGTCTTTACTCTGGCTTCCAGTCAGTTACAGAATAGATTTTAAAAGCCTGCTGATGGTTTACAAATCCCAGAACGGTTTAGGCCCAAAATACATCTGTGATATGTTCAGAGAATATAAAGCCAGCAGTGTCATACTCTGGTTTTGATTCTGGCTTGTGCCCTGTTTTGGTAGTTTTCTTTGTTTGTTTCTGGGGTTCTTTTTCCCTTCTCTCTTCTGCCTGCAGAGGGTGTGCATGTGGGAGGCAGAGCTGACATGCTTGTTTGGAGCTTTACGAGGCACACCTGTTCCTGATCGGCGCAATCAACAACCCTTCTTAAGGAGTTTCTGGTCGACGCGCCGATGCTGGATTATTCACCTACCTATGGTAGAAGTTTGTTGAGCAATGCGTGTGTCCTTGAGTACCATTTGGTCAAATTGAACTGTATTCTTTTTCTCCTCAGCACGGCTGCCTCGTGAAGACTGCCTGGGCCTGCTCTGCTCCTTCCACGCCTCTGCTCCAACACCCCGCCTAAGCTCTACCCTTTTTGTAGAGTCTCTTTTGGTTAAATTCTTGGACTAAAATAAATCCTTTTATTTTTTTCCCACTTCGGCTCTGTGCGTCCCTTGGGTCCACATATAACCACCCGTGACAAGCAGAGCTCTTAGATCCAAGGACTCAGGTCAGCTGGTCCAGTCCAGAGTCCAGACTAAACATGGAGAAGCAGCATTTAGCTGTTATGCTGCAAACAAGTGGAACAAACTGCCAGTGGAGATTAAACTTTCACCAAATGTAGACATTTTTAAATCCAGGTTAAAAACATTTATTTTATATGAATGAAATCTGCACGGTATCTTTTAATTTATCTGGACTGTTGCTTATTTTTAAATTCATTTAAATAATTTTATTTGTTTCTCTTTATATTCTTTTATGTATTTTTAATGCTTCTTCCACTCCCTGCTGCAATGCTTTTATTTGATGTGAAGCACTTTCAATTGTTTTGTACATGAAATGTGCTATACAAATAAATTTGATTTTATTTGATTTCATCCGTTACCTCAACTATTCTGGAAAAATAAATAGAAAATGACTGCTTTGAAGAGGGGTTGGGTTAGCTTAAACCGCACAGGCTCTTGGTTTTGGGTTTATGAGTCATCTTTTCTGAAAGGAAAGGAGGACATCTTCTTTCACATCAGACATCCAGTTCTCATTTTCAGCTGTGTCCCTTGTACACAGAGATGTCTCCAGATCATATGCTGTCAAAACTCCTCACACTAGTTCACTCACTTCAGATCACTTTTGGTAATTAGCCTAGGATTGAACTGTCTTGAATTGGACTGAATTGGAGTGTCATGTTGTGGAGTTGGACCCAAATGCAGACAACGTCAGAGGTAGGGAGTAGATTATGAAGATTTAATGAAAACTAATGATAATACAAAATTATTAGCACAGGAACAAAACCAAAAGCAGACTAGGGAATGTTAAGAACTAGCTAGAGGTGATAACGGGAAGTAAAATGAGTGAGACAAGTAAGACAAGGATCCGGCAAGGAGTGGTGAAACTAGCATGACATATATACTGGGAAGGTTGATTACTGAACAGGACGCAGGTGAGCGTGAAGAGGGCAGAGGGCAGGAGACAGACTGAGGAGAGAGACAGAGAGATATGGCACAGGGGGCACACTAACTATAAAAATGAATCTAAATAAGGCAAAGGGAAAACATAGTTATAGTTAGAAATAATCTAACTAGCACAAAGAATACACAAGGAGTGATTAAACATAACTGAATACTATGAGAAACAGAACTAAGGTGAAACAAGACTGATCTAATACAGAAAGAACTAAGAGCACTGTACAAAAATAATAGAACCAATAACTAAGTACAAAAACACCACTAAACACCCAGATCCTGACATGGAGTTGTTTGGTTTCTTTGAACAGAGGTTTCAGATGACTTCTGTTGAGAATTGTAGCTATATAAAGTTGTCTAAATGAAATTAATACACAGTTAATCTTTTTGTATGTCAGGACCTAAGAACACTTGTCAGAGGATCCCCATCCAGGCTGCCTTCTTCCCACAGTTACATTACATTACACTTAGCTGACGCTTTTTATCCAAAGCGACTTACAGCTATTTAGATACAGGGTATTGGTTACAGCCCCTGGAGCAATGTGGGGTTAGGTGCCTTGCTCAAGGGCACTTCAGCCATGGATAGAGGTGTAGGGAGAGGTAATGGCGGGATTTGAACTTGCAACCCTCTGATCTTAAGTCCACCTCCCTAACCACTAGGCCACGGCTGCCTACAGTGCATCCTGCTGCCATGTCTTTCCATTCACACATTCTCCATGCTTTTAGTGCTCCAGCTGAGACGCTCATGCCCTCATTGTAGTTGCTTCTGGTGGTGTACAGGTGTCTGCCGCGCTCTGTATATGCTGAGTGTGAGCAGGGCCTTCCTCCCTCCTGCCTGGCCACGACTCACCAACTAAGGACAAAACCTTGATAATCGGTAGCTCCATAGTCAGAAATGTGGCATTGTTCAATTCAATTCAATTCAAATTCAATTCAAAAATACTTTATTTATCCCAGAGGGAAATTAAATGTTGATGTAGCTCAATTAAATCAAGGAGTTATTATAGATGCTGATGGCTGTGGGCAGGAAAGATTTCCTGTAGCGGTCCGTTTTGCATCCAAACTGAAGAAGCCTTTGACTGAAGAGACTCTGTTTTCCGATAACAGTCTCATGGAGAGGATGTTCAGGGTTGTTGTTGTTGTTGCATATGTGTGTAATTTTGCCAAAACAATGTGGGACTCCGTAGTTTTCTCTGGTTTTCTCCTGCCAAACCTGACCAGTGATGACATGCTTAGCTGCTTTTCATCCTTCAGGTGGTGTCCAGAAAACAACATGGACTACATAGATCATTTGAAATCTTTCTGTGGAGACCCATTTTTTTGCTCCAGCATTACAGCTTCTTGTTGTTATTCAAAGGGGGAAGTTCTGTTGGTAAATATTTACTTTAGTTTAAAATATATTCTTTATGAATATTCATCTACAAGCTTTATTTCTCTGTTTTTATACATCTACAGACACTCAAAATACAGAAACTAAATGTAACAAAGTCATTTCATGTCATTTGTGTGAGAGTATAGAAGGCTGGTCTGCATGCTCCCCACACACAGAATTGGCACAGTTGGCAGTACAGCCAACCGCTGATAAACACTGAAATCATCTTTCTAGCTATGTTTAGAAATGGAAGTCACCACCTGGATGTCACCCAGTGGCTTGTAAACTGTGCTTTTAAAGCCTTTAGGTTGGCATTCAGGCATCACTGTGTTGGTCTTGATAGAGCTAGATGTGACTATAATTGGACAATTGGACTAATCAACATGATGAGTGAGAGAAAAGGTTTGGACTATATCATCAGAAGAGTTGGTTCTTTAATGGGAGTCCTTAAGAAATCCAGCATCTAAAGAAATCACATGAAACTGAGCTCTTTGGTTAATTCATAGGCATAAATTCAATCAGTGTACAGCTCAGTAAACTTTAAAGACCAGCACCCCATAAAAAAGGGGGTTAATGTTTCTCTGAAGCCTTTGAGGCCACTGATTTAAGCCTTGGAAACCTTTATGAACTTTAGGAAACTTTAGGAGTTATTCTGACTGACCTGTTGGATCCAGGTGTTAGATTGCTTCTCAGAGCATGAGCAGGACCTTCCACCCTCCTTCCTGGTGGTGGCGTGGGGGCCTCTGCCTGTGCTCGGCTCTCTGCGTGTTGTTTTCCAGCAGCACTTAGACTGCCTTTTGTTCCGTTCTCTGCTTGAATAATGTTGAGGTCCGGGCTCTGGGGAGGATTCATCCCTCCATCAGACCTGTTGCCACTGATTTTCAGTCCACTTCTTGTGTCATTTGGCATACCTCAGCCTTTTCTCCCCGTTTCCCTTCCTTAAGAATGTCTTATACTCTTAGACCATTTCTGATGAGGCTTGGGCCAACAGTAGATGGAGCATCTGTATTCTTGGCCAGATTCAGGACCGTTTGTAGGCTGAGGGGACATTTAACACCCCAGTCCAATGTGAGTGTGACGGCTTCAGCACCCACTGGTTTCTATTTCCTCAGAATGAGAATCAGAGAGTCTCATTTTCAAGAAATAAACATGCGAGTGCCGAGCAGCCTTGTCTGCACACACACATGAGTTCACAAAGGCAGATTTCATCCCTGGATGGAGTTTTCATTCTACCTCAGAGTTACTGCAGATGAAAACAACAAAATCCATCAGAAGATGAGAAGATCAAAGCAGTAATGAGAAAGGACAGCATTCAGACACTCGCTGATTTCTCACCGATCCGGCTGTAAGTGAGGAAACAAATATGAGAATTCATGTTATCTAATTATCCATACCTTCATGATAACAGATCATATTTTTCATATTTCATTTTGCATCATGTTGTGTTGTTTGTCTTCAGAATTGTCTTGTCAGGATTGCAGCCTGGTCTTCTTTCAGGTTTATTTATGTCTTTGATTTCTGAGATTTTGCATCTTTGTGTGTTCACTTAACATCTTTTATGTTGTTTCCTTCTCTTTGTGTGGTTTTCTGTGTTCATTATGCAGCTTGCTAGTTGCTTTGTGTCTGTCTGGTTGTTTAATCGTAGTCACTTTCAGTATCTTGTTTTTGTATTTTTCCTTTTATGTATCTTTGCTGTAATTGTGTCTCCGTTTACAAAGTTTTAGGATCTATTATGTGTTTTCAACTTTTCTTTGTGTGTATGTGCGTGTGTGTGTGTGTCTTGTATTACAATTTGAAACGTTTTGATTTGTGTCTCTGTGTTTGTATTATTTTACATATCTCTTTGAAATGGCTGGATTTATTGTGTTTTTTAAACATTACTGAGGTTTTTGCAGCTCTTTTCGATCATTTTATAATGTCTTTCATTTGCTTTGCTTCTCATAGTCAGCATTTGCCTCTATTTGACCTCTTCATTTAGTGTCTTTTTGTTGTCTGCCTCTTTTTCTTCTTGTTTTGAAGTTAACTTTTCAGTGGTCTCTCCATGTGTATGAGTCCCAGCAGGTTTTCAGACTTGTCTCAACCTTGAAGACAGCCTGATGAAAAAAAGACCATCTGGAACCATCTTAGATAATTAGCTGCTCTTCACACCTAGTAAATGGTTGTGATTTTATTTTAAACAATCAGAAATACTCATCACATTGTTGTAATGTCAACTTAAAATAGACTACTATATATCCAACTCTATATCTGATCTATCCATCTGTTAAACCAACATGACCGAGTTTTATTGATTCTGTCACAACAATCCAACATTTTCTTTTGACTTAAATTTCAATCACAATCAAGATTTGGATATAGATGAAAAGGCTGTATTGCTATGCTATCTTGGTAATGTTGGCTGAATTTGTTAACTCTCTAACTACTGCTGATTTAAAATCTGTCTTTTGCTGGCTAGAAGTGAGACATTTTAGTTTAGTTTAGCCCCCCATTGCGAGCTTGCGTGTGTCACCTCAATTCTATTTCATCCTTACTGACCGCCAGAGGCGGTGCTTTCAAGCACTGGATGATACATCTTGCGCATGCGCAGGTCGAGTGTTAATACCAACAACGTCACTCGTGACCCCCTGCTGACCCCGGAGAGCCTATATACTTCCGGCAACATCAGCAGGTCAGTCCTTTTTCATCTTCTCGCTGCGCAAGGTAAGTACTGCGTCTGCATATGAGACGAATTCTAAAACCAATTCTACTTCATCGTTCGCTGCTGGTGGTCTCGCGACGTCCCGTCGAGGCTGCGAGCTGCTCGCCCTTCAGAGACCGCGGCGAACTGCCGAGAGGTATGTAACCTTTTTTTCCCTCGGCTGATGAAGTTTACTGACCAGCTGTTACAAGCGCCGGTCTAGGTAGCATGCTCGCTCCTTCTCCCGGTGCTGTGCGCTGCACGTGAGTAACAGTCTGTTTATAGTTGCATTGTCGGTGAAGCTACATTGCTAGCCCTCTCCCGGCATCTGTAACCTACTTATGTTAAGCGGCCAACTCGGTTGTGCCGGTTCTTTGATTTTGTTGCTGCTATTGTTCTGCCCCTCTCCTGGTGTAAGGCGGCGTTTGCGCCCCCCGCTCCCAGCACAGGTGGCCTATAGTGGTTGTCGGTGAAGGCTCCGTTTGCGGCTCCCGCTCCCGGCATCCACCTATAGCTAATAGAACTTGCACTAGCCCCTCTCCTGGTGTAAGGCGGCGTGTGCGCCCCCCGCTCCCAGCACAGGTGGCCTATAGTGGTTGTCGGCGAAGGCACCGTTTGCGGCTCCCGCTCCCGGCATCCACCTATAGACGGTGTATAAATACAGCAATAGCCCCTCTCCTGGTGTAAGGCGGCGTGTGCGCCCCCCGCTCCCAGCACAGGCGGCCTATAGTGGTTGTCGGTGAAGGCACCGTTTGCGGCTCCCGCTCCCGGCATCCGCCTATAGATAAGTGTTTAAATATACAATTGCCCCTCTCCTGGTGTAAGGCGGCGTGTGCGCCCCCCGCTCCCAGAACAGGTGGCCTATAGTTGATTGTCGGTGAAGGCACCGTTTGCGGCTCCCGCTCCCAGCATTCATCTATAAGTAAAGAATTTTCTTCTGAAAAAAAAAAAAAAAAAAAAAAAAAGAAGAAATATATGAATAAGAATTAGTACATACGTACTATCGGCAAATATATGTGTGTGTGTATATATATATATATATATTTATATATTAGAGCTAGAGGTGGTCCCGACATGGATCACAACCACTCCTGCTCGGCCTGTATGGCTCCTCTACAGCTTGAGGATGGCCATGATCTGTGTCCTTCGTGCCTCGGCCTCGGACATCTGAGGCAGGGTCTCTCAGACGAGTCCTGCATGAATTGTGGCATTTTGCCTCATGCTGTCAGGGCCGCAAGGCTGGCCGAGGTAGAGCGCCTGTTGGGCCCTCCCTTGTCTCCTCAGTTGACCCCTGACCAGCGGCTGGCCCCGTCTCGGTCTACCCGACCACGGCGTCGGCCTGCTGAGACTGCAGGCCCCACCTCCGGGAAGAGGGCCAAGGGGTCCGGGCTTACTTCTAGAGTGGATCAGCTGACAGCGGAGCTTGACAGCATGAAGTCCCTCCTCCTGGCTCTCCAGCCTGGGGCTGGAGCAACCCTGCCAGGTGCCCTTGTTCCTCCAGCGGCCTCCTTCGGGCCGGAGGAGGATGCGTTTTCCATAGCAGCTTCGGCTACTATGTTTCAGGACTACGCTCCGGACGTGCTCCTGGGAGACGAAGCCTCCCGTCCTTCTGCAGCGGGCTCCCTTTCTTCAGCCCGTGGCTCTGCGGGTGGTAGTGAGGACGGCTCTGTGGGAGCCGCCATCCGTACGGCTCTAGCAAGGCTACAGCTGGAAGTGCCGCAGGCTCAGCCAGCTTCGGCCAGTGCCTTTTTCAGGCGCTCCTCAACCCCCGCTGAACTAACTGTACCTCCATCAGAAGAGTATCTGAGGGAATTACAGAAGTTCTGGAGGGACCCTAGGGCCCCTGCCCGTCCGACAGCTGATGCTCGGACCCTGGCAGCCATGCAGGACGCCTCCAAGTTCGGCCTGGACCGCATGCCAGCGGTTGAGCCCACTATCGCCGCCCTGATCGTCTCACCCAATGAGGCTCTGAGACAGGAGGCGAGGTGTCCTCGCCCCCAGTGCCGGGTTACAGACGAATTGCTGTCGAAGGCCTATGAGGCGGCAGCACGTATGGCTCGCATGGGTAATTCCATGTCCCACCTGCTGCTCGCCCTGTCGTCATCCCTGCAGGAGACTGAGCTGGACACTTCTGTCCACGGTATTACTGACGCCTCTCTACAGGCCTTTGCACTGATGTCCAGGGAGTTGGGACGAGTAATGGCTACTCTCGTACAGGCTCGCCGCCAGGTTTGGTTGGCACAGTCCCCTCTCTCGGAGGCCTGCAGGAGAACCCTCCGCAGCGTTCCGGTGGAACCGGGGGAGCTGTTTGGTTCTGCGGCTCTGGAAGCCCTCGAGCGCACGGTCCAAGCTGGGAAGACCCGACAGCAGCTGTCTGAGCTTCACAGAAGCGCTCCGCCGCCTGGCGACCCTAGGGGCCGTCCAGCTGCCTCGCAGCGCGGCACCCACTCACGGGCCAGGGGCCTCCCTCGGCCCCAGTACTCACGCCCACAGCCTGCTCAGCGGCAGGCACAGTCCTTTCGGGCGCCTGAGCGACTGCCCCCTGGGCAACCTCAGGTCTCATGTACTGCCCGTCGTGCCCCTGGAGCCCCTAGAGGTCGGGGGGCCCGACGCTGAGGCCCCGGGGCCGACCGTCGGCCTTTTTTCCCAGCAGCAGCTCAGCTACTGGGTTGCTTCCACCAGGGACCCGTGGGTTCTTTCCACCTTGACCCACGGGTACAAACTTCAGTTCCGACGTCGGCCCCCGACCCATGGCCGAGTCAGGATGACTGTCATCCGCGACCCGGCGAAAGCCCGAGCCCTCGCCCAGGGGCTGTTCGTCCTCCTGGGCAAGGGTGCCATCGAACCGGTAGACCCCCTGTTGCACCCCGGGGGGTTCTACTCGACTTACTTTCTGGTAGCAAAGAAAGATGGCGGATTTCGACCTATCCTCGACCTCAGGAACCTCAACAGGTTCCTGAAGGTCTTGAGGTTCCATATGTTGACCACTGCAGAGGTTCTGCGTACGGTCTCCAGAGGGGAGTGGTTTACCTCCATAGACCTGGAGGATGCCTACTTTCACGTTCCTGTGGCGCCACACCATCGGCAGTTTCTGCGATTCGCCTTTCAGGGGCGTCATTTCCAGTTCAGGGTGCTCCCGTCTGGTCTCTCCCTCTCCCCACGGGTGTTCACCAGGTGTGTGACGGCAGCCCTCTCGCACCTACAGTCGCGGGGCATGAAGATCTTGCCGTATCTGGACGACTGGCTCGTCTGTGCGCCGTCCCAGTCTCAGGTGGCCCTCGACACGACGTGTCTTCTTTCCCATGTGGCCCGTTTGGGCCTCAGGGTGAATTTTACAAAGAGTGGCCTGGTCCCATCACAGAGCACAGTTTTTCTTGGGGTGACCCTCGATGCGGTCACCATGATGGCCTGCCCGTCGCCACGGCGGGTGAACGACATCCTCCGCCACCTCCTCCCGTTTCGGGAAGGCAGGCGGTTCCACTACGTGGAGTTCTTACGCGTCCTGGGGAAACTGACAGCTGCGACTGCTGTGGTCCCCTTAGGATTGCTGTCGCTGCGTCCCCTCCAGAGGTGGTTGCACAGCTTTCACCTGGACGCCAGGAGACACCGGCACAGGAGGCCTGCGGTGTCCCACCGTTGCCTTCTTGCTCTGGCCCCGTGGAGGAAGCGTTCGTTTCTCCTCCAGGGCATGCCCATGGGCTCCATTGCATCCCGTCGCGAGGCAGTCACGACGGACGCCTCCCTCTCGGGGTGGGGCGCCGTGTGGCAGAACCGGACGGCTCAGGGGCTGTGGCCGGCGCGGGACCGCTCACAGCACATCAACGCACTAGAGCTGCGGGCTGTACACAGAGCGTTGCAGGCTTTCCTCCCTTTCTTGAGGGGCCGACATGTACTCGTGCGGTCGGACAATGTTTCGGCCGTCTCCCACATAAACCACCAAGGTGGCACCAGGTCTGCAATGCTACTGCAGGCATCCCGGGACCTCCTGCTGTGGGCAGCACCACGCTTAGCCAGCCTAAAGGCAATGTATTTGCCCGGGGAGCCCAACCAGACGGCGGACTTGCTCTCCCGTGGCAAGCCTCCGCCGGGGGATTGGCAGCTCCATCCGGAGGTGGTGCTCAATATCTGGGCCACCTTCGGCAGAGCAAACGTGGACCTCTTTGCCTCAGAAGAGTCGACCCCTTGCCCCCTCTGGTTCTCCCTGACAGAGGAGAGCAGTCCCCTGGGACAGGATGCTCTGGCCCACGACTGGCCAGAGGTTCTCCTCTATGCTTTCCCGCCGATCCCTCTGATAGTCCCTACGCTACAGAGGGTCCTCCAGCAGGGCCACAGGCTGCTGTTGGTAGCCCCCCTTTGGCCAGGGAGGACGTGGTTTCCACTGCTGCACAGGCTCTGCAGGGGTTCCCCATGGCGCCTCCCCGACAGGAGGGATCTCCTGTCTCAGTGGCAGGGTCGGATCTGGCATCCCGACCCGTCCCGCCTGCAGCTGTGGGTCTGGCCACTGCAGGGCCCGACCCGATGCTGACTGAGTGCTCTGGCGAGGTATGCCATACCATCCTAAACGCGAGGGCGCCTTCTACCCGGGCGCTTTATGAACAGAGGTGGCGGCTGTTCACTACATGGTGCTTGGACAGGGGTGAGGACCCTG
Source organism: Odontesthes bonariensis (assembly GCF_027942865.1). Taxonomy (NCBI): domain Eukaryota; kingdom Metazoa; phylum Chordata; class Actinopteri; order Atheriniformes; family Atherinopsidae; genus Odontesthes; species Odontesthes bonariensis. Next base: position 27,882,758 of record NC_134527.1, read on the forward strand.
TGCACTGTCCTGTCCCTAGGATTCTGGAGTTCCTCCAGTCACTCCTGGATGACGGCCGGTCCCCCGCTACCCTGAGGGTGTATGTGGCGGCCATTTCCTCTCGGCATGCTCGAGTGGATAACGGCACGGTGGGAAGCCACAGGTTGGTGTCCCTTTTCCTGAAAGGTGCGCGGCGGCTGCGCCCCCCACGAGTGCGGCGCACCCCGCCATTGGATCTGCACCTGGTGCTCGGCGCCCTGTGCGCGCCTCCCTTTGAACCCCTTGCTCAGGCAGGGCTGAGGTGGGTCTCCGCTAAGACCGCCTTTCTACTCGCTATCGCGTCAGCGAAGCGCGTCGGGGAGCTGCATGCTCTGTCGGTGAGCGACTCCTGCATGAGGTGGAACTCGGATGGCTCAGGGGTTTCCCTATGGCCGAACCCCGCTTTTCTCCCGAAGGTGCTGTCTTCATCTAACAGACCTATCCACCTGGCACAGTTTGTTCCCCTGGAGGGGGAGGACAGGTTACGCCTACTGTGCCCTGTGCGGGCTCTGAGAGCCTACGTGGCCGCGACTGCCGGTATCAGGCAGTCGGACCAGCTCTTCCTCTGCTACGGTGGCCCTCGGAGAGGCTGTGCGCTCTCTAAACAGCGACTGTCTCACTGGGTGGTGGACGCCATCACCCAGGCATATGAGGGAAGTGGGCGCCCCCAGCCAGCTGGGGTGAGCTGCCACTCCACCAGAGCTGTCTCGACCTCATGGGCAGCCCTACGGGGCGTTCCCCTGGAAGACATCTGTGAGGCAGCGTCATGGGCGTCACCGAGTACCTTCTCCAGGTTCTATCGGGTGAATGTTGCCACTCCCAACCCGTTGGCTGTGGTCCTGCTGCCCGACTCTGCTGCTTCCTCTCAATAAAGTGAGTAAGTGCCGGATTCCTCGTGACTCTTCTGGTATTAGTCATCCAGTGCTTGAAAGCACCGCCTCTGGCGGTCAGTAAGGATGAAATAGAACGAAAGTTACGTATGTAACTACGGTTCTATGAATCCTGGATGACCGCCAGAGCGTTCTGTCACTCAGAATCCTCGTATACTCGCGAGAAGATTCTGTAAGGACTGACCTGCTGATGTTGCCGGAAGTATATAGGCTCTCCGGGGTCAGCAGGGGGTCACGAGTGACGTTGTTGGTATTAACACTCGACCTGCGCATGCGCAAGATGTATCATCCAGTGCTTGAAAGCACCGCCTCTGGCGGTCATCCAGGATTCATAGAACCGTAGTTACATACGTAACTTTCGTTTTCTAAACTTCACGCAAGAAAAGACGCAAGCCTACTGCTTGAAAACGGCATACTCATCGATCAGACAGCATGCAGAGCGTTTACACACAGTGCACTTCACTCCTGCCCGAGCCGAAATCAGCCAGCCTGAAAAGCTGATTTCGCTTAAGCTATAAACTCTGTAAATATATAACTTTAGCAACATTTGAAACATTTTCAGGCGAGAAAGTAGTCGTTTAGACCCCCAAGGTGTTGAAAATCTGACAAAATACCGGCTATTTACAAGAAGAAGAAGCATGAATCACTCGAAGAGGTCCTGGCGGTGAATTTCCTTTCATCATAGTAGGCTTGTCATTGAAAAAACCCGCTACTCCACCTACTGTCCTGGCAGTGAATCGCCACGCAGCACACGCAACCGCCGGCAAAGCAAAATGAAGTATAAACGTCTCGAGCCATTAACATACGCGCAAGAAGAAAGCGCAAGGGCAGTTAAAAGAAGTATAACTCAGCCTTTAGTGTCTCAGAAGATGCTTCACTCTTTAAGGCTTTCCACTTTGCAGTTGTATCAGAAACTCTCTGCTGGAACAGTAACTGTTCTAAGATAACCTCAACACTGGAAAAAATCTAAATCTTACCAAGTATATTTGTCTCATTACACTTGATATAAGACACAAATGCCTAACAAGTACTATTTCAGCCAGATATAGGGACTTGTTTTAATATAATACATCTTGAATATCTTGTTAAGTAAAAAAGTCTTGAAAACATCTTGTTTTGAGTCATATCTCAACATGAAACAAGCTTTTTTTTTCATTTGAAGAGGTTTCTAAGCTAATTTCAAGATCTCTTTTATCTCAAAAGTCCTAAATGTCACATTTTATTTCAAGAAATCTTGACAAGCCGATTTTCACTAGTTCCATTGGCAGATTTTTTTGCTTATTTCAAGCAAAAACGTCTGTTATTTGTTGTTTTTTTACTTATTTTTGTAATGGCATTTTTTCCAGTGAACCTCAGTATCTTTAATGGTGGAACCCTGGGTAGCATTTGTTTTTGTTTCACCAAAGATCACAGTAAATCCGTCACAATTCAAATAGTTTTGCTTGATAAAGTTAAATATCAATGGGAATGCCTCAAATTTATAGACAAGTTACAGACAGATTATAACTCACAGAATAAAAATGCTCCTGATGAAACAATGATTTGGTGTTTTTCCAAAGCAAATATTCTGTACCTCGACATTTTTGAAGAGCAAATTAGTACAACAAATCTATTTTTGACTTTCCAGTTTTTTGTTTGTTGTGTTTTCATATCTTTTAGATAGTGGTCATCAATGTCAAACAGTGTTGCTAATTTACAATGCTATTTTAATCAAAAGTAAAGATTCTTAAAGAGTCTCGGTTCACCTGCACAGGAAAGAAAACTCTGTCTGAAAACAAGAAGCATGGACTGGTCTAACATCTAAATTAATTTATATTCAGTTATTTCAATGTAACAATGGAAAGGACAACTGTAGCTCCTTTAAAAACAAAATTAAACTTAGCTGAGCCCATCTTCAATTACAGCCAGAACCTCCACATCCCACAATGAACACTGGAACCTCCTGTAAGGAAATAAATACCTCGTTTTGAACAAAAACCTCTTAAATAACCTATACTTCAGAAAATGTTTATCTCTGAAAGGAGCCACTGTCTCCTCAGTAAAAGACAGAAGATCAAATGTGATTCATTGCACTTCAGTCTAAAAATAAAACACGAGTCAATCTTCAGAACCACATCCAGCATTTTTTGTAGAATACAAACAAAATGACATTAAATGAGACAGGCAGAGAAAAGCAGTTTGATTTGAGGAGAGTCGATGCACAGAGCAGAGACAGCGCATCCTTCCCTCAGTAAACAATGACGCACCAACTGTTGAGTGTAAATCGAACCAGCGTGTGAAAACTGTCACGGATGATGAAGCACAAACATCAAGCTGCCAACAAACCTTCAGGGAAGAACCTGCTCCTGCAGATGATGTGACAATAATAAACATTTATGTAACTGTAGAAACCACAGTTTGGTGCTTGTTCTCCTGAGAGATGCATGTTTGGAAAAAGAATCCTTCAGTTCAACACATCACAACATGGCAAATACAGGGATTCACTTTGATTTGTGTACATCATGGAATTGCTTTAATGATATCTTTGTTATGCAGGTTGTGTCTCCACAACAATAAAACACAATGTGGTAATTTTGTGTTTAATTTCAAACTAAAGCTTTACATAGAAGATCATTAGGGCTCCTTCTTTTATTGGAATAAATCATTCCCCTCAAGTTTTAAATCTCTTTATGTTGTTCAGTTGTTGGGTTCTATTTGTTTGTTCGTTTTAATAGTTTAGGGTTTTAATGTTGAAGGAGTTATGAAAATCCTAGTGGCTAACAAGAACATTCTATGAGGGTTTTTTCTTATTTAAAAGGTAGCGGGCATACATAAATGAATGATCAATGAACCTCCCCAATGACCACTAAAAAAAAAAAAAAAACCTGACATCCCCAGTGACCAACTCTGAAAACAACATTACCTTTATTAACATCACCAAACTCCTCTAGGCCAAAAACATTGGGCCTCATGCAAGAACCGTTCATACGCCCAGATTTGTTCTTAAATCGTCCGTACGAGTGATTTAAAGGGATAATCCGGAGTAAAATGCAATTTAGATCAATTTACGGGATGTTGGGAGTACATACGTTGAGTTGACAACAAAATCATGTCATTCGGATGTGTTTTGAGAATTTCGATTTGACCGTTTTTAGCCAAAAGTCGTTAGCCTGGAGGTGAATGGGGCATATCATGTCACCGCTACAAAACGCTATTTTTATACCTCTTCTACAGCTCCAAACAACATAACACTTACGTGGTAGTGAGTAGAGGGTCCCTAAAGCCAAACCGAAGTGTCCCGAGGTCTTCATGTGGTCGGATATAGAGTCCAGAATTAATTTAATCAAGCCAGTACCTTTCCGAAAATGTGTTTGCTGCAGCTGCCGCTACAGACCGTGGTGAAGTTGGTTTGATATTGGATATTCGACAGATATTCACAATAAGGAAATAGGGTGTCTTTTTTTTCAAACCAATATCAAAGAAAGGGCCCAAAACATCCCCAGTTTCCATTAAATGGACTAAATGACCATTAAAAAACCTAAATTGATTGTTTTGAATGCCAAAAAATCTAAATGATCTGTTAAAATGTATTGACATTTTACATCATACGTGCAGTTTTTATCTGTATCTGTATTTTATTGTTGATTATTTTAACAGCAAACTGAAGTCAGCCATTGATGCTGCAGCTCCACTTAAAACAAAATCAGCAAAAGTTAAAACTATACCACCGTGGAGAAATGAGAGAATCAAGCAAATGAAAAAGAACTGCAGGAGAGCAGGAAGAAATTGGAGGAAAACAAAATTAACCATTCACTACACTATTTTTCAGGAACAACTAAAAATGTACAACAGTGCAGTAAAACAGGCAAGAACCCTCCATTTTTCAAATCTTATCACACCGAACAAAAATAATCCTAAATTCCTTTTTAAAACAATCCATCTTTTAATAAACACAGATTTTAACAAGTCCTCCATGCCAGCATCAGACCTTGCATGTGAGGACTTTGCAGACCACTTTGGAAGTAAGATCAATGCTATTAGATCCAGCCTTTTATCTCAACAAAATGTTGATTTGAACATTTTTGAAGCATTGTTTTTACCCGAGGAAACACTGGATAGTTTTGTCCTGGTTGATGCCAAGATGCTTGGTCGAGTTTTCTCCCAACTAAACCCAACAACCTGCCTTTTAGATCCCATTCCCACATCTCTTTTAAAGACTCTTTTATGGTTTCTTTGAGTGTGAGCTTTTAAATATTGTAAATTGCTCTCTTCAGACGGGTGTTTTCTCTACTACCTTTAAAACTGCAGTGGTGAGGCCCCTTCTGATGAAGAGCAATTTAGATGACAAGATCCTTGATAACTACCGACCTGTATCCAACTTACTGTTTTTTTAAGTGAAATTATAGAAAAAGTTGTTTTTGTCCAATTAAATGAGTTTTTAAATAAACACAGTATTTTTGAGAAACATCAGTCTGGTTTTAGGACAAACCACAATACAGAGACAGCTTGTAAATGATCTCAGGTGAAGCTTTCTGTCCTGCTGTTGCTGGATCTTAGTGCAGCTTTTGATACAGTAGATAACCACATTTTATTAAACAAACTAACAAGGCTGGTGGGTGTCTCTGGCACTGTTCTTAGTTTTACTCCTATCTCACAGATTGACAGTTTTTCATAAGTATGGATACATGCTCCTCAAGAATTCATAAAAGCAAGTGTGGGGTTCCCCAAGCATCAATTTTAGGCCCATTGCTTTTTAATCTGTACATGTTGCCACTTGGGGATGTCATCAGGAGACATGGCATTAGTTTTCACAGCTATGCTGATTATACACAGCTTTACATCGCCGTGTCTCCTGATGACCTAGAACCAGTTAACATTCTTTTAAACTGTAATTTAGATATAAAGTCATGGATGGCAGAGAAGTTCTTACAGCTCAACCAGGGCAAGACTGAAGTATTAATTATCGGTCCTGAAGACAAGAGAAAGATCATTTTACCAAAACTAAAAAACTTTAAATCTTCTGAACGTGTGAAAAATCTGGGTGTTCTTTTTGACTCTGAGCTGGATTTTATCCCACATATTAGAAATGTAACAAAAACAGGATTTTATCATAAAAATATTGCCAGAGTCTGCCCATTTGTCTCTCTTGCCAGCACGGAGGTGCTGATGCATGCTTTTATTTCTACTAGAATAGATTATTGTAATGCCCTGCTCTCTGGTATTCCCAAAAAAAGTATATATTACCTACAGTTAGTTCAGAGTTCAGCTCCACGTTTGCTGACGAGAACCAGTAGGCGGGAGCACATCACACCAGTTTTAAAATCGCTGCATTGGCTCCCTGTGCGTTTCAGAATTGATTTTAAGGTTCTTCAAGCCAGATTTTAATGTTTATTGTTGTTGATGTTGCTCATGTTGGAGGAGTGGGTATGTGTGCAGTGTGGTTGTCAGTGTGATGTTGTGTGTGTGTGTGAGTTTATGTATGTATTGATTTTATTATTAATTTTATTATGTAAAGCACTTTGCTCTGCTTTTTTGTATAAAAAGTGCTGTATAAATAAAGTTTGATTTGATTTGATAAACTTTAAAATAGACCTCCAAAACCCTCCTTACAAAGTAGATAATGAGGGCTCCTTCTTTTATTGGCATGAATCCACTCGTGTTTTAAACCTCTTTATGGGATCATTCATTTATTGATGCCCATAAACCTTTAAAATAAAAAGTAAACACTCTGAGAATGTTCACTACGACTTTGAGAACTCCTCCAACAGTAAAAATCCTAAATTACTAAAACATTTAGAACCCAATAATTGAACAAATGAACATCCACAATGAGCACTAGAAGGAGCTCTGACATCCCCAGTGACCAACTTTGAAAACAACCTTTACTTACATCACCAAACTCCTCGAGGCCAAAAACATTGAGAATGACATGGAACAGAAAAACTATCTTCTAAAACATATTCTGAAAGTGGGCCAAAGACCTGTTACGATACCTATAAAACTTATAGGCACAAATAACACTGACATCTAAAATTAGTAGAAATTGCCTCATTTTTTACCACCAGAACCTCATTAAGATCAACTGGTATCTCCACAGTGACCACGAGAACTACCTGTTAGGCTGCAGAACCTCTTCATTTAATCATAACCTTTTTTACGGGGCTAAGAGAGGTGTCAGTGGCATTAATCAAATCAATGATTAATACGATTACAGAAGTTGTTTACTTGATATAGAATATATCTCTTCATTCTACCATCCCACGTATGTTCCAGGTCAGTGTACATGTGCACATGACCTTTTTCCTGATTATTTCACCACATGGACATAGTTTCTTGTTTATTTGTAGCTGTGGATGTGTATCATCTAAAACCCAAAGTAAGAAGCCATGGTGGCAGAGTTCAGATTTCAGATGATAATGAGATAAAGTGTTTGTGATGTAGCCATTAGCCGGTCCTATCTAGGTCTCACATGGAATCATCTAATGAAATTATTAAAAAACGCCGCTTCGAACAACTGGAAAGCAGGCTGAAACACATAATTGGTTAGATGCTTTTTTAAAGCATGTTAAACAGATTAGGAATAATGTTTTCACTTGTTCCAGTCTGGAGTTATAATTAATAAGGTTAGGACTGCAATGTCTCATGAGTCAGACATTAATCTGGTAAATTTAGGCTTGTCTGTCCTGGTTGATCCACCTAATCAGAGACCTCCAGGCTCCGTGAGTTCATACCAAAATATAACAGTTAATGAGCCGCGCAGTAATGCACACGTGATCGTGAGGAACTTTAAGCAGAATTGGGGTTATTTGCAAAAGCCTGCAGCCATAATGGCAGGCTGAACTTATAGACTAACATGCTTAAAGCTAACATGATCATATTCAGAAGATATAAAGCTCAGTATTCTAGTCTTGTAGGAAAATGCTATAATTTGCATTAAACACAGGAGATGCCAAGAGGTTTAGTTGATCGTTATTAGATGCAATGTTTTTCTACATATTCACCCAAAAAGGACATCTATAAACTCATTGTTTTGTTTTGTTAGTTGAACAGTCGTGACCTCTTGAAGACTGTGTAAGGTCTCTTTTCTTCGGTGATCTCTGGTACCTTCTAAAGGACCTAGACTCCAGCAAATGAGCAAGGATATTCTCAATATTTCATGATTTATGCTACACTCTCAGACACTTTTTCTGTTTTGTCATTTATTGTAAGTTTTCTTTATATTTCTGGTGCACACTTTTAAAAAAGATCTGTTTAGTTTTAGTTTGTTGTCCAAGTGCAACTTGGTCCCATCATGTTGTGATGGGATTGGACACTCACTACTGCGGCAAAAAGTTATCATTGTGCTTAGTTTCAGAATATGTGCTTCTTGGTAACCCCTCTACTGCCATAAGTTTTTCTTTTCAGCTCTAAATGTGCTTCAGGTATGCTGAAAATGTCTATGTTTTGTGAAGATCAACCTTTGTGCCAGGAAATGGGATGAACAAATTAGTGAACATGCCAACATGAGCCGCTTGCTTGGCAGTCTATCATATTGTTAAATTCTGAACACATCTTCAAATGACAACTCAAAGTCAAATGTAGACAACATTGGTTTTGAAATGCCATCCATTTTCTACCTCTTATCCTGTGTTGCAGGAGCAACAAATAAGCAGATATCTCCAGACCTTCCTCTCCCCAGCAACCTGCTTCACTTCATCCAGTCGGACTCCGAGTTGTTCCCAGGCCACCTAAGAGATCTAATCTCTTCAGCGGGTCTCTACCAAGGCCTCCCCCCAATTGGACAAGTCTGAAACACCACCCCCAAGGAGCTGTCGAGAGCTCATCCTAACCAGGACTAGATACCTGAACCACCTAAACTTCTCCTTTCAATCCAGATGAGTCTACTCTGAGACCCTCCTGAATAGCCTAACTCCTCCTGTCCCTTTGAGGAAGCACATTCCAACCTCTTGCATTTCTGGTTTCCTCATTTTGTCCCTTGCCTACACCTAACAACAAAAATTATTTAGATGACTGGTCAATCTTTAGCTTTGACTTTTGGCTTAGGTTTCAGGATCACTGCAGATAGTGCCCCAATCCACCTGAACATAAATGCATTTTATGTCAAACACTAGGGACCATGATCCATAATTTGGACTGATTTACAGACAGAATACATGCGTGTGGATATGTGGCATCTAAAGAAATCCCACAGATATATTTGTATATATGTACTAGTTTTACATCCTTCATTTCCCCACCTGTTCAGTCTGAGTGCTTCTTCTTTTAAAACATTTTCGCAAAGTGGTACTTCTATGGCAGCCTCTCCTGTGTGCCCTGATAACGTATTTCCTCTGACCACCTCACTACACTCAACCAATGAACACATCAAACAAATCTACCTGTAACATGTCAATACAAGTGTGTTTCTACATTCTCCAGTCTAAACGCATCTATTATTAAGCTGACGGTAAGAGATGGAGCCTAAGAGGTCCTGGACGTCTTATTCACACTTTAATTATTTACCGTTCAGTGACACACTCGGTGTCCATACTGAACACAAGATATAAGAGGCTTCCAGAATGTGGTTTTCCAAAACATATTTAAGTTACAATTGCATAATGAATATAGACTTAAAGTTCATGTCTTCCATGAATTACAGTTATTTTCAGGGGCTTGAATGTAACTGGATGATTGACTCAAGTTGTTTTAAGTTTCAGTTGTAACAGCGTTGGATATTCCTTCATTGTTTCTTGTCCATTAAGCAGGTAAACTGTGATTAACAATCGAGGCAGTGGTGGATGATCACAAGATCAAGGCCTGAAGAGAAGACTTTACAGAGTTCACCATCAACTTTATACCTTTCATTTGCTTCAAGAACAGAAAGGTCAGATTAGAATTAGTTAAAGAAAATATAATAAAAAGTCACATCTGTTCTTGAACAGCATTATTTGTAGAGTTGTAACTAAGATAATCTTGAACCAAACGCACAGGAAGAAAAAAAAGACTGATTGGAAATTATTCGAACTACAACATGATGCACTGGTTCCATGTTTGGTCCATTTGATTGGTTGAAGTGTGACTTTGCTTAGATAGATGCTTTATCCAATCAGCTCCTAAACATTGTTTGAAAGTTTCAGTTTCCAAACATTTTCCATCAAAGACTTCTCAGATCGTTCAGCGAAACAAACCACCTGGTGCATCAGGTTAAGCATGGACGTAAAGATACTACCTATCCCAGCTCAGTGGGGGAAAGTTTCCTTACACAGCTAAGCTAGCTTCGACTTTATTATAACAAGCATGCATGCAACATTCAAACTGATTAAAGTTAGGACGAAGCATTCTCCACAGCCTTGACCAGCTAGGGTTTAACTCAACTCAAATGGTCCAAGGTGCTCTGTTCATGCTCCAAAGTTCCATTTTTTTATAGCAAAAACCGTAAAGTGTAAGTGTGTATTAATCCAGCCGAATTCCCCATAAAGCTGCTCTCATTCACATATTTTTTTGTTTCTTTTGTCAGAAACTGGGACTGAAAATCAGCCCATTAAGAACACGTGTCAGCTGGTGTTCACTTAAATGTTCCAGACTGTCACTATGCTCTAGGCATGGCAAGGCAAGTTTATTTGTAGAGCACAGTTAGTACACAAGGTAATTCAAAGTGCTTTACAGCAACATAAAATCACAAGAAGGCAAATAAAATCATTCCATAAGACAAGAAATATAATCATTAATTAATTCAATTAAAAGCGAAGAGTGCAGATAAAATGCTTTCATTTGTCATATGCACAGCTAAATAGAACTGTTTTCAGGCTGGATTAAAAAAAATGTCAGAGTTGAGGCCTGTCTCTGGAAGAAGTTTTTCTAATTTGTCTCTGATCAGGACAGGACACCCGGAGTCTAGATAGAGCAGAATGATGAGGTGGCGTGAAAGTCAGCCGGGAAAGAGGATAAAACAACAGAAGCAGCAGGCCAGAAGACGATTCGACCAGAGTCATGATGACAGTGTGGAAAAATAAATGTGATGAAAAGCCCAAACAGAGGACAAATGTGAGGAAACAGATCTTTCTTTTCAAGGTTACGCAAAAGCTTCATGTTAATTTATTCACTTACATATCAACCCTTCCTCCAGACAGCTAAACACAGCAAAGGAAACAAGACAAAAGCAACTATAACAAACTGTTGATTAGACAGTAATGCTGATTGGGATTCCTAAACATTCAGCAGTTTAAAGAAGTAAAGTAAAGCATTAGCTACACTGCTCTGATGGCTGAACTGAGATTGGTTATTCAGAAAGGCTCCACTCTGAGGTCCTCCTGGGTCAGAGGGGGAGGATGTTTAAATATGTTGAACCAAATCAGTTCTGTTTACACAGCTCAGTATCACAAATAGCATAATTTCCTCAAGGCACTGCACTGCATCAAACAGCATCCTGTTTGCTCCAGTCATGAAAAAACTTTAAACTAAAAACATGTTGGGAAACAAAAAGTCTCTCCTGAGGAAGTTCACAGAGAAAGTGATGGAAAAGTTATAAAAATAAACCAAAAAACAACATCTGGAGGAGACTTTTAAACCTTCTCCATCACCTCCACACATGTGACCAGGTATGAAGCAAGTAACTGTTTCCAAAGCTTTTCAAACGTTGGCCATTTTAGTTTCACTCTGCCAGCAGGTGGTGCTGTTCTTCTGTTTAACATGAACCCTTACAGCTAATTGAACCAGCTGTGCACGCTGACCTCTGAGCTTGGTTGCTAATTCTCCTTTGGCTGGGAAACAATGTGGATCTATAATGTTGTCCCAGCCAAAAGAAGTATCCTGCTCCAGAACACAGGAGATAAAGAAAAAACAAACACAAAAGGACTGACTGTTGTGTGGAAGGCTTCCTCCATTATCAATATTGATCCTCTGCAACGTGGATTCAGGGAAAGATCCCGCTGACTGCTTTACTTGGTCCTTTTTAAGATTTGACACAAGTTTAAACCTGCTCCTAATAAGGAATTATACATTGAAATCAGTCTGTAAAGTGAATGTATGTAGTCCTGTTCTCATGACAATGCGTATAAACAGTAGCCTAGAAATCTAGACGCCCCTAGCGGCCGCAAATGGAATTTGCTCCGGGGCTAGTCTAGTCACTTGCGGTCGTTTTGCAACGTTCCAAATCAAAACTTGATCGAGCCAATCAAATCGTGAGGAGCGGGGTCGGAGGCCGGGCGATGTTTCAGTGTGTAGTTCCAGAGAGAGGTAAAAAAAAAAAAAAAAAAAAGTTCCATTAGCTAGCTCTCTTTAGCTTTATAGGGAAACGAAGTAAACTTACATCTGAGAGCAATCCCCAGTCAATTGCGAGCATGATGTACCGAAGACAGCGGGTCGATCTTCGTCTCAGAGCTGACAAAACTCTCCGGTAAGGAATTTGAACGGTCAAATTCCGTTAACGGGACGAGAGTAGTCAAAACGACAAAACCGGAAGTGCGTTGCTCACTGCGGCTAGCTTTAGCAGCGCCGAATTCGTGGGAACAAAATTGTAAATAGCCGGTATTTTGTCAGATTTTCAACACCTTGGGGATCTAAACGACTACTTTCTCGCCTGAAAATGTTTCAAATGTTGCTAAAGTTTACAGAGTTTAAAGCTTAAGAGAAATCAGCTTTTCAGGCCATAGACTACAAACCACAATGTAAATTCCGTCGCGTTGACTACGTAAAACTTCTTCATCGCTCTGATTGGTTGTTGCGCCATCCTATTGCGTGGCGTTGAACTTGACAGACAGCCGTTTATCCCGCCCACACTGCTATCAAGCGTCACTAGACCCGTGTACAGCTTTTTGCTGTACGGGTCTGGCTTGCTAGGCTATATAAACAGGGGCGAGGCTAGGGTATTTTTAGTGGTGCCAAGGCACCACCGTGAGATAGCTTGGCACCCCCTGGCTCAGCACATTTTTAAAATATTATATTATGCAAAAACACCTTTTTTTTTGCTCAAGGATGCATTATTTTAGTGACGATTTTATTTATTTTCTAGCATTTGTTTTTGTTTTAACACTTTACTCCCAAAATAAATGTTGAGTTATCTTCAATATTTGTCTCAGGCTCTCTGTTATCCCTGTCAAGCCACAGTCTTTTGAAATGAAGAGGTCAAAATTGAATGTTGTAGGGGAAAACACTACTCAAAGCAAAACTAATATGGCTCCAAAATTTATAAATGTACTAGTTCGCCTCAATTAGTGAGAAATAATGTGCCTCTGTGAGCACTGGGGGCTGGGCACCCCTAAAGACCATCCATTTTCTTTACCGCTGAATCCGTCGGTCGGGTCGCGGGGGGGCTTGAGCCTATCCCAGCAGTCATTGGGCGAGAGGCGGAGTACACCCTGGACAGGCCGCCAGTCCATCACAGGGCCACACGAGACAAACAACCATAGATGCTCACACTCACTCCTAAGGACAATTTTTTTAGAGACACCAATTAACCTAACATGCATGTTTATGGACAGTGGGAGGAAGCCGGAGTACCCAGAGAGAACCCACGCATACACAGGGAGAACATTAGCCTAGCAAGCCAGACCCTTACAGCAAAAAGCTGTACAGGGGTCTAGTGATGCTGGATAGCAGTGTGGGCGGGATAAACAGCTGTCTGTCAAGTTCAACGCCACGCAATAGGATGGCGCAACAACCAATCAGAGCGATGAAGAAGTTTTACGTAGTCAACGCGACGGAATGTACATTGTGGTCAGTAGTCTATGGCCTGAAAAGCTGATTTCTCTTAAGCTCTAAACTCTGTAAACTTTAGCAACATTTGAAACATTTTCAGGTGAGAAAGTAGTCGTTTAGATCCCCAAGGTGTTGAAAATCTGACAAAATACCGGCTATTTACAATTTTGTTCCCACGAATTCGGCGCTGCTAAAGCTAGCCGCAGTGAGCAACGCACTTCCGGTTTTGCCGTTTTGACTACTCTCGTCCCGTTAACGGAATTTAACCGTTCAAATTCCTTACCGGAGAGTTTTGTCAGCTCTGAGACGAACATCGGCCCGCTGTCTTTGGTACATCATGCTCGCAATTGACTGGGGATTGCTCTCAGATGTAAGTTTACTTTGTTTCCCTATAAATCTAAAGAGAGCTAGCTCATGGAACTTTTTTTTTTTGTTTTACCTCTCTCTGGAACTACACACTGAAACGTCGCACCTCTGTCGTCACTAGGTAGCCCGGCCTCCGACCCCGCGCCTCACGATTTGATTGGCTCGATTTAAGTTTTGATTTGGAACCTTGCAAAACGACCAAAAGTGACTAGACTAGCCCCGGAGCAAATTCCATTTGCGGCCGCTAGGGGCATCTAGATTTCTAGGCTAGAAGAACATGCAAACTCCACACAGAAAGGCCCCAGCCGGGAGTTGAACCTGGAACCTTCTTGCTGTGAGGTGACAGTGCTAACCACCACACCACCGTGCAGCCTCCCCTAAAGACCAGATCCTAAAATCGCCCCTGCGTATAAATAACTTCCAGCACTTTTCGGGCATAATTTAGACTCATTTTAAGCTTTTGGTGAGTAATTTTACGCTGTTCAAATAACATGGCAAATGGTTAGGGTTTTAGGCAAAAGTACAGGGCAGGACATAATTTCCTCAAAATACGTAGCGTAAAACACAAAAGTACAAAAAAAGAGTTGTAATAACACGCCAGAAGACGTGTCGTGCAAAAGCAACGCTTTTTCATGGGACCTGGCTGTGCAGGGACTCACAGGATGTTAGATGCGGACATATGAGGAGTCGAGGTTTGGAAGAATAAAAATGGATACTTTATTTACTTAACAAATTCCTATATAAAATCAGGGGAAAGGGTAGGTGGTAAAAGTTCTCTGGTGGCGAGAGTGGCGTTTCTGTGTGGCTGCTCGCAGGTGTTGCACATCAGCCCTTAAAGCTATGGTAGGTAATCCTAGAGAGCTAGCAAGAGAGCTAGCAAGATTCGAAAGTGTCCCCTCCTCTAAGCTCCACCCCCCCCTCCCCATTCCGTCAGTGCGTCATCCAAAGCCGGTAGAACCGCATGCGCACACGGAGCAGGGAGCCGACAGAGGGGGGCGTAGGCAGAAAGCAGAGGCATCTGATTGGTTTTTGTAGGCGCTCCAATCCGAGATCAGCGGGACTGATCTCGGATTGGTCAGCTTTTTCTCAGTCCTGCAGCTGCCACAGAGGTCTGATTATTTTCGTCCCTTTTTCTAAATACATCTTGTATAGATTTCTCTCAGGACAGACGGACCATTTCACCCAGTATTACAAAATGTGTTTCTGAACAGGATTACCAACCATGCCTTTAATGAACCCTCAGCTGCGGCCTCTGTGGCTCCTCTGTCCATGGTGCTGAAGGTAACAAATTATTAAAGCTGCGGTCGGCAACTTTTTTTTTAGTCATATTAGCTTGAACTGTCATGGGATTCTGGAAGTAGAATATTAAATAGGCTGTTTAGGAAAAATAACGGAATCTGTAGCTCCCTCTGAAGCCTGTAATTATGCTTGCAAAAACCGAGCGCTCCCGGCTGTTTTTAACCAATCAAGTTAGGGTGGAGGAATCCTACCTGTCAATCACAGCTTGTGCACACGCTGCTGAGCGTGAGTCTGCCCCAGCTTGTGTGCGCTCACACTGGTGTGAACTCACGTGCACAACCTCGTCCACAGAGGGGGAGGGGTTTGGGGGGGCGATTCGGAGCTTGTTAGAGGTTGGGGGAGGGACCTGAAAGTTGTATCAGTTCGAATTTTCCGACTTTAGACTCGGAATTTTGAAAACCTGCCAACGGCAGCTTTAACACTCAAAACCGTAACAAAGGATGACTGAGTTATAGTAATCTAACCAGGTTTTCCTTTTTCTTTTTCTCTTTCTCTTTCTCTTTCTCTTTCTCTTTCTCTTTCTCTTTCTCTTTCTCTTTCCCCAGCCAGTCGAGTTGGGTCTGTGTCAGGTTTCTTCCTGTTAATGGGGAGTGAGGTGCTCTTTTATACCTGGTCATGTTATCAACCTGTTGCCAATTAAAACTAATTAGTTGCAACATTTTCCTCCAGCTGTTTCGTTTTCAGTCTTTTTCTGCCCCATCCCAACTTTTTTAAAACCTGTTGTTTTGTTGTCATGAAATTCAATAAATTCAAGCTAATATTTTTGATGAAATAATATGTTTTCTATGTTCTATTGTGAATAAAATATTGGTTTGTGGGATTCACTAATCATTGCATTCTTTTTTTTATTTACATTTTACACAGTGTCCCAACATTTTTGGAATTGGGGTTGTAATTTTGTGCTCCTTTGTAGTCATTTTATATCTTTTTGTGGCTTTCATGTGCCTCTGGATTTGTCTCTCTTCATTTTCTTGTTTCTAATTGTGGCCATTTAATGTTTCTTTGTTTATTTTCTCTCTTTCTGCTGCCATGTTGTGTCTACTGCCTTGTTGATGTTGTTAATTTTTCTGTCTTCTCTCATTCGATTTTGAGACATGATTTTACTGTTTTCACACACACACACCTACACACTGTCAGCCGAGTACTGTGTACATTTCTTAGGTATTTAAAGCTAGCAGAAGGTTTAATACACACTGAGCTCCCCCAGCAGGTTGAAAAACACATCATCAGAGCCCCAGGAGACACGTGTTGTTTCTGTTAGCTGCTGTGTGCGCCTCCTCTGTGAGACTCATTCACATACATGCAACACAGCATTCAGATGCCTGAAACAGTCGTGGAATCAAACCAGTGAGATTTCAAGAGATCACTGAATGCTGAACATACGACACACAAAAAAATGTGTCCACAGATCCAACGTTTAGGAGCTACAGCTTCCTGTTGTCTGTAGCCTGAAGCAAAGAACTGATCAGTACTCAGATCTGCTGCAGCAGCTCTGTTAACTCTGAGGATGCAGCAGAATCTGACAGCAAGTCGGTGCTCAGAAACCTCTGGGAGCAGCTTGTGTTTGAACAAGGAGGTGAAACAGTGCAGAAATACACATGTGAGGTTCCAACAAACAATTCAGCTGCTATTTAAAACTCAGAAGCTGCTCAAGCTGAGTTCCAGAGAAACATTTTTAGTTTTTGTCATCAGTTTTACAGTGTCAGCATTTATGTGTATAAAATATATATTTAACTCTCACAGAGTTTGTTCAGCGCTCGCTGCAGAGTGGTGACAGAAGTCATTAAAAAGCAGTCATCATCCATGTGGAGGAAACAAACAGAACCGGCCTCAGACAGAACCCTGAGGAACACCACACACAACAGAGAGCTGCACTTCATACGATCTTTGTATGATGCTGTATGAGCCACATTCACTTCTTCTTCTGTTTGTGTTTCATGTGTTTTAAGCCTGTGTTCATGACGCATGATGAGGAGAGTTGAGTCACAGAAACCTCAGAAACACTATCTTTACATTTTATGGAAAGTATCTCCTTAGGTTTTGTGTATAACTGTCTTTGTCTTGTGCTTCTATTTTTTCTTTATAATTGTTCTTTTCTGTCTGTGGGGATTTGAGTACCTTTGTTGTTTTATTTCTGGTATTTTGTCTCTTTTGAGTCCTTTTAAGGTAATTTATTGTCTTTTATTTGCTTTTTCTTTCTTTTTTTTGTAGTGATTGTGTTACTCTGTCTGGTTTTTGGGGGTCTGTTTTGTCTCCCACTGGAACACGAGTGCTTCTCAGTTACTGGACTCTCCCGTGGTGTTGACATTGTTTTGTAGACAAAGAAGAAGAGGAGTAAATACTGCTGGTGATAGAGGAGGAAGAGATAGAGGAGGACGGCTTCATCTTTGTCTCTCCTCCCCCCATCTCTCCTCTTCCTCCATCACAATCTGCTCCCCCTGATGGAGTCTGAGGAGCCACCTGTGTCCTCCCCCTCCTCTTCCTCCACTTATTATTTCCTCTTAACCTCATTCACTTCCATTTCTTCCTTCTATTTACTCTTCGTCTTCTCTCAGCCACCCACACCGACCTTACTCTTTCTCATTCTATGCTGTCTCCTCACAAACAGCATGTACGCATCTTCCTCATGTGAGGCAAACCGCTGACTTTCATCTTCGGACTCTGTCATGCCGGAGCGTCCTCCTGCAGAGACCCTCTGTTCTTTAATGAATTACCCAGCAGGCATGTGGGTGCCAACACACACCTGTGCACCCACATCCGTGTGGAGCATGAAAGCATACAGCGTTGATTTGTTGTCTGAAACTCTGATATCTGAGGCAACGCTGCCCCCTGCAGCCACTTCTCACCTCAACTGTCGACAGAAAAGTCCTCTCCAGTTGACTTTCAGGTTAATAAAGGTGTGTGTGCACTGTACACGTGTGTTTTGAGAGGTTCTGTGCCAACACAGAGCAGTGCAGTTTCTAAACATCAAAGAGGAGATTTAGATTCAGCTTCCCCTAAAACAGTGACTGAGTAGAAGAGCCCCTCTGTGATGATGAAATGTTTAACTCATCGGACCAACACAGCACAGCAGGAGGCGGCCGGTCCAGTCAGCTGGAAGAGCACATCCAGAGGCATCTGACTGATGTGGGATCAGGTGAAGCTGCTCAGCACAAAGCAGGCTGTGTTACAATGCAGGAGCCTGCTGTTAAAGTGTGACCTGAGCAGGATTTTAACCACTCAGCAGAGAGCAAACCTGGAGCCCCGCCTCAGGGAAATAACAGAAGAGACTTACAGGCACCATAAAAACAGAGAAGAAACAACAAAAAAGACTAAAATAGACTTAAAGACTCAACAAGAGATGAAAAGAGAGGCCACAAAGAAAAAAACTAAATAACAAAAATAGGCCTAAAATTGTTGCAAAATTATGCAAAAGATATTATAAACACATCATAACTGAAAATACCAGGAAAAACACGCAAAACAACAACAAATAAATGAACAATTAACCAGATATCCAAAACTGATATGAAGACCATCAAAAATTACCTTAAAGAACCACAGAGGGTCACAATAAGATAATGCAAAACAGTCAGAAATACAAAACAACAGAAATTTATTGACCAAAAAGAAGAAAGAAAGAAAAAAAGAGAGTAACTGAAAACACCAATGAAGTAACCACAAAGTGAAATGAAATGGTCACAAAAACCTACACAGCAACTAAAAATGGACACTAATCAATTGTATAACAATGCAAAATTATGCAAATTATGAAAAAATCTACAAAGTGAACCACCAAGAATATACCTTAAAGAACCACAGAGGGACACAGTGAAATAATACAAAACAGTGACAGATAATAAATAGAAAACAACAGAAACTCAATGACCAAAAAGAACTAAGAAGAACTAAGAAATGAACAAAAGCAGACGTGAATTAACCACAAACAAAGGGCCACAGAATTAAACAAAACAAGTATGTGGTCACAAAGCAACCACAGAGAAACAAACAGAGAAAATAAGATAACTGAAGAATATCTGTAACAACATGCAAAAGAAGCATAAACCACACAAAATGACCTCAGACACACACCGCTACAAAGAGAAAGTAAACACAATTTGTTTGATAAAAAGTATCAGAAAAGGAAACTGAAATATGTATGACTCAAACAGAACGTTTGTGACCTGTGGTGACAAACCTTTACTTCAGTTAAACGTTGTCACGTTGTTCAGTTCGACTTCTGCATCTGTCCTGATAGGAAGTGGGTTTGCTGCCTCCCGGTGGCCACAGCAGGAACTGCATGAGCTGCAACAAGCTGACGGCTACAGAACAACGGCTTTATTTCCCCAAAACTTTATTCACAACTCGATCTGAACAATTTACATTGGCGTGGAAATATTAGATTTTATTCACAAGTCAAAATTAATTACAACACAGTTTATGTAATGACGGTTATCAGAGACAAAATTAAGCATTTCACAGGAGTCTTAGAGTTTCAAGATTTTTGCATCAACCTCTTTTAGCAGATAAAATGTGAGTTTAATTGTAAAAGTCCACCGAATATTAATTATAAGAGGTCTAATTCGTGCGATTCAGTTTATTTATATAGCGCCAATTCACAACAAACGTCATCTCGAGGCACTTCAACGATACCGTCCAATTCAAGACAATTAGAGTCCAATTCATTGTAATCATATGAAATATGATTTGTGCTTGTTTTGTGTTTTTTGTAAAAAGTTTGCTTTGTTTTCAGTCAGTCAGGCAAATATTTATGTTTCTTTTTATTGGTATTATCTATCTATCTATCTATCTATCTATCTATCTATCTATCTATCTATCTATCTATCTATCTATCTATCTATGTGTTTCTTTGTGTTTACTGAGTATTCTGTGTCCCCTTTTCGTGTCTCTCATGTAAACTGAAGCAAAGTTTTGGAGTAAAGATGACTAAAACCATATTTTTCAAATCTGTTCATGATTGTAAAAATGAACTAAACATTTTTAATTTCCACGACAGTTTAAATGAAGGAAATGGAACAGGGGCCCCTGACTCTGTGAGTCAGAGACACTTTTACAGGTAGAAAAGTCTCTGAAACAATAAATTAACCTGATAAATATGTCTTACAATCTAAAACACTGCGTGAACCTGAACATCAGCTCTGTGACAAACAGAACAAGACAAATAAGGAAATTACAGAATTAAACAGTAAAACAGAACAACTGCTTAAAGGTCTGAGCAATAAGCTCAAATTATTAGTTGTGTCATGTTGCCTCTTTTACGTTCAGTTGTGTTGTGTTTGTTTGTGTTCAGTTGTGTTGTTAAATGGTAAATGGACTGTACTTATATAGCTAAATAACATGGTTATATTTTCTATGACTAGTTTTGTTGGTTTATTTGTGTTTGTTAGTTTATTTTTGTCTTTTCTGTTTTTTTCTTTGTTTATTTGAGTTCAGTTTTGTTTTCTTTGTTTATTTGAGTTCAGTTGTGTTTTTGTGGTATTTTGTGGTTTACTTTGTGTTGGTTAAATGGTAATGTATGTATCTTATATAGATTAATATTGCTATATTCTGTATAGCACGCGTTCAGTTAGTTTATTTGGTGTATTTGTGTTGTTTTGAGTCCACTGGCTGGCCATGAGTTAGGAGTGTTCCCAGCCGCTTCCAGCAGGGGCGCTGTTGTCTCCTTCCATACCCATAAGCGGGGGAGTGAGAGGTGCATGAAATGGAGAAAAATGGCGGATCATGTGCAGGTAAGCGGAGGTTTCATGTTTTTGTTACCGACAGTTCGTCCAGGAGCGCATGGATGAGGCTGAACGCGGATCCGGGTGCGGTGTTGTCGGCAGGGAGCTGGTGTGCGGCCGCTGGGTGCAGCAGGCGGCGGTTAGCGGGCTGTCGGTGGTAAAAGAAAGGATGAGGCCGCCTGTGTTGACTCGTGGCCTGCTGTCACTGCGTTAGCTTGAGCTAGCTGCGAGGGGGGGACGATAACAAACACCGGGGAGCATCGCGGGTTTCAACCTGTGTGATTCCCAGTGCCCATGTCGGTTGGAGGCTCATCGCCGTGGGTTAACGGCGTGTTTTATCTACATGTTTCTGTGAAGTAAACATTGCAACACATACGGCTGGCGGCGGACTGGTAGCTGTCAAGCTAACACAAACTGTTGTACTGTCATTTGGCGCCAGTGTGGTCCATATTAGGGGCATTTATGACCCCCAGGACCCGGACTCTTACTGAGGAGCTTTATGCACTTGGATGTGTAAATATTTATTTTCTGTTTTCTGTTACCATTAGCTGAGCTCTGATGCGTGCTAGGCTAACGCTAGCACCAGCCCAGACGTCAACTTCTCCCGCCCGAGCCCGTTTGAAAACATGACTCGGTCTGTTAAACTGTTGGCCCGAGAAATGGGCTCCATGCCCACGGCTTGTGGATACAGGGAGCACCGGATTAAGGATAACTAGGAGAGTTTGCACTTATGTAGTTGATGGACGCAACCATGCTCGGTTCGGCTAGCCTCCCTGAAGCTAGCTTCACTGCTCCATGGTTAGATCCGGACACATGTGCGGGAATTCAGGCAGAACATGGTTTAACTTTCTGTTTCCCGGCTGTTCCTCCATGATGTCCTGAGAGAGACCTTGCTGTGTGGGATTCAGAGCACCACGATGCTGCTGCTTTGCCAGGCTGGGTTTTTAATGTGAGAGCTAGAAGTTAACTGATAAGATTGACAGCCTTATCTTATTTTAACTGAAACAGCAGCCAAACACAGCAGAGATGAAATGTAAAGAGGCTGTGTAACATGCAGGAGCTACAGACTTCCTCTGGAATCCAGCCCAACATTTGCCTATGTGATAGAACTGTATATGAAAAGAGACCAATATTCAACATAAGTGAGGAGTTAGCAGAGTTAGCTTTAAGCTAATTTATATCTGCTGTCCCTTGGCAGGTTTCATTAAAAAAAGTTACAGCAGTAAAATATCACAAGATCACACACATTCACAGACATGTTCTTCAAATGAAAACAATAAAATCAATAGATATTTAGTGGTTTCAGTCCAACTCTTAGTATCATCATGCAGAGGAAGCTGATGCTCCAAAAGCTGTATGACGGATAAAGTTATGGATCAGTCTGTAGTGGAAGATGTTCTTGTGGATTTTATGGATTCCTCTGAGCAAAAGTTAATAAAGTGACACAGCGGAGGAGGAGCTGAGCCCTTTAAGATCTGAAACATTTATAAAAACTCATAAAACTCAGGCGACTGTGCTCCTCCAGACTCTTCCAGTGGTGGTGTTGCACAGATTAGTTTATAGAGACTCTATAGAGGTTTGATGACTGTTTCCAGGCATTTCCCCTGCATGTTATACAATATGATACAGGAGACAGAATCATGGAAGTCATGGCAACATCCTCAGAGAGATGGCCGTTCATGTGTCTGAAATCTGACAAGTTGGAGTTCTTATCCTGAATGATGCTCTCAAAGAGAAGATGGGGGGCCAAATAAATTCTTCAATAAGTCGTTTAATTTGATGGCATCTTTCTGTAAAATGAAGGTTTCATGACTGATGTATCCAGTTTCAAAAAGTTATTCAGTTTACAGTGATTAAACAACAGAAAATGAGACCAACACTTGCTCATTCTGTTTACCTAAAATGTCATTTAAACAGTTATTGGATTGTTTACAGATTTGAGTAATAATCATTTTCCATCCTGAAGGATGGCTGTAACTGTTCAGTCAAAATTAAAAGCAAATTATTTAGTTAGTAAGCAGTTGTTTCGCCAGTACATGTGAGAAAAGTGCAAATAAGACATTTATATAATCTCCTACAATTAAGTTGTGTTCAGTTTATGATCGTAAACAGTATCACATTCTCGCAACTTAAATAGCAAAAACTGGTCTGCTTTCACACTGTAGATGTTGGAGAATACAGAAAATAAAGCCCCTTTTCCAGGTGTTATTAAACAACTCACATCTGCTAACATCTGGCTCTTGAGAAAGTGTTTAATCGACATTCAGTCCTGGATCAAACGACTCCACATTGGTAGCAGATTTTTGCCTTTCGAGCACGATACCCGGGTTCAGCTCACAGAGTGAACACAGCTCAGTTTCTCTTTACAGAAACTCGTTCACCAACTCTAATGGAGGCTCTGAAACTGACGGCAACAACTCAGGGACAAAAAGAGACCCGACTGATGGATTTTACCGTCTTCTGTCTGGGACACAGTGTAATTCCATCCCCGTGGTGGTACTCACTGGACCGGTTGTGAATACACTGTAGCCCTCAGATCAGTGAGTGTAAACACACTGGTGCTGGTGATGGGAAAGCGTTTAATCAGCTTTGTTTTTCATTCAGCGGGTTTTTAAACACATTATTTCTGATATGAAAATGGCATAATGAGTATATCTGCATCGTGAAACAGGTAAGATTCAGCTGAAAGTTACATTGCTCAATCAAAACACACATTTTTGAAGTACATTGTCCACCTTTTAAAATTAAATCAGTTTCCACTTTCTTCAAGCTGTATTGAGTTTTCAACAAGTGACCACACAATAAGAGATGTAATAATGACGATCTGGTCAAATCTGAGGCTTCACCCAACAGATATTTTATAATCCAGTCAGTTGACGGATGGTTTAGTCCCCAAACTGTCAGATAATTGTAAGAAATCACATTTTTCCTCGCGTTGGAGCGTCACCGAGGCCATGCTGATGTCTCCAGTTGTCTTTTTTTTCTGTTTAAAGGCAGCAGCAGTCAAAAGTCTGTCACATGGTTTGTGTTTGTCACAGTTTATTAACTTTGTGTTTAGTTTACTGACATATAGTGGTCCAGTTAGAAATGGCAGCCATCTTTTAATCCATTCACCTGCCACTTAAAAACAGACTGCTTCTATTGAAGAAAATCTGCAACTTTATCTTATTTTTATCTTAATTTACATGGATTTTTGTTCTTTTTCTCTGCCTCGGTTGGTCCTGAAATCACACGCCATCATCTGGTGCCCTCTTTCTTCTTCTTTGTTGCTCTTTGAACTGTCCTCTTCTTCTATGCACCTTTAATGATGACATTGTCGATGTTGTTAATGTAGAAGAACCCGCTGCGCAGATATATTTGCTCATAAAAACAGAACAATTCATTCAAGAAATGGATTAGATGTGAATAGAAAATTAGTTTTTTTAATATAATATTTTTCCTCGTTCATCTGTAACTTTGATATTTCTGGAGATGGAATTTTTCGTTCTTTGTTGTATAAACTTGAATTGTTTTTTTTTTTTTTTTTTTAGACATTTAAAGCCATCACATCTGACAGGAGGAAACCTTTTTATAGTTATCTGACATTATATGAATGGAAAGATAACTGAACTCAGATACTGAGTAGAATAACGGAAATAATTTGGCTAAGTTGCCCTAAAGTTAATAAATGTAAAAGTTGAAATAGTATAGATTACATCCTGATGTATTTTTAGATTTTACGCAGCAACCAGCTCACGGCATTCTGGCTGGATTCAGACAATCAGTTACAGCTGCTGCTTCGTTGGGTGTGACAGAGATAAGAGACACATATAGAAAACTGATGTCCTCACAGCTGTATTCAAACCTGCAGCTTCGCTATTCCAGATATGACTGTCAGTATTTTCTCTTCTTACTGCACTTCATTCGTCGATGCTTAAAAATGAACGATCATTGTCTTTGATTTGTAGTTTCAGTGACTAATTTGCAGGTTTTAGTTATTTTAGAATTTTGGCTGATGACAACTTCCCAAACTGTAAATGTTCCTTTTGATAACATCATCTGAGTCCAGAAACATATTAGTTAATCAGAAATGGAAGAAAGTAGAACTTTTAAAAGTGTAAATATGCCTCGCTACATTTTCCAGATGTTCCTGACTCACCAGAGAAGAAGAGTCATATTAACTGGAGCTGTTTTTATTGTTTTTGGGCTGTTTGTTGGCTAAAACGACACATTTTGAAACTAAATCAGACATTTAAGGTTTAGTTTCTTAATGGAGATGGGTATGCATTTCCTGTCTCTTCATCTCTTTATTGTACAGGATGTCACTTATTCAGTGACGTTGGTTTTATCCACGTTAGGGAAAATGAGAGCTGCGTGTACTAATGTAGTATTAATGACAGAAATGTATCTCTAGAGGTTGAGAAATGGCTTTGGTAATGCTGTCTGTAGCCATGTAGTGATTAGCCCTGTGCTAATAGCTTTATGTTGAACATCTGTCTCTAGTCGGAGGTTTTGTTGGAAGGATATAATCTCCACGTGTGCCCTTGCTTTGTTTTAGCCGGATTAACGACCGTTTGTAAATGTTTATTGAACTTAATTATTGAGTCATCTCCAGTGAAGTTACTGAACTTTTGTTTACATGATTAAAATCTGTGTTTTCTGACCTTGACATAAAGCCTCAGTAGTTAAAAATAAAAAAGTTACTTAACTCCAAATTCTGAGTGTTCTCGTTGGCCTCTAACGGGCTGCAACAAACGATTGATTAGGTAATCGAGCATTCTATCGATTTTATAGGATCAGAAATTCTCCTGCGTTAATAACTATTTAAAAGAAAAACATTTACATCGTGAACCAGCTTTTAGTCAGTTATTTATGTGTGATATGTGAAAAAGAAAACGTATTTTTATCCAAATTTTCCTCCTGATATTGATAACAGGACTATCGAACAGCAGGTATTAGCTTTCTAGCTAACATCCAGCTGTGCTAACATCTGTTAGCTTCTCTCCTACTGTCTCTGCTTTCATAAGCTGTATTTTAATGCAGATAAATCCTGATAAAGCCTCTTATTTCCTGTTTTATCGTCTGTTATCAGAAAACACAGTGATTTAGAAACAGAGAGTGAAATAACAGCAGTTAACACGACACCTTAACCAGCAGTCGCTGATTTTACAGATACAACACGGTCTGATAAATTGAGCCGTTTTTTATTCTGGTTGGACTTTGATGTGAGTCAGAATATTAGTTCACATTAACAGCTTACAGGCTGAAGCTGCTCTGATGGGCAGAGGCACATTAAGGACAAAATTATGGTGTGCTTGTGCTAGCGGGGTAGTTCTGGTGACATTTCAACAGAAATTAGCCACCAGCCGACTGATTTCCATTAAAATGCTAACGGGAAATGTTCCCTTGTGTTTGATCCGCTCAGTGGACTCGATATGTGAACTGGCTGCTTTCTGCTGCGATGCTGTAGCATTGACGTAGTGCTATCGTGCTAAGCTAACTGGCTTTTACAATGGACACACTGTACGGTATTTTCTCTTTTATTTTCTTTGTAATGCAGCCAAACTTTAGTAATTTTTCGTCAGATTTTTCTCCTCGTTGTTTCCTCCCATCAAATCAAGCTGCTACAAATGCAGCACGTGCGCACTTTGTGCGACAGTAATAACGGTCCGTGTGAAACAGGGCGACCGCTGAGCAGAACGTGTTGGTGGGAGTTAAACGGAGCATCGAAGCAAATAATTTACATTGAGGATTGTTTTGTATTTGAGCTACTCGATGAATCGCTTTCAGTGCTACTTGCAGCTTTCTTCCGATTAGGGGGGGAAAAAATCAATCTGTCTGATTGTTTTTTCTTTTTTTATTGACCACCTGTCGAATTATTAAGACGAATATCAGAATAACGATCCTAATCTGATCGATCGGAGAACTCTTAGCGAACAGATGCTTGATCACACATGTGGACACTCTGGTTTTACTGAGTTTTCAGGCACATTGTGTACAACATAAGTTCCACCTTCAATAATGTGGCCTGCTCAGTTCATCTGGACCTCTTCATTCACTGAGGTGGTCTGCTGGATCCTTCTAAAAGGGGCCGTTGTCTTTAGGAAACCTGACTCGCTCAACTTGTTCTGGATGCTTTGATACAGGAAGTCGGCAAACGTTTCTGCATCTGAAAATTGAAGGTTCTCTCTCCTGAAGCCGTCCATCTGTAAACTGATGCTCGTGAGTTGTAATCCATTGGCTGAACTTCCAAAGAAACAGTAAACCATTTCCTGTTACTCAGCAGCCGGTTTATACAGAACCGTTCACAGTTCAAGGAGAACTGCGGTATTTTCAACATTAAGCCTCATTTATGAGTCGTCTGCAATGTTTTAGAACCCCCCTCACCGCTTTTTTGATGTTTACTGCTGTCTCCGGTATTTGCCTAATTTTGATTCTTCTCAACCTGCTTCAGAATGGCAAGCATGGTGCATGTCCAAAAAGGTCTGTAAAAGCACCATAAATGTCCGTTTTCAAAATAATCAACTCACCGGAGTGGTTACTGGTGTGCACTGGTAATCCATATCAAATTTCATTGCGAAAAGTTGCTTCTGTCGTGTTTTATTTGGCAGCTCGTTCAAGCTCGTACTATTTTCTTAGCGGTGGCGGAGTAATATCAACGAACATCCAGTGCAAAATGTCAAATAAAACACGACAGAAGTAACTTTTCGCAACAAAATTTGATATGGATTACCAGTGCACACCAGTAACCACTCCGTTGATGATTTTGAAAACGGACGTTTATGGTGCTTTTACGGACCTTTTTGGACATGCACCATGCTTGCCATTCTGAAGCAGGTTGTGAAGAATCAAAATTAGGCAAATACCGGTAACACCAGTAAACATCAAAAAAGCGGTGAGGGGGGTTCTAAAACATTGCAGACGACTCATAAATGAGGCCTAATGTTGAAAATACCGCAGTTCTCCTTTAAGTTCTTATGAATGAAGTCCGCCTCTCTGTGGGTGTTAAGACGCGTTGTTGAGAAGCGCAGCTCAAAAACGCCTCTAACATTTTCCAAGTTTAGGAATGATTTTCACTTTTAGTCTTTCTCCAAACAACTGCAATATGGGAACAGGATTTAAACATTACGTTCTCAGTGACTAAAGTTAAAAACAGTGCAGTTTTTATCCTGCAACGATGTACTGTCAGCTTCAGCATCGATGGAGCGTTAAGGCGCTGCGACTGAGGAAACAAGTGATTTAAAGGACAAGTAAATGATCCCAAATGACGACTGAGGTGACGGAGTGGAGCTCCATCTGTCTGTGTGAAGCCGCTCTGAAGCCTCCGTTTCAACCTCTGCTCATCGATATCTTTTCAGGCTACAAGTGATCGAATTTGGACTAGAAGGTGGAGAAGAGTCGTGAGGATTGAACATAACAGAAAATGTTTCAGCCTAAAAATAAGAGCTTAACAGAAACCTCCAGGAATAATGTGTATTATTGAACTACAGAGTAATAGCCTTTCCGTATGTGGATAGAAGAAACTGAAGAAGAGGAGGAGTCAGTCGTGGTTAAGGCGTCCTGTAACGGATGCTATGGATCATGTCGGGTTCAGGTGGACGTTGTAATACACAGTAAAAAAAAAAAAATCTAACTTTTTCCTACTCAGATTTGCTGTTTTTTGTCATTTTTAAAATTATTTTTTTTATTTATTTATTTATTTATTATTTTATTTTTAGTATTTATTTTTTTAGGTCCAAAGAGTTAATACAGTGTGTCAAAATAACTGTAAAGTCACATGGGAGGAAGTCAAACCAAACACAGCAAGAGAAAAGGCTTTTAAGTTCAATTAAAAGGAGTGAAAAACAACCAATTATACCGTGGACCCCAGAGGGTTAAGAGACTGTTGTCACCAGCTTCAAACTTCGGTGCATCTGAGACCATTCAAAGAGTTTTCCTTCGTCACATGGCAAGATAATAATAGTATGTAGGACTTTATTTATCAGCTACACGTATGTATCGATATATTAACCTGTTGAGATGTTCATCTTTTGATTAAATTAACTGTAGCTAACATCCAGCTGCTGGAAACAGCTGCTCAACAGACATCACTGATGCTTCATCCAGATGAGTAACCACTGACCTGCATCCTCACGTAGAGTCTGGGATCTCCTCCCAGATAAAACTGTGCGTTTGCTGATTATTTCAGCAACTTATAAACTTACCCCGATATTCTCATAAAAGGGGCTGGAAACGGTCACTAATCTGCGTTTTTATGACATTATTGACATGTATCTCACAGCTGTTGGTGCACAGTGGATGAGCGGGTGTAGATTTTATTTGGACTGTGGCGTCCGCCGATGGTTCTGGCTCCAACTTTCCTCCCCAAACTGGAATTTCAATTTCAATCGATGGTTTTGTTTATTTTGTTAAAACAAAACTACAAATAACAAAGAAATGATTGAAAACAAGTTTTTAGTTTTTTTTTTCACCTGGACCAGAGGTCTGTTGTAGCAGAGTAAAATGACCCCTTCAGCTCTCTGAGATCACCTGTACAGGTGTCCAACTTCCTGTAAATACTTCCTGCTTGGTAGCACATACCTGGGTCCAAAGTGTTCATCCTGTGGATAAACCCGGCTTTTCCACGGTATAAATGTCCAACATATCTTTAGCAACATGCATGGAGACTGCATTGTAAGGGGACCCCTTCTGTCATAAGGACAGGTTGAAAATGATCCCACTTACGTTACCTGCTTTGTAGCAGGTGGCGGTCTTTAGCATCTGGTCGTGAGACACATTTCTCCTCCTGGGCCGGATGCCTCTGTCTGAGATGCGGAAATAAATTAGAGCTGCAACAACCTTTGAACAAACTGTGCATTGGAGTACGGTTTGTTCCAGGTCTGACTCTGGGAAACCAAACCAGTTCCAAACAGCAGCAGAAACTGGGCCTTCACTGGGTTTCCCAACATGTTGCTGTTTGGCTCCATGTGGGAAGGAAATGTAGAGGCTTCCTGAACTACGGAAGCCCAGAGGAAGTTAAAGAGAAAACATATTTTCGTTGGGGAAAAAAGAAAGTATCCTAAACACAAAGTTGAATTAAGCCCTTAAAGGGTAACTCCGGGGCATTTGAAGCGCATTTCCATTGCTAGAGGTTGTCAAATACTGACGGTAGGACACAGACCGGTGCAAATCGGCGCTCCCTGTGCGGCGATTGCGCTGTTTGCGCAGCCTGTCATGCTAACCAAATACGTGGTGGCTAGGGGCAAGCGCTAAACCTTCCACGTAAAACAACAACTTGCACACTGCAGAAACGTCACACCACTTTATAAACCATCCGACAATAAAGTCACAAGCCTTACCATCAAAACCATATGCATGGTTCTCACATTACTGTCATGGGGACGTTACAAAACAACTTTAGAAACAGCATGTCACTTACCTCTTGTCGGTAGGCGCGCGCATGTTAAAGCCCAAAACAGTCAATGGACGATAATCCCATATACAAAACAATTATCTTCTCTAGAAAAACTGCGTTCAAGTATTTATAACATTACAACAATATTACTGGGCATGTATTGGGAACGCCGATTTGCACCGGTCTAGCGGAAGATAATGGATGGATGGATGGATGTGTCCTACCGTCAGTATTTGACAACCTCTAGCAATGGAAATGCGCTTCAAATGCCCCGGAGTTAGGGCTGGGCGATATATCGATATTTAAGATATATCGATAGATTTTTAAATAAGATATAGAATTAGACCATATCGCATATATCGATATAGTTCAAATTTGCGCTGTAATACTTGCTTCAGGCAAGCCGTTGATCAGAGCTCTCTGCACTGCTTCCCTCGCTCCGGCTCCGCCCCTCCTCTTTCATGCACAGAGGGGGGAGGGGGAGGAACACTCCGGCACTCTTAAACAAACATGGAGAAGGCAACAACACCTGCGGAGCATACGGAGGAGAGCCCCTTGGTTGGTAAAAGAAAAAGCAGTGGCTCAGTCATTTGGAGATGGTTCGGATACAAATTGTCAGACGAGCAACAAAACAAAACCAAGCTATATGTAGGGAGTGCCATAAGCACATTGCAGCCAGTGGTGGAAGCACTACGAATCTTTTTTTATCACTTAAAAACGTGGCACAAAGTGCAATATGAAGAGTGTGTGAAACTGCGCGCTGCAGAAGCCACAGGCACAAGCCGTCCCCAAACTGACAAAGCTCACTGCAAGCTTCATTTTCCCGCTGTGTGCCGTATGAGAAGAAAAGCGACAAGTGTCCTTTCACATTGCCAAAGACATGGTCCCTGTTGCAACAGTGGAACAGGTCGGGTAAGAGCTTATTAAAAAGCTGGGCCCGAGATACGAGCTTCCCAGTCGCAACTATTTTGCACGAGAAGCACTGCCGCAAATGTATAGTGAAGTCAGACAGAACGTTGCGGGCCGGCTCGCTAACGTCACCCATTTTGCGTTGACCAGCGATATGTGGTCAAGCAGAACCTGTGCGAACCTAATATGAGCGTGACAGTTCACTTCATGCAAGACTGGGAGATGAAAACAGCTTGGCAACTGGTTGACCTGTTCAGATAAGCTATTAAATTAATAAAAATAAACAGGTAATCTCAAGCTGATGTTTAAAAACGTTTTTCTTAAACTGAGCACTTTATTTTGTTATCTCTTTATATATAAATGCTGCCCTCAGAAAAAGATTTACCTATTTTATTTTATAGGCTAATTTTATTTAAGATATTTTTTTTATTTTATGTGCACCTTACGGAGCTTTGTTATACAGTGTTTACATTTTATAGTGAGTTTTCAATAAAACTACTCGTATTTGGCTTTGACTTTGACTGAGCATTTAATATCACAGCTCTCACTTTGCGGAAAAAAATATCGGGATATATATCGTATATCGATATTCAACCTAAATATATCGAGATATGACTTTTGGTCCATATCGCCCAGCCCTACCCGGAGTTCCCCTTTAAAGACATGCTATGCAACTTTTTCGTGGTCATAAAATTGCTTGGCAATCATCAGTTTTCTTGGCTGACCCGTTCAGATGAAAACGGTGACATTTCCATCTCCATCTGGTGGCCCTAGCCCGAAACAGCGCTTGCAACTTTGCCTGTGGCGCCGCATGCTTTGTTTAGCTCTGGAAGTCTCGCGACACACGAGAGCCGAGAACTACTGCTTCACGGCAGGTCGTAAAGGGCTCTGAGCCGAGCCAGGTAGCCTGAGAGACACACCCCCTCTCCATTAGCTGTCGACGGCTAAATTGAATGCGGTTAGCTTCTAGAGTTGTAATATAGTTTGTAATAGATATCGTGATGGCAGAACCACCGCTACTTGCCCGTCTGACCGCTGAGTCACCCAGAGCCAGCGATTCAGCGGTCAGACGGGCAAGTAGCGGATCCATGCCAACTCGGAGCTTTTTAAGTTTCGATTCTGTCTCGTGACTTGACGAGTGAGCGCCCAGTCGGCAGCTACAGGCTCGGTTGGCGTGGCTTCATGCATCTTGTACAGTCATTGAAAAATAATCATTTAGTGATATAGGGAGGGCAAGATCATTCCATGTTGTTTACTTGTAGGTCTAAACTCAGCATTGCCTCACCTAATGCTACCACATTTGTCGCTGTGTAAATGCACACACTAGCTGTTGTCTGGCTTTCAGATAAAATGGCATTGAATTATTACTTGACAAAAATAAATGAATGAACTTGTAGCCGTAGGCTGCTCTTTGATTTATCAAAATGAATTGATAAATGGGACAAAAAAAAAGGCGAGGCGCATAGCCACTAAACGGCAGAAAGGTTGTTGTTTTTTTTTTTTTGTTTGTTTGTTTTTTTTTTTTTTAATAAGTGACTCAAGTGATTCAAGTGGTCCGTATAACCAACTCGAATCCCCTCCTCGAAATGATCCAATCAGCCCGGATTGCCCAAAAGATTCGAGTTAAGCATCTCTACCTCTCCAACTCTCTGCCAGTGTCTTGAAAAATCGCCTATTTTCTACGGAGCTCCCCCTACAGCTTTGGGGTGTGTATTGCATGGTAAACAACAAACCCCATATTACTGAGCCCTGCTTTAAAGAAACATCACCCTTCAGCCTTCATGTCCAGATGTTTTCACTTCTGGTTCCAGAAAGACCGCCATGGCAACAGCACACCAAACAGGAGACACACGCTGTGTTCGATACTGCATACTCATCGATCAGATAGTATGCAGAGCGTTTACCCACAATACCCGAGCCGAAATCAGCCAACCTGAAGCTGATTTCACTTAAGCTCTAAACTCTGTAAACTTTAACAACATTTGAAACATTTTCAGGCGAGAAAGTAGTCGTTTAGATCCCCAATGTGTTGAAAATCTGACAAAATACCGGCTATTTACAATTTTGTTCCGACGAATTTGGCGCTACTAAAGCTAGCCGCAGTGAGCAACGCACTTCTGGTTATTTTCACAAAATAAAACACCCGTTGCCTTTTATCATAGAGAAAGCCATTACGATACAATTGGTGCTTTTGTTATGAAAACAGGAAGTGAACCTACCCTCGTTGTAGCTAGCTTTAAACTGCTGTTTTGACAGGAAATGACAATCGGTTACGTTGCATCTTGGGTAGTTTGAGTATGAGTAGTAACCTCATGATGCATACCCAACATTTCGGGGAATCTAGTATGCATCCGGGAACTTCTTGCTTACTCAAACTCGCATACTAACTCAAAAAGTTAGTATGAGAAATAGGAGAAGTATGCGGTTTCGAACACAGCCACAGTCCACACTTCAAGTATTTCTCCTTCATACAAACACTCACGCAGCTTGTCTTATATATGTTTGCCTTCTATACAGAGCTGCACGATTATCAATTCTGAGATCACGATTAAATTTTTTTTTAATTTAGTTTTTATTCCACTTTTCAGAAAACGGGGCCCTGCTTTCTCTCTGTGTTTAAATGATTCAAACCTGTAGAAAACCGAGTCGGTGCTGCTTGATGTTGGACCGCTCAACTCACGCAGGCAGGTGGTCAGCAGGGAGCGCTTGGTTTGAGTTGCATTTCAAATATCAGGTGATTGTGTCCGTTAGATTGTTGGGAGTCAAAATCCAGATTGAAATTTGATTACCTGCACAGCTCCAGATTTGTGGTTGCATAAAAGCTTGTTTTTCTTGTTCACATTCCCATCTGATAACCTTAAAGATGACCTTATTGTGCCTTAACCTGGACCCAAAGATTCTGATAAATGTGTAATTCTGTTGAATCCAGGAAACTGCTTGTTTGAATGTGTCCAAACGTGTAATGTTGCTGTAGTTTTTGGTTGTTTTTATGAGTGCAGAGTCGGCTTCAGAGCCGCTTTGTCATCATTGTATTGAGCTGTCAACAGAGCTGTTCATTTCATCTTAGATGAGCTGTTTTCGGTGCATCTTTCCTTGTTTTTGCTTCAATTCCGACAGGTTTTTAGATTTCACAAGATTCGAACACCCTGCTCAGGACAAATACTCCCAAAATAATCTTTTTTTTTTTGGAACTTTATCAGTGGGAGTTAAATGTGTTTGTGCTCATCTCGTGCAGCAGATGTCACGTGCAGGCAGGGTTTGGTGCTGAGCGCTTATCTGCGCTCTGCAGAGCGACCGCGCATGATGCGCCGCAGTGTCCTCACACTCAGGTATGGGCAGCGAACGCACCGCCGCTCGGATGTGATGAGCAGACCCCCCTCCTCCTCCTCTGCTGGTGTTCACTAACCTGACCGCACCTCCATTTTGAGCTTATCAGTGACCGGCATCTCGCTGCGACTGTGCGTGACTCAGCACTCTGCTGCCCGTCTGCCACATTCATGCAGCCTGATATCAGCAGAACAAAATAAATGTTTATATTTATATCGTGTTTTAACTAGAAAAAAAAACTGGTTCAAGTTTTGGTGAATGACGGGTAGAATGAAGCTGAACTGTTGACATGTTTCATATTCATTCATCATGATTGTTCAGGAAGGCCGTTCCCCTGTTTTGTTCTAAAATCCTGAAAGTATTGATCTCCTGTGTGTCACGTGCCTGCTGGCTGCTGATAAGTCTGTGTCTTCAATATCTCTGTGTTTCTCTAGGGCCTTGCCCAGCTGGAGATCCTGTGTAAGCAGCTGTACGAGACGACCGACACCACCGTCCGACACCAGGCAGAGAAAGCTCTGGTGGAGTTCACCAACAGCCCCGACTGTCTCAGCAAATGTCAGCTGCTGCTTGAGAGAGGCAGCGTGAGTGTTACTCTGAGCCGGGAGGTCTTTTGGTTGCGTTGAAATGAAGACCGGAGCTGTTTCTGGGACTAATGTGACTCATGAGTATCAAATATTTTTCAGCAAAAAGTCAAAAAGCACTTAAAAACTTTATTTTTATTTTTATTTGGCTCTTATCACCAACCGTTAATAAACCTGATGGAAACATAATTATTTATCTTGATATTTTTTAACTTCTCAGTTAGAAGATCCCACTGTTGTTAGTTTTAAAGTCACAGTTTTGAAGTTGTCGTTGATCAGAACTGTAGAGATTTTTATGGCTGAAATACAGATATCAGCCTAAAGAATAAAGCCACAGATGATGTTTGACGCTGTAGCTGTTGGGGTGACACCTTTACAGGCGATTAAACAAATTGGCTGCGTTTCCCGTTTTGGCGTTAAACAACCGACGGCAAAGTTTGCACGTTGCATTAAACTGTTCTTCATTATTTTTACCGAATCCACACCACTTCCATATCCCTGAAGTAGAAAAAAATAAAAAAGTCAGCTCAGTTTTAGCCTCCCAGCTTTCGTTGCTCTCTTCGCTTTTGCTTTCTTCGCCACTGATACGTCTTTGTATTTTTTATTTACTTTTCCGTTTGGGTTTCCTTGGCAGTTGTCAACCAGCTCAGAGGTGCCACCTAGTGGACTGGAGTGTGCTGCGGGAGACGCAGCTGGCTCAGCTGATCACCGACTGAAATTTAATCTAGTTTCTTCCATCTTCTCCACTTGCTTTGATAACTTATCCTCACAGCTAGATAGATGTAAACTTATTTTGCAGTGTAGCAAATATATCAGCTTTCTTTGAGATTCAGGCAATTTCTTAAAATGATGTTTGATGTTTGAAAGGTAAAAATCTGATAAACTTATATTGATTTAAACGTATTTTAAGCCATGTTCATTTCAAACAGTTGTTACCAAATGACAATGACTGACTGAGTCATGACTCATGACCTTAAATTGTATCAAATTAATTTAATTTAAATGATTGCGTTCATTTGAGAGAGTTTATTCACTACAAACAAGCTGATGAGCATTTCTATGTGACAAAATGTTCAGAAATTGGTCCTCAATGGTCCCAATGAAAGAACTCAACACACCAGTTTGCTTTGTTTAGTTCTGGTTGGACTTTTAAAAATTAATACAGCTAAAATAGAGATTTTTAAAAGCTACAAATTTCACTGACGGATTTATATTTTCTATTAGATAAAGTACTACTTAAATGTCTCTAATATTTCCACTGATGTTATATTTTTTTTTGCCCTCATTGCAGTCTTCATATTCTCAGCTGCTCGCCGCAACCTGTTTATCTAAACTGGTGTCTCGGACCAGCAACCCTCTACCCCTCGAGCAACGTATTGACATTCGTGAGTACCTTTGACTTTAAAGTAGATTCCTGCTAAAATGTTTTATAAAGAAGCTTTTCCAGGGTCCATTTCCACACCAGGAACCTGGAGCTGAACATGTGGTGAACATTTCTGATTGAAATAGTTTTTTTAGATAGTTTTCCAGCATCTTTCCAACTTTTCGTCTCGGTAATCTCCACAATAGTAATAGTTTGTTAAATCTGTAAACTGTGAAATAGTTGTGTAACAGGAACATTGTTCACCATTTGTAAACTTTTGTAAAGCTTCAATCAGCTGAGAAGAAAAATCATGAACTTTGTTTAGGGCTGAAACGATTCCTCCATTAACAAAAAAAATCCTTGATTTAAATGATCGGCTTTCATGCTTTGTTTAACTCCCACGAGCATGTTCGGCTCATTGGTCGTCCTGTTTCACACGGACAGCTATTACTGTCGCACAACGTGCTGCGTTTGTAGCAGCTTGATTTGATGGCGCAAACCGGAGAAAACAACAAGGAGCAAAATCAGAGAAAAAGGGGAAAAATGTCTAAAGTTTGGCAGCATTTCAAAGAAAAGAAAAGAGAAAATACTGTACAGTGTGTCCATTGTAAAAGCCAGTTAGCTTAGCACAATAGCACAACGTCAACGCTACAGCATCTCAGCAGAAAGCAGCCAGTCCACTGAGCGGAACAAACACAAGGGAATATTTCCCGTTAGCATTTTAATGGAAATCAGTCGGCTTGTTAGCTCAGAAGGACGCTAGCAGAGAACAAACTGATCCGATTACTCAAGCAGTCGATGGAATGATCGATACTTGAGTACCAAAACTACTGTGTTTTCCATTAGTTACACTGTGAACACACAAAACCCACAGAAATATGGAGCATTAACAGATTATTCGTTTATACAGCTGAAGCACACCTTGAATGTCTGCTCATACACCTCATCCTGACTGAAAGCGAGCGAGCGACACAGGTGTCCACCGGTGTGGAGGTGTGTCTTGATATGCAGCGTGACGATTTTGTCGGGAGTGATTCTATTGGTTCAGAAAGTACTCACTTGAAACACCTAGTTCTCTGGCTCCCTTCGGTTCAGATCTTTGTGGTATGGGTGTTTGGGGTCATAAACCATTGGGTACTGTTCCACGGTAAAGATCAGCTTCTCCTCGTCCCTTATTCCCTGAGTGATGCTGACCTGTTGCTTGTCAACAGGAAGCAGCGTGTTCATTTTAACCAATAAAAGGTGTTTAGTGGCGGGACACCGCCGCGGAATGTCGTCCAAATAGAGACGGCGCGGGCGATTTTATAAGGGGTCGGCGTCATCGCTGGACGGAGCGACATCGCTCGCGG
Organism: Odontesthes bonariensis; assembly: GCF_027942865.1. Lineage (NCBI taxonomy): Eukaryota > Metazoa > Chordata > Actinopteri > Atheriniformes > Atherinopsidae > Odontesthes > Odontesthes bonariensis. The sequence continues at coordinate 27,920,607 of NC_134527.1, forward strand.
CATGTCAGGACAGGCTGATTGAAAAGTACCGGTACGCATTCTAATCACTTTTTATCAATCGCTCGCTCGCGTTCAGTCAGGATGAGGTGATAGGCTGCATATCCTGGTGGATCAGACTGTTAGAAGTGAAGTGACTTCTGATGCACCAGAGGGCGCTGTATTATCAGCTGAACATCATTATTCTCAAGATCAACATAAGCTAACATTTGCTAAGTTGCTATATAAATGGACGAAAGTAGCAAAGCTTTCCTAACAGGAAATCTGACGGCGCGTGTGTGTAGAAATCCCCCGATAAGCCTCCTATAACAACAACACAGCAGCTCCGAACTAACAGTGCAATAGTACACGTTTATTCATTCATTCGTCTTAAAGTATTGGTGCAATAAAGACAGATATTTAGAGGCTGTATTGTCAATGCCCTGTTCACTCCCGTTATATGGATATACACGGATTTAGAGTGATCTAAATTGCGTCCAAAGGACGCCGACTTTCACCAAACTGTTATCAGTGAGTAGATGAACGTATTTTATGCCAGAAATAAGGTCCAGGTTTAAAAATAAAAAAAACGAACTTCCCCTTTAAAGCAGCATTTTGTCTAAATGTTCTCAGGGCTTTTTATTAGGGCTTGGCGAGTTAACTCGTTATTATCGCGTTAACTTGTTAATTATTTAACGCCAATAAATATTTTATTGCGCATTAACGCAGGTTTTATTATTGTAAAAGTCTGTTGCTGTCTGCTGCGGAACCGGAAAATAAATTAATTGGCGGATTCACACAGTTGCAGCATACACCGCGAAGCATGGAGTAATAAAATAAAAATAAACTAGCAGGTAACATCACCGTCACAGGTGCTCCTCGGTCTCTGTGTGAAGCTCACGGAGCTAACCGGCGCTACTTCCTGTTTTACTTGTTTCAACATAAAAGCACGTATTTCAAAATAAAAACTCCTGCATTTACAGCCAAGTTGAATTGTCCTATCACTGTAGTAGTTCCAGTCTAAAATATCACTTAGACATACAAGGAAACAGACAGTGGAGCGAGGCTTCTACATAAAAACATCAAAATGCTGATGTTAAAAGTGTGTTTGCACAACAAATGTTATGGCACTTTCATTCATATGGCAGCACATTTAAAATAAAACCAAATGCTAAAAGCTATACACTACTTTTGGATTCATTTTTGGTTTTGCGTACAAATGCGATTAATTGTGATTAATCAGGGAAATCATGTGATTAATTAGATTAAAAATTTTAATCGTTGCCCAGTCCTACTTTTTACGGTAGATTACTGTGCTGTTTTTAACCAGGAAGTTACAGTTTTTGTTCTTTTCCCCTGGTTTGTTCTCATGATCACCGCTCTTGCTCCAGAATGTTGTGTTAACCCCTGTTATACTCTATACTAATTAAAATGCTGTATACATTAAGATGCAGGCATGTTGGCTTCCAAACTCGGAGGTTTATGCGATGCTGTTTGTCTCAAACGTGTCATGACGTTATCGTCCTGCTGTACAGGGAACTATGTGCTAAATTATCTGGCCACACGGCCGAAGTTGGCGGCGTTTGTGACTCAGGCTTTGATCCAGCTGTACGCCAGGATCACCAAACTGGGCTGGTTCGATTGTCAGAAAGATGACTACGTCTTCAGAAACGTTATCGCTGACGTGACGCGCTTCCTACAGGTGGGAGTCTGTGGCCATGTGACACGGCACATATTGTGTCTCATTGATGAAACTGCATCATTGTTCGGATCCATCTGGAGTCGTTCAAGGACCAGTAAGGGTGCTGATTAGGTTTGTGGTGTGTTTACAGGACAGCGTGGAGCACTGCATCATAGGCGTCACCATCCTGTCTCAGCTGACCAATGAGATTAACCAGGTAAGTTTTTACCTTCACCTTCATTCACAGAAACAGGGTGGATTCAAATTGTCTTTTAAAGGCAGCTGAGCGGGTCACAGGTTCTGAGGTGCTCTGATCAGGATTTCTGGAGCCAATCACTGATCATTTGAAGCCTTTCATTTATCTATTTAGCCATTTATTCATTCTTAACAACATTGCAAGCAAAGTATTGAATTTACAGATAGTTTTGGCTGCTGTGATTGGATGATGGCGATCAGCTTAATGCAGATTTCTCAGCTGTTATTGTACAGAGGGAGAGTTATTGATCACATAGAGGTGTTGTTGACCTCCTTCTCTGTTTGTGTGTCTGTTGTTAAATATCAGCTCATTAAATGTGAATGTTTTTCTGCTCGTTTGCCTGATGGGATGAATATTTTTCTTAGTTTTCTGCACATTTGCTCAGAGGACGTGTTGTTAAAATGAGCAGTTCTGAACAACAAGTCGCCGCATCTGTGCATCAAACACAAAACGCCACAGAATGAACAACGACCCACATTAAATCAGCCCTGTTTTTTTCCTCCTCAGGCCGACACGACGCACCCCCTGACCAAACATAGGAAGATAGCTTCATCATTCAGAGATTCCTCCCTTTTCGACATCTTCACTCTGTCCTGCAACCTCCTCAAACAGGTTTGCTCCAGCGGATCCGTGTGGAACGCCTTCGCAGAACTTTTTAGCAACACCAAAGTTCAGAGCAGTAATCTCTTACTAAACCATGAGTAACATTTGTCAGCATGTTTAAATTGCTGTTGACTACACAGAACCATATTCATATGGAGAAAGTCCGATTCCTCTCACAGAACCAGGCTCCGAGTGTCTCTTTTCCACCAACCTGAACCGGGTTCTGAACGTCCACTGCTGACTAGATGCTACACCAGCTCTGTTGTCTTTGAACCTGACAGAGCTTTAGTTGACACCCCTGCTGGGAGATATGATCTTAAAGGTGTATCTTGCTATAGACTCCATGGACAGCATGGATATGACATTACATGATTACTACAAATATTCACCCATAGTTCTTTAAATCACCAGGAGGAACAACAGTTGAAGAAAGATGACAATGAAAGACATTTTATTGTTTTATTTAAAAGTTGTGAAAAGTCCAGTTACTCTTCCTTAATCACTTAAATATTAATATTTAACATGACCTGGATGACTGAGAATCTACACCAACAAGAGATGGAAATAAAAGCTTCCTGGAATAAATTAGGGTTAAAGGGATAGCTCACCTCTTTTGACATGAATCTGTATGACATCCCATACTAGCAATATCATTTATTAAATTTGACTTGCGTCCTGTGAGCCAAGTTCCAGCCTCGTTTTGGCGTTGATGAAGGTAGTCCGGCTAGTTGGCCGGGGCCACAAAAATAAAGCGTTTTGCTTCTCAAAACAATATGCGTTCAAAAGAGTAATACATTTGCATCTCAAAATCGTTCATCCAGAAAAAGTCAGACCTCATAATCGCTTGGCGCTATTTTCTCTCTACCTTCGTATCACTGCGTGCTGTGTAGACCGTGCAGACCGAGCAGTCCCCTGCTTCCGAGCAGGCTGTCGGCAAGTGGCAGCACGCAGTGATACGAAGGGGGAGAAAATAGCACCAAGCGATTGTAAGATCTGACTTTTTCTGGATAACGATTTTGAGATACAAATGTATTACTCTTTTGAACACATATTATTTTGAGAAGCAAGCCGCTTTATTTTTTTAAGCCCCAGCCAAGTAGCCGGACTACCTTCGTCAACGCCAAAACGAGGCTGGAACTCGGCTCACAGGACGCAGCAGGGGGTAAGTCAAATTTAATAAATGATATTGCTAATATGGGATGTCATGTATGAATGCTTCATGTCAAAAGAGGCGAACTGTCCCTTTAATTTCTCATAACAAGCTCCCACATGTAGGCAGCAGACTGTAAACAAGTAGAAAACTGAGTCGTGCACAAACAAACAGTTTATTACAGACTTTAAGATGCTAATATAGTTTTTAATGAAGGTCTGATGTCTAACAGCTACTGTTCAGCTTCTAGCTTTAGAGGCAGGAGACTTTAAAATCCAGCTTTACTGGAAGAACTGGAACCAGCCACAAGCCTGAGGAAACTCTTTATCATTAAGTTGTTCCGTCAGTTTAATGTTCAGCTTTGGTGAACAAGTTAGTCACTGTGTGATCGGTCTGTTTCCTGAACATGTTGGAAAGCTGTGATCACAGTTCCACTGCAACAAAGAGCTAAACTGGGATTGTTCCAGGGTGTCCTGTTCCCACAGGTGGAGCATCATGAACAGATGGAGCAGCAGGGGGCAGCACTGAGGGCCCGAATCGGCAGTTCATGTCGTGTGTCTGCTTGTTTTCAGGCTTCGGGGAAGAACCTGAACCTGAACGATGAATCCCAGCACGGCCTGCTGATGCAGCTCCTCAAACTCAGCTATAATTGCCTCAACTTCGACTTTATAGGAACTTCCACAGACGAGTCGTCAGACGACCTCTGCACCGTACAGATCCCCACGTCATGGAGATCAGGTATCTGAAACCCGGCAGGGAAGCTGCTCAGGAAAGAAATGTCACACATATCAATGGGCCTCGTGCAAGAAAATTTTCGTATTTTTATTCTAAATTTCTCTTACGGAGGTCTCGTACGAACATGCCACGTCATATTGGACAGCGGTGTATGGGAATTTGATGTACCATGGGTGATAATCTGATGAAAGTTTTGATGACCAAGGGGAGTACAAGACTCACAGAGGACTGGGACACCCCCGATCTGTCTCCAATCTCCATCTGAAAGGTTCCCGTGGCCAAAAATCCAAGGGTGGTGAGGAGCTGGACGTGTGGTGGAATTGGGTTTGATCGGCGTGTTTCTCCCTGGAGTTGTGGCTCTAGCAAGCTGCATATTTGCAGCAGCACAGTCCTTGGCAGTCTTAATCGCGATGTCAGCCATTTGTCTGTCTACACGTCTCGGAGCACACATGCGCTAAGGCATCCAAAAGTAGCAAGTCAGCCGCTGGTTACGCTTCCCATTGACTTTGTTATATACAGAGTCAAATTAACCTTCAATTAGTGCATCATTTAAGTCAAACAGAATAATGTCAGCGTCATTATGGGGTACAGTGTATATATTTATTTATGTTTGCTTCAAAGTAATTAAATATACATTCCATTAGTCAAGCAAACTTGATTCGAATAACAGCGGACTATTTTAGGAAACTCCTATGACAGGTCTGGATCACTCGTAAATTCTGTTCGTACCTGAAAGAAAACGTAAAATACGAAAAGATTGGTGAATGCGCAAATTCTCTTAAATCACTCATACGCATGACTTAAGAACAAATCTGTGCGTACGAACGGTTGTTGCATGAGGCCCATTGTTCTTTTTGGACGAGTGAACTGATTCTCTTCAGCCAACAAGGTTCAATGTTTCTTCCTCCAAAAGACTCGAATGAATCGGCACAGATTAATTCGGGTTCAGTTCGGACTCTCTGTCCTGAACTTTAAAGGCTACCATGCTAACATGAAGTTAGCAACTTGTTTCTCAACAGAACTTTTTAGCAACACCAAAGTTCAGAGCAGTAATCTCTTACTAAACCACGAGTAACATTTGTCAGCATGTTTAAATTGCTGTTGACTACACAGAACCATATTCATATGGAGAAAGTCCGATTCCTCTCACAGAACCAGGCTCCGAGTGTCTCTTTTCCACCAACCTGAACCAGGTTCTGAACGTCCACTGCTAACTAGATGCTACACCAGCTCTGTTGTCTTTAAACCTGACAGAGCTTTAGTTGACACCCCTGCTGGGAGATATGATCTTAAAGGTGTATCTTGCTATAGACTCCATGGACAGCATGGATATGACATTACATGATTACTATAAATATTCACCCATAGTTCTTTAAATTCTCAGGAGGAACAACAGTTGAAGAAAGATGACAATGAAAGACATTTTATTGTTTTATTTAAAAGTTGTAGCCTTTAAATATGAATATCCAAGTTTACAGGGTGTACTTGCAGTTCCTTTTCTTTCATCCACAGTTGGAGCTCTTCAGAACCACGTAGATTCACATCAGTCCTTCAGATATAGTTTGCCTGCATCTGTTAATGTTTTCAGGTGTTTGTAAAATGAAAGCTGATTCGCTCACACGCGCTTAAAGCTAAATGCCGTTTTAAAAAGGTTAAGATCTGTTTAAAGATGCTGTTTATGGTCCCAGCAGGCACCATAACATTTTGATGGAACAGACTCCCAGATGTGGAATATATAAATAATAAAATACAAGATATATTTTGATCAGTATTGAGATCGCAAATTATTCACCGGTTTCTTCCACTTCTCAGTAAACAGGTTCCTGCTTTCTCATTGTTTAAATTATAACTGAAACCATCTCAGTCAGAAAGAGGATCATTAGCAGCTCTTATTCGTGTCACTTTGCTTCTTTGTCTTTAACATAAAAATCTTTTTTTTTTTCTCTCCTGCAGCATTTCTTGATTCCTCCACCCTGCAGCTGTTTTTCAATTTGTATCATTCCATCCCTCCATCCCTTTCCCCGTTGGTAAGTGGCCGCACTGGTGACAGAACGTCAGAATAACCTTAAAAGCTTCCTGTCTGATGTCTGTCTGGTGTGGGCGTATCTGTGCAGGTGTTGTCATGTCTAGTTCAGATCGCCTCCGTCAGACGGTCTCTCTTCAACAACGCGGAGCGAGCGAAGTTCCTCTCACATCTGGTGGATGGAGTCAAGAGGATATTAGCCAATCCGCAGTGTTTGCCAGATCCCAACAACTACCACGAGTTCTGCCGTCTGCTGGCGAGGCTGAAGAGTAACTACCAGCTGGGGGAGCTGGTGAAAGTGGAGAACTACCCGGAGGTGATCCGGCTCATCGCCAACTTCACCGTCACCAGTCTGCAGGTGGGTGGGTGTCTGCCGCGCTGCCAGTTTAAAGTCCCGTTCGTTACTCACCTGTCGCCCTCCTGTCCTCCAGCACTGGGAGTTTGCCCCCAACAGCGTTCACTACCTGCTGAGTCTGTGGCAGCGGCTGGCGGCGTCGGTCCCTTACGTCAAAGCCACCGAGCCTCATCTGCTGGAGACCTACACCCCCGAGGTGACCAAGGCCTACATCACATCACGGCTGGAGTCGGTCCATGTCATCCTCAGGTACGACCTGCTGCAGCTTCGCTCCGACGGGACGCCCCACTACAACCTGACCTACTGGACTTTTTTTTTATTTTTTTATCCTAAACTGGACACAAAAGAGCTTTAAATAACACCCAGAATTAGGGGTGTAACGGTATGAAAATTTAACCTCACGGTTATAGTGACCAAAATGATCACGGTTTTCGGTATTATCGCGGTATTTTTAAAAGTGTGTTCAATCTGTTCAGAAAGCACTGATAGGCATACACAAGCTGAAAAAAGTGCAACCGTGTTTATTATATTGCAAAATCTTATCAAAAACATCGGCTTTTGAACTATTTCCGAATCTGATATTACTGTGGTCTGCCCCGAGTGCAGTCCTCTGCTATCATGCGTTTTGGCCGCAGCAAGTCTGCACAGTTTCAGACTGCGAATGTTGTTGTGTTTATTTTAAAACGAAATGCAGTGTTACAGAGCGAAATACAGGCTAACGGGGTGAAATACAATCTTACAGGCCAAAACATAGGTGAATTTGGGCGATTTTGAATTATTTTTCCGTCTGAAAGTTACAATTCCGTTTCAAAGGGTACATTCCGCAATTTCCGTCCGTTTTCCGTTATCGCGGAAAATCTTTGGCTCTATGCATGCAAAGAGATACTGTAGCCTACAACTGTATGATAAACGCAACTCAAATGTGCACCCGTCTAGCTCTGAGGCTAACGTTAAAGATGTGTCCCGATTAGCTCCACGCTAACACCACTGAACGAACATGTGCATGTGCCATAGGCATCTGTTTAGATTATTGACACATTATTAAAAAGTTAGACAGACGGATCATTGCATTTTGCTTCAACCCGATGTCCCCACACCATGCATTTATTTATGCATTTGAGCTGAAACGTTAACTTACGTTGCATTGGCTATACAGTTGTGGGTGATGATCACGGAGATGAGCAAGGAAATTTGACGTATTGTCACCTTTAGCGGAAACTTTTTTCCTGCATGTTCTGCAGACAGGATAACCATCTTCTATCAACTGTCCCCCCGGCATTCTTATAAAAAACAAAATATGCCCATACTTCGGATTTAGTCCTCTTAGAGGGCTGATAAATGTCCTGACTCTGAGTGCTGTCATCTACACCTTCGGCCATGATTCCAACTTCAAGAAATGCACGTTGTAGGCTGCGCAGTGAGCATGCGCGACAAATTAAGAACTCGGATGAGGCTGGGAAGGATTAAACTCACGGTTTTCATACCGTGTTATTAACCGTGATATTAATGATATTTTAAATGAACGCTGTAATTGTTATCGTCAACACTTTTTATCGTGGTTTACCATCATACCGGTAACCGTTACATCCCTACCCAGAATTGAGCTTATCATTCACTTCATATTGTGGGTGATTGTGTGGAGAACCCAGTTTCTTTATATCAGATCTACAACACAAAGTGTTGAAACAGCTGCACATTTAGTGCATGTATTTTGAAAAGTCTAGTTTTGGTATAACTAACACAATAGTTAGTAGGTTTTTGCAGTGCCATGTAAACATATCAGCTGAACTTCACATCTTCTCAGTTCTTACTGAAGCTCCTCAACAGAAGGAGTTTTAGTTTGTGGAGCAGATGATCAAAACCTTCCCAACTCTTATGGTGCTTTTCCACTAGCTCTACACGGCTCGCCACGGCTCGGTTTGGTTGTGTTTCCATTACACTTCGTGCCTCCTCGACGTGGGCGGGGTCGTCGTAACACGGCTGCGCGTGTTGCTGCTCACCCTGTGGCTTTTTGTCGCACAGAAGGCAAGAGAAGAGAGCCAGAGAAGACTCCTGGCCACCAGACAAAACAGTATTGAAAAGTACCGGAGAGTTTTGTTACAAGCTTAAAAACAACGACGTTTGGAGGTAAGCTAACGGTTGCTAACGCTAGCTTTTGTTATCCGCGTTATGACGCTTCCAGTGACGACACTCATCACCCAATCGCGCCGAGCCGAAGCAAGCTAGTGGAAAAGCGCCAATATTTTTCCTCTCCAACACTAAGCGTTTTCTTCCTTGATGGTGGTGGTGTGTGTACTCAGAGAAAGTTAGCATGTAGCTCTGTGTGGGTGTGAACAGGAAGGAGGCAACCACCAGCTGAAGGCGGTGGTTTTTGGTTTAGTTAAGTAAGTATTCGTTCGATTATTCCATTGATTACTCGAGTAAACGGGTATGTTTGTTCTTAACTAAGTTTAAAAGAGTCCATTTAAACTATCAAACCTACAGGTTTACATTCCACTCTCTTCACTGACCATTCGCTGTGTGATCAGAGATTAGTGGAAGTGGACCTTAATGAACCATCTCTAAAACTTGATTTAGGGATTGTTGCTCCAAGGAAATAAAAACTGCAAAGAAATCTTTTTTTTCTTTGCTTCTTTTCTCAGTGCAGAAGCTAAAGGCTTAAAAATGCTAAACGTTCCTTTGTGTATGTTGGACTGGATGCGTTGCCGGCCATGAAACGGTTTTCTCTCTCCGAGCTTCAGTTGTTTCTGCCCCGGCACCTTAAGCAAAGCTCTCTTTTTTTTGGGGTGACCTCTTTAAAGAGTTTCCAGTTGAACTTTCTAAACTTTTACTGTCGCTTTTATACTGGTAATCAAATGTCTGTGATGGACTGTGTTGTGTGAGATTAAGTTTGTATCAGACTCATCCAGCGGTGATATGAATCGATCGAGCATCGGGCGATTTGGACAAATATGGTAGACAAATACTACATAAATAAATAATACTAAGCAAAGTGGAGTCATTATTTTATTCATTTTATTTTATTATCATTTGGGTTGGGCGAGTTAACTCGTTATTATCGCATTAACTTGTTAATTATTTAACGCCGATAAATATTTTATCGCGCATTAACGCAGGTTTTATTATTTATTTTATTATTGTAAAAGTCTGTTGCTCACAGGCTTTTATTTTGTAAAAGTCTGTTGCTGTCTGCTGCGGAACCGGAAAAGAAAGTAATCGGCGGATCCACCAAACATGGAGAAGGGTACGGAACTTTTACTGGGCCATTTTCATTTTAAAGTTGGACATCACCGCTACAGGTGCTCCTCGGTCTCTGTGTGAAGCTCACGGAGCGAACCGGCGCTACTTCCTGTTTTACTTGTTTCAACATAAAAGCACGTATTTCAAAATCTTTTTTTTTTTTTTTTTTTTTAAAAACTCCTGCATTTACAGCCAAGTTGAATTGTCTTATCACCATAGTAGTTCCAGTCTAAAATATCACTTCAAGGCAAAACACACAACTGATAGCAGCAAGTCATTCAACAAAACAGACAGTGGAGCGAGGCTTCTACATAAAAACTACATAAAAATGCTGATGTTAAAAGTATGTTTGCACAACAAATGTTATGGCACCTTCATTCATATGGCAGTACATTTAAAATAAAACTAAATACTAAATGTTATACACTACTTTTGAATTAGTTTTTGGATTTTGGGTACAAATGCGATTAATCTTGATTAATCAGGGAAATCATGTGATTAATTGGATTAAAAATTTTAATCGTTGCCCAGCCCTAATTATCATATTTATTAGAGTTGAAGTAGCGATGAGCTGTGAAGATGTTGTTGTAAAAGACACCTCCGCCTTCGTGGAGCAGGAAGCGCTGGCACACGTTACATCTGTGTTTCACACAGAACACGTTTGTGTGGATGTAAAGAAGCATCGAAGCAGATAATTTACATCAAGGGTTTGAATGTCCAGTTAGGAGTTAATTTATCAAATGGATCAACATGTTGAAGAAAGTTGTGGTTCTTTACAGAAGACTGAGTTTAACGTCGGTTTGGGTTTAAAGATGAAGAAAGTGGTGATCAGAGGAAACAAACCGAGTGTATTCTCTCAACAGAGACGGGTTGGAGGACCCTCTGGACGACACCGGCCTCGTCCAGCAGCAGCTGGACCAGCTATCCACCATTGGCAGGTGTGAGTACGAGAAGACGTGTGCTCTGCTCGTCCAGCTGTTCGACCAGGCGGCGCAGACCTACCAGGAGCTGCTGCAGTCCACCAACTCGAGCGCTGCTGACATCACGGTGCAGGAAGGTACGCTCGGCCGACTTTATTATGTTGTTTTCAGTTTTTTTGTTAGTTTTTTCTTATTGCTGTGAGGTCTCACTGCTCCTCTGCTCTGCGTGCAGGTCGGTTAACATGGTTGGTTTATATAATCGGAGCCGTGATCGGTGGACGAGTGTCGTTTGCGAGTACAGACGAGCAGGACGCCATGGACGGAGAGTTAGTCTGTCGGTAAGTTCCTGTCAGGGACCAGAAGGCAGAGAGAAAACCGTGATGGTTAATTCACCTTTTATTAAGGTGGAAACGTACAACAAGTGATGCCAGCATCAGTCTGTTTAAGAGCTGAGCCACTTCCTGTGGGGTTTCTCTGTTTTCTTGGTGTTAAACTGAAGAAAAGAGTCCCGACTGCACGCCATGTTTTCAACCTGGTCTCTGTGTTTACGTCAGAGTGCTCCAGCTGATGAACCTGACGGACTCGCGGCTCGCTCAGGCCGGCAACGAAAGGCTGGAGCTGGCCATGCTCAGTTTCTTTGAACAGTTCAGAAAGATCTACATCGGCGACCAGGTGCAGAAATCATCAAAGGTGAGCTCTGTGCAGGGAGATTAACCCTGCTGCAGATTCTACAGAGCAACACACACCTTTAGTCTGTTACTGCTGTGCTGTTAAATATGGGCTCCATGTTGATGTGAGCTTCTCTTTGTTTGAGGCAGAAACTGCAAAAAAAAATCTCAGATAAATGGTGAAAAGTAGAAACTGTGTTCAGAGAACATCCCAGGAATCTGTCAGGTATTACACCAAAACAGTCAAGTTATATTATTAAAAACTAACAAAAATGAATAATAACCGTATTCCACTGTTTCTGTGTTTTTTCTCAGTTTTAGTTCAATAAATTATGACACAGTGTAATATGTCATGTGTTGTTGTTCATCTGAGATTATTTTTACTTCAATTTAAAACCTGGTACAGGTCTCAATGAGGCTAACCTGTATAGATGAAGGTTAAAGAAAATTAAAAAAAAAAAAGGTCTTATTGAGATGTATGAGACAGACTTTGGTCAAAATTCCTGTTGGTTTAAGCACAGTGACCCACCAACGTTATGGTGCGTTTACGTACGTTACCCGTTATCAAAACCTGGACGTCTGCTGTGTAATGTAATGCAGTAACACAGACATAATGAAGCTATTCCTCCAGTCATACCAAAAACCGTCCAGCTCTATATATAGATACAGATAGTTACTCTATTGATCCCAGAGGGAAATATTTTAGCAGTGTAGCTGTAAGTTAGCAGCAGATGCTAGTAAACAATGCTTTCTTATCAACAGTAATGGACCAAGCCGGAGATGTACACAGTGTAACTCGTAGTAATGCATGTGTACTGTTAATTACTGCGTTTAAATATTTTGTATATATTAACCTCATTAAACAATTGTACTTGGAGACCTACATCTTTATCAGAAACATACCGATAATGCAATGTTAATAACTCAACTCAATTCAATTCAATTCAGTTTTATTTATATAGCGCCAAATACAACAAATGTCATCTCAAGGCACTTAAAGGAGAACTGCGGTATTTTCAACATTAAGCCTCATTTATGAGTCGTCTGCAATGTTTTAGAACCCCCCTCACCGCTTTTTTGATGTTTACTGCTGTCTCCGGTATTTGCCTAATTTTGATTCTTCTCAATCTGCTTCAGAATGGCAAGCATGGTGCATGTCCAAAAAGGTCCGTAAAAGCACCATAAACGTCCGTTTTCAAAATCATCAACTCACCGGAGTGGTTACTGGTGTGCACTGGTAATCCATATCAAATTTCATTGCGAAAAGTTGCTTCTGTCGTGTTTTATTTGACATTTTGCACTGGATGTTCGTTGATATTACTCCGCCACCGCTAAGAAAATAGTGCGAGCTTGAACGAGCTGCCAAATAAAACACGACAGAAGCAACTTTTCGCAAATAGTATAGTCCAATTAAAGCCAATTGGAATTAAATTCATTGTAATCATAATTATTTACAAAATAATCCAATTCATTCATATAGAGCCAATTCAAAAACAATTTCCTAGCTAAGGAAACCAATAGATTGCAGCGAAACTCCTTAGAAGTTGGTGTGCGTCATCTTCATTAGCTAAGCTGTTAGCGTTAGCTACTGCTAAAGGAAAAAATAAATCATGTTCAGGCTCATAGAGTTGGAACTGATCCCTCTTTGTAGCTCAGTTTCTTCAGTCCAGCGTTGAACTGGACCAAGTTGTTAAAACAGTGGGATGAAAAGTGGTTGCTGCACATAGACAGTCTTTAGCTAACTGCTGGAACATTAGCCTCAAATATAATTTATCCACTGGGCTCTTATACCCTCTGAGGCTGCTGGTAGATGGAAGATGCATACTCCTTAGTACAGCTGACAGCAGAACATTTCCATCAGAAGCTGGCTTCATCCATCAAGCAGGGTGGATGTGATTGGGCGGGGCTTAGTAGAGGAGGTGGAGTCAACTTAAGGAGTGACATACCTTTTGAAATGTAAATCAGAATTTCTCGTTAAATGAGGAACTTTCAAACAAAGGGGAACTAAAACTTCAGGCACCCTAATATATGCTCCCAGAAACACGAAGAAGGGGTTCTTACAGAATATGTCACCTTTAAAGAGGATCTACTTTGTTTTTCACAGCTGTAACAGTTTCAGTCTTAAAGTAAAAAAACAGAAGGCAGCATCAGCAGAGCTGTTGAATATCTTTTATGTTGGGTGGTCCAAGCTGACCTCAGTTGATGTAATGAGTGTAGGTCATGCGATGTGTTGTCTACTTGTGAGTTGTATGTTTTTTTTATTATTTTAACTGTTTGTGTTTTTGTTTCTTAGCTTTATCGACGATTATCAGAAGTTTTGGGGCTGAACGACGAGACGATGGTACTCAGTGTCTTTATAGGGAAAATGTGAGTAAATTCACTCTTATTTGTGGATATGGATGTGGTCTGTGAGGAAGAAAATCAGATAATTAAAGTTTAGAAATCTTGAAATTGTTGAATCATCGATGTAAATGATCAGCTTCGATGCTTCATTTAACTCCCACCAACATGTTCTGCTCAGCGGTCGCCCTGTTTCACACGGACAGTTATTACTGTCGCACAACATGCGCACGCGCTGTAGCAGCTTGCTTTGATGGAGGACACCGGAGAAAACGAGGAAAAATTACTAAAGTTTAGAAGCATTTCAAAGAAAAGAAAAGAGAAAATACTGAACAGTGTGACCATTGTAAAAGCCAGTTAGCCTATCACCAGAGCACAACGTCAATGCTACAGCATCTCAGCAGAAAGCAGCCAGTTCACATATCGAGTTCACATTTCCCTGTTAGCATTTTAATGGGAATCAATAGGCCTGTTAGCTGAGAAGGACGCTAGCAGAGAACAGAAGGAAGCTGGGGCATTTTTTTTGTGTGTGTTGGACAAATGGTGGCTAATTTCTGTTGAAATGTCACCAGAACTACCCCACTAGCACAAGCACACCATCAATGTGCCTCTGCCCATCAGAGCAGCTTCAGCCTGTAAGCTGTTAATGTGAACTAATATTCTGACTCACATCAAAGTCCAACCAGAATAAAAACGGCTCATTTTATTAGACCGTGTTGTATCTATAAAATCAGCGACTGCTGGTTAAGGTGTCGTGTTAACTGCTGTTATTTCACTCTCTGTTTCTGAGTCACTGTGTTTTCTGATAACAGACAAACAGGAAATAAGAGGCTTAATTAGGATTTCAGCTGCTTTAAAATACAGTTTATGAAAGCAGAGACAGTAGGAGAGGAGCGAACAGATGTTAACACAGCTGGATGTTAGCTAGAAAGCTAATAGCTGCTGTTCGATAGTCCTGTTATCAATATCAGGAGGAGGAACATTTGGATAAAAATAGGTTTTTTGGACTAAAAGCTGGTTCACGATGTAAATGTTTTCCTTTTAAATAGTTATCCAATCAATCTATTACCTAATCAATCGCTTGCTGTCCTTTGCCCTATATTTCACCTCGGTTATGTGATGCTCTCAGTCTCCACGGTAACGGGTAAACTCCACCTCATGATGAAGCCTGTCCAGAACTGTGGGGGGAGCTTGTTTTCTTCCAGGAAGTTTGTCTCTTGAGCGTTCGGGTTCATTTGGATCAAATCTGTTTTAATGAATCTTTCACAACCCGTTTGGATCACTGATGAATCGTTTTCTCTCCTTCAGCATCACAAACTTGAAGTACTGGGGCCAGTGTGAACCAATCACCTCCAAGACACTCCAGCTGCTGAACGACCTCTCGTTAGGATATCCTTACTGTGTGTGTGTGTGTGTGTGTGTGTGTGTGTGTGGTGGGAACAGTAGGAAAAACAAGCTCACAGGTTAAATCGGAACAGAAATAACATTTATTTTAAAAAATGTTTTGGGGTTGAGCAGTCGGTAGCTTACCTGCAGTAGGCGGCGGTCAGAGCGTCGTCTGTTTGGAGAAGCAGGAGGACGTCTCAAGTTTGAGCCAAGCTAACAGCTGCAGAGAGCAGGGACAAGAGAAGAAGAATGTTCTTAAACTTTAAACATTTGGCAGCAGGTCAGCAAACACCACACTTTTATAACAGATTGACATTTACAGATCAGAAAAGGTAAAAGGACTCCTTAAAAAGTAAAAAAAACTAAACGATACAAATACGGAAGAGTGTTGAAAATACTGGTAGTTGTAGTTATCTGTATGAATGGTGAACTTTGTGGGACTCCTCCTGCTGCAGCAGTGTCACATTTAACCATATAAACTGTTACATCTCACTCGTGCAAAGATTAAATCTGGTTTTAGAGGAGCGCCAAAGGTCAGGTTTACACTTGCACTTGTAGAACATCTTGATATATTTTGAACCGGATTTTAAAAAGCGTGAGGATGAAGAGCGTCAAGCAAAGAGAACATCTACAACCGTTTACTGACAGCTATGTTTTGGACTTAAAACACACCTCCGATACACTCATTTCCACAGTGAAAGCAACAGATGGAGGATCCTGAACAAACGGGCTCCTCGTGCGTAGTTAAGCTGCGTATAAACATACTTTAAGAGGACATTTTAAGTTCTTAGAGCTTTCGTGCGTGTTGGACATTTCTTTTTCCAACCACAGAGACGTGGAACACCTCGACTATGAAGACGAGCTCCTTCAGCCAGCTGATTCAGCGTCAAAGAAATATTTCCACGAGAACTCAGTCCTTTAAATCTGCCAGTGAACACGTGTTGAACGCTCTCCTACAGGTGTGTGTGTTTTCTCCTTGACATTTTCCGTGCACGTACAGCAGTGTGAGGAAGCTGGTGAAGCTCAGCGCGGTCCAGTTCATGCTGAACAACCACACGGTGAGTGTTTCCATCCAGTGGTCAACCAGCTCATTTCACAGCTCACTGCTTCGCAGTTCAGACTCTGAACAGACTCTCTGTGTTTATTCTGTGTAAGAAGTGTGTTTTTGTGTCTTTCTGCGGCAGAGCGAACACTTCTCCTTCTTGGGGGTGAACAACCAGTCCAACCTGAGTGACATGAGGTGTCGAACAACCTTCTACACGGCACTGGGGCGCCTGCTGATGGTCGACTTAGGTAAACACACACACACACACACACACACACACACACACAGACACACACAGTTTGATATCTGACCATTTAGGTGTTCAGAGTTTGTCACATCACTGAGAACAACTCAGCCAAACATGAACAAAGCAATCATCAAAGAGCATGCTGGGAAATTACAAAACTTACATAAAACATAATGTGTAATGAAGTCAAAATAAAATCATTCGGAGTGAATAAATAGATCAATACGGTGCAAAGGAAAGAAATAAAGGCCGAAAATCAACAAAGAAAGAAATTAAATATATTCATACTAAACAAAAATAGAACAAATTGAAAACTGAGCGATAAATTTAAAAAAAAATGTCGATGATAACAGAAGCTGAAACTAAAGAATAAAGCAGAAAAGTTCATTTCTGTCACATATATATGATGATTTGTATTATTATTTTTTTACTACAGTGGCATTTATCATATAAACCTATTGACACAAACATTGTTGATGTGGAATATTTCCGGCTGTGGACGACGTCAGGACAAAGGAAAGAGTGTCATATCAGGAAAATGAAATGGATATTTATTAGTATAGCACATTTCAAGATAAATATCACAAACTGCTTCACACAAAAACAGAAGTTGACCAAAACAGAGTCCAGAGATCTCAGGCCCTGGTCACATGACTTCAGGGACCTGCTGAGGATGGGAAAGTTCTGTGATGTGTCCATGCAGAGCTCTGAAAGTCCAAACCATGGACTCTGAGGTTGATGGTGTGACATGTGAGGACTTAGAGGACTTCGTTAGAAGCCTCGCAGCAGCGTTCTGAACAAGAGTTTTACAATCAAATAAATGCAGGAAGAACAGTTTCCAGTTCAGACACAATGGGACTGAACTGGGACTGAGATTTGACATGCTGAGTGGAAAGTTATCCCAAGGTTCCTGATAGAAGATTTAGCAGAGGAAGAAAGGGGACCCAGAGTTTCCATGAGCTTCAACCCAGATCTGTGGGGCACAGACAAGGACTCCGTTTTCTCTTTATTAAGGTGGAGGAAGCTGTCTGATGTCCAGGAAAGATGCATTTCTGTCACAAGTTCGGCAGAACAGTTGGCAAGACATCATGATTGGCTCGTGTGTTTTCTTATCTATAACATCACAGTGTTAGGGGTGGCTTAAACATATTCTCCACTGTTTCGTGAAGACAGAACATCGGTAAAAGTCGGTTGAATAGTTCAACTGCACCACGAACATCTGAAATGTTTCCATGCAGATCTTTTCTCCGAGCTTTCACTCTGAACACGTGGGCTGAAAATACCGTGACATCTTGGAGCGGCTTTGTGCAGCAGAAGCGTGCATTTCTTTATTGGGAATTTTGTGTGTTCAGGTGAGGACGAGGACCAGTTTGAACAGTTCATGTTGCCTCTGACGGCTGCGTTTGAAACGGTGGCTCAGATGCTGAGCACAAACACATTCAACGAGCAGGAAGCCAAGGTGAGGCCACGTGGTCACCGCACGCACGGCTGCACAGTTCTAGACGAATATCAGCTGAGGAATTGAAGTTTTAGTCAACAGAAACACATTTCAGTCTGCTTCACGTGAGAGATGGATGAACTTCACATTTACTGCATGAAAAGTAACGTTTAAAACAAATTCTGTGAAGAAGAAAAAGTCAAATGGCCTATGTGTTCGGCCTTTATACTGTCATAAATGACATCATCACCACAGAACAAAGAGGTGTGTTTAATGTGAATTATTTAAAAAAAAAAAAAAAAAAAAAAAAGGCTGGATGTGAACGTTCGGCTCAGCTGTAACCGTCTCCCCGTCTGCAGAGAACTTTAGTGGGTTTGGTCCGAGACCTGCGAGGCATCGCGTTCGCCTTCAACGCTAAGACCAGCTTCATGATGCTGTTCGACTGGATGTATCCTTACAGCTGGCAGCAGGTGACCTGAATGAATCATCTGAAACTTTAACTTTACATGTGTGAAGGAGTGTCTTTAACCAGCTGTGCAGATATCCAGCCTACATGCCCATCCTTCAGCGGGCCATCGAGCTCTGGTACCACGACCCGGCCTGCACCACACCTGTCCTCAAACTCATGGCGGAGCTTGTGCACAACAGGTAACACACAGCTCCAGCAGAGGGCGCTCCAACAGCTGCTTCTCCTCTGTTTGAGCTTATTGATGTCACAGATTGAGGAGGTGATGAGTCCCATTAAACTCATTTTAATGCAGAATTCTCCAGAAACTTGTTGTTGATGTAGTCAGAGGGATTATTTTATCCACACAGATGTTGTAACATCACAAACACCTGTCTAATATTAAGCAGGTTTTCCTCATTCAGCTAAAGCAGCTCTGATGTGAACAGTGAGGGTATCCTGGTACCAGGACGTTTGGAATAGATCCCAACTGGTTGAACCTAAAGTCTTTGGCCATTAACTGTGTGCGTGTGTGGGGGGGGGGGTTCTACATTTTTTGGGTGGAGATTTACACTTCTTGGTGACCTCAGACACCCTAATATATTCTCCCAAGAACAAAAAAAGGGGAATTTTTCCAACACTGAATTGTAATCAGATGAGCAGTTACTGATTCCACCTGTCAGCCAGTTGATCATTTCCCAAAGTTCCTTTAACGCTTATCCTTAAAACTTAAAGTTAAACCTTTAGATGTACTTTGAATTTACGTCTTAAATGTTTATTTTAACTTAATATGAAATGTGTAAGTTCCTTTCCCTTCACCCGATATTTTCACAACCTTTATTAAAAAAAGAGTTTCTCTTGGAATAATCTCATTGGGTAAGTCAGGTAGGCTGTACTGTGATGATGTGATAAAAGTCGTTTGTTTTTTTTCCTCCAGATCCCAGAGGCTTCAGTTTGACGTGTCATCACCAAACGGCATCCTGCTGTTCAGGGAAACCAGCAAGATGATCACGACCTACGGTACTGAGGCCAGAGTCCACACCCAGCTTCGTTCCTCTCGCCTCCGGAGACTCTCAGTCCGGGAAACTTGATGGAAAGCAACAGATGCTGTGAAATGTCCTGAAATCCGGCCCTTTTTTTATTTCCAGGGAATCGCATCCTGACGCTGGGAGAAGTCCCGAAGGACCAGGTGTACGGCGTGAAGCTGAAGGGCGTCAGCGTGTGCTTCGCCATGCTGAAGGCGGTGCTCAGCGGAAACTACGTCA
This sequence comes from Odontesthes bonariensis, assembly GCF_027942865.1. NCBI lineage: Eukaryota > Metazoa > Chordata > Actinopteri > Atheriniformes > Atherinopsidae > Odontesthes > Odontesthes bonariensis. The sequence goes on from NC_134527.1 coordinate 27,940,380, forward strand.
ACTTCGGGGTCTTCCGTCTGTACGGCGACGACGCTCTGGACAACGCCTTACAGACCTTCATCAAACTACTGCTGTCCATCCCTCACAGTGACTTACTAGTACGTCGAGCCACACCGTCGTTCATTATCAGACAGTCGAGGCTGTTTTCGAACCTGCTTCATTTTGATTTATGTTAACGTTGCAAAATGTCTGTAAAAGGGGTTTTGTGTAACATAAGAAAAACCTCAGATGTGATGAAAGTTTTCAGTAACTTCTAAACACGTTCAGGCTACAGCCGCCATCTTTGCTGTGCGTAGTTACTATGGTTACAGCTGCTTAACCATTTCAGATGTTTTGAAGAAAAACATCTTCTCACAAATGATCATTCAAAGTGCTGCATGAGTGTGAGACAAAGAGGGAGGGAACGTAAGAATTAGAAGCATAAAATCCAATCCTGCTGAGAAATAACCGCTGAGATCTCTGATGGAGTCGTGGAGGAACCTCTGACCCGGACGTTTTGCTCTGGTCCCTGCAGGATTATCCCAAGCTCAGCCAGTCCTTCTACTCTCTGCTGGAGGTGCTGACTCAGGACCACATGAACTTCATCGCCAGTCTGGAGCCACACGTTGTCATGTACATCCTGTCTTCGATATCGGAAGGTCTCACGGCACTCGGTAAGCGGCCGGCGCTCAGCTTTGACTTTGAGGAGTGCGTTTGTTGTGGTTGCTACATGTGTGCGTGTGTGTTTCAGACACGATGGTGTGCACCGGCTGCTGCTCCAGTCTGGACCACATCGTCACCTACCTGTTCAAGCAGCTGTCGCGCTCCACCAAGAAGCGCCCCGCCCCCATGGCGTCGGATGACCGGTTCCTGCACATCATGCAGCAGCACCCGGAGATGATCCAGCAGGTGGGGTGATGAGCTCACACCTGAGACACGTTTCCTCTCCGTCACACACACACACACACACACTCCGAGTTAAAACTGTGATTGTCACGCAGATGCTGTCCACCGTGTTGAACATCATCATCTTCGAGGACTGCAGGAACCAGTGGTCGATGTCGCGGCCTCTGTTAGGCCTCATCCTGCTCAACGAGAAGGTAAGCGCCGCCGGTACGCCTCGCCTCTGAGGCTTTGCTGAACGTTTTGACACGTGTGTTTGGGTGTCCCGCAGTATTTTGCTGACCTGAGGAACAGCATCGTCAACAGTCAGCCTCCTGAGAAGCAGCAAGCCATGCACTTATGTTTTGAGAACTTGATGGAGGGAATAGAGAGAAATCTACTAACGAAGAATCGGGACAGGTGGGTCACGTTGTTTATTTGCTCATTGTCGTCAGAAAAGTGCTTCATTGGTGGTCAGTAGGAATCCAGTGTTTGTTCAGACGTCAAATGTGTTAAATAACCGTTAGAACAACACGAATCCCATCAACACACACTGCTGTCAGGTCAGACTGAGTCTGATGTCTCCTGAGTTAATTTAAGGAATGTTTAAAAATCTTTAGTTCGATGTACAAACAGGAAGTGTCTGGATATTGTTGTTGATCGAGAAAAATATCTTTTATTATCATTTATTTCTACTACTTTTACCAGCACTGCTTCTACAGCCTTCAGTTTACTGCTCCATCTTTGTTCCAACCCTCACCTGTGGTCACAGATCTGGGTAGTGACCAAAAGAATGAGGTTGTGGATACAAGCGGCTGAAATGAGTTTCCTTCAGAGGAGGGCTGGGCTCAGCCTCAGAGATAGGGGGGGGAGCTCCACCATCTGGAGGGAGCTCGGAGTAGAGCCGCTGCTCCTCCACACAGAAAGGAGTCGGCTGAGGTGGTTCATCTGGTTAGGATGCCTCCTGGTAGGAGGCCCAGGGGCAGAACCAGAACTCACTGGAGGGATTATATATCCCATCTGACCTGGGAACGCCTCGGGATCCCCCAGAAGGAGCTGGAGAGTGTCGATGGATGTCTGGGTTTAACTCCTGGACCTGTTGGTTCTGAGACCCGACTTCAGATAAGAGGAAGATGATGGATGGACTTTATGTATATAGAGCTTTTCTAGTCGACCACTCAAAGCGCTTTTACCCTACAAACTCCACCCATTCACACACTCATACAGCACACCTCAGTCTGTACAATTTTCAGGCTACAAAATGCTTTTTCTCTATCGCACACATTCACACACCCCTGGACGCGTTGTTAGTGTGTGGGGTTCAGCGTCCTGCCCAATAACCCTTCGACATGTGGTCGGGGGGGGGGGGCTGGAAGTCCAAACCATCACACAATGAGAAGTTGTCAGATAACCGTCTCAGAGGTCAACTTGATAAGGCAGTAAGTGATAGTTTACAGAGGGTTGATGTCTCCTGTCGCAGTTCTGCAGCTTTGTTCTGTTCTGCTTGTGGAGAGAAATTCTGAGTAAAGACTTCTCACTCTGAGCTCCTCTGCCAACCTCTTCTGTCCTCAATTTGCATTTAAGGGGCTGAAAAGAGGCCTGAGAGAGAGAGGCCTGAAGGAAGCGTAACAGAGTGATTATCCCCCGTTTCAGACGTCCATGCAGAGAACTGTAGCCCTGCACAGAAAGAGGTCTGCAGCACATACACACAGTCGGAGGGTAATGTTGTCCACAGAGAGCTTCCACACAACCTCTGACAACATTTAGACCTCATGGACATGTAGCGTAAAATGGCTCCAGCTCCTTCCTCCCTGCAGGTGGGAAGCTTGTTGCCAGTTTGTGTGGTTCCGTTGGAAGGTGAAACGGTCCAACTCGGAGCCGTTTCCTCTTCCCATCCCGTCTGAGTCTTAAGGCCTCGGTATGCTTCTCCGTCAATCCGACTCCGTGGTCACTAAACCTTTCAAAGTTCTCCGTCGGGATGTCGGATACGCAAGGCAGTTCACCTCCCGATCAGTAGGCGTCGCTACGTTAGACGACCCAATCTCGCGACGTCGTTGATTGATTGTTTGCCTTCCGGCTCCGTTCCACTCCTCACAGCGAACGATGGCGAGAGAGAGAGAGGCTGTTGTTGGAGTAGGAGCATGTTGAAATTGAAATGCAAATAATTTTGACCAAATGTTGAGCGGCACACAGTATCCATCCATCCATCCATCACTGCAGACGCCGCACCGATCCGTCTGTCAATCTCCTGCTCCTTTCCTCCCTCACTCGTGAACAAGACCCCGAGATACTTGAACTCCTCCACTTGGGGAAGGATCTCATTCCCGACCCGGAGAGGGCATTCCACCCTTTTCCGGCACACAGTAAACTCTTTCAAAAATGGCGGTGTTGTTGTTCTGAGAGGAAGGAGCTAAACCGGAAAAGTGATTCCGGAAATGACGTTGTTGGCTGACCAATCACAACCCTTGCAGTCTCTGCGGAGAGCGTCTCCGGGAGGGTCCCCGTCCTCCGTCACTCTCCGTAGACGACCATAAATCCGGCTTTACTGCTGTGCACCTGTGAACACCTGTGTGTGTGTGTGTGTGTCCGTGTTTGTTCGCAGGTTCACGCAGAATTTGTCGGTGTTCAGGAGGGAAGTCAACGACAGCATGAAGAACTCGACGTACGGCGTCAACAGCAACGACATGATGAGCTGACATTCCACACGGCAGAGTCTCACCCAGCTGCAGACCGAGCTCACCCCTCCCCTCACCCCTCCCTCGCTGCTCCACAGCCTCCCCCCTCTCTGCATCCGCCTCCCCCCCTCCTTCCCTCTCTCCCTCCCCGGGCCCGGATGCCTAGGGATCATCTTCTCACCTCCGACACGACGTTGGTTCAACTCCCCGCCTCCAGTTTTGATATAAGCATATATAAATATATACAGATCTATTTTAAAGCCAGTCTGCGTTGCTCTGACTTGTCTGGCTGTTCTCATAGAGGAGGGAGGGCGGGAGGGAGGGAGGAGGGGGTGGGGGGGTTGCATGTCTAAGCACTCTAAATCACTGATGAAGAAGGCGAGAGTGCTGTGGCTGTAAGCAGAGGCGAACGGGACGACGGGGACGAACGCCGGTAAACGTAGTAATCCGCTTCTGCCTGCCTTGTATAGAAAAACACACAAAACCAAGTGTACATTTCTTTTCGTAACATTTTGAACAATGTTTATAATGATCGAATTTAAAAACACGAAGATGAGTTGAGGAAAAACAAACAAAAACAAACAAAAAACACGTGTGATTGAGCTTTTTACAGTGTAGTGAGTTAGTGCAAACTGTCTGTCTGCGTGGGGAGCAAACTTTCCATGGGAGGACGGGTGAGTCACGTGGGAGGGGGGGGGGGGGGGGGGGGGGGGTGAGCACTCCAGCTGCAGAGCTGCCGCCGTGAGCACGAAGCGGAGGTACACACACTAACAGAAAGGGAGAGTCAGAGCACCCATGTTGTACATTTTTCTTAGTCTCTGCTTGAAGTGATGTAAATAGTCCCGCAGCTGCAGGCTGGCGGCTCGTAAAGGGACAGTTCTGCTGTTTTTGAGTCCAATTGGGGGGTCGTCAGAGTTTCTGCCAGACTTAGCCTCTGGAAACTGAAATTATGTTCATTTTTCGACAAATCTTCAGCTTCTTGTATTAACGGCTCTTTCTGGCGACAAGATACTAAACTGAAATCTTTGGATTTTGAACTGTTTGACTAAATAAATTATCTCAAGATGCAAATGGTAATGATCTCTACCAAAATGTAATCAGTTCTTCCTTTGCTCATGCTCCAACTCCCCAGGTTTAATGAGATTCAGGAGAGATGTTTTTGAGTTATCTTCTTCACAAAAAAACAGTGGCAGACAGCAATGATCCCACAGAAAGGTGTTAAAAATCACAATGTTTCCTGATTTCCTTCAGTGGTTCTGAACTGAATATCTTTCAAATTCCGACTGGAAAAAAGATGCAGTAAATAATCATAATATAAAATTGATAAGTTTCTGTGTTAAAACTCTTCAGACTGGCCAATAAATGGCAACCATTACACTCTTCAGCAGTAATAAACTAAATAACTTTAGACCAGTTTAGTACAAAACATGCAGTAAAAGACAAAACAGCCTTAAAAGGACAAAACATGCGGTAAAGGTGCATAATTGTGGACTCATTCCGCAATCATTCCTATAATAAAAGTCGGTGTTCAGACTGGATTTTAAAGCATGTAAAACATCAGGATCTGGTCTTTAAATAGCTTAAACCTTCAGAAATCAGTTCAGAACTAATTTTCTGTCTCCATAATCAGCTGTACTGCACAACCGTGGTTTCATTTAAATACAGGAGCTTCTGTTGGATAAGTCCTCTGCTTTCAGTCTGATTAACTGACAGATTATGGCCTGAAGCTGATGGATCAGAAGGAAACACGAGTAGTGGCTAGCAGGCAGAGCCGCACATCAGTGGGCTTAAAGCTGTTCTGATTATTCCCAAAAACATGTTTATGGTTGTTTTCACATAGAAACTGAACTCACAGCGTTACTGGAATCTGATAAATTCACATCAGAAAAGCTTGAAACAGATACTTTTAAAGTATTTGCCCCAAACCACCAAACAATTGTCAGAATAACCGAATGAAGTGAAGGACTTGGCTAAAGCTCAGAGAATAAAATGCTGATGTGCAATGCAGCTGTTTCACTTCAGCGTGTCTGTTTAAAGTGAAAACCTATAGCAGGAAATGAAACATCCGATCATTCCACAATTTTTACATTTGAAGTTCTTTCTAAATATTTCTCTTTTCTCTGACTTGAGCTCATTCGTGTGAAACAGTATAGAAAAAAAAATGTAGCTGTGAGGTTAGAAAAACCAGCAGAACTTCCCTTTAACGTGCGCGTCGGTGGCCTGCAGATATCGCGCGCACACGCCTGCTGCTTGTCGACGTGTAAGCAACATGGTCGTGGCTACATGTTCCCCTCTGGTAGGCTCGGTGCAGTTTCCACCATTTTGTTTACACTCTGGATTCCTCGGACCAGTTTCGGGACGTCCCCCCCCCTTCAGGTCCTGCAGCGGAGTCCTTTTGGTGTGTGCGTTGTTGTGTGTTTGTGTGTGAAGAGTGGCTCTCTGTTGCCTGGTGTGTGTGTGTGTGTGTGTGTGTGGTGTCTCAAGGTGAACCTGCGACGGAGCTCAAACAGCCAAGGTGCGTGCGTGTGTGTGTGTGAGCGTGTGTGTGCCAGAGTTCAGGACAGACTCACAATAATCATGAGGGGAAACCAGCGTGGAGACATCGGATCGCCTGAAGGAGTCCAGTTTAGCATGAAACACCTGAAGAACCTCGGTAGAAGTCAGAACAGTGTAAAGGAGTCTTTTAGCAACGTGTTACTCTCTACGATGTTGCTGCTAACTGTTTGTGACAACTAGCTCATCTCTAACCATGTCAGCACTCACGGATGTTCCTAAGTTTTGGTTTGTGTCCCTGATGTGAATGTGTTGGGTCCATAGAGTGAATAGCTGTTTGAGTTGTTTGGATGTCTGCTACATATAGTGTAAGCATTGTGACTGCAAATAAACCTCATTGATTTTTACAGCGCTGCCTCACGCTCTCTTCTTCCTTTACTCGTGGGCTCCCTGTTCTTTAAATTATTGTTCTCTACCTATGACAATATCTTAAATAATAAATTATACTGCAGCAGTCTCACTTCTGTTGGGGATTAATAAAGCATTATCTGAAAACTTACTGAGTTGAATTCTGTTGAATCGTCACTAACATTAGGCATGAACAAATGTATATTACATGTCATGAAACTCTTGCTCTTTTAAATGTGAGCTCACTAATTAATGCTTCTGTTACGATTCCAGTTCCTGAACATCAGAAATTGATTGAAGCTGAAATTTTATTAATTTCTTCTGTTTCAAACAAATGCAACTTAAAATAAACAACCTTTAAAAATTGGCACGGTGAAAAAATTTACAGTAAATACAGAAGAGTAGGTTCGTAATCAGTGCCAAGCCTTTATCTCAGAAGCTCCGACTTTCACTGATGAATCCTCAGGAGCCGCAGACTGACAGTTCATCTGGACTCATAACAGCTGGATGGGTCTTCACTGGTTCTTTACTAGCTCTGTGACCGTTTGGATATGTGCACAGCGTCATTGTAGCCTTCTCTGTTTCGGGTGATCTCGATGGCAAAGAACTGGACTCTGGTGGCTGAAAACCAAAAAGAAAACTTAATTTGTGTTTAACATGAATGTTTCGTCCATTTTGAAGTTCAGACTCACCAAATATGGTGTTCTCCTCCGTGTAATCCTTTTCACAGTCCAGACGCAGCAGAGTGCCGTAGTTAAAATCCTCCACAAGTCCCTCGAACTGGTTGCAGAATGGACGCCACCTCTGCAAACAGTTCGCCGCGTTATTGTTGCATCTCAACACTGACGACTCGTTTCTCTCATTCGTTTCTGTCAGATGCATCAACATGAACACGATTCCCTCCGATGGGACGTAAAGGTGGAAGTTATGAAGCTCAGTTTTGAAGGATTAAACCTTAAAAATAGCATTTCCATGACCGTTTCCAACCTTTGACAAAACATTAAGTATATTTAGGCTAAAACTAAATGTATTGTTTCTTTTTTTTTCCCCTCAGCCTCACATAGTTTTGTTACTGAATCTCATAAACCAACAGAGCAAAGAAAACGTATCGCATGTTGAAAGTTAAACTTAACTACTTGATGACTAATATCAGCAACACGTCTTAAAAATGTTTCTGATGGGAACAACAAAGAGCTGGAAAAGTAAGAGGTGCTAAAAACAAACATCACATCACTTAAAGGGGAACTGCGGTATTTTCAACATTAAGCCTCATTCATGAGTCGTCTGCAATGTTTTAGAACCCCCCTCACCGCTTTTTTGATGTTTACTGCTGTCTCCGGTATTTGCCTAATTTTGATTCTTCTCAACCTGCTTCAGAATGGCAAGTCATGGTGCATGTCCTAAAAGGTCCGTAAAAGCACCATAAACGTCCGTTTTCAAAATCATCAACTCAATGGAGTGGTTACTGGTGTGCACTGGTAATCCATATCAAATTTTGTTGCGAAAAGTTACTTCTGTCGTGTTTTATTTGACATTTTGTAAATCCCATTGAGTTCTATTGAAGACTGGATGTTCGTTGATATTACTCTGTCACCGAAACCATCAAGTGTGGAGTATAGCAAGTCAGATTCAACTGCTGAGCGGAAGTTTATCCACGGCTGTGAGGTGGCTAAGAAAATAGTGCGAGCATGAACGAGCTGCCAAATAAAACACGACAGAAGCAACTTTTCGCAATGAAATTTGATATGGATTACCAGTGCACACCAGTAACCACTCCGGTGAGTTGATGATTTTGAAAACGGACGTTTATGGTGCTTTTACGGACCTTTTTGGACATGCGCATGACTTGCCATTCTGAAGCAGGTTGAGATGAATCAAAATTAGGCAAATACCGGAGACAGCAGTAAACATCAAAAAAGCGGTGAAGGGGGTTCTAAAACATTGCAGACGACTCATAAATGAGGCTTAATGTTGAAAATACCGCAGTTCTCCTTTAACAACAGGTCAGTAGCGCGGAGCACCTTAGAGAGGCAGAGTCTCTAAGAAACTGCTCAATTAATAATGATCTTTTCATGCAGGGGTGGTTCTGTACTGGTGCTTCTTCACCTTTTGTACTATAGATCAGATTATGTTGGTTGGTAGGCTCAGGCAGTCTTATTACTGTATAACTGAGAACCTACACCCACACTTCTGAAGGTGGGACTCAGGAGTCTCCACTCTCTGAATCAAACCTTGATCCGTCGTATTTTTAAACTAACGGCTCCGATGTGACCTTTCATCTGAGCTGACCAGCGTGTCCAGATGTTTCTGCTGATCTCTCAGGTTCACCTGCTTCCTTCATGAAGGACGTAGCTGCCTCATACAGAAGCCGTTTCTGCCCTCCAGCCTCACTGACGTGAATGTGAGGGACAGAATAACAGAAACTGAACAGCTGTAACGAACGATACAAGACCCACTGACCTCTTTGGCCTCGTCAGACTTCAGGTCATCTTCTTTCAGCCGCTTCACATCGAGCTCTTTGAAGGTTTCTCTGAAGCTTGAGTAGATTTGGTCGTCCAGCTTCGTCAGCTTCAGGAACTTCGGATCGACGGATGAAATGAGCTGAAAGTAGAACAGACGTCAGTCCTCATGAGCTCAAACATGAGTTATTTTCCACAGACTGCAACCTGGAGGGTTGGAATCTGAATAAATGTGAGTTTTTACAGTGTATGTGTGGAGGCGGATCCAGGTGTGCATCACATCTGTGTGGAAACAGTCTTTGTGAAACAGAAACAAGAGTCAACACAGCAGCTTCAGCAGTTTACTTCCGTAAAAAAAAGAATAAACTCTGTGATGACCAAGTTTATGAAAGCTGGAAACGTTGAACTAAATGATTAAAAGGAACATCACAGGAGTGATCCACACCCTGATGAAGATAAGGATAAAAGGCTGGAACAGCTGGAATTAAAGGAGGAGAAGCAGCCGAGAAGAAATCTGCTTTCTGTTCATCTGTAGGAAATTAACATTGGAAGAATAAAGTCCTCATTTAAACAGCAGTGTTAAATAAGATGGTTGTGATCACTTGTTTTAAGGAGCTTTAGAGATCCAGAGTTCTGACTTTCCTGTAATCTTCAAAGTGGTCTGATCAATAGTTCTCCAGACTTTCTGAAGGTCTTTCTAAATTTTTCTTCTGATATTTTTTTCAGTTCATTTTCAGTCCAGTCCTTGTACCTGACCATTTTCAGAGAACCTCTGATCTATGAATCATTCAAGCAGAAAAAAGGCTCCTAACTCAAGGGATTGACCAGTGTTGTGTCCACACATAACAGACAACCATTTTAAAGCCATTTTAAATTTTGTCTTTAGGCACTTTGTTACCAGCAGCCTGTAACAAAGACACATAATTTGTTCCCATTTCTTTAGTTGCATCTATGAAAAACAGCAAAGATAACACAGTGTGACAGACAGAAAACAGGATTTCTGCAGCAACAAGGTGATTCCCAAAGAGCTGTTAGCTGAAAACTTGGCATATCTCAGCATGGTGTGCAGTGTGTCCTTAAAACATTTGAGGAAACTGGACAAGTGAAGGACAAAAGAAGAAGTGTCAGGCCTAAAGAACTATCTCCAGCAGATGAACAGGATCTGAAAGTGATGTCCTTAAGAAAGAGGAAAACATCCAGCAAAGACCTGACACAGGAGCTGAGAGATGCATCTGGACCTTCAACTGATCCATCTGCTGTTGGCCCAAGCCTCATCAGAAATGGGCTCCATGGAAGGGTGGCTGTCAAGAAGCCGTTCTTAAGGAAGGGAAACAGGGAGAAAAGGCTGAGCTGTGCCAAAGGACACAAGAAGTGGACTGAAAATCAGTGGCAACAGATCTTATGGAGGGATGAATCCTCCCCAGAGCCCGGACCTCAACATTATTCAAGCAGTGTGGGATCATGTTGGCAGAGAACGGAACAAAAGGCAGCCCACATCCAAAGAAGAGCTTTGGGATGTCCTTCAAGAAGCCTGGAGAACTATTCCCGAAGACACCTTAAAGAAATTAAAGAAAGCTCGTCTGAGAGGGTTCAGGGTGTGTTGGAGAATAGAGGTGCTCAGACCTGATATTCACTTTAAAGCTGCTCAGAACTGAACAAACTCTGTTTCTGCCTCATATTCTATATTTATATTTATATTTATGTTGGACCATGTTTCAATAAATCACTGCAACTATATCCTGTTTTTCTGGAAATATATGAGCAAATGAGGGATGGATCAAGACTTTTATTTTATGTTAAAACTAAAGCAGACTGGTTGGTGGACTTGTGTGTGTGTGTGTGTGTGTGTGTGTGTGTGTGTGTGTGTGTGTGTGTGTGTGAGCGTGTGTCTGTGTGTGAATGAAAACAAACAGGTACGTTACATTGAAGTAAACCTCCGCATGGTTATACGCCTTCATCGCCCACATGGCTTCAAGCCGCGGCTGAAAGAAAACAAAGTTGGAACATTTTGACAAATTAAAAATTCTCCAGAAATCAGTTTTAATTTGAGTTTTATGTGAATTTAGATTTCCATGATGCTGCAGTTTATATTTAAGTGTTCTGATGAAACCTCAGCTTCATCCACACCCTGATGAAGATGACCAAGATGAGCACTCACATCGTTTCCATAAGCTTCCGCCGGCAGAGACAGAGCGTGTGCAGCTGCTGAGGCTCCCTCCGCACCCTGCAAACACACACACACACACACACACACACAGTCACACACACTTCTGTCTGTGGCGTTAACTAAATGTGACACAACACAGGTGATCAGCATGTGGGTAGGAAACAGCTGCCAGTAAAAACATGAAAAAGAAGAAGAAGAAAAGTAATTTGTGAAACAGCCCTTTGTGCACATCCCTTCAATTTCCAGCATCAGTTGCCATGGTGATACAACCTGGTAAGAAGAGAATCAGCTTCGTGATGAATCCAGAGCTGAAGCTGAAGCTACTGAGACTCAGGTGGACGTTTAAACTCAGGTTTGGTTTTATATGTGCTTGAGTCAGCTGTCAGCTTGAGTCATTATGTATGCAGCTCTGCTCACTTTTAACTGTCAGTGACAGAAACAACGTGGTGTGGATCCACACGGAACCAAAACCAGTTGAAATGTCTCTGTTGCTGTTGTTTCGCATTCCGCGCGAACCTGAACTCAGGTATGATGCAGGAAGGTCCAAACTAACAGAAACCAAGCACTGGTCTTTAACCAACTTTAAGTTAAACATATCAAACACCTTTCAGACGTGCAGAAACTCTTCAGTGCTTGTCCGCGTTTTTATTCGTGTTTTGTCACGTGACTTGAAACCAAACAGCTGATCTGAAAACAGCTGACGACACAGACACGGTTCAAATCAATTAATGGTCATGTCATGAATAATAAACGCCACCCATCAGAGATGAATGTTTCTCCTCAGTTTCTACACGTGTTTCCTCGCTGCTAGCTAACGTTAGCACTGCCGACTAACTCTCGCGCTTCTTCCTTAAAACGTTGAGTTTTGTTAGTCTTTGTGTCTCAGGTTCGTTTCAGTTACTGAACCCAAGCCGCTCACAGACACAACTCTGACACACAGTGGACGAAGACTTAATAGTTTGAGTTTAAAGACCTACCAGCGCGGCCAGTCCGTTGTCCGACGCCATGTTTCCGATACGAATATCGCCTCTAATCATAGATGTATCACTACAGTGATGGAATATGAACTTTACGCATGCGCTTTTCCTCCACATACCAAATTATTTCTAAATTATCCACGTATAAACTTTATTTTATCGATAAAAACAACAATAAAACGATGATGATCATAATTTATATTATAAAGAAAGAAAGAATAAAAATAAGATATTTTTGTATTATATGCAGAGAGCCAAACTCTCAATACTGATGGTCCAGGTGGCCAAACATTTTCGAGGGCAGAGTGAGTCCTCTTAACTATGTACAATCTCTGTTGTAAAAAGGTCACATCTCATGACGTCATGTTTGTTAAAGGGCCAGTGTCATTTTTAAAAGCTGAGCAACCAGTCTTAATTTTACTGACTACATTTAATTATTATTCATGCAAAGTTGAAGAAAAGCGCGATGTTTTCACACTAGACTTCAAACGGAATTTTGTTTTTCAACGAACCCAACAACCAACAACAACAATAATCACTAAAAATCTTACTTTGTAATGAAGCTGTTTTATTGAAGAAAGTCAAAAGGAAACAGACTGACCAAAAAAGCTATAGCCTCATATTACTTTGACACTTTCTGAATAAGGTTTCACAGAAAGAAGACGAAAAAATACTTTGTTTGTTCCTCAAAAGTTGTATTTGATATAAAAATCTTCATTTATTATCACATTAAACATGATGAAGGATCTTTCTGAACACCCACAACATTTGATCTTTGAAACAAATCAAAGTGTAACTCCAGAATTATTTTCATATTTACAAAGTGATGAGATTTAAAAGTAATAAAGATTTTTATGATTGGCTCCATGAAGTGGAAGAGAAACAACAACATACAAATACATCAAAACTCATTCAAATAATATTGAGAGCTCAGAGAAGTTTAGATTTTCATGTGGAGAAATGTTTCTGTGAATAAAACTCATCATTAGCAGTGAAATCCTCCATGGTTGCATAAACACAGGAAGAAGCACCGAACAGAGAAATTATTTTAGATCACAGAACCCAGCAGCAGCTCCAACACAGTAAATACAAAGTTCAGTATAGAACGGCTGAGTGAATGAGGTCTGGACTCTGTGGAGGAGAGTCATGGTTTCAGAGACGCTGTAGAAGGACAGAATACCTGCTCTGTGATCCAGATACACTCCGACTCTGGAGGACTGAGGACCTGAGATGGAGATTTTCTTGTTGTTGTACCAAAATGTATAACTGTTTTGGTAACAATATAATGCCCAAGATTGGTCATTACGTCCAAATCCCCATTCATCCCCTTCTCTGTTGATGTTCTTGTATGCAACTGCTACATAAACTTCTCTCCCTCTCCACTCCACCTCCCAGTTACAACGTCCAGTCAGACTCTCTCTACTCAGGACCTGAAACCATTCTGTGAATCTGTCTGGATGACCAGAATAAGACTGATGCTGTTTAATTACTGTCACGTTTCTGTTCCCCTCTGACAGTAACAGCTGTGTTTGTGCTGTGTTTGGATCCAGTGTGATTTCACATGAATATATTAAGAAGTCAGCTCTGCTCTTTGGCTCTGGTTCTGGTCCTGACAGTAAAACATCCATTTCAGTGATTGTCAGTGAGCTGTTTGTCCATTGCTCTCTCAGGATGTCCTGTAGTTTCTCTCTGAGCTCTGACACAGCTGCTGTCACATCCTCAAAGTGCCTCAGAGGACGGGTATGGATGTTGGATGAGTGCGTAGACTCACTGAGGGCTGACACTGAGGGGTAGTTGTGCAGAAACTGGCTCTGATCCTCTGTGTGTGAGAGCTGCTTCAGCTCAGCATCTTTCCTCTTCAGCTCAGTGATCTCCTGCTCCAGCTTCTCCTGAAGCTCTTTGACTCGACTCCCTTCGGCTTCCTGCTGGGATCTGATCTGCTGCTTCACATCAGAGCTTCTTTTCTGGATGAGACGGATCAGCTCAGTGAAGATGTTCTCACTGTGCTCCACTGTTTCATCAGCAGACTGATGGATGGCCTCCTCCAGCTGCTGAAGCAGCTTCACATCTTTCTCTGCGTCCTGGATTCTCTGCTGGATCTGTTGCCGACTCCCCTCCAGCTCTCTCTGCCTCTCAGTCCTTTCTGCTGCAGCTGACGCTGTGTCGTGGCCTTTATGTTCATCCACAGAGCAGCGGTAACAGACAGACTTCTGATCAGTACGGCAGAACATCTTCATCACCACACCGTGACAAGAGCAGATGTTCTCCTGGAGCTTCTTGGAGGGCTCCACCAGCTTGTGTTTCTTGAATGGAGCTGAATCTGAGGCTGAAGGTGTTTCTCACAGTAGGAGGCCAGACAGACTAAACAGGACTTGATGGCTTTCAGTTTTCTTCCAGAGCAGACATCACAGGCCACATCTTCAGGTCCAGCATAGCAGTGATCAGCAGGAGCAGCTTGGAGTCCAGTCTTCTTCAGCTGCTCCACTAAATCAGCTAACATGGTGTTTATCCCCAGGACAGGCCTCGGTTTGTATGTCCGCCTGCACTGAGGGCAGCTGTGGATTCCCTTGTGATCCTCTTCATCCCAGAAGTCTTTAATACATTTCATGCAGTAGCTGTGTCCACAGGGAATAGTCACCGGATCCTTCAGTAGATCCTGACATATTGAACAAGAGAAGGTTTCTCGGTCCAGCTGAACTCCTTTCTGAGCCATTTCTCCACAACAGTGACTGAGTCTGTTACACTTCCTCAAAGAATGAAGCTACTGTGAGCTCTGACCTACAAATCAGAGTGCAGAGATCAGAGCCTGCCAGTTCACCACGTGTTGGTTACACCCATCATCAACCTGCAGATCTGAAGGGGAGGGAACAAGGAGATATGTGGGCAGAGTGGAGCTGCTGTGTTTGAGAGCAGGAAGTGTGTTTAACCTTTCTTACACTAGTTGTTTTATGTTTGAAATACTGTCTGATTTCTCTTTTTTATCCCTTTGTAAATAAATCCAGTTTTAGTTTAATTATTAATTGTTGTGTTCTCCTAAAACTCCTAAAATGTTTATTTCATCACAGTACTTCAAATAAAGTAGATGAGTTTCATCTGAAATAATAGAATTATTTTTTTAACTAAAAAGTCAGGATGAAAAAACAGTTTTTACCTCTGATTGATATGACCCTTTCCCTGTTAATACACCATGACAATACATCCCCATAATGCAATTGTGCATTTTACACATAAGAATGCAATTAAAATTATATCATCATCAAACACACATCAAACCAAAATTGCTATTTCATCTCTTTGAAGAGTTTGACCGAGCTCCATCATATCTTAAAGATCTCATAGTTGGATATTTTCCCAACAGAGCACTTTGCCCTCAGGCTGCAGGTTTACTTGAGGTTCCCAGAGTTTCTAAAAGTAGAATGGGAGGCAGAGCCTTCAGTTATCAGGCCCCTCTCGGTGGAACCAGCTGCCAGTTTGGTTTCTGGAAGCAGCACCCTCTCTACCTTTAATATTATGCTTAAAACTTTCTTTTTTGATAAAGCTTTTAGATAGGGATGGCTCAGGTGACCCTGAAACATCCCATAGTGACTGCTGGGGGACCTCCCATGATGCACCTCTCCTCCCTCTGCTCTCTTTACTCTCCATGTACATGTAAATAACATTATTGTTGTCATTAACTTATATTTCTCTTTCTCAGCAGGTATCCCTGGCCTGGTGTTATGGTGCTTGTTGTCCCCTCTTTTCTGTCCTCTCAACCCCCGGCTGGTCGAGCCAGATGGCCCCCCATTCTGAGTCTGGTTCTGATGGAGGTTTCTTCCTGTTAAAAGGGAGTTTTTTTCTCTCCACAGTCGCCTCGTGCACGCCCAGGACAGGGGATTGGATCGAAGAAAAGTTTTAACGCAATCTGTTGGTTTCCTTAGCTATTTAATTTTTTAACTGACTATGTGTGAATTGGACTACTTTGGAATTCAATGAATTTGATATGATTTTATTTCAATGAATCGGATTGCATATCCTCACCAAACATACATAAATCCAAAATGTACGAAGGCTGATTTTCATATGGCATTACCTTACTATTCATGATGTTTATTCTGAAGCTACTCTAAAGGAACAAATTAACTTAATCTCATTTATTTATTTCAGACTTATTTATTAAATTAACACTTAATTGAGCATTACATTTATTCTTCATTTTGTTTGAGTGTACAAATTTGGTGACACACTTTCACTATAATACTTTTACACGATGAAGGGACAAAAGCTATGTGCATTAAAGCTATGGTAGGTAATCCTAGAGAGCTAGCAAGATTCGAAAGTGTCCCCTCCTCTAAGCTCCACCCCCCCCTCCCCATTCCGTCAGTGCTTCATCCAAAGCCGGTAGAACCGCTTGCGCACATGGAGCAGGGAGCCGGCAGAGGGGGGCATAGGCAGAAAGCAGAGGCATCTGATTGGTTTTTTGTTGGTCAGCTTTTTCTCAGTCCTGCAGCTGCCACAGAGGTCTGATTATTTTCGTCCCTTTTTCTAAATACATCTTGTATAGATTTCTCTCAGGATAGACGGACCATTTCACCCAGTATTACAAAATGTGTTTCTGAACAGGATTACTAACCATGTCTTTAATCCTACAAGTTTGGCCCATTTTGTGTGTTTTTTTTTTAATGCAAATGTTGCTGTCCCTCTCTGTCCTTCTTATAAGAATTTCATTTCCAGTGTGTGAAAAACAGTTTTTTGTCAAAAAATATTAACACAATGTAATGTGGCATTGTTAATCTGAGGTTGGATTTTTTTTATAATTTTAAGACCTGGTAAGAAACAGATCTTTTATATGATTTGTTATGTCTTCATCCATAAAGCTTAAAACATAAAGAAAGTGGCTATTCTTCCTCATGACGATGCTATCAAAAACATTTAGCTATATTAGCTAAAGTTATTTTTATATATATTTTCAGTCAATTGGCTAGAGATACATTCTACATAGTTTAAACGTAGATTTAAATCTTAGGCAGTAGCAGTAAAAAAAAAACGTTTTCATTGTTACTTTTAAACTTTTAAACGTTTTTATAAAGAAAACTTCTGGTGGTGGAGTTTTTCCCGCTCTTTTCGGGTTAGGGTCGTTTTTGGGCTAAATTACCTTACTGCGCATGTGCAAAGTGAGTCTATAAAAAGTTGCCTCTCCTCTCCAATTAAAAAGGTTCAAACAAAGATCCTAGTACGGCAGAATCTAAATGTCAGGGTGTTTCTTTATTTTATCAGCTTTAAAATAACCAAAAACACAATGAAAGAAAAACACAATTTTCTTGTTAAAGATTTAAGCTGTACATCCTTAAAAACAACACACTGAATGCATGTTTGTGTGTTTAGATCTGTCTCCGACACACATACCGGGACCCTCCAAAGTGTTTGCGTGAGATGCGTGTGCTGCAGGAGGACGGAGCGCGTGCTCGTTGACGCCACGCAGCGTCGCAATAAGCAAGCTGATTGTTCGCTCCCCTCTCCTCAGATCAGAGTGGACCGACCCGCTGGAGCAACAGGAAAACAGCGTCCTCCTCCTCCTCCTCCTCTTCCTCTTGGGGTCACAGCAGCTCGGGCTTTAAAGGCAGCCTGCACCTCCTCCTCCACCCTGTATCCTTCCTCCTCCTTCCTCCTACTCCTCCTCGCTCGGAGCGTCCCTTTTTTCTTCTGGATGTTTTCTCTCTGAGCTCCGGCGGCTTTCTCTGCGTCGCTGTTTGGAGGTAGGACCATCTTTATCATCCTCTTGATTTATCCGGGGTTTGTGCTCTGTTTTCATCCTATCGATGGACACGCACTTGTCTCCCCACCCTCCCCTTCATCCATAATGAAGCCTCGGATCCTGTAGGCCACATGACCCGCAGCAGCGCCTTCAGATGCCGCCTTACCGTCGTCTTTACCCCGTGTCTGTAAAAACAGCTGATTTTAGGGAACTGGTGTTTATTTTCGGCCTCCTCAGTTTGTTTCTGATGGAAATTCAGGGATGAAGCTCCTTTCAAATGCAGTCAGGCTCATGTAAGACTAAACAGAGCTCCCGTTTCCATCACGAAGGCGTTTCTTAATTAACTGCTGGGTCTTTAAATTGTTAAAAAAAAAAAATCCAAATTCAGCTTCGACCCATCAAAGATGAAGAGGAGCCCTTTAAATTTACTTGAAAACCAAAATACTTACAGTAAATAACTCCAAGAACCAGTAAATCATAGTTTATCCAACTGGGATGAATAATTAAAGCTTTATGCTTTTTGCTTTATGAAAGATAATATATATCCATTATCATTTCTCGTTTTGATGACCAAACAGTCAAAATTATTGATTAATTTCAAAGGCTAGAATTATTAGTGATGTTTTGTCGTTTTCTGTCTCTAAGATATTGTTTAAACAAGTTGTTCTGAGGAATATGTCCTTCATTAAGTCTTAGAATAATGCTTGTGACTGAATTTTCTGTTGACCTGCAGTTTAACAAACAAACATATTCTGTTCAGATTGATATAAAACAAAAAGAAGCAGCTAATTTTCATATTTAAAACCAAATATTTGCACATTTGTAGTTTTTGGAAGTCTTAAATTAAAGTTATAATTAAATAAACATGAAATGCCACAATATAGTGAAAAGTGGAGCAGTAAAAAAGCATTTTTTGGTTAAAAATAGACAAATCTCAAGTGTCATCAGTTTTATATTTTAAAGGCTGCAGCTCAAAGTAACTGGCGTCAGTAAAATTTAAAAGAATGTTTTACGAACAGTCCAAATTAAATCCACAGTGTTGAAAATCAGACATAAAAGCTGCAAATCTTCACTCTGAACAGTCTGAAATGAGCAAATGGGACTTCCTGGAGACACATCTGCTGATTGTTTTACCGATTAATTCCATTAATTTTAATGGAAGGTCCCCAGAGCCCAAGTTTTATGTTTTTGAATGTCTTATTTCACCCTGTTTGAGGCCTTAAACCCAAAGAACTTCAGTTTACTGTTGAGTAATGAGTAAAAATGATATTTTAACATTTTGGCTCACAGAAACAACTTGAATAACTGATAAGTGGTCAGAAATTACTAACAATGTCGTCCATTCTCAGATCATTTTTAACATGTTTAAAAACATATTTTCCTGTAAAATGTTTTTCACTTGAGATAATCTTCTCTTCAGCAGAGCTGCATTGATAAAATTTTTTAGACACATTTGAAACAAAAACATCACATTTTTCTTTGTTTGATTTATAAATGTGAAGAATTAATTATTTTTTCCCTCTCTCACTTGTGATGATAAATTGAACATCTGAAAGCGCCGCCCGCATTTGAGTATTTTTGTGCAATCAGTTAATCTGTTAATGTAACTAAAATGTAGTTTAGTTATCAATGGAAGCAATCGTTAGTATAGGTCAAAAATCGTATTATTTCCTGCTCAGAAACATACACTACGCTGTTGTTGATCCTGTCGGATTTTGTACATTCAGCCGATCACTTGTAAAGTGTGCGTGAGGTCCATTAGATGACCACACACACTGAGCTGAGCTCCATTGATGGCTTTCTGGCAGCTAAAAGCTCTCAGTGATAAGACTATCAGACTCACAGACACTCAGACTAATGCCGCTCAGATACACACATGCGCACACACGTTCACACACACACATAAGCAGAATAGCTGAGTACTTTTACTCCAGTACCACCACTCTGAAGCTCAGCTCAGTGTATTTTCTGCTGTACACGTTTATCTGACAGAAAACACCTCCTGTTACCTTCCAGCTGACGGTTTGAAACTGTGACAAGTGAAAACCAGCCAATAAGCAATCAATTCTCATATTGATGATTTAAACTGGAGTCTGCAGCCTTGCTAACAGCTCAAAAAAACAGGACCTTCACCTGCAAGATGTAACTGAAACAGACATCTGATGGTAAAGAGGTACAACAGCTCCTCAAAGACTCAAAATGATGACAAAGAGATACAAAACAATAACAAATAAGACGAGACAATAACCACAAATATGTGAGGCATCGATAGAGAGATGCAAAACTATCACACTATCACTTAACAACAATGAGGGACACAACTCAACTACAGACATCACAGAGACACAAAAACAATCAATCAAAAACAACTATACAGAGAAACAAAATAACCACAAAAAAGAAACAAAGCGATCACGAAGAGAAAAAAAAAATCACAAAAAGAAACAAAAAAAACACAAAAAGAAACGAGACATCACAAAAAGAAACAAAGCAATCACGAAGAGAAACAAAAAAATCACAAAAAGAAACAAAATAACCACAAAAAGAAACGAGACATCACAAAAAGAAACAAAGCAATCACAAAGAGAAACAAAATGACCACAAAAAGAAACAAAGCAATCACAAAGAGAAACAAAACATCACAAAGAGAAACAAAATGACCACAAAAAAAGTAGACATCACAAAAAGAAACAAAGCAATCACGAAGAGAAACAAAATTACAACAAAAATACACCATAAAGGTGTTGCTGATGTTTAAAGGTGCTGCCAGGTGAATTTTGGTCCATTTTGACATGCACAGACTGAATGTTTCCAACTGTTTCCAGTCTCTGTGCTGAGCTAAGCTGACCTGTTAAACATTTCAGTAACAGCCTGAATGCAGCTCTTTTACTCATCGTGTAATATTTGCACAGTGTGGTATTTGTACTGAATGTTGGGCAGGAAGATGTTCAGGAGTTCGAATAAAGCTGCTTCCCAGTCTGCTCAGACCAAGTTCAGCTGAGGACGGCCAGCAGGGATGTCCTCTCTGGCTGATCTGGTGTCTGTTTTAGGGCTGAGCCGGCGACATGTGATGTTTGGAAATAGATGAAGCTTGTGGCAAGGTTGTGCAGACTCTCTGGAGGGAGGAGTGTAACCACAGCAGTAACAGTTGAGGAGCGGCTGGGCGTTGGCCCGGCTGGGGGAGCTGATAAACTGGAGGGGAGGAGGATGAGGAGGAGGCACGTGAAAGAGGCCGGTTCACAGGAAGTCGGGATATTTTAGCGGAGGAAATCCTCCCCAGCAGAAGCATTAGCACACAGGCTTTCATGTGGGCAAGATACAAGGTGTATTTCCTGTGTGCACGGCTGTCCCTCCACCCTCCTCCACCAGCCATCCCTGAGGAGGCTCTGATAACAGCCAGGCCTGAATATGACTCTCCGGTGCCTCTGTCTCCTTGTCCCATCATGTCCAGTCCTCCCCCTGAGAGACAAACTATGTCTGGGATGAAGGTTTGAAACCGAATCATTTGTTCTGAAAACAACTCAAATAGAGGACATACAGGCACCAGCTATACAGCGTTCCTAAGCAGGCTAACACAGCATTTATTAATGCTTCTAAAAAACATCATCTGTGTTGCCAGATAGTGGAGAATCCTCCTCCATCATGATTCTCCTTGTGTTTAAATCCTATTGAATATTCTCCTTTATGGGATGTAAACCACCACACAGGTCATGTTCAGATCTCTCCTATTTTACTACAAACTCCGTGACTTTGACAGTTAGTGTTCTCTAACTAAATCCTCAACGGGCCATAAACACAGTAACATGTAACCTGACTCCATCGTAGGCGTGTCGATATTGTCTGCCTGAGGTTACACCAACTATTACTTTAAAGGAGACATATTCTGACCTTCTAATCTGACACAACCTTCTGAGGTCTTATTGGGTGTATGAGAGACACTATACTTGTTGGTTTAAGCCCAGTTGCTCTTATCTAGAAGAAAGTTTCTGAACAGAAAATGACCGTCTGTGACAGAATTGTGGAATTATATCAGTTTGAACAGGAGTCAAAGATCTCTCAGAGAGGTTCAACCAACAAGGTTTCAACAGAACACCGGTGAAGGGTTAGTTTCTGTATGTTTGTACGTTGGCTAAGGACACACTGCCATGCTGCTGTGTTTACGTACGATACCTGCCATCAAAACCTGGACATCTGCTGTGTAATGTAATGCAGTAACACAGACATAATGAAGCTATTCCTCCAGTCATACCAAAAACCCTCCAGCTCTATATATAGATACAGATAGTTACTCTATTGATCCCAGAGGGAAATATTTTAGCAGTGTAGCTGTAAGTTAGCAGCAGATGCTAGTAAACAATGCTTTCTCATCAACAGTAATGGACCAAGCCAGACATGTACACAGTGTAACTCGTAGTAATGCATGTCTACCGTTAATTACTGCGTTTAAATATTTTGTATATATTAACCTCATTTAACAATTGTACTTGGAGACCTACATCTTTATCAGAAACATGTAATGTAATGTTAACACACCGAGAGGTACACAGCGTTCAATGTAACAACGAGAGTGAGGAGAGGACCGGTGTTGTGTTGAAAACACACCTTATCCACACAGCTGCAGGTTGATGAGTTACAGAATGTAACCGTTCAAATAGAAAGCTTCAGTGAACAAAGTAATGTGGGAACAATAATGTTTCATCTTTCAGAAAGTAACAGCAATAACTCCTTAGAAGCTGGTGTGCGTCATCTTCATTAGCTAAACTGCTAAACATTAGCTAAAAGGAAAAAATAAATCAATAAATAAACCATGAGGAATTATTTCTCAGATACTTCCATTTCCCTGCTCTGAAGTTCAGGCTCTGAGAGCTGGAACTGATCCCTCTTTGTAGCTCAGTTTCTTCAGTCCAGCGTTGAACTGGACCAAGTTATTAAAACAGTCTGCTTGCTAAAATTGCTGCACATTGACAGTCTTTAGCTAACTCTGCTGGAACATTTCCCTCAAATATAGTTTATCCACTGAGCTCTTATATCCTCTGAGGCTGCTGGTAGATGGAAGATGCATGCTCCTCAGTACAGGTGACAACAGAACCAGAAGCTGGCTTCATCCGTCTAGCAGGGTGGATGTGAGTGGGCGGGGCTTAGCAAAGGAGGTGGTGTCAACTTAAAGAGTGACGTACTTTTGAAATGTAAATCAGAACAGCTCGTTAAATGAGGAACTTTCAAACAATGGGGAACTAAAATAAATACCAGGGTTGTGTTTTGGGAGATTTACACTGACTGGTGACTTCAGACACCCTAATATATGCTCCCAGTAACAGGAAGAAGGGATTTTTACTGAATATGTCACCTTTAACCAACTGACAGCTTTGATATATGAAACTGTCAGTGTGGTGATGTTCATGAATGAGCAAACACGGGTTAATCCACTCCTGGGAATATTACGTGTCTGATGAACAAATCACCCTGTTATTGGTTAAAATCATCAGAGGTTCAGCTTTTTAAAGAAATCATGGAGATTATTTAAACTCTTCCTTTTAAACATCAAGCAGCAGAAATTAAATGAGCTTTTTACTCTGACTTGGGATCCAGCTGAGACATTCATTCCCATACTAATTCATACTAAAATGTTAGCCTGGGATGAGATATTGTGTAATGAATAATGCATTTACTCCCTCTGTCTCTCTTCTGTCTCTTCAGCTGCTTTAAACCAAACAGGAGGACGGTTTCTCTCCAGCAATGCAGAAGGTAATCGATCATCATGCATCATCACAGCTCAAGGAAAAACAAACATTTACTGGCATGACAATCCTCTTTGATGTCACATAAATCAAATGAGGATAACTTTCGGAAACAAGATTGAAGTTTGAGAATCAAATACTTTATTTTTTCTTAGCTGGAGAGGAAGTTGTTAGGGAGATATTACTGACAGGAACTATGAAAACACGACTCAGGTAGGAATAACTGCTTCAGATGAACCCTCTGAATATTTCTGATTTTGTCACAGGTGGAGGGACGAGTTACCCCGGTCAACCTGCCATCCTCCAGGGGCCCGAGTGCCCCTGGGTCTCCTGCCACTGGCATTGTGGTAAACACACAGCTACACAAAGACACTTGGAATGGAATTTAAAAACTCAATTTCAGGAAAAGTTGTTAAATTTGTCAATTTTTTTAACCTTTATTTAACAGATAAAAGTCCAAAGAAGGGATTTTCCGAGTCTTCACTGACCACCTTCATCATATTTAGAAAACAGAACCAAATGTAGAATCTGAAGCAGCAACACACTCAGTAAAAGTTGTTCCAGAGTCATGTTTCCCATTGTGTTCCATCAGCTAATGACACTTTTTAATGGTTTGAGAACTGAGGATACTGATTGTTGCAGTTTTTCAGAGGAATCTGTGTCCATTCTTGCTGAATCCAAGATTTCAGCTGCTCAACAGTCCGTGGTTGTTGTTGTCTGATTCTCCTCTGCATGATGCTCCATACATTTTCAATAGGACACAGATGTGGACTGCAGGCAGGCCAGTCAGGCACACACACTCTGTGTGTATGAAGCCATGCTGCTGGAAGTCCTGCAGAATGAGGTCTGACATCGTCCTGTTGAAGACGTCACCTTGATGGTAGCATATGTCTCTCCAAAACTCCAACATCCACCTCTGCATCAGTGGTACCTTCACACATATGAAGCCATCCATGCCATGGACACTGAAGCACCCCCATACCATCACAGACGCTGGCTTTAAACCTTTCTCTGATAACAGCCTGGATGCTCTTTCTCATCTTTGTAGAAGCAGATGTCAGTTTTTCCCAAAAGCAGCTGAAACGTGGACTCCTCTGACCACAGACCACATGTACACTGTCTTTCTGTCCATCTGAGATGAGCTGGTATCCAGAGAACTGGGCCGTGTTTCTGCACAGAGCTGATATATGGCTTCCTCCTTGTGTGATACAGTTTCAGGTTACATTTCTGGATGCAGCCGTGGACTGTCCATCCATCCATCCATTATCTGCCGCTTGTCCGGGGATCGGGTCGCGGGGGCAGCAGCTTGAGCAGAGAAACCCAGACGTACCTGTCCCCGGCCACTTCCTCCAGCTCTTCTGGGGGGACCCCGAGGCGTTCCCAGGCCAGCATAGTCTCTCCAACGTGTCCTGGGTCCAGGAGGCATCCTAACCAGATGCCCGAGCCACCTCATCTGACTCCTCTGGATGCGGAGGAGCAGCGGTTCAACTCCGAGCCCCTCCCGAATGATCGAGCTTCTCAACCTATCTCTAAGGGAGAGCCCAGACACCCTGCGGAGGAAACTCATTTCGGCCGCTTGTATTCGCGATCTCGTTCTTTCGGTCACTACCCACAGCTCGTGACCATAGGTGAGGGTAGGAACATAGATTGACCGGTAAATCGAGAGCTTCGCCTTCTGGCTCAACTCCTTCTTTACCACGACGGGCCGGTGCAGAGCCCCCATCACTGCAGACGCCGCACCGATCCGTCTGTCAATCTCCTGCTCCATTCTTCCCTCACTCGTGAACAAGACCCCGAGATACTTGAACTCCTCCACTTGGGGAAGGATCTCATTCCCTACCCGGAGAGGGCGTTCCACCCTTTTCCGGCTGAGGACCATGGTCTCAGATTTGGAGGTGCTGATTTTCATCCCAGCCGCTTCACACTCGGCTGCGAACCGCTCCAGTGAGAGCTGAAGGTCACGGCCCGACGACGCCAACAGAACCGCATCGTCCGCAAAAAGCAGAGACCCGATTCTGCGGTCGCCAAAACGGACCCCCTCAACGCCCTGGCTGTGCCTAGGAATTCTGTCCATAAAAATTATGAACAAAATCGGTGACAAAGGGCAGCCCTGACGGAGTCCAACCCTCACAGGAAACATGTCCGACTTACTGCCGGCAATGCGGACCAAACTCTGACACCAGTCATACAGAGACGAACAGCCCATATCAAGGAGTCCAGCACTGCATACTCCCGGAGCACCCCCCACAAGAGTCCCCGAGGGACATGGTCCAACGCCTTCTCCAAGTCCACAAAACACATGTAGACCGGTTGGGCGAACTCCCATGCACCCTCCAGGATCCTGCCGAGGGTATAGAGCTGGTCCACTGTTCCACGTCCAGGACGAAAACCACACTGTACCTCCTGAATCTGAGATTCGACTATCCGGCAGATCCTCCTCTCCAGTACCCCCGAATAGACCTTACCAGGGAGGCTGAGGAGTGTGATCCCCCTATAGTTGGAACACACCCTCTGGTCCTCCTTTTTAAAGAGGGGGATCACCACCCCGATCTGCCAGTCCAAAGGCACTGCCCCCGATGTCCACGCGATGCTGCAGAGGCGTTTCAACCAAGACAGCCCTACAACATCCAGAGGCTTGAGGAACTCAGGACGGACCGCATCCACCCCCAGGGCCTTGCCACCGAGGAGTTTTTTAACCACCTCGGCAACCTCAGCCCCAGAAATGGGAGGCCCCACGTCCGAGCTCCCCAACTCTGCTTCCTCATCGGAAGGCGTGTCGGTAGGATTGAGGAGGCCCTCGAAGTATTCCCCCCACCGACTCACGACGTCCCTAGTTGAGGTCAGCAGAGCCCCGCCCTCACCATACACGGTGTTGACGGTGCACCGCTTCCCCCCCTGAGCCGCCGGATGGTGGACCAGAAACTCTTCGAGGCCGTCCGGAAGTCGTTCTCCATGGCCTCCCCGAACTCCTCCCAAGCCCGAGTTTTTGCCTCAGCAACCGCCGAGGCCACGTTCCGCTTGGCCTGTCGGTACCCATCAGCTGCTTCCAGAGTCCCTCTGGCCAAAAAGGCCCGATAGGACTCCTTCTTCAGCTTGACGGCTTCCCTCACCACTGTTGTCCACCAGCGGGTTCAGGGGTTGCCGCCACGACAGGCACCGACCACCTTACGGCCACAGCTCCGGTCGGCCACCTCAACAATGGAGGCACGGAACATGGCCCATTCGGGCTCAATGTCCCCCACCTCCCCCGGGACATGGTTGAAGCTCTGCCGGAGGTGGGAATTGAAACTCCTCCTTACAGGGTGCAGTGTGAGCTGGGCGGCAGCCGAAGGCAGAGACCTTGGCGGTCTGATCCTCGGCTACTGAAGCTGGCTCTTGGGACGTGGAACGTCACCTCTCTGCTGGGGAAGGAGCCTGAGCTGGTGCGCGAGGCTGAGCGGTTCCGGCTAGATATAGTCGGACTCACCTCGACGCATGGCTTCGGCTCCGGAACCAGCCTCCTGGAGAGGGGTTGGACTCTCTTCCACTCTGGAGTTGCCCGCGGTGAGAGGCGTAGAGCAGGTGTGGGCATACTTATTGCCCCCCGGCTGTGCGCCTGTACATTGGCGTTTACCCCGGCAGACGAGAGGGTAGCCTCCCTCCGCCTTAGGGTGGGGGGACTGGTCCTGACTGTTGTTTGTGCTTATGCACCGAACAGCAGTTCAGAGTACCCACCCTTTTTGGAGTCCCTGGAGGAGGCACTGGAGAGTGCTCCTCCGGGAGACTCCCTCGTCCTGCTGGGGGACTTCAATGCTCACGTGGGCAATGACAGTGAGACCTGGAGGGGCGTGATTGGGAGGAACGGCCCCCCCGATCTGAATCAGAGTGGTGTTTTGTTGTTGGACTTCTGTGCTCGTCACGGACTGTCCATAACGAACACCATGTTCAGGCATAAGGGTGTCCATATGTGCACTTGGCACCAGGACACCCTAGGCTGCAGCTCGATGATCGACTTTGTGGTTGTATCGTCGGACTTGCGGCCGTATGTCCTGGACACTCGGGTGAAGAGAGGGGCGGAGCTGTCAACTGATCACCACCTGGCCGTGGACTGTGTTGAGTGAAAATGGTTTTCCAAGCTCATCCTCAGCCTATGTGGCTTTATTGATCATGTTGGCATGAGGGTTTCTCATGCAGTGCTGCCTGAGGGCTCCGAGCTCATCCAACAGGGGTTTCTGTCCTTGGACTCCCTGAAATTTTTCACAATATTCTGCTCAGTAGATGCTGAAAGACCAAAGTTCTTTACAATCTTACACTGAGAAATATTTGTTGAACTTATTGAGGATTCTCTGATGGAGTTTGGCACAAAGTGATGAGCCACGACCCATCCTTGATGGAAAGACGATGCTCCTTTTATAGCCAATCCTGACACCCTCACCTGTTACCAGGTAATCTGCCGATTGAAGAATCATCCAGAAATCTGTTACTGTAGATTCTATAAACTTTTCTGTCTTTCTTTGACTCCAGAACAACTTTTACTGAGTGTGTTGCTGCAACCGATTCTACATTTGGTTCTATGAAGTTGGTCAGTGAAGACTGAAAATAAATTAACCTTTCTGGAAATGTTTACTGAAGTACATATTCATGTTATGTGTATCTCAATCCTTCCTTTTTCTGCAAGTTTCTACTTTTACTTCAGTTCAGGAGCAAATTTCCTGCCTTTGTCATTTATCAGACAGCTTTAGTTAACAGTTGTTGTACAAACTGAGACTTTAATACAAATCATAAGAAGTGCACAGTTTAAATGTTGAGTCAAATTAAATGATAATGTTTGTTTTATGTCAATGGTAAACTTTCAATGACTTGTCAAATGCATTTTGAAATGTCTGCAGATTTTTCTATTAGAATATATTTCTGATTAATTTCCTGTCCTGTTGATAAAATGAGCTCTACCAGCTTTAACAGTAAAGTACTTTTATAACGTATGATAAGATTTAACAAAAATCAGGAACAGAAGATGTTTTTCTGCATTTTATATTAACTTTTCATTAGGGCTGGGCAACGATTAAAATTTTTTAAATCTAATTAATCACATGATTTCCCTGATTAATCACGATTAATCGCATTTGTACGCAAAATCCAAAAATGAATTCAAAAGTAGTGTATAGCTTTTACCATTTAGTTTTATTTTAAATGTATTGCCATATAAATGAAAGTGCCATAACATTTGTTGTGCAAACACACTTTTAACATCAGCATCTTTATGTAGTTTTTATGTAGAAGCCTCGCTCCACTGTCTGTTTCCTTGAATGACTTGCTGGTATCAGTTGTGTATTTTGCCTTTAAGTGATATTTTAGACTGGAACTACTACGGTGAGAAGACAATTCAACTTGGCAGTGTTTACAGATGACTTTGGTTCTGTCGACTCCACCGTCTGGAAGAACTTTAAAATGAAAATGGAAGAGTAAAAGTTCCGTACCCTTCTCCATGTTTGGTGGATCCGCCGATTACTTTCTTTTCCGGTTCCGCAGCAGACAGCAACAGACTTTTACAAAATAACAGCCTGTGAGCAAAGGACTTTTACAATAATAAAATAAATAATAAAATAGAGGTGGTCCGTGGCGTAGTGGGTTGAGCAGGCGCCCCATGTACAAGAGGCTACAGTCCTCGCTGCAGCCGGCCCTGGTTCGAGTCCCACATCGGACAGCCCTTTGCTGTGTGTCGTTCCCCCTCTCTCTGCTTCCATTAAAGGCACAAAAGGCCCAAAAAATTATATATAAAAAAAATGCGTTAATGCGCGATAAAATATTTATCGGCATTAAATAACTAACGAGTTAACTCGCCCAGCCCTACTTTTGATACTTAAAGTTGTACTTCACACTTACTTGTGACATATCGGTGTAGTACTTGATGGTGAGGTATTAGTTCTTCAGTAAAGATGTGAATGTGTGCGGTTTGGTGTTCAGGCCCGTGTGAACGACCAGGTGGTGGGTTACAGAGACCTGGCTGCGCTGCCCCGAGACAAAGCCATCCTGCAGGTGGAGAGACCCGACCTGATGACTTACAAACCACATCTGAGCTTCTCGCCACTCGACCCGCCGCGCAGAGAGGTACACACAGTGCATGTACACAAGCACACTTCACACACAGCAGGTGACTCTTTGTCCCATAAATAGAGGACAGAAACAGCAGCCCATGGACCAGAACAATTCAATTCAGTTTTATTTATACAGTAACAAATCACAACAAATGTCATCTCAAAGCACTTCAAAGATACAATCCAATTCATTAAATTTCAAATTAGTTCAATTCATACAGAGCCAATTAAAAATAAAGTAGCCAAGCTAAGGAAACCAATACATTTCACTGAAACTTCTCTTCGATCCAATCCCCCGTCCTGACTGTGCACGAGGCAACTGTGCAAAGAAAAAACTCCCTTTCAACAGAAGAAACCTCCATCTGAACCAGAACCAGGAAGGGCGGCCATCTGCCTCGACCAGCTGGGGGTTGAGAGGACAGGAAAGAGGGGACAACAAACACCGTAACACCAGGCCAGGGATACCTGCTGAGAAAGAGAAACACAAGTTAATGACAACAATAATGTCACATGTACATGAAGAGTAAAGAGAGCAGAGGGGGGAGAGGTGCATCATGGGAGGCCCCCCAGCAGTCTGGGCCTATAGCAGCATAACTATGGGATGTTTCAGGATCACCTGAGCCATCCCTAACTATAAGCTTTATCAAAAATGAAAGTTTTAAGCCTAATCTGAAAGGTAGAGAGGGTGTCTGCTTCCTGAACCCAAACTGGCAGCTTATTCCACAAGAGAGGGGCCTGATAACTGAAGGCTCTGCCTCCCATTCTACTTTTAGAAACTCTTGGTAAACCTGCAGTTTGGGAGCGAAGTGCTCTGTTGGGAAAATATCTTACAATGAGATCTTTAAGATATGATGGAGCTCGGTCATTAAGAGCTTTATATGTAAGGAGAAGAATCTTAAATTCTATTCTAAATTTAACAGGGAGCCAATGAAGAGAAGCTAAAACTGGAGAAATATGATCTCTCCTGTTAGTTCTCATCAGAACTCTGGCTGCAGCATTTTGGATCAACTGAAGGCTTTTCAGAGAATATGTGGGACAGCCCAATAATAAAGAATTACAGTAGTCCAATCCTGAAGTAACAAATGCATGGAGCAGTTTTTCTGCATCACTCTGGGACAGGATGTTCCTGATTTTAACAACATTACTGAGGTGAAAGAAGGCAGTCCTAGAAACCTGTTTTATATGTGAGTCAGAGGACAGAACCTGGTCAAAAATAACTCCAAGGTTCCTCACTGATCTACTGGAAGCTGAGGAAACGAGACAGTTTCTCCCTGAAGTGCTCAGGTCCAAAGATAACGACTTCAGTTTGGTCTGAGTTTAGGAGCAGGAAGTTCTGAGTCATCCTGTTCTTAATCTGAGGCCAAACGCTCGTCACTTTTGTCAAAAAACCTTCTGCTCCGCATTGGTGTGCGACAGATAAAGTTTGGACTTCGCAGCAGAGCCTTTTCCTGACTTTAAAATGAACTGATTGTGTCTGTCTCTGCAGCGCTCGCTGTCTCCTCCCCCAACGTCTCCCACCATGTCTCCTGAGGTAAGAGCTGCTTCACATGCCCTCCACTAACATCAATTCATGTTGTTTTCATATCTGTAGTGTAACATTTTGCATCAATTAAGTCAGAGATCTTTCCATAAATGCTCCAGTCTGCCATACAGCTTTGTGCAATATCTATGGCAATATTTTTGTCCATGTGGATCTGGTTGTTCTGAAGCTGTTTGAAGGCTCCAGGCTCCAGGTTTGGTTTTACTTTCAGTTTCACTTTAGCTTTGGACTGAGACTCTGAGGCTGTCTCAGGCTGGTTACAGTACAACTTTTTGCATGACTCATGGCAACACAATGTATCTGCTGTGGGGATTTGGGGTATTTAACAGACACAGATCGGTCTGGTTGAAGGTGTCCAGAGATCTAGCTGTTGTAGATTGGTGGGTTGTTGATGTTGAGGACCCAGGTGCAGACAGCAGACCAGAGGTAGATTGAAAACTAACTTACATTTTTATATAAAGCTGAAACGAAAAGCGCAGCCAGGCTGGATAACCAGAAACTAAACTCATGAGAAAAAACGAAAGCTCAACCTAACCAGATGATAACCAGGAGACAGGAAAACAGGCAGCAAACGGGAGCAAACAAAGTACTGAAGGGACCGATGAGACAGCAGCTGAGACCAATTAACCAGAGACAGGTGTGTAGGAGAGCTGAGGAAAGCAAACCGAGGGAACTTGGACCTGCTACTGGGAAGGATGGGAAACTAAAACAAAATAAACTAAAAAACTAAACTGAGACCAGGACTGAAAGATAAGACTGCATCGGAACAACTGCTCCGGCAAATGACAAAAGAGAGACTAGAAACAAAAAGAACATGAAGAACAGACGAATATAGACGGAGAATAAATCCAGAACTTCAAAATACTGAAAACAGAATCACACAAAAGACAGAAAAAACAGGACAAGAAAATCTGACCCAAAGTCACAAAATACATTTTAGTCTCTAATACAAAGAAGTCGGTCAGTGAAGACTCTTCACTTTCTTAGGACTCTTTGTGTCTGTTAAATACAGTTTTGAATAAATTGATTCCGTTTTACGTGTAAGTAAACGTTCAAAATTTTCAGGGGTTTATATTTAAGTACAATGATGTCTTTGTTTGGACTGGAGCACAAGATGATTTTTTGTCCTGATAAATTAACTCAAGTCTCTTCTCAAAGTGGCACCGCGTATACTTAAAACTCAGAGGATGCTATTTTTCTTGATTGGTTGACAATAAAACAAACATCTAAGTTAGTGGTCAGTTAGTGAGTTTTCACTGAGCGCACCCTGAGAAATGTTCCATGCCTCACTGGAGGGTCTCAACCTCAAACATTTGGAAAAACTACAGTTTGACTTGACTCATCTGGTTTTTCAGCTTCAATCGAAGCTTTGTCTTCCTCACAGTGTTAAAATGTGACATTTGCTGCTTCAGTTTGCCTGCAGCCACTGACAACAGAAAGTTTCTTTGTTGAGATGACTGAATCTTTGCTGGTTTCTTCAGCAGTTTAATGTCTGGCTTCAACACAGCTCACACAGAGATGTCTTTATGCTTACATGACGCTATCTTACTAATTCATTCTCACCTCAATTCAGTAAAATGACCCATGTTCGAGTTAAGACCAGAGATTTCTTTCTGAATTATCAGTGAGCAGGGTGCAGCAGGGGCTGATGGGAGTGTTGGCGTCATGTTCACCTGATGAAAGTGCTCAGTAAAGTTAAGAGGATCATCTGACTTTATGTCGATCCATCGACAGAAATTTGGTGTTTCTGAGTGATAAATCTGTCAGATTGAGGGGTGAAGGGTTAACCATACTGTCTGTTGTTCAGGTGAGGGTTAACCAGACTGTCTGTTGTTCAGGTGAAGGGTTAACCAGACTGTCTGTTGATCAGGTGAAGGGTTAACCAGACTGTCTGTTGATCAGGTGAGGAGTTAACCAGACTGTCTGTTGATCAGGTGAAGGGTTAACCAGACTGTCCGTTGTTCAGGTGAAGGGTTAACCAGACTGTCCGTTGTTCAGGTGAAGGGTTAACCAGACTGTCCGTTGTTCAGGTGAAGGGTTAACCAGACTGTCCGTTGTTCAGGTGAAGGGTTAACCAGACTGTCCGTTGATCAGGTGAAGGGTTAACCAGACTGTCTGTTGATCAGGTGAAGGGTTAACCAGACTGTCTGTTGTTCAGGTAAAGGGTTAACCAGACTGTCCGTTGATCAGGTGAAGGGTTAACCAGACTGTCCGTTGATCACCTGAAGGGTTAACCAGACTGTCTGTTGATCACCTGAAGGGTTAACCAGACTGTCCGTTGATCAGGTGAAGGGTTAACCAGACTGTCCGTTGTTCAGGTGAAGGGTTAACCACACTGTCCGTTGATCAGGTGAAGGGTTAACCAGACTGTCTGTTGTTCAGGTGAAGGGTTAACCAGACTGTCTGTTGATAAGGTGAAGGGTTAACCAGACTGTCTGTTGATCAGGTGAAGGGTTAACCAGACTGTCCGTTGTTCAGGTGAAGGGTTAACCAGACTGTCCGTTGTTCAGGTGAAGGGTTAACCAGACTGTCCGTTGTTCAGGTGAAGGGTTAACCAGACTGTCTGTTGTTCAGGTGAAGGGTTAACCAGACTGTCTGTTGATAAGGTGAGGAGTTAACCAGACTGTCTGTTGATCAGGTGAAGGGTTAACCATACTGTCTGTTGTTCAGGTGAAGGGTTATCCAGACTGTCTGTTGATCAGGTGAAGGGTTAACCAGACTGTCCGTTGATCAGGTGAAGGGTTAACCAGACTGTCTGTTGATCAGGTGAAGGGTTAACCAGACTGTCTGTTGTTCAGGTGAAGGGTTAACCAGACTGTCTGTTGTTCAGGTGAAGGGTTATCCAGACTGTCTGTTGATCAGGTGAAGGGTTAACCAGACTGTCCGTTGTTCAGGTGAAGGGTTATCCACACTGTCCGTTGATCAGGTGAAGGGTTAACCAGACTGTCTGTTGATCAGGTGAAGGGTCGCAGAGCAGAGAGTGACAGTGGATCACCTGGAGGATCCACACTGCAGCTGCATGCCGGACGCAAGATCAGCACCAGCCTGCAGCATTTCCACCGACCAGGTAACAAACCATACTCACGTTTGTGCTCGGATCATGATGGGGACGCTCCACTGACACAACCCTTAACCCTCATAGCTGGATGTCAAATGCCTGACCCCCAATCCTAACTTTGGGCCTCATTTACCAATATCTTCTTAGAAATTTGAAATTATTTCCTAAACTGTTCTTAACGTTCTTACTGTCAGATTCATGAACATGTTCTTAGATCGATGAGTGCCAATCTCTTTGTAAATTGAAAGAACGTGGCAGCTGTCCCTGATTTGCATAAGTAAACAACTGGAAATGCCCATAAAAGGGCATGAATCTGAAAGGTCTCCTGCAAACACATCCAGCATCCACCTTCAAAGATGCCAATGGTGCGCTCCATTGTGGAGGGAGTATGTGCGCACATCTGATTAAATAAAACTTCCTGGTGAGTCTGATTGCTGGTCTGTGGTGTTATTAACCAGGGGGTCAGGGTCAGATCATAATAAAAAGCCTCTGTTGTAGAACATTTAATTATTAAAAGATATGTACCAATGAGCCGTGCAGCAGCAGGCCCCTTTGACACTAAAACCAAGTTTTAATCCTGAAAAATCCCTTGTAAGAAAACCATATTTTGACATCAATACTCAAAAGGTTGTAGCTTAAAACCTGTCAGAGTTGAAGGGAAATGGGAAATGGGAAAAATGTTTAGTGTGACCCAAAGTTTATGAAGGTAGTACATTTAATCACCTAATTTACACCTGGTGACATCAGTGATGACGTGATGGCATCTTGGATTCCAAAACTTCTCATGAACATTGGATTTTGAACACATTTCCACATGGTTTTCTTTTATTTTTCCTTTTTTGATCCTTTTCTGAAGTCATGAACACAACTATGAACAAAGCTGTTCCAAGTTATGATCTTTTTCATGTTTTTCTGTCATTTTATCCACATTAAAACAATGGAAAATCAGTAAAGGAACGTCAGTAAGAATCAGTAAAATGTCTTTCAATCAGATCCTGACTCTGGCTTTAGTGTTTGAGTGGCCAAGAACTGGTGTTCATATCTGTTAGTTGCATTCTCAGTTCTCAAAGTCCAGAAATCATCAGTTAGGAAGAGGGACAACAACTCAGTGAGCTCAGCATTTGTCACATCTCTGTCTCCTTGATAGCCAACAGGCTCATCAAAGTGTCTGATCCCCCCGGGTACACTTCATCAGTATTCAGAAAAACCCAGTCCTTATGACTGCTGACACACTGGTTTCAATTTATGTCCTCCTTTTCCCAGTAAATACCACTTTGTCACCCTCACTATCCTCTGTGAGGGAAATTCTCACCCTCTGAATCTTCATCAAAGAATTGAACCAAAACATCTTCTCTTCTTGAATATTTTCATTCACTTCCTCTAAATTTCACCCGGACATCTTCCATATAAACACTTCCTCTGAGCTGCATGAGCTAATGGCCGTCACTGATACAGTATCACCTTAATTCAGGGAATAATTCAGATAAAACATGTCTGCCATCTAGTGGTAGAGAGCAGAAACAAGATTTGAGGTGTTATGTGGGACTTCCGGTCCTTGGGTATTCCTTACAGTCCTTGTTTGGACCAGACATGGTCATTGATTATACAAGAAAAGGTTCTGATAAGATATTAAAAACAACAACACACAAACCCAAAGTTTTGTTTGTGTTACTTTGGTGGACATCGTGTTGGCGTGTTTTTCTTCCAAATGTCATCATAACCTCAACTAAACCTAGATCTATGTCCCCACAACATGAAGAGAACAAGTACACACAAAACTTTTTAGCAGGTTTCCATCAGAATAACTTACATTATTTGTATATAACAAAACAAATCAAGCCTTAATGAAATGAATCAACAAAAAAACTTTATGAAGTAAAAAAAAACAACATAATATTATTATAACTTAATTATAAGTTAATTATAATATAATAATATTAATTATAATAATTAATATAACTTCAAGATTCGAAATTTTTGGTTTTAAAATTAAATTAAAACCATTTAAAAACAGAATAGAAACTAAGATGAATATGTTTTTATTATAAAATATGATTTATTTGCAGGTTCCATTAGTATATTTTCGTTTGCATTCAGCTTCTGTGAGAAAAACTGTTGAGTTTTCTAAACGGAGTCCTCGTTCTGTTTCAGATAACGGCACCAACATCTACAGGAAGCCTCCCATCTACAAACATGGTGAGTTACAAACCGTTTCTTTCCTTTTCTTCGCCTCTGTGTTTGTCACTCAGCTGATTCTCGCTGTTGCGCAGAACTTAACAAACACGTGGAAGGCAGCGGAGTGATTCAGTCTGCAAAGTTTCCAGCAGCTCAGCCTCCAGACCCCAACCAGCCCTCCAAGATCGAGACAGAGTACTGGCCCTGCCCCCCGTCGCTGGCCGCCATGGGTGACGCATATATTAAACACGTGCACAGTAATCATTTGCTCAGACTGTGAGCGCTCTCACTTAAACTCTGAACTTTTACAGAGATCGAGTGGAGAAAGAAGAAGGGGCTGCCAGAGGAAGACGAGTTTGAAGACCTGACAGAGGAAGCCAAAACGCTGCAGGAGCAGGAACTGGAGAAGGTCTGCCAGCCAACACCTTGTCTCCACCTACCTGTGGAACCCAGTTGTATGCAGACTATGTAATAGTTCCACATCATTTCCACCTTGATGTTAAACAGCACTGCGTTTCTTCTGTTTTTGGCGATTTCAGATAAAGTCCAACCTGGGCCGTCTGATCCTGAAGGAGGAGAAGGAGAAAGCCGTTGACTTCCGGCGGAAGACGCAGTCGCTGCCCGACAGAACTCACATGCACGGAAGTAAGTCGGTCAGGCGTCTTCAGACGTCTCAGCCTCAGGATGAATCTCCTCTCACATTTGATTCTTTCTTCTCTGACCGGCAGGTTTGTCAGCAGGTGCATCGAAGTCTCCTTCACGCTCCGGCCTGACCAGAGTAAGTGTTACTCTGTGATCTACATTTTTGAGATCCAGAGGCCTGAAACAATGAAAAACAATTTATTTTCAACATGTTGCATCTATGTTCCTCTATGATTTTATCTTTTAAAAAAATGTATTTATCCCATTCTGACCATGAATTGACCATTTTCACTTCATTTATTGAAATTAGCCGTTTTAGCTCCTATCTCTTTAAGGCCCACCCGCCTGTAAAATCCCACTTTCTTCTGATTGGCCAACATCTGGAAGCCTCCAGTCAGTCAGCACACAGTGTTTGTGGTGTGTACTTTGAAGGTGTGCCTGACCGAGGTGACATCAGCTCAGCAGGATCAGTGTCGCCAACCAACCGGATCTTTGGAAACAAGCCACTGTCTCAGATAACTGACTGTAAGGTCATATTCCCACATTCACAGACCTATCTAAAGGTGTCATATTCTGCCTTATTTGAACAATTTGACACAATTTTCTGAGGATCTTATTGAGATGTATGAGACAGACTTTGGTCAAAATACATTTTGAGTTACTTTAAACAGTCTGTTTTCAGGGTGGAGACTTAGCAAGTGCTCTACCCCGTCCTTTTGTTGAGGTCAGCAGCTACTCATTCCCATCCCCAACACCTCCATTGGCATTGGAATTGGCAAGTGGTGAGCCCACGTGAAGGTGCTATCCTGTTTCTTCTTTGGGCTGAGGCTGAGCCTAGCCGAGCCCCCGGAGTCAAGGCTCAGCCACCAGGGACGCCAGCTCACTCCCTCCCAGGCCTAGCTCTGGCAGCTTCCTTTATCTAGGCGAGGTGACTTTAACTGTCTGGTGCCACTCAGTCGAGGTCTTTTAATCACAGCTGAGTGTGAAGCAGCCGGGATGAAAGTCGGCTCTTCCAAATCTGAGGCTGTGGTTCTGAAAAGATGGAGTGCTTCCTCCGGGTCGGAGATGAGTCTCTGCCTCAGGTGGAGGAGTTTCAGTATCTCTGGATCTTGTAGTCAGTGATGGTGAGTTGGAGTTAGAGATGGAGAGACGGATTGGGGCTTTGTCAGCAGCAATGAGGGCGCTGCTCCGGTCCGTTGTGGTGAAGAGGGAGCTGAACCGGAAGTAGAAGCTTTCAGTTTAACGCTCAATCCTTGTTCCAACCCTCACCTGTGGTCACAGATCTGTGTAGTGACCCAAAGAATGAGGTCGTGGATACAATGAAATGAGTTTCCTTCAGAGGGGGGCGGGGCTCAGCCTCAGAGATAGGGGGAGGAGCTCCACCATCCGGAGGGAGCTCGGAGTAGATCCGATGCTCCTCCACACAGAAAGGAGTCAGCTGAGGTGGTTCATCTGGTTAGGATGCCTCCTAGTTGCCTCCCTTTGGAGGTTTGGAGGTTTGGGCACGTCCAACTGGGAGGAGGCCCGGGGCAGACCCAGAACTCTCTGGAAGAATTATAAATCCTGGAGAGTGTTGCTGGGAGAGGGATGTCTGGATTTCCCTCCTGGACTCGTTGCTTCTGAGACCCGACATCAGATAAGAGGAAGATGATGGATGGATGGATATTCACCAATAACACAGAGTACACTCGTGAAAAATAACTTATTCACATGAAGGATGTGGTTGTCACAGTATAAGAAAAAAAATGAATAAAAGTTGTCCTCTTATTGATCCAGATCAACTCATCTACATATTTATATTGAGTATATTTGTGCTTTCCTTTAAAGTATTTATTTTGTAGTCAAAAGTTGATAAAATCTCGATAATGACTGAAGTGGCATTCCATACTAAATGATCCCACTTAACATATTGTGTTCTGACAGGAAATAAGCAGTTAAAACCTGAATTAGTGTAAATCAAACTCACACTAATGGATTTTGTGTGTTTCAGATGCAGTCGGCAGAGTTTTCCACAGACGGAGACAAAGGACAGCCAGGTAGGAATCCTCACTCACATAAATGCAGCCGATATAAAAGAAACTGGAGAAACTCCTGCAGATTCAAACACAAAATCAGTTCAGCTCTTACTGTCACTCTGGTTTTCATACACAGCAACAGAACGCTGACATAAATCTTTTAATTCTCACTGGTTTTCATGATTTTACTTAGTCTGTTAAATCTTTATGGTATAACATTTTTGTGTACAAACTTGTTGAAAATGACTGAATTTAATTTAAGAACTCCTGTTGAAGAGGAAGATGCTCAGCAGCTTGCAGAACATCTGTTTCTTCTCATAAATCAGCTGCAGATGTGTTATCAGTGAAACCGTAGACCCTTTGTGTGACCCTCCTGTCGTGTTGTCATGTTTTGCAGCTGCTCAGGTAAGTGTGTGCGTGCATGTGTGCGTGCATGTGTGCGTGCATGTGTGCGTGCATGTGTGCGTGCATGTGTGCGTGCATGTGTGCGTGCGTGCGTGCATGTGCATGGCCACTTAAAGCTGCTGCGATGCTGTGCTCACTCCTGCATAAACGCTGTCTCAGCATGTTGCTGAATCCTGTTCTGATCAGTCTGAATCCCCAATTGAACCCCTTTTCTGCGCTTGTTGGTACGGAATGTCACAAGTGCCAACAAAGAAGAAACCAAGGAAAGAATAAAATTAGAAGAAAAATCTTTTTCTGAAAAATATGGAGTTTTTAAACACAGATATGATCCGTTTTTAAAAAAACATTTTCCTTCATTTTCCTTCAATCTATTTATTCCAATTTAAGTAAGCGTTGGTTTAGTCTTTATTTTTTACTTATTTATTTTCTTCTTCTGTCACAGTTTTTATTATTTTTTGTGTTATACAGATTTTCTGTTTTTATTTAACAGAAGAAAACAGGTGATGCACGTTTTGTGTAACTTGAGTCAACATAGACTTTTAACAACCCTTTTGGTAATTTAAACTTTAAACTATTTAAAAAAACATCATGGCTCATTGACACAAACATTAATCATGTATTATATTTTTTTTCATTCAATCGAAACCAGAACTGCTTTCTAACATTCACTAATCTTTTATTGTTGCATTATTCAATTATTTTTCCTAAAAGAGGCTTTTTAAAATCTTTTTTTTCCTCTATTTGTTTGTCGCCTCTAAATCCTTTGAATTGTATTTATTTTGTAGAAAAGGTTCCACAGAAACAAAGTTAAGATGATTTATTGTTCAGATAAATCAGATAAGCAGATAAATCAGATATAACATTTTTTGTTTGTTTATTCAGTGAATAAACTCATGTTCAAGTGTGGATGTTTTTTCACTCAATGTAACCTGCATTTATATTTGCAGTTGTCCACCATGTTTTATTGTTGCTTAATGTCGGCGAGTCAAAACTCACTAAACTAGAATATGAATAAAAGTTTCAACAAGGGATTCACTGCATGCAGAATTGAGAGGATCATTGTGGTTCATTTCAGCCTGCTTTATTTTCTCTTAATGAGTCTGTTGTCTCTGGGTCGTGCTGACATCGCTTTCTCCACCTCCGATTAAGGAAACAAAACAGTGTAAGGACATGGGGTCAGTAACACCAGTAACAACAGTCGTGTCTCCATGCTTTTCATTTTATGTGGATAAAATGACAAAATAACATCAAAAAGATCAGAACGTGGAATAGTTTTGTTCATAGTCGTTTACATGAATTCAGAAAAGGATCAAAGAAGGAAAAAATTAAAGAAAACCATGTGGAGTTTTTGAATCCAAGACGCCACCGCGCAGTGATGTCATCAGTGATGTCAACACACACAAATTAGGTGATTACATTTACTACCTTCATAAACTTTGGTATCTCTTTATCTTTGACCATTTTTAAGCTGCAGCCTTTTGAAATATTGTCAAAATTTAAGGTTTCCCCCATAAAACATCTTAAAGGGTTCATTCATGCACTTCGTTTGTTTCTATTCAAGTCCGACTCCGGAAGCCGGAGTCCGTAGAAATAATGCTGCGACGGAGGAAAAAAGAGACTACGCTCCTGATCGCAACAAGACGAATCCCAGCTCTGATAAACTCTGGCGTCAGGATCCTCATTTCTGTGGACGAAGGCTAGGAGTGAAGTCGTTCTGACCTGTAGAGACAACAGGCGCATTAATTAAACAGATGCGTGTTTGTGTGAAATCTGCATCCTCACGACCTCGCCAGGTGCCTTCATCCTGCTCGGGATGGCTCAGCTTCTCTGTGGTGCTCTTTGTGTTCAACACGTCTCAGCATCTGTGTACAGAGTGTGTCTGAAATGTGTTTGTGTAGAACGGAGAAACTCGGAGGGAGCGCATGGACAGAGGAAACTCTCTGCCGAGCATCCTGGAGCAGAAGGTGAGATCTGCTGAATCCAGATCAACAAGAACAAGGCGTGAAACAAGCGTCAGAGTCAGGACAGTTAACTGTTACAAAAAAGTCAACTTTAGTCTGGAAAGCATGAAATGGGCTAAAATACCTGAAATTTCAAGATTCCAGCTTCTCAAGCTTCTCTTGAACAATTTTGACTATTCTCATCTGAGTATGATCAAATTTGACATTTAAACAGTTTATGTAATATCTCAGTCAAATAAAACATGTTTCTGTCTTCTTCTGTGCTTTGAACACTTTTGCCTGAGTAAACTTGAATAATTTTTAGATGCAGGGCTTTATGGATACTTCCTGGTCTGGGAAATGACGCTCTTTGTGTTTCTGTTTGCTGCTCAGATTTATCCGTACGAAGCATTGATTGTGACCCACAGGGGGCGCAGCAAGCTGCCTCCAGGAGTCGACCGCACTCGGCTGGAGGTGAGTATCGGCTCATCCGTCTGAAAGATATCATTAATGATCCAACTCTGATGTGTGTCGGAGTTTCAGATCTCACAGATCTTTTCAGTTCCAGTTGAATTCCCTCAGAGTTGGATTCGGTTCTACTTTAATGATGTAGAACCATGGTGAAGTAAACTGGACAAAATGCAGACCATTGAGCAGTTGAGGCTATAAACTTGTAGTAGTTCTGCACCTCTAATGTAGGGAAGGCTACAACTCTGAGGACACAAAGCAAACCTGTTCCTGAAGGTTCAGAACGTACCAGAAGATCTGAGATCAAACCATTAAAAGCTTCATAAACCAACAGTAGGGTTTAGAATCAACTCTCTGATGGACAGGAAGCAGTGTAGAGACCCCAGGATGGAGGGATACGATCCACTTTTCTGGTCTCAGTGAGGACTGAATCAGCTGTCTGATAATCTTTCATTCTCCAGGTGATAGTCGGCTGACTTCATAACTCAGCTGATATGACTGTTGGAGTTCAGGTCTAAGTCCATAATAACACCCAGATTTCTGACCTGGTTCGTAGTTTTTAACATTACAAACTGAAGCTGATCTCAGATTTTTAACTTTCTTCTTTGGCTCCAAAAACAATGAGCTCCAGCTGTCCAATGAGCGGTCCAGCTGCTGCTCCCTCAACCTGCACTACATCTGTACTGGATCTCTGAGTTTCCTGAATGTATTTCGAAATAATGCATATGATGACTATATGCATTACAATTTTCAAAATTATTAGAAAAACGTTTGAATATAACAGGAATAGCCAAGATTTTGGCTTTATGGAACCAACTTTGTTTATAATTCAAAAATAGAAAAAAAAAACATCTCCTGATTTAAAAAAAAAAAAAAAAAAGCTAATGTAAAATAAAACTAGCCTCCTAGCCTACATTACATTCACATCATAACACCTTAATAACACTTTTCCATAGTAGAATGAGTGTTTACGTTAGCCTAGAAGGCTAGCATACTGTGGGTAGTTAGCGACTACTTACTCTCTGGGTGGTGAAATAACTTTTGATGTCTCTTTTCTTTTTCAGTGACATTTTCCATTTACAAAGCAGAAACACGGGCAAAAATGTTGAGACCAAACGAAATATTACTGTGAGGATTTACTTTCATGATTTTGTGGCGTCAAGCCTGTCTGCAACAGCATATCTGATATTTTACTGTCAATCCAGCGTTTTACAGCAACTCTGCACACTCCTTGTCGGGAGTGGTGACGAGTGGGGCTTTATACCTTCATGTGCTGACCTTTCAGCCAATGAAATGGCTGCTAACCTTGTTGTAATGCAGTATACACTGAACATTGCGACGGGCACGTCGGAAAAATAGTTCTCTACAAATGCTTAATGCTACGAATGAGTTCGTGAAAAATATTATATTTAATGCATTATGTAAAAAAAAAAAAAAGTTATATTTTTATATAATATAATATTATCAAAAATATCGGTATAGTAGGGATGACTCTGTCTTCCCCAAACTTTGTTGTGACTTGTCCCTATGGTCCCTGTGCAAACTTAGGCCCTTGGATAGAACCCTGAGGAACTCCACATGCCATGTTTGTCCGATCAGATGTGTGATCACCTACAGACACAAAGTAGTTTCTGTATTTTAGATAAGATTCAAACCAGTTTAGTTCTGTGGGAGAAGGTCCCGCCCAGTTTTTCAGTAAATATGTTGTGTACTGTATCAAACGCAGCGCTGAGATCCAGTTACCGCTAACGTGTTTGAACAAGGGCACTTTCTAAGGACATTTATTTTCCCCGTGGCTTTTAACTGCTCTCAATATCTTAGCATTTTATTTATTTAAACATACATTTCTTTTGTGTTTTTACATACTTGTAACTTTTAATACGGGTTTGTGTTTCTATTAATAGCAGATGATACTGCATCTTCTAGTTGTTATGGGTGTCAATGCCAAAGGCATTAGAGCACACATATTACTATTGTGCATACTTAGTATTCTTCCGTTTCCGTCACAAATTTCGGCATGCTACTAGTTCCGTAATAAAAAGTATATCCCCGCATGTCCAGCGATAGAGAATATTGTGCTTGTATTTTTCTCTCTCATTACTCGAAGTGAATCCCGGAAAATGATGAAAAACTGGGA
Organism: Odontesthes bonariensis; assembly: GCF_027942865.1. Taxonomy (NCBI): domain Eukaryota; kingdom Metazoa; phylum Chordata; class Actinopteri; order Atheriniformes; family Atherinopsidae; genus Odontesthes; species Odontesthes bonariensis. The sequence goes on from NC_134527.1 coordinate 27,984,343, forward strand.
ATTTTGTAAATGCATTGAAATTCATAAGTAATGGGACAAAAGCAGCCCTATTTGGAGGCCTCATATCTCAGCCTTACGGCATCACAGAGACATCATTCAAAGTTTAAACGGGATAGGAAAGACTCAACTTTAACTGAACTAAAGTTTTGTTGATATATTGCTTTGACACAATGGCAGTTTAAGTTTTAGAAAAAAATCAGGACTCCTCTCAAACTCCTCTCACACTGTAATTTGACCAGCTTGAAATTAATAACCAAAAAATTCGAACAAACGCCTCTCACATCGAAAATATCTGCCTCACCTAGACAAGTTTTACTTCAAAACGTAGGCATTTTTGTCCTCTTTCACCCAAAGTCACCCTCATTGAGCTTGGCCTCACAGTTTTCTCTCAAATCACCTCTGTGTGCAGAGAGCGACCACTCGAGTTCCCATGCCTGGCCATTATAAACAGGCCGACTCATCTCCTTATCAAATGATGATTTTAAAACTGCCATAAAACACTAACCGTACATAGGAGCAGAATAAAGATTACACCGGTGGCTTCTGCCATCCCTTCTAGCGCTCACGGTTCAAGAATTTATGAGATATGACTTATAGTTTTCGAACAGCAACCATTTGTTCGAGACATACGAGTCAGTATTAAACTCCAAGGTCAACTGTCAGTTGGTCATAGTGAGGCCGCGTCTATTAGTTGGCTCCTGTCTTTCTTAAGGGCCCAGCATGGTTGCTGCAATGGTCGCGCAAGCGGGGTTGATGACGTCACCGTGTCGCGCCAGCCATATAAAGTGGCGCAAGTCGATGTGCCAGTAGTTGCAATCTTCTCCATCATAGGTGTTGCTGCTTTGTGAAGGCTACTGGTAACTACTCTACAACGACGAAAGTGGAAAAACAATGCCCCCGTCAAGAGCAGGAAGAGTAGCACTGTCATCAATGATCAGCATTCTCACCTCTACTTACATAATAGCTGAGAAGTCTGCAGCCTGCAGAAGTTGAAAATTCAATAGGTGTGTTATCACCATTATAGTCTGACATAGTACTTAGAATATTGTTGTAGGACTTTTTTTTTTTTTAAACATTTCTTTATTAAGGTTTTGTTCTTTTATACAAACACACAACAACCCCAAACCCAAGGCACAAACTGAAATAATATAGAAAGTCTCCCCTGAAAGCATGAGCTCTGTAAGTGTCCACCTAATATAAAGGAATAAAGTATCTTAAAGACAGGAGGACTGTAGGACTTTTAAGTGTATTGTGTTACCTTTTCTTTTTTGTTTGTTATGAAATAGTGTGCTTCAATGGACAGACTTGGGAATTATCGTTGCCTTTCAGGATGCAACAATAATAATAATAGATCGATTTGCTGTTTGACTTGATTATGCTGTTTCAGTGCAGTGTCGTTCAGCTGCCTGTACAGACGCACTTCCTTGCTGAGCCCGTTTTCGAATGGGTCCATCCGGTTTGTCGTTCTCCGCGCACGGCAAGTTAGAAATTTTGACTGGTGCACGACTACGTACCGCGTTGCCTTGTCATGGCGCGCGCCAAGCAGAAATACGTCATTTTGACACCACACGTTGTGAGCGACAAGTCAACTGTAAAACAAGCTTGTTAATTCGCCATTTTGCACATTAAGCCCTGTTTGGGGGTATTCTGGCATGAGTTAGAGATGTTCTGATCACAATTTGGACATTTGGTGCTGAACGGAGAATTTAGGTATCCACTGCTGCAGCCCCCCCACCTTTGCATTGAGTCAATGACCACTCAAGCAAACAATCATAAAACGGCATTAAACTTTTGTTTGCAGAGACATGAAACTCACCGTGTGGTCTGTGGTGGACAGCGATACGTTGGCTCGAAAATCACCGCGAAATACGCTTCCAGAGAAGTTATATTACCATTATTGTCCGTCTTCATGTCTGGATGTCTTGCTGCTGCTATTCAACGGTGTCCGGAAAAATAGGTCCACCAAATGCTAAAACAACTGTTAGAAGGCACATTTCGCTGCGATTTTCGGGTCAATTTATCGCTGTCCATCACTGACCACACGGTGAGTTCCATGTCTTTTCAAACGAAAGTTTAATGCCGTTTTATGATTGTTTGCTTGAGTGGTCATTGACTCAATGCAAAGGTGGGGGGACTGCAGCAGTGGATACCTAAATGCTCCGTTCAGCACCAAATGTCCAAATTGTGATCAGAACATCTATAATTCACCCCAGACTACCTAAAAACAGGGCTTAAAATGGCGAACTAACCCTTTAACAGACACTGTCTCCCATGGCAACTAAGCAACACAGACAACATGGTTGACCTGTTATAACAGGTTTATGCCAGCCCCTCACGACACAAATGCGCGCGACAGTGCGCACTTACTCACATTTTCCCACTATTCTGAACACATCAACGAGGCTTTATGTGTTATAACAGGTTTATGCCAGCCACTCATGATAATTTGACTGTATCATGACAGCCTCTGTCTGGGGATTTAACCTCTGATAGAATAGTAAGTATACTATTACCTCTGCTTTTCTCCCACTGCTTATTTATGCCATTGAGCCAAGCAGCATGTGTCCGGCTTGGCACCCATCAAAATTTCTTCAGAAATTTTCTAGTTTTAAATATAATTTATACATTTGTTTGACTTGATTAGTTTAGTTATTTTACCAGGAAGTCCAATTTAGATCAAATCTGTTCAATCTCTGTCTAGTAAATGGTAGAAAGCACACAGTGCTTTAGTTTTGGTTTCACTTCCAGCTCCTTTAACAAACTACTGATTCAGGTCTGATTTGGTCTTCTTCTGTCCCGTCAGAGACATCTCTCTCCGGAGGACTTCCAGCAGCTGTTCGGGATGCCCATGGCTGAGTTCGACCGCCTGTCATTATGGAGACGAAATGAACTGAAGAAGAAAGCCCAACTTTTCTAACAGGAAGTGACCTCATTCTCAACAAATACTTGACGAAGCTCCTGCTTTAAAAAGAGGAGAAAACCGAAAACAGGCCATTACTTCAGATATCCAATCAGCAGACAAGCGATTCATCTCCATCGTACTAACCGATCACGTCCCTGGATGAGCGCCGGCCCTCGTGGAGCGTTTGATGACGGCCGGTTCTGATCCACTCCGACTAACCTTAACTGATGCACTGACATATTACCTGTGCTGCACTTATAACCACTACTGCTTGCAAGTCGTCACTATGATATATCCACCCACCCACCCCCCACCACCACATCATCATCATCATCATCATCATCATCATCATCATCATCATCACAGTCCATGTGACATTTAGTCTCACAGATGTTACACCTCCAGAGGTCGACATCTTGAAGAGAGGTCTGCATGTTGGCGGTTATCTTTGGGATGGACTTGGTGTTGGGCTGGTCGTCATGGCAACAGGGGTAGGATAACCGCGGTAACCTATGTTACATGGCTCACCTGCCACAGAGGGCGCTCATCTAAGAGGTATTTGGCCATTTATACGAAGTTTCTACAGGATTCTGATAGGAACAAAAACACCGAGTCACAATTTACGTTGACCAGCACCTGACATACGTCCATTGAGTCGTTTGTGTTTGCACACAACTTCCTGAGATTAATCGTGACCAAAGACGATGAGCTCCAATTTATTTTTTGTTTTAACTGAAGGAAATTCTGGATCATCCAGTTGTTTACTTGTTCGAGACACTTGAGGAGTGTTTGTGAGGGATTATAATCCCCAGGTGATGTAGATCTGTGTGGTCCTCATAACTATGGCATCATATTTAGTTGCTTACATAATCTGAGTCTGTGGGAGCATGTAAACATTGAATAAAAGAGGCCCCAGGATAGAACCCTGAGGATCTCCACATGCCATGTTTGTCCGATCAGATGTGTGATCACCTACAGACACAAAGTATTTTCTGCATTCTAATGCAGATTCAAACCAGTTAAGTTCTGTGGCAGAAGGTCCCGCCCAGTAAATTGTGGTCGACCGTATCCAACGCAAAGCTGAGATCCGGTATTTGGCTCTTTATACGAACTTCCTACAGGATCCTGACAGGAACAAAAATACAGAGTCACAGTTTACGCTGACCAGCGCCTGAAATACATCCACTGATTTGTTGTTTTTTTTGCACACAAATTCTTGGCTTTCACTCCTGAGACGATTTGCGATCGTGTCGATTATTTCTTAGTTTGTCTCGACTCGTATCTAAGAACTGTAACGTCCCCTGCAGCAGCCATTTTCACATAACGAACCAAAAACATCACTCTGCCTTGCATCATGGCTTCAGCTAAAACACTCGCTTGTTCCAATACATTTCCACACATAAATCCCGTTAACTATTTATCTGCATGCAGATTTGTGACACTTGAAATACAGATTTCTTTTTAACCAATATTTTTATTGTTTTCTGGTAAATTTTAAACTGTAGCTTAACTCACTTTTCCACTCGTGAACTGAAAACAGGTGGAAACCTCATTGTTAATACCAAGTTGTTAATAATTAAATGATACAGATAGTAGTTTTGGGGAAATGAGCAGCCTCGTGAGATGTTTTCAATCTGCAGACATGAACATTTTCAGATGTTTCACATTAGAAAAAAGTGTTGCTGTAAGCTGTTTCATACTTTAAACTGCTCTTGATAAAGTGACGAACAAGGATCAGGGTTTTTTTTTGTTTGTTTTTTTTTTAAACAAAGCTTCTGTCTTTCTCTGAATTGATAACAAAACTGATGACTTACATGTTCGCCCACCGCCACAGAACATCGGTTGTTTACAGTCATCTGATTGGCTGTTACAAAGAATGTGAAGCTGGCGTTATGCAGTGTTGTATTTTTGGTGACTTTTGGTGTGTTTGTGCACCAAATTTTGCAGATCTCGGCCATCTTGTTTACAGGGATCCTGTAGACTTAAGACCAGGAATATATTTGCTTTTTAATCATGTAAACAAATTCCTCTGTTGCGGTACGTCCGTTAACGTGGGAATCCACTAGAGGCCACACCAGAAAAAAAAGAATCGTGTAATTACGGACTTTCTTTACAAGCTTGTCCTTAAAACTTCCCGCCTTTATTACCGCTGTCAGCCGTATGACCCTACACTACCTAAATTAACAAACAACACTCGAAACAAACACAGGATACACGAGGCAGCCATGATAAATAAATAAATATCTCTAATTAAAAAGCAAGTTTATTCCTGAAATAACCTACAGAGTCATGTTGACATGAACAGACGAGCCGCTTTCAGATTTTTTAGGAACAAATTTTACACAGAATGACTGCAAAGTTGTTATTAAACAATTCAACTCACATTAACTTTATCCATTTAGGTCAAAAACAGTTTAGAAAGTGCAGGGAAAGCAGGGATAAACATGCAGACGCTAAAGGACGCGAATGAAAAGCATTATTTTTATTATTTTAACTAGTTAACACTCAATTGTTGGTTTTTGGAGCCTGTGACAGCAGTGATGGAAACAAAGTGTGGACACACAGCAGGGGGCGCTCTGTGCAACAGCATGTCTTCAGATTCTCTTAATTTGATTTACATGTAACATATTAAGATATGAAGATACAGAAACATGAAATGTTCATATCAAAGACTCAGAAAAGCTGAGGGTTGTATGATCTCACTGATTTAATTAGCCGTATGGGCTGAAAAGTCTGAATCTGAAAGTTTCATGTTGGACGAATGAAATACATTTATTTAAGTGTTAAAGATTTAGTTTTCCTCTCGGTCCAGCAGAGGGCGCTCTCAGATCAACTGTCAACATACTGAGGCTTGAAAGAAGCAAATTGCAGACACCCGAGGACTCACCTGAGGCGGTAAGCTGCCAGCAGCTTCGTGGTAACAGTCAGAACTCTCTTCATGATCCGACTGCTGATTTCTGCTCTTCTACTCGAGTCGTTCAGCAGCTGATTGTTTTTATTTATTGTGTGCAGCTTTTATTTATTGTGTTTTTACTGTGAGCTGATTTATCTGGAAAACATTGTCTTAATATTGAGCACCGTTGTTTGTCCTCACCTGGCTCTCTGACACCTGTACAGGTGGATGACATCCGTCCATCTTTCAACCTCATCATCCTCCGTTTCTGTCGTACAACTCAAATAAACCTGGTAAAAAACTTTTGGTTGTTGCGTTTTTTTTTAACACGACCATCCAAAACCTGGAAGTTTTTAATGAGCCTTCAACCAGCAGCAACCCAAGAGTCAGTTTTACCTGCACAAACAGAGAAACACACGGGAAGCACAATCTGACACAAAACCAGCACACAAAGATGCACAAAACAAACACAGAGGCAGAAAGGTTCACCACTTAATCTCCACTTCATCCTGCTTTCCCTCCATCCTTTTTCCAGAGGGCTCTTGTATGCTCTGACCTTTGACCTCACACACAAAGTGTGTGTGTGCTCCTCGACACGCCACGCTTACACGCCTCCGTGTTTCCGTGGCGACGCTCATCGCCTCCGCTGTGCTGCATTCAGACGCCCCCTGCCGCCGGAGTTCTCATCATCTCTGACCTTCAGGTAACCATGAGGAGGCCCGTGTTGCTAAGCGACAAGAGAGCAGCAGCAGCTCCCACGCCAGCCTCTGATTGGCTGCCTGGCGGCGTCCTTGGCAGCATTGAAAGAGACTGACAACGGGCTACTTTTCAATTTTTTATTTGAATGGAGTGAAACGTCTACATAAATGAGGCCTCGCAGTACATGAATTCCACAAAAGTTTCAGATGAAGTTGTAAAGAAAAACTGGTTCTGTACATTCTGTGAGATATGTTCTGAGAAACGAGGCCCGGCAGTCTCCACCCACCCCGAAATCAAACAACACATGATCAGATCAACCCCACCCAGGTCCCCATCACACCGGAAACACACCAGAAACACCTCCACCTGCTTCGTCTTCATGTTCAGACACTTATTTTCAGTAATTATAACAAAATACTCGACTTTCAGCAGAGGTCCGAACGTCACGGAGCATCGCAGGCTTGTTGCTCAACTTCTTTTTTCTCCTAAAATTACAGGTTCACTTTGAAGGTTTTCAGAAATGTTTCAGAAAATATTTTTCAACTTTATGAAGAAAATATTCAGAACTTTTTCAAAAATCTGAGATTTAATATATATTTAACATCTTAATAATGATCTTTAATTTGATAATAATTTTGATCTTTTCTGGGACTTTTCACACTTTTTAAGAAGCTAAAATTGATCTAATTCCCATTTCTGTGATTTCATCTTACTTTTTCAGGATAAGATGGAAAAAAAAAACAAACAATGATTTTAATAAAGTTTTGATATTTTACGGGGTTTTTTCTGATTAACTGATACATTTTTGTAATAATTTATGAACAAATTACATTTTCCTTAAATTTAATTCTGAGTTTTGTATTTAAATATAATTTTTCAGAGAAAATGTCTTTATTAAACTAAAAAAAATCCCAGAATAAGTTTGAATATTTTCTTGTTACTTAATCAAAACTTTCATGACACTTTTTACTAATTTTAATGAAATTTTAAAAAATTATTTTTTTTTACATTTTTGTTCCGTTTGTTTTATATTTTCTGGATAACTACATGATATTTACTTTTTCTAGTTTTGTTGCATCGAACATTTCCTTGATTTTTTTGGATAATCTTGTGTCACATCTTAGAACCAAAACACGACTTATTTTAAGATTTTCTCACATCCTGTTGTTGCTTTACGAGCTTTTCGATTTTGTTTCCCTTTTTCTCTGCGTCTGTTTTATCGCCCCATCGTGCTGCAGCTGAACTCAGCGAGTATGACGTTGAAATTACAGCCACTCCCTCCACATTCAGCCGGACCCGAAGCTTTCAGCCACATCCTGTCGTCTTCCCTCATCGTCAGCTTCTATAAGATTTGTTTCAGAGTCGTAATGAAGCGGAATGACCCTTCAACTCTCCTCCCCCTCCTCCCCTCAGCTTTGGGTAAATAAATCTATGTGTTGTAAAAAAAAAAAAAAAAAAAAAAGAAAAACAAACAAAAAAAAAAGAGAAGAAAAACAAACAAAAATAACATCACATCGAAAAGCGGGAACAATTAAAATATACATATATAGTATAAATGTCAATACTCGCTCGGCGGAGCTCAGTCACACTATCGTTGGCATAAGAAAGGATGTGTGTGTGTGTGTGTGTGTGTGTGTGTGTGTGTGTGTGTGTGTGTGTGTGCGCGCGTGCGTGTGTGTGTGGGTAGGTGTGCGTGTGTGTGTGTGTGTGTGTGGGCACAAACACAGCGTTGAATGAGCGTCACTTCCTCCCCAATCAAAAACAAAAACAAAGAAGAAGACAGGAGGCCGGCACACAGGTGTGGGTGGAGTACCGGCGCCCTGGAGTCTCTGTTCAGTCTCAAACGATGATATTTACTCGATGATAAAATAAATAAGCGCTCGGACTGAAACGCCGCGTCCCCTCGGCTCTGAGAGGACGGGGGAGGACAGGAGGGGGAGTAGGAGGAGAGGAAGAGGAGGCGAGGTGAGGAGGAACTAGGCCTGGGCGTTGGTGCCGTTCTTGTCCGGGGGTCCGGTGCTGGCCGGCAGGTTGTTGAGGGGAGCCTCCTGCTGCTTGCTGTCGCGGCGGGGGGGCATCCGCTCGTTGATCCGGTCCAGACCGCGGGCCTCCTCGAAGCTCTGGATCTTGTGCTGCGGATTGAAGCCTTGGATGGCTGTGAGGACACGGGAGACCGTCAGAGAGACCAAAACCAGGAGCGGACGCTAACAGCAGAGTCAGAGAGTGCACGGAGGCGACTTTAACGGGTCTGACCCGGTTCACAAACCCATCCAGAAGCACATCCTTAGTGTAAGTTTAGTACAAACAGAACCATCTGCTGGGACATTTCTGTTATTTTCTCTTTTTTTAGTCACGTTGTTTCAAATTTTATTATTTCAAACTTGTTTCCTTAATATTTTTCTTCAAATTTTATAATGAATGTTTTTTTAAATTGCTTATATTTTCTGAATCATTATTGAATAAATTAATTGTATTAATATTTTTTCAGATGAAAAAATCTTAAATGTAAGATTTTAAAGCTGCAGTCGGCAGGTTTTCAAAATTGCGAGTCTAAAGTCGGAAAATTCGAACTGATACAACTTTCAGGTCCCTCCCCCAACCTCTAACAAGCTCCGAATCGCCCTAACTTGATTGGTTAAAAACAGCCGGGAGCGCTCGATTTTTGCAAGCATGATTACAGGCTTCAGAGGGAGCTACAGAATTCGTTATTTTTACTAAACAGCCTATTTAATATTCTACTTCCAGAATCCCATGACAGTTCAAGCTAATATGACTAAAAAAAAGTTGCCGACCGCAGCTTTAACAATGTACGATTCAATGTTTTTACAAATGTTAACAAAATTTTCTTTTAAATGAAAATTAATGTTAGCTTTAAAATAATCAATTCTTATTTATACATTTATTTTTATTGAAAATTGTTAAAACTATTTTATCATCCTACTTAATCCTCTGTAATTTTCAGATTTCTCTATGGTAACTTTTTGATGTATTTTTTCTGAATCACTATTACTGTCATTTTTACTCAATAATGTTTGACTTTTCAATATATTTTCAAATCAATATTGATTTACCCAGTCAAGAGATATGTCTATTTGGAAATTTTAATAATATTCTAACAAATTTGATTTTCTAATTTTCTAAGGAACCTTTTCAAAACAAATTATATTAATAATTTTTCTGATACAGTAAAATTTTCTCCTAAATCACATCTATGAGAATCTTATTTTTAAGAATCTACATATTTAATCCATAATTTAGAAATTTCCAATAGGATTTGTTTTAATTATATATATATATATATATATATATATATATATTAATTAGCCTAGCAAGCCAGACCCGTACAGCAAAAAGCTGTACATAGCCCCGGAGCAAATTCCATTTGCGGCCGCTAGGGGTGTCTAGATTTCTAGGCTCTCTCTCTCTCTATATGTGTGTGTGTGTGTGTGTGTGTATGTATATATATATATATATATATATATATATTATCATTGTCACGTCATCTTTTATTCAAGCACATTTAAAAACAACTGAAGTTTGACGAAAGTGCACAAAAACAATAAATAATACATCATAAACATTACAGGTAAAAACTAAATAAATAAAACTGCTTTTGTTCATTTACTTTTTATTCATTCAATTAATCTCTTAAGAATTTCATTTGAGTATAATGTATAATAAAAAATTATAAATATATAATAATTGTTGATATTTATTACCATCATTATTTACTTTTAAAATATTTTATATTTGTATGTATCAAGAAATGTAATAATCATCTGATCATTACCATTTAGACATTTTTCATGATATTCTTTTATTACCAATTTTCAGACAACTGGCTGATTTCTGACTCTGCTGCTCGCATCAATATTATTATCATCCTTATTAAATATACATGAATTAAACAGAACACAGCACGAGGGTGACTGAGTGAACCAAGAGAGGAAACTTACTTCAGAATAGGACAAAGACAGCATGAAGACAAAGAAACAGACGAGTTATTTCACTGTTATTACAGCTGATCACATTTTTATGTCACAGAGGGGAAAAACTGCATCCTTTTCTCACCATTTACTGTTAAAGTTTCTGTTTCTAAATCAGCTGTTACATTACTTTGTTTAAGTGTGATTTGTTGGGTGAAACAGAACATTTGGTTCTGTGGAAACTTGTGTTCGGATCCACACAGAACATGATGTCCCGTTTCAGCTGATGGCAGAGTAACGATGTGTGAACTCACTGCAGGTTTTACTACTTCCCTGCTCACACTGGACAGAAAAAAACAGCTCTGTTTTATTAAAGAAACAGTTTGTAAAACTCCTGCTGGAAATATTACACACCTCTGGATTAACTAACATGCTATAAATGGCTATATGAATAACTTTATATAATGAGAAATGCTACTAAACTAAAACGATAAATTAATTTATAGTCATATACAAAGTGAAACAAATGTTTTCATTTTAAACTGCATTCATTTAATATTATGTTAATGTTGTTATTAATTTACTTTGTCACCGTTTTCAATTCTATTCTTTATTTCATTTAGAATATATTACATTTATTTTCTTTATTTGTATTTAATTCGGTATCATTTTCATTTACATCTATTCATTTTCTCTAAATTATTTTGAATTTTTTTTTTGTAATTTCTTTTATTTATAGACAGATTTACTTCTGTCATTTTTTACTTCTTTAGTTTTAACATTCCTGTACACATATGTCAAGGAGGCCCGTTTCACATCACAGCCACCGGAAGTGGAAAGGCTAGCAGCGTTAGATTTTAAATAAAATTTACCAAAATTTTATTTAAAAATGTAAGATGAAATTACATTAAAATAAAGGAATTAATTATTTGGAGAGACTAAATGATAGATGAGATTTAAAGGAAAATGATTACAGAAATAAATACCGGACTAATAAATAAACAAAGAAAGAAATTAAATAAATTCCAATTAAAACGTTTTAAAAAGTAAAATTGAAAATTAAGTGAATAAACATTGACACAAGATTAAATTATGCATCTATTTTAGTAGTATTTATTATCATATAAACTTACTTATTTTGCTACATATTTTTTTATATATATATATATATATTTTTTTTTTTTCTGTATTTATTTGTGAATTATGACAGTTTCAATCCTCCATAGGAACCTGACAACAAACTACAGCGAGTCACGCTGTGACAGCTATATCCATCCAGTCATTTACAAACATGGCAAATTTATCTGAAGCTGTATTTACATGATTTTAAGCCCTTAAACTTTGACTCGCTGCAGAAAAACTGGTTCCAGATCAGCAGCAATTCGTTTCTGGTGCTCCAGAGTGGACTCTCTGTCTATTCCAACACATCTGAATAGTTTTCTGTCTGAACACAGAAGCTTCCAGAGTCACAGACAGACACACAAAGATGGAGACAGACAGACAGAAAGGGTTGCATACCTCGTGCTTCTTCTGCCTCTACGGTGGCTGTGTAAGCGTGAGTAGAAGTGCCATGCCCAAAACCAATGGAGAGAAAGTGGGAACGTTAAATATCAATGCATTCAGTCAGTCACGTTAACATGGAGTCAATCATCATACAACCCCTCACCCCACCTCCCACCATCCCTCCCTCCAACCATCCTGATCTCAGAGGTTAGAGCTACATGATTCACAGAGGAGGTGCAACAACAATCATCGTCATCGTCATCATGGTTAACAAAAACAGGAGGATGTGTCGACACCATGCTGCCCTGAAAAGACAAACTACAGCAGGAAGTACAGATTTTATAGAAAACTTGACACATAAATCCAAAACTCAACATCCTAAAGAGGGTGAAGATGTCTATATTTGCCTCATATGTTGCTTTTAAAGCAGGGCCACCTTGGTTCATATCAATTTCTTTACATAAACCTGACACCTACTCTGTTTTTAGACTTTTCCTCAGCCGTTTGAGTGTTGGTGATTGGTCGGTATGTTACCAACAGAGTCAGGTTTGTAAAGATGAACTGAGGAACCTCGGGGCTGTTTGACTGTTAATCGGATAAACCGACTCAATAAATCCTGAAGTAATCACATGATACAGATTTAATGTCTTTGAGGAACTCTAGCGGACATGAGCTGTACCAACGTAGTGAGAATAAAGCAGTTGAATGATTAGAAAATGTTCTTCAGATTAACACAAACTGAGGATATTGTATTCATGATGAAGGTATTTCTGTGTAATGACAGACCATCTGTTATCCTGGACAGAGACATTATAAAATTGTCTGCAATAAGACAAAATCACAGATTTTATTCACCAGCTGAGGTCTTTTGGGGCAATTAATCAGATTCTTCTTCTGTTTTATTTCTGCGATTGTACTTTTTGGTGCAAGTGTTGGTCGAGATTATTCCAACAAAACCTAAAACTAAATCAAATGTCAGCCATCACAGAAACTTTATGAATCAGCTTGTTGGGAAACAACATTATTTCTGATCTCCATCAGGTCCTTAATAGTGATCAGGAGGATCAGACTGAAACGATCATTTGTGCATCTTTCGATTCCAACGCACCTCAAGAGGAGTTACTGTCAGTTTGTGATAAACGCATTTCAGATCTATCTGATAAAGTTTCATCATCATGATAGTCTCTAAACAAAGAGATCAGTTTAAAATGTTTTCATGTGGATCTGAAATCCTCCATCTATTAATCATTCAAACTACTGGGACGGTTAATTGTTGCTTTCGTTTAGCTCCTGCTCCAGGTCACATATATCGCTAAAGTGGGTTAAAGGACAAGGAAGAGCGGTTCTCCTCAAAACCCGCTGCCATCTTTATTCAGCTGAGGATTTGAGTCATCTGAACAGAGCTGGATGTTTCAGTGTGTTGTCTCTGGAAATCTCTGCTATTCACTCAGCTCAAACTTTAACAGACCATCCATCAAAAAGCCTCATCTGATGCGGTCACATTCCTATTCAGACACTCATTTATTGTTATGTTCCATCTGGTTTTTGAAGAAAAACATGCACAAATTTGTGTGAATGTAAGAAGATAAGCATCTCAAGTCAAATCTGTTTCACTCACAGAAGACACCAGCTGACAGTTCTGCATACAGATGATGATGATGTAATTACCAAGAGACCCGACCTTAATGTTTCCTCTAAGTCTGGATGTTTGATTCTGAGCTAAAGTCACATGTTCCCTGCTGTTAAATGCATTATTTGACATGACTTCATCCACTTCACTAGTGAGAGGTTTTTCTCATCATGAATCGACAAGTTTAAAACTTCCTGAAAGTTTTCTACTTTTTCTTTTAATCCACGTTGATTGTGATAAATATTTTAATTCTGAGTTAAAAAACGTGTGTAAATGTGTAAAACCTGAGCTGTGTAAGGGGGAAAGTGCCAGTGAGGTTTGGAAGTAGCAGGAAGTGCCTTCGCGCTCTCTGGGGGTCTTTTTATGGCAGCATGGTGGAGCTCTCTGAACACCACCTGACATGTGTGTTCCTGTGTGTGTGCTGCAGTGTTGATGATGTGGAGGGGGCCGGTTTGTCAGCGGTTAGTTTCGGGGTGTGAGTGCAGGCAGGGGCAGTTAGTGTTAGCTGGACTCTGGTTAGTGTTTGGTGGGATGGTCAGCTGCGTTCGTGCTCACCGCTCTGAAGGGTTTGTCGACCTCCGGATAAAACTCCCATGGGCAGCGTTCCCGTCGGGGTCAGACCCTTCAGCTGCAGCACGCTCTCATTCTCCTCTCTGAAAACACAAAAACAACACAAAGTTAAGCTGAGCAGACGCCGTCCAGACTGAAACCAAAACAAAGCTTTTCCAAAAAGGCCTCCAGACGTCTTTCAGATGCATTTTCAAATTGAATTTGAATGAGTCTTTAAATCAATTTTTCTTTTCTTTTTTTAAATTAAAGTACTTTTCTAATGCAAAACCTCATGAGAAAACTAATTCAAACGAACCAAAACAACATCCATATCATCCAGCCCTAACAGTAGCTGTAGGTAGAAGATAGTTCATAATGTAAGCTTTTCTCTTTTAAATAGTTATTATTGAACATTTATTGAAAATTAGGGCTGGGCAACGATTACACTTTTTAATCTAATTAATCACATGATTTCCCTGATTAATCACGATTAATCGCATTTGTACGCAAAATCCAAAAATTAATTCAAAAGTAGTGCATAGCATTTAGTTTTATTTGAAATGTGCAGCCATATAAATGAAAGTGCCATAACATTTGTTGTGCAAACACACTTTTAACATCAGCATCTTTCTGTAGTTTTTATGTAGAAGCCTCGCTCCACTGTCTGTTTCCTTGAATGACTTGCTGCTATCAGTTGTGTGTTTTGCCTTGAAGTGATATTTTAGACTGGAACTACTACGGTGCTAAGACAATTCAACTTGGCTGTAAACGCAGGAGTTTTTATTTTGAAATACGTGCTTTTATGTTGAAACAAGTAAAACAGGAAGTAGCGCCGGTTAGCGCCGTGAGTCACAGAGACCGAGGAGCACCTGTAACGGTGATGTTACCTGCTAGTTTATTTATTTTTATCTTATAACTCCATGCTTCGTGGTGTTTGCTGCAACTGTGTGAATGTGATGCATTCAGACTTTTACAATAATAAAACCTGCGTAAATAAAATATTTATCAGCGTAAAATAATTAACAAGTTAACGCGATAATAACGAGTTAACGCGCCCAGCCCTATTGAAAATGTTTCTTATCAGATTACTCGACTAATCGACAGAACACTTGTTTACCGTAAATCGTTTAGCCCTGAAATAATTTCCATGTGTGTTTTTGAGGTGTCCACACGTTAAGACAAAGACCGTCCAGGTTTGGATGTTTAACCTAAGTCTTAAACAGGTCTGCTCCAGGTGCGTCACTGTGATGCCTCTGATGTCACAGTTATAGGTAAAAAAAAAAAATAACACCTCACCCCGAGCCGCTGCCAGCAAAGATGAGGTCAGAAAGCTGCTGTTTATCTAGTTTAAACCATTTATCACATAAAAACATCTCAAATGTTCGAAACCAGTTCTGAAAAACTCAGGTTTCTGATTAGATACTGCACGTGTTTATGTCTGCGGTTGGTGTCTGAAATCCTGGAGGTGGCTTCTCTGCCAGTGTCAAGTGTGTGGGTGGCGCTTTCCTTTTTTTTTAATCCACTTTTTTATGTGACTGCACTTCAGTTCTTATGTGTAATGAAACAGAAGTTCTTGTATGGTATAAAACAAAGTGGCGTTTGAGTGTAATGACCTTAAAACCAGTCACTGGTTTATGAAGCGATGCTGAGACAGACTGTTTAATCAGCCAGCTCCTGCCACTCTGTGACAGTGATCAATCCAACAATAACGTGTCTGAAATGCTGTTCTGAGCCCTGAAATAACTCATTTCAGAACAGGAACACTCACAGTTTAAGGACAAATTATTCTGACACACTTCTGCAAGATTAAAGGAGGACACATGTAAATCAAGTAAGAAGTCATTAGCCTTATACTAAAGTAGAGCAAAGGCTGGAAAAAGGACACAACTGTATTTTCTGTCTAATAACCTAATTCATTTGACTTTTAAAGACAAATCAGTCCTTTAAAGTCATTCATTGGAACAATCGAATAGTAAAATTACTCAAAATTAAAGAGTCTGAACAATTCAATCCTTATTACTCCTCACGTTAAACATAAAAATGGAATTTTCCAATCAAAATTGACCTCGACAGTCAGAAACACAACACACACCTGAGCACAGAGAAGACGCGGGCCATCTTTCCAATGGCCCGGATCTTATTCCGGATCACCTCCTTCCTGACGGCTGGAGTGCCGCCTGGAGAGCGAAATGAGAGGACAGGAAATAAAATGTGAGGAAAAAACATGACAATCAAGCACGAGTTTCACAAACAAATTATTCAATTTACTCCGGTTTAAAACATTTAAACTCATGAATCCGTTTTATTAACTGCATTATTTCCCACAGCTCAGGAAATGATAAACTTTTCAATACAAGTAATATTTAAAAATTTGTTAATTATAAAAGTAATTTTAGAAGTGAATCATTTTCTTGTACAAATGTGAATCAAGTATGTAAAATATTGAAATATTGTGTTTCTAAATCTGTATGCCCATGATTCTGTTTATCGTTTTTTTTAATATTTAACGTGAAGTGCTGGAGCATTGTCTCCCCCTTCTGGCTGGAGGATGAACTACAAATACAATGATCATCGTACGTTGTTAAGGATGCTTAAAATGCATCGATACCACTGCACCGGCACAGAAGAGTCACCAGAATAAAAACGCAGACTTTTAAAGGCTTTAACATAACTAATCTTAATCCCTGACGACACACAGATCTCCATCACAACGTCGACCAACATTTATTAAGTGCCTTACACAAATAAACCACTGGATGATCCAGAATTTCCTTCAGTTAGAAAACAACAAAACAGAGCTCATTGTCTTTGGAGCCAATGGAGCTTCAGTTTGTAATGTTAAAACCACGAACCAGGCCAGAAATCTGGGTGTTATTGTGGACTCAGACCTGAACTCCAACAGTCATATCAGCTCAGTAATGAAGTCAGGCGACTATCACCTGGAGAATGAAAGATTATCAGACAACTGGTTCCGTCCTCACTGAGACTAGAAAAGTGGATCATATAAACTGAGACGAGACGCAGGAAGAAGCCTTCCAAACCATCATAAGAGCTCTTTCATACTGTTGTCTCGTATTATTATTTTTGCTCTGTGGCACTTTTTCATGGTGTTCTGACATTAAATTGGAGGTTGTTTCGTCAGGTCCAGTCAGTTGGTTGTACACACATACTGTTGTAGTCAGGTTAAATGCAGAGCAGAATAAACAGAGCCGCGAGGGTTTGGAAAGTCGAAACCAAATCAGCAACCACTTAACACAATTTCCTTCCTGGAGATGCGTTTTTAAAACTTGTGCCGGATGTTTCTGGTCAGAATCTTCTACGACCTGCATGATGTCATCAGAAAGGAGGGGACAGGATGTAATCAAATGAAGCGTCTAATGGTGGTGTGTCTGTTACAGACTGTCTGAAAACAAAGACGCAGCGACTCGCCTGTCGGTTGCATCAAGAGGAGAAAGGTGGCTCTTCATGTTATAAGTCTGCAGCTACAGCTGGGTACATCTAATATGTCATTCACCACCCATAAAACCATTCACCTGTTCTGAACTACGAAGTCATAGAAAAACATGTTAACGTTCTGTCAGTCCATTTGTGCACACAACTGATTTATAAGTATGCAGAAAGTGCTCTCTGATCAGCTGAGAATGGCTCCCTGTGCACTACTGAATTACTCATTTTTAAATAAATGTAACAGTTTCAACAAGAACACAAAGTGATGCATATCTTCGTGCAACTGTAGCATCATTATACCATCAGTCTTTTTTAGAGGTGTCACTAACACAGAGGAAGGACCGCTGATGCTAAAAGGGGCAGAAATCACACACGTGATTAAAGACTAAAAGGCAGTGGAGCTGTCTACGATTGTAGATACGACCCCTTTTAGCAGCTTATGCAACACTTAGACTTCCTTCAGGGTTTCACTTCCTCATCGGGCTTAACTGCATTTGATTAATCGCATTCAGTGTTAAACGCCCACGGCAGGTCACCATGGAAACATGACAGTCTTTACACTGAGGGTTTCTCTGACTGCTCACCGGAGGTATATGGGCACATGTCCGCAATCAGTTAGCGCACATCAGCGAGGCACACTGTGGTTACAAATGCATCATCCTGCAGCCACAAACGCTCCAAATATGTGGATTTTTATCAACTGATGAGCACAGAGAGCAGACTTGCTTCACATCCGCACTTGGATGAAATACTTTCTTTGTTCAGACAGGTTCCAAACTGTATGAAATGACCTGTTGGTACCTGCGCGTGGAACACAAATGCCTCCTTCTTTATCTGCATCGCTGCCTCTGAACCAGCACAGCAAAGTCATCAGAGACACAATACAAACCTTTAAAGACGTGAACATAACTAATGTTAAATGTTAAAAATTTAAAAAAACTAAATGTGCTGCCACCGTTATGCAGATGACCCACATCACCACACCTACCAACATTAATTAAGTGTCTTAAACAAATAAACAACTGAATGATCCAGAGTTTCCTTCAGTTAAACAAAAACAATATCTTCCTGTAACAGAGTATTTCCTGGTCTGCCTAAAAGATGATCACACAGTTGCAACAATAAACACAAGTCAACTTGAAGGCAGAGAAATTAAAGGTGTGCATTCGCTGAAGTTTCAGGAGTCCAATAAAGAAAGGAGCTTCTATGTCAAAGCTGCCAAACCAGAAATGTGTCGGATTTACAGACTCAGAGAGAGCGGGGAGTCTTTAAATATTGAATATGAAATAAGTGGGAAGAGTCGGTGATGGGAGGCCTTCTTACCTTCACACGTGTCATCGCCTTCAGACATCAGCTCATCATCGGAGCAGATGTTCAGCACGTTAACCAGCATCTCAGTCACTGTGAAATCAGACCACAAACTTTCACAAATAAAACACTGTGCAGAAAACTTTCAAACTCCAGAACCTCCAGAGCCGGTTTGATCAGATAAAAAGCTCCCCATAAGACCTAATCACTCTGAAAACATTTGTGAACACTGATCTATGAAGTGAATTTTACTTTAAATTCAAACAAAAATGGCTCCAACCTTTCTCTCCGACAAAGGGCAGAGACCAGGTGAAGACGTCCATGAAGTTGGGCAGCCAGTAAGGGTGAGGGGAGCAGTTAAACTGCCGGATGTTCATCACATTGTTCTCGTATTTCAGCACCGCCGCTGAGGACAAAACAAACACATCAACATCTCCACATCCAAGGACTTTCTAACCCGTTGCCAAGGTTTCCATCCTCCCCTTCTCATACCTTTATTGTTGTACACGTCCAGGTAGTTGGGAGCAGAAAAGATTGTGATTAAAGACGGGAAGCCTGTTGTCTGACTTTTCCTGTACATTCGATACCTGAAAGACAGACACAAACACTTCAATCATGACGAAAGCATCATCTGAAACAGACTGCAGACAGTAGAAGCTATGACCAATCAGAGAGAGATCCGACTCACCCTGCATCCTGAGCTTCATGTGCTCGTATTACAGACAACAGGTTATTGTTCATCAAGAAGTCACATACTGCCGGGTAACTGAAAACACAAACAGGATTCATATGAGGAGGACATGAAGCTTCCCAAAGCTCAGACCTGCAACCATGCAAACCAAAGTGTTACAGGAGATGCAAATGGTGCTAAAATTAGGGCTTAATTAAGGTCGGGGCTTTGACACAGAAGGTGGGGGAGGCGCCGATCTGATCCACTCAAAGATGTCGACTCACTTCAGAAGATTATCGCTGCATGCCTTTTACACTCAGAGCCCACACGACACCGCAGCTACTTCTACACACAAAAAATACCCTGCAATTACTTTCCAATGTAAGAAACACTCTTCGAGGGAGTGTCCATCTTTCCTCTGCTGTACTGAAAGCGCACAGAACCATGTATGTTGTGCACTGTTACATCCCTAAATCTGACTTTTGCTTCAGTGCTTCTCTGAGGTTAAATTTAATTAATTTAATGTAAAATCTCTAAGAATAAACAGCAACATTTTTTTGCTGCTTCTGTGGTTCGGTTTCACCTTTCCTGCCATCGCGGCTGCTGTTTGGAGCTGTGAGCTAAACTAAAGTCAGAGGGTTATAATCACCAACACACTGAAGCTTTCTGAGCAGATTTCTCTCCTCTCCGACCTCCGTGTGGTGTCAACACTGCAAACTCATAACAAATATCAAGACAGAGCAGAGAACGCTAATATTTATTTTCAGTATCAGCGTGACAGCGGATTAAACCAGCGGTCACTTATCCAGAGATAAGCCATTGTTTGGAAAAGCTTTAATCAGCTCAGATTAACAGCTGTCCCAGCAGCAGAGGCTCGTACCTGTAGAAGAAAGAGCAGCCTCGGACACTGTTGTGGCAGAAGTGTTCCTGGGTCTTTTCTGAGCCGTAGTCCTCCCCCGGGTCCGACCACAGCAGGTCACACATGGGCCCGAACGCTGGAGGTTCCTTAAACCGGTCCAACTGCACACAAACAGAAGGAGCATCTGAACTCATCTGTTTTCCATCTTTCTGAAACTAAAATGTGAGAAATTAAAGTGATTTTTTATGCAGTCATGGCCAAAAGTTTTGGGAACGCACAAATATCAATCTCCACAAAGTCTGCTGCTTTAGTCTTTATGGGAACAGATCAGATGAGTCCCTCTTTGCCATGAAAATGAACTTAATCCAGTAAAAACCCATTTCTTCTGACTTTCAGCAACTAAAGGACCCGCTGACAGGCTAGAGGTCCCTCTGTCCTGCTGACTGAGTCAGCACAGCAGACTGGATGCTTTACAAAGAGGGTGGTACTTGAAATCATTGTTTGTCCTCTGGTAACCATGGTTACCAGCAGGGAAACGCATGCAGTCATCACTGCTTTGCATAGAAAGAGCTTCACAGGCGAGAATACTCCACCCAAATAACAATTTTTCAGTTTTGTTGTAAGAAGGCTTCAGGGCGCCCAAGAGAGTCCAGCAAGCTCCAGGACCGCCTCCTAAAGGTGATCCAGCTGTGGAATGGGGGTGCCACCAGGGTGGAGCTGGCGCAGAAACGGTGAGGCGAAGACCTTTGGAGGATGGCCTGGTGTCAAGAAGGACCGCACAGAAGCCGTTTCTCTCCAAGAAAAACATCAGGACAGACTGATGTTGTCCACAAAGTGTTGAGCATTCAGAAAAATGACAGTGTGGAGAACGTTCGTCCTGTGTCCTGCAGACAGTAAAGCATCCTGAGATGGTACCAGAACATCCTCAGAGCAGCTTCTCCTGACCATCCAGGAACAGTTTCAAGAAAAAAGCCTTTTCCGGCAGGATGGAGCACCGTGCCATGAGGAAAAGTGAGACCTGAGAGGCTCGGGGAACAAAACATCCACATCTTAGGTCCATGGCCAGGAAGCCCCCCAGGCCTTAATACCACTGAGAACTTGTGGACGAACAAAAACACACAAATTCTGACTCCAAGCATTGATGATGCAGCGATGGCTGCCATCAGTCAGGATTTGGCCCAAAAGTCGACTGACAGCAGCCAGGACAAATATTGACTCTTTGCTTAAACTCTAAGCCTTTGAAACTTATGAAATGTCTGTAATTATACTTCAGTTTGCCAAAGAAACATCTGACAGAAAAATTGAAAAAACAACAATTGTGTCATCCTCAAAACTTTTTGCCACGACTGAACATCTGGATCAGCAGTGAGACACACTCAGGGACTTCAGCAGCAGAGAAGGGGACGTTACTGTTCCATATTTCTATCTTAGGATATTTTATTCCGGCACTCCGCTCAACTGTGTTTGAGGCCCAGTTTTAACAACTGTTTGTAAGTAACAAACCCATCATCCTGTGCTTAACCAGCTGTGTGCAGCTTCTCCTTTGTCACCTGTTTACTATTCATGCCACTTCTCATATGAAGCAGCAGAGACATGCCTCCATGTCTCCTTCTCACCTTGCGTATGTCATCCAGACAGGTGATTTCAGGGCTCAGACCTCCGTGCACACAGAGGAACTGCTGGTTGAGGAGCGCAGCCAGAGGCAGGCAGTCGAACGCCTCCATGCAGGCGTCGTATACCTGCTCAGAGTACTTTATTTTACCTGGAGGACACACACACAGGTCAGATTACTGAACACCGCTGCTCTGAGAGATTAAACGGTTAGAAGACAAACAGAAGCCGAGCGGCACTCACACTCCTGCTTGAAGGTGAAGTACTCTGTGAGATGTCGGCACTCGTGGTTGCCTCTGAGGAGGAACAGGGTGTTGGGGTGGTTGATCTTCAGAGCCCACAGGTACAGTACACACTGAAAACACAAGAGAGGGTTAGTCCTACACCTCCAGCTGTTACAGGCAGCTTTCTGAGAGGTCAAAGCTCAATATTCAGTCACTCCTGAGGGAACTATCTGCCTCTTCAGCTGCTGAATGTTCCCCTGTGCAGCTCAAAAACCACATTTCCTCTGAAATAACTCACTTTAGTCATAATAATATACAACACAAATCTCAGAGGACATTTTCAGAATGAGGATATATCGTCATGTAGCTGAAATAAAGTCCTTTAAAGGTAGGGTAGGAGATCCTGGATTTTGAGTCCAGCGAAGCTGCATTTTGAAAATACACAGGTAAAAAGTCCCAACCCTTTTCTTCACTTTCCCCCGAAGCCACGCCTCTAGAGTACATGAACGCGGCCGAGCACGAAGGTGCACGAGCGCTGTTCTGACAGCAAGCATCGATCGTTGCCGTATTTAGTATTTAGTATTTAGTTTATGCTAACTATACGTTTAATAATGCTAAGTGCTAGCCAAGCTGGCTCTAGTTTAGCTTCCTGCCAAGCTTCTGGACGTGTAATTCGTTCACGGATCAGGGTACGTGCACAGGGGGAAGGAGGGGGAGGGAGGAGCAGGTTGCAGTTTGATAGACCGCATCAGAATCCAATCATTGTTAACGGTCCGTTCAGTATGATTGGATAGTGTTTTTCCTAGATTGTACGTTCTAGAGGCCACTAAAACGTTTCATATTTGTGTCAAAACTTTTAATTAATTGGTTGCAATGGGGGTGTAAAGAGTATTTCAAGCAATATGTAAAAAAAAAAGTTCCAGAAAAAGATCCCCTACCCCGCCTTTAAGATCTTAAACTGTAATAACTGTTATGTTGAAGGCAGCGTTGTGAGCACCAAAGTGCTCGTGGTGCCTCGTAGGCCCGCAGAAGGTAATTGAGTCTTCTAAAAATTATTCCATCGAGTCGAAGAGTAATCAGACAAGAAATTCTCCTGCGTTAATAACTATTCAAAAAAGAAACATTTACATCATGAACCAGCTTTTAGTCAGTTGTTTCTGGGTGATATGTCCCAAAAAACTTATTTTTCTCCAAACATTCCTCCTCCCATTGATAACAGAACTAAACAACAGAAGCTATTAGCTTTCTAGCTAACATCCAGCTGTGTTAACATCTGTTAGCTTCTCTCCTACTGTCTCTGCTTTCATAAACAGTTTTTTTAAAGCAGCTGAAATCCTAATAAAGCCACTTATTTCCTGTTTTATTGTCTGTTATCAGAAAACACAGTGACTCAGAAACAGAGAGTGAGATAACAGCAGTTAACCCGACACCTAAACCAGCAGTCGCTGATTTTACAGATACAACACGGT
Organism: Odontesthes bonariensis; assembly: GCF_027942865.1. NCBI lineage: Eukaryota > Metazoa > Chordata > Actinopteri > Atheriniformes > Atherinopsidae > Odontesthes > Odontesthes bonariensis. The sequence continues at coordinate 28,008,033 of NC_134527.1, forward strand.
CTGATAAAATGAGTCGTTTTTATTCTGGTTGGACTTTGATGTGAGTCAGAATATTAGTTCACATTAACAGCTTACAGGCTGAAAAGGTGTCTCTACCACCCAGCCCAAGCCTCAGCTTGTTTTCTGCTAGCGTCCTGCTCAGCTAACAAGCCGACAGATTTCCATTAAAATGCTAACGGGGAAATGTTCCCTTTGGTGTTTGTTCCGCTCAGTGGACTCGATATGTGAACTGGCTGCTTTCTGCTGAGATGCTGTAGCATTGACGTTGTGCTATTGTGCTAAGCTAACAAGCTTTAACAATAGACACACTGTACTGTATTTTCTCTTTTCTTTTCTTTAAAATGCTCCCAAAACTTTAGACATTTTTCCTCTTTTTCTCCAATTTTGCTCCTTGTTGTTTTCTCCGGTTTCCTCCATAAAATCAAATGCCCCAGGTGTCTTGCAGGCTGTACTTGGGGAATACACGTCCCGTGAAAAAATTAATGCTGATAAGCACCACTGGCTGTTTTCAGGTCAGTATGCAGTCCAGTCTGACGGCGTAATTATCTAATCGAGCCGATGTGATCATTGATCGGTACAAGATTGGAGATAAAAAACAGACTCTAGGGTGTAACCAGAGCTGAATGAACCTTCAGGATTGATTAACACTGGAGCTCAAACTGAGCTCTGTAACAGTCAGAGTCTGAATGAGAGTCCTGTCCAGCTTAAAACCATTCTTTTCATCAGGAAAACAGCTGTTCAGTGACTGAATATCCAAACAAGCCCACAGTTCTTTTCAGCCGCAGTGTTTCTGTGCCGCATCGAACCACCCGTTTAATCTTTAATTGTTATTTTCTGAAGGTGCTGACAATGAGTCAAATCTGACGAACTGCTCCATCAAACTCTACAGGACTGAACACGGACCACAGCTCGTCTCAGAGGTTTATCTCTGAGACGCTGTGGCTTTGTCATGACATTAAATGGAGTCTTTTTGTCATTCTGCCAGGTTGAAAACTGAGCCACGATACACTGTGATATTTACCATCTAAGATCAAATTAAAGACATGCACAACACCCACAAAGACACACAAGACAGCTTCAACATCAGCTGAAAATAGAAGGATGGATTAAACACAGACCTGCTCTGAATACCTGGATGCACTCACACAGCTGTCCTTGAATAACCAACAAATTAATATAAAACCATACTGTAATGTGTAATGTGAGACTTTATTATTGGGAGCTTCTTATCATTGACTCCCTGTTAAATTCAGAATAGAATATAAAGCGCTTAAAGGGGAAGGTCGGGTTTTTTTAAACCTGGACCTTATTTCTGGCATAAAATACGTTCATCTACTCACCGATAATAGTCTGGTGAAAGTCGACGTCCTTCGGAAGATATTTAGATCACTCGAGATCCGCGTATTTATCCATATAACAGGAGTGAACGGAGCATAGACCATACAGCCTCTAAATAAGGCATTAGCTGTCTTTATTACACCTATACTAAAAGACGAGTGAATGAATGAATGCGTACCATTGCACTGTTAGCTCATAGCTGCCGTGTTGTTGTTATCCGGGGCTTTCTACACACGCGTCTAGTGGGATAACGTCATCAAAATCTGATAAATATCCTCCAATGTTGCACAAAACTAGCAGCAGCAAACTCCGTGTGAAGTTAGCCGACTGTCACAGACGACGGAGTGAATGAGCTGTGCTCCAGCGGTGCGCGGCGATGACATCATCTCACTAGACGCGTGTGTAGAAAGCCCCCAATAAGCCCCCGATAGCCCCCAATAACAACAACACGGCAGCTCTGAACTAACAGTGCAATCGTACGCGTTCATTCATTCATTCTGTTAGAGATAGTTAGGGATGGCTCAGGTGACCCTGAAACATCCCATAGTTATGCTGCTATAGGACACTGCTGGGGCACCTCCCATGATGCACCTCTCCTCCGTCTGCTCTCTTAGCAATAATGTGATATGTACATAAGAGAGCCGTCATTAACATCAACTGGCCTGGTGTTATGATGCTTGTTGTCTCTTGAGTTACTATTTGCCCATTTAACCCTGTCATAACCTGTGTGTTTCCAGATCGGTTTTAAGATTCTTTCACTGGTTTTTAAGGCACTTAATGGTCTTAGTTAAAACCATTTATCTGCTTTGCTTTTGGTTTACGAGTCCCCTGTAGCCCTCAGGTCTTCAGACGCTGGTCTTTTATTCATTCCATCAGTTAGGAATAAAACAGCCTTCCGGAGGACCTGAGAGCCGCTGGGGGTGTTGATATTTTAAAAGCTAACTTAAGATGTAACTTTTTAGTAAAGCTTTGAATTTAATCTTGTTCATTTATATACTTTAGAATATTTTACTTGTATTTAGTTCTTACTTAATAATTTTACACAACTGTAAGAGCATGTGTAGATTTTTGTGTCCATGTGAGAGGCTGGTGTGGCTGTTTGACTCCATCTTGCTGTTTTTATAGCTCATGTAAAGCACTTTGTGCTACGTATTTTGTATGAAAAGTACTATACAAATAAGATTGATTGATTGATGAAGCAATAACTTGAACTCTGATTCAAGGCTTTGACATTTCGCGCTCAGGCTCTGGAAAACGTGTCACCCTGAAGACAAACTGTGACTTTATCTCAACTCAGAGAAGCATCAGCTGCTCCAAATTGTGTCTGAATGTGAAGTTTTGTGATGTTTGTCTCTGAGCCACAGCCAGGAAGAGTTCCAGGATGTCCAGTAATCCTGAACAAGGAAGCAGCCAATAAAAACTTCAGCACAAGGCTCACAAGGCTCCCTGCCAGCAGAGCGGTCAAAGACTCAGCCTGAGTGGGGAGGCTGCGAGCGTGGCATGTGTGTGTGTGGTTAACAGTGTTTGTGTGGGTGGTTGCAGTCAGGAGGGTGCGGAGGCCAACAGTACGTCTTTTATTTCTGATGAATACCCTCTGCAACTCTGTGCAGGTTTCCGCTGCTCCCCAAAAGTAAAGAAACACTTTTAAAATCACCTTTAACGCAAAGCAAGTCAACACAAAGCTCGTGTCCCACCTTCAGTAGCGAAAACGGATGATTAGTGAACAACAGGAGCGTAAACTGAGTATAGTTTACGGCAAGAAGGCCTAAAGGCTCAGAGACTGTGCATGAAGGTAGTGAAAAACAGATCAACCACAAAGAGGCTCGAAACACTGAGATGTGTCTGTTTCAGCTTGGAAAAAGGAAGATGTCAGAGTAGTTCTGTTACATCAAGTTTGTACAAAAACTGACTCAAGCCCCTTGTGGCTGAAAGATAAAAACAAACATCTGCTGGAGTTTTATTTCAGAGAAACTAACTCTTCTTCCTTAAGCTAAACATGAGCAGATGAAGCCCCACAAATGAGTGAATACGTCTCCTACCTCGATGCTGAAGTAACCTCGGTCCACGTAGTCTCCGAGGAACAGATAGCGGGTGTTGCTGGGGGACCCGCCCACCTCGAAAAGCTTCATCAGGTCAAAGAACTGGCCGTGGACGTCTCCACACACTGAACACACAAACACAAGCTGGTTCAGATCCTTCAGACAGTCAGTAAAGATCATCAGAGGTGCTCAAAAGAGGGAAGTAAATAAAAATCCCTGTTAAGTGTTTTTCCCCGTTAACGTGTCCATTTAATGTCTTTTTTAACAAACCAAAGGATCCCATTCCTGTCACCTCAGACTTTTATGTATTACAAGCTTTGACAACACATTTGTAGCTCCATGATAGTAAAGTCCAACCAGAGGGGGAAGAGTTTGATTTGCATATCCACAGATCCATTTCTATCTGCTGAGGTAAAGGTGTAAAGTTACTTCAAAGCCATTTTAAGCCTAAGATTTATTACTCTCATGGAGAAAACTGGTCTAGATCTACTTTTAAAGAAAGAACAGACCCTAGTTTTATTGCTGCTTTGAGAGGAAATATAACTGCATATGTAAAGGGGAAACTTCATCATCATAAAATGGACCTGCAGAGAATGTGGAAGAATCAGTTTTTGCTCCAAAGTGAAAGTGATAAAAGACGAAATCCTTGCTCTTTTTTTGGTTAATTTTACAGAAGATCCCGTAAACCTAAAGGATTAATAAATCTTTATGACCAGTGGTTTGTAAAATGGCCGTAATCTTTGATTTTAAGACATTTTAAAAACTCCAAAGATAATACTGGCACTGTTTTTTCTTTTTCTCCTTTAACACTAACACTAACCAATCAGAGTACCCCTGCCTCTGATTGGTTAGTGTAAAGCCTGGTTTATAGTCGGTAACGCAAGACGCAAAGCAAGACGCAAGAAGAAACGCAAGCCCTTGCGCGGTTGCAAGCCCCCCATTGCGAGCTTGCGTGTGTCACCTCAATTTTCTAAACTTCACGCAAGAAAAGACGCAAGCCTACTACTTGAAAACGACATACTCATCGATCAGACAGTATGCAGAGCGTTTACACACAGTGCACTTCACTCCTGCCCGAGCCGAAATCAGCCAGCCTGAAAAGCTGATTTCCCTTAAGCTATAAACTCTGTAAATATAGAACTTTAGCAACATTTGAAACATTTTCAGGCGAGAAAGTAGTCGTTTAGACCCCCAAGGTGTTGAAAATCTGACAAAATACCGGCTAGTTACAAGAAGAAGAAGCATGAATCACTCGAAGAGGTCCTGGCGGTGAATTTCCTTTCATCATAGTAGGCTTGTCATTGAAAAAACCCGCTACTCCACCTACTCTCCTGGCAGTGAATCGCCATGCAGCACACGCAAGCGCCGGCAAAGCTAAATGAAGTATAAACGTCTCGAGCCATTAACATACGTGCAAGACGCAAGCGCAAGGGCAGTTAAAAGAAGTATAACTCAGCCTTTAGTGTTAAAATGTTTTGGGAGAGAAGGGAGAGAAAATAGCGCCAAGCGATTGTGAGGTCTTTACTTTTTCCTACACAAAGATTTTGTGATGCAAATGTATTAGTCTTTTGAACACATAGTGTTTTTTTTGTGGCCCCAGTCAACTAGCCGGACAACCTTCGTCAACGCCAAAACGAGGCTCACAGGACACAGCAGGGGGTAAGAAAATGGTCATAAATGATATTGCTAATATGGGATGTCATACAGCTTCATGTCAAAAGAGGCGAACTATCCCTTTAACATGTGCCTTTAGAGAACCACAGTTGGGAGTCTGCAGCTGGAAATCAGACAGCTGGATCCCAGGACCGCATGTCAAAGTGTCCTTCAGCAAGAAGCTGAACCCCACGTTGCCTCTAATGTCTCCATCAGTGTGCAAATGTGTGTGATAGAAGCCTAAGACGTGCTGTGAGAGTGTGTGAATGTGGCTTGCAATGTAAAAGTACTTTGAGAGGTCATAAGCACAGTCCATTTATCATATAATCATCCAAATAATGTTTGTAACAACAATAATAATAATTCAATAATACTATATTAATCCTCAAAGGGAAAGTATATTGCTGCAGTATTCATTATCACTATGCTATCGTTATAAATATATACACACACACATATACATATATATATATATATATATATATTTATATATTTATTAGGGCTGTCAATCAATTAAAATATTTAATCGCGATTAATCCATAGATTGTCCATAGTTAAGGCATGATTAATCACAAAATATGTGTTTTAATATACATCTTAATATGTTCTAAATGCACCATAAATAGATTTTTTTAATACTCTTATCAACATGGTGGCAGACAAATATGCTTGACTTGTTATTAGCTCTGATATATATACACACAATCACCAGTCTAGTTTTTAAACGTTGTTTTACACATCCGCTGGAGTCGACCTCTGCGATGGTGACGATAAAAACACTAATGGCGTGTTTCCCACTAGCACGCCGTACCTGCAACCGGGACGATTTTTCGTATCACCTCAGCCCTGGTTCCAAGCGGGCCGCAGCGTTACTAAAACGTGACGTCAGCCGACTGCCTTCCACTGATTGGGCGATGAGTGTCGTCACTGGAAGCGTCATAACGCGGATAATAAAAGCTAGCGTTAGCAACCGTTAGCTTACGTCCAAACCTCTTCTTTTTTAAGCTCCTAACAAAACTCTCCGGTACTTTTCAATACTGTTTTGTCTGGGGGCCAGGAGTCTTCTCTGGCTCTCTTCTCTTGCCTTCTGTGCGACAAAAAGCCACAGGGTGAGCAGCAACACGAGCGCCTCGATGTCCTCAATGCTATCCTCCTCGTAAGTTGTTGTTGTTGTTGTTGTTGTTGTTCTGGTCACGCAGCTGTGTTACGACGACCCCGCCCACGTCGAGGAGCCACGAAGTGTAATGGAAACACAACCGTGGCGAGCCGTGTAGAGCTAGTGGAAAAGCGCCATAATATACATCTATGAAGAGTGACTGGATCTTATTTCTGGCATAAAATACCTTCATCTACTCACCGATAACAGTTTGGTGAAAGTCGGCGTCCTTCGGAAAATATCGAGATCACTCGAGATCCGCATATATCCATATAACAGGACTGAACGGGGCATAGACAACACAGCCTCCAAAAAAAGGCATTAGCTGTCTTTATTTCACTAATACTTTAAGACGAATGAATGAATGAACGCGTACTATTGCACTGTTAGCTCATAGCAGCCGTGTTGTTGTTATCCGGGGGCTTATAAGAAGCTTTCTACACACGCGTCTAGTGGGATGACTTAATCGACGCATGCTTTCATTTGCTATTTGATGCTTTAGTCATCAGGTGGGTACTTCCGTTCAACAAAAACTCTTCCTGGTTGATTTCAGGCGTGGAAACTTTTAGTGTTAGAAAGTGGAACGTTAGCCAGGGACCTTTACCTGATATGGGTCTTCAATATTAGAAATCACCAATTTACCACCTGGTCTTTCAAGTGCCTGTCATAAAGTGTCACATTTAAACGATGGCTAATGACGTCTGGAAATGTCTCGTTTGTTCAGTTTAACCCAAAGTTTTCTGTGATGATGACAAGGAGGAGCGTGAAGCCCCTGCAGCTCTGGATCTGATGATGGTTTGCTTGGATAGTTTAACAAGATTTTACAAAGAGAAGGAAATAATCCCAACAGAGTTGATCTTTTAACTGGACAAAGTTTGAAGAACTAAAACAGAACAGAGGACAGTGGAAAAGGAGATAAAAATAGTTGGAGGGTGTGAGTGTGGAGGGATGGATCTCTAAGCTGAGCCACATGTCAGGAAGGTCAGCTGTGGAAATAGACTGATGGATCTGTTTCCAGAAAGTCCCGACTCACTCACACTGCCTCCGAATGACCTCAGCTGGCGGGGAAATCCACCGCCACGGTTGGGGGTTTACCTGTGATGGGAGCTTCCACTTCCAGCATGCATTTCTCCTGGCGCAGGATGCTGGCGCCCTCGTTGATGATCCGCAGGGCCGTCTCCTCCTCCAGCCGACCCTCCTTCACCAAATGGGCCTTCAGCACCTCCAAGCTGGGCCTCCCATCAACATACAGGTCTTTGACCGACAGGCGAGTACCGGGAGGATATGGCACCGCTGCAAACACGAGGAAACAGGCGGGTGAGATGTGACGTCACCAGCACAAACACAGAGATAAAGCCGAGGTTCACTGCGTGGACAGAAAGGAACGACCACTTCCTGTTCCAAAGTTTTTGCCTTACAGAGGCAGGAACAATGATGCTGTGCAGCTTTTATCCAAACGGCTTTCTGTTTTTACCTTTTTTGGTTGTCACAACACCAGATATCTGAAACATCAGGCAGGCTATTGAAAAAATATCTTTTCTGGTATTCAGATTCAAACATAGAGCTAATTTAATATATTTTCTACATTCAACATAAGTTTTTAATGACTTCCATTCTGTCATGTTTTCATGGTGAACTAAGATGTCTGAAACGTGTCTGATTCTCGGCTCTGCAGGGGAGATTTCATCAGTAAAGTGCTCTCAATAAGGACACGAACACAGAGTAGTCGACCACAGCGTCCTCCCTGCAGACAGTGCCTGTACGGCCGATTCTGGGTCAAAGATTAAACAAGTGCATGCACAACCTGCATGAGGCATAAATGGGCGAATGAACAGTGGACGACAAAATAATGTGGAAGAAAATCCCAAATTCAATCTCTTAAAGAGCATTTGGCCAGAAGAGTCTGTAGATCTCAGGTAGCCAATCATTCTTCTTTAGGGCTGGGTAAAAAAAAATCGATTAAATCGATTTTGGATCGATTTCATTTAAAATTTGCATAATCGATTTGTAGGGCATAAGATCGATTTTTTTTTTTTTTTTTTTTTTTTTTCATGAATGATTTTTTTCGTGAAGTTACTGGTTCCAATCCACACGGCTACGGTAAGAACCATGTGTTCCCCAGTCCAAGCAGTCATCAACCCACTAATTCTGGGCACCTGTAATTATACCTAGAACTAAGTTAGCTACCATAAAAGAAGTGCTCCCCCAAGTGGCTAAATCTAAAACTACACTAAAACCTACCTATAGGTGAGACTAAAATGGCTCCTACAAATGTATTTAATTAAGTAGGCTGTCACGTTGAATATAGTGTAAAATCTTGCTAATACTTCTTTCCACTGGGTGGCTTCAGGTGTTACTAATATAATGTAACAATCTGTTAACACTGTCAAGCCACAGCCCTTTGAAATATTGATGTCAAAATGCAACATTTTGAGGTTAAATCCTGGCGCCAAGAGAAGCAGATGGAACCGATTCGGATCGAATCGAATCGGATCGAATCGAAATTAATCGATTTAAAGCCCTAAGAATCGAAATCGAATCGATCCAGGAACTTGGCGGTGATACCCAGCCCTATTCTTCTTTATTTTGGGTCCGCCCAAAAGCACCAACTCTCTGGAGTCATTGTACAGAACTATTAATTATATTTGGGATAAAAACGACGTTTCAAAAAGCAGAAAAGCTTTTTGGGGCTCCAAACTCAACATCTGCAAATAATAAAATAAAATACTTGTTTTTCATTTACGAAGAAAAGTCTCAAACCAGAGGACTGGTGGGATATCATTTATCACCTTTTCTTTGAGGCTTCAAGGAGCTAAATTTAAAAAACGTATATAAGCACCAAGACGCCCTTCGTTTGTCTAATATTGATTTCTGAATGTTTTTCCTGGTTTTGATTTCCTCTTTTCTTTTTTATGTTGTACTGTACACAAAACTAAAAACAAAAAAAAGTGAATAAGCTGGATGGAAACCAAACATCCGTCAGGCAGCAAAAATATAGTTTTCCAATTTGACCCCTTCATCGTTCCTGCTTTAACTTTCTAATATCTCCTTTTGCAAAACTGGAGCTGGAAATCTGTTGGATAAATAACTGAAACATGATAAATAAGTGTCAAGAAAGATGTAAACAAGCAAGCAACAAGCAACTTAAGAGGCAATAACACCCCAAAATAAATAATATTCAGCATCTTCCATTAAAGGAAAATACAGATGTCACCAAATGTATTTACAGTGCTGGATGATGCACTCAGATTGAAACAGATCCAAATACGAACAGAACAATAGAACAGTTACAGCCAACCTTCAGGATGGAAAACGATTATTTCTTCAAATCTGTAAACAATCTAAAAATTGTTTAAATGACATTTTAGGTAAACAGAATGAGCACATATTGGTCTCATTTTCTGTTGTTTAATCACTGTAAACTGAATAACTTTTTAAAAGTGGACACAGCAGTCATGAAACCTTCATTTTACAGAAAGATGCCATCAAATTAAATGGCTTATTGAAGAGTTAATTTCCAATTTGGATCACATCTTCTCTTTGAGAGCATCATTCAGGATAAGAACAAGTCCAACTTGTCAGATTTCAGACACGAGCGGCCGTCTCTCTTTGGAGGCTGGAGGAGCACCGTCACCGGAGTTTCATGAGTTTTTATAAATGTTTCAGATCTTAAAGGGCTCAGCTCCTCCTCCGCTGTGTCACTTTATTAACTTTTGCTCAGAGGAATCCATAAAATCCACAAGAACATCTTCCACTACAGACTGATCCATGACTTTGCCTGATGACACAAAGAGCTGGACTGAAAAAACCAAATGTCTATTGATTTTATGTCTGTATTCATTTGATTCACGTCTGTGGTGTTGTGATATTTTACTGCTGTAACTTTTTAAATGAAACCTGCCAAGGGACAGCAGATGTAAATTAGCTTAAAGCCAACTGTGGTACAATGCATCAAATGGTGGCATTTATATTGAATATTCTTCATGGTCCCTTTTTAATTTAAAAGAAATAAACAATTGAGGTTGTTTATTTCTTTTATATTAAATTAATGATTCAGATTTGACCCACTCCGATCCCGTTATTTACGCCCCACTTTTATTGGTACTTTACAATAAAGTTAAATCACAGATATACCAGTTTTCTCTGAAGAACAGATCACGGTAGGCCCTGATCTGTTAATGTCCATTAAATTAAAAATAAATCTAGTATCACTGATGATCTATTTCTGAGTCAGCTTCCAAAGCGAAGACCATTTACAAGGAGTTAGTTTTCAAAATTCAGGATACGACAGTGTGTCGAGGCTTGAACAGACACCTCAGGAGCGCAGTCTAACTCCTGGAGTAAATACCAAACACCTTAACTCCTGGAAATATCCACAGGTTCACCAAAAGATCTGTGAGACCAACAGGAGGAGGTAGTGCCACAGCCCAATTTAAAAAAAAAAAAAAAAAAAAAAAAAAAAAGGAAAAACATTTATTTTTCTTTATATGGAAAAAGAAAGAGAAAGAGAGAGAAAGAGAGAGAGAGAGAGAGAGAGAGAGAGAGAGAGAGAGAGAGAGAGAGAGAGAGAGAATGAATGTACAGACCAGCAGATTTGTCTGCAAATATCAGGCCCAAACTGAGGAATGGACCCGACACACTGTAGATATGAAATCTGACACACCTTACTTTCATGGGCGGCTTGGTTCAGAGAGAGAAGAAGCGTCACTCTGATGTGTGCCACGAGCAGCTTTGAAACCTGAACCGTCACAGCGGAGCAAATCTGAGGATTTTACAACCATCGGGGTCTGAGTGTAACCCGAAGACGCCCAACCAGTCTTTATCGTGTGTGTTGTTGTTGCTGTGCTAGCTGTGTTAGCATCCAGGGAATCACTGATGTGAACCGGCTGCCGTGCAGACGCCACTCACTCTTTATTATGCTGTGGACCCACACTGACACTCATCACTCATTTTGTTTAAATGCTGGAATCCACTTTGACTAAATGTGAGATGTGCAGAAAAACCTTAAAGCTCCTTTAGATCAAACCAAAGAGACACCTGCAGCTGGTTCTCCACGCTGTGCAGAATGTGGCGCTAATCTATTTACAGGATTCAATCAGATGAAGTGGACGGCCACGTAGATTACAGACAGAAACAAAGCAGTTTGTATGTGGTCACACCATTGTTGGCTTAAAGGATAAGACTGTTTTTTTGACATTGGGCCCTTGATTTCACATTATAACATGATGTTCTACTCACCCCTGCTTGTTGTTGGTAATTTGGAGCTGTTCCGAAGATATTCGCGAGGCGTCTGGCTGCTCTCTTGAGATATTCGGCCATGAAACGGTTTCCTATGGGCAAGCTTATACAGGCACAAACTATGCTGTTTATAATTTATTAATTACTGTACACTAGCACTGATAACGTGGAGATGCGTCGCTTACTTAAAAAAATCCGGGTTACTAATTTTGAATTTTAGCCGAATGAATAAATAGGCAGCAGGTCTGTGGGCTGTCTGTGGCAGTAGCACGACGAGGACGTCAGTAACACCCACTTTACGACAAAAAAAAAAATCAAAATTACAGTAACCCGGATTTTTTTAAGTAAGCGACGCACCTCCACGTTATCAGTGCTAATGTACAGTAATTAATAAATTATAAACAGCATAGTTTGTGCCTGTATAAGCTTGCCCATAGGAAACCGTTTCATGGCCGAATATCTCAAGAGAGCAGCCAGACGCCTCTCGAATATCTTCGGAACAGCTCCAAATGACCAACAACAAGCAGGGGTGAGTAGAACATCATGTTATAATGTGAAATCAAGGGCCCAATGTCAAAAAACCGGTCTTATCCTTTAACACAGAGCTGGGCAAAAAAAAAAAAGATTTTATCAAATAATTCAACTTTGTGGTTTTTAAAGAAAAAGTATTTTTTTCTATAACTTCTACTGCTGTTGCTCCCCCTGGGCTTCCGTAGGGAAAGGCCCAGTCTTTTCTGTGGTTTGGAACCAGTTTGGTTTTTCCAGAGTCAGACCTGGAACAAACCACGGATGTCAAGAGACCGCCTCCGAGCACCAACACCGCTACAAAGCAAGTAACGTTAGTGGAATCATTTTCAGTGTGTCCGTATGACAGGGAGGGGACCCGGTGAGAAGACAATACAGATGCAGTCTCCGTGCATGTTGCTAAAGGTATGTTGGACATTTATACTGTGACAAGTTGGGCTTTATCCACAGGATGAACACTTTGGACCCCGGGTATGTGCTACCAAGCAGGAAGTATTTAGAGGAAGTAGTTGTGTTTCCGTACAAGCGTAACGTGTTTTTGAAACATCATCCAATCGAGCACGTTAAAGTTACGTAAAACTGACACTTTTACCTACGTTCTGAAGATAGTTTGAAGGTGCACTGTGTCACTATTCAGGATGTGTGGTATTTTCTGAGATGTGTTCAGAAAAGTAAGTTTTCAGTTTAAACTCAAAGGGAAACTCAGTTAATCTCCCAGAGGAAAAAGTCTCTTTGCTGTCATTCATTTTATTGTCCAAATAAAAACAATCGATTGAAACGAAATGTCGAAGCCTATGTAAGCCCTATGTTTTAATTGAATTTTTTTTAAACTTGCATGAGATCTGCAGAAAAAAAACAAATGACCTGCAGCTGGTTCTCCTCGCCGTGCAGACCGGATGGAAACCATTTACAGGTCTCACAAGATAAACTGGACGACCTCGTAGATTAAAACCGTAACCAAAGCAGAGTTTATGATGACATATTGTTTGTTTAACATCTAAATTTGTGTTAAGCTTGAGGATATGGTCAGGCAGAACGGACGGGAAGAGGCAGCGATGAAAAATTAGCTTTAACATTAAAATCGAGCTCCACCTCCAGGGTTTCAAATGTGACGATATCTTCTGTTTCACCTCAGAGAAAAGGATGAGGACGCTGATCCTCCTGCTTCAATAGGCTCTTAGGAAAACTTAGCCTACTTAATTCCTGCTCTAAAACTAATTATTGGGGGGAAAAGGGGGGTTCTAATAATCAGGATAGTTCTACAAAGCCTTCACGTTTTAGTGAGAATCTTATCAGTTCAGTAATAAATCCAAACTCAAAGTAGTCACCAATCTCAGTGGACGGTAACGAAGGAAGCGGTGCCAGAAAGTTTCCCAACAGGACGAGTGTCACAGTGTTTCCTGTCCTCAAAAACAGATGTGGGGAAAAGCGGGTCAGAAACCGTTGGGTTCTGCTCTTCCTTTCAGAGTCTGATGAAAACCATAAACTAAGAAACATTTCCCTCATTAAAGCACTAAAAAGGCTTTCAAAGCCGACAGATAAACGTGCATCAAACTAGAAAATCCTTTGTGGGTCCTACGTGGTCACAACCTGACACAAAACATTTCAGTCTAGCACACACACACACACACACACAGTGGTCTACTTTAGTGTGCTGCTCTGAAACCAAACCAGGTCGCACACATTCAGCCAATCACAAAAGCTCTGCTGAACTGGTTCATCATCAGCAGCAGAGTGGAAACCAGCCACGATCAACCCTACAACTGTGAGGCAGGCCTCGAGCTTCTGATGAGGAAAACCACAGCTGTGAGGAAAAGGCTTCACCGACCGCAGGAGGAAGAGGCAGTCAAATAATCAACGGCACGAGAGCCAGTAGAACACTTCATAATGAACCTCCACCTGCAGAGTAAATAATGAGAGATAGTATTTAATCCTGCTGTTTAATTTGGCTCTTTACTTGTTGTTGAACTCTGTCCCTGTTGGACGCAGCGCAGTCAGATATAAGCAAAACAACGTGTGATTCCTGCCCGATTCACTTCTTTATCTGCAGCTCTGCACAAACACAGCAATTCCAAACAGTCCAACAGCTCCTGCGCTGCAGCACATCCCGGGCGGAGGCTAGCTCTGAATCCAGAAACTTGGCTTTGGTTTCAGCTGGTGGTGTTTGAAGTGTCTGACTGTGGTTCAGGAAGCTCATTTTAGTCTTGAAGTCATTGACTTTTTTTAAGCATACCTGCACAGTCATTCAGCCAGCACAGAGGACAGCTCATTTAGGTTGTAGCCTCTTTTCTAGGTATCATCTGTGTTTTAGCAACATTTCACCAGCAACTTTACTCATTTTAGAATTGATCCAGGAAGTTAGGTTGTGAGTTTAGTGTGTAACATTCACTGCTGCTGTCAGAGCAGTTACTTCCTCTTTTTTAAACTCTGACCACAATGCAACCTCTACAGATACAGCTCCACATTGATAAACTCTGCAGAGGCCGCGGTGTAAAGCTTCGCTGTTGGTCACTGAGGTCCGACAAAGTGACATCACAGTGTGTATATGAGCCTTCACAGTGATTCCCAGATGGCAAAGAGGTTGTGTTGGGAGGTTTCAGCAAAATCCGAAGGACTTCAGCAGCTAGTTGCCATGGTGGAGTTTAAAACAAAAAAATAATAATAAAAGCTGCGCGGCGAGAGCGTTGAGAGCGTTGCACCATGATTTCATCTCAGCTCCCGTGTTAAGAGTTTAAGCCATGGTTTGAACAGCTGCATGACATCTTAAGTTTCGCCTTGTTGCCTGTTCTTCTATCAGGGAATTGGATCGAAGCAAAAAATACTCATCATGCTGACCACACATGAGCAACAACACACCTATAACCAGAAGCTTTGGAGTTTCTGTCATGTTTCAAAGACATTCAGAGTAAAACTGACCTGTTTTGATGAGGATTTAATTTTAATTTCTGTGCTAAATGAAGCAGGTTTATGGGTAACTTTCATGTTAGTGGTTAGTTCTCATGGCAATGCATTTAAGCAGCACACCGCATTTGGCACTCATTGCGGGTCATTTACACTAATTTTAAGCTTTGGGCGTGTCATATTACGCCGTTCAAATGTTATGTCAAATGGTTAGTGCAAAGGTACAGGGCAGCAGGTCATTTCCTCAAAATACGTAGCGTAAAATGACACGTAAATAACACGCTAAATGACTTGGCGTGCAATAACCACGCCTTTTTTACGAGACCAGGTTGAATAAACACACACACACACACAGGCAACAAACCAGTTCAGAAACACACACACAATGCAGTGAGTGTGAAACCAGCATAATGGTAAAGTATTTAAACTTTATGGTAAAAATACACAGTTTAACTGACTGTTTATCCAACACCATGTTGGATTGGTCCAACAGACATGTTAAAGTGTCTCTTTACATGTTTAGATCGTGAACTCTTTAATGGATGTTAATACTTAGTTTCAATCAAAAAAAGGGGCCATTTTAAAGACATGCTATGCAACTTTTTCATAGTCATAAAATTGCTTGGCAATTATCAGTTTGCTTGGCTGACCCGTTCCGATGAAAACAGTGACATTTCCATCTCCATCTGGTGGCCCTAGCCCGAAACAGCGCTTGCAACTTTGCCTGTGGCGCCGCGTGCTTTGTTTAGCTCTGGAAGTCTCGCGACACACGAGAGCCGAGAACTACTGCTTCACGGCAGGTCGTAAAGGGCTCTGAGCCGAGCCAGGTAGCCTGATACAATTTACAATTCATTCTTTGCTTTTATACTGCTTTGATAATTACTTTTACTACATACCTTTGAAGACATCGCGAACCTCCGTCGTCTTCTCCAACTCTCTGCCAGTGTCTTGAAAAATAAACCGTAAATTGCCTCTGGTGGGTTTACGACAGTCTGGCTAGACTGTCGCCTATTTTCTACGGAGCTCCCCCTACAGCTTTGGGGTGTGTATTGCATGGTAAACAAACCCCGTATTACTGAGCCCTGCTTTAAGGAGAAAAAAACAAAAAAAAAAAAAACAAACTGTAAATCTGTTTATTGACCCTTTTCTACATTCCCCTTGTGGTTTATGAGCAGGGATCGTGCAGGATCAATACGGACATCACGATTATTCACCGATTTTAGTGAAAACAAAAGTTTTTATTCCACTTTTCTGTAAACGGGGCCCTGATTTCGCTTTGTGTTTAAACAACTCAAACCTGTAGAAAACAGAGTCGGTGCTGGTTGATGTTGGACCGTTCACGTTAACAACCATTGGACGGCTTTTCTTGGCCTTCATGCAGTTTGTTTTCAGACGCTTCAGTAACTCTGCAGCTCTCTCTGCAGATGATCTGTTCTTGGTTAACATCACTCGCTCTAAATCCAAAGGATTATCAAACAACAGATGATGATCAGCTCTTTGGTTTCTGCTTGCACGCCCTTCTCTCTGTTCCTGTAGATCTGTCCTTGTGTCGCTACAAGTCCAAACTTCATCCAGGAAGCATCTAGAACAGCTGTGATCATTTTGAATATCAAACAATCGTGTCCGTTTAATTCAAATTTGATTAATTGTGCAGCCGTCCTTATCAGTAGAAAAATTCTATGATTCACACATGCCAGATGAGGTGGATCGGCCCAGCGTCAGTGTGTGTTCACACACATCAAGCCGGAGTCACATAATCAGCTGCATGATGACAGCGTCGTTCGTGAAAGCAGCAAAGTTTACCCAAACAGAAGGTTTCTCTAACCTCAGAAGTGGATAAGCTGTGGATCAACCTCAACCTGTAGTTTCACACATGACTCAACAACCTCATATATGTCCAGGCTTGACGGGAATGTGTAAAAAACTTTGTACTGTTATTAATCTACCACCTCAACCCTATCCCCTTTTCCCACTGAGTCATCACTCCACCCTTACTGACATCTCAGTGAGGTGTATCACTTAAGCTAACGCTTACAGTGTATTCACACCAAAGGTAATGTGTTTAAACAGGCTCTTTAAACAGTATGCCCACTAAAACAAGACGATTAAATCTTTACCCATCATCCGGAGAAGTGAGTTGATCCTCAGAGCTCTGAGGGCCACAGCAAACATGAAACTGGAGTTATTTGTTATGTTTCAGACCCTCCATTAGAAACCTTACAGCCTGTAAAACTCAGAAAAATTTAGCTGTGATCACCCTTTCAGCTTCGTGTGCAGAACACTCAGTAAAAATTAGCACGTATGGATGTTGTATTCCCATATATGCTGATCAGACTGGTGGTGATTAATATCCTCATAATTTGACTGTTATATAATATTCAAATTACTATGTAATAGACAAGAGACTGAACGATGATCAAACACTTTCACTTTGTACTCAAAAGCCTCAAGAGTTAATGTTTTTTCCCCCCTTTTTACTCGTGTAAAAAGGATTTTAGAAACTTTTCTGTTGCTCCTACATTCTGGACGACTGATTCTGTAAAACTGTTAGCATCATCTATCACTTTATAATCATGTGACTCAACATTTGGTTTGTGAACACTGAATGAAAACAAGCAGGAGCCCAGAGCTGAGGTAGGCGTGGAGCTCCGTCCTGTGACCCACAACAGGACACTGAACCTGCTCATCCTCAGGTCCAGCTCCATCAATCATGAATGAAGACACAATCATTACACATGGAAGCCAATGCAAACAGCCCAACTGATTCAGTTACCATCTGTAACTAAGCCAAAAGACCAAAGCAGCCAGAACAGATCCATGAGTGTGTTCACACACACAAAGAATGCTGCGAACTGCTGAGATGTCGAAACATGTCAGAAAACGGACAGCTCCAGCTATCAGAGGCGCAATAAAACAGGAATATATGTAAACAGATTCCGTCAGGTGTTTAAAAGATGATCAGTTTGATATCAAACTCAAATAATGTGAGCATATAACTCCAGCATGAAATTATTTAACTGGTTTAAACTGCTTTGGTGCCTGCTCTGGAAAGCAGATGTGAGTAATCATCTGTATTGTCAGACATTTCATTGATTAGACAGCTGCTGTGATAGGAAAAGGTGTGGGCAACAATCATTAACTCATACACTGCATTTTAAGTCTTTAAGAAAAATCTCATATTCATCAATATTTTAACCTGTCAGGTATTTTTCTTTGAGTTTCAACTGACTGTTCTGTCTATAAAAGGTTAGAAAAAAGTAGAAATTGTCTTGTAGTGTCTGTTGTTATAGAAACAGGCTGCAGCTGAATGAGCAGGTAAAGCCAATCGACTTCCTGAGCCGCCTGCAGCCTTAAGATGGCAGATTTAATGATAAGACGCTCTCTTAAGCCTTTCTAACCCACTGAGCCTATCATACCTGACCATCCCTGACACGCAACCTGCTGCCTCTCTGGACGCCACAAATTAGAACCATTTTATTTTCCAGTTCCAAGACTGAAGTAACCACCTAAATCAAATTTGTTGTGTGTGAAATGTCAAAGAAATTACAAGAAAACTGACAAATGGTTTGAGACAAGTGAAGTTTTAACTTGTTTTTTTTTTAAACTAATAAAGAACTGTGCGTTTTGATTCTTTAAGAGTCCATCTGTGTCCAAAGGGGCTGATTTCTAATAAAGACGTGAAGGAAAATGAATGGTTTTATCAACCAGTTGAAATTGGTTTATTTACTTTATTGTGATGGATTAAGTTGTGTATTTATCCACATCAAAATTCCCATAACCTAGGGGAAATTTAACGCTTTCCAAAGCCTTTTAATGGACCAGAATTCAAGGATTTTTAAGACATGCAGACCCCGTATTTCAGCCTTACAAGCCATTACAGTGTTTAAAGTAATTTCCACAAACAGCTGTTGGCAGGTGAAGTGTTTTATATCCAGACTAATTTAACACACATTCAGTCTAAAACTGCAGGCAGTATTTACACCCTCGAGGCGCTTGGTTATCGGCCACATGAAGCCACATGCCTGCAGTTTTGCTCCAAAAACAGAAGCCATTTGTCCGGGTGAACCTGAACCTGTGTGCCTTCAAGGCAGGATGTCAAACATCTGGCGCTCTGGACAGCTAAGCTAAGGCTAACTCATTAGCTGCGGCTGGATTGATTACCTGGCTGATTGATAAACCTGGCGGCCTCTTTCCGCTCTGAGTGGGCAGTCAGCTTGATGCAACAGCCCTGAGTAAATGAGCCGTTGGCGGGGCTGGCTAGTTTAACATCCCGCTGCTCCGCTTACACTTAGCTCCTCAGTTAGCCCCCGCTGACTTCCTGACCCTGAGGGGAAATTACAGAAATAAATGCCACGTACCTTTGATGGGTCGTTCAACGGTGGAGAGTTTGTTTTGGTCTTTGGCCGACATTCTCCCTCCCTTTGGGCAGCAGGCGAAGAAGGAGCAAAATTCCGGACCAAACTTGACAAATTCCTTCCTAGCTAGCAGGCTAGCTGGGCTGAGCTAGCCGCGCTAGCTAGTGATGTGGCTCGGGGCAGCAGACAGGGCAACCGGACTCGGCTTCCAGGCTGAGCTGGACTGAACCCTGACGGGGAAGGGAGCAGGGAGGGAGGGAGTGTCTTTATCCAGCGAATTCAAGCTGCTCCTCCGCGCTGCGCTCTGCGGTGAAGTGACGCCGAGCCGCTGTCACTGTGTTGGATGAATCGATGGTCCAGGAAGCGGCCCGGGCAGCGCCGATCACAGGCTCCAGAAGCACCGCGCGGCTCGTCAGATCATATCCCGACTTTATCCCTTTATTCTCGGACGAGGTGCATCTGTTACAGGCCGCTGCGCTTTGTTTTTTTTTTTTTTGTCGTGATCCGATGTGTCGTTCAGACGCTCTGTCGGATTACAATAATCCGCCGCAAGCGGATTTCCTACAACAAGGCTCAACGCTGGGATTTATGGGTAGTGTAGTTTTAATGAGATTGTTAACCGCGAACACCCAGCAGCAAAGTAACGAGTACATTTACTCAAGTACACGCCAAGGCGCTTTATTTTACTTACTGTAAAGTTTAATTTGAATCAAAATGAGTAAATACAAAATCTACCCTTAGAAAATACAAGTCTCACTCAAAAAGGTGATATTTACAATCTAAAAACTCTCCAAAATTAATAATTTACATGAAAAAAAGCCCAGTTGAGTCTATAAATAGTCAAAAATTACATAAATTTGTCATTAAAATACATGGATAAATGGAAATAATTCAATCTGGCTTTAGGAAAGAAACATAAAAACTAAACTCTCTTCAGGATTAAAGGAAATCATCTCAGATTCCAGCCTCTCGATATGAATATGATCTGATTACATCAGTCTTCTGTCAGGAACTGAAAATTAAAATCTGTTCATCCAACATCTGAAGATGGAACAAACACTTTAAATTATCAGTCAGGTCATTTATATCTTGGATGTGAGGATTTCCTGGAGAAAATTATTTTCTTTGTTTGCTAGAAATAATTATCCAACAGTGAGTCCAAAATGAACACATTCCCACTCTTTTTTTTTTCATCCAAACCTCAAAACAACAGATGAGGAAAACCAACAGTTGAACATATATAGCAACAATCTCCTGCTTTTACATCAGCGCCTCAGTGTTGTCAATCTGAGCTGCGAAAGTGGGAGAATTCACTTTATTGTGTGATATTAAAATTAAAAAAGGATCTGAGCACTTTGACCGGTGCTGATATGGTCTTCCCTGGTTAAAAAATAAATTGTAATTATATTTTCAATATGAAGCCAATGTACTAACAAAAAGTGAACTATATGAGAAGTATGCTGATGTCACACTTTGAACTATTTTTAAACAATTATAGTAAATGCGTACAACATTGGACAATGTTGCCCCTCTGAAAATGAAGGTAATCAGTCAGAAGAGGTTGGCTCCTTGGTATAATTCACAGCTGCGTGCTTTAAAGCAGACTGCAAGAAAGCTGGAAAGAAAATGGCGTTCCTCTAAATTAGAAGAGTCTCAATTAGTCAAGAAAGATAGTTTAATAACGTATAAGAAAGCCCTTCGTAAAGCTAGAACTGCTTATTATTCATCATCTCATTTTTCCTGTAATGAGAGCACTGCAACAAAGGAATTTCCCGCAAGGGATTAATAAAGTAATTCTGATTCTGATTCTGATCATTGATAGAAAAGAATAAGAACAATCCCAGGTTTCTTTTCAGCACTGTAGCCAGTCTGACTAAGAGTCCGAGCTCTGTTGAGCCAGGTATTCCTTTAATTTATCAGCAGTGATGATTTAATGAACTTCTTTACTAGTAAAATTGTTTCTATCAGAGAGAAAATTCCCAATATTATCACTGATGTATCATCAAGTAACGCAGCTTTAGAAGTATCTTTAGAACCTGATTTGTATTTAGACGGCTTCTGCCCAGTTGATCTCTCTGAGCTAACGACAGCAATAGTCTCTTCTAAACCACCAACTTGTATTTTAGACCCAATCCCAACCAGATGTTTTCCCCTTAATCAACACTTCCATATTGGATTTGATCAATCTTTCTTTGTTGACAGGATATGTACCTCAGACTTTTAAGGTTGCTGTAATTAAACAAACATATTCAAATATATTTATATTTTTCTGTTATTTAAGATTGTATTCACAGAATTATTATTGTAACATTGAACTGAAATTAGTATTTTATCATCTAAAGTTTTAGAATATTTACAATAAACATCTGAGTGTGATTTTAACTGCAGTTTTTACACCTGTATTTAAACCCATAAAGTAAGAAGTTTGTAAGCTACGATTAAGAACTCGATGTTATTAATGTAATGATTGAGCACACTGATAATAACATACAAACATATTAATGTTTTATTTACATACACACAATACACTTTGAATTCTGCTTTTCTACAATTCAATTACAACTAGGGCTGCACGGTGGTGTGGTGGTTAGCACCTGTAGCATGCTCCAGTGTGGAAACCTCTGGAAGATACAAGCATTCCTGTGGGGGATGTTTTTCTGGGTAAGGACCAGATGTGGAAAGTCTACACAAAGGAGAGGGACAGAAATGGCCTAATTTACGTCAATCTTCAACCTGTGAAAGCTTTTGGGGAGTTAGCAACAGACATTGGCCATAAAAGTTAAGAGAAGGCATTGACAACTTAAACTGAATAAACAAAGAACCCTTTTTGGAGAAATGGGAGACTAACCCATTCCCTATCTTATCTGGACCAATAAATGTAAGTTGACCTTCTACCCTCATTTCCCCCAGATAAGAGAACCAGATGCCTAAATAAGACTGAAATGACTGTTACCTAGATTCACTTTCAGCCGAATCTTAAAACTGTATTAAATGTGTTTGATAACTTTGTACAAGTTCTTTCAGGTTCCCAGCGAAGTCATGAGATGCATATAGAGACAATTTGCACGATTCTGGCTTAAAGTGTGACGAAGAAATGATCTTGTTGAAAAGTGACCAACCCACCTATGGAACCACATTGCCTCCTAGTGGTCTGTAGTGTTGAATAGTTAAATCCACACAGAGTCAGTAAACTGGACAAATTATATGCAGTAATGCAACTTAAACAATGTCCCTTCCGTATCTTTTTTGTACTCCATTGTTAACACAGAAAATTAACATTGTGTGGTTCGCTATTCATATGTCACAACTTTGGAGATATTCATCTGAATTTTGAGACTCATAATCGTCTATGTCATGTTATGTGTTATTTGATGTCCTTATATCATAAGCCTACTATGTTATATCTTTAATCTGCATATCTTAACAAGTTGTGGTGTTTTCAGAATCATCGAGACAAATGTTCTATGAGACGGAAGTAATGGAGAAATAAGAGTTTCTTTGTTTTATCCAGGAATCTCTATATAAACGTTGAAAAACAGATCGCCTTACACACACACCCAGGCAGACGTCACCACAGTTTCAGGCATATCATTGGCTGAAAGAGTAGCGTAAGCCTACGTCATGCCCCGCCTCCGCGAGTCAAACCACGGAACCCGCGATCCAAAATCAGAGTTTTCAGAGTTTTCAGAGAGTATCAGAGAGTTGAGAGAGTTTCCAGTTCCAGTGCAGTTCTTGTCTTATCTTATGGGATAATCCCCTTTGAAACAGGGAGAGAGACAATAGAATGATGCGGAGAGAATGAGCGATGCAGAAGAAGACAGGATGGAGGAAGAAGATGGAAAAGACTCATAGGAAGAAGAAGAAGAGAATCCGAACAAAGATAGAGACAGAATGAAGTAGTCTAAAGATAGAAGCTTTCTGTGTTTTTGTTCGCCCATCGTCACCCATGTCCTTTTTACGTCGCACATTTTAAACCTCCGCTGCTGCTAAAGACATCACAATTTTTCCTACCAAGAAAGCCAACGCCAAGCAACTTTTGTTAACATTCTGTGAACTCCAGTTCACCTCATCAGAGTGGTCAGAAACCAGCAACTCTGACACTTGGACGATTTTGTCATCCTGCACGATGAGGTCCTCGATACCGGCCCGTTCCCGTTTCCCGGTGAAAAGAAGCGAAACGCCCAGGCAACTGCTGAGAAGTCCGCTGAAGTCATCCACAACAAGGAAGGCCCTGAGAGCGGAACCAAGAGAAATCCCCTCGGACCCCGCGTGGCTACTACCTGCTGTGTTCTGAGCTGACTAAAAGGACGTAAAGTAAGAAAGACGCGTTTTCATCTTACAGACGGTTAAAAGATATGTGTCTCGAGACTTTCACCATTAGAATGATAAGTTTATCCAAGATGTCAGTCTTTAGTTTCAAATAGTGAACCAACCTAAACTATTTGAATAAATCCAGTATCTCTCCATTCCCCATATTTTATTTTCCATTCACTTAGTGTTGTATTGTAATCACCCATATTCAATGCATCTCCTGTTTGTTTTAAGGTTCATGTCTTTGGTCATATCGTTTTAATAAATATTTCATATATCTATATAAATGTATAATCACTGGTTGTGTTGTATGCTTTCTTTACGTAATGTCTGTCCAACCAAACAAGAATTCACAAAAGTAACGAGATATGAGACTGATTATTAATTGAAATATTAATTTAACATACCAGGATCGTAAGATTTTGTGTTTTTCCTTCATTCGAAGGTGGTGGCCTACATTCGAGGTTTAAGGTTTATTGAGACAGTGAGAACGTCTGATAAATCCTTATATTTGATCAAATATCGCTACACACCATTGCCTCACAGCAAGAGGGTTCCAGGTTCAACTCCCGGCTGGGGCCTTTCTGTGTGGAGTTTGCATGTTCTCCCCGTGTATGTGTGGGTTCTCTCCGGGTACTCC
The DNA here is from genome assembly GCF_027942865.1 of Odontesthes bonariensis. Classification (NCBI taxonomy): domain Eukaryota; kingdom Metazoa; phylum Chordata; class Actinopteri; order Atheriniformes; family Atherinopsidae; genus Odontesthes; species Odontesthes bonariensis. Next base: position 28,032,189 of record NC_134527.1, read on the forward strand.
GGCTTCTTCCCACTGTCCAAAAAACATGCATGTTAGTTTGATTAGTGTTTCTAAAATTGTCCTCAGGAGTGTGTGTGTGTGTGGTTGTTTGTCTCGTTTGTGTCTGTGTGCCCCCGTGATGTACTGGCGGCCTATCCAGGGTGTACCCTGCCTTTCGCCCAATGTTTGATATGATAATTACAACTAAAATAAATTGAGCTCAAAACAAGTTGATCATTCCCACACTTTAAGTTTACTGAGGATCAGTCTGACTGCAGGTGCACTCGGGGAGGGTAATGTTTCATATACTTTGTGCATTTATTTTTTACCAAGCTTTAGCAAAGAAGGATGGAAGAAGGAAAACTAATCAAACAAATTGTTGATTATGATTTTTTAAGAAAGGAATAGAAATATAATCAACTAAACACTCTGATCAAACTGTAACACACAGACAAATGAAAAACAATAAATAAAGAAACATCTTAAAACTCGTGTTTTCGGCTGCAAGAAGACGTGCTTTCTGTTTTCTTTTTGTTGTTGTTTCCTTTTGTTGCAGTGTTTTGGACATCAGGGCCACCATACAGCACTCAGCTTACATTTCAGCTACATATTTTCTCTGAGAGCAAACACAAAGAGCTGAAGAATGAGACTACAGCTCCCTCATGTGGCTGCTGATGTGCTGATGAACTGAGACGTTACCGGTCACACCTGAGGTTCACCTTCTCTGTGCCTCACAGGAAGCGGCTGCAGCAACCAGAAACCCCTCGAGTCTAAGTCCATTCCTTCTGTCTCTTCTTGTTCATTTCGGTGTTCTTCAGCTGTGGTTTCTTCGCATCAGTTCCACCATGAACACCTGATTCACAGCCCCCCCTAACATGATGCTGACGTCATTCTGCTGCTGGACCTTTGGACGACACCGGAGCTGCTTTCTCATGAACTTCTTGCTTTTTCTTTCGTGGATCAGTTTTCAGGAGAGATTCTCTCATTTGATGGTTTCTTTGGCTGAATTTTAAGAAGCGTCTTCAATGTTTCCAAATGCCCTCAACTTACTTTCATATTTCTTTGTAGTCATTTTAGCCTTTTTTCTGCTCTTTTACAAAGACTTCGTAGTCACAGGCACTGCTTTGGATTGGTTTCAGTCATATTTATTCAATCAATTTCCTGTTTGTCCATATTAACAGTGTGTCCTCCACACTTGCCAGAGTTAGCCATGGTTTTCCGCAGGATTGTGGACTTGGGCCAATTCTGTGCACTCTACACATGCTCCCTCTGGATAACATTATCAGGAAACATTGTACACATTTCCAGTGTTATGCCAATGATTTCCAGCTCTATTTATCTATCAAAACTAATCAGTTACAAGCCTGTCTTGAAGACATAAAGGCTTGCGTGAGCCATAATTTTCTCTTTTTGAACCAAGCTAAAACTGAGATCATTGTTTTTAGCCATGAAAACCTCAGACAGTCCAATCCAATCCAATCCACTTTATTTATAAAGCACAGTTTAAATAAACACAAAGGTTTCCAAAGTGCTGTACAATAAAATATAATAAATAAATAGACAGTCATTATCCAACCATTTATTACTCTGGATGGAGTTGCTTTGGCTCCTGGCTCCACTGTGACAAACCTTGGAGTCATCTTTATTCCACATATTAAACATTTTTGTAACTCCATGAAAATTTTTGTGGATGCACTTTCTGCTTTTAAAACTAAGCTTACAACTTCTTTTAATACATATTTTAATTAATTTTCTTTTGTCTCCTGTAAATCGCTTGTATATTTAACCACTTTGGGGTTTTTTTAAACAACATTTATTGCTAGCTATACATTTTAGCACCTTTTTAAATTAGTTCTTCTTCTTTCTTTTAAGTATTGTCCTTGCAATGTAAAACACTTTGAATTCCACTTTTTTTTCTTTAGAAAAATGTACTGTTTGAATAAAATTGAGTTAAAGATGAGAAGATGAGTTGATATTCTAACCAGTGTGAGGATGATGATGTTTCATGATGCCTGTTTGCAGCATCTTAATTTGTTAATTCGACGTGGGTCTGATCTCAGCCACAGCTGCTGGACCTCAGGAGAACCAGGCTTTCACCAAACCTGCTGCCCGTGTCAGGGGACCTTTGCAGGGTCCCAGAAGACCCCTGCTGTATCTAAAAACTTCAAGTGTCTGGACAGACTTCAACTTGCTCGACCTCTAAAATGCACAAACCTCAGCTGGGGACCTGCTGTCGGAAAGGTGATCCGGCTTTTGCAAGAGCTGTAAACTTTTGTATGCTTTGTCACTTTTTTGTCAACCAGGTTGGAGTACAGTGCAGAAACACTTCATATTTTCTAATATCACTAAGAAAATTTGTTTTAAATAGCGATAACTGTGCAGCTGTTAGCTTGACTCACTTATCAAGAAAACCCTCTACTTCACACAACCCCACTTAAAACAACTTGGAATATCCCTTTAAGAAAAATTCCTTTTTACAAGCAGGCAAGACAGATTTGTTATTTCAAACTACCAGAAGACCCCGATAATCAGCTCAAACTTCAAACTCCAGAGGAGTTTGCAGCACTCGCAGTGGTTTTAAAAGTTGGATTTTGACTGCAGGACATATAGAAGGGATTTCTAGATATGTCTTTATAGATGGTGTGTACTCGCTCCGAAGTAAGTTAAAATATTCACTTTATTGTTACTATACTATGAAGTAAAACACTGCATTGGAAGTTTCAGAAGGTGCAGTGGGAATTTTCCCGAAGATAAGGCCAAGCAGGGCTGCAGGTGCATCCAGACTCCAGTCAAAGAGAGTTTTCTCTTTTTTAAGAAAAGGCAGGACTTTACCAGGAACTGAGTGAATAAAAGCCTGCAAAATGCAACTGTAAAAACAGTCTTTTTATGGAAGGGGCTCAGATTTATTCCTTTTTCCTGAATAAACTCTACTACATTGGATTTTTGACTCGCTTTTTCTGAATCCACCAAAAACTTAGAAGGAACCCTGTTATTGGAGGCATTGTCCACCAACAAAACTGGACAGATATCTTTTTACACAACAGAACCAGAGTCTGCTGATTGGCCCTTTCTTGGCCTGTTCATTTCCATCACAGGAACAAGGAGCTAAACAGATCTTGGGGAGACATTTCAGCCCAGAAAATGGCCCTCAAATGGAGGTGCTAACTTTTGAGATTACCCTGAACCTCCTGGGTGAGGCTGAACATTTCTGACTGCATCTTATTTCCCCCCTTTCTGGCTCAGTCATCTCAGAGTTATCATCCACAATAGCTTATAACATCTGTTAAGTTTAAGTTGTACCGTAGGAATGGTTGTTACTCTTTGTAACAACATTCTAACTCAGGTGTTCATACAGTTTCAACCCAGCTACAACAACCACGAGCATGTGACTGTAGAAAGACTTTATTACAGAATACATTTTCTTACAAATAATATTTTGACACGAAAGTGTTTTAGGGCTCGAATGTCCCCACCTGAGTGTCATAGAATCATGGAACTTCTCTATAAACAAGAGAAACAGCGCAGCAGCAAATCTGTCCCGTCAGAGACGAGGGATGAGCCGCCAGGTGTCAGCGGCAGGCCGCCGCTTTGGCGTCCACGAGGACGAAGAAGGCCAGAGAGTACGCAGGAAGCTGCAGGTGTTCAGCTGGAGGTAGACGCACGCCACCGAGGTCAGGAAAGGTTTTATCATCCACCAACTTCAGCACGGCTCCGTTCAGTTTCACCCACCTTCAGAAGAAAAAAACGATTTTCTGTTCAGTTTATCTGGATTTCAATCACTGCTTCTGGCTTCCGATGAAGACGTTGGAAACCTCCCTTTGAGATTTTAGCACATCAGCTGCTGATCTCTCCGCTTCTTCATCTCATGTTTTCACTTTGTTCCGATCACCTCTGACTTTTTGTGATGAACATCAAGCAGATCAACAGCTTCGGAAATACACAGATCACATCTTTCATCCATTCTGGGGTCTGATGTGAACATTCAAACTACAGTTTGTCACATCAGATGTCACTAACCTAAATCTGCAGAGATGCTTAAACTGACAGATTCTTCCAGGTCAAACCCCATGATTCCCTGCTGGCACTCAACACACTCAAACCATCAGGTTCACTTAGGAGATCAGGAAGTAGAAGTCATCTTATTATCCTAACCTTGGCCTCCAATGCCTTCGTTAAATGGCTCCATGATTCCTAAAAGAAAAAGGACCCCATATCTCCACAAAACAGAGGCCTGGAGCCAAGGGTGGGTACTGAGATCATGCCAGTTTCTATATGATTTTAGATTTTAATCAGTACATTTTATTGGTTTATGCCAAAACCTTGGAACCGGGCTGGAAGAGGTTCAGCTCCCAGATGAGCCCCTATTCTGTCACAACCTGGTTGATGCGTTGTGACCTAAACAGGCAAGGAAGCAAAAAAGAACAAAAACAACTACTTATTATTCCTTCAAAATCCTTTCAAATCTGATATAAACTATAAGGTGTGTCTGGTTAGTAAAGAAGCAATGAGTAAATGTTGTGGAACAAACTAAATTGAACCCAATGAAACCAGAAGAAAGTCGGAGTCTGGGGAGGAGGATGTGTTGGGAAATTATGACACATTTACTGGATTATCAAAAATCTGTATGAGGATGAGACGTTGCTGTTACACACAGAGGTATATTGGTAGTGTTTTATGGGGGGTGAGGCTAAACGTGAAAATGATCACCAGCTCAGCACGGACCAAAACTACGACATCAATCTCATAGAAAGAGGACGCTGCGCTTCCTGACAGGCGGCTGCAGTTGGCCTGATTCAGTTCTGAAAACACACACTGCTGAAACTCAACATCTGTACCAGGTGGAAAACAATGCGCCAACCCGACTGTGAAAACTTTTCAAAGCTCTGCATGCTGAGGTGGATTTACAGCATCAACGATAACCTCAGAGCCCAAAAAGAACCGGCTTCAATGCAAATATAACCTCAGGAAGGTTTAAAGTGTCACAGTTAAGATGCACATCACACTACAGACGAGATAAACGGGATTTCCCCGTGACTCCACAGTCTCACTCAGACATAAACGGCTCATTGAGGCGGCTCAGGCACCTGGAGTAGAGTCCCTCCTCCCCTGGCTGGTCGGACTGGAGGACAAAAGCGTCCACTGTGCTGCTGGAGGCCAGAGCAGGAAGCGAGATCCTTGCTGGTTTCTTACTCAGGTTCATGGATATCAGCACGACGGCTCCGCTGCTGTAACTGCAGACACACAAACAGCGACAGGACGACATCAACGTGAAAACATCCTGCCGTCTGATTTAAGTGGATTTTTCAGATCTATGAAGGAGGACAGAATCTGACTGTGTTGCAGACAGAAATCTGAGCCTTTTGAAAATGTATCAAACCTAAATCTAATCAAAATATTCATTTAACCAGTCAAATCAGACTAAACAGGTTAACATTAAAAGCAGAGAGGCTCGTATTTCTGCCTGTGGAACTTCTTAGAAAAGGTGCGTTACAAGATTATTTATCTATGAGGACAATCTTCCTAAACCAAGAGTTTCTGCATCTCTGCTGTCACTTCATAAAGAAATCAATTCAAAACAACAAGAAAAATAACTTGAACTTGAGTTTCTCAGTTTAGTGCTTAAAATAATCTGAAAGTTTTATGTATCGAGATATAATAAAAATAATCTGATCCTCACCAGGCACTAACTTCACTAATTCCAGCCTCAGTAACAGCAAAACATATTACACTGTGTCTTTATTTATTGAACAAAAACTGAGACAAAACCATCGAAGCAGTGTGTGAAAAACTAAGTGAACCCCCTGATCCAACAGTTTGTAGAAGCACCTTCAGCAGCAGTAAGTTGAAGTAATGGTTTCCTGTGTGACATTATCAATCTCTCACATGGTTGTGGAGGAATCTTGGCCCACTCTTGTTTCCAGCGTTGCTTCAGCTCATTGAGGTTTGTAGCATTGGTTTCTGCACAGCTCTCTGAAGGTCCCAGCACAGCATTTCAGTCAGGTTGAGGTCTGGACTTTGACTGGACCATTGCCACACCTTGATTCTTTTCTTTTTCAGACATTCTATTGTAGATCTGCTGCTGTGTTTGGGATCATTGTCCTGTTGAAGAGCCAGTTTCAGCCCAGCTTTAGCTGTCGGACAGACGGCCTCACATTATACATGCTAACTGAGGCCAGTGGAGTCTGAGATGTAGCTCTTGGGTTCCTGACCTTGGGGTGAACTTGCTGGGACGTCCACTCCTGGGAAGATTGACAGCTGTCCTGAATGTTTTCCACTTATGAATAATCTTTCTCTCTGTAGAATGATGGACTCCAACTAGTTTGGAAATGGCCTTATAACCCTTCCCAGATTGATGGGCAGCAACAACTGCTTCTCTAAGATCATTGCTGGTGTCTTTCCTCCTTGGCATTGTGTTAATACAACCACCTGAATGCTCCAGACCAGCAAACTGACAAAACTTCTGTTTTTATAGAGGTGCTCACACTTACTGATGACCAATTAATCAGTGCATTGATCAGCAGCTCCTGGCTGCTACTTACCCTCTTAATGTCTCAACTTCTGTTCAATAAATAATGACACAGTGTAATATGTGTTGCTGTTTATGAGGTTGGATTTTTGATAAAAAATTAATTGTTCTTAATTAATATAATTATTATTATATAAATTAATTTCCCCTGAAAAATGTTTCCAAACCAAAAAGTGTGAAGTTGCCCTTTAACAAGGCTTTCTAAAACCTATTCATTTTAACATTTTTGTTCCTGTAAACATTTCAGAGTTAACGTTAAATTAAACTTAAAGGAGAGGTTAGTTTTTTTTAAACCTGGACCTTATTTCTGGCATATGTGAATATACGTGGATCTAAATATCGTCCGAAGGACGCCGACTTTCACCAAACTGTTATCAGTGAGTAGATGAACGTATTTTATGCCAGAATTAAGGTCCAGGTTTAAAAAAAAAAAAACTAACTTCTCCTTTAATTGTCAGCCTATAAATGAAGTAAAAACAATTTTCAAACTTTAAATCTTCTGATGCAACTTCCTTTTTCTTCTGTGTTCATAATTTCTTAAAAAGTTCAAGGAAACACTATTCCTGTGTCTATGAAACAATCAAAATGAAGACATTGTGTAAAATAAAAGGTTTTTCCAGCCTCCTGTAGATTTAGTCTTGTTTTTGTACCTCTTTTTGTTGGCGCAGTGCAAATATACCCTCACTCGTTTACTTCGACCAAAATTTGAAAAAGCTTGAATTTTCAAAACCTCGGGTCCAACAAGTCTCTTGTAGAGAACCGACAGCCAGTAATCCTAAAGAGAGATAAACACAGTCAGAGCTTATCGACTTAAAGCTGCATCTTGTCAGCATAGTGTACAGTTAACAAACATCTGACACATTACAGACACGTTGTAGTCAAAGTGTTAAACAATGATAGCTTATTTCAATGTGTTATTTAGTCCTGATCACCCGCTGTTTGCTAGTTTTTTTAGCTCTTATTATTGTCTCCACCATCTCCAGAGGAAAAGATACTGCTTTTTAATAGATGGATTAAATCTGCAGATTTATTTAGTTCTACTCCAATCAAATCTAGTTTTAAAACCTTATTTTTTTTTGTTTGAATTGAGCCTAATTCTTGTTTAGTTGTACTCAACCAAAGGATTCTCAGTTTAGCGTCAGAGAAAACTGACAAAAAGCAGAAAATCCTGCAAAAATAAAACGTTTTATTTCCTCAAAAAGTGGCCAAAAAAAAAAAAGTGGAACAGATTTCTAAAAATCAATCGATAGATTTTACCCATAAATACGTCAGTTTTTGTGTTTTTCTGTAACTGCTGTGAAATGACAACTCGAATAACACCAACATGCAGCAGCAAAAAATTAAATTAAACTTAACTTTCAGAGATGAAAAGAGCCAAACACTTTAACAGAATGAAATCACTGAATAAGTCTCACAGGAAGAGGATTCAGGTCCTCGTCGATCAGGTGGTAGCTCCCAGAACCGACCAACACCTGCCTCATCACGACATCCAGGCCTAGTTTGGCTCCCAGACCCAATTTATCCAGCCACCTGCACACAGATCACACATCACAGCCAGAAAATTAGCTCCCGTTTCACATCCGAAATTCATTCAGAAACTTTAAAGGGCAGCGAGAAATTTCAGTTTTACTTTAACTATCAGCTATTGCGCATGAAGTAATTTCAAAACCAGCACAGATCCACAGAGATAACTAATAAACGTTTGTTATATGCAGCAAATAAGTTGTTTTTTTTTACACATTCTGATGACTGAACTGAGAGGATATTTCATTATTCATGTGATGAAATCTATTTGTGCTTACTTTTACTTGTGTGAACATCACACTCACTGACGTTTTACATCCAGTCTAAATAAACCAGTTACTAACAAGCACCAGAACGAGGACAAACATTTGCCGGTAAAAACCTGATACGGTCATCCATTCTTCACTTTTTTTGCAAAAGCGGAAAAATCATGTGATTCAAAAAGCTTTGAAAAGAAATTTAGATAAACAAATGTTTAAAATCAAAACTTACAGAAAAAAAATTAAATATACATAGATGAACAATTAACTGTGAATGCTACTTATCTTTGAGCAGCTGTTATTAATATTTATTTGATCCAATACATTAAAAATCTCATAATTTTCTTGTCTTTTACAGATTTATCTTTTTGTGACACCTCTGTCATTCCGTACATTTCCCTGAAGAAGTCAGACGCTGTTTTCCTAAAACAGTGGAGATTTACTTTGGATGATTGGTTGGATAGATGCTTAAGTGTGGATCAACTGAGCTGAAACATGGAGGAAACTTCAATTGGATATCTATTCTTTCATTTAAAACCTTAAAAAAGACTTATTTTTATGCTTGAGCTGAATTTAATGAAACGTACAGAGGAGCCTTGTTGTACGTGAGCAGTAGAATTATTTTAAGATTTGTCATGAGACCGGAGCTGCTGGGTAATCAGTAAACTTAATCAGCCGGAGTCGTACAACTCTGAGAGACATCAACTCCCTTCATGAATGTTTCCTGCTGTCATTCTGACCTCCATGAAAACTGTGAATGTGATCTCTGCTTCTCCTCTCATTAGCTGTTGTGGAGCTAACTGGCTAATGTTAGTGAGTTTAGATGAAGTCTCAGCTTGTTTGGGCTTGTTCCTCAACATTTTGAAGCAGAGAACAAACAGTAAACTCAAATATTTCAGAGGGCCTCTGTTTATTTACAAGAACAATCACAAAAACAGTGAAAATGATTCAAACAGTCTTCTAAACTAACTTTAGCATGTCTTGCTAATACGTTCAAATCAAGTTTTTTTTCTTTTGCATCTTCTAGATCTCAAGTCATCTTCTCTTTTGTGTCAGATGCTTTGATTTTGAATCAGCTTATTTTTACGTCTTCAACTCATCTGGATTTCATCGCTTTTTGTTTTGAACTCTTTTATCTGGAGTCATTCTTAGTCTTTTTCTCTTTTGTCTCTGACTTCTCACAGTTTAAAGACTTTTCTTTTATTTAGACTATTCATTTGGTCTCCACAGTCACAGTGTTAAAGGGATAGTTCGCCTCTTTTGACATGCATGCTGTGTAGACCGTGCAGACCGAAGTGCAGACCGAGCAGTCCCCTGCTTCCGAGCAGTAAACACCGTTAACAGGCGTGGCTGTCTGCAGGTGGCAGCAGGCAGTGATATGAAGGGAGAGAAAATAGTGCCAAGCGATTGTGAGGTCTGACTTTTTCCTGGAAAACGATTATGTGATGCAAATGTATTACTCTTTTGAAAGCATATGGTTTTGAGAAGCAAAATGCTTTATTTTTTAAACCCCAGCCAACTAGCTGGACTACTTTTGTCAACGCCAAAACGAGGCCGGAACTCGGCTCACAGGACGCAGTAGAGGGTAAGTCAATGTTCATAAACGATATTGCTAGTATGGGATGTCATACAGCTTCAAGACAAAAGAGGCAAACTATCCCTTTAAGCTGCACACACTGAGTGCATTAAAATATGAAGTAACCTCCTTTCAGACCTTAATTTAAAAACACATACAGGTAAATACAGTATATGAGGCTTTTAAATGGTGGGTTATAAAACCTTTCATTTCAGCTAATTAACAGTTTCTTGTTTGACTCAGTAACAGCTGATCCCCAATATGAACAACATCACGAAGAATACTGACTGCAAGGATCCAACAAACAGTTTTTAAATCACCATTATTATCTTATTTGGCTATTTTTCTCGACTCACATGAATCCTGCAACAAATGTGTCCGATAGTCCGACCGCTCCTCCTCCGTAGGCCGAGCTCGTCTCTCCAAGCCACATTGACTTCCCAGGAGATTCCAGTTTTATCATCTGAACCAGAGGAGAAAATACAGACTGTAACCTCCAGTTCGTCAAACACTGAGGCATTAAACAGCGCGTTCACAATGCCACCACCTCCAGGACTTCATTGATCTTTAAGGCCAGAGAGTCCAAAACGTCAGGATCAAGAAAATCCTCCAAAGATGTGTCTCTTCCATTCACATAATAACTAAAAGACAGAAGAAATCAGCTTGTTAGAACCAAATAAAATGAACACTGTGATGAAGAAATAAAAAGAGAAGAAATATTTGTTTTTGGAGTAAGAAATTCCCTAAGATTCAGGAGTTCCACAAGGCGCAATTTTAGGGCTACTGTTGTTTTGTTATCCAACATCTAATGTTTGATTTCCTAATTATACTTAAATGATTTCAAGTAATCTAACTGCTGTCTTAAATGACTGAGAAAGAAATGTAAATTTATTGCTATTTCATTCAAAACATTTAGATTTAAGAAGCAGCTAATGTAGATTTGATTGGCGGAAGAAATGACAATATTATATTTTAAATAATTATTTAAATCATTTAATTTTAAATACAAATAGGTTTCTTTTGAGTTCAGGTGAATCGTTTCACATTTAACTGTCAGATTTTCTTTAGCTTAGTTTCAAATCTGACACCTCCTTAGGAATCGATTTTGGTTAAACAAAAATCCCTGATGATGAGCAAACTTCAGTCATTTTTTATTTCCAGTAATTTCAGAGTTCATCTCTTTGGTTCTGCCTTTTAACACCAACGATGACCCGAAAATCCTCCTCACCTTAACAGGCAGTTCAATTCCTAAAAGCAAAACGTTTTTTTTAAGACCATTCATTGATTTCACATTTGTTTGACATGGCTATTTGTTTGAACAGAGCATCTCTTGTGAGGTTTTGACTGGTGAAAATAAACTGAACCAGAACTCGACTGCTGCAGTCAGATTGGACCTGTGGTGAAGGTGAACTCACTGGTGCCAGGTGCAGGCGTCGATGGCCTTGGCTCCACTCTGCAGGAAGCTGCAGCAGAGACAAACGGAGGGGAAGCATCAACAGTTACTAAAAGAAAATTCAAACATTGTAGGTACAGGCTTCTTGAAGTGTTTAATTAAGGTCACATAGCAGAAACATTTGATGAAATATCTTAACTCTCACCCCTTCATTATGTCTGTCCTGTGGTCCCGTGGTTGGCCCACGTCTGGCCCATACAGCCCGGTGTCCCGGTACAGTGTGGACTCTGACATTATCTTTCTGAGACGAGTGAAATCCAGTCCAAGCTGATATCCATCCACCCGAATCCCGGCCTTTTTCTCATAGCTGTTTGGCTCTGAGGACACAGCAGACACTTTCTGATGCTCCAGTGAAATAATTTCCTGAGTGAGCCTCACAACACATGAAGACACGGAAGTGAAAATCAAACCTCAAATAAGAAACCGCAGAGTTTCAGAATTACTGCTACTTCTCTGCAATAAATCAGCAAAAAGAGAAGAACGAAAGAAGAACCACATCTGCTGATATTTTCAAACAGTTTTCACAGAACCACTAAAAATTCTGACATGACAGTGGGACAACTATTCATCCTCAACTGAAAATAGTCTTCAACTAATTAACATTTGTTCCTGTTTGTCGATGAACTGCAGAAAGCAGCCGGTTGATTTTTTACACTGAAACTATTTGTTATAAGTGTGGGGTGACGTTTGAAAGGTGACATATTCTGTAAAAATCTCTTTTTTCGGTCCTTGGGAGCATATATTAGGGTGTCTGAAGTCACCAAAAACAATGCTGGTATCAATTTTCCAGTTCCCATTTGTTTGAAAGTTCCTCATTTAACGAGCCGTTCTGATTTTCATTTAAAAAGTAGTCACTCCTTAAAGGGACACTATGTAATAAATTAAGTAATTTATTAGCTCAAATCAACATATTCATTCATTCATAAATTAGTCCTCATTGGTGTAAAATTATATCTGTCAAAAATCTCACTTATCCTCCTGAGTGAAGAATAACTTGTCTGTATCTACATAGAGCGGGCAAGCTCTATGGAGGCTGCCATGTCCTTCCGGTCTATGAAAAACGACGAAGTGCCGAGAGGGACATAAAGCACTTCGAATCGCGTTTTCCCCAACGCCAGGCCTGCAAGCGGAAATTACGTCATTTTGACGTCACGTCCGCTGAATGGCTTATTACTGGCGCTAATGGTAAATAGATTTTATCTCGTAAATTATCCCACTAATAATGCATTGATTGTTACCAAACTTCTGCCGTAGTACACATAGGCTCTTAACTCACAAAACGAGGCATTAGAAAGTTTGTAAGTTTACCGGGAGTTTATTTAAAGGAACACTTTCCAGATAGCAACTACACACTGCTGCTAACGCTAACGCTGCGTCGACGTCACTTCCGGTAACTCCCGGAATATGACTAATGGCATTGTTTGCACACCAAAGGCTATGTCAACTTGTGTTATCTGACATGTTATCTGTCATATGTATTTATAGTGTTATTGTATGTGTGTTATGTAATCCTTTGTACTGTGTGTCTTAATGTCTTTTTGTTTGTATGGACCTTGAGTCTGAAGCCATAGCTTCTTGAATCTTGACACATACCGCCTGCCGTAGTTCAAGAAGTTGCAACGCACATTTGAAAACGCGAGGCGCTAGAGAGCAAATTCATTCGACTTTGCAAAATAAAATTGCACCACTAGATGGGGGAAGAAATTACAAAGTGTCCCTTTAAGTTGACTGCACCTCCTCTGCTAAGCCCCGCCAAAACATAGCCACCCTGCTGGACGGATGAAGCCAGCTTCTGGTGGAAATGTTCTGCTGTCGGCTGTACTAAGGAGCATGCATCTTCCATCTAGCAGCAGCCTCAGAGGATATAAGAGCTCAGTGGATAAACTATATCTGAGGCTAATGTTCCAACAGAGTTAGCTAAAGACTGTCTATGTGCAGCAACCACTTTTCATCCCACTGTTTTAACAACTTGCTCAAGTTCAACGCTGGACTGAAGAAACCGAGCTACAAAGAAGGATCAGTTCCAACTCTCAGAGCCTGAACTACAGAGCAGGGAAATGGAAATATCTGAGAGATAATTCCTCATGGTTTATTTATTTTTAATTTTTTCCTTTAGCAGCAGCTAACGCTAACAGTTTAGCTAATGAAGATGACATACAGCAACTTCTAAGGAGTTATTGCTGTTACTTTCTGAAAGATGAATATTATTGTTCCCATATTACTTTGTTAGCTGAAGCTTTCTATTTGAACGGTTACATTCTGTAACTCATCAACCTGTAGTTGTGCGGATAAGGTGTGTTTTCAACACAACACCGGTCCTCTCCTCACTCTCGTTATTACTGTGTGTTAACATTACATTATCGGCATGTTTCTGATAAAGATGTAGGTCTCTATGTACAATTGTTTAATGAGGTTAATATATACAAAATGTTTAAACACAGTAATTAATGGTATACATGCATTACTACGAGTTACGCTGTGTACATCTCCAGCTTGGTCCATTACTGTTGATGAGAAAACATTGTTATCTCTGAGATCAATAGAGTAACTATCTATATATTTATATATTAGGGCTGGGCGCGTTATCGCTAATTATTTAACGCTGATAAATATTTTATCGCGCATTAACGCAGGTTTTATTTTTTTTTTAATTATTTAAAAAAAACTTTCGTGCCTTTAATGGATAGGAAAGTTCAGAGAGACAGGAAGCAGGGGTCAGAGAGAGGGGGAACAACACGCAGCACTGGGCCGTCCAATACGGGACTCGAACCGGGGCCAGCTGCAGCGAGAACAGTAGCCTCTTGTACATGTTAAAAGTGTGTTTGCACAACAAATGTTATGGCACTTTCATTCATATGGCAGCACATTTAAAATAAAACTAAATACTAAAAGCTATACACTACTTTTAATCGTGGCCCAGTCCTAATATGTATGGATGGATGGATGGATGGATAGATAGATAGATAGATAGATAGATAGATAGATAGATAGATAGATAGATAGATAGATAGATAGATAGATAGATAGATAGATAGATAGATAGATAGATAGATAGATAGATAGATAGATAGATAGATAGATAGACAGACAGACAGACAGACAGACAGACAGACAGATAGATAGATAGAGTTTTTTTGGTATGACTGGAGAAATAGCTTCATTGTGTTTGAGTAGCTGCTGACCTCACCAAAAGGGTGGGGAAAACAGCGTGTTAACAAATAGGTGTCAAAACGGGCTGAGAGCCACTGTGCAGTATTTTGACTAAAGCCTGTCTCATTCAACTCATTGTGTCAAATAGAATAGGTCACCCTGAACATATTTCCTTCTTCTGTATTTCTGTCACTCCTGACTTATTTTCTAAATAATATTTTTGGACATTTAATCTGTTGTATCATTTCTTATCTTTCATGTTTTTACTTTACCCTTAACTTTCTAAATATTTTTTTCTTAGATTTGACAACTTATTTAATTCTTAAATTAAAAAAATATATTATTTTCCTATCTGAGATTTGACTTGACATCCATAATATTTTGCATTACTTTTTGTTTTAAATGTTATAACACTTTGTTGATTTCTATCACATTAATATTCTATTTAAACATTTAAATGATCTCTTATACATTATATAAACATTTATATGTTTCTTATTATCTGTTAACATTTATCTCTTCTTTTTTAAAATCATAATATTCTTAATGAAACATTGATAGTTGAAAGATTTTGTTCACATAAAATGTATAACTTTGCAATTTTTTGATAATTTTTAATCATTTTACCAATTCGTCTATTTTCTTGGGACAAAGTTTTTCGTTCTTTATGTCATCGATAGAAACCTATATCTTCACACCTGTATTACAGCATCTGCACAGCAGCATTAATGCGTACCGTTTCCCAGCTCCCAGGACATGCTGTACCGTCTGGACTCGCAGTACTGCAGCAGCGTGCGAGCGTTGCTGCTGTTCCAGCTGTTGTCGGATGTCCTGAGCAGAGCGTTGAGGCCGAAGATCAGATCAAAGCCGGCGCAGATGCTGAAGGAATGCAGCAGATCCACGGTGAGCTCTGAGACAGAGAAGCACAGTCAGAGAACTGCTCTGGGTCTCTGTGGTGACACCGTCTGAACCATCAGAACCCACCTGAGAACTGGATCCTGTGGTATTTCCTCTGCAGCTCCTCCGTCATCAGGATCTGCTGCTGCTGAACCCAGTCCTGTTTCAGCTGCTGCTCGAGCCACCAAGGAAGCTGCATGGCGTCACAGGACTCATCTGATGACACAACGACACTTCAACAACTGAGAAAGGTCCTAGAAACCACACCCTGCACAGAGCTCGTCTTCTTCTCTCAACAGAACCAGATGTTATATGTCACTGTGCATCACTTCAGATCCACAAGCAGCTGCAGATTCATGATTATTAACATGAACATTGATGAAACTGAAATCATTTCACTTCCTGCAGCGACACGAGGCGAGCAGCAAAGGAAAAAAAAAACAATGAAAATGTAACAGAAAAATGTAAAAAGTACAAGTAAATAAATACCTGCAAATTTAATGGACAATTAAAAAAAAAAGAGAAAAAAAATTAAAGTGTCTGGGGAAGAAAACAATAATGAAATTGTTCCTCAAAATTAGTCAGAAAAAGCTCTAAGATTCTATTAATAAAATGTAAAAAAACCAAGAATCAAATGTCCAAAAAATACAAAGTCTCCCAAAAGTGTAAAAACTTTAGAAAAAAGAAGCGCAAAAAAAAAAAAAAAACTGAAAACAGTGTCCCATTGGTGTGAAAAAATAAATGCAAAAAAAAAAACTTGAATAATATGTCCTTAAAATATTAAATAAATAAACAGAAACACTTCACTGGATGAGAGATTTATCTTTTAAAGGGACACTCCACCCATTTGCATTAGGCTTTGCATTGTTAGAAACCCAGTCATACTTTTGAATGGTCATGCAACACTCTCTCATTTCCCCCTGAGACGGGAGAAATCCGTATTCACCTCTTTACACTTCCTCCTACAATGACGCAAAATGACGATTTTTGCGTCATTGTAGGAGGAAGTGTAAAGGCTCTAGCATGGTTGCTGCGTCTGCTCGCGCGAGCGGTGTTGATGACGTCACGAGTTCGTGCCCGCCATAGGACCCTATATAGTGGCGCAAGTCGTTGCGCGCCAGTAGTTGCAATTTTCTCCGTCACAGAGGTGGCGCTGCTACGTGAAGGTTACCTCTACGCTACAACCACGAAAGTGGAGAAGAAAACAATGCCGCTGTCAAGAGCAGGAATACTGTAATTAATGATACTGCTGCAGTTTTCGGATCATTTTAATTTTTTAATTCAGTTAAAAGAGGTGAAGGTTTGAAGCCCCCGGCATCAACAGAGTCTCTGCCCTCTTCTTTGCCTTCACGTATCTGTCCCGTAGCTTCTTCCACACATTCTTACAGAACTCTCCCTCTTTCCTAGCCTGGGCGAAAGCCGACTGTTGACTCTGTCAAACAGTCTGGGAAAACCCAAGAGGAATCCGTTTCCATGGAGGGCGGGACCTTACCCAGCAACTTAAATTCATTGGAGTAACGGAGTTCCCTTAACCAATCATAATGTTTAGAAATGACGTTGGTTATGCGCCGAGGTTCATGCTTACTCTCGCGAGGCTCTAACTCGCGAATCACGCTTCCCACATCCGCTTTCATTATACCGGTACCATTTGATAAATCAAACTTTTCCCAAAGCCAGTTGGAAGGAGAGCTTCGACATCCTTGCCACTAACAATATTGAAGAGGCATTCCTCTTGCTCTCGTTTTAATTGTGTAATGCTCTCCAGAGTTGAGACAACTTCATGGATAGCTTCTAGCGTTCTTCCGTCGCCATGTTTATTTCCGCTGCGGTTGAACTACAATTATATTGACTACAATGGACTCCGCGCGTGAGTTCTGCGTCACCACTCGCAACTGTTTGCTGATTGGCAAAACACTGAGCGAACCGAGGTAGGGGGATTTGGCCAGACTATGTGCGGAGCCAAAATCTTTGGGCGGAAGTACGTAGGATGGCGTCGCCAGGCTACCTCTTTCCCCAAAGTTCTGCCAATCTCTGTGCACCAGTTTGGGGAGTTTACTTGGTCCCCGTGCTGTTTCACTGCAGTTTCGTACAGCTGGCTGTACAAACGCACCTCCTCACTGAGCCTGGTCTCACATCGGTCCATCCGGTTCGTTGTGCTCGGCGCCGCCAAGTTACAAAAATCGACTGGTGCACGATAACGCGCTGCGCTGTCTTTTCAAGGGAAGCGCCAGGCCTGAAACGTCATTTTGACGTCACGGTGCGACACCGCCGTGACAGACGCGGCAACCATGCTACCGCCTTAAGAGGGGTGGATTTCTGTTGAGACTACAAGCGCTAGTTCCCATCCTTCAACACCGCCCATAGGGGGTTGGACCTAATGCGCTAACAGACCTATCACAGATCAGTGCCAGTGCTTTAGAGAGCTGCAGCTAACATATATATATCCATCCATCCATTATCTTCCGCTGGTCCGGGGATCGGGTCGCGGGGGCAGCAGCTTAAGCAAAGAGACCCAGACGTCCCTGTCCCCGGCCACTTCCTCCAGCTTTTCTTGGGGGACCCCGAGGCGTTCCCAGGCCAGCCGAGAAACATAGTCTCTCCAACGTGTCCTGGGTCTTCCCCGGGGCCTCCTCCCAGTGGGACGGGCCCGGAACACCTCACCGGGGAGGCGTCCAGGAGGCATTCTCACCAGATGCCCGAGCCACCTCATCTGACTCCTCTCGATGCGGAGGAGCAGCGGTTCTACTCCGAGCCCCTCCCGGATGACTGAGCTTCTCACCCTATCTCTAAGGGAGAGCTCAGACACCCTGCGGAGGAAACTCATTTTGGCCGCTTGTATTCGCGATCTCGTTCTTTCGGTCACTACCCACAGCTCGTGACCATAGGTGAGGGTAGGAACATAGATTGACCGGTAAATCGAGAGCTTCGCCTTCTGGCTCAGCTCCTTCTTCACCACGATGGGCCGGTGCAGAGCCCGCATCACTGCAGACGCCGCACCGATCCGTCTGTCAATCTCCTGTTCCATTCGTCCCTCACTCGTGAACAAGACCCCGAGATACTTGAACTCCTCCACTTGGGGAAGGATCTCATTCCCGACCCGGAGAGAGCATTCCACCCTTTTCCGGCCGAAGACCATGGTCTCAGACTTGTAGGTGCTGATGGTCATCCCAGCCGCTTCACACTCGGCTGCGAACCGCTCCAGTGATAGCTGGAGGTCACGGCCCGACGACGCCAACAGAACCACATCGTCCGCAAAAAGCAGAGACCCGATTCTGAGGTCGCCAAACCGGACCCCCTCAACGCCCTGGCTGCGCCTAGAAATTCTGTCCATAAAAATTATGAACAGAGTCGGTGACGTAGGGCAGCCCTGACGGAGTCCAACCCTCACAGGAAACATGTCCGACTTACTGCCGGCAATGCGGACCAAACTCTGACACCGGTCATACAGAGACCGGACAGCCCATATCAAGGAGTCCGGCACTCCATACTCCCGGAGCACCCCCCACAAGAGTCCCCGAGGGACACGGTCGAACGCCTTCTCCAAGTCCACAAAACACATGTAGACCGGTTGGGCGAACTCCCATGCTCCCTCCAGAATCCTGCGGAGGGTATAGAGCTGGTCCACTGTTCCACGGCCAGGACGAAAACCACACTGCACCTCCTGAATCCGAGATTCGACTATCCGGCGGATCCTCCTCTCCAGTACCCCCGAAAAAACCTTACCAGGGAAGCTGAGGAGTGTGATCCCCCTATAGTTGGAACACACCCTCCGGTCCCCCTTTTTAAAAAGGGGGACCACCACCCCGATCTGCCAGTCCAGAGGCACTGCCCCCGATGTCCACACGATGCTGCAGAGGCGTGTCAACCAAGACAGCCCTACAACATCCAGAGCTTTGAGGAACTCAGGACGGACCTCATCCACCCCTGGGGCCTTGCCACCGAGGAGTTTTTTGACCACCTCGGCAACCTCAGCCCCAGAAATGGGAGGCCCCACGTCCGAGCTCCCCAACTCTGCTTCCTCATCGGAAGGCGTGTCGGTAGGATTGAGGAGGCCCTCAAAGTATTCCCCCCACCGACTCACGACGTCCCTAGTTGAAGTCAGCAGAGCCCCGCCCTCACCATACACGGTGTTGACGGTGCATCGCTTTCCCCCTCTGAGCCGCCGGATGGTGGACCAGAATCTCCTCGAGGCCGTCCGGAAGTCGTTCTCCATGGCCTCCCCGAACTCCTCCAAAGCCCGAGTTTTTGCCTCAGCAACCGCCGAGGCTGCGTTCCGCTTGGCCTGTCGATACCCATCAGCTGCTTCCAGAGTCCCACTGGCCAAAAAGGCCCGATAGGACTCTTTCTTCAGCTTGACGGCCTATATAGATATATATCTATATCTATATAGATATATATAGATATAGATATATATATCTATATAGGTATAGGTATATATAATTGTCATGAGATCCACACTCCTTACCAGTTGATGGCGGTAATGCTGCTTTAAGTTGTTTGCCAACCGCCAATAAAAAAAACAAAATAGAGAGAGAGATAGAGTTGCAGCTAACACGGAGAACTGCAGAAGATATGGCTCGAGCTGGGTCGAATTGGTGGCGTCCTGGAGACCTACTTTAGAATACCTAAAGTCAACTGGAAACGACAGCCAAAGCCTACAGGGCCAAATGGACGTCTTTCTGTAAAGTAAGTTTGTTTTCTTTGTTACTATGTCAAGGAGTACTCTTGCTAACACACTAACGTGGCATGTTCATTGCACAAATAGCTTGCAGTTATGCAAGCTACTGTGGCACGCTAGGCTCAAATGCCATCACTCACTTTGTGATCAATGTTTTGTCTAGACAATTTCGTCTAACAGCCTACCGGCACTTTCTTGAGTGGGTCCTGCAAGGAGAGAGATTGGGCAGAGGGCGTCTGTCGTGCAGGCTATCCGCCAGAACTACCCAGCTCCAGACGGCCAGTACTGCGGGCACCTCAGGAGGAGCTATAGTTGCCTTGTTTTATATTCATTCAACAGTTGTATTGTTTGTATAGTTATTTAATTAAATGGTTAAAATTTACGTTGTTGTGGTTCTTTCTTAGTAATGTTGCTCCAAGTGTATTCGAGTTATTGAACGACCAACATTTCAGAACGGGAACTACCAAGCTACTGTTACCTCAGATGACAAAACGACCGAATTGTGATCATAGCCTACCTATAATTACTATAAATTATGAAGCATTACAAGTATACATTGCATTATAAGTTTGTTGCAAATCAGTTACCTCCTTCCAAGTTTATGATGCTATTCTAAACTTTGTTGAAGGCAGACAGGAGAGAAGGATTGACATTTTGTTTTTTAATTCACAAAATAAGAATTATCATGAACATAAAGACACACAAACAACATTATCCACACTATAAAAAAAAGAGGTATTGACCCTGTGGTTGAGTATACAGTAAGGTGCTCGATGGAAGTGCAAACAGGTAAGGCAGTGACATGATTTCCAGGTAGCGTAGAGTCGGGTGGAGCTCGTACACTCTCGGTGGAGTGGCCTGCGGATCTTGAGCATTGCAGTGCATTATGGGGATTGTTGTCTTTAATCCACAAGCACAAAAAAGTAATTTTCTGCCTTTTCTCGGTCAAGAAGGCACCAAATTAGAAATTCATGCAACTATTCTACTACATATGGCCCACTTTCAATACATATTCATGTCTCCACTGGTGGAATGTTCCTTTAACCTTCGAGGTCTGTCAGTGATTTTTAACAAAGACGACGAGTCGAAACTACGGAAGCCCTGAGAGGCAAACAAAGATAAAAAAAATAATTAAAAATCATTTCTGCAGTCAGGTTTAGTTTGGACTTTGATTGTTATGAACGTGAAATGTGGTTTTTGGCATTTCTGTGACCAAAAACAGTTTTAAGATAACTGGCAAAGAGCCGCCATGAGTGAGGCTCCTGGGGACCAAAATGGACTCCCTCTTGAGGCATAGAGGAGTATTACAAAAACAACCACAAATGAGCCTCACTTTTTGTGATTAAAAATATTTGGGTTTGTTTTTGTTAGATTGAGAAAACAGATTAACAGATGTTGCATTCTGTGCTTGCCTTTCAGGTGCTCAGGAGACAACATCGTGTTGGTTTACCTGCAGCGAGTTCTACTTTCTGCTGCTCCTGCCGGCTCCTCTGAGGAGTGAAAACCATGAAGTCTTGTCTTGTCCCCCCGAATCTTAAAAAAGCGGGACTCAGAGCTTCAGCTAGAAATTTGATCTTCTGAGATCTGCAGAGGAAACAAACGGCAAAGATCACACTCTGATGAGGAAGGGTTTCACTGCAAATCAAACAACTCTGTTTCATCGTAGAGGTGAACTGTGGGCGTCACCACCAGCGCTGCTGTTCTCATCCTGAACAGGAGGTGTCGCTACAGAGAAAACTGAACCGTGACCACGGGGACAGCATGTTTGGACCGGGTGAAAGCTCATCGAAGCGAACCCTGGTGAAGTTTGCTTACAGAGGAAATGCAAAGAAACTATCCAGCAAACCAAAGAGAGGAAGTAGGACAGTGCGCTGCCTCGCCTGCGGGTAGCTCCTTGTGAAAAAGCAGTTAGGTTTGAACACCAAAGTCCCAGGAGGTTTGGTCCAACAAGCCAGGTGAAGGGGATGGATTTCTGTTATTCGGTCCTGGCTAATTAGTGTGCCAGATTTTTCTTCTTACTTGCATGTTTGGTGTGGTATTTCCACAAAACAAGCAGCTGTTGTAACTGAAAAAGTGGTTGCTGCACATACACAGTCTTTAGCTAACTCTGCTGGAACATTTCCCTCAAATATAGTTTATCCACTGGGCTCTTATATCCTCTGAGGCTGCTGCTAGATGGAAGATGCATGCTCCTTAGTACAGCTGACAGCAGAACATTTCCACCAGAAGCTGGCTTCATCCTTCTAACAGGGTGGATGTGAGTGGGTGGGGCTTGGCGGAGGGGGTGGAGTCAACTTAAGGGGTGACATACTTTTGAAATGAAAATCAGAACAGCTCGTTAAATGAAGAACTTTCAAACAAAGAGGAACTAAAAAAAAAAATATCAGGGTTGCGTTTTTTTGTGACTTCAGACACCCTAATATCTGCTCCCAGGAAAAAGGGATTTTTACACAATATGTCACCTTTATGGTTGAAATTGACAGAGAGGACATTCAGAGGGTGACAGACTGGTGTGGGGAGAACAACTTGGCTTTAAACACTAAAAAGACCAGAGAGCTCATCATTGATTTTAGGAAATCAAAACTCTCAGGCAGGGACTGGGGAAGAATAAAGACTTAAAACCCAGGACTCAAAGCTTTAGTGCTCTCCTGCATTTCACTGATAATTCAATCAGGTCAACTGACTCAGGATCAGATTATGAATCTTACTCCTGCTCAGTTTTCTTTTGTTCCCTTTTTGGCACAGAAATGTGACCTTTTAATCAAAATATCTGTAACTGTACGTTTTAAAATAATAATAATAATAATTTTAAAAAGAATCAGTGTCACATCATTTTATTGTTGGTTTAAACCAGATGAATTCACTATGGATCAGATTTATAGACAAATCTAATCCACCAGCACCAGCTTTTTGTTCTTCAGAGTCCGAATTAGTTGTTTTTTTGTCCTTAAATTAGACATTTGACCTCTAACTTTCACAATTTAGGTCTCTAATATTCTGACTTCTCAACCGATTTTACCCTTAAAAATCATGTTTTGCGTCTGATAATGAACCAACTCCGAAGCACGGCTGGGACTTTCTTTTCTGACTTAACTTTACAGCCTCCGACGGAAGTTTCCTGCTTCTTTCATAGTTTCACTATTAAATCAAACTCAGGATCAAGTCTAAAAACTGGACTCTGCGCAGAAACCCGAACTCTGAGTTAGATTTAACAGGTTCTGTGGACAAGAACCTCTCACCCCAGCAGCAGCATGAAGCGCTCCTGCGCCGCCAGGCTCGAGTCGATGGTGACGGACAGAAAGCGCGGATCCACCCGGCGAAACACCACCGACAGGTCCAGGTCCAGGTCCAGGTCCAGGTCCAGGTCCAGGTCCAGGTCCAGTTGCAGCCCACCCGGAGAGCTTCTGTTAAAGTACCGGTCTCCCCAGACGCGGGATCCACCGGTCCGGTAGGAGCAGAAGCTCAGAACCAGCAGCAGGACGGACTTCATGGCTCAAACAGAGCAGACACACACACTTCCTGCACCGCCTCCTCTCTTTCACACCGGTGTTGTGCGAAATTCTGTTAAAATGATCTGTTCCCCTGGTGTCGGGAGCGCGCACAACAGCCGGAGAGGCAGATTCTACCATAGACCAGGGGCGATTTTAGGATCTGGTCTTTAGGGGTGTCCAGCCCCCAGTGCTCACAGAGGCACATTATATTTCTCACAAATTGAGGCGAACTAGTACATTTATAAATTTTGGAGCCGTATTAGTTTTGCTTTGAGTACTGTTTTCCCCTACAACATTCAATTTTGACCTCTTCATTTCAAAAGACTGTGGCTTGACAGGGATAACAGAGAGCCTGAGACAAATATTGAAGACAACTCAACATTTATTTTGGGAGTAAAGAGTTAAAACAAAAACAAATGCTAGAAAATAAATAAAATCCTCACTAAAATAATGCATCCTTGAGCAAAAAGAAAAGTGTTTTTGCTTAATATAATATTTTGCGATAAATGATTTTATCGTGTTTTTTTTTATTGCTGATATAAAAGGCTGGAAGCTCGGTCTGCTGTACATGACAAATATAACTTACTGGAAGTTTTCCATGTTATTCCTGTAAACCACGTCTCCAATGCAAAATGTAACACATTACTGGATAAATGAAATACATTTCTAGTAGCTAATTTATTCATTAATGTCATGTACTTTGTGTCTGAATATCATCTACTCTAGCAGATGTAGTGTTGAAATAACTTACTGCATGTATTCCTCTCCTCAAGCCCACTTTCCCTGTGACATATTTAAACATAACTGGTCTTTCTTTAAAAAAAAAGAAGCAAATATGCGTTTAAAAACATTAAAGAGGGAACAGATTATTTCAGCTTGACATACTCCCTCTGAAATATTCTGCCCCCCGGATCCATCTCCACATGTCCCCCTGGTGACCCACATGTAATTATCTACCTCAAACCAATGGAAGCCTGTGATGAACAAGCACAAACTGCTGAGTCCCCTCTGAGGCTTCAGTTTAAAAAGATTAAAGAAATTCTTCCCTGGAAACTCACAACAATTAAGAAGTTTATCATTAGTTTATATTTTATTCATTTAATTTTTTATGTGTTACTACACCAGTTTATCCACGTTTTTAAAAAAAAAAATTAAATATAGGCTATATGTACACTCACCGGCCACTTTATTAATTACACCTTGCTAGTAAAAGGTTGGACTCCCTTTTGCCTTCAGAACTGCCTTAATTCTTCGTGGCATACTTTCAACAAGGTGTTGGAAACATTCCTCAGTGATTTTGGTCCATATTGACATGACAGCATCACGCAGTTGCTGCAGATTTTTCAGCTGCACATCTATGATGTGAATCACCCGTTCCACCACATCCCAAAGGAGCAATGCTTCGTTAACCTTTGCCGAGGCCCGGTGCAGACACACCCCCCGAGGCCCCTCCCCCACAATTAACACTAGCAGCGTCAAATACATTCGGAGGGCAATGTCCACATTTGGGAACACGCTTGGTAGGTCCTGCTCCTTCAAGAGTGTCATCATATTTTTGGGGGAGAGGTCAGTAGTAATACTATTAAACGAAACAAACTGGATGAGCTCATCCTCGAGTTCCACCTGAAGGTCTGCGCTAAACTTATTGACCAGTTTACGGCAAGCAGCGCGGATGTCACTTGAGGACATTTTTTTGAGAGATGATAAAAATCCAAAATAGCTGGAGATCGCCTTGTATGCATCACATCTCTTTCTCAACATGCTGACTAATTTGTGAATGACTACATAAAAAACTTCCACGCGAAACTGCGCTGCCAGTAAGAATGTGATCGGGAGTGTCTGACTCGTCCGCTCTCCTTGTCCTTGTCACCTGCCGAGTCACATCAGATTTGTACCGTGGGATTGTCGATATGCGTTTGGCTGCCGTCTCTATCTCATGGTGGGCTTCGATACGGGTGGCGAAAAGTATCAAAATTATGATCAGACAGAACGAACAATGGAATCGATGGTTCTATAATTAGAACGTCTAAAAATAGCGTTTCATGTTTCCTGATCTCGCTACGTCCGAGGCCCCCTCTAGTGGCGAGGCACGGGGCTGCAGCACCGCCTGCACCATAGGATAACGCGGCCTTGCAAAGGAGCTCTGTTGGATTGAGATCTGATGACTGTAGAGGCCATTGGAGTACAAGGAACTTATTGCCATGTTCAAGAAACCAGTTTGAGATGATATGAGCTTTGTGACATGGTGTATTATCCCGCTGGAAGTAGCCAACAGAAGATGGGTACACTGTGGTCATAAAGGGATGGAAATATATATACACACACACACACACACAAGGGCTGTCAAAATTAATTAATTGTAAATATGTATCCATTAATGCGTTGAATTTGCCATATTTATAGAAGGTGCGTATGTTAATTTTGTGTAAAAAAGCAATTTTTACGTTAAAAGGTCAAATTTCCGTTAACTTAAACTTAAATGAACCCCTTTAGCGGAACTAGCGGAAATTTCCAATCTTCTATTGTCCAATTTTGGTGAGCCTGTCGGATTGTAGTCTCAGTTTCCTGTTGTTAGCTGACAGGAGTGGCACCCGGTGTGGTGTTCTGCTGCTGTAGCCCATCTTCTTCAAGGTGTGACGTGTTGTGTGTCATCTCTGAGATGGTATTCTACATTCCTACATTTAGCTGTTATGCTGCAAACAAGTGGAACAAACTGCCAAGGGAGATTAAACATTCACCAAATGTAGACATTTTTAAATCCAGGTTAAAAACATTTATTTTCTCATGTGTCTATGCATGAAATCTGCACAATATATTTTAATTTATCTGGACTGTTGCTTGTTTTTAAATTCATTTTAATTATTTTATTTGTTTCTCTTTATATTATTTTATGTATTTTTAATGCTTCTTACACTCCCTGCTGCAATGCTTTTATTTTATGTAAAGCACTTTGAATTGTTTTGTACATGAAATGTGCTATACAAATAAATTTGATTTGATTTGATTTGATTCCTTCTCTTTTTCGGACCGTTCTCTGTAAACCCTAGAGATGGTTGTGCGTGAAAATCCCAGTTGATCAGCAGTTTCTGAAATACTCAGACCAGCCCGTCTGGCACCAACAACCATGCCACGTTCAAAGTCACTTAAATCCCCTTTCTTTACTATTCTGTTCAGTTTGAACTTCAGCAAGTTGTCTTGACCACCTCATTGAGTTGCGGCCATGCGATTGGTTGATTAGCTATTTGTGTTAACAAGCAATGGAACAGGTGTACAGGTGATGATACATGCTCCAAAATATGATAAGACCATATATATATTTTTTAAAACAGATATGATGAGCAATGTCCTCATAACATCCAAAAATTTGAAAATTTAAAAAAAAAAAAAAAAAAAATCATTAGAAAAATTTTCTTAGAGATGAAAAAAATCTTCTATTCAGTCACAATCGAGAAACTTTTTTATGTTTTTACTCATAATTTCTGTCGACATGAATCCAACTGAGCAGCGGGACCACACACACACATGCTGTCAGGTAACTTAGTCACATGAACAAAAATAATCATCTTGTCATGGAAACACTGCTTCAAATCTGAGATGAAGAGAATAAATGAAAAAAAAAATAAATCACACTGTAAATCTGTCATTTATTTCAACTAACGCACACAGACCAGGTCCGGCTGTCAGAAATGTGGGTTCATCCGCAGAGGAAAGTAGTCCCAACAGGAGCATTTCCTTCCGTTTGTTTGTAAAAACCTTCATCGAGTGTTTGTGAGTAAGTTCTAAAAGCTGAAAAACAGCAGACTGGTCCTTTAAATCAGAGCAAACAGGAAGCAGAGTCTTCGTTGTTCATTATTTAAGAGAATCTGTTTAAAAAGACACCACCTGCTGACGGCGTTTAGCTCTGCGGCAGGTCTGCGGGCAGCGTCAGCAACTCGTCCACTTCCTCCTGAAGAGCTGCAGCTTTTTCATTCACAAGCATCTGGAACGCAAAGAAACGTCATCTGATGGACGCCAACCGGTCCACAGGGTTAAAATCACTCCTAACAGAGCGCACACATGAGGACTGAGCTGGTTCAGACTCACTTTGGCTGAGGCCACCATCAGGAGGGCCTGCTTCCTGTAGAGGTTCTCTATTGTCCTGCAGAGGGCGGCGGGGTCGGCGTTGGCCAGGTGAGACGCCGTCTTGTAGCCGGCGTTGTACAGCTGCTTCGCTCTTGACTAGAGAGAAGAAGAAGAAGAAGAAAGAATAAAACACTCAGAGTAAACCGGATGGAGCGGATCAACTCTGACCCGACGGGGCTACTGCTGACCTCCATGACTCCGGCCACCTCCATCAGAGGAATCAGCTCCGCCTTCACGCAGTAACTTAGCCGCCGCATCAGCTCCGTCAGCAGAGCTTTGAATGGCCAGAACTCCTCCAGCTCCTGAGGAGACACAGCAGCTCATCATGACCCACTGCTCACAGCTGCTCAGTTTCAGCAGAACTCACTATGAATTCTGGGTAAATTGAATGTAAATGTAAATGTATTTTATTTATACAGCCCTTTACAAACCATCATTACGATGTACCAAAGTGCTTTACAGTGGGTAATAAATAAAGAGAAGAATAAGTAAAAACAAATAAAAACAATAAAAAAAACAGTGAAAGCAATAAAATACAACAAAATCGAATAAGATAAAATAAGATAAAAGTGCCATCATACTACTGGGTATTAAAAGCAATCCTAAATAAGAAGGTTTTTAGCCTAGATTTGAAGAGGCCGAGGTCAGAAATAAGACGCAGCTCGACGGGGAGCTTATTCCAGAGCCTGGGGGCAGCGACGGAAAATGCTCGGTCACCCCAGTGTTGATATTCTGACCTGGGCACTTCCAGCAAAAATTGATTTGTTGACCTCAGAGCTCTACCAGGATTTCGGACTGATAAAAGCTCAGATAAATATGATGGGGCGAGGCCGTTAAGAGCTTTAAACACAAACTTTAATAGTTTAAAATCAATTCTATAAAGGACAGGAAGCCAATGGAGGGAGTTAAGAACAGGAGTGATGTGCACACGTCTGTTGGTGTTGGTTAAAAGACGGGCAGCAGCGTTCTGCACAAGTTGAAGGCGACTGAGAGAAGACTGGGAGACGCCAACATAAAGTGCATTGCAATAGTCTAAACTTGAACTTATTAGGGCATGGATGGCTTTCTCAAGGTCATGACGACTTAAAAAGATTTTAACTTTGGCCAGGAGATGCAACTGGAAAAAATTAAGACTTAATTTAATGAATTAAAATTAAGACTTGTGTAGTTTAACGTGTCATCTCTGCGGTGCTGGTACCTCAGTGAAGTGTAGCACGCAGGAGCAGAAGGCGGAGGCGGAGCTAAGCAGCACCTGGACGAAGCCTCGGCTCAGCTGGAACCTGTCGGCCACGTTCCAAACGCTGGTTTCCTTCAGCAGAGAGAAGAGCACCAGAGACAGGTACATCCTCCTCGCCACCTCCAGGTTCACGTTCTGAAACACAGAACAACAAAAACAACTCAGATTTGATTAAAGTCACATTCCAGACTTTATTTTAAAGTAATTTTCATACACTTTTTATACACAGTCCATCATTTCAGGGCATGTCAGAACGGTTTGATTTACAAACATCACAGAGGACATTTTTAATCACACCTGAACTCTGGGGGATGTGATTCCACGTTGTTGTGATAAATATGGGAGAGGAAAGCACAAATGTGACAGAAAAGGGCTCAAAGTTCATGAATGAAAACAGTTTACATGCTCCTCCCACTCTCAGTGATGTAATAACTGACCACCAGGATGTAAAAGATTTACAGGAAACTCTTCTGTTACTTTATAACAGAAATAAATCAATAATGTGCGTATCAGGCCCAAAAATACCAGATGAACTCTCAGTGTTGCTGAAGCTGCAGCTGATGAACCGACTCAAACACAAAACAAAGTCACACTCAACAGTCCTGAACTGCATTTGATGGGAAAAAAGAATTGTCTATAATCTATAAGTCGACTGAAGAACCTTTGAGTGACATCTTAGGACAGGCTTCAGGTTTCGCTTTCTTCCAGAACATTCAGGCTCATTCACAGAGTGGAAATCTGCTCAACATCACCTATTTGTCCGACTTCAAAACACATCAACTCAGTGTGGAAGCAACACAAGAGGTGACCAGACCCTGTGATTTGATCCAGTTTCATTAAAACAGATGCACACCAGTCACACTTCTGTCCATGGCCAGGTGAGATGGAAGAGCGTTTAACCTGCAGTTGTCTGAGGTGCGTTACCTTTTTCACCGTCTGTCCTGCGGCTTTTCTTGCCACGAAACTCTCGGGTACGCCCACGGCGGCCGACATCTTCTGCTCAGCAGCGGACAGCAGGGTGAACTGTGGACAGAAAGTAGGCGGTCAGCAGACAGCGGCGAGGACGGGACTCTGTGGCGTCTGACGGAGACTCTGTACCTGTCTGAAGTAGATCATCCAGTCGGGTTTGCACTGCTGGATCAGGTCGTACGGGGTCACCAGGTAGACCAGGTGCAGGTAGCTGTTGAGCAGCAGACCCTCCAGACCTCTGGACAGGTCTTTGTACAGAACGTCACAGTAGGTCAGATCCACCGAGCCTGAGGACAACAGGAGACTCATCAGTGCTGTTGGACCTCACCTGTGAGCCAGGTGGAGTCTGCAGTTTGTTAAGATGAATTAACTGCAAGTGTAAACAATAATAAATACCATGTCTTCCATCTTGTGGATGTTAAAACCCTTATACTTGTTTAAACGTGGTTCAACCTCAGTGTTCTGAGGGCTACAGTTCATCCAAAACCAGTCCAGTAACAACCTCTACCTGCCAGGTAAGAAGCCTGTTGTAATTTCTGACTGAGTTTGATTACTGAGACGTTAAAATCCATGTATTTTTTTCCCCGTCAGTTTCAATGTTCCCATTTCTTTAGTTACATCTATGAAAAACCCAGCTGCAGCACAGCTCATTCACTCCGTTAAGGACGTCCATCGTACTCAAAGTCGCCGTCCACGTCGTCAAAGTCTGATAAATATCCTGCCGTGTTACACAAAACTAGCAGAGGCAAACTACGTGTGAAATTAGCCGACTGTCACAGAGCACAGAGTAAATGAGCTATGCTGCAGCGGTGCGCATCGATGAAGTCATCCCAGTCGACGCGTGTGTAGAAAGCCCTCCATAACCCCCCTGATAGCCACTCCAGTCATCTATCGATCTCGAGTTATCTAAATATCTTGTGAAGGACGCCGACTTTCACAAAACTGTTATCGGTGAGTAGATTAACGTATTTTATGCCAGAAATAAGGTCCAAGTTTAAAAAAAAGAACTTTAAAGGGATAATCCAGCGTAAAATGCACTTTAGATCAATTTACGCTATTTTTATACCTCTTCTACAGCTCCAAACAACATAACACTTACGTGGTAGTGAGTAGAGGGTCCCTAAAGCCAAACCGAAGTGTCCCGAGGTCTTCATGTGGTCGGATATAGAGTCCAGAATTAATTTAATCAAGCCAGTACCTTTCCGGAAATGTTGCTGCTGCAGCTGCCGCTTAAAACCGTGGTGAAGTTGGTTTGATATTGGCTATTCGACAGATATTCACAATAAGGAAATAAGGTGTCTTTTTTTTCAAACCAATATCAAACCATATTGCAGTTGGTGAGAGTGAGTTGTATGGCTTTGTCTTTGCTGGTATTTTTAGTGATTATAGGACTGTTTAGGTGAGTTTGTCTGCTGAATCTGCTAGTGTGTCTTGTCCTGCCTCCACCTCTGGCACCTTCTATACTTTTATTACCCCCTACCCGAACCAGGGTTTGCATCCCCACCCCGCTGTGACTGGTGTGCAGTTGGTGAGAGGCTGGGGTAGCTGATAATAATGCTGCTTGTGGAAAAAAAAGAGGTGGTTGTTGTGGTTTGAGGAGCAGTGATGGCTAACATTAGGGGAGTGACTCTGAGACGCCAGTGATCACTGTCTAATCTCCTGGAGGTGTTGTGGGCCCAAGTAGACGAAACACTGATGAAAGGAGGTTCCCACCTAATGAACCCAATGACATGTTGGTCAGCACTGCTCACTGGTGTATATAGGGATTTTAGGAAATTATTCACAGAGTCTGGTCCTTTTTTTTTTTTTTTTTTTTTAAGAACTCAAACATCATCAGCAGGGGTCCGTCCTGTTGAGACTGTACCTTTGTAGGAGGCTCTCCCCAGCTTGGTGACCTGAAGCGTTGGATTATGCGAGTCTGTCAGGGTCACAGTGATGAGGTCTTTCACCTCCAGCATGTTGACACACTGCTGCACGACGTCCCACAGCTTCCTGTCCACACACAGCTGCTGCTGCTGCACGAACAGCAGCGTCCCACGCAGGAAGTCCTGCATCTGCTGCAGTGACGTGGTGATCTGCAGCAACACGGTCACGCAGAAGTGATGATGCAAGTCAAACAGAACAAACCTTTGTGAAGCATCTGCTGCTTTTCGTTCTCAATTTTGACTTTTGGACTTCTGCTCAAACAAAACAAGATCTTGCAAAATGTGCTCAGACCTGGACGAGAAAAAAAAACACAAAAAAAACCAGAGGGATTTACGTTTAATCCAATCAGAGAGAGGATGAGACTGAGGAGGCCTTTTCCATCATCCTGCATCAGGTTACTGTAACAGTTCTCCATTGGGGCGCACACGAGAGCTTTGGCCTGAAATTAAAGCAATAATAAAGTTAATTATCCTCTTATTTTAAAAAAGAAAGTTACAGAAGCAGTGTGGGAAAAACTAAGTGAAGCCTTACTGCTTCCACAGGAATAAAGAGGAGAAGAATAGTAAGTTGTCTTTCTTCCTTTTTACTCCAGAAAAGATATGACTCATTTTAATCATTGCAGATAAACTGAAACTAAAGTGTTTTTGATCATTATTAAACGTAATTCATGTTCAGATCTTACAAGAATCCTCAGAAAAGGAAGGTGTACTTTTTAAATGACAAGAGCAGCTTCAGTCAGGTATTTTCTAACTGGACAGTTCCACCTGCCTCTGTGTAAAGGCCACAGGGAGGTGTAGTTACCATGTTCCTGTCCCGCTCCTGCAGGATGAGGATGCTCTCTCCCACGGTGTCGATCCCGGCCCGACCGGCCCGCCCCACCATCTGCTTGTACTGGCTCCTCTTCAGGAAGTCTGTGGCGACGTACGGCGAGCGCAGAATCACTCTGCAGGTCACACCGAGGCTCATACAGGTGAGGGGAAGTAGGGACTGCGATAGTAATGGTGGCACACGCTTCGATATGTACGCACACGCCTCACAGTTGGAATAAAATACTTCTGACATTAAAGGATAAGACCGGTTTGTTGACATTGGGCCCTTGATTTCACATTATAGCATGATGTTCTACTCACCCCTGCTTGTTGTTGGTCATTTGGAGCTGTTCCGAAGATATTCGCGAGGCGTCTGGCTGCTCTCTTGAGATATTCGGCCATGAAACGGTTTCCTATGGGCAAGCTCATACAGGCACAAACTATGCTGTTTATAATTTATTAATTACTCTACACTAGCACTGATAACGTGGAGGTGCGTCGCTTACTTAAAAAAATCCGGGTTATTGTAATTTTGATTTTTTTGTCGTAAAGTGGGTGTTACTGACGTCATCGTCGTGCTACTGCCACAGACAGCCCACAGACCTGCTGCCTATTTATTCATTCGGCTAAAATTCAAAATTAGTAACCCGGATTTTTTTAAGTAAGCGACGCACCTCCACGTTATCAGTGCTAATGTACAGTAATTAATAAATTATAAACAGCATAGTTTGTGCCTGTATAAGCTTGCCCATAGGAAACCGTTTCATGGCCGAATATCTCAAGAGAGCAGCCAGACGCCTCTCGAATATCTTCGGAACAGCTCCAAATGTTCAACAACAAGCAGGGGTGAGTAGAACATCATGTTATAATGTGACATCAAGGGCCCAATGTCAAAAAACCGGTCTTATCCTTTAAGACGAAAAGCAGCTTTGTTTACAGCGCGTTTAACCCTTTAATGAAGGTAGTACATGTAATCACCTAATTTGCATGTGGTGACATCACTGATGACATCACTGCATGGCAACTTCTCGTGAACATTGGATTTTGAACACAATTCCACGTGTTTTTTCTCCTTTTTTGATCCTTTTCTAAAGTCATCAACACAACTATGAACAAAGCTGTACCAAGTTATGATCTTTTTCATGTTTTTCTGTCATTTTATCCATATAAAAACAACAGAAAATCAGTAAGAATCAGTAAAATATCTTTCAATCAGATCCTGATTCTGGCTTCAGTGTTTGAGTGGCCAAGAACTGGTGTTCATATCTGTTTGTTTATTTTGTTCTCAGTGTCTAGAAGTCATAGGAAGAGGGTTAAAAGTTAGGAAGGGGGACAACAACTCAGTGGGCTCAGCATTTGTCAAATCTCTGTCTCCTTGATAGCCAACGGGCTCATCAAAGTGTATGATCGCCCCCAGTACACTTCATCAGTATTCAGAAAAACCCAGTCCTTATGACTGCTGACACACTGGTTTCCATTTATGTCCTCCTTTTCCCAGTCATTACCACTTCGTTACCCTCTGCTCTCACTATCCTATGTGAGGGAAATTCTCACCCTCTGAATCTTCATCAAAGATTTAAACCAAAACTTCTTCTCTTGTTAAATATTCTTATTCATTTTCTCTAAATTTCACCCGGACATCTTCCATATAAACACTTCCTCTGAGCTGCATGAGCTAATAATGGCCGTTACAGATACAGTATCATAGCCTGACTACGTCATACTCACGATTCTAGTCAGAATGTGAGTCTGATACCGCTCGATAGAGATCTGAGTATGGGGCGTGTTTCAACCAAACCAGGAGAAAAAATGCCTCTTCGCTCAATTGGATAGACCTACAACCAATCAGAGCGTAGTATGTGACGTAGATTAAGCGACACACACTTGTTGTAGGAAGGACGGCAAAAACATCTTTTCTATCGATAAAAGCCTTTATCGCGTTCCTCTGTTCGTCTTTCAAAATGAATGCAATGTGGAGATCCTGTAGAACAGACTTGATGGCAGAATCTACACACCCTAGCTCTCCAGCTGCAGCCATGTTTGTTTCAAATGAATTCAAACCAAGCGCTCTTTAATGACGTAGTCGATAATGTCTCTGTTGATCATCTGTCCATCATCGTATAAAGCCCGCCCTGGCAATATGATTGGGTCGACTGTTTTGATGTCGAGCATAGAGATTTCCCAACTGAGCAGAGCCAGACCGAACTTCCCGACCAAAAATATTATGGGCGGGGCTAAGTTCGGCTGGCACCCAGGCTAACAGTATCACCTTAATTCTGGGAATAATTTAGATAAAACATGTCTGCCATCTAGTGGTAGAGAGTAGAAACAAGATTTGATGTTAATACGGGACTAATTATTTAACTATATAATGCCAAGGGTTAACATACAGATGCAGCAGGAAGCGGTCTAAGGTTAAAGAGATAAAGCTGACATCTGACCTGCGGGCAGG
This sequence comes from Odontesthes bonariensis, assembly GCF_027942865.1. Taxonomy (NCBI): domain Eukaryota; kingdom Metazoa; phylum Chordata; class Actinopteri; order Atheriniformes; family Atherinopsidae; genus Odontesthes; species Odontesthes bonariensis. The sequence goes on from NC_134527.1 coordinate 28,067,238, forward strand.
AAGATTGATCCCTGCAGCCAAGGTGGATGTGCAGGTGAGGAGGCAGAGCACGCCGTTGGAGTAGGCCTCCTCCACCAGTTTCCTCTCCTCGGAGGTCAGCCCGCTGTGGTGGTAGGCCACGCCGTATGGCACGGTCCTCCTGAGCACCGGACACACTGAGCCGTTCCCACTGTCCCGCAGCTCTCTGAGGAGGATGGCCTTCTTGGCCTCGCGGTGCTGCAGGAACTCACTGTGAGAGGACAGAGGAGCTGTTACAGCTGTGGTCTGCAGGGCCGTGGACGGACGGACGGTTCACTCACTCTTTCAGGTACTTGCAGATCATTCCTGCTACGTTCTCACAGTTCTTCTTGGTGGGACAGAAGACTAGACAGGAATGAGTTGGGATGATCTCAGTCACCAGAGCGATGATGTGGTCCGGGTCGATCTTCTGCATCGCGCTGGAGTACTGCAGTAAGAAGATCAGATAGGTTAGATCTGAGCTCTTATCAGAACCGCCTCATCTGATACAGACCTGCTCAGTCTGACGGATCGGTCGAAATGCAGCTGATGAGACAGAACAGGAAACATCTGGTACCAAGCCTCAGGCGGATACTCAGAGTATAGAATTTAAATGTTGAACTCACTTTAAAATTGAGCAGACGTGAAAACCTGAAGCAGTTCTCCTCCTTTGGGTCGACTTCATAAATTGAGTCATTCAGTTTAACAAATTCTTTCAGCTCAACCTGGAAGAGACAGAATAAATACGCCTTTAAACACCTGCACAGCTGACAGTAACAAGCTCAGAATACATTTGGGCTTCTACTTTCAGCGAGCTGTCAGTTTGCTGTCACCTACCGGCCTGAAGTCGTTTGTGTAATTTTCTGCCTTCAGAAACATCTGGAGGTCCTTGATGTTTCCCAGAGTGGCGCTCATTCCAATAATCTGAGTTGTTTCTGGAGATATAGAGCAGCATTAATAACTGAATTCGCAAAGGTCTGCAGGGTTAAACACACTGAGGCAAACACTTACTGCTCATGTACTGAACTTTGGCCAGAGTCATTTCAATCACAGCCCCTCTGCTGCCGTCACCCAGCATGTGAAGCTGCAGAGGAAACAAAAAGACCTCCATCAAACCTGCTCCTGTCTTTCATTTCTCAGCTGAAACGGCTTTCAGTCAAACTGAGCGCAGCTTCCACCTCATCTACCACCACCAGCCCCAGGTTCTCCAGCCGGCCCGTCTCTATCAGGGAATTGACGAGGCTGTGGGCCTTCTCTATCGTGGCGACGTACAGGGACCTCGTGTTTCTTCTCTTCACCGGAGGAAACCTGCCCTTGCTGCCAGCGTACTCCTCCACCATAAAGTCCAGCTCCAGGCCGAAGCTCGCCAACCCACGCACCTGCGAAAAACAAAAACCACCAACAGTTCAATATGAAGTTACGTTTGGAAACGGTGTCCCTCAAGGCTCTATTTCCGGACCTCTTTGATTCCTCGTAAAGATAACACCGACATGGATTCTGATTTCAATTCAATTCAATTAAAAAATACTTTATTTATCCCAGAGGGAAATTAAATTCATTACCATATATAATATAATTTAATACCATATAATAATATAATAACATATAATTTCATTACCACTTGAGATTAAATCTTTAAACTATTGACTGCGTCTCAGTTCTGTTGAGTTTTATAAACATCTTGTGAGATTATGGACTTGTTTCTAAAATGAATGACTGACTAACAAAAAGACCAAAACTAGAGCAGACAAGTCTGGCTCCGCAGCCTTTAAAGCCCTGACAGGGGAGGCCTCCGGTGGGGAATGGAGACTCTGTGTGGGTGTATGAACTGCTGTCAAAGTGTGTCCTTCCCACCGGGAGGTGCGCAACCTCTAAATTTCCTACACACCACTGGTACTCCATTGGGGGGGCAATATGGTGCTCCAGTGTGAGGCAGTAGGATCTGATGTCGAAGGATGAAGAAGTCAGCATGTGATGATAAACTATGAACATCCAGATGTAACTGATAAAACGGAACAGCTTTCGGGAAATCAAAATAAGATAATAACATTAAAATAAGGAAAACGATAATGTTGTGCGCATCCACACTGCTGAGTGATTTTATTCTGTAGACGTCAAGTCCGAGCACACAAACCCAGAAAGGTGTGAGGTCACCTTTCGGTTATGAACAGAGTTTGAAATTCCAGTTTTGCAACAACCCTAAACTGTCCAAGCTATTTTAAGTGTGTGTTCGGGTACCTTCTCCTGCACCAGAGATATGTAGGGTAAGATGAACAGACCGTCCTTCCTCCTGCACAGCAGCTCTCTGAGGATGAGGATCTCAGCCACCAGTGTTTTCCCTCCACTGGTGGGAAGAGAGTAGATCAGGTTCTTCCTCTGCTGAACGCAGTCCAGGTTCAGACACGTCTCCTGCCAGTCTGACACGCGAAAAAAAAACAGTCTGAAAAACACTCGCTGCTCACTGAAACTAATTATTTTTGTTTTTTTTGTATTTTTGTTTTGTTTATTAAGTCCATGAACACAAAAATTTAATCTAATTTAATTCTAATGGCTTATGTTTCTTTGTCCTTTTCAGATAACCGAGTATTGTTGGGTTTCATGATATCTGCATCCAATAATGGATGAAGATGAGCATTTTTGTTACTTTCTGACATTCTAACAACCAAATCAAGTCTACAGATTCCAAATTCTACCAATTATTGTCCTTACTGATAGTGATTTCTCAACTTTCTTGTCCGTAAAATGTAAGACATGAAAGTAAAAGACTTCCAATAACTTATTTTTTATTTGAAAAAGAGATTGAAATCAAATATATTCAGTTTCCTCTGATATGAGACAAATCCTCGCAGTTTGTAAGCAGAGAATGTCTCGGAGTCTCACCGTATAACTCCTGGATTCCTCTCAGTTTGTACATCAGCTCCTTCACTCTGCTGGGGAGTCCGAAGAAAGGCCCGAGGTCGGTGGTCTCAGCAGAGATGGTTTCCATGGCCTGCATGGCGACGCTGATCTCCTCAGAAACCACTGCTTCCTTCAGCACCGATGTCCGAGAAACGCCGGCGGGGGACGCAGCATTCCCGAGCATCGTCCTCTTCAGCTGGTCAGCCACGCTCCGCCTTGCTCTGCTGTTTCTCCTGTTTTTATCCTCCATGTTTGTCTCCAGCCCGGCCTCAGACGTCCTATGAAAAGGCGTGGAGGTTTTGTCTCCATCTTGCAGTCTGCTCCTCTTTGCCTGCTCTTGGATTTGTTCTTGAAACTGCAGCTGGCTGGGCGGTAAGTCCTCGAAGGGCTCAGCTCCGAGTTCATACAATATGGAGTCTGTCAGAGCGTCGTCACAGGACTGTTTCCTGACGCCGCCTCGAGGTTGCAGACTCGTGAAGTCCTGCTGGTTCTCAACTCGCCGTCGTTCATTTTGTTCTGCATTGTCCAGCTTTGCCAGGAGAGAACTATCCTCCAGGATGCTGTCGTAGCCGCCGAACAAGTCCTCGTTGTCGCTGCAGTACTGCCAACAAAACACACGTTACAAACTCCCTGGTCAATAAGTTGATTGACAGAATTATTGACAGGTTTACTTAAAAAACCTTTAAGTTTTCATTTGAAACGTCGTCAGAAACACTGGTTCCATTGACCAAATCGGAGTGTTTACCTGAACACAACTGGGTCTGTTCTGGTCCATCAGGACACTTTGGGAGCTCACTGCAACGATTTAGTCTAATCAAAGATCCAAACGAGCAGCGACAGCACAGATTCTGAGCCACCGAGTTCATAGCCTTCATGATTTTGCCCTCAAACTGTTCGGATCCAGAAAAACCTTTTCCAGGAACCAAAGTCTTCTGAGGGGTCCTTTCCTTAACCCCCTCAACTTCAACCACATGAACAAGGGGCTTAACAAAGTTATATTTTATAGATATTTTTTGGTGCTGAACATCTCAGAAATAAATTTGAATCAGTGCCTTAAACCCTAAATAAAGACACCCCACACCCTCAGACAGATGAGATGTTCTTCAGCCTATTTAATCTGCCCGGTGCTTTAGATCTTTAGGTTGAAATATTCTTTTAACTCAAGGAAAAAAGCTGTTTCTGTACCAGAGGCTCTCAGTTTAAAACAAGCTGAACTGTTTAGATTTGCAATATGTGACCATCTTATGAAAATAATTTACAGAAGTATGAAGCAATGTTTCTCCAGATGTTCTGAGATAAGCTCTGAGGACTGAGCTGTCCTCTTAAAGCTCTTATAAACCAAACCCATGTTAAGAACCAGAGGACATGAGACGGACGTCTTGTCCCTCCTGGTTATCAGTTCGTCTTCACCTTCTCAACATCTTGCAGTGAAAGCATTGTTTGTTTCTGAGAAATTTACCATTGTCCATGATGTGCAGATAAAACCACATTTGACAGAATCAGGATGTCCCAACATGTGCTTCTATCCCTGTGTCACACGAACAGTCAGCTGTCGTCTTCAGCCACCAAACTCGTGTGATTAAAAAAAGAGGCTTAAAATCAGATTAGTCTGGGAGTTTTTCATGCTTTAAACTTCCATCAATCGTTCTTCCAAATATATTTTTTTAAATGCTTGTAATACTTTCCTTTTGTTGATCAATGGCAATCTTTACAGATTTATTATTCAGTAAAGGATATATAACCAGACACGGTTAAGTTTGGTCTTTTTCTTATGATGGTCGGAGTTGCTTTCAACCCAGTCGATTAATCGGCTGTGACGTACCTCCGAAGGTTGACTCTCAGCCATGACGCTGCTTGTCCTCCAGCTGGGGGGGCATCGCGGTGATCCCACACCCCCTCCTGTCTTACGGGCAGGTGTAAGGTGAGTCTTCTGAAAGTCCCGCGATCGTTTCCTCGCGCAAACTCGTTTTATTTTTACCTCGAGCCTCCCGGAACTCATCTCTGTCTGGGTTCGGGTTCAGCTGGAGCTACATGTTAAACAGCTGAAACTGGAACAAACATAGACTCTTGCCCAACACGGGCCAGTCATAAACCAGCAACTATGGTCACAACCTATCAACAAAAAAAGCTAAAGTAGTTCACACTAGCATAAAAAGCAGTTTCAGTCGGTTGTTCGCCGACATTAATTATCACGTTTTTTCCGAGATGTAAAATTCTACAAATGACTCACACACATCCGTAAATTGTAGAAAATTCTGGGAAAAATTCGGTGACTGAAATATTTTAGCGATAGACGACTTTAAACTTGCAAGCGGAGGATACAACCATTCAGCTCAGCCCGCACCACATTCAAAAATTATCTGTCGGCGTTTGAGCAAGACATCCGACCATCACTTCCGGTTTTCTTTTCCTAACTAGCTCGTTCGCACATAGCTAATCATTATTTTTTAAACTGGCAACGTTTGCAACTCGTTGATGAATTAGAAACACACGACAAGCTTCATTTGACAATTTAAAATATTTTTTAACATAAAATTGCCTTACTGACATGGAGTACTACCGGCTAACTGAAAAGAAACTCGGAAAATGTGTTCCAAATATTTTTTTAAACGATAAGAGGTCGAGATATTTTACACCTACGTGTAAAAAAAACACTATTTCTATATTTCAGACATAACTCCACAACAGTGGCATGTAATTTTAATTACTACTTTGGGATTCCTAGAGCAAAACAACTAACACATGACGAGCTTGAAAAGCGGCATGAACGTGCTGATGTGGATTTCAGTTTGTATTACTTTTAATAAACGGTCACAGCTTCATTTATAAATGAATCAATTGTAAATGGTTTAATTAAATCGAGCATTAGCAACGGTAACGGTTGGAGTCAACTTTTTTTTTCTTAAGGAGATTTCTATCTTGACTCATATGTTTGACGTAAGAAGCAAGTGACGTTAAAACTTTACCGAAATAAAATACTGTTGAACCATTAAATTGGAGTCATATTTTGTATAAAAACACACACGTAATAATAATTTCCATGTTTACAAAAAAAAAAGCTATATTTAAAGTTATTGTACCGCCAAACGTTAAAACAGGAAATTCAGAAGTGGTAGGAACGAAAAAATAGCAGCATTCAGAATCTAACCGGACTACCACCACTTCCTGTCCCGTGTCAGGTCAAAAATGTTGTGTGTGAGGGGGCTCCAGAGGCTAAAGCCTGTCGTATATCTCAATGGAAACACATGTGAGTCTCAGTTTTAAGTTGGATGTGAATATGTTTCAGGCTTAAAAAGTCAAATGGAGATGCTTGTTGAAATGTAATCGCATTCTTCCGGTAATCATTGTGATGCTATCATGCTAATGCTACGTGTCGTAATGTGTTGCTCTGCAGGTATCAGGAGCTTCACGACAGGTGTGCTCCAGTATAAAGATGACACGGTAGGTCCCACATGACTTTTAATGTGTATTATATTTGTGAGCGCAGCCGCACGTCTTTGATGGCGACACGTTTTTGTGTTTAAGCTGGTGAAAATGGAGAATCCTTACAAAGAGTCTGAGAAAGGCTGCGTCCTGTGCAACATCACCGTGGACTACAAAAACACCCAGGTGAGTCAGGTGATCAGTTTACCTGCTGAGAGGGGGCACCAAAAACTACTTTTAATGTTGTTGAACCAGATTTCTGGAACTAACTTGTTTGATTCGATTTTATTTATTTATTTCTAAAGCGCCAAATCACAACATATGTAATCTCAAAACATTTCAAAGATACAGTTCAATTCAAGCCAATTAGACTCCAATTTATTGTAATACATTCATAATCCAGTTCATTAAATTCCAAAATAGTCCATTTCATACAGAACCAATACAAATAGTTTTCTAGCTAAGGAAACCAACTTATTACACTGAATGGGCCTCAATGGGGAGAAAAAAAGATCCCTTCTAAAAAGAAGAAACCTCCATCAGAACCAGACAGAAATAATTTAGGTTGGGTGACGATCTTCCTTTGTGTTTAAAGTGGCGCTATGCAACTTTCAGTAATACGGGGTTTGTTTACCATGCAATACACACCCCAAAGCTGTAGGGGGAGCTCCGTAGAAAATAAGGCGACAGTCTAGCCAGACTGTCGTAAACCCACCAGAGGCAATTTACGGTTTATTTTTCAAGACACTGCCAGAGAGTTGGAGAGCCGTCGACAGCTAATGGAGAGGGGGTGTGTCTTATCAGGCTACCTGGCTCGGCCACAGATTCTATAATAGGACAGATACGCCACTCAAGGTCCATTTCCGGTTTCCAACGAGGCGATTTTGGTTGCAGTTCCACCCATTTTCCACATGGGGCGCCCAATTTTGGAGACCAGAATGAATGGAGTCCTATGGAGCTATACGCCCTTTCGTGCCCTTATCTCAAGATATAATTTTTTCTCTAGTAATTCGAATGTTGTTTTCGAAAGAGGGTGTTTAGAAAATACCCATGGCTGAGTTTTAGATTTTTAGAGCCACTCATTTGCTTAAAAAAAGGATTTGAAGTGTATATGACGTCATACATAGCTGGTCGACCAGCTGTCATTAGCACAATGCTAGCGCGTTGTGGACAACAAGAAGCCAACCTGTAAGAAATCAAAGGGATATATGTACTCGTTCAGTAGATTTTTTACTTGAAACCCATGTTGAGCTCTCAGAAACTACATTCAAATCTGAGCGCTCTTGAGGAGACTTAGGTGAAACTGACCATTTGTAGCATCTAGCTCCATTGGGCCCCATTCATTCTGGTCTCCACCGACGCCCCCAGTGGAATTCTGGTGGAACTGCAGCCAAAAAGCCGATACAATGGGGCTTAATACAGAGTGGCAAGGCTGTTCGTTATAATGGCTGTGGCTCGGCTCAGAGCCCTTTACGACCTGCCGTGAAGCAGTAGTTCTCGGCTCTCGTGTGTCGCGAGACTTCCAGAGGTAAACAAAGCACGTGGCGCCACAGGCAAAGTTGCAAGCGCTGTTTCGGTCTAGGGCCACCAGATGGAGATGGAAATGTCACCGTTTTCATCAGAACGGGTCAGCGAAGCAATCTGATGATTGCCAAGCAATTTTATGACCATGAAAAAGTTGCATTGTGCCGCTTTAACAGAGATTAAAGGTTGAATGGGTTTTTAATCCTTGTTCTGTGATGTGATATGTAGCCCAAAAAAAAATGGTTGGGTCTGTAATGGCTCAGAACCTCCCTAAAAGGCTGTCTGAAACAGCTATGTTACTACTATGCTGGGTTTAGAATGCGTCGTTTCAGAGCTTATCTGGCAACCTCATTATGAAATGCAGGTAGGTGTTGGCGCTATTCGGTTGCCGTTGCTTGATTGGCTGCCCTTGCTCTTACTGAAAACAGAGCTATAGAGTAATACACTGACTGAAAAGAAAGCTCATTCCCTTTAGATGAACAAGCCAGAGCTAACGTGCAATTCTTACAACAGGAATATGGCACAACACACATTTAAAACAAAATAAAATGGGATACTTACAGGCTGTACTGATTGCTGGGGTTGATTTTGTTCAGAATCAGAATTCGTTTTATTGCCATTGTTAGTGAACAGTGTTCACACTAGGAATTTGCTGCGGCGTAAGGTGCAAACATGTAACATAGGATATAATAATAAAGAATAAAAATATATGAATATAAAATGTACAAGGTGTGTACAACAATACACAGTATCCAATATACAGAGCAATAACAGTGCAGCTTCATTAGTGCAATTTTAATGATGGTAAAGTGACTGGGGCAGGTTATGAGGTGATTATGAAGTGTTCATAAGTCCAACTGCAAGGGGGAAAAAACAGTTTTTGTGACGGAAGGTTCTGGTCCGAATGGACCGAAGCCTCCTCCCCGAGGGGAGTGGTGCAAAAAGGAGAAGGGTCAGCTGTGATCCGACCTGCTCGCCCCATAGTCCTGGAGACGTGCAGGTCATGGATAGATGGGAGGCTGCAGCCAATCACCTTCTCAGCAGAGCGCACACCTCGCTGCAGTCTGTGTCTGTCCCTGTCGGAACTGACCATCCACTGAGCAAAATTCCGACCGAAGCCTGCTCGGAATCGTGCAAGCTTTGACTTTTGATCAGGGATGGGAATTGTTAAGAATTTAGCAATTACGGTTCCACTATCGATATTGCTTATCAATTGTCATCCAGTTATATATAGTACAAGGCTTTGGTTGCAGTAACACTTTAATTTCAAGTATGCACCAACATTTTATCTATTTTTGCCTCTGTCATTTTGCTTTTCCCGGCCTTGATGAAAGGGGTACCTTCTGAGCCTGCCTCTGAGCCTGCCTCTGAGCCTGCCTCTGAGCCTGCCTCTGAGCCTGCCTCTGAGCCTGCCTCACTCTTGCAATCCTCGTCAATTAAATGGGTCGCAGGAATGGGGGTCTTTCATTAATGATAATATTATTATTAGTGTTGTTGTTATTAATAACTGCTCTTCTCAGACTAATGGGAGACATGGTTGTTTCCTGCCGTTTCCATAGCGATAGTGGCGTGCCAGAGAAATTTATATGGTAATTTTTTTTAGACACGTTTCTTTGACACGCTTAGCAGCGTCATATTTAAAGGAGAAGTTTTTTTTTTTTTTTTTAAACCTGGACCTTATTTCTGGCATAAAATACATTCATCTACTCACCGATAACAGTTTGGTGAAAGTTGGCGTCCTTCAGAAGATATTTAGATCACTCGAGAGCCGTGTATATCCATATAACGGGAAAGAACAGGGCAGAGACAATACAGCCTCTAAATAAGGCATTATCTGTCTTTATTTCACCAATTCTTTAAGCCAAATGAACGACTGAACACGTACTATTGCACTGTTAGCTCATAGCTGCCATGTTGTTGTTATCCGGGGGCTTATAGGAAGCTTTCTACACATGCGTCTTTCTACACATAAGCTTTAAAACATTTCGTTTTTAAAAAATGGGAATAAAATGTCTTTTTTTTTCATTTAAAAATGAAAATTGATTTATTTTTATTTAGGTTTTTTGCTGGTTAAAGTTTTTGAACCTTTGAAGCCTTTAAGTTGCGTGAAATATTTTTTTCTTTTATTAAATTTGTCTTTGAAGGTTTTTATTAACGATTCCTGACATGTATAACAAACTCTGTCCTGTCGCGCCTGAGCAGGAAACCAGGGGTCGCGTCCCAAACGTGAACATTTGGTCTTTATGAATCTGAGTGCACGTTAACGGTGCATGCACGTTAAAAGGTCATGCACGGTGGTGTGAATCTCTTCCAGCCCAACATGTAATCGTGTCTTTCTCGTTTCATCCTCAGCTGCTGTCTCAGTTCATCTCTCCGCACACAGGCAGGATTTACGGCCGACACATCACAGGTGAGTCTCAGCAGGTGAACTCATCCTGCATCAAAACATGCGCACACACACACACACACACACACACACACACATACACGCACTCACTCACAGCCTGTCTGTTTGTCTGTCAGGTTTATGTGGGAAGAAGCAGAAGGAAGTCTCCAAAGCCATAAAGAAGGCTCACTCCATGGGTACGAACGCTCCGAACCGTCTTCATAAAGACTTTTAATCAAAGATTTTCCTTTTAACTTTGTTTAATTCACTGAAACACTTTTATTTAAATGATATATTTCTTAATTTGTCCTTTTTATTAGAGGAAATGAGCTGTAAATGAACATGTTAAAGTCCTAACAAACGTTTGTGCTGCAGGTTTCATGTCGGTGACTCACAAACATCCACAGTTCATGAAGGATCCCAACATCTGTGGCATCAGACTTCTGGATTAGAGGATCACTGTGTGTTCATTTTGTGTAATAAAGTCTGTCAGTGTGTTAAAAAAAAAAAAAAAAAAAAAGTCTGTTACTGTTTGAATCCCTAAAAATTATCTGATCTCAGTCCAGTTCTTTCGATCAGTTCACAAACTGCTGAAGAAGAAAGTTTTTTTTTTTTTTTTTTTTTTAATAGAATACATAGAAAATGAAATCCAAATAATTTATTTTCAGAATCTTCACTGAATTAGTGTATCATATTTAGAAATAAATGTAGAATCTGATGCTGCAACAAGCTCAGTAAAAGTTGTTCTGGAGTCAAAGAAAGACGTTTATAGAATCTACAGTGACAGCTTTCTGGAATAAAAGGAGCATCCACCAAAGGTTTAGTCTTTCCATCAAGGATGGGTCGTGGCTCACCACTTTGTGCCAAACTCCATCAGAAAATCATCAATAAGTTCAACAAATATTTCTCTGTAAGATTGTAAAGAACTTTGGTCTTTCAGCATCTACAAAGCAGAATATTGTGAAAAGATTCAGGGAGTCTGGGGAAATCTCAGTGCGAAAAGGCCAAGGGCAGAAACCTATTGGATGATCTCGGAGCCTTTAGGCAGCACTGCATGAAAACCTTCATGCCACCATGATCAATACAGCCACATGGGCTGAGGAGGAGCTTGGAAAACCATTTTCACTCAACACAGTCCACGGCTGCATCCAGAAATGTAACCTGAAACTGTATCACACAACGAGGAAGAAATATATCTGTGCAGAAACACGGCCCAGTTCTCTGGACACCAGCTCATCTCAGATGGACAGAAAGACAGTGGACACGTGTTCTGTGGTCAGAGGAGTCCACGTTTCAGCTGCTTCTGGGAAAAACTGATTCTACAAAGATGAGAAAGAGCATCCAGCTGTTATCAGAGAAAGGTTTAAAGCCAGCGTCTGTGATGGTATGGGGGTCACGACAGAAGCAACTTTTCGCAACGAAATTTGATATGGATTACCAGTGCACACCAGTAACCACTCCGGTGAGTTGATGATTTTGAAAACGGACGTTTATGGTGCTTTTACGGACCTTTTAGGACATGCACCATGCTTGCCATTCTGAAGCAGGTTGAGAAGAATCAAAATTAGGCAAATACCGGAGACAGCAGTAAGATTAAAAAAAACGGTGAAGGGGTTCTAAAACATTGCAGACGACTCATAAATGAGGCTTAATGTTGAAAATACCGCAGTTCTCCTTTAAATAAAGCTTTAAACAAATTATAAACAGTTTACAGACTAAAGTTATTGTTGCATTTAAAAAACTTCCTAAAGTCTTCTAAAATGGGGTTTGTAGAAAGAGCCACAATGACCACAAAAAAAAGTAAAAAACTGGCCTCAAATGTGGCAAAAACAGTCGGATACAAAATTACCACAAAGATGAAAAATGGGGCCACAAAACAATAAAAATGATAAAGTCACTGAGAAACCAAAAATAATGAGTATGATTAGGTGCAGAAAGAGACCGAAAACAAAAGTCTAGAAGGCACAACATAATTTTAAAGAGACAAAAAAAACATCTCTATAGACGTTAAAAAGTGGATCCATTGTGTTCGATTGTCTGTTGCTTCGTAGCTGGAACGTAAAACACTGCCTCCTGCTGGTCATCATGGGTCATCGCACTGATACCGCCGCCTCCTGGCCGGCAGGGGGCGGTGTACCTGCAGGAAGCAGAAGAAGGGGAGCACAGCGCTGGATACTTCCTCTTCCCTTGGCGGCCTCAGAGGTAGGTAGCCAGTCCTGCGTTTGGAAACAAGGATCTATCTTAAATCTGTGTTAAATCTCCACCATCCTTCTATTTAACCTGCTGGATTTTATTAATCATATGTAGACGGATTAGATTATGTGATATGTTTGTGTACGGACGCGTAGATTCTGGTTTTATTTCAATGTTTGCCATGAAACCGGTTTGTGGCTACAGCAGCTTTCCGCCATGTTGGCTGCGTGTGACTAAAAATTTAGAGTTTTGAATCTATGAAACGTACAAAAGTGTCTAATTTTTCTTTATTTCAAGAGGGATTTGTTGGGTTTTAGTGTGTAACGCTGTTTCTTGGTTCAGTTTTGGACGGTTGTTGGCACTGAACGGGCTAACATGAGCTAACAAGAGTCCTGATTAGCTGAAAGAGGTGGTTTAATGTAAAATCTCAACATTTTTCGGTTCTTTCAGGTATCTGAAAATGGTCCGCTACTCACTCGACCCCGAGAACCCGACTAAGTGTGAGTAAAACGGGGTGTAACCGGGGTCTTTTGTGTGTTTTTGTGTGGCTGTGATGACTTCTTAGGACACCTTTGGATTAAAACATGAAAAAAATCTGAAAAAAACTAACTGAGCTGCAGGAAATAAAACCGAGTGTAACTGAGCTGTGGGTTGAGATTTTAACGGTTTGTCTTTGTGTTTCAGCATGTAAGGCGAGGGGCTCCAACCTCCGGGTTCACTTCAAGGTAAGCTGGCTGTTCCTGTGTCCACATGTTGGTTCTGCCTGGGTTTTAATGATCAACTCATTTAAGAGTTTCCTTTTAAAACTGTGGTTACTCTGTACTCGCAGCTGCTGTTTTTAATCACTCATATTGGAGCACATTGACTTGATTAATTTGTAACTTCTGAATAAAATATGTGAATGTTTCAGCAGAGATTTGAGTAATTTCCCCAAACAAATGGAAATGGTTCACATTTCTCATCACTGGTGGCTTTAAGTGAGCAGCCACCATGTTTTTGCTCTTTTTGCTGTTTCTCACCAAGTCATTAATACCCTGGTTTATAATCTTTACCATTAACCGTTCCCCTTAGTTCATTGCAGCCTAATCTGTATGAGTTCAACTTGTTTGCACATTGACCCAGTTTAATATTGAAGCTTTATTAATGGTATTTCTGGCATTAAAAACAGCTTTCTCACACCTGTGCATCTGGTTAATGATCAGGAGGAACCAGAATCTTAGTGTGAACAGCTTTAGGTCTCAGAATGAGATCCAACGTTGATTAATATCCAGCTTTTACCCGTGAGATCTGATCTGTGTTTGTCCCAACAGAACACCCGTGAGACGGCCCAGGCCATTAAGGGCATGCACATCCGCAAAGCCAACAAGTACCTGAGGGATGTCGTGGTCCAGCACCAGTGCGTCCCGTTCCGTCGCTACAACGGCGGCGTGGGGCGCTGCGCTCAGGTGAGAGCTGGGTGACATCAGCGGGGTTGGGTCACGGGCCGCAGTGATGACCATCTTAGGACACCTTTGGATCAATGATGAAACCAATCTCTTAAATCTGAGCGGCGCCAGCATGCAGCTGGCGCCTTGCTGTGAGAGAGCGGTTCTGATCAACTCTGTTGTTTTCAGGCCAAACAGTTCGGCTGGACTCAGGGCCGCTGGCCCAAGAAGAGCGCAGAGTTCCTCCTGCACATGCTCAAGAACGCAGAGAGCAACGCTGAGCTGAAGGTGAGTTCCCTGCTGCAGGTACCAGCCCAGCGGTGCTGACGGATCTGTCCTTGTTTGAGTTTTAAACCGTAAAAATACAGACGTGGTTCTGTCGTTTCCAGCTGAAAACTCCGAAATGAAACCCAGAAACCACTGCTCTGAGAGGAGCACCTGTCGGCAGGTGTTCCCTCCCTGTGGAGATGGGCAGGTTCTGGGGCGGGTTCTGTGACTCGTGCAGCAGATTGCGGTGATGACTCTTTAGGACACCTTTGTATGAACCATGAAAATAACTTGATATAATCTGAGCAATCTGTCGGTCACTGAGTTGAGAGAGCCTGATTACACGACTTCTGTTTGCTTTTCTCGGTGGTTCTGTGAGACCCGATTAAAGAACTTGTCGGACTCACGGCTGCACTGATTAGTCACTTTCAGTTTGACCCGATGAAGTGGCTTTTTACACTTTTTGTCAGGAAGTGAATGAATAACGAGGAGCTGCCGGTTCCACCTCACACAGCTTTAACGGGCTCCGATGTGGGTCAGAGATAATTCTGTGAAAACCTCCAGAACTTCAGTCTGAGAGATGAGTGGACTCATGGGTCCGCCTGAATGTAACGGAACCGTGTGCAATTCTGACCCGTCTGTGGTTTCAGGGTCTGGATGTGGACTCTTTGGTCATCGAGCACATTCAAGTCAACAAGGCGCCCAAGATGAGGAGGCGCACGTACCGCGCCCACGGCCGCATCAACCCGTACATGAGCTCACCGTGCCACATCGAGATGATCCTGACCGAGAAGGAGCAGATCGTCCCCAAACCAGAGGAGGAGGTGGCCCAGAAGAAAAAGGTGCGCTACGGCAGACGCTAACACGCCATTTTAAACATGCTGTTACGCTGATGATGTCTTAGGACACCTTTGGATTAATGATGAAAACAGCGAGTTAGATTCTGAGTGACGGCGTGATGAAGCTAAGCTGGTCCTTCATCGTGGTGATGATGTAATAACGACGTCTGTGTCTCCGCAGGTCTCACAGAAGAAGCTGAAGAAGCAGAAGCTGATGGCACGAGAGTAAATCTGAATAAAACCACACCTTCTTACGTCAGCCCGACTCCGTCTGCTTTCTTTGTTCAGCGTGAACTCTGACCTCAGATCCTGATACTACTTTCCCTGAACCAGGTTCAGCTCAGCAACAACTATCAGAAATAAATTCTTCTTTATTTCTAACCACTTTGGTTCCTCAGACGCTCCTAAAAATACAAATAATTCAGCTTGTACCTGTTCAGCGTCTGTCAGGTTTCAGTTGATCTCATTAAAACGCAGAATGTTAGTTCTGATCCGGTTGGGAAACCTTTACTGACAACTGGATTAAACCCAACATTCGGCACATCTCAAATCTGAGAAATGGCCCTTTTGTGAGTTCTGAACCACTCAGTTTATTCACACGGTTTAATATTTTATATTGACAGATAAATTCCTGAAAACTAAGTCACATGTCGACTGATCCGGTTTCATTGAGGGAATTCTGTCTTTTAGAACCGTTTAAGGTTGAGTTTGGGTACAGAATGAAGCCTCCATGAAACGTTCCCTTTTAGTTGCTTAAATTAAGATGTTTATTGGGAATTTTCTGAGAAATCAATATAAAAATGTATCTCCAAAAGTCCGATCACTGGATGAACGCTTCATCTGGTCATACTGGAGTAAAAGTATTTTACATGGAGGTTTCTGGACAAAAGTGAACCTTTTCCCAGAAGAACAAGTTCCATAAAGCACAAATAAAACCTTAAACGCAGATGGGGAATTAAACTGGAACATTTGGCTGCTGAAGCAGCTCAAACCAGTTTCTTAAATATTTCAAATATAAAATTAAATGCAGATTTTTAGTGTATTTTTTTGTCTCTAATAGAAAATGTAAACTGAACAGTTCCATAGTTCCAAGACATAGTTTTTTTTGGTGAAATAAGTTTCCCTTCATTTCTCTTTAGAGCAGGGGTCTTCAATGTTTTTCAGGCCAGGGACCCCCAAACTGATGGAGAGTTGGAGCAGGGACCCCCCTACTATTTATATGGCATACAATTGTGTTTTATATTTAACGGGGCCTAGTGCCGTGTGTAAACATAGCTACTCTGTACATTCAATACTAAGCTATTCAAATAATACACAGGTTCATTTATATTTTTATTTTAAACATGTACAAGGTGCAGGGTGGCCGTGCCACTGCCATTTATAAACAAACATCTTGCATACAACACTGAGCTATTCAAATAATCCACAGATTTGAACTTTAAACATGCATGTAGATGGGACAATGAATCCTCAAACCATCTGTGGATGGCACACGTTTGCACACAATTTGTGATAAAAAACTGTTTGAAAAAAAAAAAAAGAAATGTTAAAAATCGTCTAATCAACCAAAGATTTCGCGACCCCCCTGCAGTACCTCCGGACCCCCTGTTGAAGACCTCTGCTTTAGAGAATTTCCTTTCATGCGTAACACTGATACAAACACTGGTCCCTGCAGAACAAAGGACACAATTTTGGTTTGACTTTTAAATGTGCCCTCATAGTAAGTATATATATATATATATATATATATAAAAAGGAGCGTTACAATTGCACTGACAACATTAATATATACTTAGACAAAAACATCACATTTGGGTACAAAACAAAGTGCAAATGTGAGAGCTAAAACAGGTTTGCACATAACACATGTATGGGAGGAGTGGCAAAGAGATTAGGCTCATGCATCAGGCTAAAGTGAAACAACTTCAGCAAAGGGACTTATTTTAAATCTGACTATTTTATGGAAAGATAAGACCAAGTGTAAACAGCTGAGACAATAACAAGAGGAACTTTTAATCCCACAGACCTTTTAATGCACTAAAAAAAACAATTTCTTCATTGAAATGAGGGATTAACAATTGAAAAAAAAGGTATGTTCATAATGCAGAATTAATATTGGTGGTCTTATCTAGCCGATTGTCGTCTTTGGCTATTTCTATTCTACTGCTGCTTCACATTAAAACCGTCTTTTATTTGAAAGGAAAAATTAGTACATTCACCAAATAGTAAATTACCTAAAATGCCTTTTTTTTTCTCTCCCTGCTTTCTTCTCTTTAATCCTCTCCGGGTCCCTCTATGCGATGTGTGATACGCAGGGGTGGGGTTGCTCTCTCTGAAGCCCAATTTATGCTCGGTGACGCAAGACGCAACGCAAGGCCTTGCGCGGTTGCGTGTGTCACCTCAATTTTCTAAACTTCACGCAAGACGCGAGCACAAGCCACTATCTACATCACATACCTGGCGGCATGTTCATCTTCCGGTTTCATCCCCTAATAAAAGACCGCTTTTTTCAAACGCAAGGTAGAAAGCGAAGAAGAAGAAGCATGAATCCCATAGATGAATCCACTCGAAGAGAGACTTGCCGAAGAGGTCCTGGCAGTGAATTTCCTTTCATCGTAGTAGGCTTGTCATTGAAAAAACCCGCTGCTCCACCCACTGTCCTGGTGGTGAATCGCCACGCAGCACACTCAACCGCCGACAAAGCAAAATGAAGCATAAACGTCTCGAGCCATTAACACAAGACGCAAGCGCAAGGGCAGTTAAAAGAGGTATAAATCAGGCTTGAGCTGCCACCACCTGTACAGTACCAGGTTCTTTCTGACCACGAAGGCGAGCAGCACTCAACAACCCGAACACAAATGTATACCACAATAATTTATTTTGATGATGATGCAAAAAAGAATAAAAGAATGTCTGTTCTTAAAAAGGAGAAAGCCTCCTTTTAAAAGTCAATTTAAGAACAGTCTAAAACCAGGGTACTCCAGGCTCACGGCCACGCTCCAGTCCTGAGCTCCGTCGTCCTGCTTCGTTAGCCACGAGAGCCGTCCTCCACTCCCAGTAGCCCGAAGATCCTGACGACACCACAGATCTGCTCCCATCGACCATGCGGCCTCCGCCTAGCCGGAAGCTCCCACTGGCGACACCGTGGACCTGGAACCCCATCCGTCACACGGCCGCCACTTCGCGGGGAGCCTCCGCTGGCGTGGCATGGACCTGAAACAGAAATGGACAGCAGTCTGCTCACAACCAGGCCCGTTTCTAGGATTTTGGGGGCCCTAGGCAAAGGGGTTGTTGGGGGCCCTAGGGCTTTTTTTTATGGGGCGTCTGGGGGTCCTCCCCTAGAACATTTTGTATTTCCCACATGCAATTTCGTGCATTTTAATCACAAAAGAGGTCAAACATACTCTGAAAAGTAGCCTTTATTTTTTTTGTGGCACATTTTACAAGGGAATGACAAACCACACACACACAGCCGATGGTCTGATGGTACGATGGTACGAAATGATTAAAACTGCTGCTTGCAGACCTTGGCCTCAGCAAATGCAGACACAATCCCCTCCAAGTCCAAAGACCTGCGGACGTCACTCTCAATTGACATGACTGCCAGTCCAGAGAGCCTCTCTTGGGTCATGGTCGACCTCATGTAGTTCTTTATGCGCTTCAGAGATGAAAAGCTCCTCTCTCCGGAGGCAACCGAGACAGGAAGGGTCAGAAGTAAGCGCAGTGCAATGCTTAAATTGCTGTACAGGTCCAACAGCTTCTCACTGTATATGTAGTCCAGCATTTTAAATGGGCACCTGGATACATCATCTGGAAAGGTGTGGACAGCAGAGTTGATCTCCAATGCCAAGTCGTCTGCATCAACATCATGGAGGGTTTGTTCCACTTTCTTGCATCTCTCATGCAGTTTTCTACTCTTAATTGTGTCCCTCATGTTATCAATCGTGAACAGAAAGTCGTACAGGGCATACACTCCTTCAAGTCTGGAAAATCTGTCTGTCAAGCTTGTAATGGCAGTGTCAATCAAAGGCAGGAAGAATTCCCTTCTAAAGGCCTCTTCTGGGGTCGATTGTGTTTCGTCTGTACTCTCGTACAGGAACTGCCTTTTCTTTTTCCGCTGCCTTTTCTCAGGTAATTTCCTCTCAATTTCCAGATCTTCTGCAATCTCCATTGCATCCGTTTGGCTTGATGCTAGTCCATTTTCCCTGAAATCTTCTAGGTACTCTGTCACTCCCTCGGTTTCTTTTTTCAGTGTTTGCATTGAAACATCCGGGCTCTGGAGGAGCTTGCTCACATGGTTAACCTGATACAAAATGTTGTTGAAAACATATAGTTACAAATTAATTTATAGCACAATTGTCATGTGGTAAGTACAGCAACTAGGGAATGGTGATTGTGGACCCGGCCACAGGGGGCACACATTAAAAAAAAAAAACTTGATTTGGTTTTATAATTTTGTTTTAAGAAATACTAATGCTTTTTTTTTATCACCAAGACATTAAAAATATAATGAAACAATGGTGTGGTTATGTTTGATTACACGTGACGTAGCCTACGTCAACAGTTACCGCGCTTTTTCAATGAATGAATGAATAAATCTGCGAGTCTGAGTTTTCGCTGGCTTTCTATGTCATTGCTATGGATATACGTAAGTGGTTTAAAAACCCACCGACAGCCACCTCTACAAAATCATATAAACCAACGTCTCCTGATGTTGTCAGCGGAGAAGGACAACAGTCTGAGCCGGAGCCCGTTGCTAGCAGCTCCGGGTCCGGGTCCGGCTCCGCGGAGCCTGACGCCGGCAGCAGCCACAGAACGGGGGCTAGCAGCAGCAGTTCAACTGCAACCGCCACTTTATTGGGGACACAGCTGCCCGTTGTATCTGTGAGTGACCTCGGCACAGACAGCCCCAAACAAGTTGTCTTGAAAAAATATCCTGTCAAAATATTTGGCTCAAAAAAAACGATCATTTTCCTCGAGCTGGTATTTGAACAGGGACTGGCTTGAGTACTCGGTCAAGGATGCTGCATTTTGTTATGCCTGCAGAAAATTCAGATCTGTATCATCAGACGCGACCTTCTCCATTAAGGGATTTAATGACTGGAAACATGCGATTGAAACAGGCAAGGGCTTAAATAAGCATGCGGCTTCAAAAGAACATTTAGCCTGTGAAGCAATGTGGAGAGATTCTGAAAAACGTAGAGAGACAGGAAAAGAGATTTCCACTCTCTTAAACTCTGAGCAACTGGCACGCAACAGATACTACATGTCAGCAATTATTGACATGGTGGAGTTTTTAGTTGTCAATCAACTGCCATTATGCGGAGACAAGGCTGGTTTTGCCAGTGTATTAGATGATGATACCTCCATGGGCCTGTTCTTGTCTCTTTTTGAATACTCCATGCGTAAAGACCCTGAACTGGCGAATTACAAAAACAATCCCAAAAAATGCACGCTACACCAGCCCACAAATACAAAACAAGATCATCGAAATGATGAGTAAACTTGTAACGGAGGAAATAGTGAGACAAGTCGGGGATCGCTGGTACTCTATTAAAGTGGATGGCACACGGGACCCTTTGGGCAAAGAAAATATATCTATTGTGGTGCATTTTGTTGACGAAAACGGTGGTGTGTGAGCGCCTCTTGGTAATGGCCACATCTGAGAAAGGTGATGCAGAGACTCTGACAGGTGTAATCATTGATGAGCTCAAAAGCGCCGGACTCAGCACAGGCAAAATCCTGAGTCAAGTGTATGATGGAACATCACTCATGTCTGGCAGGCACGGTGGTGTGCAGAAATTGCTCCAAAACAATCTGGATCGTAACATAACATATATTCACTGCTTTAATCACCAGCTTCATCTGGTTGTGATTCATGCTATGTCCAGTGAAGCGGCTGTGGAGGATTTTTTTGGAGTCTGCAACATGTTGTACAACTTCATCAGGAAGCCAACCGTCGCTATGTTTTACAAAGGCGAGACCCTGAAACGTCTCTTGGACCAGAGATGGACTGGCCACTTGGCAACGGTCAAAGTTGTGGTGAAGAGTTTTCAGGACATATTCACATTACTGACCGAGGTGGAGAACACACGAGGCCATGGAGCGGAGGTGCGCGTCGAGGCTACTGGGCTGCTTCGTGCCATTACGCAGCGCAGTTTTCTGTTCATTGCGCACCTTGTTATAAAACTGTTGTCACTTTTCGAGCCACCGAACAGACTACTACAAGCCGAAGATATGGAGTTGTTCACTGCGGTGACACTTGTGAACAGCGCTTCTGACTGTGTGAAGACAATGCTCACAGAAAATGAATTTTCAGTGCACTTGAAGAAACAATTGGGCAGCCAAAAGGTGACATAGACGAAAAGACTGAGTTCAAGAGGTTATTTTACAGTGTTATCTATGCTGTGCAAGGAGAGATGGATGCGCGTTTTGGAGAGCGCAGCAGCGAGCTCATTGGTTCACTGGCTGCTTTGAACCCAGAGGCCGAGAATAATTTCCTGGACCCATCAAAGGTTTGTTTGTTTGTTTTCAAATATTTGGTAACACTTTACAACAAGGGCCCCCCAATTAATGCTACTCAGCACACTACCAAGCATGAATATATCAACTAACGCATAATTAATGCTGAGTAATGCATAAATAATGGTAACTAATCTTTAATCATTTATTAACTAACTTTGAGTAGTAAACATCTAGCTGCTTACTAATAGGCTACATTAATTAATGTGTTTCCTAATGCTAAGTAATATATAATTACGATTGTTAATACATTTTAAACAGTTAATTAATGCTTAAAGCTGCAGTCTGCAGGATTTGTTGTTGTCATACGTAAAGTCCTAATTTTTGGCATTTTAAGAGTTTACATGATCTATCAGAACGCTTGAAGTTGAAAACGGTGACCTCCGTAGTTGCAAAATGCAAGAAATGCTTATTTTTTAACCGAAAAATAAAAAGTTATTCAACTTCCTGTCCCGCCCCATCAAAACACATGAGAACTCGTGCACGTCTACGTGCACGCCAGATGCGCCTACACGACTCCTCATTCATCAACTCACCTGTCATTTGCGATCATGGAAGACGCAGTAAGTAGACTAGCCCGTAATGAAGTTCAATAGTCTAGATAAATAAGCGTGGGGACGAGCCTACCTTGTATCGCGCGTGCACAATCGGTGATTGACAGGCAGCAGAGCCCAGCTCGTAACCTGATTGGTTACCTTTTACCGGTCCGGTCTGCAATTTTGTAAACAAACCTGCTGGCTTTGGAGGGACCTAGCGGGACATATAAGGGACCTAGAGAACTCTTTTTTTTTTTTGTATTGGGGTATTTAATGTACTACTTTCAGAATCCCCGGACAGTTCCAGGCATTATGCTTGAAAAAGAGCTGCAGACTGCAGCTTTAATTATGTACCAACCAACGCCAACCAAGGGACCCCTATTGTAAAGTGCCACCAAACATTTTTATTGTGAAGCAGACAATATATGGTTTATATACAATGCTTCATTATTTTGCAATATAAATAACAATGTTTTTCCTGGACCCATCAAAGGTAACCCCTCTCCTGCAATTAGCTGGACGTGATGTGGTTGAGTCTGAATATGCTGTGGCCTGTGAGTTTCTGCTGAAGAAAATGACTGGAAAGTTAATTTGTCCAACGACTATTTTTTATGAGGTTCCACAAATAAATTTGTTTGACAAGTCTGTTGTCAGTCATGTTGATGAGTCTATTCCACAGTCGCACCATGTCACCCTTAATCTGCACTTCGCATGGCTCCCATCCCATATCACCACATACTGCGAGTTTGGGGGCCATTTTGTGTACACCAAGGAAGCAGCGCATAGCTCTTTTCTGAACTGCATCACATTTTGTTTTCTTACAATAACCCCAAACTCCTGCACCATAATCTAAAATTGGACAGACACAGGAATTATACAACTGCGTATAAGTTTTATACCCAAGATCCCTACACAGCTTGACCTTATTAAGGACAGCTCCCAGTGCTCTGCCTGCAGAATCTGATAGAACTTTTATTCCTTTTTCAAAGGTAAGATGGGCATCTAGAGTCAGTCCTAGGTATTTGTAGTGCTCAGTATGTGACAAATGTATTGAGCCAAAACAGAATTTAAGCTTAGTCTGTGGTTCTCCCTTCTTCCTGAAATGCATAATCTGAGTTTTACCTTCATTTATCTTTAATCTCCATTCATTGCACCAATCACGAACTATATCCAACTGACTTTGAAGGTCATCTTCAATCTCTGCAAGGAGAACTAAATCATCTGCATAGAGAAGAGTACCGACTGTAAAATCACCCAGTCCGACACCAAGAGCTGCTTGCTTAATTTCGATTATCAAATCATTAATATAGATCGCAAACAGTGTTTGAGACAACACTTACTTGTTATAGAGTAAAATTGATTTAACACTCACAATGGTTAATATACTTTTACTCTGTGAGATAAACAACACTCACAGTGTTATTTAAATATGACACTGCTACATTTTAAGTGTTATTCTAAATCATCTCCTACATTTTTCATTCATATGTAACACTCAATGTTAATTAAATTTAACTCTAAATGTTAATTTGTAACTAATCCAGTGTCAAAAAATGTACTCAATGTATATGGTTTTATTATAAACCTATTGTTAATATTTTTTACCAATATACTGCCAAAAATTTGCAAAAATATATGTAGGACAAAAAAACCCAAAAAACATTATCTTCCTCGTCTAATCAATTTAAGTTTCAGACAAAAATAAAATGCACTTAGGCTTCTCAGCATTTTAGCTTGATTACAACTTTATTACTTTGAAGAAGAACCTGACAACATTAGTGCCATTTTTGACAAAGTAAGCATCTTTGTGTTCGTTCAGATAACAGATATTTGTCCTTTGAACCCAAACATTCAATCATCAACTGCAATCACCAATCTTTTGGAATTAACGCATTGTGGAAGTTGCCTTTAGGCGAAAAGATGAGCCGAAAACTTCTCACATTAAGACTCTGTGAGTCGCGTTTATTAACTGACAAAACTAAAAGCTCGCGCATCAACAGAACAGCCGTTATCATGAAACGTCACCGGATCTCTTAAAGAGACCGCAACTATTAAATGCATCATAACATTCAAGACAATGAACCGCACAACATTAAAGACGATGAACCAACAACATAACAGATAACAGAACACATATAAGAAAGTGAATTATGCCGTCAGTATTGAGAGGACTACACATGCCCCCCCAGAATTCACTCTAACAGAAAACCTGAGAAAAAATATCAACGGCGTGGGGGGCGAATCAAACGTCCAGTGCGGCGCCGCCGAATTTGAGAGTGCGGAACCGCCCCCTCAGTGGCTGTCTGTGGGGCTCCCCTGCGGCATGGTCGAGGGGCAAGAGGAACGGGAAGAGGGGGCCTAGTAAGAGGCCGTCCCCGTTTTGGGGGCTGCGCCAACTCAACTGGCCTGGCCAGATCAAGGTGAGCTGGTTTAAGGCGGTCCACAGAAATACACTCCGGTTTGCCCCCAATGTCCACCACAAAGTGCTTGTCCCCAGTTTCCACAACACGGAAAGGGCCCTCGTAAGGTGGACGGAGAGGTCCGCGGTGCCCATCCACACGAATGAAAACATACCCAGCAGACTGTAGGCCACTGGGGACGTGAGAGTTTGGTAGACCATGGCAGGAGGTAGGAAGTGGAGCAAACAGCTTGGCATTGTCTAACAGGCTGGAGCGCTGGAGTGTGGCTGACCAAGGGGTCGTGGTGCTGGGGACGAAATCCCCGGGGACCCGCAGTGGCTGACCGTAGATCAGCTCTGCGGAGGAGGCCTGGAGGTCTTCCTTCGGCGCTGTCCTGATGCCCAGCATGACCCATGGGAGCTTGTCAGCCCAGGAACTGTCCTTCAGGCTGGCACGTAGGGAGGCTTTCATTGACCTGTGAAATCGTTCACAGAGGCCATTGCTCTGGGGGTGGTAGGTGGTCTGAAGGGGCGCCAAAACGGGACACCCAGGTGCCAATAAATGCCCGTGCCACGTCCACTGATGTTATGGATGACAGTGGAACAGCCTCTGCCCACCGTGTGGTCCTGTCGACCATAGTGAGTACATGAGTGTAACCCTGCGAGGGTGGAAGTGGGCCAACTAGGTCGATGTTGACGTGGTCGAAACGTCGTTCAGGCACTTGAAACTGTTCCAGTGGCGCTTTGGTGTGGCGGTGTACTTTGGCACGTTGGCACTCTACACAGGTGTTCGCCCAGTCCCTCACGTCCTTTTTAAACTTTGCTGCCACCAGCCGTTGTGAGGCCTTGGTTCCGGGGTGTGAGAGGCTATGGATGGCGTCGAAAACAGGCCGCCTCCACTTCGCAGGCACAACAGGCCTAGGGGAGCCCATAGAGATGTCGCAAAGCTGAGTGGTGCCAGCGTCGTCGAATGCCACATCCTGAAGCTGCAGCCCAGTAGCGGATGAACGGCAAGCCTGCACGTCCGGGTCTGTGGCCTGCTCCGTTGCCATGCTGCCGTAGTCCAAGCCGAGGTGGACCGCCCCCGCAACAGCACGGGAGAGGCAGTCTGCAACCTGGTTGTGCTTCCCAGAAAGGTGTGCAATGTCCGTCGTGAACTCTGAGATGTAAGTCAGCTGCCGCTGTTGCCTGCCGGACCATGGCTGAGTGACTTTGGACATGGCGAAGGTCAGAGGCTTGTGGTCCACAAAAACGGTGAACTGGCGTCCTTCCAGCAGTGAACGAAAGTGTCGGATGGCGAGGTACACTCCAAGTAGCTCCCGCTCGAAGGTGCTATACTTCCGTTCACTAGGACGTAACTGCCTAATGAAAAAGGCGAGAGGCTGCCAAGCATTACCCACCCACTGCTCGTAAACCGCACCGACCGCGTAGTCCGAGGCGTCCGTGGTAAGTGCGATTGGGGCAGAGGAGGCGGGATGGGCCAACATGGCAGCCTTAGCCAGGGCTGTCTTAGCGTCCACAAAAGCCTTGTCTCTTTCCGGGCTCCAGTCCACAGTGTGCTTAGGCTTGGCACCTTTCAGAGCCTCGTACAGGGGCCGCATGGTTTGGGCAGCCCTGGGGAGAAAACGGTGGTAAAAGTTAACCATGCCAAGGAACTCCTGTAAGGCTCTGACAGTGACTGGGCGTGGAAAAGTGGTGATGGCCTCCACCTTTGACGGAAGAGGAACAACCCCGTCCTTCGTGACTCTGTGCCCCAGAAAGTCTATGGTGGACCGACCGAACTCGCACTTGGCTGGATTGATGATGAGCCCGTGCTCGGTAAGTCGCTCGAACAGAGTGCGAAGGTGCGAAAGGTGCTCTGGAGGTGATGAACTGGCCACGAGGATGTCGTCAAGGTACACAAACAGAAAAGGCAGATCCCGTAACACAGAGTCCATGAGCCGCTGGAACGTTTGAGCAGCATTTTTGAGCCCAAATGGTGTGCGCAGGAACTCAAACAAACCAAACGGTGTGATTACAGCTGTTTTTGGAATGTCGCGAGGGTGTACGGGCACTTGATGGTATCCTCTCATCAGGTCCACCTTCGAAAACATGACCTTAACAGCGAGGTGCGCTGAAAAATCCTGGATGTGCGGCACTGGGTAGCGGCCAGGCGTTGTCGCGTCGTTGAGCCGTCAGTAGTCCCCGCAAGGACGCCAGCCCCCTCCTGGTTTGGGGACGAGGTGTAGGGGAGAGGCCCAAGGACTGTTGGAGCGTCGAACAATCCCCAGGCGCTCCATGGACTCGAACTCTGTCTTGGCTACGGCAAGCTTGTTCGGCTTGAGGCGTCGAGCGCGGGCGTACACAGGTGGGCCAGTGGTGTCGATGTGGTGCTCTACACCGTGCTTGGCTGTAGAAGAGGAGAAAGTGGGCTGGGTGAGTGCTGGAAACTCGGCGAGCAGCCGTTGGAAACTGTCCGTGACAGAGAGCAGGCTGGAGAGGTGTACTGTGCCAGAGTCGCTGAGCGCGCAGGCATAAGAACAGAAAGTGACGGCGTCGATCAAGCGCTGATTTTTAACGTCCACTAACAGTCCAAATGCACACAAAAAAATCTGATCCTAAGAGGGGAACAGCGACTTTGGCAGTCACAAAGTCCCAGCCGAAGCATTGGCCGTCAAAACACAGTTCAACATGCCTTGTGTCGTATGTACGGATAGGGCTTCCATTGGCGGCTTCCATGGGGGGGCCGTGGGTGTCAGCCACCACGTCCACCTGTGAAGCAGGAAGTAGACTCCGCTGTGCCCCTGTGTCGCAGAGGAATCGCTGGCCGGAGATGGAGTCGTGGATGAAGAGCAGCCCGCTGGCATGGCCGACGCTCACGGCCACTAGTGAGCGCCGGCCTTGGCGTTTCCCGCTCCACTGAAGCTGCATGGAGAGCGGCATCGTTTGGCCTTGGGGCCAAACCTGGCATGGTAGTAGCACACACCTGAAGACTGCTGCCGACGCGGGGCTGCTGCTGCGATGAGCATGTGATCATCGGATATTTCTGATACAGCAACAGCACCAGCAGGAAGAAGGGCAGCTGCGCAGAGCTGTTGACTAGCCAGGAAACACTTGTCAGCCTCAGCAGCCAGTTCTCTACAATCAGCGCTGGCAGTGTTGGCCAAAGCAGCTCTCACATGAGCAGGCAGTTGGCGCAGGAAAAGGTGGAGGAAAAGGAAATCTGGCTTGTTGTCACCGAGCAGATCGAGCATTCGGTCCATTAGCTCTGAGGTCTTGCTGTCACCGAGCCCTTGAAGAGAGAAAAGCCTGCTAGCCCTCTCTGTGTCAGATAGTTCGAATGTTTTCAGTAAGTATTCTTTCAGAGTTTCATACTTTCTCGTCAGAGGAGGACGTTTAAGAAGGCTCACTACTCTCGATGCCGTAGAACTTCCGAGGGCAGATACCACATAGTAGTATTTCGTTTCGTCGGCCGTTATCTGACGCAAGGCAAACTGTGCCTCAGTCTGAGCGAACCAGGCAGAAGAAGACGATTCCCAGAATTCGGGGAGCTTGAGAGACACAGCGTTTGCAGTCATGGCGATCTGGATACGTCCAGTAAACAAACGTCGGGGTCACCAGTGTAGAAGTTGCCTTTAGGCGAAAAGATGAGCCGAAAACTTCTCACATTAAGACTCTGTGAGTCGCGTTTATTAACTGACAAAACTAAAAGCTTGCGCATCAACAGAACAGCCGTTATCATGAAACGTCACCGGATCTCTTAAAGAGACCGCAACTATTAAATGCATCATAACATTCAAGACAATGAACCGCACA
Organism: Odontesthes bonariensis; assembly: GCF_027942865.1. NCBI lineage: Eukaryota > Metazoa > Chordata > Actinopteri > Atheriniformes > Atherinopsidae > Odontesthes > Odontesthes bonariensis. Next base: position 28,095,440 of record NC_134527.1, read on the forward strand.
ACATTAAAGACGATGAATCAACAACATAACAGATAACAGAACACATATAAGAAAGTGAATTATGCCGTCAGTGTTGAGAGCACTACAACATTTTACAATCATAACGTTCAGAAGTGAAATACATTAAGGTGCAAGATCATCTTGAGATCATCATTCACTGCTTAGTTAATTAGCCTAGCCCGTATCTCTGAAACACGTGGAGTCTCCTGAACTTTGCCAACATCTATGTTGTAGACGGTTGTTTGTATGAAAACATACATGTTGTGGAGCATTTGATTATAAACAGTTCCAAATACAAAGTGAGCTTTAAAAAGTTCATCAAACGTTCCAAGGGAGCTGGTTGACTTGCATGGTATGACCTGCTTGTCCAGAACAATGAAGAACTCGTGGATGGTGTTCCTCTTTGTCCCAAGAGCAAGTAGATAGGGTTGCGTCGCGGAGTTGATGGCATCAACGTGTTCCTGGATGCTTGTACCACTCTAAGTATGAAAAATATGAAGTAAAAAAGGAAAATAAGTAGGATTACAAACATTCTGTCAAAACTAACTGCTAGAAGCTTTCCCCATCAAAGTTCAAATCAACATCTAACCAACACTTTCTGCCCCCCAAACACAAGAATACATAGCAATAAAATGAATCAAATTGGTGTCAAATTTTTAAAACAGAATACATTTAATATATACAAAGAATCATAGAAGAAGAAGAGAAAGGGAACAGATGATAGTTGTTGCGAAAATTAACATACAGAACAAACCTTTTGGAAGACCACAAAGTGCTTCACAGCCTGGGACGCAGAAACTTTGCTAGGTCTTTTACGGCCCTGACAGGAAGGAGGAATCAGGTGGAGCAGGAGAATGATGGAAGCAAGATCACTGTCCCAGCCTATGGGAACAGAAATAACACAGAACATAAAAATAAAGAAAACACTTGCAACTATAAGAAGACTATTACTTTAAAGTCGAAACTTGAAGTAATCCAATTGGAAATTAAATTTAAAATTTCCCCAGTTACTATCAATAATTTTTTAAAGTGAAAAGTTTAAGTCCTACAGGACACAATTTAAACTACCAGAGGTAAGGGTCTCCTCTAGTTCCTCCTCACTTGGAGCTCCTTCAGCACAGTAGATTAGTTCTTAAAGGTCAGTTGAGGTAGGGAGACTCTTGCTCTGCTGCATAACTTTCTGCTTGAAAACAGTCGGCCACCTAAAGTAAAAAAGGCATTCTATTAACTGAGCACTGAAAACAATGAGGGAAAAATAGTACATCAATCATGATATAACAAAAATAATCACTGCAAACCATACACTACCATGTTGACAAATTATGTAAAATAAAGACAAAAGTATTACAATATAAAGCAAATGTTTGTAGTTTATGCAACAAATGGAAAAAATAATAAATGGGCAAATTTGATTAAGTTTTTTGCTACTAACCTCTCCAAAAACTTGGTAGCTACATCTTCTCCAAATTCCAGAATGAAGTCTTGATGAATCTAAACATATGGAAAAAGAGCTTATTGCAACATAAAACCCAAATGATCTTCAGGCCTTTATTTCAGGGGCAGGTATGTTAAGACTCTTCAAAGATGTTATTAATTTAAATGCAATGATCCTCATTTTTACTGGATTGTGTGATCAACTCACAATTATAAGCAAAACTCTTTTATTTTTTTTTTCTTCCATTGGGTTTGGATTGTGACTAAACATACTTTGGTAAAGCATCAAAAGTAAAGAATGTGGAGATTGCCCAAAATGAAATGTATATCTATTTAGAAGGTTTCCACTGTAGAAAACATGTCAATTCACTAATATTAACACACAATTGTACATCCAAAGGCTATTTGTGTAAAATGCTGAATTACCAAGCCTTTGACATTTCTGAAGCGAGGAAATTCAGTCAAGACATCGGATGATCTGTTTTCGTCCAGGACCATCTTGCGACGGTAATCAAACGTCATCTTCATTTTGTTTTTGATAGCGGCCTCATCAGAAGAATATTTCATGAAGGAAATGGCCTCCTTGCATTGCTCTTCGCTTAGGGTCACCTCGGGGTTAAATGAAGCATCTCGTCTGGCTGTTGGTCCACCCCCAGCCAGCTGACATGATGATCTTCTGCCCTCTGATAAGGTGCTCTTCCTCTGGATGGTTTTAAGCCTCCATGCTAAGTAGCCACTGCCACTTTCACCATCATAAAAATGTTCCTTTAAAATAGGTTAACAAGTATTAGAAAGATAGCATTTGAGTCAAAAGATAAAAGAATTTAAAACAACTAGTATGGTTCAAATTGGAAAGAATACTTACATATCCATTTTTCGAATATGGATCACGCAGGTTTGGGAACATTTCAATTATGCCTTGAGCATACATCTCTCTCACATGTCTTGGTGGTGCTGTCCTGAAAGGAGCCAAGTAAATATATTTAATGTCTGACAATAACTTTCAAAACATTATTTCTCAAGTAGTACAGCGCTTCAAGAAAAATTAACTTACCCATGAATTTCACTCATGTCTGCAGCAAGGATGTCAACTAGCTTTCGACGTGAGCCGTCTGTCAGGGTTTTTGTCTGCAGATATTCCTTAAGAATCTGATCTCCACCTGGTTTCTTGATCAGTGCTGATTCAACAAACTGTTGACAGACAAAAAATATGTGTTTTTTGCATATTAAGGATGATGATTCTGGTGCTGAATTTGTTGCAGTTTGATGCACTGAGGTGGGAGAAAATGATGTTTCCAGGGTCCAGTGAGATGATGTTGACCCCTGAGAAGCTAGAGGTCACAAGAAAAAAGTATAAAAAATGAATAAGTAAAATACTTTGCACTGGTTGTCACCCCAAAGTTCCATAGTACTTTGGTAATAGTCAAAATGCAAAGGAACATTCAGAAGGAACTTGGAATCAAGAAAAATCAAGCTTACCATTGCCAAATGTGATGGTCAATATGCCAGTCCTGGGCTGTTGCACTAGTTCCTCAAATATTTCTGCATCTACCTCAGTTCCCGTGTCATCAAAAACTCTGATGCCCTCAACAATAGGTGGAATGGAGAACTTTGTGAAAGCTACGGAGAAAACACCACATTTAAATTATCACTGAAATATTTCAAATGTAGGATTTACACTATCAGTTACCAAAACAAGAAAGTGGTGAATAGAACCCAGAATGGTTAGTGAAGAATCAACATTCAACTCAACCGATTTCAATTTTCATTATAAAACAGTTTCTGCGCAGAAATATGAAAAATGGTTCTTTGTGTTTATAATGACAAATTCATTGTTCACTTCTATTTGGGATCACTCAAGATGCAGACTGTAAAGAGCAGAACTGGCATACATCTAAACATCTTCAACCAAAATATTCTTCTTTTTTTTTTCCAACAGTGGGTCAATCATTGCTTACCAGCATTCAATAATTCTTCCAGGCTTGTAATTCTTCCAATACTTCCGTTCTGTATCAATTTTTGTTTTAATAAGCATGATGGTATCTACAACAAAATAACAAATGGAAATTTTGAGTTACATAAACAAATGCAAATTATTATTTTGGTCTTTAACCTAACAGACTAAAATAAAACCTATATTCATTATACCACAAGAGACAAGGCAAAGATAAAACCTATTCTTATTCTACAAAAATATGGTTTTTACATCAATTTTGGCGCAAATTACCAATACCAAATTACCAGCAGATTGCAACACACCTTTCCTCCTTGTTGATGCGTTTAGCAGTGACAGGGTAGAAAATGTTGGGTAATTAATAGTGAAAACAAACCTAACCAGATATTATTTTTCCTAAATTACTTTAAAGAAACCGCCAATCATGTACTTGCTTATTTGGTAATCGCTTGAGGATTATTTCACGATCGTTGAAAAACGTCCGGTAGTAACAAGCATAACTTTTATAAAATACCATAAAGGAGAAATAGCTAAGATTTAATGAAGTAACACTGACGATACATTCTATGCTGTTTCAGAGGAACCGCGTATTTCGTAGTGATGGGATTTTCGGCTCTTTTTCGAGATGCGGCTCTAATGGCTCTTCTTATTGTGGAGAGCCGGCTCTTTTGGCTCCCAAACGGCTCCCCATATATATTTTTTTTACATTATTAATTAATTAATAGCTTAAACCTAATTTTATAACATTTTGTTTCGTTATTGACATTGTTAAGCACTTATGATGAGTAAAAATGCTGCATAACAATGCTTTATAAATAAAAATGTTATTATAACCATTTAAATTATCACAACATAGCACCACTTCCACAAAAATAAATTAAAATAAATTAAACAGTTATAAATACAAACACTCACCACAATACGAAAAAGTATCAAAGCAGCTTCATAACAAAAAAGGTGCCACAATACAAATATCAAATACAGTGCTATTAAATTAAAGTATAAAACTATGAAGGATAAAAAACATGTGGACAACACAAGTTTTGAACCACTAGAGATGAAGAACTCACTGCATTAAATCACTCAAAGACTTACAGATTGGCGTTGAGAAACACCAGGGGGGTATTCCACGAAGCTGGCTTAGCGGAAAACCTGGCTTATTTCGCTACTTCTGGCTAAACTTAGAGAGAGTTCCGTTCCACGAACGTGGCTTATTTGAATGCCCGCTGAGTAACCATGGTAACTTATGCTGCTGAACTAGCCTGGTCCCGGGCAGGCTAAAGTTGAAGCTTAGCTTACCTGCATTTCAAAGAATGTCCGACCGGCTGAAACAGACTCCCGAAAGAAATGTTCACCTAGAATTCTGCGCTCTCGCAACTCATGTTTTGTCTAAAAAACTAAACAAAAACTGTGGTTATCATATCACCACTTTCACTGTCTCGAAAAATGAATCAGTCTGTGCCAGTGCAACTAAAGAAACGCAACTATACACACGTATTGAACATGAAATTAAATGAGAGAGAACATGGTGGTCATTAAAACTAATCAATATCTAACAAACATCTGATCTACACCCACGTAGACTCAGAAAAATGGGGGACAGGTAATAATGTTAATGATACAAATTATTGAGAGCTCCTCTCAAAACAGTCAAGGACACTGTACAAACAAGATATTAGATAAAACGCAGGAATTAAAACATCATACCATATTAAAAATACACAGAACAGAGCAATCAATGGAGGTAAGCACACTTGAACGGATGGGTTTTGAGTTAAAGCTGCAGTCTGCAAGATTTGTTGTTGTCATACGTAAAGTCCTACTTTTTGGCATTTTAAGAGTTTACATGATCTATCAGAACGCTTGAAGTTGAAAACGGTGACCTCCGTAGTCGCAAAATGCAAGAAATGCTTATTTTTTAACCGAAAAATAAAAAGTTATTCAACTTCCTGTCCCGCCCCTTCAAAACACATGAGAACTCGTGCACGTAGACGTGCACGCCAGATGCGCCTACACGACTCCTCATTCATCAACTCACCTGTCATTTGCGATCATGGAAGACACAGTAAGTAGACAAGCCGTAATGAAGTTCAATAGTCCAGATAAATAAGCGTGGGGACGAGCCTACCTTGTATCGCGCGTGCACAATCGGTGATTGACAGGCAGCAGAGCCCAGCTCGTAAACCTGATTGGTTACCTTTTACCGGTCCGGTCTGCAATTTTGTAAACAAACCTGCTGGCTTTGGAGGGACCTAGCGGGACATATAGGGGACCTAGAGAACTCTTTTTTTTTTTGTATTGGGGTATTTAATGTACTACTTTCAGAATCCCCGGACAGTTCCAGGCATTATGCTTGAAAAAGAGTTGCAGACTGCAGCTTTAAGACTTGAACAGAGGGAGAGTGTCAGTATTGCGAATGTTGGGGGGGGGGCCTCTGTCCTTTCAGGCTGCTGCTCCACATTTACAGTAGCCGATAATGTAAAACAACCTACTGGCTGAAGTATTTGCATTAAGTTCATCATCTCCCTCAGGCTTCCCTAATGTTATCGGTGCACTACACTGTACCCATGTACGCATCCAAGGCAAGGCAATTTGTAGAGCACAATTCGTACACAAGGCAATTCAAAGTACTTTACAGCTACATAAAATCACAAGAAGGCAATAAAATCATTCCAAAAAACAAAAAAATCATTAATTAATTAATTTAAAAGTGAAGAGTGCAGATAAATACTTTCAGGTATCATATGCACATCTAAATAGAACTGTTTTCAGTCTGGATTTAAACATTGTCACATTTTCCAGGCCCCTGCTGGACCCGTGGAGGCTGACTATGTAAACCGAAATTTTTTCCATATCCTAAATGTACAGGTACACTTGGGGATAATTGTCCATAGACTCTGAACTCGATTTCTCATTTTGAAAAATACCACATCAACCCCTTTGAGTAATGCTGAGCAATGTTACATTTATGCCCTGTGAAACCTCATCATTGACTCCTATCCTCCGTGCATACAGATGATCTGTGATGGAGCTCATTTCATTTCCAACATTGAGGCCAAATGGCCGGGATCAGTTCATGATTCTAGGATCTTCCGAGCATCCTTACTGGCACAGAGGTTTGCACAAGGCGCAAGCATTTTACTTACCCGAAGGAGTTTACTTTTGAAGTAAGGTGTAGCATAGGCAGAATTTTAGTAATCTAATGAGAGGTCAGGTGTAGAGGTCATCTTAAGGAATTTAAAGTGCTCGTCATACTTTATTATATAGCCATATAAGGTACATATTGCATCAAATTGCCAAGTCTTAACACATGTATATCCATCCAACATTTCTCTTATTCTGCAGGAGAGTTCAATGGTGTCCTGCTTGGGGACAGAGGCTATGCATGCTGGCCGTACCTCCTCACGCCATGTCCTGATCCAGGAACAAGGGCATGCACATGCACATGCACATGCTAAAACAAGGGCACGGATAGAAGTGACCTTTGGCCAAATTAAATACAGGTTCATTGCTTAAAGTTTTCAGGCACCATGGCTGACTTCTGACAGAGCCATCTTAAATTAATAGTATACTTCATATTTTATACATTTTGTCTTGTAAACCACTTTTCAGGCTCAAGTCTTTTCTTCGTTGAGTCCCTGCAGGTTCTAGTTCCTGAAAGGACTCAGTTTCTCCTGACACAGTGAGGGACCTATACAGGGACACATATTCCCTTTGATCCTTATTGTTGTGACCTTTGAGTTAGAACTTCTTTTCATAATTTAGCATTGACACAGTAGCAGTTTAAGTCAGAGCAAGTGTAAGAAGGCTAAATGGACAGAGATGATTGATAACTTTCCACACGTTTAGGTCATGGCACCCCACTGTGAATATAAATGTAAAAAACACATTTCTAACACTTTGCATGAACCGTACAATAATGACAAGTTTGAGTTCAAGTTGTGTTGAATTGTTTAATTATTATTACATGTTTCTCAAGCTGTTGAGAGAAAACAGAATTAAATACAGTTCACGACACGAAATTCTCCTTTATCTGAATTTATACTAACATCCCTCTCCAGTTTCATAATCTCTAGTCATAATCTCTTTTTTATTTTCAGTTTCTTGTATTCCATATCTAGTTTGGTGCTCTCTTTATTGACAAACACATTTCTTCAAAGGCTACTTACCACTCTAAAATATGTTCCTGTACTTTATTCTCACCTGCTGCCAGGTACGCTTTTGGCTGTTAAGATTGCTCCTGTTGAGATGTAACAGTGAAAAATTAACACACTCACGATAATATAGTCACAAAGTATGATGATGCGTGTCGATTATTGGGTTATTAATAAACTGAGCAGGGCCAGTATATTTGTGCTGTACATCTCATACAGAAACAATTCAGCATGCTTTATGTAAACACATTATAACACAAAGAGGAGAGCATAAATACATGAGGACTAGTGATGGGATTTTCGGCTCTTTTTCGAGATGCGGCTCTCATGGCTCTTCTTACTGTGGAGAGCCGGCTCTTCCACAAAAATAACTTAAAATAAATTAAACAGATACAATACAAACACACACCACAATACGAAAAAGTATCAAAGCAGCTTCATAACAAAAAAGGTGCCACAATACAAATATCAAATACAGTGCTATTAAATTAAAGTATAAAACTATGAAGGATAAAAAAGACCATGTGAACAACACCAGTTTTGAACTACTAGGCCTAGAGATGGAGAACTCACTGTATTAAATACAAATACCCACCACAGTACGAAAAAGTATTAAAGCAGCTTCATAACAAAAAGGCACCATAATACAAGTATCACTTTCAGTGCTATTAAATTAAAGTATAAAACTACGAAGGATAAAAAACATGAACAACACAAGTTTTGAACCACTAGATATGAAGAACTCACTGTATTAAATACAAATACCCACCACAGTACGAAAATGTATTAAAGCAGCCCCGTCACCTTATTAATTGAAAGCTGGTGTGATTGGTCAGATGTGTGGAGCACACGCTTGACATGAGGGCAGTGGAGACATTAAGGCACCGACCGAGGAAAAAAAACCTCCCTCTAGCACTGGCAGAAGTAGAGCAAAACGCAAGGAGAGGGAGAGTGAGGGGGAGGGGAGAGACAGTGAGGCACCAAAGGACAAAAAAAACGATGTGGGGAAAAAACTGTCGGCTCTGTGGCACTTGTAGAGCACAAGCGCAACGACAGGGAGGCGGAGAGACAGCGAGATACTGAAAAATAGAGATACTGTCGTTCACTTCAAAGAGCCGGCTCTTAGAGCCGGATCGTTCGCGACCGACACATCACTAATGAGGACAGTAAAATAAATGTCTAACTATTGACAATGGTATGAAACTTTCATAACTTACGCGTTTAGTCTGTCTGCAGTTGTTAGCCATGCCGTTTTCTTCGCTTTTTTGATCGCAGCTGTATTACCATTTCTGGTGATGACACTTTTAAAAGGGCTTCTTACGTTCCTCGTGCACTCGCACTTAGCCAGGCGATGTAAGTCTCGCTTGGATTAGCCTCACCGAGATGCAGCTAAAATGTCTTCGTGGAACGACTTGAGGCTTAAAGCTGCAGTCTGCAGGATTTGTTGTTGTCATACGTAAAGTCCTACTTTTTGGCATTTTAAGAGTTTACATGATCTATCAGAACGCTTGAAGTTGAAAACGGTGACCTCCGTAGTCGCAAAATGCAAGAAATGCTTATTTTTTAACCGAAAAATAAAAAGTTATTCAACTTCCTGTCCCGCCCCATCAAAACACATGAGAACTCGTGCATGTAGACGTGCACGCCAGATGCGCTTACACGACTCCTCATTCATCAACTCACCTGTCATTTGCGATCATGGAAGACACAGTAAGTAGACAAGCCCGTAATGAAGTTCAATAGTCTAGATAAATAAGTGTGGGGACGAGCCTAGCTTGTATCGCGCGTGCACAATTGGTGATTGACAGGCAGCAGAGCCCAGCTCGTAAACCTGATTGGTTACCTTTTACCGGTCCGGTCTGCAATTTTGTAAACAAACCTGCTGGCTTTGGAGGGACCTAGCGGGACAGATAGGGGACCTAGAGAACTCATTTTTTTTTGTATTGGGGTATTTAATGTACTACCTTCAGAATCCCCGGACAGTTCCCGGCATTATGCTTGAAAAAGAGTTGCAGACTGCAGCTTTAACACTAAACGTCACGATTCACAACAAACTATAGGAATACAGAAATTAAAACATGCTTCATATATTTGTTTCTCTAAATACCCGGCTATGTGTAAATGTGGCCTCAGAGTAGTCATAGATGTCTGGGTGGCCTCTCTCACTAGCCTCCTTCTTGCACGGTCACCCAGTTTGTGCGGACGGCCTGCTTTAGGCAGATTGACACATGCGCCATTTTCCTTGCATTTCTTGATGATGGATTTAACAGAATTCCAGGGGATGTTTAGTGCCTTGGACTTTTTTTTATATCCTTCCTCTGACCTATACTTTTCAATAATCTTTTCTCTGAGTTGTTTGGAGTGTTCTTTTGTCCTCATGGAGTAACAGAAGCCAGGAATACTGATAACTGATTACTGAATACTTACCAGTGAATGGACCTTCCAGACACAGGTGTCGTTATACTACAATCACTTGAGACACATTTACTGCGCAATGATCCCCATTACACTAATTGTGAGACTACTGGCACCAATTGGCTGGAGCTCTGTTGAATTAGGTCAGTCACTTCAAAGGGGGTGAATACTTATGCAATCATTATTTTACATTGCATATTTTTATTTAATTGACATTACTGTGTAGAAATCTGTTTTCACTTTGACATGAAAGAGGGTTTTTTTTGTAAATTTTGTTGTAAAAAAAGCCAACTTATATTGACCATGATTGATTTATAAAAGCAATAAAGAGGTAAAACATCTAAGGGGGTGAATACTTGTTCAACCCACTGTGTACACACACACACACACACACACACACACACACACACACACACACACACACACACAGAGATCAACAGTATCTAAGGATTTTCTTTCCTCTGTTGCCTCACAGCCTGGCTTGTTTGCCATTTCATTTGAGATATCTTGAGTTTGCAATGCATTTCATTTCTCTGTGTTTCAGCAACTGCCACAATCCTTGCTCAGTCTATTTTATTAAATAAATTTTTTGCTATGAAAAATATGTGTTGTATTTTATTTCCACCCTTAACATCAAGCAGGTTGTTAGACCTAGTTTCAGTTTGTGTTCAGATATGAATCATTATGATTCAATTCCACTGTGGAATAGTTTTCCTAATGGATCAGTGTGGCTTCATTAAATGAATAGAGGTTGTGCTGGGTGGGCTCACCCTCAAACTTGGTGTTGAACAGTGTGTCCATAAGAATGGACTTCCCAAGACCCATTTCACCAACACAGAGGATGTTGAAGCAGAAACCATGGTTGACAGACTTGTTGACCAGCTGGTCAGGCATACTATCAAAGCCAACATGTCCTGAGAGAGGCACAGCACAAGCTCCTTCACCAGCTTTTCTTGCGGTTGACGCCATGGTTCTTGCACTGTAAACCCAAATAAGTAAGCAGAACTTAAAAAAAGTAAGGCAATCAGTTGCCACAATTCTTTTGAGTTTATAAACTCAAACATTTGAGTATATCAAAGCTTATATATTTTGAGTTTATGTTAAATGTAATTTTAAATTATAGTTCACTTAAATTTACTGATTAAGCCAACACAAAAAATGTCAGTTTCTGCTACTCAGAATATTCATTCATCTTTCTCATTGCAATAATTCAAGAGAACTTAATCATTTCAAGCATGACAACTCAGGATTTCTATGTTTCATGTACTTAACATTTATTAGTTTTTTCATTCAATCTTCTGATTACCCATAACTCAAATACATAGACTTGTTAACTCAAAACTCAAAAAAGTTGACAAAAACAAATTAACAAACATTATTAGAAATAGTAAAACAGTATATTATGAAAATCAATTAAATGCAAATAAGACCAACATGAAGGGGAATTTGGAATATATTAAACAGCGTGTTAAAAAATAATCATGTAACCAACTCATACCCAGATTATTTTATAGACAACTCTATTGAAGAGCATAATATGGAGAATATTGTAAACACATTTAATGAATTCTATATAAATATCGGACCCAAACTAGCAAATAAAATCCTAGTAAGCAACAGCAATGATTCTGTAAACTCATTAATAAATAGGAATCCAAAAACCATTTTTCTCACAGATGTGAATGAGGAAGAAATTAAAGCGGTCGTGAACAAATTAAAAAATAAATCCTCTATGGATAGTTTTGACATAAACATGAGAGTAGTAAAAACAATAATCAATAACATCTCAAAACCATTAACTTATATATGCAACCTTTCCCTCCAAACTGGAAAGTTCCCAGAAAAAATGAAAATTGCTAAAGTAATACCACTTTTTAAAAGTGGAAATAAGCACATCTTTACAAATTATAGACCAGTCTCTCTTCTACCCCAGTTCTCAAAAATATTAGAAAAATTGTTCAACACCAGACTAGAAAAATTTATTGAGAAACATAAACTGCTTAATGATGGACAATATGGATTTAGACCAAAGAGATCAACCACAATGGCAATTATAGACGCTGTAGAAGAAATCACTGATGCAATAGACAACAAAAAGCACGCTGTCGGAATTTTCATAGACTTGAAGAAAGCATTTGATACAATTGATCACGGTATCCTACTCCAAAAATTAGAAAAATATGGCATACGGGGAGTGGCCTGGAACTGGATTAAAAGCTATTTAACAGAGAGACAGCAATTTGTGAAGTTGGGTGAGTTTGAGTCTGAACGAATGAGCATTGTTTGTGGTCTGCCTCAAGGTTCTATACTGGCCCCACTGCTGTTCAACTTATACATTAATGACATATTTAAGGTCTCTAACGTACTAAAAATGGTATTATACGTGGACGACAAATTTATTTCACTGTGATGAGAATTACAGCAAGCTAATAGAAGAGGTAAATCATGAATTAACTAAAGTATAAACATGGCTGAATATGAATAAATTATCACTCAACCTAAACAAAACAAAAGTTATCATATAGATAGAGAAAAAGATAAATCAGCAATTAACATAAATGGTACTGAAATAGAGAAAGTAGCCGAAATCAAATTCTTAGGAATCACAATTGATAATAAACTGAGCTGGAAATCACATATCAGACATATACAGAAAATGGCAGCAAAAAATATTTCAATAGTGAACAAAGCTAAATATGATCTAGATCCTAAGGCTTTGCATATATTGTACTCCTGCCTGGTATCACCATACTTAACCTATGGAATTGAAGTCTGGGGAAATAACTATAAAAGTTCACTTCAGTCCCTAGTAACAATACAAAAGCGAGCAGTGAGAATCATTAATAAAGTGGGTTACCTTAAACACACAAATCCATTGTTTCTGCAACCCAAATTATAAAAACTTCAAGATTTAATTGATTTCTATACAGCACAGCTATTGTTCAAAGCAAGTAAGGAATTATTACCGACAAATATACAAAAATATTTTTAAAAAGAGAAGGTAACTACAATTTGAGGGGCTGTGGCAAATTCAAAGTACCAGCAGTGAGGACCACGAGGAAAACCATGTGTGTCTCTGTTTGTGGCGTCTCTGTATGTGGCGTCCCTCTATGGAACAGTCTATGTGCCAATATTAAACAATGCCCATCCATTCACCTTTTCAAACTAAGATACAAAAAAATGATATTATTAAAGTACAGTGCGCAAGAAGATCGCTGCGTACAACAGTAAAAGATGTTATGATCAGTTACTCACAGGCCTTACCCTTGGGGTATTCTTATTGCCATTGCTGGTATTTTTTAAGGAAGAAGAAAGGGGGGAAGAGAAATGTATGTATATGTATATGTATACATATAAATAAATACATGTACGTGTGTATGTATGTGTGTATGTGTATGTATTTTTTCCTTTTCTTTCTTTTTCTTTTTTTATTTATTGCAACTGTACTATGTACACATATTTGATGGAGAACCAATGATGTAAATGGCGGCGGCCTTATTATTTATTAAGAACTGAATGGGGGTGGGAATCTATAAGCTTGTCTTCGTCCCACTCCTTTCCAAGCTTATTCGAATCTAAGTTGTATAAATGCACTTCTAAAATACTACGAATAAGTTCAGTTTGTGTATTGTACAAAAATTGTAATGTACTTAGCCGCTTGTTCTGTATATTATTTTTGCTTGGAATAAACTAGACTAAAAATAAATAAAAATCATTTACCTCCAAACTTAAAATATTTGTGGCAACTGATTGCCTTTAACACAATAAGTACTCTTTACTAAAAGTCAAACAAAAAAACCCACATCAAATAAAAAGTAATTTTTTTTCTATTCATGTTTAAAACTTTTCTTGCCCCGTCTAGATTTCTAGGCTAGCGCACACACACACATCCACTTTAAAACCTGCTGATGTGTGCAGTTACACGCTGCAGCCACCGGGCGGCACCAGATTCCCACCGCCGCGTTGAGCGGCAGCCTGTCTGAGCAGGTTTCTCCTCGGTTCATTATTACAGAGCAGCAGGATCCACGTGCCTCACTTTAACTGAACCGCGTGAAGTTGTTAAAACAGACAAACAAAACAAAGTGAATCCTCAGAAAAAATGAGATTTTATTTAAAGTAACGGGGTCATAAACAGATATGTGGCTTTATCTGAAGAATATTCAGTCTGAATCTGTTCTAATCTCCTGAATCTTTACACAAGAAGCACTTGATTAGTATTACTGATTCATTATATTATTGACAATCAGTTTGACTTCTACTGGCGTATTTCTGCTGTGTATCAGCATCTCGGTACTGAATTATCACCCTCCAGATCCTCTTCATCATCTCAGAAATCATGTCAGAAATCCTGTTGGGGGGACAAATATGAGACTCTTAGAAGCCGTCATGTACATCATCAGTAAATCTGACGGTTCCTTCTGTAATGATCAATTTATTGATTGATTGGTGATTGAAGTGTCAGAAACTCAAACCAACTGTAATCTTTTGCTCCGTCTCACCAAAACAAGAAAACAGAAGATGCTGTCACAGAAACGGTTCACTTTCATCAAAGTGGATCCCAATCATGATTCTGGTTGATGGACCCAAAAGGTTTTTAGGGGTAAAAAGACAGATCAATTGGGCTGATCAGACCTTTAGGGAGGAGGAGGCCGGCCTTCACGGCACTGATTTACTCTGAGGTTTGGACCTTTCAGGCACCCATGAGAGGCCGAGGAGGTCAGACCTTCAAAAACACGTATGAAGGTCACACATGCACGTCACACACTCTCCAGGCCACGAGCACGCACACAAAAGTGTAGCAGAAAACGGAGTTAAGAGTGATTGTTAACGTGATTTTAATTGTCAGTTTTGTAGATAACGAAAGACTTTGCTAATAAGAGATACAAATATACAAAACAAATATTCTTTTTTTATTTTATGGCTCCTGATTGGTTCAGTCGCTGCTTTTGGTTTGCAAAGGCTGTTTAAGGACTGCCAACATCCCATAATCCACCTGTAAAGCTGCACATCCTCCTGAAGCTCTGATGCTGCTTGTGGGTGAGTTTTTTTTTACTCTTAATTCAATTTATTTCAGTTTATTCTTACAGCACAGACTCACAGCAGAAGTCATCTAAAAGCTTTAAACAGATTTTTATTCAAATCCAATTCAATCCGGTTCTAATCTGATTAAATACAGATTAATATGAGGTTTATAAAGAAAAGCCCAGCAGATTGTATCTTTGATAAAAATGCTGAACATCAGAGCTGGTTTCTGTTTGAATTCATTTAATTCACCACATTTTGATCCTAAAGAACAAAGCAGAGAAAACCACAGAAGAAGAAAACCAGCGTGGAAGAAGAAAGATAAAATAAAATGATAATTAATTCAATATTTCCTCTTTTGTTTCTCTTTATAGTTTCTCCTTCGTTTTAATTTCCCGAGATTTCTTTATTGTTTTGTTGTTCCATTAACAGAAGAAGAAATGAAGGTCATCATTCAGAGTTGTGACACATTTGATCAATTTAAACAGAAAACGCGGTGACGTCACCACCGAAAACATCAAAAGTTTGACCTGAAGAAGATCCAAATGTCTGTTTTTTTAACGGCGCTCAGTTCGTTGTCATCACGCCTGCTTGATGACCTCATCATGGATAATCAGCTGCGTCATTAACCAGACAGCAGAGGAGCTGACGTCATCAGACAGCTCATATTTCTTTTATGTAGCCTACAATATTTAATTTCATTTACGATCTTTAGATGAGTGAAACATGTCACAAAAGGTTTTAAATTGTCAGAAATAATATATCAGTTATCTCAGATGCTCTGATCAGCTCTGCTGGAAGTTGAAAGGAAATAGGATGAACAATTATTTACTTCGAAATTAAGTAGATTCATGGGCATTTTAAACCCCGAGGAGTACCTGCAGGTTCCAGCTGCCTGGAAGGTAAAAATCAAGGTTCAAAATTTTTAGAGAGGAAAAACCGAAAAATATCATCATTATTTCTGACACTAATTATTTCAAATTAGTAATTAGTAATCCCCCCCCCCCCACCCCCCCACGGGCCGATGGCAGAGTGGGCGGAGCTTCAGTATTTGTTTCTATATATCCTATCCGGAATAAATCCGTTAAATTAGACTCAACATTCAACCAGAAATATCAGTGATAATTAAATGTGATGTTTTTCATGTTTTATAGGTTTGAGTAAAGTAAAAGTAAAAGTGTGAAACACGCAGTGGCTCTGAGGCTCAAAACATTTTGTTCAGAGTGTTTCAGCTCAGAAATCTCAACTCCACCTGAAGATGTAAAGCTTTAATGTTTGTGACACGCTGAGCTGCAGATAATCTGGATCCAAAACGAGGGCCCTGTGAAGGCCCCCCGTGAGAGGCCACCAATGCGGTGCTTTCAGAGAGAAAAGAAACAACTTCTTCTTTTATTGTTGAGTTGAGGATTTTGGATCATAAAATCCTGTTTTCTTCTTGAACATGTAAACATTCTGCTGCACTTTATGTGTTTTGGACTTCATCGTCGTCACGTGCTTTTCTGCTGACCTTTACATTCACTCTCATCTCCTCCTTCCCTCTCTGATGGCGGATCATCAAATGCAAGCCGAGCCACGGAGCCAATCAGAAGCTCCGCCTGAAGCTGGACAGCCCACGTCACGGTCGGGTCACCCAATCCAAACACAGATCCCCCCAACCCTCGGCTCTATGTATCCTCCTCTGAAAGTTTGGACTTGCGGCTGACAGACAGCCGGAGCAGATGATCAGTTTTTATGAACTCACGCGGCTCTGCGCACCGCGCCGGACGTGATCAGGACCTGGACCTGGACCCGGACTGTCTGTGGAAGCTCAACTTTTCGCTGTTTTCCTGGAACATTTGGGGATTTTTCTGCAGACTGACTGAGATGGGCTTTGAGTTTGAGTGCAGAGAGGAGCGGCTGTTGCTTTAGTTTGAGTCTGGACCCGAACCCCCCGCAGAAACCCACCCCAGTCCTCCCGGGTCCCCCAGAGAAGTGGTAATGTTAGCGGTGGGTCAGATGGACGGGTCCCGACAGAGCGCCTTCCTCCTCAGCACCCCCCCTCTGGCAGCTCTGCACAGCATGACCGAGATGAAGACCCCTCTGTACCCGGCCTACCCGCTTTCCTCCACCGGCCCCAACTCCTCCACCTCCCCGGCCACCACATCTCCCAACCCAGGCGGCATGGCCGTGTCCTCCCCGGGGATCAAGTGCTCCACGGGGATGTCTTCGGGGCTGGGCTCCCCGCAGCAGTGCTCCTCGGCCACCCCTCATGGAATTAACGACATCCTTAACCGGCCCTCCATCTGCTCCGTGGGCACCACAGCAGCCGTGGCCGCCGCCGCCGCCTCCTCCTCGGCGGGGATTCTGTCAGGACTGCCCCGGTTCAGCAGCCTCAGCCCCCCGCCGCCCCCCGGACTTTACTTCAGCCCCAGCGCCGCGGCTGTGGCCGTGGCCAGGTACCCGAAGCCGCTGGCAGACCTGCCGGGTAGGACGCCGATCTTCTGGCCGGGAGTCATGCAGAGTCCGCACTGGAGGGACGCCAGATTTGCGTGTTCACCCCGTAAGTGTGCGCGCGTCTCTGGAGAAAAAAAGAAAAGAAAAGAAAAAAATATTTCCTAATTAAAATTTCTTAAAATTTCCATTTTTTCCCAGAACGAAATAAAATGGATAGAATAAAATAAATATGTGTTGGACTTTTATTCAGAGGGGTTATCTAATCCCTCTAAAATGTTATATAATTTCAAATAAACTGGATTGAGTTTAAATGGTTCTGTTCGGTTTCTGTTGCAGATCACAACTCCGTGTTACTGGACAAAGACGGGAAAAGGAAGCACACACGACCCACGTTTTCTGGACAGCAGATTTTTGCACTGGAAAAGACTTTTGAACAAACTAAATATCTGGCGGGGCCGGAGAGAGCGCGGCTGGCCTACTCCCTGGGCATGACAGAGAGCCAAGTGAAGGTAACGCCCGGCCCGGAGACCCGGAGATGCTCGAGCCTTTCATTCCATAAAATAATCTAATCTCAATGATAGTTTTCCCCGTTCTGGGGGAAAATCTGATCATTAATAGGCCTACATGATTATAATAATATTTGCAGGTGTATTTTTTTTAATACATTTTCACTTAGGCCTACTTTTCTTGTCTGGAATTTAGTTTTGTGTGTCAGCCTAAATTAAATCGTGTGATTTGGACTGAAATTGAATTGAGGCCCCTCCATCACTCAGTCTGAGCTAAAGATTATCCCGCCCGGGTATATAAGAGCCTGCGGCACCTTTTCAGCCTGAAAAATATAAATCTGCATCATCACATGTCAGGAAACAAACACCTGAACCGGCTGTGTGTGTGTGTGTGTGTGCGTGTGTGTGTGTGTGTGTGGGTGTCAGGTGTGGTTTCAGAACAGAAGGACCAAGTGGAGGAAGAAGCACGCGGCGGAGATGGCCTCCGCCAAGAAGAAGCAGGACTCGGAGACGGAGCGGCTGAAGGGGACGTCGGACAACGAGGACGAAGACGACGACTACAACAAACCTCTGGACCCGAACTCGGACGATGAGAAGATCACACAGCTGCTGAAGAAACACAAACCGGGCTCCGCGCTGCTCGTGCACACGTCGGAGAACGACAGCTCCTAACTGTGCGGCTTTTCTTTCTCTGAACTCTGGAGCACCTGCAGCTTCACTTTGTGGGGTTTTTTTTGCGCGGCGCTGGAGGACTCAGAGCCGGTGAGAGGACGGCACTGTTGCTGTAAATAGAAGCCGATGAGAGGACGGGACTTTTCCTGTAAATAAAAGCCGGTGAGAAGACGGGACTGTTCCTGTAAATAGAAGCGTGAGTTGTATGAACAGAACAGAATAATTTATGTGTAGTTTTTTGTACAGCAGCGCTGCTCAGATCAGACACACTTTATCTTTTCTTTAAAAATCAGCGCTTCCTCTGCGGGTCCATGAACGCCTCCTGGTTCACCAAATGAGGACGGGGCCATGAACGCAGCAGCACCTGTACAGACACACACACTTTTATTTATCTGTGTGGAGCAGGTTCATGTAATGCACTTTTATTTAATAAAACTCCCATGTTGGCTTCCTGTTTCCGCCGCAGATTTAATCCGCAGATTTTTAACCTCCTGCTTTTCTATCATAATTATTATTTCTCTCATTGCTGGAATAATAAATTCTTATAAATTATTTGGGGATAATGGAGCGGAAAAAGTTACATTTACAGGCTCTTGTTCTGCTTCACTTTGATCTGCTTATAAAAGCTGAATCTTTGAGCCTAAAAGCAGAAACATGAGCGGAAAAACGCGTTGAGGGACGGGACGCGGAACCGCGCGTTACCGCGGGCTGTGTGGAGCCTCAGCGGGCGGCAGGTTGTTCCCTGCCGGCCTCCGTCTCCGGCGCGATTTTACCCAGAATTATTCCGTCATACTTTATCTTTTACCTTTTCCTAAAATATCTAAAATAATGATAAAACCGTCTCCTCTAAGAGAAGTTGGAACTCGTTACATCGACTCTCCGCTGTGATAAATTCTGGATTTGAACATTTAATTCAAACGAAGCTGATTTAAATATTAAATATTTGCAGATTTTATTTCGTTCAGAATATACAAATATTTTAGACATTTACTGGGAGCAGCTCTCCCTGCTGATGACGATAAAAACACGTGCTTTAGCATTACCGATGATTCTAACAAATAAATATCTGAGTTCAAACAGTCACAATTATATTTTATTAAACTAATATTTGATTATTAACAGACTTTAATTACCCGCAGAAACATTCTCATTTTCTCTCATTAAGAAAATCTGTTTTTCACCTTTAGGAGGTTAAACTAAGTTAATGTACTGTTCAGACATCAGTGAAACAAGCAGATCAAACCGGATTGAAATATGACCAGGACTGAAATATGTTGTCAGATTAAAAATAAATCAGATTTATTAGAAATAAAAAAAAAACAAAATCAAAACCTGTAAATAGATTAAACAATATGAAATAAATAATAGATAGTTTTATATAAAACAGATTAAAAAACAGGTTCTGAGTGCATGATGATGAAGATTCTTCTTCTTCTTTTTGACTCAGTAGTTTCAAACGTTTTTTTTCCTGGTGTGGAAAAGCTTGTTTTTTTTTTTTTTTCATCAGAGCAGAATTTTCTCCTTTATAATCACAGATCTGGGGAGTTTCGGGGCTGTTCTTCGTCTCTGATCCTCGGCCTCCTGTTCCTCCCACTCAGGCTGGGAGGCTGCTCTCTGATCAGACCTTCAGGGAAAGCGGCTGCATGTTGCAGAACTAACTCCTCAGAGTTTAATCTGAGTCTCAGATCTAAACCTTCATCAGTTTCACATGAACACAGAAACTTTCTGGTCACAATAATCCGTCTCTGATGCAGAAACAGATCAGAAACACCATGTTTTGACTTTATTATTTTGAAAACCCTTTTAAAAGGAAAAATCAACATCGAGATTTGATTATTTGCTTTTATTTGCTTTTTAATTCTTTAACTAAATTCCTCCAAATTGATTTTGTGCCAGCTGACTGACTCTGATGCATCCAGCTGGAAGAAGCTGTTTTTTTTGGTTTCTGCAGAAATAATGAGAGTCACATCTGTCATGAGGGCCACAGGGGCCCGACAGCACGTTTCAGCCCAGGGGCCCCTCAGGAGGTTCACCCAGTCGTGACCACAGAGCCGAGAGGCCAACCCGCTCAGGGTCTTCATGGTTTATCTGATGATCCTTCATCGGGTCCTGCCCCTCATGTCGGGAACCGTCTATCTCCTGAAACACAATTAAATTTCAGAGCTCGGGATGAAACACTTTGTCTGTGCATTCATGAATGAAGAGAAACGATTCTGTTTTCTGACTTTGGCTCCGTTGGTGGCATGAAGAAGTTTTAGAAACCAGATGATTCGCTGTTTTCTGGGGCCTCAGATCTGCTTTCCTCTAACATTTGGATCTTTGACACAAACACAGGTTGCTCCATGTTTCACAGAGCAGAAAACCAAGATGTCCCCTCAGACTCACAGCAGGCCTTCTTCTTTTTCTTTTCTTCTTCTTCTGAAACGTTGCGAAGCTTCTCAACAAAACACACGGGACGATGAGCTTTGACTTTCACAGCTCAGCTCCTCTGTACTGCAGAGTAACTTTGTACTATTTGGAAACCCTCACCGTTCACAGCTTTTCTCAGACTGCTGCAGGCTCAGTTAACGTGTCATTTCTCAGTTTAACCAGTTGTTAAACACACAAACGTTCCAACGCGTTACACGATGAAAAGATATTTTTTTTAGAATAAGCCGGATGTCATTTGTCACCTTCTGTTTGATTTTTTTTTGGATTCTCTGGGAAATGACGACCTTCTCATCACTGCTGTTCTAATGCTACTTACGTGCTAACACAACAGTGATAATTATGCACAAACATGTGAAAGAGTCACACCTGAGCTCTGTAAATAGTTGGTGACGGTAGGAAAACTGTAGCTTTAATAAATCCCAGCCAAAAACTGAAGCTTCAGATCATATTTGTGCTTTAGTTAGAACAACTGAACCTGATTAACAAACATTCACCTGCTTCTCAGCAGGTTGTTCTGCTCATCTGAAAGTTATCTCGCCATGTTTTTACACCTCTAGCCTTCATGCTCCTGAATCAAAATTATCCCCTGACCGCATTAACATGTAAAATTGTTTAATAATGTTGCAGCTTATTGAAGTGAATGTGGACTTTCGATAATTAACGAATGTTTAGTTGATAAAAACTTAAAGTGAGTAATTGATGTGAGGTTTTTATGTTCAGCATCTGAGAACTTTTACTTCCCTGTGGTGACTGACTGAGTGCAGCGCAGGAACAGACCTCCATGTTGAACCTCAGAGGTTCTGCTGTTTCAAGCCGAACGTCTTCAGAATATTAAAATCATCACAGAGGAGGCATCAGTGCAGCTGTGGTTCCAAACCTGAACACAGGACCTCTCACAGGTGAGGAAAGTTCATTTTCACTGCAACAACTAATCAGTGAGTAAGTGGACAGAAATGAAATGTGCAGGAGAGAGTGTTCCCTCTGTGTTTGCAGCTTTCAGCTTCTCAGATGTGAAAGTTTTGTATCTAAGACAATGAACCAAATAAATGTGAGTTTTGAACAATTGGAATCAGAGTTTCTGCAGCAGAACAATGAACAATGAGTTCACTGTGCTCATTTACAGAGGACGATGGATTTACTTTTACTGTCTCACTGTCTTTAATAGGACAGTTTAAGTCCAAGAAATATTTACCTTTGAATAGATTATTGATATTTATTATAATTATTTGTTAGAACAGCATTCTTGATCCAGGCCCTTGTATCTCCAGGGAAACAGTGATATACTGAAACTTGGTCAAATATAAATATAAATACAGAATATAAGGCAGAAACAGAGTTTGTACAATTTTAAGGAGCTTTAAAGTGAATATTTGGTCCAAGCATCTTCATTCTCCAACACAGCCTGAACCCTCTCAGACGAGCTTTGTGTCCTTTCTTTAAGGAGTCTTCAGGAATAGTTCTCCAGGCTTCTTGAAGGACATCCCAAAGCTCTTCTTTGGATGTGGGCTGCCTTTTGTTCCGTTCTCTGCCAACATGATCCCACACTGCTTCAGTAATGTTGAGCTCCGGGCTCTGGGGAGGATTCATCCCTCCATCAGACCTGCTGCCACTGATTTTCAGCCCACTTCTTGTGTCCTTTGGCACAGCTCAGCCTTTTCTCCCTGTTTCCCTTCCTTAAGAACAGCTTCTTGACAGCCACCCTTCCATGGAGCCCATTTCTGATGAGGCTTGGGCCAACAGCAGATGGATCAGCTGAAGGTCCAGATGCATCTCTCAGCTCCTGTGTCAGGTCTTTGCTGGATTTTTTCCTCTTTCTTAAGGACATCACTTTCAGATCCTGTTCATCTGCTGGAGATAGTTCTTTAGGCCTGACACTTCTTCTTTTGTCCTCCACTTGTCCAGTTTCCTCAAATGTTTTAAGGACACACTGCACACCATGCTGAGATATGTCAAGTTTTCAGCTAACAGCTCTTTGGGAATCACCTTGTTGCTGCAGAAATCCTGTTTTCTGTCTGTCAGACTGTGTTATCTTTGCTGTTTTTCATAGATGAAACTAAAGAAATGGGAACAAAAGATGTGTCTTTGTGACAGGCTGCTAGCAACAAAGTGCCTAAAGATCCAATTTAAAACGGCTTCTTTGCTAAGTTGTCTGTTATGGTGTGGACACAACACTGGTTCATCCCTTGAGTTAGGAGCCTTTTTTTTGCTTGAGTGATTCATAGGTCAGAGTTAAGTGGAAAAACACATTCCTCTAAAAATGGTCAGGTTCAGGACTGGACTGAAAATGAGTGAAAAAGCAGAAAATATCCAAAGAAAAACTCTGAAAGACCTTCAGAAAGCCTGAAGAACTATTGCTCAAGACCACTTTAAAAGATAATAAAAAAGTCATAAAGAAATGAGGGCTGGATCAGGACTCTGGAACATGGCTGTATTTGGCAGAAATAAGCATCCCAGTATTCAGAGATTAAATTGAGAAATCAAATCATACAACGTGACGCTGGATAAACAGCAGAAAATGAATAGAAGTGTTTTGCTTACATCTATTTCCCACAACAGGCAAGAAAAGATATTTAAGACTTTTGAACATGAAATATCAAACATCTTTCAACGCCTTTTTTTATCTAAGGATTTTCAGAAGGTGCCGTTTTTTTATTTGACCATTTAACACCAGACGTTTCAGACTGATTTGTTCACAATTTTCCGATGATTTACAGACAAAAAACAAATCCCGTCTCGTGTGATTTTGATGTGGTTATTTTTAGACAGTTTAATGCTCTTTTGTATGTTTGAACCACATGAATCTCACAGATGAACTTTATAGATTTGGTTGAATAATTGAAAATAAAAAATAAGCGCTGCTGTTTTAATGGGAGTTTAAGATAGGATCAGAGTGTATTGATCCAGGAGAGAATTTACAGGCTGCACAGCAGTAAATAAACTAATCAGACTGAGCTGCACCTTCAGCTGACATCAAAGAGATGAAGACATGAATCCATCAATAATTATAATCCCATAATATGAGAGGCCTTCATCTGAAAATGGACAACCTGCATAATGAGGAGTTTCAGGCTGACGTTCTGATGCTGTGACGGTGATCCACTGTGGGTTCCCTCTTTTAAACACAATCACATCAAACATGTTTGTCTTGTTCCTTCTGAGTGTGAAGGAAAACGGCTTAAATCCAAATCAGAGACAACATGAAGGCACAAGAAATATGAGCTGATTTTTAAGATATGACTCTGCAGCAGCAGGAGTTTAAATGTGCACCTTCCAGAGCGTCACAACCTGTAAAGTCTTAGCCTCAAACCCAAAGCTAAGCAGGTCATTTTGGTGCCGTCGCCTCCCTCATGTCTCATAACGAGTTATCTCATCGTTCCCCAGTTAAAACTTACCGCAAAGCCTTGAGATGGCTTGTTATTCGTGTCCCACATCAGGCGGAATGTGTCAAACGTTTTGTGGTTACGATACAATTTGTCAGATCTGTCACTGACATCTCATTATGATGTCCAGTAATTCTACAGAGGGCCCATCCATCACAGAGCTGCAAAATCCTGAAAAGACAACTGTCTTTTTTAAATGAACACTGCACATTCCAGCATAAACTGAATAAGCCAGTTTTAGAGGTTTATTTCTTCAGAAACAGACGGTTTTAGTTACATTTAGGAATTTAAATGATACAATTACAAATGAAGGTAATTAACAATGAATTCTTAGAACACAATAAGTTCATTTATGCAAAACATGCAGAGATGATATGACATGGATCATTCATTTATTGATTATTGTCAGTGGTTTGTATTGTGTCTGGTACTTTAGAAGATTCAGAAATGATGCCTGATAGAGTTCTTAACGTATGTTTATGCTTTATTCACTTTCAATTGTAAATGAAAGCTAGTCATCTCTATTAATGTTGTATTGGTTAGCTGCTTTCAGATAAATATGTTGAATTAAAGTATTTTGGTCACTTTATAAACAGACCGACTCTAATCTGTCTCACTGGTATCTTTGACTGTTGTTGGAATTGTGGGAAGGCGAATGGACCCGCTCTTATGTTTTACTCTGAGGTTGTAATGGAAATCAAACTGACTCTGTGGAGGATCTGTAGCAAAACTTTGCAACCGACCCATCGTGTGGTTTATGGTTAGCCAACAGTTTGTTCAGTCCAGCAGTCTGAGTGTTGATGTTATCACATCTTTAACATTAAAAGTATATTCAAATTTACATCTGTTAATCTTTAAACCCCCAATAATTTGATTACGTTTTCCACACGTTGCACGTGAGTGACACAGATACTTTGACAGAGAACAGGTTGAACCTCTATGAGTGAGCTTTCTCACCTGTCTCTATTTTGTTAATTTTGAACATGTTAATAGGAATATAATAATTGAATTACACTGTATCGAACATACCGCTGGGATAGGCTCCAGCCCCCCCGCGACCCGACCGACGGATAAGCGGGTATAGAAAATGGATGGATGGATGGATGTATCGAACATAAGGAAAATTATCATTGTATTAAATAACATAACGTGTTCAAAATTGAGTAAGAAGAAGCATAAGCTTATCAAATCCCACCCCTAACTAAGGAGCTTCATTTTATTTTTCTTCCTGTTGATGTTCTAAACTTCTATATTTACATTTATTCTTACATACACTCATATACCCATACATAGAAACATACAAAGACACATAGATACAAACACACATTGATGCAAGGGATATGTAAAGAATCCAGAATTAGTTTTCCAGTAGTTCATATTCCAGCATGATGTTTAAAGCTGCAGTCTGCAGGATTTGTTGTTGTCATACGTAAAGTCCTACTTTTTGGCATTTTAAGAGTTTACATGATCTATCAGAACGCTTGAAGTTGAAAACGGTGACCTCCGTAGTCGCAAAATGCAAGAAATGCTTATTTTTTAACCGAAAACTAAAAAGTTATTCAACTTCCTGTCCCGCCCCATCAAAACACATGAGAACTCGTGCACGTAGACGTGCACGCCAGATGGGCTTACACGACTCCTCATTCATCAACTCACCTGTCATTTGCGATCATGGAAGACACAGTAAGTAGACTAGCCCGTAATAAAGTTCAATAGTCTAGATAAATAAGCGTGGGGACGAGCCTACCTTGTATTGCGCGTGCACAATCGGTGATTGACAGGCAGCAGAGCCCAGCTCGTAACCTGATTGGTTACCTTTTACCGGTCCGGTCTGCAATTTTGTAAACAAACCTGCTGGCTTTGGAGGGACCTAGCGGGACATATAGGGGACCTAGAGAACTCATTTTTTCTGTATTGTATTGGGGTATTTAATGTACTACTTTCAGAATCCCCGGACAGTTCCAGGCATTATGCTTGAAAAAGAGTTGCAGACTGCAGCTTTAAGTGTTTGCTCTCTAATGTTAAATTTCAAGATTTGGGCTTGAAGTTTTTTTTTTTTAAGTTATCAGCTGTAACAATAATCTATAATAACTCACAACTCCTCCTGTAATGGGAGAACTTTACATGACCTTTTGAATGCCCCACCTCAGAGTCAGAAACAAGCCTTTATCTGCAGTAAAAAGCTCATATTAATGCCATCACATGACTATCTGACAGTATTAGTAGCTGGTTTTAGATGATGGTACAGGAAATAATGCCTGCATAGAGCAACAATTGTGTGCACCAACACAGTTTTGATTTAAGTTAATGAAAAACGATCAGCTGACTGGGCTAAATTCCTGCTGTTTTACAGTCACTTCCACAGATGTTCCTCTTTTTGTGTTGCTCAGACTCATCAGCAGAGATCCTGTCGTGATGTTCGACGGCGTCAGCGCTCTGCGGATCCAGGTGGAGGTAACCAGCTCCCTGTTGACTCCAGGTGGGGGGAACATTGGCTTTATGTGTTCCAGGTGTAGTGAGCATGGCCCCGGCCTCCAGGGACCCGCTGCAGCATCTGTTCACTCGCTCCCTCTGCCAGGCTTCTGACTACACCCCCTGATGTATTCCAGAAGTATTTGGACAGTTACTTCTCAGTCTGTGTTTTTCAGCACATTCAGTGAGAAATAAAATCAGGTGTTTCATACTTCCAGGTGGCAGTTTTATTAGGGGGATATTACTTCTCTTTTCACACGTGATGCACTGATGTAATGTTGTTGGTAAGGGTCGAGTGATTCAGATGCAGTAAACTAACCTGATTTAACAGAGAGAAAAACATCCAAACCAAAGCATTTCTTTTTAGAGATTCTTCACGTGTTTCCAAGCACCCGTTTTCAGTGCTGAAAGAAACATTCACATCTTTCACTGAAGTAAAAGAACAAATAACTCACGGTAAATATATTCGGTGCGCAGAAATTTAACTTAAAAAAACAATGAATGATAAAACTGGTGTGCAGTTGGTGAGAGGCTGAGGTAGCTTGTGGCTGTAAAAAGATGGTTGTTGTGGTGTGAGGAGCAGATCTGTATAGGGAGTATAGGGAATTACTCACTGAGTCTGGTCCTTTATTTATTTATTTATTTATTTATTTTTTCGTTAGCACAAGTTTCTTGTGTTTACCTTGAATAGGGATGGCTCAGGTAATCTTGAAACATCCCATAGTTAAGCTGCTATAGGCCTAGACTGCTGGGGGGCCTGTCACACCTTTCCTCACTTTACTCTCTTTGTGTATATGTGAATATGTGATACTATTGTGGTCATTAACATGTGTTTCCCTGTTCCAACAGATATCCTTTGAATGGTGTTACAGTGCCGCCGCAGCCGCGCCCCCCCCCCCCCCCTTTCTGTCTTCTCAAACCCCAGCTGGTCGAGGCGGATGGCCACCCTTCCTGAGTCTGGTTCTGCCAGAGGTTTCTTCCTGTTAAAAGGGAGTCGTTTCTCTCCACAGTCGCCTCAGGCACGCTCAGGCCGGGAGATTGGACCGAAAAACAAAAAGTTTTCAGTGCAATCTGTTGGTTTTCTTAGCTAGGAAATAGTTTTTGAATTGGCTCTATATGAACGAATTGGATTATTTTATGAATTATGATTATTATTAATTAATTGAATTCCAATTGGCTTGAATTGGACTTACTATCTAAGTGCCTTGAGATGACATTTGTTGTATTTGGTGCTATATAAATAAAAATGAATTGAATTGAATAAAAAAAAAGGTATCATGAAAATATTCCGAAAGAACTGCTGGCACATCTGTGTTTTATGTCAGAAATATCAGCACAGACAGCAGAAACACTTTCAAATTTTCTGTAACGTCACTGTTTGATTAATTTAATTATTGCTTAACCCAAAGAATTGGGTTTAATCCACAAAAAGCACGAGATTGAATAAGTGTATTTAGTGCAGTAGCCCTGAGCAGCCAAGGCAAAACAGCAAAGACAGTAACAACAAGAACACAACAAAACAAATCAAACTAACAAACTAAAAAGAAAACATTTTAGGAAATGCAAAATTTGTTCCACAAAACACCAGATAAAAGATGTTCAAATCCAAAAAATGAAACCAAAACAACAGAAAGCAAATGCATAAAATAATACACAAATTAGACGAACACAAATAATATTGTCAAAGAAAACAAACAAAAACATTTTAGAGAAATTCATTTTTTTTGTTTTCACGTTTTGTGAACATTTTTTTTTTTTTCTGAAATGTTGTTGTTTTGCATAAAAATCCCTGATTTACGAAGGAACCAGCTGTCCAACAGGTGCGGTGCAGTAAAAGAACGACACGTGGATCATTAAAGGAGCACGGCGGTGTTCGCTGCAGATGTTTGTGATAAACGAGCAGCGCAAACTGAATCCAACCTGTTTGCAGCCTTTCAGCTGCAGCTCTACCTGTTGACTTCCACTAAATCTTTTCCTGTTTGCTGGTGTGACTAATGTGTCAGTCGACCTTTATAAAGAGCCTATTGACGGGCTCTCAGTTGACCGTGTTCTACAAGAGATTACACACAAGGACATGTGTCACGGGAGGCTGCGGATCCCACAGACCTGGATGACGGTCTTATCTCGTTCCAACCCACCTGCAGTCCTGTGATAAGGAGCGTCTGGGGATCTGCATTATGAGGAGCTGCCGGGCCTTCTCTAAGCACACGTTCATGGTTGAGTGGAAACATTGTGGGTCTCTCTGTGAGTGTCAGTCATTCCTGCAGCATTACGCTGCTCACTGACTGCAACAATCAGCGGCCCAGTGGGGACGGAAATAAAGTCAGTGTTAATTGCTCTGTCTGCCTCAGCAACTTAATGACAACTTATGTGAATCATTAACTGAATCTGTGTGTGTGTGTGAGTGTGTGTTGAAGCAGAGGAGGACGTCACCTGCTGGTCTGAACATGATCATGTAACAGAGGAGATACCACAGAGTGTTTCGCTGCCATCAGGAGTCTCTCATCTCTGACTGCCTCAGCTATTTATCCCCACATAATCTCCTTTAATTATGTGACACACGTCTCATCTGTAGAAAAGAACATAGTTTTCAGATTATGTTTCATATTCAAGTGAGTTTGATAATTTAAGTAATTTCTGCTGAATATTATATTTGCCCTGTCATCATCTAAAGTATTGTTCAACTATAAAAAAGTATCTTTAACTTGGATTTTAAAAGTGTAATTGAAAAAAAAGATAATTGTTCTCTCTTAAATTGAGAACTACCAGCCAGTCACACTGTTTCCTTTATATCTGATGACTAAAATGAACCTCTCAGCAGCTTTTGACACGATGAACTCTCTGCACACGTTTAGATGGTGATCTTAATTTAAACGCCTCTCCACAAGTGTGCCCCAGGGCGCAGTGTTGGGCCTCCATCTCTTTCATTCAATTCAATTCATTTTTATTTATATAGCGCCAAATACAACAAATGTCATCTCAAGGCACTTAGATAGTAAGTCCAATTCAAGCCAATTGGAATTCAATTAATTAATAATAATCATAATTCATAAAATAATCCAATTCGTTCATATAGAGCCAATTCAAAAACTATTTCCTAGCTAAGAAAACCAACAGATTGCACTGAAAACTTTTTGTTTTTCGGTCCAATCTCCCGGCCTGAGCGTGCCTGAGGCGACTGTGGAGAGAAACGACTCCCTTTTAACAGGAAGAAACCTCTGGCAGAACCAGACTCAGGAAGGGTGGCCATCCGCTTTGACCAGCTGGGGTTTGAGAAGACAGAAAGGGGGGGAGGGGGCCGCGGCGGCGGCGGTACTGTAACACCATTCAAAGGACATGCAGACGATACCCAACCAAAAGCCAACCCATCAACCAAAAAGGTCACATTGATAACTTTTCCAAACGTTCCTGTTTTACAGATTTTTACCTTAAATGAATACATTTTTAATTTTTCCAATATAATAATAATAATAATTTATTTATATAGCACCTTTCATACACAAAATATAGCTCAAAGTGCTTTACAAATAAGATCAATATACAAAGTAAATAAAGTAAAATCACTACAAGAATAACAAAATAGAGTACCAACACATCTCAAAAACAAGCGTGTTTCGGATTGTGGGAAGAAACCAGACAAAAGCCACACAGGAACAGGGAAAACACGCAAACTCCACATCTAAAAGCCATGATTCAAAGTGAGAACCTTCTTGTTATAAGGCCACAGCACGAACCACCACACCTCCGCCCCCCAAAATGATAAATTAATCCAACAACCAAAGGTTAAAATCTCTTGGCTCTCTGCTGTGGATTCACTCGTAGTCTGGTTAAGTTTAGTCAACAGAACTTTAGGGTTAGACACTAAAACCACACGATCTATTATCATCATTTTTTTTATCATTATCTTTATTTCAGTCCAACCAGTTGTTGACAAAAAACACAAATAAATTCAACAAGAAAAAAAACACAAAACTGAACAGAATTGACCGAAAAGATGTCGGCTGAAGCTTAAGCTTGTTACACAACACTTTTCCTACTAACTTCACCAAAACAAATGCCAGTGTAAATACAATATTAAGACTATACATGAGGATCAAAATAAATATTTAAAAAACAAAAACACATTTAATCCACAAAAGAAGTTTGGACATTTTCTTGAATTTACTTCTTGAACAGCATAATTTTAATTCCTCATCAAGATTTATTCATAAATGTACTCCTCTAACAGATAAAGACTTTTTTTGTTTTAACATTTGTCCTTTTTTTTGGTGCTTTTTTTAACCTGTATTATTACTTCTGAACACAGTTAGGTAGGAGATCATTTTACTTCTACTTCTACATTAACTGAGAAGTGCTGAACTCGACTAAATCATAAAACTTTAAAGTGTGCAGTTTAATGAAAATTCCTTTGGTTCATACTAACCTGATCCGTTTACAATTCTTAATGCTTTCTTCTGAAGCTTATAAACTGGGTTGATGTTGGTTTTATATGCGCTTCCTCAAATCTCGACACAGTTTAAAGTTTCATTATGTAACAAAAATGCAATTTAATGTTCATAACTTTGTCTTCATTGATGCAGAATCAAATGAAAATAATAGTTTTTGTGTCTGTATGAACTTGTAACTACCAATTTATATTTAAATAAAGTCGTGGATCATTCTTCTCACCCCTCTGGCATGATGCATCGTCATGTTACTGTCATGTCCATGGGGTTTTCCCCATGTTGTTAGTTTTGTGTTTATCATGTTTTAGGTTATTTCATGTCTTAGTTTTTAAGTTCATGTTTAGTTAAGTTTTGCCATGTTTTAGTTTTGCCATTGTTTTCCCCACAGTTTCTGTTTCCTCAGTCCCCATGTTCAGGTTATTAGATCATTCACTTCACCTGTCGATTCCCTTAGCTGCATCCATTCCCTCATCAGTTCCCTCAGTATTTAGTTTCTTGGTTTCTCACAGCCTTTGTGAATTCCTTACGCTGTTTTCACCATGCACCTTCACGCCACGCCAAGTCAACCAAGTTAAGTTCTGTCAGAACCACTCTCGTCAAAACGAGACGAGAAACAGAGATGAATTTCAGAAGCTTATTCTGAATGCATACAATTTATGTTTGGCGGTATGGCTCTGTTCGGAGGAAGTTCCCGACTTTTCCATGAGCTCCATGGAAGCCAAGACAGGGAACAGCAGCATCCTCAGGTGGAGTGCCTTCCATTTGCTGTAAAGGCAACAAACCCCCTAGAACAGAGCAAGCAACAATGAACAACAGTATGACATTGTTTGGCAATGAGAAGTCGGTGGAGCAGGGGAGGTGGTGGGTGCAAGCAGAGAGCAAAAAAAAGCAGTGACAGCAACCAAGTTTAAATGAAGTGCCCCAAATGCCAGCATCCAATTGCGAGCATCAGCTGATTACCCATTGAGTGCAGCTAGTTGTGGAGCCATAAGGGTTGGGTCCGCGTCAGCCAATAGGCAAAGGGCACGTTGACTACGTGGTCTGCCAGAACTAACACGGTGCTCCATTTCTTTCAAGTTATGCCAAGTCATGTTCTTTGTTTTGTTTTGCCTTAGCCATGTTTTATTTTCCACAGTTTAATTTCGTCATCTGGCTCAGCCGCGCCTTGTTTTGACTTGTTGTTTTTGAAAATAAACCAAGTTTGCTTTTACCTTTGAAGTCCGCATCCGTGTCCTGCCACCTCCAAATTGACAGTTACTACTGTAGCCCAGAAGAGACAAACCAAACATTGGCTCTAGCAGGTCTTTTTACACAGGTCTTTAGTTTGGGGATAAATTGGGGACATTTGGTTGGTTGTAGATGGCAGTGGGAGCAGGTCGTTTAGGCCATTGGCGTTTAGGCCGCAGTCGATTAGGCCCCCCTGCAGTCGTTTAGGCCAGGCTACCTGCAGCTGAAATCTTTATTATTGTACATACGTTATTATTTGAAGTGGGCGTTTTATTTTGAAGACGGTTTGTGCAGTTCCTCTTCCTTTCTTCACGTTCACCACTCGACATGTTTACACCGGTGTGGCAGTCACTGACGATGTAAGTTATGTTCATACTGATGTGAAATGAATGTGTACATGTTACTTACCTTTCTGATAGTGTTTTCTTGCTCCTGGTGTGTATTTGCACTCTTTAAAATGTCCGTTTCTGCTCGTTAGCATGATCGCGATTTAGCATTGTTAAAGGGACACTATGTAATAAATTAAGTAATTTATTAGCTCAAATCAACATATTCATTCATAAGTTAGTCCTCATTGGTGTAAAATGATCTCTGTCAAAAATCTCACTTATCCTCCTGAGTGAAGAATAACTAGTCTGTATCTACATAGAGCAGGTAAGCTCTATGGAGGCTGCCATGTCCTTCCGGTCTATGAAAAATGACGAAGTGCCGAGAGGGACATAAAGCACTTCGAATCGCGATTTCCCCACCAGGCCTACAAGCAGAAATGACGTCATTGTGACGTCATTTCCGCCAAATGGCTTATTACAGCCGCTAGTGCTAAATAGATTTTATTCCTTGGCACATATGTCTTTGTGTTCATTAGCTTTCTTTTTGTAAGTGCATCATCTTCTTCTTTTTATTATTATTCCTATGCTCCCCCTGGATATCTTCTTTTTGGCGTTATGCTCACATTTGTAAACTGTTATTTTGTTGATTTACTAATAAAGTTTAAAAAAAAAAAAAAAAATGCTAAATAGATTTTATCTCGTAAATGATCCCACTAATAATGCATTGATTGTTACCAAACTTCTGTCGTAGTACACATAGGCTCTTAACTCACAAAACGAGGCATTAGAAAGTTTGTAAGTTTACCGGGAGTTTATTTACCGCTGCTAATGCTCCTATTGCTAACGCAGGCTAATGCTAACGCTGCGTCGACGTCACTTCCGGTAACTCCCGGAATATGACTAATTGCATTGCTTGCACACCAAAGGAGATGTTATGTTATCTGACATGTTATCTGTCATCTGTATTCATAGTGTTGTTGTATGTGTGTTATATAATCCTTTGTACTGTGTGTCTTGATTTCTTTTTGTTTGTATGGACCTTGAGTCTGAAGCTATAGCTTCTTGAATCTTGACACATTCCGCTTGCCGTAGTTCAAGAAGTTGCAGCGCACATTTGAAAACGTGAGGCGCTAGAGAGCAAATTCATTCAACTTTGCAAAATAAAATTGCACCACTAGATGGGGGAAGAAATTACATAGTGTCCCTTTAAGCTAACCGAATTTGTATTATACAGCGTTATTGTCCAATGAATGTGGCAATGCGGATGATTATTTCCACAATTTTATGAATTTATAAATCACCATTTATTAAATAAAAAAAACGTTTCCACACTAAAGTTGGTTATTAAATAATTTACCATAGTTATGTAGGCTACCCAGACAGACCAGTAGAGCTGACTTATATCTTATAATAACGAATGTACAGTAATAAAGATTTCAGCTGCTCAGGTAGCCTGGCCTAAACGACTCCTCTGTCGGCCTAAACGACTGCGGCCTAAACGCCAATGGCCTAAACGACCTGTATCCATGGCAGTTTATGCCACTGGATCTCACTCATAAAATAAATCCAGCACGTCGGATATTGACGCAGAAAAATATATTCTCACAAAGTTTATAGGAGAGTTGGATCAAAGAGAAGTTTCAGTGCAATCTGCTGGTTTCTTGAGGTAGGTAATGGGTAACAATTAATTGGCTTGAATTGGACTGTATCTTTGAAGTGCCCTGACATGACATATGTTGTAATTTGGCATCTGAACTAACTGAACTGATTTGAACTGAAATGTAAATACTGCAAACATCAACTCTGCATTCTGAAACCATGCGAGTGTGTGTGAAACAAATGATTTATTCAAAAAGATTAATCAAAAGCTGCATTTTTACTACTTATTATCGGAAAACTTTTCAAATATTCAGATGTTCTTCAAACAAATAAATTGGGATTTATGGTTTCATCAGAAAAATGAATAAAAGCAATCTTTGCTCTTCAGCGTACCTTAGGGGTCACAGTTTCTAAACTCCTCCAGGATTTGCATTACAGAGAAATTTAATTGGAGAACCTGCTTAGGGTTTGTTTTGTAGTCACATGTTTTGATCGGTGTGTTCCAGATATATTAACGACAGGGAGGAGTTTGACCACCTTTAACTGTCTCAGAGAGAAGCAGAGTCAAAGCACTGTGATTAATTATCAGACTGAAGTTGGACGTGGCCTTCCTGAAGGATGGACGGCGGTGAAATGCTGCTAGCTTGGAGAATGTGGAGGGAGGAGGGGCTCTGCTGGGCTAAGTAATGACAAAATGAGCACCCTCAGTAGACTCTGGCAATGAAAAACCCTGCCCTCATCACCCAAGTCTTTTGTTCAGAATTTTATTAGCACTAGCCCCGCTAAAATAACCTGTTAACACGTATCATAGTGCAGCAATAATAACCTCCTCAATCATATTTTAAAAGTCACGTCAATGCGGCCGGCCGTAATTCATCTCTATGCAAATACCTCTGTGTCAGCCCATTAGTGTGTTCCTACAGGGGTTTTATTAAAATGCATTCGGCCCCTCTCTCTTCCTGCTCAGGACTAATAAAACACGAGCCCTGTTGCTCAAGAATTATAGCAACTATTAGGGTAACATATGGACAGCGTGCACTGTGAAAATAAAAACCAACAGATAAAGTGGCAGGGTCAGGCTGGGGAGCAAACACTTAGGAAATGGCAGTGAAGTAATAGATTGCTCCGGAGCTGCAGACCTGGAAATCAAAGCCTGATTATTCATTCATTTGGGTGGGGTCTCCCGGGTGTTACAGCACCCCCCGCCCTCACCTGCAGCTCCTCCGCCTGATCCATCGCTGGCAGCAGTGCCATGCCACAGAGCTCCAGAGTCATAAAATGTGAGGACACTAAGAATGTAATAAAGTGCATTAGGCCCTTAATGAAATTAAAACAATGGAGATGGATTCATTCACTGATCAGCTGACGTGCACAGCAGCGAGTCGTGCATTCATCAGCGCCTCTACGGCTGCTGCTGTGTGCCAGGCTGAACCGAGTCACTGTAAGCAGTTATGTTTTAATGACACTTTTGAACGCATATTGTTTTGAGAAGCAAAACGCTTTGTCATACAGCTTCATGTCAAAAGAGGTGAACTATCCCTTTAAAGGAATGTAAACTTATTTTCGGTAAAATAAAGAAAGCATCACAGGGAACTTGTTCCGTTTTTTAGTACTTTCTTGTGCTTTTGACCTGGTATTTTTTATTCAAATGTTTTACGTACTGTTTTGATGATTATGTAACTTTGAAATTGATTTGTTAAATTGTATGTTTGAAACTCTTTAGAATGAGGTTACCTGGACAAAAATAAAGTTTAAATTTAAGAAAAGAGTAAAGTGCATCCACCCAGCCTTGTGGCTTCTTGAAGAAAACACTTCAGAATAACGTTTGCTCCGACGTGGAGACGTTCCTAAGAGTCATGTTTCACTCCTGCTGCCTGTAGAGGGTTATGGTAGTTCAGAGGACACCCCCATGGATCGACTTTAAGGTTTTCAGATAACATAAGGACCTATTTGTTCATTTTTATTGACAGACTTGTTTCACTGATATGAATTTTGTGTTTCTTTGCTTGTCTTTGCACCACAGTTTCTCAAGCCTTTCATGTCTGAGCAGTTTGTTTAAATTGGTGAGTTGTTCCACAGAAGGCTCGACGGCCTCGGTTTTGTGTTTTGAATCTTGGAACATTGAAGGGCATGTAAGTGGTCCTCCTCAGTGTTTTCGCTGGAGTATGACGTAAAGGTGGAGCTTGAACAGTCAGAGCCTTATAAACTATCAATAAAATATGAAAATCGGTCCTGTAAGCCAATGGAGTGGAGCCAACACTGGGGTTAAATGAGCATGTGACTGCATTCGTCAGCTTCTGTTTCACATGAAAAATGTAAGAGTCAGTTCCAAAATAAGTTGAGATGCTCCAAAAAATGTAAATAAAGGCAGAATGTGGCGATTTTTTAAAATATCTCAAATCAATATTTCATTCATAATAGAACATGTAAAACATATCAGTTAAAAGTGAGACATTTTACTGTTTCATTAAAAATATCAGCTCATCTTGAATTTGATGTCCCATCTTGACCCATCATGCTATATCCACTCTTCTTTTAACAACATCTGGAACTGAGAAGACCAGCTGCTGGACCTCTTGGAGAGGAATGTTGTTCCATTCCTGTGTGATATAGGATTTTAGCTG
Source organism: Odontesthes bonariensis (assembly GCF_027942865.1). NCBI lineage: Eukaryota > Metazoa > Chordata > Actinopteri > Atheriniformes > Atherinopsidae > Odontesthes > Odontesthes bonariensis. The sequence goes on from NC_134527.1 coordinate 28,132,536, forward strand.
CTCAGCAGACCTGGGTCTTCTTTGTTGTATTTTAAATGTTTTCAGCCTAAGAACAGTTTTCCACTTTGCCTCAGTCCATTTTAAATGAGCTTTGGTCCAGAGAAGACGGCAGAGATTCTGGATCCTGTTCACATATGGCTTCTTCTCTGCATGATAGAGCTTTAACCTGCATTTGTGGATGTTACGGTGAGCTGTGTTCACAGACAATGACTCCTGGAGGTGTTCCCGAGCCCATGCAGTGATATCCAGGACAGAATCAGGTCTATTTTTAATGCAGAGCTACCTGAGGGCCTGAAGGTCACAGAGATGTCTCTAGTTTTTTTAAAATCTTTCTATGATATGTTTTGTAGATGATGGAATATATAAAGTTTTCACTGTCTCTGCTGCTGAACCTCTGCCCATCTTTCCTTCTGAGAGACTCTACCTCTTGGTGCTCTTTTTGAACCCAATCATGTTGCTGACCTCATGCAATTAACCTATTTTTTGGCAACACGTTCCTCCATCTGTTTCTTTTTAGTTCCACTTACTCTCCAGCCTTTTGTTGCCCGTTGTCCTAACTTTTTTAAGACACGTTGCTACCATCAGATTAAAGGGATAGTTCGCTTCTTTTGACATGAAGCTGTATGACATCCCATACTAGCAATATTGTGCATGAACATTGACTTACCCCCTTCTGCATCCTGTGAGCCGAGTTCCGGCCTCGTTTTGGCGTTGACAAAAGTAGTTGGCTGGGGTCAAAAAAATAAAGCAATTTGCTTCTCAAAACAATATGCGTTCAAAAGAGTAATACATTTGCATCACGAAATCGTTGTCTAGGAAAAAAGTCAGACCTCACAATCGCTTGGCGCTATATATTCTCTCCCTTCGTATCACTGCGTGCTGCCACCTGCCGAGCCTGAAAACTTTCCTCTAAAATACTGGAAGGATAAGGAACGATACTGGATGTACTAAAGTGTCACTACCTCAGACCAGTTTCACCTTTTAAACTCTGACACTCCTCAATCACATATTAGTAGAGGGGCTCTGAGATAAAGAAACATAAAATACCACCAGATTTATTGTTCTCCTGTGGCATCATGAATAAAGCAGTGCAACAGATTCTGTTCTGCAGTCTTCTGCAGGTCCTGTCTGGAGCTCATGGAGACATCCGGACTGATGAGCCCCCACCCTCCTGATTATCTGTCATTTAACAGTTTATCAAAGTCAGAGGATGCTGCCACGCTTGTGTGAGCGGTGGATTTTTCTGTTTTATTGACTCATTAATTTCATGTGGATCATTAGCCTCCGTGTAGATCTTTGCTTTGACAAATGCAGCTGGTGAATTATACACACAATGTGCTTCCTGGTCCCCTGAATGAGTCGCATGATAAACAGGGAGCACCCCATCACATTACCCAAATGTGTTTGTGGGGGTGTCCGTCACTCCATTACAGGAGGAGGCGCTCAGTCGCTGCAGCGAGAGGATGACACATGATGTGAACATCAACGAGCTTTTCACTGAGCCTGTCGGAGCGTCTGAAGGAAACAACATTAATGTAACGCCCACAGATGAAAAATTAACCACAGCCTGACATCCCCTCACATGAAATGATATTTGCTCTCAGCAGCACTTCATGTCATGCTGCAGGAATGAGGAAGAACTGACTTTTAAGAGGTATTTATGTGTAAACTGAATATCCTCAGTTATCAGGTTCTGTTGCTGTGAGTCACAGTCAGCAGCAGAAAGCTGGATCAATCACTACCACACCTCTGCCTTTTATTTATGGCCCAGATTAAAAGTCTGCTCCTTCATGTTTAAAAAGCTCCTCATAAAAGCTCTCGTTTTAAAAGGATTTTTGCTCTTGTTTGAGAGCCACAGAAAGTTATTTATCGAAAGTAATGCTGCTCAGAAGGTAGACACGATGCAGAGGAAATGAAAATAAACTGAGAGGAAAAGTGCAAGTCAATGGAAATCGTAAGGTATTTTAAATGGTTCCTGTCAAAATTCTAAATGGACTTTGGTTTGGGGCTACGGAGACAGCCACACCAGCACTTACACCTCATACAGCTCATTCTGTATGTTGGTGGCAGGTGTGAACAGGGTGTAGAATGTGTAAAGATACTGTCCACTGACCTTTTTACTAAATTCATGCTTGATCAACTTGAATTAGAGACTTCTGTTGACATACATTTTTGTAACCTCTTTAATCCACCAAACACCTGGTTGAATACATCAAGTTTCGAAGTTGTATTAATTATGACTCTGATGTTAATACGAAAAGGAAGGCTTTCGCTCAGCAACTCCTCCATCACGAATAACCATCCATCCATTAATCGGGAGTCCTCTGAATTTTTTTATGTGTTTTTTTAAAGGTCATTTTTGTGACCAACATTGGAAAGCAGCTTGATGAGTTAGGAGTGTCCATTCATGGCTAGAAATGGGAGTGGAAATTAGGTTTGTGTAGTTTGACGATGATTGAGGTGTATGAAAGAGAACTACACGTACCAATAAGAAATGTGGAGAAAAAGATGCATATTCCCATTTCTTCCTTTGTGTGTGTTTTTATTCAAACTACACACAGTTTTAAGCATCTCCCCCCGATTTGCCTGTCACCTGGCCAGCAGGGGGCGACACCTCTGAAAATGTGTGTGGTGTTTAAAGTTTTACTCCTTAATATATTATGCTATTTTGGTAAAACTTTGATCCCGATGATAGAATAGATAAAGCTGGGTTTGCTTCAGGGCTATGGAAATAAAACGCTAAACATAAGGCTTCAGAATGGTATGCAAACCAATAAGTGACATAATGCTCGTTTTACTGGTCTATTTTCTAGAAATGCAGATTTTTATCTCTTAAAGGGATACAAGGTAGTTTAGCGGCAGTATAGCGATCTCTATTGGTCAAACTGAAATTCTACACTGTCGTAAAAATGCCCACCTGTACACACCCACTAGCTAACCATCGTGGCGAATGCTGCCGTTGTGTTATTTAGTCAGTGCAGTTAGGTCATCTGATTCACAAGTGTAGACTGCCCACGTAAGATACTATAATCAGAGATTTTCTGAAGCGAGAACTCAAGATAATTTGCTATAATCCTGTTGCTGGAGGAAGTGGCCGGGGACCGGTACGTCTGGGTTTCTCTGCTCAGGCTGCTGTCCCCGCGACCCGATCCCCGGACAAGCGGAAGATGATGGATGTATGGATGGACTGGTACTGATCTTGATTGGGATTCTTCCCTCATCATGGTGTATTCGTGGAGTGATTCCTTTGTATTAGCAGACACTTACAAAAGTTACATCTTAGACAGAGATGCGCGCAGGCACTACCAACATACACGCCGCAATAAACGCAGACTAGCTCTACACTATTCCGATTACAATCACAAATTAATCAATTTTCATTTGTAGATAACAATTCTTGTTCGGATCAAAACGCTATTCTTATTCTTATCAGGTCAGTCCGTGTATTTCTGAAGCTAGGCTACGTCTCGAACTCAGGAGGAATTAGAGCACCGTCATCACCTGTCTCTTCACGATCTAAAACGCAGATCACTATGGTAGATGAACAAGATCACGCTTGGAGAAATTTCACAAAGATGGGAAGTGCCAACATCGAACGTTTCATATTCAGTCTGTGAAAGGCAGAATATGAAACGCTTGGTGTTGGCTCTTCAACGCAAGCGAACACATAGCTACAACTACAGCTAGCATACAGTACCTAGCTAAGTGCCGTAAACACAAACGACTCTTCTCGCGCATCACGACACTTCAGAAGCGGGTCGCTCCTGCCGAAGTTACATATGGGATTTTCAGCATACAGACCCCTGTTGGGAGCGAGACAGGCTTCATTCGCTTACCATTGACTTGTTTGACCTTTGTTAAACTCCTGAAGGCTATAATTTTAGGTGAAAATGCTACCTAGTGCCCCTTTAAAAAATGGAATATGTAAAACCGCATGGAAACACATACTTTCTCATACTACTTTACTTTATCCGGACCTGGTAAAATACTAAAAATAAATTCCTTTCTTTTCAAGACTGCAAAAGAAGCCTGATTAATTTTCTACCTTAATTGTGTTCATGATTGTGGAGGAGGCTGACATGGTGCGAGGGGTGGAGTGTGGCCAGGGCATGCACACTGTTAACCGAGGATGCTTGTTTTTGGAGTCTTTTGGGGACAAACCCAAGCAGCTGACAGAGGAGGTCAATTCTAACCATCTGGTTTTAGAGCACAGTTAAAAACTAACCAGCAGCTGGATTCAGGATCATTCTGTTTGGATCTATTGATCACTCCTGTTGGTCTTTTCAGAAGCTGCAACTGGAGTTCCCTTTAATTCCTCCTGCCTCCTCCTCCTCCGAGCTGCTCCCCTTCCTCCGACACCAGGTTCTCCAGGACTGAAACAGCTGTAAGTTCCACGTTTTCTGCTCTCTACTCGTTAGTTAATCTAATTTTGTTCAGTTGTTTTTCATAAGGTTGCTTTCAGGTGATAGAAACTGGAACTTTTTACACATTCATATTTAAGCCAAACCGCTTGTTGGAAAACATGGGGTCAGACAGGAGTTGAACAGGTTCATTGCAGGACAGTCTGTGGTGAAATGTCACGTTCCATCATGTTTTTCCTCCCTATGAAACATCTTTAGGTTTGAGCCTGTAAGTTTATTTTTCGGTGTTTTTATGTGTGACAGTTTCATGCAATCCAAAATATTCTTGTGAGGATTTGGAAAGTCAGACGTTCTTGTTGCCCTGAAAGTGAAGAAATTTGACCATTTCTTAGCCTGCTATATTTTGTAATGTAGACCAGTTTAGCTGTTGCACGGTCGGGAGTCAGACTGGTGCCTTGTTCTGGTGAAAATTCTTTTTCTTGAGTTAGATTTTTTTTTTTCAGTGGTAAAATCAGCCTCCAGATTTTAGGTGTAACTCAAAGTTTCTTCAATGATTTTTATTGACAAGTTGACAAGTCTGCATTTGGAGGTTAGAGAGGTTGGAGGATGATGCCACACAGCTGAATATCAAGTGGAAGATTTGATATGAAGTCCTGACCACAGGTGCTGTCAAGTAACTCAAGTAGTTTTGCTTTCACTCACTGTTTTATTGCTGTTTTACACATTACAAAGTACTTGGATATTGTTGGGAATTAAAAAGAAATAAGGATAAAACTCGCCGAAAATACAAATCAGGTGCTGAGTCATCTTCATCAGCAAGTTATTTCTCTGACTTGACTGTTTTATGTTTTTATGTGAGACTGAGTAGATGTAGATAAACATGCAGGTGATCAGGTCTGACAGTTGAAGTAAACTAAATGTCTATTCCAGGTAGATTCAATTCAATTCAATTCATTTTTATTTATATAGCGCCAAATACAACAAATGTCATCTCAAGGCACTTAGATAATAAAGTTCAATTCAAGCCAATTGGAATTCAATTTATTGTGATCATAATTATTTACAAAATAATCCAATTCATTCATACAGAGCCAATTCAAAAACAATTTCCTAGCTAAGGAAACCAACAGATTGCACCGAAACTTGTCTTCAGTCCAATCTCCCGGCCTGAGCGTGCCTGAGGCGACTGGAAAGTAACGACTCCCTTTGAACAGGAAGAAACCTCTGGCAGAACCAGACTCAGGAAGGGTGGCCATCCGCCTCGACCAGCTGGGGTTTGAGAAGACAGAAAAGAGGGGACAACAAACACTATAACACCATTCAAAGGATACCTGTTGGAACAGGGAAACACGAGTTAATGACTACAATAATGTTACATGTACATAATATCATTTGAGAAATTAAACAGGGGAAAAGGAGAGTAAAGTGAGGAAAGGTGTGACAGTTGAGCTCCACCAGCAGTCTAGGCCTATAGCAGCTTAAAGCTATGGTAGGTAATCCTAGAGAGCTAGCAAGAGAGCTAGCAAGATTCGAAAGTGTCCCCTCCTCTAAGCTCCACCCCCCCCTCCCCATTCCGTCAGTGCGTCATCCAAAGCCGGTAGAACCGCATGCGCACACGGAGCAGGGAGCCGACAGAGGGGGGCGTAGGCAGAAAGCAGAGGCATCTGATTGGTTTTTGTAGGCGCTCCAATCCGAGATCAGCGGGACGCTGATCTCGGATTGGTCAGCTTTTTCTCAGTCCTGCAGCTGCCACAGAGGTCTGATTATTTTCGTCCCTTTTTCTAAATACATCTTGTATAGATTTCTCTCAGGACAGACGGACCATTTCACCCAGTATTACAAAATGTGTTTCTGAACAGGATTACCAACCATGCCTTTAACTATGGGATGTTTCAGGATCACCTGAGCCATCCCTGACTATAAGCTTTATCAAAAAGGAAGTTTTAAGCCTGGTCTTAAAAGTGGAAAGGGTGTCTGCTTCCCAGACATTTACTGGCAGCTTATTCCACAATAGAGGGGCCTGATAACTGAAGGCTCTGCCTCCCATTCTACTTTTAGAAACTCTGGGAACCTCAAGTAAACCTGCAGTTTGGGAACGAAGTGCTCTGTTAGGAAAATATCTTACAATGATAATTTGTGTTTCTCCAACAATAGACGACAAACAGCTAAACTCATATTGTTTATGATGTTGTGAGGAAAATGTGCTGCTGTGACCAGGGCCGTAACCAGGATTTTTCAAATACCGAGGTCAAATATTGCGATAAATCTTATTTGACAAAAAAACCATCCTAATATGTTGACTTTTTAGAATACAGTTTGGAAATGTGAATAAACAGAGGTAAATCACAAGCCCATCAAGGAGGTGAATATATAGGTGAACAAGTTTATTATAACAACTCTACTGACTCTCTCTTCAACTCCCTCATTCTCATCCTCTCCTGTGTCATCTGTTTTAAAATATCATCATCAGCATCACCATTAATATTATTGTTATTATTAATATTACATTATTATTATAATTACTATTGTCACCATCATCACCATGCATGTGCATGACCCACTAAAAGGTCAAATGAATGAGTTGGGTTATTGGTCTAACCGATGTGCAAAATTTTAGACACCATTTGCAATAAAATCCAAATGGTTCATTAGGAAAAATGCATTCATTTTACCTAAGTAACTGGTTGAATCCACCCACTAAATTAACATCGTAGAATGTGCCAAACAGACCACAAGATGTTGGCTGTATTTTAGATGTATAGTCTGAATTCAATCCATTCACTCAACACAGAGAAGACAGAGGTATCATGCTGGGCCTGACAACTAGCTAAATGCTGGTAAAACTTGGCTTAATGCACCATGAGCAGCACAACTAACCTCAAGATTGTGTCATATGAGAGAGTACACGGGGTATTTCATTCTGTTATTTTGCCCCGTGTGCATCATCAATTGTTTTAAGTAAAATGAAAAATATAAGTTTCTGACCCAGTTTCTATTAGTCTGCTTTATTTACATGTAGGAAGCCATATAGCACTAAACCAAACTGTAGCTAGTGAGGCTGAATGAGCCACAGTTGGCACAAAACTGTCAAGCCCTGATTAAAAAAAAAAAAAAAGTTAGCTTAACAGCCCAAGCCGTGTCACGATTCCCAACAATTCCATTACAGGTCGCTACTTTTTCTTTTGGAAAATCGAATTGAGAGAGAGATTTGTGTGCAGTGTGTTTGTGCCGACTGGAAAACGAAATCCTAACCAAGGGGCTTTGTGACTGGTGCTTGAAATGCTGAGGACAATGATCTAGCATCTTCCTATTCCTAGCCGCGCTTTGAAAGCATATGAACATTATCTGTCACTCATTCTCACTGGCGATTGGCGAAATGAACTCACCTCCTTCTCTCTTTCTTTTCCCCTGGCCAGTTGGCTTTCCAAAGCTGAGTTTAGTTTGTTTAGTAGATTTCTTCATCTTGCTTCCATTTCCTAGCTGACTTTCGCGTCGAAGCTGTGTAATATGATAAACATGTTTCCAATGGCGGGTGGCGTAAAAAAAAAAGAAAAAAAAGTCGGGTGGCGTTTTTCCGCTCAGTTTTAAAATATAACGTGATGATAAAGGGATTATGTGGACTTTATTTTCAGAAAAACAAATGAGAATGCATGCTGATCTTTCCACCAATCAAAGTCAGAACGATTTTCATCATATATTAAAGGCATGGTTGGTAATCCTGTTCAGAAACACATTTTGTAATACTGGGTGAAATGGTCCGTCTGTCCTGAGAGAAATCTATACAAGATGTATTTAGAAAAAGGGACGAAAATAATCAGACCTCTGTGGCAGCTGCAGGACTGAGAAAAAGCTGACCAATCCGAGATCAGCGTCCCGCTGATCTCGGATTGGAGCGCCTACAAAAACCAATCAGATGCCTCTGCTTTCTGCCTACGCCCCCCTCTGTCGGCTCCCTGCTCCGTGTGCGCATGCGGTTCTACCGGCTTTGGATGACGCACTGACGGAATGGGGAGGGGGGGGTGGAGCTTAGAGGAGGGGACACTTTCGAATCTTGCTAGCTCTCTTGCTAGCTCTCTAGGATTACCTACCATAGCTTTAATTTGACATTTCTCTGAATAAAAGAAATTAAAAATTAAAAAAATTAAAAAAAAACACCGGGGAAAATACCGAGGTCATGACCTGTGTGTCCTCAATGCTGGTTACGGCACTGGCTGTGACCTGCCAGGACTTTGTGGTGTTTGGATGCTTTGAGCTCAGGCTGCAGGGCTGCTTCTGTGTCTGTTTGCAGCAGAAACTCAAAGTTAAAGCACGTGTTGATTGGTTTCCTTGAAAATAGAGCCAAGGTTTTTCTGTACAGGTTTGTTTTCATGAGAAACCAGTTCACTGCAGATGTCATATCCATGAAGCCTTCGACTGTAAAGAGAGAATCTTGAACAACATCATTTTTAGTCCGTCTCAGCTCTCATTCTTTAGATTTTCATTTAATTTGGGGGTGAACTTTTCAGGCTCAAAGCTGTGAGGATTCAGAGTTGCAGCTCAGAGGTCATGACTGTAACTTCAACAGATAACTCGGAGCAAGAGGAGGCGTATTGATATTTAAATTGGATTGTTCTTTGTGTCTGTTGGAGCTTTCGTTCGTTTTCCTCTGTGACCTTGTTGTCTGGGCCGGACGTTCGCTCAGCCTGATCCGACCTGCCCGGCCCGTTGTTTGCTTTATTGACTGACCGTGGACACGCTGCAGAACATCCATTGGCTTAAATGGGTTTTCATTTTTTATTGGCAGGCCGGTGACTGTCTTGCTGGGGCTCTTTACACTTTAACAGCTCAGGATATCAAAATGTGTTTTACTGGCTCTCGTAAAATCAAACAAAATGAAATAAAATCAGATGGAGGCGAGTAGCAGGCTGTGCTCAGCAAAAACAAGTCAAGGATTGGAATGAAAGTGTAGGAGACGTGTTTATGGTGACATGTTTCAGTGACTGATGACATCAGTAAATATCAGTCAAAATGGATTTCTGAGGTTAAAAACACAACAAGTCAGAGCAGGATTAGATACCGACTGCATTTCAGTGGTCTGGGATTTTTCTTTGTTTCCCATCATCCCTTCAAAGCTTCATATTTATGTTTCATTCAGAGCAGAATAAATTCAGTTTCATTTCAAGTTTAGAAGCTATCATCTGTTCAACAAACACAGACTGTTTGGCTTTTTACTTTGGATATAAACAGAACTAATAAACATATAAAAAGAACTAATCTGAGATTTAGATGTCCCTTTTTTTCCCGCTTCAATTCAACTTAATTTATTTGATCTTATCTTGACAAGTAAAGTGAGGAAGGTGGAGTTATGTGATTGTTGTCATGTTGTATGTTTGCCAGATGACGCAGAGGCTGAACCTCATGAAATAAGCACTGAATTGAACAGAATTTGCACATGCTTCAACTATTCACCAAGTGTCATGATGTTCATCTTTGGAGTCTTTGCATAATCTTGCAAACATACAATTGACAACAATTGTATGTCTGATGGATAGAAATTGTGCAGTAAACAGTTAAAATGACATCATTTTTTCTTCCAACATTCCAGAAGACACAGAATTTCAGATTACTGGAATAAAACAACAAAGAAAACAATCATTTGAATCATTAGCTTTTTTTTCTTCTCAATTGAAACTTATCATTTCAAATTTACTTTTGTCCAACTTTGTCTGCACATGAATTCATTTTTGGGAGACGTAGTTCTTTTTTTTTCACTAGGAACCAACATATCTGCCTGAATTTAACATCCTTTTACTTTTACAGATGCACATCCATGTCGACAGACCGGCTTTGCAAAGTCAAAAACAGGTTTCTCTGTCTGTCATGCTGTGGGGCATTTAAAATATAAAGCTCTGACATCGCACCAGCAGTGGCCCTCACTCACTAATCATGAGTTTGTCTTCCGGGCTCATTGCTGTGTTTTTCTGCAGGATGAATCTTTTAGCTTTTTAGAGGGGATGGATGTGTAAGTCTGGATACATGCATGATGAAAAACAAAAGTCAGGTTTCCACCAATCATATTCTTTTAGAAAAGTAGCAGGAGAAAGTGCATATCTCTGGCACTCTCGGTCCACTGCTGTTACTGAAACAATCCTGTGCTACAGCCCAGCTGCTTTAGCCTCTCCAACCCCACCTCTTTACTCGTGATGCTGATGAGTAAAACACCACCACAACCACACAGGTGGGCTGCAGGATCATTTCTATTCTGTAGCGGTCGGGTGTTTGCTAGAGCTGTGAATCTTTGCTGATCTCACAATTCAGTTAGAATACATCTGTGAATGATTAAAAACATATGAAGTTGTATTTCTGTCTCTCGCATCCTTAGAGACAACAATCCTTTTATGTGAATGCTGCAAACTCTCAATTATATATTTTGGCACCTCACTGATACAGAATCATTCATAACTGCATTAAAATGCATTTTAGAATCAAGATATTTTCACACCTCAAGCGTTTGCTATACTGTGTACATGATCATACATCTGGGCTTCTTTAAAATAAACAGCTATTAGCCTTATTTAACGAAGCCTTTTCTACACATGGCACCTTTATGAAGAGCTTCAGTCGAATCTCAAACTGTGAAAAAGGAAGGGAATAAGATGGAAACACAAGACATTTGACGTGAGGTTTATTTCCTGATCCCTACAGTCACAGCTGATCCTTCTCTCTCCTGGTTTTAGCTGCTGCAAACATCAGAACATGTAAAAGGTCAGATCATGGTTTTTATATTTAATAAGATTGAGACACAACAAAGGACTCAAGTGACACAAACTGCATGAAACCAAAATATTACATTTTCTAATTAAATCAGCAGCACCATCACTCCTGCCTGTGGTCCAGGCCTAAATGTAACCGGCTGTCTTAATCGATTGAAATGTGGCTGGTGTCTCAGCACTGTGAAAGGGCAGTAAAAGTACTTCCTGTGTGGGTCAGGTCACAGCAGAACCAGGGTCCACAGTAGCAGCGATCAGACGGTGACCTCAGCAGGAAAACAGCGCTGCCGTCCCTCTTGAGCTGCTCCATTTCCAGCCTCTGACAGACACCCTGACAATAAATAACTCTATGAAAAATGAGGAAGGAGGGAGAGCACAGTAACCTGCTGAACTTGAGAACCTCTTCTCATCGATTATGGAAATCTTTCCGCCGCTGACCCGGGCTATTATGAGTCTTAAGCATTGATTAAATACGCTGAGGAAAATACTTTGGCAGTTAAATCAGCCGCTCATTCGATTAGTTTCCCTCTTCCACTGTTCACAATCTACTGCCATTTAAAAGGATTTCATTTTTGTGTGTAAAGCTGTGTTGTCTGGAAATGAAATTAACTCTGCTGCAATGTTAATGTGGGGTGACCCTGGGTGGGTGGATGAACCCTGACCTCCGACCCAGCGGAGCGTCTGGTCATAAGTACCCCCACGCACTTAAGCCCCTCTTTTCTTACTGATTGGGCGCAGACGCATCAAATCATCTGCTGCTAGGATCAATATCTCCTCTGAAGTTGACTTCATAAGTAGGTCATAAGAAGCATCGTGGATATTAGCACAGGCTGAAAAGAGTCTGGGTGGAGTTCACGCTCCTGCCTCGGCCTTAAAGAGCATGTCTGCACTAAAGCTGAGCTCACATGTTATCTGGACATTTCCATCAATACACCACCATATTGATAACTTTCTCCAAACCTGTTCTGTTAATGGCAGTGCTGCTCTCCCACAGAGCTGCAGCAGCTTCTTTTAATGGGTGGAAGTGATTAGTTCACCTCGCTGCTGGTGATTAATGTGACGCCAAATAAATCTTAAAGCCGCTGTGTCGTTTTACGCCGTCATGTGCAGTATGTGGAGTGTGAGTTGGGCGGGGCAGACGGTTCTGGAGGTGGTTTCTATCTGTTCACATTTTGGAAATGAATTGAGCGACTTTTGTAAAAATGTGTCTGCCCAAGTTGTTGTCACTGAAATTCTGAAAATGTGGGTTTCACTTGCAGCTTCATCACAGTCTCCTTTTAAATGTTTTTTTTTTGGTAACTGACATTGAAACACCAACTTAAAAAGTTGAGCGTTATTGTTGCTGATCTACTTCTACAGCCGTCCGAGAAAAGGCGTGTTGATATTTGCAACATCTGATCATACGGCCATGAGAGGACATGACACCTCTGACAGGCAGGATGTGTTTCGCTTCCTTTGTTTGTCTGTCTGTTAGCAGGATTACACTTAAAGTTACAGTTTGTATGAAGCAAAATTTTGACTGATTTACGGTGAGGATGAAGCGCATCAAACCCTGCTGCTGCACACAGAAGTGTGTTCCATGGTGTCTTGCATGTACATCCTGTAAAAATGCAGAAGAAAGAGTAAATAGCTCAGTATACAACCGTGCAAAGAGCTGGTTGATTAGTTGTAAAACAGTATAACTCAGACTCGTTCGTTCTACAGTGAGACTACCAGTCTCAGCAGGGACCTGAATGGAACATCACGCAGTGAAAATATGCGTTTTATGAACAAACTGAAGGACAGAGTTGGAAAACAGTCTGTTCCCAACAGTCAGGTGTGTGTACGCCCTTACACACCTACTCTGTACTGCTTTCTAATAATCAGCAATATTAGCACGCTTCTATAAGAAATTTATTTTTATAGATATTGTTGGTACTTCAAAGGTATCACGTATTGTCCCTCAACATTTCCAGCATCAAAGACAGAATACCTCTAAGCTTGAGCACAGTCTCACAGCTTTGAAACACTCAGTGTATTTAAGTCCAGGTTGAAGACACACCTATTGTCAGCTGCGTTTGAATAAAGCTCAAAACTTAATCACATTTTAACTACTGATTTTATCTGATTTTATCTATTGTTCTTATTTCTTTCTTTTTTGTTTAAAATGTAAATCATGCTTTTTATTTCTACTGTTTTAATGTCTCTGTTAAGCACTTTGAATCGCCTTGTAGTTGAATTGTGCTATACAAATAAACTTGCCTTGCATTTGGAAGGTCCACTCAGTTTTAGCTTTCTTGCTTCTGAATATTCACTTCAAGTATCCTCAGATCGTGAATGACGCATTTATGTCCTAAGATCAACATACAGATTTGACCGAGCACGTGGCCCCATGAAGCAAAAGGCACTGTGAAGTTGCACAGTTCATGAACCCATACAACACTTTGGCCTACAAGCTGTTAGGCAACAGTTTCTGATCAGCATGGCTTTCACAAAAGTGTTAAAGTGTTATTTTCAACTGAACTGTGGACTTCAGTCTCATGAAAAGGGACTGAAGGTGAGCTTCAAGCTGTCATACTGTTGGTAAAATCAATCAATGAACATTTATTTATATAGCGCTTTACAACATCCAAAAGGTGACCAAAGTTCTTTATAGAGATGATAAAACAGAAAACACACATAAAATAGAAAACACGTAAAAACAAGTATAAAAGTGGGTGCAAATGTCTCAGCATCACAGGGCAACTAGGTATTTAAAGCCACGTACGTCTTAAGTTCAGATTTAAAAAGTACAGAGTCTACAATGGTGCGTAAGTTGGGGGATGACTTGTGAAAAAACAAGCTATCCCCCAACAACAACAACAACGAAAAAAAGCACAAGCAGCAACAACACCAACAGCAAGCACATACATCACAACTGTGGATACGGATGGCCCGAAACCACAGGAAGACACAGCAACTGCATAGCAAGCATGCGAATGTGTGTGTGTGTGTGTGTGTGTGTTCATGCACATGCAATACATATGGCACAAGTCCCACATGAACTGTGCTCAGTTATGAGTGTATAGGGCCCTATACACTCAAAGAAAGAATATCTGAGAGATAAGATGGGGCAAGGCCATTTATGGCTTTAAACAAGAAACATTAAAATCTTAAACTGAAATCAATCAATTTTCATTTCTTCTTTTCAAGCCTTCGTGTCAGATTTGACGGTCTTTTAAGAAATAATGTGCTCGCTTTTGGCCTCGGCCGCAGCATCTACAGAGAACAGAAGCGAATTCAGAATTCAGTGTTTCTATAACAAGGAGACGATGACTTGGATATTAGCAGGAAAAGTACAGAAATCAAGAAAATAAATAAATAAAGAAAACAGATTTGTTGGTACCACGTCTCTGACTGTGCTGGATCATGGAGATGTCATTTACATGCATCTCTACTCTGCTTACAGGCTTTTAGATACAGTCTACCGTGGAGCAACGAGGTTCATCACAAACCTCTGAGCCTCGACTGATCATTGTCTAATTTGTCCTTTGTTTGACTCAAATATTAGTCTGTCTGTTTATACAAAAGCTACCTTGGTCTGCTTCCACCTTGTTTCCCAATCTACATCACTCAAAAACATTGTTCAATTAATTTCAATTCATTTTTATTTATATAGCGCCAAATACAACAAATGTCATCTCAAGGCACTTAGATAGTAAGTCCAATTCAAGCCAATTGGAATTCAATTAATTAATAATAATCATAATTCATAAAATAATCCAATTCGTGGGGAGAAGGGGGCTGCAGCGGTGGCGGCACTGTAACACCATTCAAAGGATATCTGTTGGAACAGGGAAACACGAGTTAATGACCATAATAATATCACATAAACACAAAGAGAGTAAAGTGAGGAAAGGTGTGACAGATGAGGCCCCCCAGCAATCTAGGCCTATAGCAGCTTAACTATGGGATGTCTCAGGATTACCTGAGCCATCCCTATTCAAGGTAAACACAAGAAACTTGTGCTAACGAAAAAATAAAAAAATAAATAAATAAAGGACCAGACTCAGTGAGTAATTCCCTATACTCCCTATATAGATCTGCTCCTCACACCACAACAACCATCTTTTTACAGCCACAAGCTACCTCAGCCTCTCACCAACTGCACACCAGTCACAGCGGGAATGGGATTCAAACCCTGGTTCGGGTAGGGGGTAATGAAAGTATAGAAGGTGCCAGAGGTGGAGGCAGGACAAGACACACCAGCAGATTCAGCAGACAAATTCACCTAAACAGTCCTATAATCACTAAAAATACCAGCAAAAACAAAGCCATACAACTCACATACTGTTGTGTTTGTTCCTAAGACTTGTTCCTTTTTAGCTATCTCTGAAGCCTAGTCTGAAATGTGTAAAAGGACGTTTCAATCTGGAGCACTGAGGTATCTGAGGTAACTGGATTCTTTGGGGATCAAACCTCTGACTGAAAATATTCTGTTCTGACCTCTTAACTCACCTCTGATATTTTAATGTCCTTTAGTTTTGATATATGCTTGTTGTCTTATTCTTTATGACGACAATATGAACATCCTGTTTAAATGGTTGAATAAAGGTTAAAAAAGAAATTAAATGGAAATAAAAACATGATCCCCCTTTATGTGCCTCAACTCTTTATAGAAAAACACGAAGTGAAATTAGCTTATGGGAAAATTTCAATAAAATGAACACAAAATAATCCTGATAGAACCACCAGCAGTTCTGTTCCCAGTTGCAAAGACCGAAATAACCTGTTAAAATGTGTTTCTAAATGATTAGAAACCAGATGTTTCAGCCTCCTTCATTTATATCAACAGGACGCAGGTCAACAAGGATTCACTGAAACAGGCACAAACTGCTGTCACAGTTGATCTGGGTCCAGACTGATCGGCTCATTGATTCTCTTCGGATGTTTTCTGGATGTGAAGTGTTGTGGTGAAATTTGATTGGCTCTGCAAGGTTAGAAATTAAGCACAGTGTTTTTCCCATGAAGCAATTTAACAGCTTGATCGGTTTTAATGTTTCGATAAATGGTTACGATTATCATAACTCCTGTCTTGGTCTCTTTTTCGTATCTGGAGCATCTTTTGTGTTATTGATTGCAGCCAGCGGAGGGCTTCACCCCACCTCTGTGGATCAGATATGCAGTGCAGCGGCTTCCTCTCACCTACCAGACGTGGACGGCCGCTTGACAACAGAACCAGTGTCAACACGTTGTGTCTACTGAGACAGAGGTGCAAGAAAGGCACGACCCTGCCGCTCTGATTTATGAGCTCAGGCGCAGGAAGAGGCCCTTTTATGGAGCTGATCCTGCCTGGGAAAGTTGGTATACATGAGAGAAAGTTGTCAACTCGGTGCAGATGGAGGCACAGGCGGGCTGCTCCACACAAGGCTCAGATTGTGCCTTGTTTTCTCGCTCAATTCACCGCAGGACTATAATGCTGTTTTCCCATGCTCGCCAAAGACCCACGTTTGTTCAGTGATGTCGCAACCGGGCGTTAATGCCTCTTTAGTTATGTCACCCTGAGCTGCTGAGAAGGCGCCTCCATCTACTCACTCAGGAGCTGAAGGGTACCGTTAACCCTGTCACCTCCATCCAGCTGGGACACAGAGCAGGAAAACACAGCCAGGTCAGGACAATCAGGTTGAATTTTTCACACTCAGATACATAAACTAACCCCCACTGTCTCTGTTCACAGGGTTAACGAAAGACCTGATTCCTCTCACATACTATGAGGCAAACATTAGAGCAACTTCGTCACAGGGAGCGATTAGGAGCAGAGCTAAGTCTTTGGGTTCTGTCTGGATGAGGAAGACCTCCTGTTGTTCATTAATAAAAAGTGGAGCGTCTGCAGTTGATTTAAGGAAAGGTACGAGCTGAATAAACCTCCTTACACTCCCTGGCAAAAACACACACAGATCTATGTTTGCAGTACTTGATAACACCTCACACACTGCCACACTTTTCATGGAACCAGGACCACAGAAACTCCAGCGTCACAAAAAACACAATTTATGTTTATCTGCGGCACTCTGGACTCAATGACTGCAAGGTGTCCAGGTCCTGTGGCTGCAGAACAAGCCCAAATCATCAGCCCTCCACCACCATGTTTGGTAGTTGCTATGAGGTGTTTGTGCTGATATGCTGTGTTTGGTTTCCTCCAAACGTGCTGCTGTACATTATGACCAAACATCTCCACTTTGGTCTGGTCTGTCCAAAGGACATTGTTCCAGAAGTCTTGTGGTTTGTTCAGATGCAGCTTTGCAAACCTAAGCTGTGCTGCCATGTTCTTTTTAGAGAGAAGAGGCTTTCTCCTGCAACCCTTCCAAACAAGCCACACTTGTTCAGTCTTTTTCTAATTGTGATGTCATGAACTTTAACTTTTAACATGCTAACTGAGGCCTGCAGAGTCTGAGATGTAGCTCTTGGGTTTTTGACCTTGGGGTGAGCTTGCTGGGACGTCCACTCCTGGGAAAGTTGACAGCTGTCTTGAGTGTTCTCCACTTCTGAATAATATGTTTCTCTGTAGAATGATGTATCTATTTCAGATACAGTCCTGTTTCTTAGGAGTGCGTGTGTAGGTTAACCCTGTCTGATGGCGGCTCCTCTGAAAGGATAATGGATCGATCTTTAAGTATCTAATTCTATGATGGTTTCCTTTAAGAATGTCCATCCTGTTGCTCTCTGAGGCATTATTATTAGAATTTGTTTATCATTGAATTAGAAATTCTTCATCTGTCCTTAAGATGATGCTGTAATCAGATTACTGATCCTACAAATGCAGTCCTGTCTCATGTCCTCGATGTATCCATCTTTATTGTGTGTGACTTCTAACCTTTTTTGCGCTGGCAGCAGTTCTGGACTCACAGCAGCAGCATTTAAACAGTCAGTCTGCATCAAAGACGCACAATTAATCATTTATTCATCATCATTGTGTCAGCCTGCCTGCATTCACACTGCAGCACCTGATCACACACAACTGATATTTGCAGGTGTCAGATCTTCTAGATTCAAGATTCAAGATTCAAGAAGCTTTATTCATCCCGAGGGAAATTGCTGAAATTCCAGTTAGAAATCTTTATGTGGACTTGGTTAAGATGAAATGAAGGACAAGGTATTGCTGGTCATCCCTTCCAACCTGTGTGACATCACAAATGAGGAAACAAACAATAGTGGCTGAGACAATCAGCACAGTTACATGCATACCTGAGTCGAGCTCCAGTTCCAGCTCAACCGGTCCATCCAACAGGACCAGCGTCCCTGTATACACAGCAGCAGAATCCAGTTCTTGACTGAAGTCTCTCTAAGTCTGCGACGCTGTGGATTGTGAAAGAAAACCTTCCAGCCATCCAGCTGCTTCTAACTTCCTCTGTGGGAGATTGTGGAACATGTAAAAACAGCTGAATTCACTATACAGACGTTGTCTTTAAGTCACTTGAATGGTGATTTTGTCAGATAAGGCTGTGGTTATAAAATCAGGATTTTATTAGAGCAGAGCGACAGTCTGGAAATGCTTTCAGGGAGTTGACACGAAGTCTTAATGGGATGATTTTCAGTCCCAGTTTCTAGCAATGAAAATCGAGAACGAGATGTTCTCGAAGAGATCGGCCCCCAGTAGTTCGATTCCGTGGAATCGTTAATCCGCCTTCTTAACAATCCCGTTTATAGGTTCTGCTAACGTCTGACGCATTTGCTCGATGACGTCATGTGCACGCTACATATATTCGCTCGGAATGTTTCCAACATGGCGTTGAGGCAGAAGCGCTCCAAAGTTTGGTTATTTCACCAAAAAGGACAATACTAGGGCCAGTTGCAACACGTGCAGAGCTTTGATCACATCAAAGGGTGGAAATACATCCAACATGCTGAAACATGTGACCACGCAGCATGCAATTACTCTGCACAAATGTAAAGTCTTTCTCACTGCTAAGTGATGGCCGCAACTCTCGTGGGGGAGCTTGTGGCACAGTGTCTTCTGTCTCAAAAGTCCCAGGAAACGTAAAACTTCCAGGTCCTGTTGATTGCAATAATGTTAGCGACATACTGTATGAATAATTTCCATCTGATATTAACAAATATTTGAGGAGGACTGCAAGAGTGTGGTAGGCTATATATACTACATTTGTACTATATATGACTGGATGAGAACCAATAAGAGAACCGATAATAAGGAACCGAATCGAAAAGAGATATCGATATCAATAACGGAACCGGAATTGCTAAATTGTTAACAATTCCCATCCCTACCAGTTTCTGACAAGAGAAATAGAAAAATATTTCAATGAAAGCAGCTTTGTTGGGAATTCAGTTGGATTAATATACTCATTACTGTTTTTACTAAAAACTTCAAAAAGATGGAACCGTTCCAACGTTTTCTTTTTCACTGCCATATAAACTTCTTTTTCAGATCAAATTTGTCACCTCAGTACCCTTGCTTTTCTTCTTTTTTTTTAACATTTTTAATCACGATCATGCTTGGCTATTGTTTTGGTTTCTGAGTCTTAGGCGTTTTCCTGAGAGCTTTGGGCAGAGCCTGGATTGCTCCTGCCACTACACCTGTTCCTTATCAGCATTCATTAAGACATCCTTAGAGGAGCTGTAGGAGCAACCAGTCTTCGCCAGATTGTCTCACAATCTTTTGTGGTAAATTGATCTTCTCCTTCTCCTTCTCCTTCTCCTTCTCCTTCTCCTTCTCCTTCTCCTTCTCCTTCTCCAAGTTACGACTCCTTTGTCTCCCAGTGTCTGCCTCCCTTGCTCTCTCTTTACCTTCATTCTGGTTTCCTCGTACCTGCATCGCCTTTCATCCTGGATATCCCTGCCAGCCTTTACCATCAACCCCCCGACTCGGATCCAAAACCAACACAGCCAGCGCCCGCCCCTCATTCATGGACTTCCTCCTTCTCAAATGTAAGGACTATTTACTCCTTTTGGATTTTTCTCCCACCATTACGGATGATCACTTTAACCCTCTCCCTCCTCCTGCAGAATCTCCAAGTTGTCTGGATCCTACCTCGACTATCTACCACAACTATCCTAATAAATCCTTTTACCCGTTTCTCTTCCAGTCTGCAGTTGAGTCCGTATTCTTTGACGACTTGTGTTCAAGCCGTGAATATTTTATGATTAAACATTTCTTCAGTCGTCTGTGCAACTAAATGGCTCATGACTAATGGGGAAAATACTGTTTTAATGTGAATGGAAACTGAGGATTTCAATCCTCAGATGTCTTCATGTGAAAGACTTTTTTAAAACTGAAAATTAGGCCTGTGTCTCTTCCTTTCAAGATAATGCAGTGCTGATCGGATTAATTATAAATAATTGGATTATTTTATAAATAATTATGATTACAATGAATTGAATTCCAATTGGCTTGAATTGGACTTTATTATTTAAGTGCCTTGAGATGACATTTGTTGTATTTGGAGCTATGTAAATAAAAACGAATTGAATTGATCTACATATTTAGGATCGGTGTGATATAGGGACAAAATGTTTTACACAGATTCAGTGCAGTCTGATGCAATTCAGAACATTTGTTTTACGTTGATATTCATTTTCCTTTTCTTTAAATGTGTCCGTGATGGGCTACCTTTTGATAGATGCATTAAATGAAAGTCCAGGGAAATTAAAGTAGTTTTGGAACTTCAAATCTCATGAAGAAATGGAGGAAATAATTTCACGGACGACATGTCGATATGTTTACTTCCAACACATGACTGAAGATTTCTGATGATTTATGGCTGATGACCTTTGACCTTTCTGACTTGGGGTGTAAAATCTCTTCAGTATCCATGTTTTTATCTTGTGTGTTGTTTTGCTAGCTGCGTTAGTATCCAGGATTCACCATGACGTCTCACCAGGTGAGTGTTCCTTCTTATAAAATCTAAACTCTGTAGGTATCTTTCTAATTTTTTCAGTTGTTTTGGCATCTTACATCCTAAAAGTGTCCTTACATCATTCTTCTGGATTCCGCTAAGTCCTCAAATTCACGTTGTCATCGTTCTGCAGAATCCAGAATGAACTTCTGTTCTGTTCCATTTCAGCGATTTCAGACACACAAAACTCAAACTCCTGGTTTGTGTCAAAACTTCCTCAAACTATTCAAACAGAGGTCACAGTTGGACACGAGGGGTTGGACTGACACGTTAGTTTATTGTAAGAGGTCAAAAGACCCAAAGGGCGGCGAGACACCGACACAGCTGTAGAGGAGTGGTGCATTGTGGGTAACTGCTGGTTAAAGACGGGGTGAGCAAAGCACACATTTAACACCAAACACTGCTGTGAGACAAATTGTTACAAATTGGTATTTTTCCACTTCATGGGATTACAAAGGGGCCCCTGTGGGGCACCTCCAGGGGCCAGAGTTGGAGTAGGAGGGGTGTGGGTGGGTATGGTGGGGGTGTTGGAGAAACAAAGAGACTCTGGGAATCTGGTTCTAGCTGCTGTGTCAGGGTCAGACTTCAGATCAGACATTTAACACTGTGACACCTGATTATAAGTTCAGATTGTTTTCTTTAAATCCTCTATGTGAGCAACTGCTTCTTTGGCTCCATGTTGATATAAATTCAGCAGATTAGCAGCTTCTGTGGAAAATAAAACAATGTTTAGATGTGACATCGAAGAAGCTTCTCTAATATTTATTCTATTTTCCAACAGCATGACACAATGAGATTAATCAACTGAGTGAAAATAAAAAAAATCATACTTACCCAGGGTAAAAGGAAGTATTATCAGCAAAATCTATTGAAATAAGATCATTATGCAGAAGTTTTGAGTCCCAACAGGAAAGTTAAATGTTAACATTTAACACTAATTTATCCAATCCAATCAAATCCAATTTATCAAACATTTCTGCAACTTTCCTGCAAATTCAACCAGTAACTTGACAGAAATTAAATGAATCTGTTTAGATTTCATCACCACATTTAGATTAAATTTTAATTAAATCTGAAGTTCTGTACATTTTACATTTTTAACTGTCTTAATATCTCATATTGTAACAGGGAATGGACAGAATAAGATTTGTTTGTTACAAAGTTGTAATACTGATAATTGCTGCACAATCCAACATTTTAAAATACCAATAATCCTCCCAAAAATCTTCCAAATGCCTGTAGGGAATTTGTTGAATGTTGAACTTTGTGGTCGTACTGGAGCCTCTTAAGTTACTGTGGTGCATCTTTAAAATAATGCAATTTGACACAAGTTTTGGATAGAAGACTGAATGTGCTTATTTACTGGTTTCTGTTGGTTCCTGACGTTTTTCCAGTCAATTCTCATGAACTGTAGAAATTAAAAAAACAATCTGAATGCTACTCTATAAAATTCTCCATCCTATGATTCTCACGTTACACACCAACACTTCTCACACTCGGTCATTATTCATCCAGATCAAAAAACACTGAATGATTAAGTTGCAATTTTCCAATAAAATTGTGAAATCTTGCAGCCTGGTTTTCCCAGCCCCCCAACACACAGAGACACTACTCAGCATGTGATGACTAATCAGGCTGAATAACTGTGTTTGGTGAAGATGAACGCTGCTCTTCACACATTCCCAGGCGTTAGCGTCCGGCTGCTCGCTCCCAGGCAGATTCTAATGGCTCTATAAAGTCTGGTGACCTCAGTCTGTCTCATTTACAGCCAATGACTTTAAGTGTGTCCAATCCAATCCGCAGGTATTTATTGAGAGAGAAGTGCACAGCAGCTCTAAGTAAATTGAAATCGCTGCCCTCCCACGGGACTTCATTTCAGCTGGTGTCTTGCATTAAGGAGGAGGAGGTGGGGTTGGCTCACATTCACTGAGGGATATGAGCATATTTATGCATCCCACATGATGTTATTACCATTTATTCCATCTATAAAAAAGTATTCTGTTGCAGCCATATTCCCCACAAATGACTTTAATGTCTCACTAATGTAAACAGAGCATGATTGAGGGTATCAGAACACATCTGATAACTTGGAGCTGATTAAACGGCAGCAGAACTCCCAGAGACGGGGTCGTGCCTGTGCTGATCAGCGCAGATAAATTTGGCGTCAGTGTGGGACAGTGTGCACGTGACCGATCGCAGGGACTCTGACAGGAGCCTCGCAGCTTTCTGCTCCAGCTGTGTAAACGGCTTATGTGTGAAATGTAAGCTATGCAGGTCAGTGCTGAGCAAATAAAAGCAGTGATGTCATACGGCTCCCTCCCTCAGCTGAGGATCGAAGACATGCTTCATGAGCAGAGAAAATCTTGAACCCGATGTCGCTCAGTGATGACGCATTAATCAAATAATGACAAATGCACCTGATTGGTTCTTGTTCTGAGTGTGCAGCATGCTATGTTCTAATGCAGAAAGATGGATTCTTATGTAAAAATCAATAGAGGATATTCTCCAGAAAGGTGTCAGCGTTTAGCGTTATGGATCTTTTCTGTCAGAGAAGCAGCTGCTGCTTTAAGCTGAAAACGTTTTGTCAATCGATGAATGAGCCACTTCTTTCACCATCTTCACTCTTGGAGCAGCATCTGTCTTCTCAAGCACACTTAGATGGCTAATGTCCAGTTCCAAGATATTCTAATGATGATTCTAAATCACATTTATCCTTTTATTGCTGATGAAGGGGGTCCGAGCGGTTTCATAAGCTTAAAAGGGCCACTTTATTTTCCATCAGTTGATCATGTTTCTGGAAAATAAAGAAAAAGTCGATTCTCAGAGTCCTGCTGAAGTCCTCAGTTGTTTTCTTTTGACGTCATTCCAAAACAAAACGACTCAGATTGGAATATGATCAGACTAATATGAAACAATGAATGTTAAAATAATGTAAAATGAAACAGTTAATTTATGGTTACAATTGTGACATAAATCTACAAAAAGCAAAACACAAAGATGATTCTTTCATATTCGTGTTGATTTGCTTTTTCTCAGAAAACTGATAAACACTGTTCTGATGCTTGATGTTTTTTGCTGGACCAGCAACAATGAACTGTACGTAAATGAAAATAATTTAATATCAGTTTAGTCTTTATTCGGTTAATAGAATGTTAGCTGTTTTCTTTTTTAAGCAGAAGGTCGACACATAAAACACTCCACGGTTGAAGCTTGTTTTATGATGCATCTTTTGAAGGTTTGAGTAACTGCATGGAAATCACATTATTTTATTCTCTGTAAAATCATTCTTCATTTTCCACTAACTTCTAAAGCTTTACAAACCAAACTAAACCTATTTTGGTTTTGGACAAATGGTTGGATTTTTGATGAGTAAAATAACTGGTCTGAACTGGTTTGCTGTGATGGACTGACGACCTGTCGAGGGTGTACTCTGCCTCCCGCCCTATGATGGCTGGGATAGGCTCCAGCCCCCCCTGAGTTGGATTAAGTGGGTACAGAAATTGGATGGATGGATGGATGTCCTGGTTTGTATTTCCTTAAACAAGCTGTTCCCAACCAGAGGAACCAAAGATCACAAGGGATGCGCAAAGTCTTCACTCCACAGAGGTTGTAAAAATGAAATTAGCACGTACACAAAATCATAACAGGTTTACTGGATTATCAAAAGTGTGTGATGAGGAAGAAGCACTGTTGTTACACGCTGACGAGGTTGTTTGAGTTTTATGGATTTCCAGAAAGAATGATTTTCTTTCTGCTTCTCTGTACAAGCAGCTGACTGGTTTAAGACATTAAACTACAGCGGCCACATTCAGTTCCTTCAGTGAGACCCACGAGCAGATGAGAGTCCTGAAGCTAACAGAGCGAAGAGCTGCAAAACATTTAAATGGGGAGTTTCACTAGTCTGGTGGCACTGATTTACACTCCATATAAACAGTCTATTCCAGCACTAAGACTAACATGTTCACATGAATTTTAAGAGTCTCATTTTGGTCAGACTAACAATTTTTTTCTAGTTCAATTTAAATATAGTTATTAGTTGACTTTTTGCCTGTTGGTGGTGCTCAAGCTATTTTATCTATAAGATGTATGCACCTAGAAGTGCCTGACAAATATGAAATATGAAAATTACGATGTGATGAACTTGTTTCTCTTGGTCTGATCACAAAGCAGGTGACTCACTCTCGTGTTAAAAAGGGCTTCAATTCTCCCATTTAAAAGGATTTTCTATTTTCATGCGCACATTGTTCTTTGTATTGATAATCAACCCAGTTATCAGCTGAAACAAAGGTGTCCACAGACAGTCTGAGGCTCATCACCTGATTGGTTCCCATTTATTGATCTGTGATGCTTTTACAGTAAAGCTGCTTCCGATTCCAGCTGGAGCTCCTGGTTACAGGCCCGCGTTCGGCTCCTTCCTGTCAGAAGATGTAAGCAGTGCAGGAGCTCAGATGAAGACATTAATGGTGCAGAGGCGTCCTCCTCCCTGCTCCTTATTGTTTGATAAAGCCAGCGCACAGACACACAGTCCAATCTCTGATTGATTACGCTGCTCCTCTCCATTGATTGTGCCGCCTGCTGTCGTTGTGCGGAGAAAAAAAAAACCGACGAAAACATTTTGATTCCTATTTGTATTTATTCTTCCATTCATGACGAGCTGAAGAATAGTTTTTTATTAATTCCATGGATTATTTGCTCATTATGCATTAATCATTGTGCCCCATCTGGAAGGTGCAGGCGCCACAGTGTGAGAAACAGCCATTCTGATCTCAATTAGATTATGCCTCTGCGCACCGTCTACCCATAAATCACTTCTGCAAAGTGAAATTAACAGTTACTGGAGCGCATTAATATCCCAAGTCAGGCATGAGGGGGAGGCAGCGAGTGGAAGCAGCCATCTCTCACAATGTGAAAACATCATTTTGTTTGTGAAATATCAACATCACGCGCTCAGGTTTCCCTCCTCCTCCACCGCTGACTCTGACAGGAAGGAATGATGGCAGCGGATCTCCAGTCAGCAGGACATCTCACACCGCACCATGCACAACCTTCCTCTCACTCCTAGTGTAGCTAAATGTGTCCCGGTTCACTGATCGTGATGAAGACGCAACATTTTTAAAAATATTAAAGCCCCCCCCCACCCCATAAGATTGAGATCACAAAACAACCTCAGCTGCAACGATTATTCAACTGATCCCAACGAAAACCTGTCAGCAATCAATCTTTTCACACAGAGCATGATCATTGATTGTAAAGAAAATGCACAGAAGATGATGGGATGAGTCTTTAAAAAACGGCTTAATATTAAAGAATGAGGAATTCATCGTTGATGCATCAAGTAAAACGAGGTCAGAGCTTTTTTTTTATTTGAATGATTAACGTAAAAAAATAAACTGCAATGCTGAAACATGTATGTGGAATTTGTAGTAAAATTTTTTTTTTTCCTATGTAAATGACTGTATGCCATTCTACTCATTTTCATCATCATTTCCCTTTTTGCCCTTCTTGGTTTTGAACAATCAACCTTCTGCTCACAAATCGGTGTTTCTAAGCATTTAATTGTGTTGGACTTAAACTGAGACTCCAGAGGCCACATTTATTATCACAAACACCAACAAACATGAGCAAAAATTGAACATAAAACAGTTTTATTAGAATAGTTTTAATTAAAAATGTTTTTTTGTCATTGGTTCTCAAAGATTTTTACTTAATTGCTGGTGCTGAAAACTACACCCAGCAGCATGTTCTCCAACACAGTCTGCAGGCGAATAAAAATCTGAGAGGTGTTTTTAAAATCACACACATCAGCCTTCATGAAACGGGGTCCTCTGCATATCCCCATCCTTCCTGTCAGCCAGCGTCTCTGAGGGATTTCAGTCAGTCTGTGGTCTCAGTCAGAGGTCAGAGGTTGCCCACGTTCTTTCGTCAGGTCTCCCTCGAGTCATTTCCATTTTAATGTCACGCTTCAATCCATCACTGCTGTGACGGACATCACATACAGGTTTAAGTCCGTCCCCTGAGCTCAGTTCCTTCAACCAGGTGAGTCAGAGCAGATGTGCAGATGTTGACATGATAAAATGAAATAACACTGGACTTTAACCAGTTGACCCTGATTAACAGGCCTTATATCCTTACGCAGGATTCAGGTTTTGATCCAGATTTTGATTTAAAGCTAAACATTCTTCGTTTTACAGCTTGCTTTGCCTCTGAGTTCTTCTGGATGTGATGTTGCATGTTAGAACTGTGATTTTAGTCGGATCTGCATTCCGGCGTGTTGCTTTTGAAGCAAACCGTCATCAACAAATGACAGACGTTTTTTCTTCCCGCAATCTCCATGTTTTTTTTGTGTTCATGTGGAGAAAGCCCTTTTTGCAGCAAATTACACTGTCATTATGGATACATGCAAAATGTTTGTTGTATACGTGGCTTTTTTATGCTTTATGATGCATGATGCATGCCTTCTGCATGTCTATTGCATTTTTATACATTTTTTTATTTTTGGGACAAATGAGGCCATATTAGGATGTAAGCTGGGGTACAAGATCAATCTGATGTATTATTTTTCTTGTGCTCTACTTTTAGTTTGTATATCTCTGTTTAACTTGAGGTAGATTCTTTTTTCCGTTTTTTCCTTTGATTTAACGTGAACTAAAGCCACGTGTTTGCGTTCAGAGAATCAAATACCAGGTTGAGGTCAGGAACAACCACCCGCCCAGTCGTCAGGACTGAGGCATGTCGACAAAGTGCACGTGCATTTAAAAAAGGTTAAATATACGCGTGCATATTTGAGGTGTTTTTGGTTTGCTGAAATTTAAAATGGCCACTTTCTTTCCCTGAACACTGGGATTATTTTTTTCTTCTTGGTGCTGCATAAGTAAAATTGAATAACACAAACCGATCAGAAGAAGATGCAGAAAGATGTTAAAAATGGAGAAAATAATAATTCAGAAAACACAGAAATGTGTAGGAGCACACAGAACTTTATAACCCAGTCTCACAGCAAAATGTAAAATAGTTACATCTACTGATCCATGTCCACAAGCTCGATTTTTAAAAATAACTCTGTAGAGTAATACTGTGTCACAAAAAGTTGGTATTTAGAGGCCAGAGGGGTTAGAGGATGGTACCAAGTGGGAGATTCAACAAAATCCCATCTTGACTGCTGAGGCCTTAAAGTAACTGTACTTTTTTTTTTTTTTTTGTAAAATATTTTTATTTACATTTTCACATAATACAGAACATACAGAACTGCTCAGACATGACAAAAAAAGATACAGCAGAATATGGGCATATTGGTATATTGAATTTACAATAAAAATAAACTAGAGGGCAAATTCACCACCTCGCCCTCTCCCTTTAAATCCTCTACAACAGAACAAAACAATATCCAGATGACCACCAATACAGAGCATAAAGACAACAAGGCTTCAAGGTGCTTGTAATATAGTGAACACAAAGTCACAAAAACAGGCTAAGCTGACCTGGGGAATCCATGTAACAAAGAGGATGACAGCGTGGGCCCAATATGCTGCAAGTAGAGGTCCCATACTTTGTGGAAAACGTCTATTCTGGAGTGAAGCATGCATGTGATGTATTCACTGGGAATACAGTCCATAATAATGTTGTGCCATGATTTTTTTGTTGGGGCATCATTCCTGATCCAGAAGAGCAGGATGTTCTTTCTAGCAGCAAAAGTCAGTATACTGAAAAGTCTCCTATGATTACTGTCAGTGATCCGACCATCCGGGAGGCCGAGTACAAGGCACATAGGGTCCATGCATACTGAGACATCAAAGATAGCAGACAGTTCATTCACAATATTACCCCAATATCTCTGTAGCTTCACACATGACCAAAAGCAGTGAATATAGTTACCAGTCTCAGAATTACACTTCCAGCAAAGCGGGGAGATGTTAGCATCCATTTTGTTCTTGACAACAGGTGTTATATGCGTGCGATGTACAATTCTAAACTGTGTGGATTTAGTTCGACTACACATAGAAATTTTCATAGCCTGAGACCAGACCTCCCGCCAGTCATCGTCATCTATAGCAAAGCCTAAATCTTTCTCCCAAGCTTGCTTAGTGGTTTGAGAGGTAAGTGGAGAATTGGAGTTCAGGGCTCTATAAAAAACAGTAATACATTTCCTACCTATCTGTAGAGACAGGGCCCTTTCCACACATGAAGAGGTGTTATTGATCATTAAGGTGGTGTCTATGATTATGAAATTTCTAATTTGTAAATATCTGTAGAAGTCACCTGACTTGGATAAGCCAAATTGTTGTTGCAGCTGCTGAAAGGATGGCAGAATCTGGCCTTTAAATAAATCACCCAGTTTCTTTAACCCTTGGTTGCCCCACACTCGAAAGCCCCGGTCCTCACAGCCCGGCAGGAAGTCCATGTTATCAAGAATGGGAGTGAGAGGAGATGATAACTGGGCCCTGCCTTCTATAGAGCGAATGGATCTCCAGGCTCTGATGGTACTGAGAGTAATAGGGTTAGTGCAGAGGCTTGCTTTAACAAATTCAGGATTATTTATAAACAAAAGATTCAGCAAGGGACACTTCGACTGGGAGGATTCAATATCGTGCCAAATTGAGGCTGGATCACACTTGTGCCAGCTTGTAATCACCCGCAGGTGTGATGCCAGTTGGTAAAATCTAAGATTGGGAACATCTAAACCTCCATCAGAGCTTGCCATTTGAAGTTTCGTCATCTTCAGACGGGGCTTCCTTTTGCTCCAAATGAAAGAGCTCAGCCAGCCTTCAAGCACCTTAATAACCTTGTTGGATAACAAAATGGGGATCATTTGCAGTGGGTAAAGCAGTCTGGGCAGGACGCTCATCTTTATAAGAGCAACCCTGCCCAACCAGGAAAGAGGGAGAGGGGTCCAGCGGTCTAAATCCGCCCTTATCACATCCAAGAGGGGGGGGAAATTGGACTTGAACATCTGGTCAAGTAACTGTACTTTGAAATGTCCTTTTTGCATTTAGTCACTGTTTTGTTGCTATTTTACAAGCCACTCGGTTAAGGTTAGGTGTTAAAAATGATAGTTAATGTTTGAAAAACATTGTGGTTTTGCTTTAAAACTGATCCTGTTACAGTATATCACTACAAAATCCTTTCTGGATTACAGCCCTTTCAGCTAAACTCACAAAATGTGTTGGACACACAAACCGGACGTTCAGAATTCAAATATCTCAGTCTGAAAGTCATGCTGGACGGCACCTGTTTGTCCATCCGCATCCAGGCTTATGTCACGTTTTTTTCTGGGCTCTGGGCTAGTTTTGCAGGACCCTACAAAGGATCTTAGTTTGCCTTCAACAGACTGAACCAGAACTAAATTGATTTGAAGGAAATTTGTTTTCTGAAAAAGTTCCCACATGGTGGGATGGGAAACTGAAGGCTCAATAGTTTTGGAGTGGGGGGGGGTTCAGCATTGGGAACCACTGATTAATTTAGTGTGACATTTTCCACAGCACTTTTATTTCCCTCATGTCTTTTATAGGAAATGTGCCACTTTCCAAAATTTCAAAAACTCATAGCAGTCGAATCTGATGTCTAAACCTGATCAGTTTTTTGTCCAAATAGGAGGGTTATTTAACCCAACTGAGCATAATCATCTGTGCATAACTGCTGTTTACACAAAAATGTTTTCTCTTTAAGTGTCCCATGTGGCTGAACGTGCAGCCCTGTCAGCTGAAAGTACCTTACCATTTCATATTTGTGGAAACCAGAAATTAATGGTATTCAACACTGTGCTTACCTTCACTTTGAATTGTTTTGCACATGAAATGTCCTATACAAATAAATTCACTTGCTATTTATTTTGTAACATTAACCTTCACCTGGCATTTTATATTCTACATCAAACCAAGTGACTTTAGTTTGTGAAACCCAAACAAGTTAAAAGGGAAACAAAAAGACACAATAGGACTTAGTACAGAGTGAAACAGTATTATCAATTGTAAAATAAGAGCAGAATAGTTTCCTGATTGAGTTAAAAACAGGTGTGTGAGCTCTCCCATCATACCTCAGGATTTCTGCTGGTTTGTCATTAATGTGAATCACCGCAGTGTCATTTATGCATGTCTCCCAAATGTAAAGAAGAGAAACATGATATGGGATCACATGAGTGCTTATGGCTTTTAAAAGTATAAAACATTTACATCTGTAACCAACAGTTTTGGTATTTCTGGCTTCTAGAAACATGAAACGGGAACAGACTTTCCTGGAGGTTGTGTTGGAATGTGAGCGTTCTGTTTAAGGAAGATGTCTGTCCTTTACCAGGTGCTAATTATCACATTTTTGTTGTCTAACCCTTCAATCTAGTGGGATGTTGGAATTATCCCAGAAAATGTAGTGGACATTTACCTCTATGAGCATGTCTCTGTTTTTTTAAAAAGCAGTGCAGCCTCAGGATGAATGAAGAAGAAAAGGCTGAGCCAAGGACTTAAAGTTCATTAAACGGGAGAAAGACGGGGACCGGAGGAAGAATATAAAAGGCTGATAAAGAGCGTATAGATGGAGCTGCAGATGGATTGTGGGACCGAGCAATTCCCTAAACTCTGATGATTCCTGCTCTTACATCTGTCAGGATGTGAACAGCAGCGGGAGGAGGAGGAGGAGGCCCCGGACTCTCCATACATAATTAATGACATCATTTCAACTACACTATTGACTAAACAAACGCATAAATCACACAGGCCCGAGTCAATAGACACGGAAACATTTAATCATGTTCTAAATAATGACCACTGTTCCCATAATGCCATAATTATTTTTGAGCTGCTGATGTGGATGAAAGTGCTGTCAGAGTGAGATCAGAGCAGACGTGCAGCAGCCGCCATCTGATCTGTGATTGACAGCCACAGCAGGGGAAAAAAAGGCGGCGTCTTTATGTGGAGTGGCAGCTGAAAAGTGGCTGTCAAAAATGCACTGGATATTTGCTGTTTTGTTTATCAGCCGGCCGGCGCTGAATAAAAGTGCAGGAACATGTATAGGCTGTCCTCCTGCCTTTTCATCTGCTCCCTAAATGGGTCTGGGGATTGGAGAGTGCAGTTTATCCCCTCCATTCTGCCTGACAGAGAAACCATTTAAAGCTGGCTGCCGAGGAGACAGCAGTCTGTCACCAGAGACAGCGCTCAAATCAACTCTTCACATGCTGCTGCTCGCCGCTCCTCCACATCAATACGTTCAGCCCTGGAGCTGCCAGCTCTGTATAAAGCTCCTCTCACACCTGTGCCTCGTTGCCAAAATGTGAATTTAACATGTCTGATCTGTGTCTAACTAATAGTCGAGTCACTTTTATACAGAAGACACAAGATTATTTCCATGATTTCAACACGTTTTACACATTGCTGCACAGGGTGAGCATTCTTGTTTCGGTCAGTAACGGTAAAGATATTTCCCTCCAACTAATAATAATAGTGATAATCATATTAATCAAATGTAACAGAGATGCTTCCATTTGATATTGTCTCAATTTCCTTTTTTACATTTCAGACCTGCAACATTCCTTCTCCCAACACTTAAAGACGTTCTAACATTGAAGAACAAGTGATGAAGAGTTTCAGGTGTTATTTTGTCCCATTCTTCCTGCTAACACGTCTTAAGGTGTGCAACAGTACGGGGTGGTGGTTGTTTCAAAGTTCTCCAACATTCTCTATTGGGGACAGGTCAGGACTGCAGGCAGGCCAGTCCAGTACCCGTACCCTCTTCTTCCTCAGCCATGCCTTTGGAATGTGTGCAGAATGTGGTTTTACATTGTCTGGTTGGAAAATGCATGGACGTCCCTGGAAAAGATGTGGTCTTGAAGGCAGCATATGTTGCTGTAAAATCTCAGTGAACTTTTCTGCATTAATGCTGCCATCACAGAAGTGGAAATGAGCTTTGGCAAGGGGGCACTGACACAACCCCATACCATCCCAGAGCCTGGCTGCAGGGACTGGTTGCTGACAACAGTCTGGATGCTCCTTTTGCTCTTTGCCCTCTGGACGAGGTTAACATAAGGCTTCTTTTCTGCACAGTAAAGTTTGTGAATGGAACTCTGCATTGTAGTGCTTTACAAAGGTTTCCCACAGTAATCCCTTGTCCATGTGGTTCTATCAGCTATTGATGAATGACGGTTCTTGATGCAGCGCCGTCTGAGGGATCAGAGATCATGGGTGTCCAGCTTAGGCTTGCTCCCTTGTCCTTTACACACTGAAATTCCTCCAGATTCTTTCAATGCTTTAATGATATTGTCCACTGTAGAGGGAGAAATATGCAAATCCCTTCCAATCTTTCTTTGAGGAACATTATTTATAAACACATTTGTCGACAAACTGGAGATCCTCAGAACATCTTTGCTATTCAAAGACTCAGCCTGTCATGGAGGCTGCTTTCGGATCAAATCATGGTCACTGTCAAATGTTTCAAATAATGTTTTTATTTAACCTTGTTATTAAATTGTCTCCGTCCCAACTTTTTTTGGAAAGTGGTAAAGCCTGAAATGCAAATATGGATGTATGTTAACAAATGAAAAAAATTAGAGTCAAAACATGAAATATCTTTGACTGTAGGCTGTCTTTAATTAGCCTGGCTCTCACGCAGACCCTTCGTGCTTCGTGCATCTTCGTTACACTTCGTGAGCTCGCACGAGGGTCTGGGCGCGCCTTGTTGAGCCCGAAGTCTTCGGTTACCCCACAAACGGGCCTGCCTCTATGCCTAGATCCAATCACAATCGTGGGGCGGGGTGTTAACAGGTATGACGTAGCATCCGGCGCGACAACGAACACATTCAAACACAGTACGACAACAACAATGGCGGCGCGGATGCAAGAGCATGGACTCAGCTTCGATTCGGCGGTTTCGACGGTGTTATCTAAACTACCACATATCAATTCTTTAAAAGAGGAGCAGAAAACGGCTTTGAAGGAATTTGTTGGTGGCAAGGACATTCTCGCTCTCCTTCCGACCGGGCTTTGCTCGCTGCTGTTGTGTTTTGTTTATTTTCCACCACAGACCGAGAGACTGGTCGCGCTCCAACGCGTCACGTCCGCTTTCGATATGATTGGTCGAAGTAGTACGTGACACACACATTGAATTCTCCAATCAGGGTCGAGAGGTTTTTGAATACAACCCCCGCCTACTCACAGCAGAGAACAGCTAGGCAACCGACAAAATTCCAGATGGATGAGAAACATCCATCTGCGTGAGAACCAGGTTAGTCTTTAATAAGATAAAAGTCTAAATAAATCTTAGAATCCCTGTTTCTTTTAAAAATATAATAGATTTAATTTACATACTCTAAATT
The DNA here is from genome assembly GCF_027942865.1 of Odontesthes bonariensis. Taxonomy (NCBI): domain Eukaryota; kingdom Metazoa; phylum Chordata; class Actinopteri; order Atheriniformes; family Atherinopsidae; genus Odontesthes; species Odontesthes bonariensis. Next base: position 28,166,812 of record NC_134527.1, read on the forward strand.
GGCCCATATATTTCGGATTTGGGTTGTAGTAGTGGAAGTGTGAATGCATTAGTCTTGCCTCTCCCTTTTGCTACTCCGTTGTTTTTATGGTATGTTTCACTCGTGTGGAAAAAACACCATGTGAACACATGAATAAGGTGAAAACCTTGACTTTTTTGAATATTTTCTCCGGTTCATCTTTTGTACAATACCTTAAACATACAAACCACAAAAAAAGTTGAGCTGGTGTACCGATGGCAGTAAATATACTAAAGTTAAGTTATAAAAATAGCCTCACACCCATCAGTCACCTGGACTTCTTCCATCTGTTTTTACACTAATTCTAAAATTGTTATTGTATAGGAAAAAAGATAAAAATCATGTGACTTCAGCATCTATTGAAGCTTCCTTATGAGTTCTGCTCTTCCTCCTCTTCCTCTGGCTTTTGTCTTCTGCTGACAGTAGTGTCCTGTCTCCAGAGGATGGAGATTTCCAGTTCTGCCGGCCTCTGTATCCCTGTCATGGTAAGGCCAGTTTGATGGGTCCATTTCCTCCTGACACCTCCCTGAAGCTCAAGGGAATCTCCTCTCCAAACAGTCCCGCTCCTCCTGCCCCCTCCTCCTCCTCAGCCTGCCATCCAGCCGAGCCGCAGGTTAATGACTATGTGTTTACCGTCCAACAGGCTCTTTGATAACAAGGCGTCCTTCCCTCCCTCCATGTTTCCACTGTTGAAGACGGCGAAGACGCGGTGTAGCAACAGGAAGCGAGGAATGTGACGCCACACACAGGTCTTTGTGGGAGAACAAGCAGCTCGGCCCGCACACTGAGAACCACTAATATTTATTCATGATAGAGAGAAAGTACTGGTTTGTTGGCACAAGCTACTTCATTTACATTCTGTTATAGACTGTTTGCTCCAGCGTGGGAGCTGTGTCTGTCTCCAAATAGATGAACCTGTCCTGCTCACTCCTTTTCTCTGTCAACCGCTCAGAAAACTCTTCAAAGCTCTCCACAGAAGCTTCTCTCTGTGTTAAAGTTATCATCTGCTGTAATGCTGCTGCTAACAGCCTTTATGAGTCAGAACCCCAGAGGAAGAGGAAGGTCTGAAGATTAAATGATGGATATTAGCACATAAATAAAACTCTAAATCAGAAAACGTTGATGCAAATTCTCACATTTCCTTTGACTTTGATTTAATTGCAGACAGTATGAACCCACAATGATTCATGTTATGTTTTGTCAGCTTAATTCAATTTGTTAACATACATCCATTTTTAACTTTCAGGCCTTTAATCACACACCTCTGCAGATCATTGTTGGCAGTGAATCAACTCCAGTTTTCAGGTCTTTGTACATAAAGTTCCTCTCAGTGTTGAGGCAGTTTTTCATGGGAACAAGCAGAGCTGTTGATGATAAGAGTGTAATGATTGCCCTTTGAGTTTGAAAAGTCACACACTTAATCATGGCTGGTGTGAAGAGGCAGATAAAGCAGCTGGAAACCAGTTTGACTCGGAGGGGAAACACTGAGTCTCTGTCAGTGTCTTCAGCTGCAACAACTGCAGACTTTCTCACCCGGTTTATCTCTGACGATGGGCTGATGGTCATTCATTACCAGCATGCTTCCTGACTCATCTGATTCCTTTATTTATGGTTGGAATTATTATTTTATATCATCTGCAGCATTTGTAACGTCACATGTTGTGTCTGTTTGTTTCTCGAAGGTTGTGAAAACATCTGAGACAGCAATGAAATGATATGTCCAGGATTCAGGAGCCAGCTGCAGAAAGCTGTATGTAAGTTTGAGTTTAATGTTGGCACTAACAGCTGCTCTAAAACACTAAGTTTAACATGTCATGCTCCAGTTTTATTAGTCTCATCTGCGCCACTGAAACTGAACAAACTGACCACAGAAAAAACATTGGCTGTATTTTAGCAGCCTCAGGTGTAGTCAGTTGTGGTCAGTGTGTTGCTGGTTCGTTCACCATCATTGAAAGAGTCAGAGGTGTGTTTGGGAGTATGAAAGACTCGATTGACACGTTTGAACTCCTGCCGGGTATACTTCGGTATACAGAGGAGTTCATGGTGGACTCAGCGACTGCAAGGTGCCCAGGTCCTGTGGCTGCAGAACAAGCCCAGATCATCAGCCCTCCACCACCGTGCTTGACAGCTGGCATGAGGTGTTTGTGCTGATATGCTGTGTTTGGTTTCCTCCAAACGTGCTGCTGTGCATTATGAACATCTCCACTTTGGTCTGCTCTGTCCAAAGGACATTGTTCCAGAAGTCTTGTGGTTTGTTTAGATGCAGCTTTGCAAACCTAAGCTGTGCTGCCATGTTCTTTTTAGAGAGAAGAGGCTTTCTCCTGCAGCCCTTCCAAACAAGCCATACTTGTTTGGTCTTTTTCTAATTGGACTGTCATGAACTTTAACATTTAACATGCTAACTGAGGCCTGTAGAGTCTGAGATGTAGCTCTTGGGATTTTTGACCTTGGGGTGAACTTGCTGGGACGTACACTCCTGGGAAGATTGACAGCTGTCCTGAATGTTTTCCACTTGTGAATAATCTTTCTCTCTGTAGAATGATGGACTCCAAATAGTTTGGAAATGGCCTTATAACCCTTCCCAGATTGATGGGCAGCAACAATTGCTTCTCAAAGATCATTGCTGATGTCTTTCCTCCTTGGCATTGTGTTAATACAACCACCTGAATGCTCCAGACCAGCAAACTGACAAAACTTCTTCTTTTATAGAGGTGCTCACACTCACTGATGATCAATGATCAATTAATCAGTGCATTGATCAGCAGCAGCTGGCTGCTATTTACCCATTAATTCCTGTGGAAGCAGTAAGGATTCGGTTAGTTTTTTGTCTCAGTTTTTGTTCAATAAATAATGACACAATATGAAATAATGAAATAATATGTCATGTGTTGGATTTAACTCATTTTAACACCTGGTGAGGACCAGGGGCCTCATGTACAAAGGGTGCGTACTCACAAAAAAATGGCGTGCGCTCTTTTTCACGTCAACGATCAGATGTATCAAGAGCGAAATGACGGTGGAAATGTGCGGTGCCTCACGCCAACTTTGGGGCTGGCTTACGCACTTTTCTACAGCTGTTGATTCTTTGGCAACACTTAGAGGTGATGTTGGGAAACTGTTATAACAAATAAATGTGAACACAATTTGTCCTCAGACTGAGTGATGTGCACATTTGAGACACATGAACATGCGAAAAGTGGTGCAATACCATTAAAAGTATATCAAATCCCCATACAATGTTGGGATCCAACATTTAAGCGCAATTTGAAGCAAAAGCCGGTTTTCCTAATGTAATCGGAGGTATTGACCGCACACACATTGCTATAAAAGCGCCATCACATGATGAATTTGTATATGTCAACAGGAAACATTTTCATTCAATCAATGTACAGATCATATGTGATGCGCAACTACAATTAACCACGCACAATTCATACATTCTGAGTAACAGCTTTGTTGGGAACACAAGGTGGCACTGTGCGTGATGGTTGGCTTCTTGGTGAGTAAATTTATTCGTGTAATTGTCCTAATATTATTCCCCGTGACGTGCATTGAGTATGTGCGCCCCCAATTTCTATCCCGTCTTCACAGCATCATTACTAGTCGGTGGTTAAAGTTAGTAACTTGCTGTTTTTTGCTGGTTAAATTTCAGCTTAAGATCTCTGTGTGCAAATGTTAATAACCCCGTGCGTAAAGTGTGAAATGCCTTAATCAGCCTCACCTTTTCCCCGGCGCACTTCTCCATGTTACTGTATGAACACGTTGTTGTGAGTTACACAAAAACATCAGTATTTACCTCGGGGGTAATCAGTCACCCACATGTGCTCCCACCACCCCAGAGAGAGCAGTGTCACCCATAGTTGCCCCGACTCTCTGTTCAAACAGGGTGTGGCCCTCTTCTCCTGTCCCCCCGCCTGTTTTGGCCACACTTCGGCGGTGGGCAGCCAGTCTCCGCTTCACATCCACCTTAATGTGGGACCACTTATTCTTCACCTCTGCTTGTGTGCGCTTCTCAGACCCCACAGCATTGACAGCCTCGAACAGGCTCTCCAACCCACTCCTCTTGCGTTTGCTGCTTATGCCGGAGGACAGAGTGCCAAAGAACACATTTTTGCGGGCCTCCACTTCAGAAAGTAGCACCTCCATCTCGCTTTCCGTGAAGTTCTTCTTTTTTCCCCGTCTTACTCATTCTTTTTTCTTAATTTCTGATTGTGCAGAGAGGGGAATCGCAGGTGCAGGGCTCATTTAAATATGATTTGCATTTTAAGTAGGGGTGTGGACAGGAAAGAGTCAGGTACTCTGATATGTGCGCTCAATTCCACTTTGATTGGGATGTACAAAGGAAATGTGCTTGGATTCATGCGTGCGCACAGATTCATACATCCGGATATTTTTGTTTGTAGGAGGGTGTGAGAGCCAGTTATGCCGTATAGATTTATTTTGTTAATGCTGTCAGGAAGCAGTCAGTGCGCATGTGTGTAAAACGATAAGGTATGTTAATTGGTTAGTAAAGTAGGATTGGAAGACCTCTGAGTTTGGATCGATATAAGTTTTTGACCATCAAATTTGAGGATTTTGTAGTTCTTTGTTTTTGGTTGTTGTTAATTCCGAATAAATCTAGGTTCAACTTCACCATCTCTCTTCATTTCAGTGGGTTTTGCAAGAGGATTGGGCTTGGGTTTTATGGACGTGTCCAAACTAAGAAATAACTCAGTTGACTAATTGGCCAAGGCACTTGGGCCTTAGGTGACGGGCTGCTACAGAGGGCAATTGGGTTTGAGCGTACGCCATGTTTCAGTAGGAAATCCATGCAAGTCTTTGAGGCCTCACGTGATTTTTTTGTTCTACTCATATGTTAAACCTTAGAATTTAAGGAGGATCTTATTTCTCCCTTACATGGCTGTTTGTCTCGTTATGGAATAACTGGACTAAATTTATTTTGTCAGCTCATGTTTGTAGTCAGTTAAACTTTCAATCATTTCATCATTTAGATCAAAGTGAAAACAAATTTTAACAAACACAAAGGCAGCAGCTGGATGATGTACATTATGTTAAATATCAGCACATGTTATTTGTGTGCATGTATTAATTATATTGTCTAATAAATGATGACTTTAAAAATGTATTATCATGTCATCAATAAACCAGAACACATGATCGTGGTCACGGTTGTCAGATAATACCAGCAGAGTAAGTAAGTGTGTAACAGGATCCTGGCGAAGGTCCAGCCAGATATAATAATGGATTTTAATGGCTGCACATTAATGCACATAATGAAAGACAATCAATAGCAATAACCTGCAGGGCTGTGATTGCCTGAAACACCTGCAGCTCGTCAGCACAGAGTGAAGGGTTTTTATTTACACCTCAAACACATCATCTGCCTCCTCAGCTGCACATTGCTAAATCTGCTCCTTCCAGCTGAAATGTATTGCCATTTAAACATGACAAAGAGGCCATGGAGGTGGCCATTACAATAATCCATCATGTCGAGCAGTGGTGGGATCCAGCCTTGCGGTAAATCCAATCTAAGCAGGGTCAACAATGTTTTTTCCTGCAGCGTGGCAGCCTGCTGTGTCTGCTGGCCTGTCATCAGTTAGCTTTTGTCAACACGAGGACACCAGAGGCGCATTAATGCCACCGAGCCGACAGCAGGCGGACACGAGGATGTCATCATACAGTTAAATACCACCATCAAACACACACACGTCTGTTTTCATCATCTGTAGCTGGGATTTGGTCCTCAGCCTCGGATCTATTTCTCTAAAACACTTTTATGGAAACTCTTGAAATGTCATTTTACCTCCTCTCTGAACATGCAGATATAATTTTAAAGGAATGAATCTTTATTTTTAAGGTCAAACATTAACAATAAGTATGCCCTAATAACTGAAGGATTATCAAAGAACCGAATTTTGCTCTGTGATCTGGAGCATTGTCATCATCCAGTAGCTGTTATGAGGGTGATGAGGACTCATACATTTAATGAAATGTCTGATCTTGGCAGCTAATCTCTGTTTCCTTTCAGTCAGATTGACAACAAACATTTGAACTGATTCAAAGCGGGAAGCTCCCACTTTCTGTCCTGACGAGGAAGTCCCCATGAGCATCCCTGGGACATGCTGCAGTGAGTTTATGACGTGTAACCCAGTTAAAAACAGAATATACATTTCAGAGGGTTCACTTTCATGAAATAAATCTGACTGGTGCAGCTTGTTTGTACCTGAGATCGCTGCAAACAAACAAGCTCCATATACTCAAGTGGGAAATGTTGGTTAATGTGCTGGTATAGATCAGTCTTCCTCAGCTGCTGCAGGTCTGCTCTCATCCTGCAGTTAGCCTAAGAAACCCCCATATAGAGTTAATCATTACATCCCAACCCCTACCCTCATTGATTAACCACATAGTAAAGCCAGCAGAGCCGTCGATTCTGCGCTGGATGCAGGTTGCTGTGGCAGAACAGTCACCTCAGCCTTTAAAAGTGCTTCCATTTTCTGTGTTTGTGCTGGAGAAGTATCGAGCGGCTGCAGAGCTCCACTCAACAAGTTTGAGTCGATGTTCAGCATAACTGTGCAACATGGAGGCACAGGTCACACACACTCTGGTTTTTCCTTTCTGTGAGATTTCATCAAAGTTGAATTGACTTTTTGTTTTCTTGTCAGTCGTGCTGTGAGATTAGAAAATAAAGGAGCAGAACTTCCCTAATCAGCCACATTACATACATCACATGATGTTAAGAGTGTTTAGTGGATGCTCAGCAGAATTATCCAAACTACCCCCAAACTGAGCTATCACTTCTTTTTAACATAAAAAGATTGTGTTTGAACTTTGTGTAGTTGCTGCACACTGAGCTGATAGACATCAGCACACTTGATCTCGTTCTGTTCTTTCAGGTCGAACATGAAACCTGATGGTTCTGTAATGGCGCTGCCCTTGTGGCAGCCTGCTGCTGCTGCTGCTGCAGGTCTGGTCATTGTGTCTTTCTTTGCATCTTCAGATTTTGAGTTTTTTCAGTGAAAACACACATTTTTAAAAGACGTTTCTGTGCTGGTTTGGATACTGGAATGAATTCTGCTTTTATGATGAATAACCATGGCAATGGGAAAATGGTGTGGATGTTGGAGCAGCTAACTGAGCTTTCCAAAGCCTAAATAATGCATGGAATAAAACCTCAAACTAGGATGAGTTGAACAGAAGACGTTGAGGATGCAGAGCAGGAACAAAATGGAGAAAAAGGAGGAGGAAGTTTAAACCATTTCTTCCCTTGATCATCATGGGAAATGTGAGATCACTGACAGATGAAATGTACAAACTTGGAGCCCTGATGAGGACACAGCAGGAATATCAGGACCTGGCTGCAGGAACAACTCTTTAACAGCTCTCTGCTCAGCTTTAAGACTATACGGGCAGACAGAGACTGCAGACAGAGCAGTAACAGTAAAGGAGGAGGATTACAGAGCTGGTTAACAACAGATTGTGTAATCCTGGACATGTCACTGAGAAGGAGCATCTCTGCACCCCAGATGTTGAACATTTGGCTGTGAGCTTCTGTCCATGTTGTCTGCTGAGAGAAAGATGATGTTTTTCCTGACTGTCAGTTCTTCTTGCCGTTTATCCCCCTTGTGACAACTGTAATAACAAATTCATTTTGCATGTATTGCATCATGTCCTGTTAGCATTGAACCTCTTACACAGTTTCATACCCACCATGAGGTTAAAACTTTAGTTGTATTTCTTCACACATCAAGCCCATCTATGGATTAAGCTAAATTTTCCTTGAATGTCTCTACAACATTTCACGTAATATTACTTTAGCCAAATGACACTTTGATACCTGCATTTGATACCAAATGTGATGGCATGTGGGTCAATGGTATAAAAGTAATTAGGTTTATAGTCAACCTGCTGAAGACTGGAATACAGCTCAGAAAAGTCCTTCCACAGTTTGTCACCATAACACAAACCTGGACCTGAAAACTCACATCCTCTGAATATAGAAGCTGTCGAAACTTTGTGAGCCAGAGCGAAATGAAGACTTTCAGAGAAGACTTGATTATTTTCCTTTTCTTGAGAAGATGTGCAGGAGTTGTTAGGCAGCACAGATGAGTGTGTGTGTTGACTCGCTGCTGTTTAAACAGGAGAAGAAGTTACAATGACTCTTTGCTCAGCTGAAGAAAGAGTCGCAGCTCTGAATGAGTGTTCTGCTGTACAGTGACCACACGGTGAAATGACTCGTTGCTCAGACAGCGGCTGCTGCGCTTCTCTGTGGAGACTTAAATCAGAGTGTTTAATCTCTGCTGATCCTCACACTGTTGTGCGTCTCTTTCAGCGCTCATTATTCCTGCTGCAGGATTTGAGTAAAGCTGTCAGAAAGCAGGGCCCTGACTCCAGCTCAGCTCAGCTTTGTTAGACATTTGAAATTTAAAATCTGCTTCTCCTCTGAGACGTTAAGAAAATGTGGCGAGTGCTTAATCTGTCTGATTAATATTTTCTTTCATGGAATAAGTTACACGGCTTTAAAGTCTCATAAGAAACAAGTTGTGCGACTCGTTTAAATCTATCCAATTCGTAGTTCTGTGTCGGTGGCCTCCCGTCATGCCTCTGCCGCTGAGTGGAAACAGATATTTCTGTTAATCTATATTTTGTTAGACAATTGGCTGCTTTGAACAAATTAATCAAATTACATCTATATAGCTCGTGCCATGAATATATTTAGAGGTTTAGTGGAAAATCTCTACAAGTTATGAAATTATCCTGAAGCTGCAGTGTTTCACAACCTGAGGGGCAAAAACCCAAAACAGGCCGCAGGATAAATCTGAGGCGTCCCCACCTGAATAACAAAATCCAAGATGTGGATTTTTTTTATTTGAGATGTAAAACAGGTTCTCATGAGAGTTTGCATTTACCAGTTTTATTGATATGTTAACAATAACTGAGTTCACATGTAAACACCTGAGCCAGGCTACTGACTGTTTAAATGATCATCTGTACAGAGATATGAACAACAAGGTTTCTCGTGTTAATATGAGAGAATTCAGACACCACATTCTGATGGCAGGTCTGATTAAATTTGTATTTGGAAGGAATTTAAAAGGCTCATATTTTATATCTGACCTGTAAAGCTTTAAAAGTGTAGGGTTCAAAACATGCATTTAATCATAAAAGCAGGCAGTTATTTCCATAAACTCAAAATTGCATTTTAACATCTTTTTCATGCAATTTATGCCTCTATATGTAGTTGAGAAGATACTCAGGTCAGTGATGGAAATGAATAGTTGCAGGTCTAATGTGTGAAACAAAGCTGTTCTGCAGCCGCTGTTGTTCAGTTTGTCATTATTGGATCTGCTGTGGGGATACAACAGGAGGTTGTTCTCCGATGTGTCTGCTGTTTACTGCAGAAACCAACCAGCGTCTCAGTAAACTCCATTTAATGTGGCCTGCAGTATCTGAAATACATAAATATGTCAAGTGAAGGAGGTTTAATAGACCTGCTTAGGCTGGTAATTGCAGCAGTATTGTTTCCTTCTGATTAGTACAAGAGCGTTCCCTGAGGACCCCCTCCATCCTTCAGCTGCTTCATCTGCATTAGCCGCCTCTGCCCCTGCTTTAATCTGCTCCCTCCTCAGGTATTTAGAATAAATCAATGGGAATACATGATTGTTTAATGATTTTTGGAGGAGCTCTCTTCGACCACAGATGCATGATTTAGAATGACTAATTCCACTTTTTAGCATTGATCCGCGGCTGTGGGAGGCCGAGCGTCCTCACTGAAGAATAGCAGCATTCTGAGGCTGCCCAGCTTTTAGCAATGAGCAGATCTCCTCAAGGTCACAGGCTGAACGGTGAAAGGTGAGGCCTCGTGTGTGTGGACAAGAGCGTATCAACAGAGCTGATGACAAAACGAAATTTTACTCATAAAATTTGAATTTAGAATAGAAACAAGAGAGCAAAAAGAAGATTAAGTAATATATACAACTTTATACAAAGTACAGAGGAACTACAATTTACTTCAAATCCAACTTTAAAAGCTCTGCTTACATCTAAATTAATGTTGGGTTTAATCTATAGCTGTTTTCACACTGAGATCCGCTACCATCGCGGGTCCAAATTGCCACTTCCAACCCGCGTCGAGCAATGTGAAAGCTTGGCGTATTATGTGATCCGTGCCGCCTGAAGCCGAGTTCCAGGGGCGTTGCCTAGTGGCAGATCGTCACACGAAACACATAAAATGCTGGGCGTGTACAATGACGTAGGCACAACCCATGCGTCGGAGGTAGGCCTAAATACACCTGTCTGCATCAAATTTTTCAAACCAACGATGGTGGGACACCTTGAGGACTTGTTTTTTCGAATGGCGAATCGAGTTGACACCCCAATGTGAAAGGAACAGCGGACACACTAAATTTGCGAATTAAACGCGGGTTCTTCCTCAGTGTGAAAGGGGCTTATGGCTCGATGGCCTGGATACAGTTTTTCAAGCTGCTGGCCTGTTTTGATCAGATAAGTAGTTCCACTTGTGCTTGTCCCTCACAGTAATACATAATTTCACCTGCAATGCTAGCTTAAGCTATCCGCCAATACCCAAGTCATATTTTCCTCAAGTGTTTTCATATATTCAAAGTTGTACTTCAGCCCTACACCTCCGCCCGACCACTTCGCTCTGCGGCCTCCAGGCGCCTGGCTGCCCCGTCACTCAGTGGTCCCTGCGCACTATCAACACGGTCACGGCTTTTCTCTGTTCTGGCACCCCGATGGTGGAACTATCTCCCGACTGATGCCAGGACAGCTGAGTCGGCCCGCAGGCTGCAAACCCATCTCTTCAGGAAACACTACACAGATCCGCCCTCTTAGGACATCACCTGTTTCGTCCTAGCTTCCTACGCACTTATTTGTTTCCTAAATAGTTTTTTCTAAATCATTTTTTCCTATTTGTCTAGGTATCTAACTTATTGCACTTACTCTAGCACTAGTTATGCTCTTAGCTGTTTGGTTTTGGAAGGAAATGCACTTATGATTTCTTGTGACCTGAAGTTCTTTTTCCTACCGATGTGGAACACACTTATTGTAAGTCGCTTTGGATAAAAGCGTCTGCAAAATGACCGTAATGTAATGTAATGTAATGTAATGTAATGTAACCAGTGATTCTAAACTGTAAGGTTTAGAGGAAGACTAGTCACTGATAGGTCAATTAAACCAAGTGGAGGAAACTGTGTTTCAAGGAAAGTTTAGAAGTTTTCTGAAATACAACAAAATCTCTAATTTAAATAGTTTTAATCTTTATTTAACAAGCACAAGTCTAAAGAAATTATTTTCAGAGGCTTCACTGACCAAGTTGATCATTTTTAGAACCAAATGTAGAATCTGATGCAGCAACACACCAAAGAAAGGCAAAGGAGGCAAAGAAAGACAGAAAAGTTTATAGAATCTACAGTAACAGCATTCTGGAAGATTCTCCAATCAGCAGATTACCTGGTAACAGGTGAGGGTGTCAGGATTGAGTATAAAAGGAGCATCCACCAAAGGTTTAGTTTTTCCCACAAGGATGGGTCATGGCTCACCACTTGTGCCAAACTCCATCAGAGAATCATCAATAAGTTCAGAAAATATTTCTCAGAGTAAGATTGTAAAGAACTTTGGTCTTTCAGCATCTAAAGAGCAGTATATTGTGAAAAGACTCAGGGAGTCTGGGGAAATCTCAGTGTGGAAAGGCCAAGGACAGAAACCTGTTGGATGAGCTCGGAGCCTTTAGGCAGCACTGCATGAGAAACCTTCATGCCACCATGATCAATACAGCCACATGGGCTGAGGAGGAGCTTGGAAAACCATTTTCACTCTTGTTTCCTGATGCAAAAACGCCTGTGTCATCTTGCTGACTTTACATGTGTTGCTCTGCTTACGGAGTTTGCTTTGCATAAGAACACACAATAAGACTGACGTAGCTGCTGTTGTCCTTCGTTTCTGTTTCGACCTGCGGTTCAGATTCCTGTATTTTACTAACTGCCTTTCATCCATGAAACTTACTGATGCTCAGTTTACCTCATGGTTGTTGAGCTGTTGCTGAATACAAGGATGTTTCAGGGTTTGAGGGGTTAAACACCATAGATGAATCTCTCTGCAGATCCGATGATCCATCAGCTGAATTGTTCCTTCAGCCTCTAACGTGCTGTTTATCTGTTTCTAAGCCAGTTAAAGGTGAACTCATTATTCTGCAGGTTGATTTCTTGCAGCTCCAGGGATAGAAGGAGGGATGGAGGGATGTTATATCACTGTTTCCCAGCTTGTTGATGGACACCTTAATTACAGTGGAAGCTGATTAATTATGGGGCTGCCAGTTGCCACTTTGCCATGACCTGCTTCCTGCTTCCGCCCCCTGAGCTGGTTAAAGAACACAAGCGTCAGGTGAATGTCATCACTGCGGTAACCACGGTTACAGCCAGGACCATCTGAGAGAGGAGGTCACTGCTCCAAGGACAGAAAATAATGAGAATAATCATTTAATTTACAGCTCAGGTTGAACTTAGACTTGCTGTGTTAAGCATCCTTTAGTAACTTCAGTGCTACGGGAATAAAGAGCTTTAAATCAAGTCATAAGGAATCTGTGTTAGAGTTACTAAAGGTGGCTGAAGTGTCCACGAAGAACACAGAAAACAAGCTACAACAACACAATCCAGTAACTGTAAACACACTATAAATGAACAAGGGAACAAGTCAGAGGTGGATCCAGTGAGGATGAGCCAAAGCTACAAAAGACACCAAAATGAGACAGGAAGTCAGAGACACAGAACCAAAACACAAACAAACTGAGAAAGACAAGATGAGGGAGGACATAAAAGACTGAGAAATATGACCCTATATCAGTAAAAAGGTTTTATCTCTTCAGTTTAATTTGATTTGTTAAGACACATCTATTTTTACTTTTCAGACCTTGATCACTTTTTAAAAATGTTTGGACACTTTAAAGACGTTCTGACATTGAGGAGGATACCAAGTGATGAAGAGTTTCAGTTGTTATCTTGTCCCATTCTTCCTGCAAACACATCTGAAGGTGTGCAACAGTACGGGGTGGTGGTTGTTTCAAAGTTGTCCAACAACGATCTGGAATACTGATCGGTCTGACCACAATACACGTTTCCACTGTGGGATGGTCCATCCCAGATGCCTCCGAGCCCAGAGAAGTGGACGCCGCCTCTGGACGAGGTTAACATAAGGCTTCTTTTCTGCACAGTAAAGTTTGTGAATGGAACTCTGCATTGTAGTGCTTGACAAAGGTTTCCCACAGTAATCCCTTGTCCATGTGGTCCTATCAGCTATTGATGAATGACGGTTCTTGATGCAGCGCCGTCTGAGGGATCAGAGATCATGGATGTCCAGCTTAGGCTTGCTCCCTTATCCTTTACACACTGAAATTCCTCCAGATTCCTTCAATGCTTTAACGATATTCTGCACTGTAGAGGGATTATGCTCCTTAGTCAAACTAAGGTGTATACATAAATTTAATAGCTCAGTCTTATTGTAATTAACCATTAATCCGATTCTTTCAGTGCCATGTAACCCCACTGACCGACTGTCTGAATGAAATAAAAGTCAAAGTAAATAAGTTAGAACTGCTGCATTTCTTTTAAATGTGCAGGTTCCATAAAGTTGCGACTTCAAAAGTGGATGTATAGTAACAAATTAAATCAAGTTAATGAGATAAAATACAACATATCTTTTGTTCATACTATCGTCAATGTTATAAAAGTTTAATTTAATGTCATCCAAATGTTTTCTGAATCATAGTTTATTCATTATATGTATAGAAAACAGATTAGCATACAGTGTGTTTTCTGTAGATTAGTCTCTTATTTCATCTGTTTAGAATCCATTTTTTAAGTATAATTCAGTTTATTCACTGTAAGTTTTTGCAAATTTTCTAATATGTTTTTAAAAATTGATGATGATTATTCGGCACTTTAGTTTTCAGTAATTTTTGTTGTTTTCTGGACTGAAAAATAACCCAGGAGGTGGTGTATAGATTAAGTATTTGTTAGTTTTATTGTGTTTTATGTATGTTATAATATCCTTTTTGGATTACCGTTCATTTAAACTTAAACACACAGAAAATATTTAAGATTCATCGTTTGGGTCAGTGTCCTTTGACTTGTCGTCTGTTTATACTGTTTGGCTTTAATCTGAAGCTTTTCCAGAGTCACTTCCTCATCCTTTTCTTTCCAAATACCTTCTCCCCATCCACACACCCCCCTCCCTCTCAGAGGAGGACCAAGACCGACTGTTTACCCACAAAGCCATGAGGTCAATGACATCGGACTGATGCGGGCTGAATAAAAGGCCACAGTCTGTTTAAGCTGCTTCATCATCAGCCTCTCCCTCGCTCACACTGTTATTTGAAGTGTTTGATGCTGACATTTACATATTTTAGCTTCTGAACTTGTCAGAGATGATCATTTCGACCAAAACTGACAGGAACAGAGAGCACAGGTCTTATCAGGAAGGAGAACATTCTTATCTTTGTTATAGTTATTGGACTTTAATCAGAATTAGCCTGTAATTGGTGTCTATGATTAGATTAGCTGGAATGAAATCAAGCCGCCTCCCCCCTTCTTTAAAAGGATTAGAGCGGGTAAAAAAACAGTGTTCATTCTGAGCATCGAATGCAAATGCAATCTAATAGAGGGGAAAAGAAGCATCTGATGGAGGAAAAAAATGGACTTGTTGGGAATGCAAATCGGCCCAACCCAGTTTTATGCTAATAAAAGAAGAGCAAAACATTTCAATGTATTCCTGTCTTGTTACAGTCGGGCTAAAAGCTTCTAAATCCCTGCCATTTACCAAATTAAACTAATTTCAAGTGCTTCCAAAAGGCACATCTGTAGGCTGACGTTTGTCCCTGGCCTCTGAGAAGTGGGCCCCGCCAAAGCATTCAACATCCCATTGATCCTTGAATAGTCATGCCTGTCAGGCAGCCATATCAACCATTATCATTCTAATTTTACTGCCTTTCTTGGTCCCTAATCTAATTTGCAATGATGCTGGAGCATTTCGCAAGGCCACTGCACTTTCTTCAGAATTTCAACAAGGGCATTAAAAGGCCCCCAATTTACATTAATGAAGTGCACATTTAATTAAGGCGGGTCGCAGCAGAACTGTGGAGGGGGACATGTTGGACACCAGGAGGAGGAGACAAGGGAAGAAAAGAAGTCTGAGAGCTCACAAAGAAGCCGAAAACACGAGCAACTCATTTCTTCCCAGCACAAGGTCCCAAGATGTCGTGCTGGTTCGATTCGACTCAGATCACAAGTGGGAGGGGCCAAGGCACGAGGAGAGGAGTGAAGGAGAAGACTCAAGGAGAGGAGTCAAGGGTGTACGAACTGGGAGGTGAATGGAGGGTGTGGTCGTTCTTGCATTCCGAGTAATTTGATTTGATTTTCTCATTTTAAAACGAAAATATAGACAACAAAAGGATTTTTAGTGTACATTGAACAGTTGGTCGACACACTGTTGAAATTATGGAGGGTGGTGAGGGTCAGTATTTTCAACTTGGTGTTGTCAGTTTGTTTATGCTTTAAACAATGAATGAACAGTGATAAATAGTGACCACCGTTGTGCCCTCCATGCAGACCACGAGGATAGAAGTAAAATAAAAAGTGTTTCGCAGAAATGATGGGAAGCAAAAGTTCTTCATTCTCGTATTTTACTGCCAGCAGAACATCAGAAGGTGCTACTCCAGGTGAAGGCAAGGCAAGGCAAGGCAAGGCATCTTTATTTATATAGCGCATTTCATACCACAGGCAACTCAATGTGCTTTACATAAAGACAAGGCATTTAAAAGAACAGCATAAAGCAGCATAAAAACAAGCAATTTAAAGAGAAAAAAAAAAATTAAAAATTAAAGCATTGAAAGAAGAGGGGAAAAAGAAATATATAAACTCAACCATAAGCACACCGAAAGAGAAATGTTTTTAACCTGGATTTAAAAGTGCTTACAGTTGTGGCTGATTTCAGTTCTGCTGGTAGTTTGTTCCAGTTGTGTGCAGCATAACAGCTAAAAGCTGCTTCACCGGGTCTAGTTTGAACTCTGGGCTCCACTATCTGACCTGAGTCAGCAGATCTCAGAGCTCTGCTGGGTTTATACTCTGCTAGCATGTCATTCATGTATTCTGGAACTAAACCATTCCGTGATTTGTAGACGAGTAGCAGAACTTTAAAAGCTATTCTGTATCTGACCGGGAGCCAATGTAAAGACTTGAGAACTGGGGTGATGTGATGTGATCTCTTTGTTCTGGTTAAAACTCGGGCTGCAGCGTTCTGAATGAGCTGCAGCTGTTTGAGACTCTTTTGGGGGAGTCCAGTCTGAAGACCGTTACAGTAGTCAAGTCTGTTGGAGATGAAAGCATGAATCAGCTTCTCCTGATCTGTTTGGGACATGAAACCCTTAATTCTGGATATGTTCTTAAGTTGATAAAAGGCTGATTTGGTGACTGATTTGATATGATTGTTGAAGGTCAGGTCTGAGTCTATCAGCACGCCGAGGTTCCGGACTTGGTGTTTAGTTTCTAGAGACAGTGACTCAAGATGTTTACTGACAGCAAACCTCTTCTCTTTGTTGCCAAACACAATGACCTCAGTTTTTTCTTGATTTGAAGGAGTAAAAAGATCACCAAACAATCCCTTCAAGGCTCGTTAAAACCAGCAGCCGTTCCAGCACGTGTTTGTTTCATCGTGGATGGTGACAGAACAGAGCTGCTTGATGCTCTGCAAACAGCAAATATTAACTCTACACCTCCTTTCTTTATCTTCTATTCCTTTTTCTTTAACTTTTTAAAACCTGAAAGTTATTCAGAATTAACTCAGTCTAATTAATCATCAAAGCAACATAAAATATTATAAACTTTGATAAATCATTACATTACTTGACAAATGTAGTCACTGTTTTTCAAGTCACTTTTTCCTCCCCTCAATTCTCATAATTAATTTTTTGTTTCTTGTAATTCTCAAAGTTAAGTAAAACCTTTGTAAAAATTGGCTTTGTTCTTAGACATTATGAATGAAACAAGTCTCAGTACTTTTCCATGATGACCTAAAGTGATCTAGGAGTAGAAAGACAAAACAATTGGGAAAGCCTGGGAAAGCAAGGGCAGATTCACACACACACATTGTTTTGGGCTGATCCAGAGAATATGACGAAGCATGTTGAACCTACTCATGTCCAATCATACTCGGTCGAGTGTGAGTCCAACCAATGAGGCTATAAATACAAATTACAACCGGAAATCGAGGCGCAGTCTGACAGACTTCTTTTCCATTGAGCCCAGCGCTGATATGCTTTGACGTGTGACTACAAATAAGACTTCATTTTCACTTGAATTACTCCGGTCCGTTCTTGAGCTTCCAGCTAAAAGAACCGAATCTAACACCTTTCAAAACTTAATTAAAAATCAGATCAATTCTACCACCAACTTGCTTCAGGTTTGAACTGAATCTCCAGCTTTCAGATGCAGCTCACAGGCTTCTCGTGTTTTTATTTCTATCAAACTACAGATGTTTTTAGTTACATTTTGAACTCATTGATCCCTAAAAACTCTCAAACCTTCCATTCAAACCTGCATGTTTGTTGTTTAACAGCTCAAAATAAGCTCAACTGAACGGTTTCTTTTGTTTTGAACCAAACATCTGAGGCATCCTAATGGAAGCTGCATACATTAATTTCAGTAATCCACTTTGATTTAAACTTTTAATTCCAGCCTGTCATCCTTGCTCTCTTTTCTGTTTCCTGTTCCCAAAAAGCCCCCAAATTTTTTTTTTAAAAGTACCTACCCATACCGCAGAGCAAATTTATTTATATAGCACATTTCATGTACAAACAATTCAAAGTGCTTTACATAAAATAAAAGCATTGCAGCAGGGAGTGGAAGAAGCATTAAAAATACATAAAATAATATAAAGAGAAACAAATAAAATAATTTAAATGAATTTAAAAACAAGCAACAGTCTAGATAAGTTAAAAGATATCGTGCAGATTTCATGCATAGACACATGAGAACAGAAATGTTTTTAACCTGGATTTAAAAATGTCTCCATTTGGTGAAAATTTAATCTCCACTGGCAGTTTGTTCCACTTGTTTGCAGCATAACAGCTAAATGCTGCTTCTCCATGTTTAGTCTATATATTTCAGAACCACCTGCTGGGTCATGATGGTGACAAATCCAGCTACTGTGAGTAGATTTATTCACTCAGGACAGATCAGAAATCCAGTTCTGATCCAGGGAGATATAAACGCTATATCTCAGTCCAAGTCTTCATGCTTTATGTACCTGTTCTATGTTTCTTCTTTGGTTTCAGGACACCTAGCTTCTGACACAAGCTTTTATCACCCACAGATGAGCCAAAGCCACTGAAGTTTAGAGAATTAAAGACCTGGTTAAGGATGGGAAGGAAAATTCATCATCAGGAGTTGAACATTGCAAGAAAACAGGGCATTTACACACTTTTCTTTTCTCTCTCATTTACAAGTTTGTTTGTATTTTTGGTTTCTAAAAACGTTAAAAGGCAACATCTTTTCCTGGAGCGGAGGTAACGAACAAGACGACGGCTTCAAGAACACCAGAGAATGAAGGAAACAAACCAGGATTAAAGGTTTGGACTCCTTCTGTCATCTCCTTTTCTTGAAAAACTGATAATATCTTTACCTTTCTCAGCTGTTGCTTGCAGAGCTCTAAAATCACCTCATTACTACTACGTCTGACCTTGTAACACAGTCCTGGGCAGCAATAAGCCAGATGAAAGCAGAAGTTCTGACTTCTTCTCCAATGTAAAGTGTTATTATTTCAACTTCAGTCATCAAGTTTGTTGGGCTGAATTTGTGTAAAACATGAGTAAAAAAACATGGGGCCTTTATCCGGGTAGCAGTCTGGGGGAAGGAGGAGTAATGTGTGGAGGGGGTCACACTCTTTTGGGCCTTCTCTCCCTCTTTGTGTCCCACAGATGGGGCGGGGTGCAGAATGAGTGGTGGCCTCTGGGGTGGAACAGCAGCAGGAGGCGGGCACAGACGACGGACAATGATCCCTGCTCGCCGGCCGTGAAAAGCCACAGTTATAAATTCATCTATTTGCTCCCTGCTGACCTCGGCTCAGAGCCGACTCACCCACAATGCATCAGTCTGTCAGAATATGGAGGAAAACGTGAAGCAGGAAGAAAGACCAGCAGATGCTTTATTGTCTCTGTAATTTCCACATAATTAGCCGGGAAGAAAAGTCCCCGCTGTGGTTTAATCACGCTGAATGAACTTGAAGATTGCCATTCTGCCCGACAGCAGAACCACCAGCTCTCCTCCCCCCTCCTCCCTCAAAACTGTGCCGCTGCAGAGTTTAACTGTGCGTGACTACGAACTGTGAAATTGGTTAACACACACACACACTGGCTGCTGACCTACCTCATGCTGACTGTTGATGTAGTTGAACAGATTAAGCGAATCAATCTGTTAACACCTCTGAACATTAAGTTGGGCAGCCTGATTTAATGGGGCCACTCAGCCTGAGAGCAGAGCGCTGTCATTAGTTAAGACTCCACACGCGGCACCATCAAACCCACATTAGTCTGTTGATGATGTTTAATTTGCTTTTGATAAGCCACCTGAAAGTTGTCCTCAGCCGATGAGCCTAATAGTTACTAATTACAAAGATATTACTAATGAATTAAAAAGACATTTACCTCAATGGCTAAAAGTTCTAATTAGGAAAATGAACACCCTCCTCACAGACCGACTGCAGTGAAGAGACCCTCTTTAAAGACGTTAATGCAATCCCTGCGTCTGTACCTGTACATTTATTTACTGCTGATGCACTTCTTATGGGTCGACTTTTAGAAGGTGACCAAATCTTTATCCGTGTCCCTGTAGATGTACAGAGGTGTGTCCTTCATTCAGTCCAAACTCAGGAAATGAGACGGTCTGGCCTTAGACAGGTGTTCCCACCTCTCACCACAAGCTCAGAAACGACAGACGGGACAGGTGAAAGAATGGGTGCTGGTTATTTTCAAGAAGAAACCAAATACTCAAAAGGTAACATTTCCTTTGCAGTCTCTTGCCATGTTGCCCTTCCACCATCATCACCGTTATGCAATGAATCTTGGGATATGCTGGTTCACGAAGGATCTGCCCGATGTAGCCTTCTCAGCCCAGGAAAAGAAGGAACATTCAAGGACTGTATTCTGAGGTTCCTTCAGATGTGGGACTGCCTTTGTTGGGACGCTGCCTTCAAAGAATCCAGCCACCGTTCATGCGTACTTCTATTTGGTATATTTCATTCTGCTCCAATTCTGTTGGAGAAATATTTTCACAGCTGGAATTTAAGGAAAGACATGAAGCCAAAAGCACACTGTGGAAAGTTTACATTAAGTAGAAGATGGTGGATGAGGCTCCTTGATGACCATTTTAGTGCATGATTCAGCAACTCTGACCAGCGCACTCAAATACTCACACGCAGTTTCAGTCTTATAAAGAAACTCGGTGGAAATGTATACACAGCCCCTCCAGAACACCTTGCATGTGTGACAGCGGATTGCAGCATAGATGTGTGGCTTCTCAAGTTTTTCCTGTGCCGCAGATTCTGCCTGATCACGGCTGTTTTAGCTGGCTGCAGTCATGCAGTGTTTCAGTCAAACAAAACGTAAAGCTCTGTAACTTTTAGGAGGCACTTGGTGGTCTTCGCAGGAGCTAAAAGCACTGATGTAAAACTCAAAGTGGCATAAAATGAAACTAAAGAGAATTTAATGTATAACCCTCATTATTTCCTAGTGTTCTGCAGGCTGAGAACTTGATGATGAGGATGTTTGTGGATTTGGTTGAGCTGCGAGCAGAGTTGCATGTCTTTGGATGCAGCAGACTCCACTGTTGACATCACTGTGAATGTGTCTGGTTGGACGCTGCCACAGATGTTAAGATGTTTGCTTCTGTGCAGTTTGAAACCAGATAGCTATCACAAAGAGCTCAGGGAGACCTTTAGTGACAAACATCTGCAGTGAGCTGATGCAGATGTGTTGAGGTGTGATCACCTGAGTCCAGCTGAGCTGATGATGCCAAACAGAATCTGAACTTAGCTGCTTTTCTCCATCTTTGGTTTTGGTCTCTTGGTCAAACATATGACGAGGAGCATAGAGATCAATTATTAATTGCTACCAAAATAATCTCTTCTTGTATTAGAATGTTTGATTTGGAGATGTTGATGTGTTTTTGTATCGATAGGTTGAGCTGCAGAGCTGCAGCATGTAGATGATACATCACTTTTCAAGGGTTCAAAGGCTAAAAAAAATGATGCTACCAGTTTATTAAATGTGAGAATTTGCTGCTTTTCTTCATCTTACAGGAAAAAAACAAAACAAACATATATGTATTTGCTTTAGATTTAAACTGTTGGCCCAACTAAACAAGATGCTGGACAAAGAAGGGTATGGACCAGAAACATTTAAAACCAGAAGCAGTATTTAAAACTAAATGCACAATAAGAAGCTTGAAATAAGGGAAAAAACTTGAAGTGAAGAAGGGTTTGATGTGTTTGCGGCTCATCCATCCCTGTGGCTCGAAGTGTATCTGAGTGCTTTGACTCTCCACTCGAGCAGAAGAGGAGCAGCCACTCATCCGCCTCATAATCTCATACCGCCACAAAGGAGGCGGCAGGAAACGAGAGCGGCAAAGCAGCTTCAGATGATCTGAAGATGAGTCAAATCAAGTGCAGCTGGCCGAGTCCGGCTCTCCGTGCACGGGCGGCACAGCCGGAACATCCCCCCTCAGAGAGTCGGTGAAAGGGAGCGCGGGGTGAATGCTCCACTTTATTACAGCGTGCCATGTGCAGTCAGACAGCAGCACCAGGCCTTTATTAGCAGCCTTCAGGGGGGCTTGTAAAACCGCTCTGCCCTGCAGGATGAGGGCTGCTGGTGGTGGGAGTGTGAGTGTGGGGGGGTTGCTGTATCACAAAAATCTGCCTGGAATTAAAGCCCAGCAGAGGACTGTGGGTGGGCTGCTCGTCCCCCTCATTCCCTGCCCTCGGCTGATTCCCATAATGGTTTTGGGCGTGACCCCGGCTCCATGGCTGACAGCTTCATGGACGATGACGTGAACTCATCACTTAAATCCTCCATCATAAAAGAGGCCATATTTCCCTCAGGCAGCAGCGTTAAGTAGCAGTATCTGTCTCGTATCCCGCAGCGGGAACACGACAGGCTGTGGTCAGAGAACACAGGACTCAACATGGGGGTGAATACGGCATGAAATCAGCCACAAAGAGGCCGCTGGCAGGGCGCAGATCACACACAGACAGGTCCATTCTGTGGTGAAGAGCTAATCAGGAGGCTAACCTGATCGGCCCTCAGGCTGCAGAGGTTTCACTGCATGAGACAGAGGAACGACAAACAGAAACAGATTTATTTCAGCATGAAATAAACAGCATTATGCAACAATCCTGATCCAGCCTTCATTACTTTATAGATTTCCAGTGAAACAGGAGATAGGTGCAGTGATTTACGGAAATATGGTCAAACGTTAATATAAATACAGAATATAAGGCAGATATGCCAAGTTTTCAGCTAACAGCTCTTTGGGAATCACCTTGTTGCTGCAAAAATCCTGTTTTCTGTCTGTCAAACTGTGTTATCTTTGCTGTTTTTCATAGATGCAACTAAAGAAATGGGAACAAATGATGTGTCTTTGTGACAGGCTGCTAGTAACAAAGTGCCTAAAGATCCAATTTATAATGGCTTCTTTGCCAAGTTGTCTGTTATGTGTAGACACAACACTGGTTCATCCCTTGAGTTAGGAGCCTTTTTTCTGCTTGAATGATTCAAAGGTCAGAGTTAAGTTGCTTAACAAAGAAAAAACACATTCTTCTGAAAATGTTCAGGTACAAGGACTGGACTGAAAACGAGTGAAAAAGCAGTGAAAAACTTTAAAAGACCATAAGAAAGCCTGGAGAACTATTGCTCAAGACCACTTTAAAAGATTACAAGAAAGTCATAAAGAAATGAGGGCTGGATCAGGACTTTTGTACGGAACTGTAAATCAGAAAAACACACTGAGCATCCAAAGCGTTGATGTGATGCATCAAACTTCAACTAAAAAAGTAAAAGAAAGATTTCCAGTGGTGGTTTTATTAAGACTGTTCTCGAACACAGTGAGTGGTTTTAAAATAAAGGCTGATACAGTGAAGAGGTCATTTTCACCTCCATTTTCACGGTCAGATCAGGTGCTGGGCTGTAACTGAGCTGTGGTTGCTGAGAGTGTAAAAATGTTGGTCTGAGTCTGAGTGACAGCTGGATGCTGGGAGGTCTGAGTGGACAGAGAGAAAGGGGAGGATGAGATGTGTCGAGCTGTGGAGTGTGGGGCGGGCGTTTTTGGGGGAAAGGGTCGTGTGTTTGTGTCTGTGTGTGTGGGGGAGGGAGGTGGGGATAGTGGACTGTGTAAAGCCAATGAATAAATCAGTGGTTAGTAACAGTATTTGAATAACAGCAGGAGGAGGAGGAGGAGGTGCCATGCAGCTGCATTACTCAGCAGACAATGGCCTCTCAACAGATGGGAGCGTTTAGTTAAAGAAAGCCGCCGCCCACAGATCCTGTCGGCCCTCTGACAGGTGGTCTGATCTCAGCCTCCAGGCTTTCTTCTTCCGAGTGTAGCACTTTTTCTGTCCATCTCAGGGAGGTGTGTCTGAGCCGCCGCTCTATCGCACACTCATGCCTTGATGTCCAGCAGCTTTAGGAGCCCTGACGTGAGCCTGCTGGTAATCCTGCTGATCTGAGACCAGCCAGAGGACGAGAAAAGTCCCATCTGCTGCTTTATGAGAGCTGGCAGAAATCCGTCTGTCAGGCTTCCTGTTAGAATACAGCCGAGGCGATGCTGTAATGTGTTACTGTAATAACCGTGACCACAGTGACCTGCTGAGGGGCCGCCAGGCTGAAGTTAGGGCCCTTAGTGACCCCCAAATGGCTGTGATATTTTATTTACAGTGTCCACACTCTGAAATGACGAGGTTCATTTGTGAACCAAACAAATATAATATATTTTTAGTGTCAGCTTCTCAGGTGTGAATATTTGCTTCTGCCTCTTTGTCTCTTCAGACTGTTCACTGTCAAACATAAAAATGTTCACTTCAGGATTCTGACGACATTTTCCTTGTTCTGAATAATAAGCACAATCAGCTAATAATGACAAGAAATGACCTACAGCTTTCAGTATCAGCGTTTATGATAATTATCACTGTTGCAACATTCACAGGGAAATTACAAATCATATGCTGGAAGGAAACTACCCCGCAGTTAAGATTCCTACCATCAAGGACTGATAAAGCTGTTGGTGTAAAAGCTGAACACTGTTTGGAAAGCAGTCAGAGTCTTGCACTAAAACCTTCATTACTCATCCTACGCTGCGTCGTAATATTCATCAGATGACATGAACAGAAATAAGATGGTGTAAACCTCAGATGTTTGGGGCTCCTGTAGATCTGCAGGCCACTTTAATAAGGCAAAGATCATGAATCAGATCCTTTATTAAAATTGTAAATGAGTGAAATGTTCATGAACCCTGAACTGATTTATTTACGCTTAATGAATCATTGACTGTACATGCTTTGGGGAGTAAATAAACATATGTATATATATATATATATATATATATATATATATGTTTCTTTCTTTATTCTACCTTCATATCAAGCTTACAGACGGATACAATCAGGGCCGTTTTAGCTTTGTGGGGGCCCTAAGCAAGATGCCGTTTGGGGGCCCCTAGTTTGTCAAACTACAATGAAGAGATTCCTAACCATTTAGGTGGAACACCAAGATCTATTACACTTTATGAACAAAACAGGCTAGAGTTTAAATTAAATATCTTAAGTTGAACCACTCAGGCAAGTTAAACTAATAAGAATATACCATACAAAGAAAACAATAAATAAAACAGATGAGTTTTTTAAAAATATTAAACTGTAATGTACAGCGTCCCTTTAAAGATTGTACCCAATTACAAAGTAGATAGATAGATAGATAGATAGATAGATAGATGGATTCTTTATTGATCCCGAAGGAAATTCAAGCATCCAGTAGCAAGACATAAAGCAATAAAAAATGTTTATACAATTATAAACACTTTAAAAACAATATAAGAATTTAAAAAACAGTTTAAAAATCTAAAGTGATCAGTGAAAAAATCCGGGTTACTAATTTTGAATTTTAGCCGAATGAATAAAGAGGCAGCAGGTCTGTGGGCTGTCTGTGGCAGTAGCACGACGAGGACGTCAGTAACACCCACTTTACGACAAAAATTCTAAATTATAGTAACCCGGATTTTTTTAAGTAAGCGACGCACCTCCACGTTATCAGTGCTAGTGTAGAGTAATTAATAAATTATAAACAGCATAGTTTGTGCCTGTATAAGCTTGCCCATAGGAAACCGTTTCATGGCCGAATATCTCAAGAGAGCAGCCAGACGCCTCTCGAATATCTTCGGAACAGCTCCAAATGACCAACAACAAGCAGGGGTGAGTAGAACATCATGTTATAATGTGAAATCAAGGGCCCAATGTCAAAAAACCGGTCTTATCCTTTAATTTTGGGGGCCCCCGCCAGGTACTTGGGGCCCTACGCAGCTCTGCGTACTCTGCGTATACGGAGCGGCGGGCCTGGATACAATGATGAATGCGTATTAGTAATGATGCTGCTTTTGTCCAAATTCAGGCCTCGGTGTCATAAATCCCAAAAAGTTCTGTAGTTTCATAAAGTAAAATATTGTTTTCAGAGAGAACAATGAATGTGCACGTGTGTTTTGTCATTTAATTTAACTTAAACCAAAAAGCGAACACGGACAGCTTGATGGATCTGGCTCCGCTCTCCATCGTACAGAACACTAAGATCCAATTTGTAAACTCCCAATCATAACGGATGGCTGGAGAACGCCGCCTGCTGCCGCTCATCGGCTCATCTTTCTTGTGCACAGCGGCAGGCTCACCGGCAGGCTCACCTGCAGGAGACGCATCGACTCGAGCTGCCAGAGGAGGGTAATTTAAACCATCTCGATCTGCGTGCGAACACCTCAGCTGATGTAGTTCGGCTGACAGAGTGCCACTTTAAGAGTCTCCGTCTGACTGATGGTGTTTCATACTCTCATTTCTCTGTTTGTGTCAGAAAAGGCCCGCCAGCAGCCTGAATGACCCTCGTAGAAGAGACGGATAGAAATTGAATTCTCTCTCCGTCTCTCTGTATAAACTAGTAATTGAATATCATATTTATTCTCCTATTCATAAAGAGGGATCGCTGTTAGCATTAGCTGTGCATTATCTGATTTTATTAGCTTTACATGGGATGACTGATACTCTAAAACCTCTTCTGCTTGGTGCCAAATCTGCATTTGTGAGTCTGGGGACACTGAGGACATTAGAGTTAATCACTCTACATTTGGCTGCCGATGCCCCCTCCCTCCTCCTCGCTAATACCCCTCACATGGATAATGATATTTCTGCCTCTTGCCTGTGAAGGTTGAGGACTCGGCGAGCTCAGCGGGAGGACAAACCTCAGTTGCCGATTGTCTTTGGGAATGAATTATTTCTAAGTGAATTAGTCGGGATGCATGGTGGGACGGACTGATTTGGAGCTTTGTGGAATCTCATTAAAAGCTGCTTTGTTATGGCACAGCCCCCAATAATGACATGCAGGAGGCCCGGCCCGGCGCTGCCGCGGGTCGGCTCATAATGGGCCTGATTCATGGATCTTTGATTGCGGTGTAGAATTGGATTAAAGGATCATGTCAGCTCTTAAAGACTGCACAGAAATAAACGGTTTACCCGTGTGTTTGACTCTGTGCATAGTTGCCTCCTGCTTTGCATACATCAGCACAGTGAACAAGGAGAGGTGAAAGTCAATTAAACTTTAATGCTTCTTTTGCATCTAATTCACAGAGAAGATCATATGAACACTGTCCTCTTAGAGCTGAAGATCTGAAGGCTTTACCCATCACAGTTAAAGCTGCAGTCTGCAACTCTTTTTCAAGCATAATGCCTGGAACTGTCCGGGGATTCTGAAAGTAGTACATTAAATACCCCAATACAAAAAAAAAGAGTTCTCTAGGTCCCCTATATGTCCCGCTAGGTCCCTCCAAAGCCAGCAGGTTTGTTTACAAAATTGTAGACCGGACCGGTAAAAGGTAACCAATCAGGTTACGAGCTGGGCTCTGCTGCCTGTCAATCACCGATTGTGCACGCGCGATATAAGGTAGGCTCGTCCCCACGCTTATTTATCTAGACTATTGAACTTCATTATGGGCTAGTCTACTTACTGTGTCTTCCATGATCGCAAATGACAGGTGAGTTGATGAATGAGGAGTCGTGTAGGCGCATCTGGCGTGCACGTCTACGTGCACGAGTTCTCATGTGTTTTGAAGGGGCGGGACAGGAAGTTGAATAACTTTTTATTTTTCGGTTAAAAAATAAGCATTTCTTGCATTTTGCGACTACGGAGGTCACCGTTTTCAACTTCAAGCGTTCTGATAGATCATGTAAACTCTTAAAATGCCAAAAAGTAGGACTTTACGTATGACAACAACAAATCTTGCAGACTGCAGCTTTAACTCACGCTCTCTTCCGTTTCATTTGCAGTTGTCAGTTTTTGGATGTTTTTTTTTACATCTGAAGTAATAAAACATATGCTGCTTTGTTGGTTAAAGGTTGGAGGACACCAGAGAACCAGCTGTGAAACAGCAGTGTGAATGCTGATTGCTGAAGGAACGCACTTTAAAAAAGGTTTTAGAATTTGCTGTTTACCAATAACAAGCATGGGGATTTCTGTCACTAAAGATGCACGTACAGAGCAGTAAAATGGTTGGACAAGCCTTGGTTTGGGAGCTTTTGTTGTACCATGAGTGAGTGTTCATGCATGGTTTGTGACTTTCATGGTATGATTTGTGTTGTTAAAAATCTAATTGGAGTTATCTGCTCCCTGTGCCAGTCGAGCCACCCAGTGATAATTGTCGTGCTTATCAAGAAGGCTTGTCCATTCATCTTACTGCTTTAAAATGAAACGAAAGGCTTAAATTTGGGAAATCGTAGAAACACCAGATCATGGCAAACACCTGCTTAAAAACTTTCATTTTTGTTACTTGAATGGTTTTTATAGCTTTAAGCAAGGAAAGAAAAAAAACATCTTTGAAAGTCAAAGTGACTCAATTTGATTTCTATATCGGCGTCTTATCATTAATTTGGGCTTGCCGTGGACATCACTAACCACGCATGAACACTCGCTCATGGTGCAACGAATCTCTACCCACAAATCAAGGATTGTCCAATCATTTCAATGCTTTAAAGCTTCATAAAATGGTTAATAATAATAATAAAAAAAGAAGGCGGAAATACCAAAAGTCAGGGGCATTGTTAGACATAAAGTTCTCAAGTTTTACATCAAGTTTTACACACATTAATAAATGGATGAACATTTTTAGGCAGAGAATAATCAAATCTTAAAATCTCTTTTTGGTTCCTTCTGTTTTGCTTTTCTCTAACAGTTCATCCTTCTCCTCTTTCTCTGTCACATCTAAAAACAGATTTTATTGAACTCTGATCTCCTTCCATTCAAATAATTATTAAAAACAATATATCAGTTTGTTGCTTCATATCAAATCTATTTGAATCCACTGCAGGAAATGATGGTTAAAGATGGCTTAGAACCATCTTTCTGTCCAACTTCCCACCTGCGCTATCTTCCTCTTTCCCCTGTGTGCCATAACCCAAAAGGAAAACATAAAAACCAGAGAATATACTTTATCATCTAATAAGACGTATAATTGATCGATTAACACCATTACTCTAACTTAATATAAGGTTGTTTTGATGAATGCAGAGGGAGGGTTTGATCCAAAACTTTAACTCGTTGTCTATTTTCTGTATCAAATCAGATACACGTTAAAGTAAATAAAGTGCATTGGTTAGCTTTGGTGGCGACATTAAACTATCCATCACCGTCATCATCTTCTTATCTGCTTACGTCATTAGTCGTGCCTCATTATGTCACCATCACTGCTGTTATAAACAGCCTGTGAACTGTCTCCTTTACTCTCAATCCTGCTTGTGTTTCGTGCAGCATGGAGCGCCGTGTACTAATACGTAGTTAGCTTATTTGCTCTCCTGCGCCTGTTGCACATCAACTGTCGTGCACGTTTCCAATGCACACGATGTGCAAATCTGTTCAGAACCAAGTGCATTGTTTGAAATGATATATTAGTGAAAGATAACTGGACTGTGTCCCGTAACTGTTATTTTGTTTTTACACTATCTCCGACTGCCAGCTGGTTAAAACTGGAGCTGGAGATTTTACTCTTGAGCACAGCTGGTCCACACTGGGGCCAGGAACCAGTAAAAGGGTTCTGGTGACGCCTATGCCAAAAGTCATAGCATAAATCTCCAGAATGGTTTAAACAGCATAAATTATACAGGAGGAGCTGGCTTAGAAAATGATTCAACTTTATAGATTGAGGAAAACAACAGTGTGAATGCTTTACAGTATTTACAAAATAAAGACCATTCAGCAGCACTCAGAAGCTACTTTGGATTATTAATATGTTACAGGCTATTAATTCAACTATTTCTATTCAAAGAAATACAACGTATTACTTTTGGGTTATCGCAAATGTCCAAACTGAACAATAACATGCTGAACAGGCTGCAGATGTTCGACATCAAGCTTTTTAAAGATTACCATTGCTTTAAACCACAGGACAGTTGTTGTGTTGTCCTGTGGTTTGAGGTCATCTGTATCCACAGTTGTATTATACACTGTAAACCCCGATAAGTTCAGTTAACTCAAAAAAATTGTTGAAACTGATTACATAAATTTTTTTAATTAATGTTAACTTAATATTTTGAGTTAAAAAAGCAGTCTTGATTAAGTATGCTTTACTTCTAATCTTAAGTGGCACAAACTTACTTTGGTAAGTGTAACAAAACGTATCTGATAAGTATGTTCTACTAGTTATTTTGATTTCACAGTAAAAATAAATACAAGTGTAGATAACTTAAATGTTCTTATTATTGTAAAACTGAGTTTTTCACTTATGTTTACTTAAAATTTTCAATTCAAAAGAAGCTCTTTACTAAGTCCAGTACAAGCAAAAATCTTGCTCAGTTTAACTCAAAATAACATGTTAGGGAACTTCAATTCTTTTTTTAAACTGATGACATCAATTGTTTTAAGTAGCTTTAACTCAAAATCTCTATGTAGTACACATACAGTCAAAAACACAATAACAAGGTTATATGCTACTCAATTTTTATTGAGTAAACATACTACAACAACAAACACATTGTTTTCTAAAATTCTACACCTCCATGTGCTAAATACCTGAAATTTTTTCTGAACAATCACATCTTCAAATGGACAATATCAGGATTCCCACATAAGGAAATCATTTCCATTTCACTTAAGGCCAGTGGAACAGTAAGACAACATATTTCTGCAGGCCCTCCCTTTGGCAGAATTCTTTGCAAAAAAATTATAATATTAAGCATAAAGTTACATTAGATATTTCTGTTGCAAAACGAAATCTTTTCATGTGTAAAAAAAACAACACATTTTCTTATCAAAATGAGAGATCTTAAAAATAAAAGACCTTAAGGAAAACAAAACAAACAAAGAAAAAAAGAAAAAAAAGTGTCTTTATTATTTTGAAGGAGCTTCTAACTATTGCCAGGACCTTGTTGTCAAATTTTCTGGGACATTTCTTTTTTTAAGATCGATTTAAAACTATTTGCAAACCAGCCAGTAGACCACATGCACCTACAAATGCATGACATGCTTTCAATAACATACTCATGCTGTCCAACTGTCAAACATACAACATGGAGGTGAACAATAACATAAAAACACTAAGATTGCCTGTATGAATTGTTGTGCATCAGCGTTGTTTGCAAGAGCCAGATTACTCCACTGCCAAAAGGTCGTTTTTAAGGCTCAACACTCTGGGCCTCAATTTTCCATCTTCCAGGCCCATCAACACTTTCTGGATGAAGTCGAAAGTATTGGCTAAGTCTTTTGGGTAACGTAAATGCAGCGCATAAATCAGTCCAAGAAGAATCACATAGGCATCAGCCAATGTATCCACGTCAATCACAACATTACCCTCAATGAGAACTGCAACCCTATCTGGGCAGAGGAATGTGGCATCAGTTGAACTGGCACGGATCAAAGCAAGGCCAACTGGTACATCATCAACTTCCAGTTCAGGGGACTCCACAGGCTGAAGATGAGAGAGAGGAGAAACACCTCTTAGCGTACCACAATACAAACTGATTGCACCACAAGCTACAGCGTCAAATGACCACAGACGATGCAACATTTCTATAAAATAAAACAGATTTTTAAGCAGATTTCTTGCTTGACTTTATTAGATCGTTTTAGTATCAAATTGCCAACTGGATGTAAATCTATATCATCTCCTTTTGCTACACAAAAAATATCTTTCCAGTGAATTTCATAACATCAGGGGAGTTCTTTTTTGAACTATGAACCTACAGAGCTGATTTGCATCCCTTCTGTACACTACGGTAACAATTTATGGTAATACTAAATACTAATTCTAAACTTACAACCAGAACCTTCAAACATGGTCTGATGACACCAAAATTCACAGAACAAGCAAATTCCAAACATTTCATTTAACAATATGCTGACTTACATCCCACATCCTCAGGAACTTGGAGTCATCCTCACACAAATAAGGAGGGAGAGCACGGAGAACAACAGTACGTCTTCCATGGACGTCAACTTGTTCCTTGAGTGAGAAAACATAATCTTGCTTCACTCTGAATGTTAAGCAATATATAAAACACACTATTGACAGTAGGTTGGAAAATGCCAAATGTAGTGCTTGTTTTGTTTTTTGAAAACAAACAGTCCCCCTATTTTTCATTTAATATTTGAACTTTTATTAACAAAAACAGACCAAATACCACACAGTGGGCCTCATGCAAGAACATTTTCGTATTTTAATTCTAAATTTCTCTCACACTCCATGAGCAACAGACCAACAGCATCTCTGTCGCTGTGGATTCTCTAGTATGGAAAAATGTGTTCTTATTTGATGTGTCTTGTCTCCATGCACATGTTAACAATTGTTTCTGTTTTGAAAAAAATCTTTTTAGACATGTTTAAGTAAAATATACTCATGACTGAAGATATTAGAGTTTGAACATAATCCATTATTGCTATCAAGCACCAGGAAGTGTAACCAACTCACCTGGAGGTCGTAAGCACTGAAGAGCTGATCAAGAGCTTCAGCTACCTTTCCTGTGCGTGCAGCTTTTTTTCTTAACAAACTTTGTAGACGTGGAACATGTCGATCCAGCTCGGCATAGAAATGGTTTTTCAGGTTGATGTTTGTGATCCTGTGAAACTCAGAACAAATCTGTACAAACATAAAATCACTGTTAAATGTTGTAGTCTGTACAAAAAATGAATACAGAAATAAACAAGAATTTTCACATCTCATGCATAATGGAAAATCACTGTAACCGTTTCTCAGATATGGGGTCATGTAAAGCTTTACCTTAACAAAGTATAAACCGAGTTTGATCACCTAAAAAGTGATACTGCTCAAGAAAAGAATTAAATCTGTGTGTACAAATACTATTTTCACCTGGGACTCCATTTCAAGGGCAGGCCAGCGTTCCAGGATCTCTCCAACAGGTAGCTCATCACTGATGATTTCTTTTCGCCGTAAGGCAAAGGTCATCTGCATCAGTGATGTAATCCGGGGGAGGTTTTTGTCAGTCATCTTTATTTCGTCTACAATTTGGAGCCGAATTTTCTCCAAGGTTCCAAGATCCTCACCTCTTGGGAAATTTGGGAGGAAATTCACCTCTGCCCGTTTTGGCCTTTTAATGTTAGCGTGGGTAGGCTGTTTGTCGGGGTTGTTCTTACTCCTTTTTCCAGAATTTACAGCTACCTCACTAAATCCTGCCCGATTCAACTTTGTGCGGAAGTTCCCCATTTTAAACTTCAGACTGTTTTTCCAGCCGTACCATCCTGTCTGTGACCCCAGCTCTTTGAGACAAGGATATCTAGTGATGAGCGCTTCTGCGACCACTGAAAATTCCTTGTCACTGGGGTATGCTTTATAACTATGCATTTTCTCTGCAAGGGTCTCAAGGACGTTGCGTTTTTGGCCCTTTGACAACTTGAGGGTTTTCCCTGTTCTTCCAAATGTGATATTTCCCTCTTCAAGTATGAGTTCCACCTCATATGAAAATGTTGGCACTGGAAAATCAGTGGGCCATCTATCAACCCTCTCTGGGGTGATTGCATGGGGTAAGATTATTGTGTCATCTGACGCAATGGAGCTGTCATCACTCTCAGGCCGCACCACTTTTAATACAGCCTTCTGTGGAAGCTCTTCAATGTCTACAAGAGAACATAACTGGCCATCAAAGTCTGGGTCTTCGAAAGACAAGCTAAAGTCAAAATCTAACTTAAATCTTTCTTTGATTATTGTTTTGAGATCATCTACAGTATCTGGTCGGGAGGATAGAGACATCTTCCTAACAATGTCAGTCGAAGTGTGAATGTGGAGAAGGAGATTTTGAGCCGCCATTTCCTATCATTATTGAGAAAGAGAAAATAATGGATTAATGACTAACATTAGCTTTGGCGTTATAATTTAAAGCACATTATCAATTTTGAATGAAAAACATACATTGATTGTTTTGTATTATGTACCATGTGTAGTATTTGCAAAACAATAAACAAAAAAAGTCACTTTGTTCACTTCTTCCAGGCCTGTGGGAACTGGGCAGTGTCAGAGGCATATTGGATGTGAGATTACACTTGTGTTTTTTCCCCGCACTGCTCCATTAGATTCTATAGGTCCCCACTTTGAAACACATTTTAATTCTTTCAGCCTCTGATAAATCTAAAATAAATCTTTTTAGTGTTAACACTAAATGGCCATCAATATTGTACGCTGGGAGACATACTGTGTCGTTAAGCTCTGATAGCTGATACACAGAGAAGTTGTCTGAGGACGTCAGCTGAAATGAGCGCAAATGCTCAGTGTACCAACAGTTGTACTCTCTGCAATGGAAGAAAACAGAGTTATTGACAAGCAGCAAGTGCTCAATCGTGCTAAATGTTGGAAGTCCTCCAGTTTGACCTGCAGAAACAAACATTCCCCTTGCAAACTCTGTGCCACTTATGGAGATCTTTGGTGCACTGTATATGTTCTGGCTATCAGTCTTTGTCTCTATGAAGTTTTTTGCCACTAGAGGCAGTGTGGAAACTTGGATGGAGGTGACATTAGAAGCTTGTATGTCAGGTCTGAAAAATGCTGGGGCACTAAAATGATATGCCATCATGTACTGATGCCTGGTAGCAAGAGTTTTCAAAACATTCTTGAAATTAAGTGTGTTGTGTATGACCCTTTTGAAAAATCGATGTTTTCCTTCAAACCTCATGGTCCATAGGTGAACAAGAGGCCCAAAACGCTTTGTCAGTTCTGGATAGTGCTCCACGTAATGATGTTTGGGTCGCAGCTTAAAGTCTGGAAATACCGACTGAAGACCTTGTCGGTGATCACTTATTTTAGTCTGCATGTACTGGATGGACTCATCTGTGAAAGATGGAGACAATACCAGTTGCACAATGTCTTTGAGGTCCATCAATATGGCCCAGGCATCATCACCTTCTGGGACTTTACTTCCTACCATAAGAGGTAATAACCTCAAAAAAGTGCTATTTTCATGCCCATTCCCACCAATGCTTAGTTTTGCTGCAAAATTCTTGGGGATCACTTGTGGTTTATCAAGCCTATCAGCATGCTGATACGGAAATGTCCGGATTTGTGCATTTAGATATTCGAGTGTGAAATACTTGCGACGAATCATCTCACGGATGCACAACGCCAACTCAACTGGCACGATACCTTCAAATAGATCGTGAAGTATGTCAGGTGGAAAACCAGTAATGGGATGAAAATGTTGCAAAGTCTTGCTAAGAGCACACTCACGTTTAACACCAAAGTGAGTTGCATTTTCTCCCTGCACAGCATTCTGCACATGAACATCATGACAGGCCTTTGTTCTCATGTTTAACTCTGTTTCAGAAACTTCTCTGGACTGGATCTGGTCTGCAGTACAGCAACAGAATCTGCAGACATAGTTTCTTTGGAAACTCTGCACAAAGCCTGCAAGGCCATGGGCAGCCAAATTATCAGCTGCCACACAAAATACAGTTCCTCTGATACACTGACCTAGAGTTTCAACAAAAACTCCATCCTGCTCAAGAGTGCGCAAGTCTCTCAACAAAGGTGAAAGTACACTTTCATAACCACATCTCTGTAGATCAGGTACTTTGCATAGCAGAGCTAGCTGAATAACATGCAGACTGGACCTATATTTACTAGGTACATTGGCAAGCAACCAGTATACTGCAAAAAGTTTGTGGATCTTTCTAGATGTGCCTAAAGGATTCGCTAGTTCAATGTCATCCACATACAAAATCAGGGAAACTTTAAGCTCTCCACCTTCTGACAATAGTGGGTTTTCTTTGAAATATGTTCCATCTTCATGTGACGTGTACATTCCAGGGGGTGATGGTTTGTTTTCTTGAATCTTGTCAAGAATGTCAGTATTCTTAAACATTGTTTGAATCATCTGTAGTATTGATGTATACACTGCTGTGTGTCCACTGGAATCTATAGTGTACTGTACTGGCATTACCAGAGGGTAGTTGGCCCTTACAAATGTTTTCCTGCGCTTAGCAGTGGACAGCTCTGCACCATCTGATGTGGCACTGACAAAAACATTAGTTTTCATCAAAACTTCCACTAATTCATGAAGAACGGAGTCACTAATTTCCTGATCATGTTCCTGAAAAACCCTGATGACAGAGTCTCTCACTAGAGGTTTAGACAATGAGAATATCTGTGCCAAATTGTCAACTATGTCCTGTATAGCTGACTCTGATACATGAAGAACACTGTGCATTTTCAAAAACAAAGAAGCCACGTTGTTTCTCAACTGAGTTTGCAATGTGCCTGTCTCATCTCCAGACTCCAGAGGATTACACGTAGGAGTACCCACCTCAGGGGTACTTTGAATAAGATCATCCTCATCAGATTCAGCTTCAGTCTGCATTGACTGGCTATCAGTTTCTGTGTCAACAACCTCATTCTTAAAATCTGAGACATCACAGTTTGGATGAGTCCTACTTTTGTGGGCATTGAATGAGGAATACACATTAGTACGGTAGTGACAATTTTTGAATGGACAATCCACCGTCTCGTGTTTTTTTAAATGTGATCTTAAATGACTAAGAAGATTTTTATCATTGAATGGCTGCTTGAATCCACACTTGGGACAGATAAATGTCACACGTCCCGCCTGTCTTGGTCCAACTGTCTGTGTATGTATCCGTGTTAAATGAATTTTCAATGCATTTATTGATTGAAATGTGCAGATGCAGTCATCATACACACATGGCAATGGACAAATTGAGGACAAATTGCTATGATGCAAACGGTAGTGTTGAAGCAACTGTGCCCTTTGGTCAAAGGCAGCAGCACAAAGCTTGCACTTCCAAACCATTGGAAAACTGAGTACTTGACGTATACACTGCTGTGTGTCCACTGTGTAAGCTGGCAATGAGTGTCTAAAACATCTACATACCAGCTTGCAGACTTCATGTAACACCCAGCTTCTTCTGCTTCAGGCTAAAAGAGAGAAGATTTACATGAGTTTTACAGACCTCACTCGACTCTTTAAATACTAAACAAAATTACAAAAACACCATTACTATTTCATTATTAGGATGTGAAGGGAAAAAGACTCGAAAAAGCTTTTGACTAACGGTGTTTCCAGTAAGCCCTAAAAGACTTTGTGTAGGTCAGGTCAGTAAGGCTACCACGTTTAGCAACCAGACCAAAGATATTCTATTTATTAGTTTAGCGGCGGCTAAATGATAACATGATAAGCTGTAATGTTTTTGGCATAAACTTAACATTAACTTCTCACTTAATGTTTGCCTCGAAGTTAACAGCATGCCCAGACATAAACAAAGAGCAAAAGTTCTGCAGCGGGCCAGTTTTCCTTGTGAAATGACCAAAAAAAAAAAATGGTACTAGCATTATACAAGCAATACACTAGCTCAACACATTAGATTCAAATGGGTAAAATAATTGTTTTTATGCAAAAAATACAACAAATAATAAACACGGAGGTAAAACGACAAAGAACGGCAACTTACCAAAGAGGAGCGAAAGAGAAAGTAAAAATTTTATCAGACGGTTGAAAAACAGCTGCAATCCACAACGGAATTAATTCCAGAAGTCGTTCCTGGTAGCAGTCCGGAAGTGAAGTTCCCACAAGAAAGATGACTTTTTGTAAAAATATCAATTATTCTCTCGCTGCAAAGCTGCTGCTACAATTCCGAGTCGGTGCACCGTGCAAGCGGGAACTTTTCCGCTCGCTGTAAGTGACGTCACAGACGACAAGTCAAACAATTTGAGTTCATTGACAAACCTGAATTCAAACCTGAATTAAAGTTTTTGAATATTGTGCACTTAAAATTGAAAATCCGTTAAGATAACTCAAAAAATTTGCAGTGAATTAACTTTTTTAAATTTCTGAGTTAACACAACTTAATTATTTTAACACACTTGTACTGTTCGGTCTTACAGTGTATGTGATTGCTGCTGCTTGTGCTTTTTTGTTTGTTTGTTTGCGTGTTTGTTCTCTGCTTGTCTGCTTACAGGTGCTCCTGGTGGCTCTAAGGCTGGATTCCCCACAAAAGCCGTGGATTGTCTTCAGTTTTGTTTTTACAGGTGTAGAAGCCACTTGTCTGATTTTTCATTGTTTTTTATGTTTGTCTCTTCCTATTTCTGTTCCTTTTTTTCTTCTTCTTCGCTCTCCCTCTTTCTCTGTCCCCCGGTCCGGTTCGGCACTATCACATGTTAAGTATTGTAACAAAAATTAATAAATAAACAAGGAGTTGATGGGCATCAATGGGAGCTTTACATTCATAAAGCTTCCCTTGGCATAGCAAATGTTTTTGGCATAAACGGTATTCAGATTACAATTGCGATAATGCTGGACAGGAAAAGGGGTTAAAAAAAAAATAAGATTATCATTTCTGGACAGATTAATCAACGAGGCACAGTCCAACAACAGGGAAATCCAGAGTGCTTGAAGGAAAATGTATTCAAACCAAACCAACAATAAAAAAGAAAAAAAAACGACTAAACGTGACAGTTCAATCTAAATAAATGATATACAGTACAAAGAAAGAGTGGTTTGTTTGTTACACATACTGTAGATACTTCCTTTTTGAAGTCAAGTATTCAGATTTATCACCTCTAAAAGTAACCGTAGTTTAATCATATAACTGTAACGTAGTTTAGATGTGAATATAATTTACCTACAGAACTCTAATACATGTAACTAGTCCCCCCCCCTTTATAAAAACATCCATCCACATAAACAACTGAAGGTTCTGAGGATAGCTGACCTCAGAAATCCACTCATAAAACCTGCTCCATGTGTTCTGAGCAGCATGTTGAGATGCTTTCGGACCCGAAGACCTTTTTCATAGTTCTTTTAGTTGTCAGAGGAAATTATTACAGGAACTCCCTCCTCTTTTTGTGTCCAAGGCACAGAAACTTATGGAGCCCCTAAGGAATATGGAGGGATTTTTTTATTTTGCGAGATCTCGCAAAAGTATTGCGAAATCTCGCAAAAGTTTTTTTCCCACGTTAGTGAACCAGAAGTAAAACAGACACAGCAATTTCAGATGTCTCTCACTTATGTCAAAGCCAATGTCTACATGCAAGAACAGATTTTATGTCTTTATTTGTTAGGCCAATACTAAAATAGAAATCAATAAACTTCTCCCACGGATGATGGGTAGGCTCCTCCATCGCTGTGTCTGTTTTACTTCTGGTTCACTGACGTGGGAAAAAAAAAATCCCTCCATGTCGCTTTAGGGGCTCCGTAGAACTGAGAGAATTAATAAAGGAAAATATTGTAGTTTGTAGAGTTTATTTTAAGCCCCACCCTGAGAGAAGTTACTCTGGAGCAGGGGAACCATGTGATGATGATTGGTCCAGATGATATAACAAAACCACAGAATGGACTGACAGTAGCCTGTGACAGTCAGAGCTCCTGTCTGTCCTTTTGAGAAGTTCCTCAGAGAGCATCCAGAACTTTTTGGGTAAAAAGTGTCTTTTTGTTTTTGTTTTTGTGCTGAAAAGTTCATAAAGGAGAAAACAAGCAGGATTACAGGCCTGCAGGAGAATCCGGAGCTGAAACCAGACTCGTTTGAAGCTGGTGATGTACAGATATCTGCAGGTTAAACACCCAGCAGACATGTCTGGGTCGCTCTTTGACTCGGGTTTGTAGGTTTGCTGATTAAAACCTCTCCACGCTGGAGGGCTTCCGGTGTGGCGGCCCCCTCAGACGATTACATCTCCCTTCACTGAATGAATGACACATTACATGTGCTCAGATGTGGCGTGAGTGGCGGGCTGGTCTTAAAGAAGACCCCTCCCTGGGGGTCACAGTGCACCTCAGATGCCGCCATCCCCCCCCCCCCCCCCCCCCCCCCCCCAGCCTACCGAACACCTCCCGATCTGAGAGCGATATATTCATCACATGGTCCCCGAACACTTGATTAAAGATCAGGCGTCCGTGACCGTCACCGTGACATCTCCCTCCCCGCCTTGGCGCGAGGTGTGGGCGCGCCCCCAGTCCCACGCCGCGGTGGTCATGTGACGCAGGTTATTAATGGCCGCGGTCTCTCCTCCACTTGACATGTTGCTCCAGCTGTCAGTCTGCCGCTGCGGCCGTATGAGTCTCCGGCTGGGAGAGTGCCAGTGGCGGGCTGACCCATCCGTCACTGTCAGCGGCTGGCCAGTGATGAATGGTTCGGGGATGCACGGCGACGATGGAGGGGAGAGGTGTGAGCAGGGCGTGTGCTGAGTGTATGTTGACGGCGTGTGTTTTGGAGAGGAGGACTAATGAAGAATTGAGCAGGAATCTGGACTGAGGACATGAGGAGCTTCAGGGGTTAACGTGCGCGCTCCAGTCGCTCACATTCAGATGTTCACATCAAGGAGGGAGTGTTGTCCTCTGTGGCTGCTACAAATTACATTAATACACCTCTAATTTGTCCAAATACAAATGACAGGAATGTGATGCACCTGAGTGCTTCAGAGGAAAACTGGTTAGGATGAAGGGTGGACTAAACTTAAGACTTGGACTGCAGAGATCAAGAGAAGGAAGGTTTCAGGCAACAAGGGCATTAGTCAATATGAGAAATAGATACTTTCAGTTCATCCATCAGTTCCGAATGAATCCGAAATTAATGTGTAACTAAAAGTTCTCTGACTTACCTTTGAAACCTGCTAAGTTCACCTTCTTGCAGCTCTTTTTCCCCATAATTTAGACACGTTTCATGGTTGCATACTCAGTGATGTCAGGCTGACGTCACTGGTTTATTTGCTGCGACTGCATCACACATTTCAGTCAACTGCAGTGCGTCTTCTTCTTTGTTAGCTTGAAACACTTTCCCACTGCTTCACTGAGTTGACCACTTTATACTTTGAGGATGGCCTGACTGGGCAGTGGTCCTTCTCGGCCTTGAGGTCCCACTGACTGGGTTCAGGAACTTCCTGGAACTCTGCTCTCTTGTTATGTGCAAACTGGGATCAGCTTCATCCCTGCCCTCCATGTTTCATGTCAGGCCGTTTGGATGGCAGAGTGCTGCGTGCTGTGTAGACCGAGCAGTCCCCTGCTTCCGAGCAGGAAACACCGTAACAGGTGCGGCAGGTGGCAGCACGCAGTGATATGAAGGGAGAGAAAAAAGAGCAAAGCGATTGTGAGGTCTGACTTTTCCTGGAGAACGATTTTGGGATGCAAATGTATTACTCTTTTGAACGCATATTATTTTGAGAAGCAAAACGCTTTATTTTTGTGGCCCCAGCCAACTAGCCGGACTACCAATTCGTCAACACCAAAACGAGGCCGGAACTCGGCTCACAGGACGCAGCAGGGGGTAAGTCAAATTTAATAAATGATATTGCTAATATGAGATATCATACAGCTTCATGTCAAAAGAGGCGAACTATCAATTTAAAATCACACTCCAGCAGTTTCTGATCACCAAATAAATCTGTTTTCCAGAAAGTTCCAAATATTTTGTCGTGAGTGAAGTTCTGTAAAATTTACTAATGAGATTGGCTCACATCTCCAACCCTCAGCACTTCCTCAAAGTCTCAACTCTCAACTCTTTAAAACCGACTCTTCTACACTCATGTTGTAAAGAACAAACAGCACTGAAATCATGATCAGGACTGCTAACTCTTCCTCACTGAGCACTAAAATAATGAGTGTTTTTTTACATTAGATTCTATGGAAGAACGAGCATGGATTTGTAAAAATTTTTTATGCACGTTATCTCGTGATAATGACTTACTTATTATCTATAAAAAAAAAAAATCCATGGCCGTTCTCGGCTTCCATAAGATGCAGCAACCGCTTCTACTTAGTTCATTTTCAGCGACAGTACAGCTGGATGGGTCTGTCCACTCATCATTCGAGAGGCGACTGTACGAGACGTCTGCTGCCACCTCGTCGGGAAAAGCCTGCTTCTGCGTACACTCTGTTTTTGATTTATGAAAATCCTCGATTATGTATCCAATTAGTCTACGTCGCATACTATGTCCCATAATGCATTGTGCTGCAGCGCTAGTGAAACAGAAAAATGGCGGACCACAACTATATTTTCCTTATTTGCATTTCCTGCTCCAACTTTGTCCAGGAAGGAGAAGGAGAATGTGCAGCAGGTCTTTTTAAAATTAATTTGTTATTATTATTGTGGTTGTATCACAGCTGAATGACAACTTATCACTGGTTATTCTTCTTCTAAAGATGAACATTGAAAGTTCCTCTTGCAGCGTTAATGATTTAATGATTACCGCCCCATAGCACTGACACCCATCATCACTAAGTGCCTGGAACGGCTGGTCCTCACACACATTCAAGCCTACCTCCGCCCCTCCTTTGACCCCTACCAGTTTGCCTACAGGGCAAACCGATCCACTGAGGATGCCATAGCTATCGCTCTTCACACCGCGCTGAACCACCTGGAACACAGAGAGAGCTACGTCAGGATGCTCTTCATAGACTTCAGCTCAGCTTTTAATACCATCATCCCTGACATCCTGGATAGCAAGCTGTCTGACCTCGGACTTCCCCCACTCACCCGCAGCTGGATAAAGGCCTTCCTCACGAACCGGGCCCAAATAGTTCAACTTGGTCCCTTCCTCTCCTCCACCCGAACACTCAGTACGGGCTCCCCACAGGGGTGTGTGCTGAGCCCCCTCCTCTACAACCTCTACACCTCCGACTGCAGACCGGCCCACAGCAGCAACACAATCGTGAAGTTTGCTGATGACACGACTGTAGTGGGGCTGATCTCAGGAGGAGATGAGTCAGCCTACAGAGAGGAGATTGTGCAGCTGTCTAGCTGGTGTGCAGCAAACAACCTGGCTCTGAACACCACAAAGACTAAGGAGATCATCCTGGACTTCAGGAAACACAGAGCAGATCTGCCTCCCCTCACCATCAAGGGCAACGCAGTGGAGAGAGTGCGCACCTTCACCTTTCTGGGCACCACCATCTCTGCTGACCTGTCCTGGTCCGCCAACACCAAGGCTGTCGTCAAGAAGGCTCAACAGCGTCTGCACTTTCTGAGAGTGCTCAGGAAGAACAACATCAACCAGAAGCTGCTGCTAACCTTCTACCTTTCCTCTATCGAGAGCATCCTGACCTACTGCACCTCTGTGTGGTTCTCCCTTTGTTCCGGGGCAGACCGGTTGAAGCTCCAGAGAGTGATAAAGACAGCGCAGAGGATCGTGGGCTGCCCCCTTCCTTCCATCAATGACATATACACATCTTGCTGCCTCAGCAGAGCGCAAAACATTATCAAAGACATCACCCATCCCGCCCACCACTTGTTTGACCTGCTTCCCTCTGGCAGATGCTACAGGTGCGCCAAAGCCAAGACAAACAGACTCAAAAACAGTTTCTTCCCAAAAGCCATCACCATCCTGAATGCACACATGCACCAGCGGCCCCAACATGCAAAACCTCATGTGCAATAACCCCACCCTCACAGAACCCCCTGTGCAATAATCTTTTGTGCAATAATGTAAGATAGTATTTTTCCATTTGTATTTCATTTTGTATTTTTGCACTTGTATCTATATTGTGGTAGATTTTTTTATTTTTTTATTTTATTTTATTTCTTTTTATATTAGGACCAGCTTTCTAATCTAATCTTAAACACAGAGATGCCATACTTCCGCCTTTCTAAACCAGAATGCTGTATCATGCCGCCTAATTACTCGCTATAAGGTCGCATGACGACCTAGTATGTGTAGTGTGTAGAAGGCGGTTCCAAAAACAGCCACAGTTTGTGGAACCAGTCT
This sequence comes from Odontesthes bonariensis, assembly GCF_027942865.1. NCBI lineage: Eukaryota > Metazoa > Chordata > Actinopteri > Atheriniformes > Atherinopsidae > Odontesthes > Odontesthes bonariensis. The sequence continues at coordinate 28,210,326 of NC_134527.1, forward strand.
GGAAATACAGACAGTCTGTGGCTGGCGGAGTCTCTCGTGGCTTTATCCCTGGCAGCATGAGTTGTGAATGTGGGAGGAAAAGAAATGGAAAACATTAGAAAGATGCTAGCTAGATGCTGGCCTACAAAGTGCTTAATGGAACGGCTTCCATCTACTTGTTTCCAAAGTCTCTTTCAACAATGAAACAAGCCTTTTACAGATGTACACGTCTGGATGCAAAGTCATCAATGAGGTCATCGTATGACAGCTGCTGTGCCACTTCTGAGTTGATGCTTATGATAGCCAGGCCACATTGATAGGCAATAAACCTGAGCCAACACATGACAACAAACTGGTCAATTAACCACTCCTTTTTCAACAGAGGTGAATGTATATACAGTTAACAAGACATTCAATAAATGAAAAAGTCCATTCTAGACAGAATTATCCTCTCTTCTGTCACATGATTAGCAGGCTAGCAGCTGGGGTGTTTATGCCACAGAGTTTTTCTTTTTTATTTCGAGAACATACCCACCTTCAAGTGAAGCACGAGCCTCGTTTTGTTTAGACCTTTTCTGACTTGGTGCTCTACGCGCATCCTTTGCGCATTTGTGAAGAATGCGTTCCCTTGCGCAAAATGGGGCCCCCCATGGATCGTTGGGCCCTACGCACAGCGCATGTTTCTGCGTGTTCTGCCCTCTACTGCACTTTCTCTCTCTGTACTTCCCTCTATGCCTGCACTCTATTTCTACACTGTCACCTATGACAGAACCTGACTAGTGGTTTTCCTGCTATGTAGCTTATTGTTAACTTTGATGTTAGCTGTAATGTTATATCCTCATATGTAAGTCACTTTGGATAAAAGCGTCTGCCAAATGCATAAACATAATCAAAAAACATATACTTACCGACATGCCTGCTCACACTTGGGATAAATGGCTGGGATATTGTCAGTCTTCGTAATAAGTTTAGTGACAAATTCAGCTATTTTTGGGGTCAAATTCAAGAGAGGAGTCACTGCCTGTGTGGAAGCTGTTCCCAAGAGAACACCACTCTGCCTTCTTTTGACCCGGTCAGCCAGAACATAGGCTGGTGGAGTGCTGTCTGCCCTGTATCTTGAGCGAAAACCCATGAAAAGAAATTAAATTCTCGAACATGCCTGCTCATACTCGCTGTGTATCTCAGATAGATGGTTGGAACTGCATCAGTTTTTATTAGTTTAGTTGGAACACCAGTTGTTTATGAGTCAAACTTGTGAAACTGTTTTCTGAATAAATGAAAACAGTAGAAAACTGTCTTCTTTGGTATTGTTGATGGGAAACTGCAATGTCTCCAAATGAACTGAAACCCCCTCAGCTGTAGTTTAACATCTTAGGGTACAACATTAAAACACATCTGATTTTATAAACCGTAAAAAGAAGCATGTCATGTCTGCCATTTTAACATCGAATATTCTGAGGCTGAGGATGGTGTTCTGCAGATTCAAAGCAGATCACATCATCAGTCAGTGTGTTGATGGATGGTCTTGCTTGTGATATACACATAAACAAACACCATGTGAAGATGTGGGAGACGTTAAAACTCTAAAACCTCAGAACAACAACACATGACGTATTACTCTGTGTTATTATTTATTGAACAGAAATTGAGACAAAACACAGAAGCAGTGTGTGAAAAACTAAGTGAACCCCCTGATCCAACAGCTTGTAGAAGCACTTTTAGCAGCAGTAAGTTGAAGTAATGGTTTCCTGTGACGTTATCAGTCTCTCACATGGTTATGCAGGAATCTTGGCCCACTCTTCTTTCCAGCGCTGCTTCAGCTCATTGAGGTTTGCACTTTTGGTTTCTGCACAGCTCTCTGAAGGTCCCAGCACAGCATCTCAGTCAGGCTGAGGTCTGGACTTTGACTGGACCATTGCAACACCTTGATTCTTTTCTTTTTCACACATTCTGCTGTAGATCTGCTGCTGTGTTTGGGATCATTGTCCTGTTGATGAGCCAGTTTCAGCCCAGCTTTAGCTGTCGGACAGACGGCCTCACATTCGACTCTAGAATACTTTGGTATCCAGAGGAGTTCCTGGTGGACTCAATGACTGCAAGGTGCCCAGGTCTTGAAGGAGGGTGCACTTTCTTTTTACACACGTCTGTACATTGTGTGAATATGAGCAACCGGATCAAACATTAAAGCAGAATTCAGACAGTAAATGTGCTGCTCTTCATAGCTCTGTGTGCTGAGTGTGCAGTATGTAACATGTGAGAGCGATCCATCGTCATGTGTGTCAGCTGCTGTCTGAATATTCTCACCTGCTGTCTAAAATCCACACAGCTCACCTGTTGGCAGCCTCCTGAATGTAGCAGCAGATTCTCTGTCATATATCACCTGTCAGCTTCCTTCCACTCCTCCTCCACCCTCTTCCTCCATCTCCTTCACTCACACAAACACAGTGGAGCCACTGCTAATGTAATTGTATCACTAATTATGCATTTAATTCAGTTATAAGGAGCTAACAGCTCCCTCAGTGGCAGCTCTCGCTGCTAAAAGGCAATTCATCCCTGAGATTGAGAAATCTAATTAAGAGGAAATGCTTAGCAGAGAAATCCTTTCTGAGGATAATCCTGTTTGCTGGCATTAACATCCCAGCTGCGGCTGCTGTTTGCTCATTGAGTGTGCGTGTGTGTATGTGTGTGCGTGGATGATTTCCCGTTGATTGTAACCAATTTTAAAATATTAAATGTCTCATAATGTCCATGATCTCATCTTATGAAAAAACAGAAGGAACATTCCACTTGCAGGTCAGAGCCTGCTGATTATTGTGAGAAGACCATCAGTTTAGGTGGAGGTGAAGGGTTGGTGTCGGGGTTAAAGGATGATGTTTGCTCATTGCAGATATTTTGGAACGGGAATATTTGTCAGCCTGTATATGGCCAGCAGAAAAAGAGGAGACAAACTTGGAAAAAAAACATCTGGTTTTGATTTATTTCTTAACTCAGATTTTATTGTTATTGGGACTGTCGTCCTCACAAAGATAGATTTACAGCTGTGTGTTTGCACTGATCCATGTATTTATGCCTGTGTGTGTGCATGGGTGTAGAGATGTGTTTTGAGACAACTGCTTCTGTTTAAGGTCAAATGCTTTTTCAAGAATGTTGACTCAAGTCCTAAAAGGGTTAATCCTGCTAATGGAAGACCTGAACAATTAATACAATGTAAATGTGATCAATACTGTTTGATATTAATTAGATTCTTCACTTTAAACTCCAGCTCTGAATATTGGCTCCACATTTAACCCATGAGGACAGATGCAGCCTCTGTGTTCTTGTATCTTTGATCCTGATATAACATGAGAATATTTTATGTGATGTCATTGTTTTCAAGACAATTAATTGTCAATATATCATTAAAAAAATTCCCAAACAAAAGCCTAAAGGTGAATCTCTCAAATCTAAGTGATGTCATGACAAAACTCCAACATAAACTTTTTGAAAAAGCTGCACAACGACAGAATCCTAACATTCACTCACAAATACATATTCATTTGACTTGCATCATGATTGACTTCCTATTAAAATCTGCGTCACAGCTGAAAAATAAAGTTTTTACACAACAATCCAATCACACAACAATCTGATTCTGATTGGTTCTGGGCACCTCTTGAGCTTCTGGTTGATGTTGTTTGGGCACATGTTAGGCTGCGTTCACACTGCAGGCAAAAGTGGCCCAAATTCGACTTTTTTGCTCATATCTGATTTTTTTGTGACAGTCTGAACAGCACAAATCTGATTTTTTCAAGTCAGACCCAGGACACATTCAGATGTGGTCCAAAATCGGATGCATATCTGATGTTTTTTCAGTCTGATTAGTCATGTCACATTTCATATGACTTTTACATCATTGAAGTGAGACGGACGTCAAAATTCTGCGCCGGAGGAGGCGGGACGCGACGAGATCAAATGTAAAATGATCAAAAAAGCATGGCAGACACCCTTGAGGTGAGGTTTTGGACTTAATCAAAAACTTCATAGTTTTCTTGGCTCTGATTGCACAACAACATTGTACAACAGCTTCAGAATCAATACACACACGCTGACATGTTTTTTTTAATTTTCTTTTTATTTAAACATGTCACATAGACAGAACAATGACATACTTAAAAGTAAACAGTTTGTGATTTTTTTAACTTCACATATTCACACCTCCACATATAGTAAAAATTGAAAGAAAATAAATTATTGTAGTGTGGGCTATCTCTTATAGAAAAATACATATTGAAAGATCTTATTAGCACAAGATAAAAAAAGGGGATAATAAATAATAACAAACAAGGAGAAAAGAAAAGGTAAGTCCATTCTAAACAGTTACAAGGGGTTAGGACAGGTTAAGATTTGCTATGAGTGTGTATAATTTATCTGCATGGGGAATATTTATATGTTTCAGACATTTTTGTAACAAGGATATATAATTTTTTAATGCAAGGCAGCAGTGCCTGGGAGCTGCTGCACATGCTCAGTGTTGATGCATTAAGACACCGGACTGTGAGAGAAAATCTTCCAGAGATTCTGCTGCCTCTAACTTCCTCTGTGGGAGATCATGATACATGTAAGTCCAGCTGAATTCACTGAACAGATGTTGACTTTAAGTTACTGTAATGGTGATTTTATCAGGTGAGGCTGTGGTTATAAAATCAGGATTTTTTTATTAGAGCAGAGCGACAGTGTGGAAATGCTTTAAGTGAGTTCACGCATAGTCTTAAAGGCCTGCTTTTCAGTCCCAGTTTCTGACAAAAAAAAAGAAAAATATGTGAATGAGAGCAGCTTTATTGGGAATTCAGCTGGATTAATATACATAATGTGAGCACTGAAACCCTGGGACTTACTTTCATGTGAAGCTGAAATCAAAGCTTGAAAGCCCTGTTTATGAAACAGTCATAATAATCCAAACATTAAAGCTTAAATATAAATTCATGGTAACCAGTTGAAATGAATGTGGTTCTATTCACGCTCCAGTTTGGGTCGGCTGTGCTGAACATTTCCATTCACATACATTTAATCAGTCTACAGTGCACCTGATAATTCTCCTGCAGAGTTATTCCCCAAACAACATCTGTATTGTTCTCCTACTCCATCAACTTTCTCTGGTCTGTTTTTTTTATTTCATTTCAGTTTTTTGTCATTGTTTTTCTGAGTGGGACATCTATTCAATGGGAATAGTGGATGCAGTAACCACGAATGTGGCCTCGCACTACTAATGCTGTCTCTATTTATCTGTGTTTGTATTGTAAACTGTTGCCAAAACCTTTGAAATATAAAATCTCCTTAAACTTGAACTTTATCAGAACTGGATTCTGATAAAACACTTTGCCATTACATTTAAAAGCCAAATGTTAAGTGGAATTAGAAGATCTTTTGACAAGTGGAAAAAATGTCACCAGGTAGATGATTTGGAGGACCCAACTGTGGGAACAGCAAGCCAGAGGCAATAGGTGTACAACTAATAATTTTATTTGGAAGAAAACAAAAGACGCAGCTGAGCCATAAAACCAAGAACTTCACGAGAACAAAAGACTCAATAATGAAACAACCTGACAGGGAGTGAAAACCAGAGTAGAGAAGAAGTAAGAGCATCAAAGGATCTGGCAAAAACTGTGAAACTCCAAGGAGACTATATACTGTATAACTGGACAGGAGGGAAACTGAGGAAGCTATGGGTGAAAATGTGAAACAAGAATAAAACTGAACTGAGGCGAGACAGGATTAACTGATCAGAGTCAAAACATGAGGGTAACCAAAGGATACTGAAGAAAGCTGACAAGAAATCAATAACCAAGAACAGGACCAGAGAGCCACCAAAGAGAAACTATGAATAAACAGACCAATCAAGGCTACAGCAAAAGCCCTAAGAAAAACACATGATGTGCAGCAGCTTTCAGAGCTTCCCATCAGTAGCAGTTCTACCTGCTCTCTGCAGGGATCACACAGCAACAGTAAACCTATATGTTTAGTATGTTTGGTTGTCCAACTTTTTCTTCCAAACCACTTTAAAAAAAAAAAAAAAAGTAACCTACAGAAAGTGGTGATCGAGGGTCTGAATAGTCAGAAAATTCAAAAGAAGATTTTTGTAGAAAAATGTTTATCCCAAATATTAATGATAAAAAAAAGCTCCTCATAGTCTGTAAGGTGGCATCCTCTTTGACTCAATGTGTCTGAAAACCCAAAGAGATTCAGTTCAGAACCACATGCTGATGGATAAAAAGCATTCCATTTTTACTCTGAAAACGTCTCAAACCATGATTCGATTATAAAAATAGTTGCAGATTAATTTTCTGTGACTAATGCTCGCAGCTCTAATTGATGTATGTGTGTGTGTGTGTGTGATTGTCAGCGTGTTGTGGAGGCTGACCCCCCTCCACCCCTCCTCCAGCTGAGTTTCTGGGACCCTCTGCTCCATCCTCTCCATCTCTGTCACAGCAGAACACAGAGCAGCCTTTGCTTCTTTTAATTTACTGTGTGAATGATTACATACCTCATTGGCTGGCCATTGTCTGGCTGATGGATTTAATTAAGTTGGGATTAATCACAGCAGGTGATATTTAATGTTTGGGATGAGGGAGCAGGGGAGTGGCCGCTGATGGAGGAATCACACGTTTGCAGGATGTTCTTAGATTAATGCACCTTCCTGACAGCGGTTGAAAAATAAATTTAGCTCGCTTTGCCTCCTGGCCTCTGGTTTGCTCTCTTCATTTTTTCCACATCACGGTCCGCTGGTTGTCCCTCCCTCTCTGACTTCTCCGTATGCCAGTGATGAGTTATTTCCGATGTTACCGCTGTAAAATGTTCCCTCTCAGACTCGTCTGCAGCGGTGGGGATGAGCTCTGTTCATGTAAACGTCCATAAATCAGTTAAAAGGCTTCAGAGAACATCAGATCTGTCCAATCATCATCATGCGTGCTTCCTTCAGCATCAGCTGTAACTGCTTTCCATTTCTAAGGATACGCTGCAAACATGATGCAGCCAATAAAAGATCACTTTTAATTCATTTCATAAATTTAGCATGTATCATAAGTCTTTAATGCAGACTGTGACTGACACAAGACACATGATCAGCCACGAATCTGATCTGAAATCTGAGAATGTGCACATTTTTAACTGTTTCCCAGAAAACTTATGATATTTATCTGAACATTAAACATAGTTACTTTAACAGCAGCAGGAGTTACTTGCAGATAATTGAGCTGCATTTAAAGTCACCAGTGTGGTCAGATATGAACAAATACACAGAAAAAACAGGGCTCAGAGAGAACATTTTCTTTTTTTTTTTATTTAAATCCACACAAAAAAAACCTGGGTTCTTTCTTCATACATGCACCAACTCTCCACCAACTTCTGCACCTTTTCATGTGATTCAGCAAACAAACTTATGTGCTTATGATAACACACACACCCACCTCTACTCTCCCAAACACCCCAAGTTTGATTTGTCATGGAAAATGTGAATAATAGAAACGAACACAAGAGGTGATGTCATGCTGTCACCAGTTCTGTGCGTTTTGTTTTGTTTGTTGGAAAATAAGCTGTCAGACCTGATGGAGACTGAAGTGATGGTGATGAGAATGGAGACAGAAAAGAAGCCATGCAAAGAGAATGTAGAGAAAAGAGAAAACAATTTACAATCATGTGAGGAAAAAATAACCCCCACTTTAATTTCTAAGGTTTTTACTCAACAAAACATCATAGAAAATATCAGGAACAGCCTCAGATGAACAACAACACGTGTTACACTGTAATTATTTACTGAACAGAGGCTGAGGCAGAATTCAGAGGCAGTGTGATGAGCTGCTGAAGGATCCCTGATGAGTGTGCACAGCACGTGCTTCCACAGCCTACCGAGCACAGCAGATCTTATCGGGTCTTGATCTCAATGATCGGTCTTTAGGGCCTGGAGGGGCCCTGGTGACTCCAGCATTCAGCTTTAACAGTAGCAGTGAGGGGGGCTCTGTGCCACATGTGCTCCTCTTTAGAGAAGTCATCAGTGGCGTGCGCGCTTTTGATTGTTATCTGCAGAAAAAGCTTTGAATATGATTATCTGACCCGGGCCCTGCTATCATTAACATTGTAATAGGGCATCTGTCAGTGTTGTGACCTGCTGCTGGGGGCCCACAGGAGGCCCCACGTCCCTCTCTCTGAGCCCCGATCACTTCATTAATTAACCTGAGCCTCACAACACTCCCAGCTTTACCTACAGAACTCATTACCTCCTCGTTCAGAGCCGCGGCTCCGTCACCTGCCGGCTGCTGTGTGTTTCCACAGGAACATCCTGGAGCAGGACTTTACAGCCCCCCTAACCACCGGGGGGGTGACCTTCTTTACATCACACTCTCAGCCAAATTAGTCTGCCATGTAAATCAGAGTGCCGCAGCTCCTGCAACAACAAAAACACCTGTCAGGGGACGCATTCATTATCGCTTGTTTAATTGAAAGAGGTGTGTCATAAAAACAGCTTATGATCAGCATCATGAATATGTTCGGGGGGGGCTTTCCCCCGCCTCACAGTGCAGAGAGTCTGAGAGTCGAGGCCTTCTGTTGACACAAGAGCCTCCCCACAAATGAGATATTGTGTGTCAGTTGATTATATGCCCATATAAATAATGGCTGAATGAGAAATGATCATTAAATCATTGGTGGCTCTTTGTTGGTGTCCAAATGAGCTGTTTTTCTGGGGCCATCTGTTGGTGCGGTCGCCTGTAAGACTCACACAGACACAACGCTATTCTGATTGCCACCGTTTGGCGAAACCCCAGCTCCCCGTGTCCTCAGCGTGGAGTTCACAGGTGAGTCTGTGCTCCTCCCCCCACAGCTGACAAACAGGTCGCCATTAAATCTGGAGCCGATCTCCGAGTTCCCCAGAGGAAACCTGACCTCTGGTCCGGCACCACCATCAGACAAACCGCCTTTTGACCAGTTCAGCCATTAACAAACATGGACAGATTAACCTGGGAGGAGGCTGCAGGGTCTCTGTTAACCCTCATCCTCACCCTGAAATATCACCTGGTCAGCCAGCCTTTAGAAGTCTGTTCTGAGATTGTGACACCACAGAAAAATCCACTGACCACCAAACCAAACTTGAATAATAAAAAAAACTTTTCCACGTGTATGAAATTACAAAAAATGAGCAGTTCTCTTCCTACAGGCTGCAAGCAGCCATAGTGGCTGTAGCTCAGGAGGAAGAGCAGCCATCTACCAATTGGAAGGTCGTGGTTCAACTCCAGCTTCCCTAGGTGTGACACTGAACCCCGCATTGCCTACTAATGCATCCATCAGTGTGTGAATGTAGAAGGAAACACTGTGTATCTGTATAGACTAAGACATGCTGTATGAGTGAATGTGACATGTGGTGTTAAAAGCACTTTGAGTGGTCAGCTAGACTAGAAAAGCACGATGCAAGTACAGTCCATTGATGTGTACAAATGTGAAATCACAAAAAAGAACGTCATTTATTTCATTTTAACTTAAATTACCGAAAATATCCCAGTTAAAATATGAGGCAGCTTACGCTCAGCGGCAGATTTCTGTGTGACAGGAAGATGGAAGCAGGAAGGTTTATCCCGTAACATCCGACAACCAGGTGCAGATGTGCTTCTGTACAAACTCTGGTTCTGTGAGTAGATGTTTGGCCTCTAAGACCAGAAATGTACTTGCTTTTTAACTGCACTGTAGGCAGCTGGCTCTGTTGTCTGCGTAATCATCCTCGTACTTGCGTGAGTACTGGATCCCTGAGTGGGGCATGTCTTTTTAATCCTGCTCCCTTTGGATTTCTGACCATTAACACATGCTCCCATGGGATCCCATGGGAGCCCTCTCGGCCAACAAATGCACCACTATTTATGGCAACAAAATGGGGCAGCGATAAATTAAGGAAACACACTGTCTGTATTGACTAAATTAATTCTACTGACTACTTAGCATCGTACTAGCATGAAGCCACAATTAGGAAGCAATATATGTTTCATTAGCTTTCTGAATCATATGCTAGTAAGAGCAACCAATAAACAAAGGGTAAAGATAAGTACAGGAAAATCTGGAAGTAAAACAGCACCGAACATGATACAGAATTATTTTTATGAAGGTACATGAAGGTAGATCAATATGATAAAAAATGGTTGTAAAGTCTTAAAGAGTGTAACACATTCCAGTCCAGAAGGTGGCAGTAACGCGTCTACAAGCGGTTTCACAACCATTTAAAGTAATTAAAAAGAAGAAATCTGTTTTCAAAATCCAGTCTGGAAATCAACAATGATGTCGGAAAGTGATGTCCTCAAGAAAGAGGAAAAAATCCAGCAAAGACCTGACACAGGAGCTGAGAGATGCATCTGGACCTTCAGCTGATCCATCTGCTGTTGGCCCAAGCCTCATCAGAAATGGGCTCCATGGAAGGGTGGCTGTCAAGAAGCCATTCTTAAGGAAGGGAAACAGGGAGAAAAGGCTGAATTGTGCCAAATGACACAAGAAGTGGGCTGAAAATCAGTGGCAACAGGTCAATGACAGAAAGCTTGTTTAAAAGGGTTCAGGCTGTGTTGGAGAATAAAGGTGCTCAGACCAAATGTTGACTTTCAGGTTCCTTGAATCTCAGTGTTTTACGAGAGATGTTTTGCTCAAAATGATTAACGTGAAGCTGAAAACCAAGAGATCATCAAAAGGAGGAAATTCATTCTCCAGAAATCTGGTTCATGAATCCAAACACTCTGATCTGTAACATCACACCTTCATCCGGTCAACATTTTAATGTGTTGAGCACAACACAACCCTCCCCTCCCAGACTTTATCTGACACACCTGATGAGTAAAATGCAGCCAATTAGATCTGCTTATAAAAACTCCAGATTATGTTAAATAAAAATTGTTAACACATCTGAATATTCAAGATGGCAAAAATTGAACATTTCAAACACTGTGAGGATGGAATTGATGGCAGAGCTCCAGTAAATTAAACAGGTGTTCCTAATAAAGTGGTCATGTGACCTCACAGCAGCGTTCCTTTTAAAAAAGAGATATCAGTCTTGTGTGTCCTCTGTATCAGCAGTTACTGAGTTTTAATCTGGTGTTTGAGGACGAACAGAGGGCGATTGTTCCCAGCACACGGTCTTACAGGAGCGCAGGGATTCTGGGTGACAGGCTGAAAGAAGAAAGCGCCACTCAGGTGTCGGCGTGTATCAGGGTATTAGCTGTGAAATGAGAATGCTGTCGAGATAAAGGTCAGGAGGGAAAAAAGTTACCTTCAGTGCACAGAGAGGCAGCAGCTCTTGTCACGGATTAATCTGGGAATCATTATCATGCATCTGTATGTGAATAACTCTGAGGTGCTGATACATCTCTGGATTAATTCAGCACCGAGGGCATCTGCTGCTTTTCCACATGAGAGAGGTTGCAGGAAACACGGAGACGATGCACCACCGGCAGAAAAGATTAGAATATATGTGTGCATTTATATTACCTCCTTTAGTGTCGGCTAAATTATTCATGTCATCCAGATCAGTTCAGTCTGAATGTGTTTTCTGTTGCAGGTCACACATCTAACAGGCTTTTTCTCTGCATTCATTTCATTTTAATAAAGACTTCCTCTCCAGTGGCTGTTTAACCTGCCGGGCTGACATTAATATGTTGCCTTACTGTGTTTGTCATTGTTTTGCAGAAGTACAAGGTGATGTGTTGCTGAGTTGATGCAGAGATTTTAAATTATGTGGACGAAACATGATGATGTCAGGTGTCAGAGCTGGATTTACGCTGCGTGGGGAGCTGTTTATTTGTGAAAATGTACAGTCAGTACAGTCGCAGATAATCTGTTTTTATGTTGCTGTGAGTACATGAAGTGTTTTATTCAGACCTTTTTCTCAACTGGCAACATCTTCAAATGTCTTAGTTTTCTGATTAAAGGCCTAAAGGGCAAAAATATTGCTTTTACAGTGATCGAGTCAGTTTAAGGTGGTTACTGTTTGAGAGTGAGAACCACAAACAGATGTTTAAACACACAAAAAGCTGTTTTTTTTATTTCCGTTTGATTTTCTTTCCCAAACAGCCTCACCAACTTTTATTAGAAAACTTTTATCAGGGTGTGTCCAGGTGTTGGACTCCAAAAGAACCTTCAGTAACCACAGACGCATTTCCTGATTTTAAATAATAAAGTTTAAATGTTTGTTTTTTTTCTGTTTCCCCAAATTAAAGACAGAGGAATATCACCACCTTCACATCCAGTCACAGACACCTGACACCTGAGAGGAAACACTCACACACCTGTCGCTCTCCTCTCTGGGCCTCTCTCTGACCTCATTCTGCCACCTGTCATCGATGCATCTCATCATATCTGCAGAACCTGCCTGAGAATGTCTGAGTTGATAGGTGACCCTCAGATTCACAGTGATCTTTTAGTTGTGTTTACATCTGTGATACACTATGTTCCCCCAGTCTCTGTGGACAGACATTATCCCTGCAGCTGTTCAGTCTGATGAGAAAACCTGTAGCAGTCATGTTTGGGAACTGAAATGACTGACTTTTCCTGTAGTTTTCTATCAGGAAGCCTTCAGACAGCATAATGCAGACCTTTATTCATACTGAAGCCTAACCATCTGTGTTTAAAGCCTAAAGCTAACCAACTGAAGCTGTTGTTGGACATTAACAGGACAGCCTGTGGTGTAACCACCCCCCCACCTCACCGCCTCCTATCTACATATAAGTGTTTCTGAACATGTTACAGCTGTGATAACTCTGATAATGTTCTCACATTTATGACTGTTTCACATAATGTAAAATGTAGGAATTTTACAATTTGCAAAGAAAATAAATCTTTAAATAAATAACGACTTTGGGACATTTAAAATGTGTTCATTTTACTGAGCACGTCAGAAATTTGTAGGTTAAAACAAAGACGTGACGATGATGTAATTTCACAGTTTTAGAACCTGCATTATTAAAGCAGCTACACACTGGAGCTGTTACATTTCCTGCTGTGAGATCGATTTTAAAAGGAAAACCAAATAGAGTGGCTTTTTCCTTCTCAGTCATGTTTCTGGTTTATTGAAGGAATCTTCAATGGGGAGGTTTCGAGTTTAAATCAAATCAAATCAAATCAAATTTATTTGTATAGCACATTTCATGTACAAACAATTCAAAGTGCTTTACATAAAATAAAAGCATTGCAGCAGGGAGAGAGATACATAAAAGAATATAAAGAGAAACAAATAAAATCATTTAAATGAATTTAAAAACAAGCAACAGTCAAGATAAGTTCAAAGATACCCTGCAGATTTCATGCATAGACACATGAGAAAAGAAATATTTTTTATGCCTTTAATGATAGGACAGTTGGAGAGAGACAGGAAGCAGAGAGAGGGGGGAGACATGCAGCAAAGGGCTGCTCGGTGTGGGAGTCAAACTGGGGCCAGCTGCAGTGAGGACCATAGCCTCTGTACATGGGGTGGCTGCTTAACCCACTACGCCACCGACCACCCCGAAAAGAAATGTTTTTAACCTGAATTTAAAAATGTATACATTTGGTGAAAGTTTAAGTTTAGGAAAGAAGTCTGAATGTAACGACACGGATGGTTTAAGAACTTTTCCCTCTTTTGTTTTTGTGTTTATCTTCTCTTCAGTTGTTCTTTAAACTGCAGCAGCTTTGTGATATTTCATGTGTTAAGGCTTCCTTTCTTACATTTAGAGGGTTTTGGAGTCTCGGATCTGAACTCTTAACCTCTAAATTTTTGTTCCTGTGTTGAGGAAATGTTTTTCAGAATTTGACACTTTACGCAGAATCTGTTGCTGAAGTCTCAGATGTGCCGCTACGCTGTTACTGTCGCAGTTTAAAGAAACAGCACCAACATGTTTTACTGTTTGTCGTCTTTTAAACTGCATCAGTGATGAGTTTTAAAAAGATATCCTTCATCAGTGTCTTTATTCATTAGAAAATTTGACATTTTGTACTGAAACAATACGTTTTATCTCTCAGTGAAATAACAGAAAATGAAAGGATGGACTTTTTCCAATTCAAACAAGTTCTCTTTATATTTAGCGATGAATAAATACCAACATTTTACTCTGATAGATGGCTTGATCACATGATAGTTGTTTCAGGAACACAGAAAACTAATTCTATTTATTTTGTTCTGAGTCCTAAACTAGCAGAAATTTCTGGATAGAGCTGGATAGCCGCTTCATGTCTCACATCTTCCTGTTGGGGGGCAAATTTTAGCTTCAAAACCATTCATTTTTAAATGGAAACTAACATCCTGAAGGCCATCTGGAGACTATTTATGTAGGAGAAAATGAATGGAAAAGGATATTTGTGATAGAAAACAACACAGTCTGTAAATGTCCTTCAGATTTCTTTCTGCAATTGTTTAAAGTGTTCAGTCAACCTGAAGCATTTGCCCTTTCACAGAGTTTCTCTCCTCAGGCAGATAATCTTTTTCCTCCTCTCCTCCTGCTGATGTTCAGCCCGCCCAGTGATGAATCTGCAATTATTGATGTCTTCATATAAGCAGTGAACTTCTCCAATCGCCCCACATAGTAATTGTAAAGGAAGTCATATGCATAAAATTAATTATACTGCGCAATAAGGCCCATAAATCAGGTCACTATCAATTCAGCTGAAAATGTTTCAAGCTCCTGCTTCTCTGCAGAGTTCAAGGTAAAAAAGGAGAGGAATCCCCCCCTTTTTTTCTTTTTTGACCAAATAAAGAAAGTAATCTGTCAGAGAGGACAAAGACGTGTCTCACACAAAGGTTTTACTCGACCATGTGCTCGAGATCTGGAACAAGAAATGAGTTTTTATTCAATTGTGTGCATCTTAGTCTTGTAAATGATGTAATCCAGTAAGAGTCCTGTTTACTGTGCTATGAGGAGAAGATGTCAGCAGCAGGAGCACCTGCAGCTCCTCTGCCTGAACGTGATGCTAAACCATGTGGCCGACGAGGCACTTTGTTAAAACTGTAAAACTCATTAAGCACAGAATGCTTGTGAGGATCCTCAGAGAGTGGTGGGAGAACTAATTCGAAAGAACAATTACACACATTCAGTCCATTTATTTTCCATCGGATAATTATTTGATGTATTTGTTTTAATGACATTGTGTAATTCAGTTCATCTCAGGATCTCTCTGGCTGCTAGCTTCAATTACCGGCCAGTCATTTATAACTCCCCGAGGCTAAAAAGAAGGTAATTGCCCAGATGGAATGCTTAATGAGGGTTGCACAATTATTTCCCCAGTTATTGAGATTTGTATTTTGTTAGCTACTTAATTAAATAGCCCGGTTTTCAACAGGTCTTTTTTCTCTCAATCACAGGGCGCTGAGGAGCAGATTATTACACCTCCTCTGAGGCGTCGCTGTGCACGTTCCCACTTCTGTTTGTTGAATTTGGAAAAATGAACAGCTTCTCCTGGAAATGAATTACTGCTCTGAAGTCGCAGGGTGATTATAAATTCATGACTTGGGGTTGTAATTAGCACCGCAGAACATATGTTTTCTTTCATTCTTCTTTTTATTAATTTCCTCTGCAGTTCTGTGCACATGTGAAACAGACATCGGTGCACGTGTAATCTCGTGCAGTTTCCTGTACTTTTATCAGATATGCATTCATTAACATATTTAATGAGCTATTCTGGAAAGTGAAGCTTTTCCCAGAGCTGCCTCTTCTGCACTTTGAGCAGAATTCTCTGTAGATGGCGGCTGTGCATCCGTTATATTACACCCACTGTAAACACTCTCATTCAGATGCTTATTACTGCAGCTCATTGTGACGTCAACAGTCTATTATTAATTGTGAATAACGGTCCTTTAATTACAGGCCTGGTAGCTCGTATTATATTCATAACACAACAACCCAAACTTTATTCTGATCTTAAAGTGATAGTTCGGAGTAGATTCACCCTAGGGTCATTTGAACCGTGACATCCAGCCAAGTAGCCCACCTCTACAGTAGTAGATCAACCCTCATCTTACTTTGAAGCTCCCAGATCAAGGAAGTGACGTCGACGCAGCTTTAGCAGCAGAGAAGCTATTAGGCTTGTGTTGATAATAATAAATTCCTGGACTGTGTACAAACTTCAAAATGCATCGTTTTGTGAGTACAGACCATATTTGTACTACTGTAGAAGTTTGGTGTCATGGCATGTGATTTTAGTGTGGTAATTTTGGAAATACTGCCAGGTTCCATTAACCCTTGTACGAAGCTATTCGGGATAACTCAGTAACTCAGCTGATGTTCAGCCAATATCGAAAAAACTGTGGGTGGGCTACTTGGCTGGATGTCACGGTTCAAATGACCCTAGGGTGAATCTACTCCGAACTATCACTTTAAAGTTATCAGAAATACAAAATAAATTCACTACGATTCCATGTTATGAATTTGACACAACACCAGTGAGTTAATATAAATGTACGGTAGACGTAAGTTACAGTAAAAAATTAATCAACATTAATTAGTTAACACGTGTGTGTTATTAGTTATCATCTGTGGCCTTACTTTTGGAACTGTGAAGAACACTTCTTGATGAATCTGATGTCAGCGTTATTATTTTCAGGATATTTTCTTTATTATCTCTGAAGACAGGTCTGATCTTCAGATGACGTCATATTGTCAGGATCCATTTCCTTTGAAGGTTTATGTAAAGTAGATTTCAGAGCCTTTACTCTTCACCTTTTTTTTTTTAACAAAAGTAAAGTATAGTTTGTAGGCACACAAACTCCAGAGAAGTTAATGCTCCCATTATAGCCCAAAAGGATTGTTGACTTTGAACATATGAAATAGTCTAATGGAGCACAAAAGTCACAGATTTGATCATTTACAGCTCACCACTGTCTTCAGTGTGAAAGTGGTCAGTAAGTAGTGTGACATCATGATAACACAGAACTTCTGATTTAGTCACATGTTGTATCAAATTAAATGAATTGTGTTTATAGACTTCAGTTTTATTGATGAACTTTATAAAAGACTCATCTAACCTCATGGATTAAAAGCAGGCTTGTTCAGTAATAGTTCTTAAAACATCACATGCACACAGACCTGTGAGTCATGATTGGTTAAAGTCACATGTTGTGCTGCAGTAAAGCTCAGAGCTTCGGCTTCACGTCATAAGCCTCTGTTTGATGATAGATACCACCCGGGTGAGCAACTGCTCTGTGACACGAGCAGCTCATCACATCACAACGTCACGTCCAACAATAATATTAGTCTCAGTGGATAAATGCAGCCATTAAAGGCTATTGAGGCTTATCAGCTAACACAAACTGTGTGTTTTATGGCCGCCGCCGCAGCTGGTATTTTAACGAGGTGTCGCAGTGCACGGCTGTCCGGCCCGGCCCGGCCCGGCCCGATAACAGTGACACCACAGAAATGCTCACCTCAGGGTTGTGTTTGCAGACAGGAACGTGTGGCTGATTGGAGACCCGGCTTCAGTTTAATATTGGGTCATTAAGAGGAAGTGAGTCTTTTTTTTAGATTGGGCCTTATAGTCAGATTATATCCAACACTGGACCACAGTGTGTGTCCTCAGATGAAATATCTCGCTTTGTTCTCATTACACTTGTATCCTTCTTAATGTCGGGTTTCTCTCAGATGGCAGTGACATCTGGTTTATGGAGGGGGATAACAGTAAAACAGTAAAACTGTTGGATCGACCCGGCTGAGAGCTGTAACACCATCATGTGTCCTTTTGCTTTGTTTCTTTTGTTTTTCTGGACTAAAACCTTTGGGTTTGTCGGTTTTCATTTCAAATTGTTTTGTCCCTTAATCACCTCTACTTCCTGATTAATTTTTTGTTTTTTCCTTGTTCATCTCAGAAAGTTTGACCTCTTTAGTTTACACCTGTGTTTCATTGGGTGATTATCCCTACAAGTGTTAATTATCCTTAGTTTGCTGTCAGCTCATTATCATCTACACCGGAGAAATGACTGCAGTATTGTTAGCAGCTCAACACTGGGCAGTATATAAAATGGTCATTCAGACAGCAGATACAACAGAAATGCAACAAATACAGAATATACTCAGGATGTGGCTTACTATTATATTTTTATAGGCTCCAGCTCATATTGGTGTCAAAGGAAATGAAATGGCAAAGAATATGGCAAAGAAAGCAAAAGTAATAAGCCTTGATGTGTTAGTTCATGTCAGCAGATCAGAAATAAAGAGCATCATTAAGCAGACATTGAAAGAAATGTGGCAAAACCAAAGGGAGGAGGAAAGGAAAGGATGGTGGTTTAACAGAAATAAAAAGGAAAGTGGAAAAACAGGAGGAAGAGATTGCGACTGTTTAGAATAGATAAACAAAGCAGATGTGACCATGTTATGGTACATTGTCCAAAATTAAACAAAAATTTGATTGACGACCTGTCCAGGGTGTACCCTGCCTCTTGTCCAATGACAGCTGGGATAGGCACCAGCCCTCCCGTGACCCTGAGTTGCATTAAGTGGGTATAGAAAATGGATGGATGGATTTGATTTAATGGAAAATCCACAAAGTAACTTGAGTAGATGTTATTAGATTCAATTTCAGTATGTTTGAGAAGCAATGTTGATTAGATGGATATGACTTTTGAATAGTAGAAAACCTAATCCACTCTCCATTAGGGATGGGAATTGATAAGATTTTTACGATTCCAATTCCATTTTCGATTCTGCTTAACGATTCGGTTCTTTATCGGTTCCCTTATCGATTCTCATTTGGAGAAAAAGGACAACAAACCGGTCAATTAGCATAAACTTTAGTTTAGTTTAGAAGTAACACGATTCGTGACCTTACAAACCCAACAATGGTGAGGTCCACATTGGTCTATCATGGCCTGGGTAATTTAACTCTTCCCTGCTCTGGTGAAAGGAGAAACTGGAGGTAGAGGTGAACTGGGGGTAGTACCACCAGCCTCTGGCTCTGAGCCAGTCAGGCTCTGTCTCTCATGATTTCATCTAAATGTGAGTCATGAGAAGGCATTCATTTAACCTTAACCGTTACTAACAGCAGGTTTTACAATGAGGCAAATGGCGAACATGATAGGCAGTGTTTGTTTGTTAGTTACCTGCAGTGTTAGCCGTGGACATGCTAACGTTGCTAACGTTGCTGCTGCTGGGTTCAGATTCACCAACGTTAGTCCGGAGCGGATCGAAAACATGACATTCATTCATAGTTATTGCATGTTGGTAGTATTTCCTCCCTTTGGTGAAATATTCACTTTGCAAGTTGCCCTGTTGTCATCTTTTTTAGGGATGTGTAATCAAACTTTCGAGCGTTTGTACCGCTTGGGCGCCATGTTTACTGTTGACTGCTGGCTGCACTGGACTCGCCACGCAATGTTGCGTGGTGGCGTCATTTGCGCTCACTGGAATCGATAAGGGAATCGTTTGCAAAATCGCCAAACGATTCCAAGGAAACCCATCCCTACTCTCCATACCTGTAGGTGGTGGTAATGCTCCAATTAGTTGTTTGCCTCCTGCCAATAAACCTCAATAAGAAGATGAAGCCTTGACATCAACATGTCCTCCCTCTTGTTCCAGCTCTGTTTACTGCTCACCAGTTTTACCAGAATATTTGGACTGCTTCCTCACAGTTCCTTGGGTTTGTAAATACTGAGTTTCCAAATCCTGTCACCCTCTTGTGCTGTTCTTAATTCTTTGTTCTCCTCTTTACAACTATGAAAACCGCCTCTGAAACCAAATCCTTATTCACTGTAATGGAGTTTTGCTGGAATCTAAACATCTGGACTCCCATTTGGACTGTTGAGGTTTTGAAGAATTCTATTTAATTGGGACCAAGTATGTTCAGATCTGTATGTTCAGATCTATTCCAGTGTGGTCCAACAGTACACTTCCAGTCTGGGCCAGTTAGTCTAGTTGAACTGGGTCAGTTGGTCTGGTTCTCTCTCATTCAGCGGGTCTGTTCCAGTTTTGATCAATTGCTGTGTTCTAGACTGGGTCAGTTAGTCTTAGTTCAGCTGGTCTGTTCCAAACTGGGTCAGGTGGTCTGTCCTCTCTGGTTCAATTGATCTTTTTCCATTGGGGTAAGTTGGTCTTAATTAGTCTTAGTTGAGTTGATCAGACTGGGTCAGCTGGTCTTTTTCTATCTGAGTAAACTGGTCTTAACTGGTCTTGGTTCAGTTGGTCTTGTGTAGGACTTTCAGACGTTCTAAGGGTGGTGGAACAGGTCCTCAGGTGGTCTGTCTGGTCAGGTCCGGTAGCTCTCAGCCTTGTGTCCAGGCTGCAACTCAAACCCTTGAGGAAGGCGTGTTCAGATCAACATGAGATGATGCGTTTGCCGTCAGTTGGGAAGCGGCCTCGGCTGACTGATGTCAGGTCTGAAAACCTCTCACAATGATTCATCTTCGCCTGAGTTTATGGGAGCGGCTGTTTGAGCAGTGAATGATGTGCTCTTTTATTATTTCATTTGAAATGTTTCACGGCTAACATGTATGTTAAAGCAGCTATTTATCAAACATGGCAGCATTCCATTTGTCTCTTCTGCTTGCTGTGTCGATACCACCGAGCTGCAGCTCCTATAAAATCCACAAACACATCAGCACTTTAATTAATGCAATTAAATGAAGCAGCAATTTCTCAGGGACCGCTGTCACTCGCTTTAAGTGACCCTGTAACTGAAGGGCCCTCAATGAGCAGAGTCCCTATTTATCAAAGTGATAACTCTGGAATTAAATTAAATCTTTGCTCACAAACAAAGGAATATCATTTATTTTGCAAATTGTCTTTCTCCTGAAAATAAGAGACCTATTAAATTTGGTTATGAGTACTTTATAAACGAGATTCATTTTCCTACAGGAGCTGATATTAATGTTACCTTTATTTATTAGTGATTTTCAGGGGCGAATTTAGGATCTGGTCTGAGCACAGGGGTGCCCAGCCCCCAGTGCTCACAGAGGCACATTATTTCTCACTAATTGAGGCGAACTAGTACATTTATAAATTTTGGAGCCTTATTAGTTTTGCTTTGAGTAGTGTTTTCCCCTACAACATTCAATTTTGACCTCTTCATTTCAAAAGACTGTGGCTTGACAGGGATAACAGAGAGCCTGAGACAAATATTGAAGATAACTCAACATTTATTTTGGGAGTAAAGAGTTAAAACAAAAACAAATGCTAGAAAATAAATAAAATGGTCACTAAAATAATGCATCCTTGAGCAAAAAAAAGATATTTTTGCATAATATAATATTTTTAAAATGTGCTGAGCCAGGGGGTGCTGAGCTATCTCACGGTGGTGCCTTGGCACCACTAAAAATACCCTAGCCTCGCCCCTGGTGATTTTCATCCCCTTCCTCAGAAATATGTCACGATTTGTATTTATTTGGTCATGTTTTAGGTTTCTGTCTAATATTTAGTTGTGCCATGTTTTCCTCAGTCACTCTTGCCCTGCCATCAGCTTCACTCACATCATCTCTGTTTCTCCCCTCAGCTGCACTCACCAATCACCCTCCTCAGTATTCAGTCTCCAGGTTTTCTCATGCCCATTGCCAGATCCTCACCGTCATCCAAGCTAAAGTTACCCATGCTCAAAGTCAGGTTTCTGTCACGTTAAGTGTGGCGTGGCATGGCGTGGTGAAGGAGGACCCGGATGCAGATATTTCAAAATGAAAATTTGATTTATTTAAAACAATTCAAAAACGCAGCTGAGCCCATGGGGAAAAAAACTTGGCAAAACAATGCCTAGATGTTTCTCTTACCACTCTGCTGTCGTTGCTGTCGATTGGCTTAAACAAGGAAGATATCTGATTGGTTGCAGATCATTCCGTGTTAAAAAAAAAAAGACATTTGTGGGTTGACGCAAGCCAGGGGAGTCTCAAAAATCACACACAAATGCAGCGAAGTCCACAGAACAGAAGCCGTTTGTAAATCAAGTTATATTTGTGTGTGCATCAGAAATACATGTGTGAATCTTGTCCTGTGCATTTCGTCACCTTCCTAAAATAATCGCATAAGTAATTTTTTCAGGTTTTTCAGGAAACACAAAAAACTCCCCCCAAAAAGTTAAATTATCGCATAAAATAATAATTTCAGTCAGTAAGGATGATGCTTGACATATGAACACTTATTGTTTTTCATAAAAACTAAGATTAAATAAATGACTTAGGCATTTTTTTGGACCACACCTTTGATGACAAAATGACTTACGCTAGTCGTCCATTGTTCCGTCACGTCAACTTAACTCGCCAGTGGGCGTGTAGTTGTAAATAGAACATACGGTAGAATGGCTCCGGGGGAAAGTAAATAACTTGTGATTTTAACCAACCAAAGTTTCGGAGTTTTGGAGGGAAATTAATGTGTATAAATCGTCAGCAATGGAACATTATTTAATATTGCACCATGGATGTGGATCTGCGAGCGAGGAGAGCTGCTATTGTCCTGCTGCTGCGACACAGGAGATCTCCTTCTCGCTGCATCACCTGTCCCTGCACCTTTTCTCTGATTTAAAAATGAAACATGAACAAGACATCTTGTGAAAACATGGCCATGGGTGTGATTTGGTTCTTTTGTTGAAATGAATGCCTATCACAATTATTGATAACGTTTAATCCACTACTCCACCTCTGCCCATGAAAGAATTTGATGCACTGGATTGAACCTCTATTCCTTGATGGTCATTACTTTACTGCAAAAGTGGAGATGCTCACAATTGCCTGATGTTTTAGGTGTGTTTATTCGCCTACAATCGTTTTAGCACAGCCATTCTGGCCACTGCTGCTGTTCATTTTGCCCGCAATAGCAATGACATGAGCAATACCCGAAACGTTCAGGGGTGAATAAACAAAGGGAAAAAAAAACTACATGATCTACTGTCATTGGGTAACGCACTACGTCTGCCGTGGCAAATTTGCATAAACTTCGAGCGAGCCCAACTTTTTGACGTGCCGCAGGTCCCCCGCTCGCCGTGCCGGAATCCCAGCATGCTTTGCGAGCACGGCGACAACGATTGGCCGGATTTCATTGAAAATGAACTGAATGCGTTGGATACGGCTTGCGTTGACGGAACAATGGACGACTAGCGTTAGGCGATTATTTTAGGAAGGTGACGGTTTGTGAATCTTGTCCTGTGCATTTGTGAAAATTGAGACTGATTTAGCTCCATAGCTTTAGCTCCATAGATAACTGAATGAGACCATTTTGGGAGGCAGAGGGTAACTTTGTGCTGATGTTCTTTGTTTGAGGGCTGCATGAAAAGTGACATGAAAAATTTAAATTCAAATCTTTAAAAAGATTAAAAAGGGTAACAAACAAAACAAAAACTGGCCATTTCCACCACACAGGTGGATTTAAGTGAAGCAGACGAAGCAGTTTGGAACACTTTCTTTGTTCTCTAATTTTTAATCTAAAACATATGCTGTTTTCTTTATTTCTTGTCTTACTGAGCTGCAGCCCAGTGGTTTGATTGGACTCAGCCACCCCGTGGCCTCTAGAGAAACAATAAAAGCGTTGAACAAAGAGGTTTTAAACATCAGTGTTGATTCATTTAGAGTCTGCTTTGGACATATCAGAGGCTGGCTTCAGCAGGGGTGTAGCCTCCAACTAAAGGATTCTTATGGGCCATGTATCTAGGACACAACAAAATCTCACTAAAGGACTGTTCTGGTTTCAAATATTGTTTGAAGGACTTAGACATTCATTTGGTGACATTTCAAGGATCCTTCTGTGTTCTCAAAACACCAACTGTCCTTTATGCAGGTCAAGGACGATGCAAACAAGATGAATCAATTTTTTTTGTCGTGAACATCAATGTTCCATCAAAGGACAACAAAGTATAAATGGCTTTACTTAGCCAGATAACAGGTGTTTAACATCCTTGACTTTGAGAAGCACCTGCAGTCTCTGCCAGCCGCTCGGTGGTCTGTCTGTTTCTTGAAACCTTCAGCGACCAGCGGCAGAATGTGTTTCCTCAGATCATCAGCAGGCCTCCAGGCTATTAATATGTCCAAGTTTGTTTAAAAGACGCCGTACCAGGTAGTAAAAGGTGTGGTTAAGTGTTAGTGATTAGCACCAGGCCACACAGAGAGAAGCTCACTGGCAGAACAGGAAGACATTCTTAAATAATGAACTCAGAAGCTGGTCTTCAAATTCTACTTTGCTCTCTTCCTCAGAGCTAATTCTTAAGTTTGATAAAACAGCTCCTGCAGTCACTCCTGGTTCAATAAAACATATCTCATACATAATGAAACCCAACCTGCTCTCTGTATAAACTGAGACTGAACAAACAGTTGCAGCATTAACAGCTACTGTTTGTAATTTCAGGCGTGGTAATAAAGCTGGGAGTGAGGCTGTCTGCACATCAGCACATCCATTTTCACATGCAGCTCACCGTAATATTGTTCCACAGCATAATGGTAACACTTGCTCCAATAAAACTGGCAGTTTTACACCATGTTTTCATAGTAAGCTTTTATTTGACTGCTGTAACAGTGCTGTGAATTCATCAAATTCTTTACAACTCACGGTAAGTCATGAATGTCTCCCCTAACAGCTGCAGCGATTCTTATTAAAACTGATCCTCTGCTGCCTAAAAATGTTACAAGAGAACATGAACGTGCACTGTGAGAAGAAACTCTCTTTTTGCTTCTGTCACCCCACAAGAAGGTCTGAGTCTGACGTCCTACTGTGACACAAATATTAAATACACTCACTGTAGAATTTATTTGACCTCCAGGTCACATAGACACATTCATAAATTATATTATTCAAATTATGTTTGAATAATTTTGGTGATTTTATGCAATTCAGTTCAGTTTGTTTATAACGTGCCAAATCACAACAAATGTCATCTCAAAGATGCAGTCCAATTCAAGTTAATCAGAATCAAATTCATTGTAATACAATCATAATCTAATCAAATTAATTTGATTCCAAATTAGTCCAATTCATGCAGAGGCAAATAAAGAAAGCAGCCTGGCTAAGGAAACCAACAGTTGCTGCTAATGTGATACCAGGTGGTTATTTTCAGGAGGCTGTCGAGCTCTTTTGTTGGAAAGGTGTGGGTAGAGGCGGCCTTTGAAACTCAGTGTGGATGCTGGACAGAGAAGAAAGTCTCAGTGATGGACCTAAAGATGCCTTGTTGAGCTAAGTTACTTCATGAATGGCTTCAGCCGTCCTCTTTGTCCACAACAATAGCTGCATCTCCATCCCCACCAACATGTGGCTTTGAATGCAGGGACCACCCACGCAGCGGGACGGTGTAGGAGGAGGGTTCATCAGCAGGTACACACCGCTGGGCGGGAGTTCACAGGAAGTTCACGCTGCCTTGCAGGGACAGCTGGGATTTCTGACCTCACAGGACACTTCAGGCAGGTTTCCATGTAAATACAGCTCAGCGTTTCCGTTCTGTTTACGGTCACAGTAGTGATACAACCTGCAGCGTGTTCAGTTGCAGTTGCTCGTGTAAACACGGCTGTCCAACACTGCAGAGCTCTGAACCAGTAAAGTTGGTTCGTGTCTGAAATATCCCTCATTGAAGACTTAAATTTGACTGAAGTTCAGATTACTCACATGTTGTGCTTGACTATATTTTGGACTGCTGTTGTTTTTCTTCTGTCATTCAGAGCACTTTATCTTTTTACAAATTGGCATCAAACTGAATTTAATCTGATTTTAAGTTGTTTAAGTTCTCTGTAAAATGCCTTTAGATTGATTTAGTTGTGAATTTACTATAAAAACCAAATATATTCAGGCTGACACTGTACAGCATATGGAGTAAGTACAACTTGATCTTTCGGGGGAAAAATGCTAATCAACCCTATTAGCTACTCAATAAGAAGGTATTTTACAATGGATTAAAGGTTTTGCAGGACACAAGGTAAAAACAAGATTAAGGTTTGATATTGGCTTCAAACTGTAGATCTTGGCTCCCATATAAAGAAAAGATGCTGGTATATTTCCCAAAAACTGCTTCTCTTTCGGAGTTGTGATCACTCTCAGCTGTTTGCTTGAGTAATGTGCAGATGAATATGGTTTGATTAGGAGATGCTCAACCATAATCTGACCATACATTTCTATAGAGTAAACAATAAATCAGGAGCATTTATACCCCCCCAAATTGCCCAAAGCTGTGGAAATGATTGCCTTGGCTTGGTAACATAGCTCACAATGGTCTCCTCTCAAAAGAAAGGAAACGGGGACAAATAATGGCCAGAGCCAAGCTATTTATGGAGCAACTCCAGAGGGCCATTAAAAACTTCTCAGTCAAATGCTGATTTGCTTGAGTGGATCACAACAACACTGCAGCGCTTGGCCCGCTCTCATCCTCCGACTGGTTAACATTCATCGCAGAGGGAACTCCCTTTCACTCAGAGTGGGGAGGCAGGGAGGGGGGAACAATGAGGCCAAAGGGGAAATGAATTCTAATGTGAATCTGATTCTAAAGTCTTAATTCAGAATGGTTCTCATTCCCACCACTGCCTCAAACTATTTTAGACTTTAACTTTCTATTGAAAATGCACATTGTGTATGCAAACACACTTACTTTCCCTTAATGCTGCTTTTATGAACATTGTTCATGAGCATTTTCTGTTTTATCGTTTTTCTCTGTGACAGAGGACAAGTCAGAACCACCTTTTATCGTGAAACTCTTGCCGGAGTCCCAATGCCGAAGTACACATTACTTTTGTGTGGAAATTTTGGTCTGTAACTTGTACAACAACATGTTTAATGCACATAAAAAGTGCATTAAACATGTGGCTTGACGGTGAATAATGCTGTGACCTTTTGAAGCGAATTATAGCTCTTGAACGGCGCCGCCTGGTTGGCAACCTGCTGCTGCAGCTCTGGACATGTTGTGTCTTTCTTCTTGAGATTTTTTAATGAGTTTAATGAATTTAAACATTTTTCTATTCTGGTTTGGATGCTGTGCTGCTGGAAGGACTTCTGTTGGTATCTCTGTCTTAAAGGGATAGTTCGCCTCTTTTGACATGAAGCTGTATGACATCCCATACTAGCAATATTATTTATGAACATTTTCTTACCCCCCGCTGCGTACTGTGAGCTGAGTTCCAGCCTCGTTTTGGTGTTGATGAAGGTGTTGGCGAGTGTGCTGGGGCCACAAAAACAAAGCGTTTTGCTTCTCAAAACAATATGCATTCATAAGAGTAATACATTTGCATCACAAAATTGTTCTCCAGGAAAGTCAGACCTCACAATCGCTTGGCGCTATTTTCTCTCCCTTCGTATCACTGCGTGCTGCCACCTGCCGACAGCCGCGCCTGTTACGGTGTTTACTGCTCGGAAGCAGGGGACTGCTCGGTCTGCACTTCGGTCTGCACAGTTTACACAGCACGCAGTCATACGAAGGTAGAGAAAATAGCGCCAAGCGATTGTGAGGTCTGACTTTCTCCTGGACAACGATTTTGTGATGCAAATGTATTACTCTTTTGAACACATTTTGTTTTGAGAAGCGAAACGCTGTATTTTCGGGACCCTAGCCAACTAGCCGGACTACTTTCGTCAACGCCAAAACGAGGCTGGAACTCAGCTCACAGGACACAGCAGGGGGTAAGAAAATTTTCATAAACGATATTGCTAGTATGGGATATAATACAGCTTCATGTCAAAGAGGCGAACTATCCCTTTAAACATGATGCATACCCATGGCAATGGGAAAGCTTTTTGCCTGGTTGTGCCGTTGATTGAGCTTTCCTAAGCCTAATTAATAAAACAAAATCAGACCGACTGAAAAGGAGATGTTGAGAATGCAGAGCAGGAACAAAATGGAAGAAAAAGAAGGAGGAAGTTTGAAAGATTCCTTTCCTTGATTTTCATGGGAAATGTGAGATCCCACGACTGTAGGGGCAGCCAATGAGAAAAGAAATTAGCTAAATTCTCCGGTGTTACTTTAATCTGCCATAAAAACTACATGATAGTAGATTAAAAGAAAATACACCAGTGTGTCCAGAACAAGTTTAAAGTTGTCCTGTTTAACATAAATGACTTCTTCTTTAACTTCTCTCTCAAACTCTAAAGAATGACTACACTGTGGACCCTGAGCTTTGCAATTTCAACTCTCTGTATACTTGTATATGGTTAATATAGTTCACTTTGACTTGCCTTGGAACTCTTTGTCCTAACTGGACGTTACTGTCCTCCAAAGAGTGCTCCCTTTCCTTCAGATGTAGGTGTGGACCTGAGGAGCTGGTTCTCCTGTGTTGATCCACGTGCATGTTAAGCAGTTTGTCTGTTATGAAGGTCTGAGCGCTCCTGAACTGGACCGCACATACAGCTCCACTCAGCTTGAGTTTGGGCGTTTTTATCCTTCAACAACCAGTATTGTTGTACCTGCTCTTCTTTTCCTCTCTGTTTTATTCCAACTGTCTTTACTGGGTAAAAAAAAAACCACACCACGACATTTTAAGACCCAGCAGTGATGGCATGAATGGAAAGATTTAAGAATATTTAGCTTTATTTTAAAGCAACAAGCTGTAATTTAAATCATGTCATATCATCACTGATTGTTGATTATAAAGAATCCAAATCTCTGGACATGTGAAAGTGCAGCAGCTCCTCGAAAGAAAAGCTACATTTATTTTTTTGGGGGAAAAAGAATAAGCAAACTTGAAATAAAAAAACAAACATCTTACTGTGTCATGAGGTTAACTCAACTGTGTGTGTGTGTGTGTAAGGTTGGTGTGGTGTTGGACATCTGCCCCTGTGTCTTGGGCAAGTGTAAAAGACAAAAGGCATCAAAGTGACAGAGGTTAAGTCAATCCATGGCCGACCAGCTGCTGCCCCCCCCCCTCCACACACACACACCCATTCATACCCCACCATACAAGAACGCCCTCCAACCTGCTTAATGGATTGACTTTAATATCATTAGTTTAAATGTTGAACAAATTGCGGCAAACAGTCCACACACTTAAAAGCGAATACGTCTCCCTGACTTTAATGGCTTTATACAATTAGCTGCGGAGGGATTTC
This sequence comes from Odontesthes bonariensis, assembly GCF_027942865.1. Taxonomy (NCBI): domain Eukaryota; kingdom Metazoa; phylum Chordata; class Actinopteri; order Atheriniformes; family Atherinopsidae; genus Odontesthes; species Odontesthes bonariensis. The sequence goes on from NC_134527.1 coordinate 28,239,236, forward strand.
CACAATGCACTTTCTAATCTCACTAAGGAGGATAAATAAAATCACTGCAGCCTGTTGGTTAACCAGGAGGATGAATGTGGATGTGTTTAATCAGCTTCACAAACAAAGAGAGCTGGATACCAAATAACTCTGTGGGTTCATGTCCTGAAGGAGGGCGTGACGGCAAGTTAAAACAGACAATCTCAAAAGGTTACATTTTTAACATGAATGGAGGATTCTCTTCTTGTTTTTACGTTGTTAAAAACCAAACATTTCAATGACAAAAACAACATTAATAATAAGAAAAATAGAATTCAATTTTTCAGGGTTGTTGCTAAAATGTCTGCCTGTTCATTTTTGTTTTCTTTTGTTTTCTTTGTCCAAAACTTGAGGATTTTCAGTTTCTTTGATGAATTAATTAACTTTATTGTGGTTATACATGCAGAATACAGAAAGATACAGACAGCGAAAACATCAGCTACCCTTATTTTGATGTTGAGGAAACTGGTTAAATAATGCAGTTTAGATCTTATAATCCTGTAGTTTTCATCAGTTTAATAATTCCAACTTTCAGTAGGCTACACATTAATATGAAGCTAATGCTAAGCATGCTAAGTGTTCTCCTGAGCCCAAAAGCTTCTTCCTGTTCCTCATGAACGACAGTGTTGAAGCGTTTCCCTCTGACACCTTTCTGATTAAACAACTTTAACCTGTTATTTAGTTTTCAAATACTACAGTTCCTGTGCTGTAAACTGAATTTATTTTAAAATGCACTAATCAAATAGAGGGTTTGTAACTATTCTTATTGTTCTCTGCAGGAGTCGGGTTATTTGAGTTAAAGTTTAAAAAGTTTATTTCAAAGTTAAATTAAAGAAAAGTCCATGACTGGCTTCATATTTAGTTGGTAACATACTTAGTAACGAGCAGAAAATGTGACATTTCAAGGAATCACCAGATTCATCACTATTTCTTTCTTTATCTCTCTTTCTTTACTTTGTAGTTTTCACAAAGTGCTCCACCACACCTTTGGTTTTTGCATCTTTATATCGTCCATTTTTTTCCTTTTCGAAAATTATTTGAACCACTTGGCTCTGAATGTGAGTTAAAATGAACCCGGGAAACCAGGCCATGTGGTCTCTGTCACCTTCGATCACTTGGAAGCAGGAAACAGCTTCAGGTCCATCTGATGTTTTGCAACCCATCAAGAATCCTCCCAGCTTACCGCGGCGGCGGCACTGTAACACCATTCAAAGGATATCTGTTGGAACAGGGAAACACGAGTTAATGACCACAATAATATCATATATACATAAAGAGAGTAAAGTGAGGAAAGGTGTGACAGATGAGGCCCCCCAGCAGTCTAGGCCTATAGCAGCTTAACTATGGGATGTTTCAGGATTACCTGAGCCATCCCTATTCAAGGTAAACACAAGAAACTTTTGCTAACGAAAAAATAAATAAATAAATAAATAAATAAATAAATAAATAAAGGACCAGACTCAGTGAGTAATTCCCTATACTCCCTATATAGATCTGCTCCTCACACCACAACAACCATCTTTTTACAGCCACAAGCTACCTCAGCCTCTCACCAACTGCACACCAGTCACAGCGGGGTGGGGATGCAAACCCTGGTTCGGGTAGGGGGAGAAATAAAAGAGGTAAGATAAGCGGGAATGGGATTCAAACCCTGGTTCGGGTAGGGGGTAATGAAAGTATAGAGGGTGCCAGAGGTGGAGGCAGAACAAGACACACTAGCAGATACACTATCAGATTCAACAGACCTAACTATAAGCTTTATAAAAAAGGAAAGTTTTAAGCCTGGTCTTAAAAGTGGAAAGGGTGTCTGCTTCCCGGACATTTACTGGCAGCTTATTCCACAATAGAGGGGCCTGATAACTGAAGGCTCTGCCTCCCATTCTACTTTTAGAAACTCTGGGAACCTCAAGTAAACCTGCAGTTTGGGAGTGAAGTGCTCTGTTAGGAAAATATCTTACAATGAGATCTTTAAGATATGATGGAGCTCGGTCATTAATTATATGTAAGGAGAATGTTAAAACACCTGATCAGAGATCAGCCCTGCGAGCAGTGAGGAGAGCTGGGATTGGTTACCAGTTTGGAGGGGAACCAGTGAGGAGGAACTTCCTTAACTGGGAGCTCTGCTCTGTGTTCTTGGCACCAGTCAAGAGATCAGGGTTAGAATTTATTATTCAGAAGATGACATCAACAGACATTGAAGTGAGTTTTTCTATAGATCTGATTCCTGAGGAGGGATGTTCTGCCCCCTGTGGATGTGAAGTAGAATTGCAGGCTGATATGAACTAACTGGACCCACAGTGATTTACCCAGTTAGTTTTATTGTTGCTGGTTGACCTTCAGTCACTGTATCTGTGGATGTGTGGTGCAATGAAAAATAAAAGATGATGGTGGGATGTGTTCAGAAGTTAATATCAAATCTGGGAATAAATAAATAAGGAAGAAAAGTTAAGGTTTAAAGTGTAAACTAAAATGTTTAAATGTATATTTATGACATATATATGACATTATTATTTACTATGATTTCTGTTTAAAAGTTAAAAACACAGCAGTGTTGAGAAAACAATCTGTTCTGCATTGACTGATCATAGTGTCTTTATACAAATGTAAAAGATATAAAGTTATTCTGATGTAAGTGAGTCACTTAAGAATTTACTGTAAGGTTATATATCAAATCTATCTCCACACATGATGGTTAAACAAAAAAGTATGCAAGCACTTTATCTACAACCCAAGAAAGTAAAAGTTGGGATGGCAGGAAACTGTAGGACTGCAGGCAGGCCAGGCCAGGCCAGTACCCGTACCCTCTTCTTCCTCAGCCATGCCTTTGGAATGTGTGCAGAATGTGGTTTTACATTGTCTGGTTGGAAAATGCATGGACGTCCCTGGAAAAGATGTGTTCTTGAAGGCAGCACATGTTGCTGTAAAATCTCAGTGAACTTTACTGCATTAATGCTGCCATTACGGAAGTGGAAATGAGCTTTGCCAAGGGGGCACTGACACAACCCCATACCATCCCAGAGCCTGGCTGCAGGGACTGGTTGCTGACTTCGGTCACAGCGTCCATTTCTTCCAACAAAGATTATTGGACCAAATCATCCGCTGCTTTCTATAGGTTTTCAGAAAGATCTATGTTTTAAGTTTCGTAAATATTTCTTTGCTTTAGGTTTCTGCCTTCTCATTCAAACTGAATCTGGAACGGTTTGTTTGGGTTCGTAGTGTCCCCGTAGTGTGGCCTGCCGCCCCATAATGCCCTGCACTGTGACATCAGTGACTCTGTTGTCTAATCTGATTATTCTTCTGGATCTTTGTTTCCTTTAGAGGAAACTTGAAAGCCGGCATCCTGATTGTGACACCCTTGTTGTTTGGTTTAATGTGTTCGAGACGAGGAATTTGACTTTACAGAAACAACCAGTTCTGTCATCAGAACCAGAGAACTTCTTCTTTGTCTGTTTTTCTTATCAGACAACCTGGACACTGAATCACTGCAAATGGACAGATTCACAGACTTTTAGCTTTTCTTGTTGAACATTTAAAATGAAGTGAAATGATTCTTTAGGAGGTTCACTGAAGGCAGGTTCACATCCAGTTCCCCTAACCAGATAAGCTCTTTTAACCCTTCAGTTCTGCTCTTATATGTCTGCTCTGTTTCCTGAGATGTGAGCGCCTGCAACAAAGCTGGTCCTTCATGACGAGTCTCCATTCAACATCTTCACGGTGCATGAGCCGCTCCTCACAACACACTCCCGCCACAGCTCCCATTGGCTCTTTGTTGGTAGCAGGTTACATACAGGTCTCCATGATGCCGATCCTCATATCCATAAAGTCATGGGTTGATGACATGTGACAGGACGCATAATGAGAAAGTTTAATGTGGCTCAATGAATCAGAAAGAACAGGCAGCTACTTAAAGCTGCAGCTCAGAAACACGAATATACCCAGAAGCAGAAGTGAGCCGAACTTTGATCTTTTAGTTAAACATTGGGATTGATTCTGATAGCAGGTGTTAAACCAGTTTGGTTCTGTTTCATCAAAGGCAGCAGTTCAATTCAATTCAATTCAATTCATTTTTATTTATATAGCGCCAAATACAGTTCACAGTCTAACTCTTAAAAACCTTTTTACCTCAGGGCCTTATAATCACAGAGGAAATGAAGTGACATTAAAAGCAGGTTTTAATGGGTTTGAAGACCCAAACAAAGAAATATTTTGTTAAATGAAGGAAGGCTGATGAACTTCCTGTGATGTGAGGCCTCGTGTGTTTGAGGCCAAATACACAGCTGTGTATTTTTCTTTGTAACAGGCTGGATGCGTCTGCATTAAGTAGGGAACTATTGAGACGTTAGAGGGAACTTTATTGATGTGCAAGAATTTAAAAAACTTTGAACCCGAATATAGAATTAAAAAAAGGCACACATAGTGTTTCTTCAGAATATTTTTGTCAAGCAAATGTTATTTGAATTATTTGGATTCAAAAAGAAGAAAAAACATGTCACTGCTCTCACTTTTCCTCATCTGAGAGCTGTGGGTAGGTTTGAGCTGAGTGGCTAGTTTCACATCTTTCAACATCGGTTAAGTTCTTGTTGTTTGTTTCAAACTTTTTTAATGGCTTCCTGCTTATAAAGAGCACAGTATAATGTGTAACTATATCAACATCCTGACGTAATGAAAGATACTATATATGTATATATCAAATACTTGGTGGCAGTGTTCTAATGTTCCAGTGGTAATGATAACAATAATAATCCTTATCACTCATATAGGCTGAGGAGGATCGAGCAGTTGACAGAAATCAGAAGTTAGTGACCTTCAAATTGTTTTGTTTGACCTTTTTGGTGCAGAAATAACATTTCTTATAGTAGAAGAAGAGACATCATAGAGCTCAGGTCAGATCTGAAATGATCTGGATGTTTCTACACACACTGGAAACACAGTTTACTCAATAATTTGGCACCTCACTTGAATGCTTGCTTTAAAATGATGCATCATCATCAGGGTGCCTGTTTCATAACACACAAGTTCCTACAGCTTCAGATTCAGTTCTTCTTTTTGTCAGACTTCACCCAACCAGTTGTGTGCTTTATGCCTCTTTCAGGCAAGTTTTCATGTTGTACAGCAGCTCTGATGTGACAGATTTCATTAATCCGGGCGTGGATGTCAGGAAACCGGACCGTGATGTGGGCTCACATGTGTCTGCTGCAGCTGTGGACTGCTCATCACCCTCATGAGATAAACCTTCCTGCTCTGCTGTCCTCAGGTGTTGCTGCTCTGTGACTGTAAGGTGTGAAGATTTGATGGTGAAACGTTTGCACATCGGGGTGAGAAAGTGAAAGGGAACTTTTCCCAGCTCTGCCTCCGACGGGTCTTTTCTTCAGCTGAGATGAACCTGAAGCTGTTGAGAAACGTCCATTAAATCTGTGTCATGTGAGAACATTTTATGCCTCTTCTGTGAATCTCAGACATCACGTCTGGTGATGGCATCACCTTGTGTGTCTGAAACTAATCGTACTTCCAGGAAGATCTCATGAATTCACATTAAACATTGATTGTTTGCTTCTTTCTGACATTGCACTGTGAAATTGGAGACAGACGGCAGTGAGAAACTCTGCCTCCCTCCTCTTCCTCCTTTTTTCTCGTCATCCAGCTGATGGCGGGAGAGAGAAGTCACACTGAGTTTTAAAATATACTTCCCAAGCCTTTCCTTCAGCACACACACTTTGATGTTAACTTGTGGAGGGATGTTCTGCACTGGAGCGTGGTCTTAAGTAAATACCGCAGAGATTTTTGCTCTTTGAGAAAACACGCTGGTCTTCCATGTCCTCAAATAGTTACTTAACGGCTTTGACCTGAGAGAAAAAAGCTTTTGTTCCAGTTTTTTTTTATGCATAAACACAGAACGCTCAGGTGTGTGTGTGTAACCTCTCAGTCATTATCATGTGTTCATCTCTTTCTGTTTAACGTGATGTGCGAGGGGAGTGGAGGCTTTGAGGAGGCTGATGATGTCTTGTGAGGTCAGGACGACAGGACTCCCAGAAAACACTTGCATTTAGAGCACTTTCAAACAAAGGTCAGTGCTGCAATAATATTTTCCTCCTGTGACTTTAGCCCGTTCCCCTCGTGAAGCAGCCATCTGTAAGATGTAATTCCCAAGCTGAGTAAACTTGTGAGAGCAGGATTGGATCACACACACACATGAATAGCTGTGTTTGTACTCCTGCAGGAACATGGAGCGCTGACAGTTTATTTGACTCGTATGCACATCCATCATTAAATCTGACAAGTTACATTCTGCTAATTCAGACTGTGGTTTATGGATCAGCTTCTGGGGAGCGCACATGTCGCTATTTAACTGTCAAATGATGAAATGCAGTAAATGTTACGTTTAAAAGTAAAAGGAACATAATTAGGACAGAAACAAACTCTGTGTTTAGTGTTTAAGGCGACTGAATCGGCTAAAAATGTTTAACTCAAGGGTGTTACAATCAAACTTTCTTAGTTTGTTTAACTTTTAATGGAAGTTTTCTGAAATGTTATCTGTAGATATGCAAATTAGGTATGAAATAGCCCCAAATTTTACACATTTTCATACATTTCCAGAAGAAAAATCTGGTCACTGGATGAATCCAGGTTCAAAGCTTTAGTTGGATTTTTTTTTGACATTTTAAAGTTAAAGTTTTCACTGAGGATATTAGAAAAAACTTAATTTTAATAATTTCTTGGGATGAAAATGTGAATGCATAAATCAGGATATGAATTAGATATGAACAAACCCCTGTGTAGAAGCCTTAAGACTGTAAAAAAATTGAAACTTTGGTGTGTAAAAGTGCTGCTGAAAGTGGAAAATTGTGACCCAAAGTATGAGAAGAAAAAATATATTGATTTGACAAAAACAGCCTTTGAAAATTTGAATTGTCAGAAACCCCGATTTCACCCATCGTATCTATAGAAACAACAACGTAAAACATGTTTAACACATGAAAGCTGAAAGGTGAATCCCACTGATTCCTTCAGGATGCTCACATTATAGAAATAAATGATTTAAACTGTTTAGATCTCTTATGGAAGATTGAATGGCTCTAGAATATTTTAGATCTCTTATGGAAGATTGAATGGCTCTAGAATATTTTAGATCATGGAAAATAGACACAGCTTAACATGTTCTTAGTCAATTAAACTCAAATGTTCTGATACGTTTTACACATCAACCTTTTTGTCTTCATTCATTTATTCTGCTAACACAACAAAATGTTTACCTCTCTGCCACTGAGAGGAAAAGTATGCTGCAAACATAAAATGAACTAGGCCCCTTATTATCCATCGGTTCATTATCTTACTTTACATTACTGAAATATCTCACACTGAAAATATCAACATGTCAGTTCCACTCGGTGTTTTCATCTGTTACAGAAAGAAAGAGGTGCAGACAACTTCCTGTTTGGTGTCCTCTTGTTGTCTTTCTGGTAGGTTTTAAGATGAAAAGCAGGGATTTAACACTGTCCTGATTTTTGTTTGAATGGTGCGTAACTCGGTGCATCGGTCCTCTACCCACCCCTGTTTCATGAATGACAACTTACTCATCAACAGCATTTCATTGACTCAATCTAGTTTAGATGCACTTCTGTTGGTGTTTATGACAAGTTCCACCAGAATCTAACAGGAAATTATCACAAGATGCGTATAAACTAATTGCATCTTCCACAAATTAGTTTGGTTTGGTTCTCCAGGAAGGAGACAACAACCACGTTTCTGCGTATTATAATAAAAAAACTAACTTTTGGATAATCTAAAAGTGATCTGGAGACCCACACAGACAAAGTATTATTATATAAACATCTTAAATGTGTATTTTTTACATTTACACTGATCAGTCAAGATATGTTAAAGATGGAAAAGAACCCAAACTCCAACCAACCACCAACTGAAAAAGTCCTACATTCAGTGACCCGATCAGATCTAAAGGTTTATAAAATACTCCATAATCTCCATCTTTATCTCCACCCACACCCTAACCATCGTGTTGCATTCACTGTGCATTGGTGGTGGGAAGTTGGAGCACTTTTGCTTTGTTGCTTTGCTGTTAACAGCAAATTCAGCAGTACTATTGTTCACAGAGGATAGAAGTATTTATGCAGCACAGGGACAGAACAAATCCAGACAAAATCAGTAAGAAAGAAGAAATAAGTATAAGAAGTTACCATACAGAGAGGGAAGAGTTACTTCTACCTCTCTCGCGTTACTTCTAACGTGTTACTGCCCATGACTGGTCCTGCCTGAGGTCAGGGTGTTCTCTGGAAAAGTCAACAACAGAAGATGTTTGTGAAAATCAAAGACCCAGTGAAAAAATCATACTACAATCTACAATCTATCTACTAATGTTCCTGATCATAAAGCACATCTTTCTGTGAAGCGACAGTGCTAACCACCATAAACATCAACATAAGAATGAAAACTTTTCTCAAATTTTCAATAAAGTTTAGCCTTTTGTTCAGTTATTAGATTTTAATAAGATGGATATTTATGTCGAAGTGTCTTGTGTTTATGATAAACTCTAAATTTACTATGAGAAACTTTCCATAATTGTGATAAAATTCGGAAGCCAATTTTTACATTATTCCATATGTTTTATATAAAAAAGTAATATATATATATACATATTTCAAAATGCCTCAAAAATATAAAATAACAAAAAGAAACTGCATTTTATTTACTGAAATGTTTAAGATTTAAAAACAAAGCTTAGGGTCTCATGATTATGCATCAGATATTTAAAAACACATATATATTTAAAGCTACACTTTGTTTATCTGAAATGTTCAGTTGTACTGTGATGCAAAATAATTTTTGACTCAAATGGAGGACAAAACTGCCAAAGCAATGATGAAACAATGGTTAAAAACTCTTTTCTGTATTCATTTTGCTTTCTGTGAGACTGCTCTCTGGGAGCCAGTGAGGGTCTTCAGGGATGGAGGGGAGGATACGAGGGGTTACGTGGGGGAGGAGGGGGGTTGCTGTTTGATGTGGGAGGTCTCCCCCGTCACCCTGCTGAGCTGCTCCCTCAGACCTCTCATTAAGCGTGTCATCAAAGGCCCTCTACCCAACCAATCATAACATTAATGTTAACATCACCACACACACACACACACGCACACGCACACAAGTACACACACACACACACACACACACACACACACACGTACACACAAACACACACACGTTTCTTTTGAGCGCTGAACCAAACCAGACGTCCAGCCCAGAACACAACCCACAGTCACACAAACACACACAGAAGAGCTCCACAGAGTCAAACAGCTGAGTCCGAGTTTGGCGGTCGTCATCGAGAACAAAACCTCCAAACAAACCTTTTTACCTCATTTACCACATCACATAAACCTGAGGTGGAGCATCTGAAAGCAGCACAGCTGTAACCAGAGTCATCCTTATCTGAAAGAAGGATGAGAAAAAGATGTTCTTCTGTCTGAATCCTGTCCTGAAACATGCAGTCTGAGAGCAAAGTGCTCTGTGGGGAAAATACCCAACTATGAGATGATTAAGATATGATGGAGCTAATGAAGAGACGCTAAAACTGGAGAAATATGATCTCTGCTGTTAGTTCTCATCAGAACTTGTTGAAGTGCCAGAGCGCACCGGACTACAGACCAGTCAGCAACGCCCCTACAAAGGACCAATTGTGTATCTACATCCTGGTTGTGGAGAGGTTGCTGGAAGGTGTCGGAGTAAAGGCTGGTTTAAGGGCCATGTATACTCTCGCAGCAGTGTGTCGCAGTGAGCTTGTCGCAGGTGTGACGCAGTTATTTTTGATTTATGCCCACTTTTGAAGCGTGGTCTGCGCTATGTTAATTCCACGCCACAACGCAAGAGGGACAATCACGAACAAGCTAGGATTGTGGGTGTGGTGGGTGGCGTGTTTCTCTTCCGGTTACGGAGGTCATTCAACAACAATGGCGACTGGACGAATGCGCACTTTGATTGAGATGCAGCTGATCGATCTAGAAATAGAAGAAATATTGCTAATACTGGAGCTGGCAGAGAGGTGAAAGAATCGTCACGGTTAGCGTCACCATTAGCCGGTTAGCAAACCGGAAATACGCCGGTATCTGTGGCACTGTCTGCGGTCAGTTACAATTTTGGGGAGGTGCACCAGAGTGTCTGCGGAAGGGGGGGGGGGCAAATCTGCGTTAACTGCGACTGGTTTCCGACCATAAACAGGCCTTTATGGTCGCCCACGGAGAGCCCTCCCGGAGACGGAGACCCTCCTTGTGATTGGTCGGCTAACAACATAATTTCTGGAATCACTTTTCCGGTTTAGCTCCTTCCTCTCAGAACAACAAGAACGCCATTTTTTTTTTTTTTTTAACTCATATTTTATTTTCACAAAGGTATTCCATTCCATACAGACAGTACACATTTACATTTTACATTTTTGCATCATACTTTACACCATCACAGCTGCTTAGGTATCCACTTCAACTTATCCTACACAAATAAATAAGACTAAATACACACATGAATAAATAAAGAAAACCCGAAAAGAGGGTAAAAATTATTTAAGTAAATGAATAAACAAAGTAAATGAAAGTAATAATTACAACTAAAGTACACCTCTCTTATTGCATTAATAAACCCATTACAGGGCTCCATCTCTTTATAAATATGGGTCTTTGTAACCTTATTGCATATGTAATTCGCTCCATCTCATACAACTCCCATACTTTTTTAAGCCATACATTATATGTTGGTGGTTCTGGCTTTAACCACCTTATTGTGATACACTTAATAGCAGCTCCCAAGAGTAGTTGTAAGAGGTAAATTTTGGCTCTTCCCTCAAAACCTTCTGGGATTGAACCAAGGAGGACTACCCTTGGATCATTAGGGACATTTTGGTGAAACACTTCTCTCAGGGCGTCTAGTACGTCCTTCCAAAAAATATTCAACTTCGGGCAGGACCAGAAAATATGAGTGTGGTTTCCAATTTGTGGCCCACAGTTCCTCCAACATTTGTCTGATGTCAGGGCCCATTTTTCGGTTATTTGAGGTGTCCTAAAATATCTCATTATGTCTTTCCATCTAAACTCCCTCCAAATATTAGCGTTAGTCACCTGATGTGCCTCTCTACAAATCTGTGTCCAAGTGTCTAATGAGATATTTGTGTTCATTTCAACTTCCCATTTCTCCTTTATTTGTATAGTATTATTTGGGTTCATCAACAATAAAAATGAATATAATTTAGAGATCTCTTTTCTAGTCTCGTCTCCAGCTTGCAACCTAGAGAGAAATTCTTCTATTGGACTCGGATGTTTCACTTTTTCCCATTCCTTATGTGTTGTAAGAAAATGCCTGTTGTAAATATCTCAAAAAGTCAGCCCTTGGGAGGGTAAACTTCCGTCTTAATTGTTCAAATGACTTAAGTTCTCCATTATGAACGAGTTGATTCACATAACACAAACCATATTCAGACCACTTTTTAAAGCCTACGTCCATATATGCTGGTATGAACCCTTTCAAAAAACTTATATAGCCTACTGAAGAGATTTGCTTTGGCAGGTTAAAGGCAGTTTGTATCGCTCTCCAGATTTTTAGGGTTACCTTAGTCCACTCCCCCATCCGGACACCCTTAAAATTGATATCCAGAAAGGGAAGCGCTCCGAGGGGTTTTGGGCTGAGGTCCTTTTCAATATCAAGCCATCGTGTATGCGGCAAATCCTTAATCCAGGATATTAAGGGTCTCAGTTGTGCGGCCCAAAAATAATATCTAAGGTTTGGAAGTCCCACACCTCCATTTGATTTATCCAACTGCAATGTTTTTAATCTCACTCTTGGTCGTTTACCTTGCCAAATAAATTTTGAAATCATTTTGTTTAATTTGTCAAATGTTAATTTTGGAACTTCTACGGGCAGCATCTGGAAAAGATACAACAATGTGGGCAAAACATTCATCTGTATACTCTCTACTCGACCTATTAGGGAAAGGGGAAGTGTTGACCATCTCTCGAGATCTTCACTAATGTGTTTAACTATTTTCTTACAATTAGCTTTGTAAAGTTTTTCTGTAGATGTGGGGATAAAAATACCCAAATACTTGAATCCATCCTTAGTCCATTTAAACCCACTATTAAGTTTAACTGACATAGAGATTTGGCCGTTAACATCCATAGCTTCAGTCTTATCCATATTAACCTTGTATCCTGAATAAAAAACGTACTGGAAGAGAAGATTTTTTAAACATGGTAATGTTGTAGCCGGTTCCGTTAAAAACATCATTACATCATCGGCATACAATGATAGTTTATGCTCTTCCCCATTAATAGAGATGCCTTTAATATTACAATCATCCCTGATGAGCTGGGCTAGGGGATCTACACTGATGTTGAATAACAAAGGTGAGAGAGTGCATCCTTGTCTGCAACCCCGCTCCAATGGAAATCTTGCTGATATCTGACCATTAACTTTGACTGAGGCCAATGGACATGAATAGAGTGTTTGTATCCATTTTATGAAATCTGAACCAAATCTGAACCGCTTGAGGGTCTGGAATAGGTACAGCCAGGACACCCGGTCGAATGCTTTATAAGCGTCCAGTGATAATAACAGCGCCTCCTCTCCTTTAGATTTAGAATAGCTCATTATGTTTTATAATCTACGAAGATTAACAACGCCATTTTTGAAAGAGTTTACTGTGTGCCGGTCAACATTTCGTCAAAATTATTTGCATTTCAAAATCAATAAGCTCCAACTCCAACTAAAGTCTTTCTCTCTCGGTCGCCATCGTTCACTGTGAGGAGTGGAACGGGCCAGAAGGTAAACAATCAATCAACAACTTTCACGATAGACGTGGCGAGATTAGGTCGTCTAGCGTAGAGACGCCTACTGATCGGGAGGTGAACTGCCTTGCGTATCCAACATCCCGACGGAGAACTTCGAAAGGACAGAGAGCCTCTCTGTGACTACGGAGACGGATTGACGGATAGCGACGGAGAAGCATACTGAGGCCTTAAGCAAAGAAGTATATGGTGCCGCATCAGAAATCAGCTTGTGATGGGTTCGGTTGATACATTCTCTGTACTTTGCGAGGAAGGCGTTGACTTGTCTGCAAACCTTCAAGAACTGATAAACTGATGTGCTGTTGGTTCCTGACTGCTCGCCAAACTTTAGTAGAAGGGTGTCATTCCTTCAGACGAAGTCACTTGCAGAGCAGTTGGCGACCGATTCTGCGTCTATGACTCAATACAGCAGCCAATAAGGCCTGCATATCCATCATCTCCAAGACGAGCGCTCTCCATTATACTCTTGTGGATGTCCACAGTTGTTTTTTCCTTTTCCAGGTTTATTTCCTCTTAGAACAACTACTACTTCTACTGAATTACAGCCACTAACAACGTAGCCTATACCACCCCACTCTGGTGACACTATCAGGCTGTCACACGCCTGTGGCCACTGCATAGCTTACCTCTATGCCCCATCTGCTGTCAGCCAGTGAGATCCCTCAGATTTGGCGCCTCAAGAACTGTTCAGCCCATTAGCTCTTTTTTAAAGGGCCTGGCAGTCACAGTCAGGCTGCCTATACAGAAGCACATGATTTTGTCTTCTAAAGCTGCATCTCAGCCTAACTCAGACAAAACTTATCCTCCTCGTACAGCAGTTAGTGAACATTTTGTCGGCATGCTCAGCCGGTAGGAATGGCGGTCTGGCTTGGGTGTTCATTCAGGGGTGAGCGGGGAGAGAACATCATGAACAACTCTGGTGCATTTAGCTGGTTGAACTGACTGCCTTTTGACTATCTTCTTCCCCTTTACAGAAGGAACTGAAATATATGGGAATATTTGAGTGTTTTTGGTATGAGTAGTGGAATTTCTTTTTGTGATTTCTAATTAAACTGGTGTTGGATTTGTTTTTATTTTTGGTGTCTTTTACCTGTTTGTGGTGTCTTAGGGAAAAATCTGAAAAAAATGGTGGCTTTTCAAAAGCCCAGCTCAGGTTTTCTTCACAAGTGAATTAAAACCAGAAACTGAGAAAAAGAGCTATGTATAAGGTGTATTTGGAAGTTTCTCCTGCTCTGAGTAAGATTCACCTAAGTGAATTCTACTGGTCCCTTTCCTACAAATGACTAAAATATTTATCTGACGTAATCATGACTTAAAATCGTTTTTTTTTCTGAAAATGCTACATGACCATTTTTAAACTTGATTAATTTTTATCTGTTAGACTCGTGAAAAGTATTAATCTGTACCTGATCCAATTTATATGGATTATTTGACTTTTGGGAACGGGGGCCGTGAGGCTACTCTGATTGGTGGAGCCATTTGAGGTGGAATCGCTAGGTTACAGGTGGAAATATGAATTTCTTTATCAAAAAAACGAATCATGAACCCACATCAATATCAAATCCACTGATTTGTGCTAATCTAGCTTTAAAGATCCTATGGCATGAAAATAAATGGAGGCTTTTATGTATTTTTATAGGCTTTAGTGGTCCCCTAATACTGTATCTGAGTTTTTTTCCCCAAAATTCTGCCTTGGTGCAGAATTACAGCCAGTCCCAAAAATGAGCTTTCCTTAGGATCCTCAGAATGAGCTGTTTAGTGGGGGTGTGGCCTTACTTACACCCGTGGTACCTTGCGCAAATGTTTTGTGAATCGCTATGGCACGTAGATGGCACGGCAGCCCTATGCCGTAAAACTAGCGAAACCTGTTGAAATGAGCTTACTTTGACAATATGACGAACTAGTTACTGAACAACTCTCCTAACACAGTCAAACATCAAGCAAGTGCTACACAAGACACAGCAAAAAAGGCGTGCGTGAAGGGGAAAGCAGGAGTGAGGATTTTGACATTCTCAGCTGATTGCTCTAGTTTGCAAAGATGCACGTAGCACGAGTCATTTCAATCAGGGGAAAGGCAGATATGTGCGCGCCATAACACCAACAGCAGGACGGCTATCAAAACAACAAATAAGTACACAACACTCGCGTTACAGTAAATGAGGTGTCCACTTGCATACCTCATGCTATTTACTGTTACATTAGCGACAGTGACCGAGCTATTAGCTGCAGAGCTAACGATACAGACAGACTGACCGTTTTGACACTGGAACCATGAATTAATCATTATCCTGATGAAATGCACTGAATTTGCAGATTCATTCTTCTTCAGGAAGCTTGAAGTAGGGGGTTTTGGTCTAAAATGAGCGAGCTAACCATCTCATGGGCATGCAAACACATCCAACAGCCCAGTTGGCAGAGATAAGAGCTTGCAGATGCTATTATATTATCATAGCTAACCGTTAGCTAACGTTAGCTAACGTTAGCTGCTAACGATACAAACCCTTTCCTGTGGTAACAAGCTATGTAACTATACTGTACATACAGGAAAGCAACACAATAATAGAGCGTTAAATTACTTACTCGGGAATGTGATCCTTCCCCAAGTGAGAGACGAATGGAGCAGGAGATTGACAGGCGGATCGGTGCGGCGTCTGCAGTGATGCGGGCTCTGCACCGGCCCGTCGTGGTGAAGAAGGAGCTGAGCCAGAAGGCTAAGCTCTCGATTTACCGGTCAATCTATGTTCCTACCCTCACCTATGGTCACGAGCTGTGGGTAGTGACCGAGAGAACGAGATCGCGAATACAAGCGGCCAAATGAGTTTCCTCCGCAGGGTGTCTGGGCTCTCCCTTTGACTCGGTATTAGCCCAAGTTCTGGAAACATTCGTCTGTGAAATATTTGGCGCACACACAAATCTCTTCGGTTCTGTCGTCACTTTCCCAGAAAAAACAAAATCTGTCCACTGGCTCTTTAGAGGTTCTGATGCAGGAGCTCTAAACAGATTTTTTACATCGATATACAGCGCAATGAGCTGGCCAAAGAGCTGTGGGCGGGGAAAGGCAGTTTTGGCATAGCCATATATGGGCTCTGGGGGGAAACAACCTCCACGTCCTAAGCGGCGCCCACGTCATAAGCGGCGGCTTTCCCGATCAGGCCATCTGCATGGTCACATTTCCAAAGGAGGAGAATAATTTCCAGTGCATGGTTTTGGTCTATCGTCATTTTTAGCCACTGGGGGACCGCAGGCAGGCTAGAGGAACTCATATTAATGTTAAACAACCTTAAAAAGTGAAAATTTCATGCCATGGGACCTTTAAAGCTGCAGTCTGCAACTCTTTTTCAAGCATTATGCCTGGAACTGTCTGGGGATTCTGAAAGTAGTACATTAAATACCCCAATACAATACAGAAAAAATGAGTTCTCTAGGTCCCCTATATGTCCCGCTAGGTCCCTCCAAAGCCAGCAGGTTTGTTTACAAAATTGCAGACTGGACCGGTAAAAGGTAACCAATCAGGTTACGAGCTGGGCTCTGCTGCCTGTCAATCACCGATTGTGCATGCGCGATACAAGGTAGGCTCGTCCCCACGCTTATTTATCTGGCGTGCACGTAGACGTGCACGAGTTCTCATGTGTTTTGATGGGGCGGGACAGGAAGTTGAATAACTTTTTATTTTTCGGTTAAAAAATAAGCATTTCTTGCATTTTGCGACTACGGAGGTCACCGTTTTCAACTTCAAGCGTTCTGATAGATCATGTGAACTCTTAAAATGCCAAAAATTAGGACTTTACGTATGACAACAACAAATCCTGCAGACTGCAGCTTTATCTGTACCAAATTGAGCTGAAGTGGTGTTTCAGCACATCCTGCTGGTAATAACTAGTTACATCAACGGTCAAATTGATCTTTACAAAACAGAGCTAGTTGTAAAACTGGAATTTTAACCAAGAAGCTGCCAAATCATAATGAATCTGGCAAAAAAAAATGATCAGTGCCATGCATCCGAGGTGGTTCCTGGTTGGTTCTTGTCATATCTTTGCGGTCAACGCTGTCCATTCTGCCTCTGAAAGTCACTGGTCGGCTCTCACTCTTCAGCATGCAGCAGGTTCCTCAGCAGGTTGGATTTCTTGACAAAAGCGTTAAACAGTCAGGTCAGGTGACAGCTGTAGTCCTGCAGCTGTGTGTCCTTGAGTAAAGCAGCACTGACATACTGCTCAGAGACCCTCTGACAGCAGAGCACAGATAACTGTCCTCCCCCCCGTCCTCTATCCCTGCCCTCCCCCTGCTCCATCACTCCCTCCATATCTTGTCCTCAGGTCAATGGGTCTCCTGTGGCTACCTTGCTTTTCAGCCATCACACCCCCCCATGGGGCACATGAGGGAGATCTATCTGTGTCACCCTCCTCAGGTGTTCTCTGGGTAATGTACTGAAGGACAGCAAGTGCGGCCATCAGCTCGGACCTACATGCCTCACGCCTACATGCTCCACGACTGCTTTTGGTGGGTAATTACAGGGAGGGCCGCTCTCACCAAACCAATTAGAGAGTGTCTGTGCAGTTAAGGGACATCTCTGTGACAAACCTGGCCACAGGGTCACATGTTTATTATGTCATCCCTCTACTCGGGTGGCTGTTATTACAGATAAGTGTCACAGTCTGGAGGTCATCAGTGGAAATGGGATTCTGTTTTGGCCTGCGGTTTAACATGCCCTGATTATTCCGATTGCTGCCTGAGTGCTTAATTATGATCATTTGTCTCAGATTGGGCTTTGATTCTCGTCCATGACTTGTCAGTTTAAAAGAGAATTAACTAATGTCCGTGTGGAGAAGAGACGGTGGGCTTTACATGCACTCACATTAAACAGGTTTTGATAAACATTAGCTGGAGTATGACTTTACAATTCTGAAGTGCTCATTGAATCTGCAAAGAAGCCTGAGGTTTAACTGATGGATGAACACCACCGTAAGAACACAGCTCGCAGTCTTTGGCAGTAATGAGGCTTACAGGTGTTTGAAACCTTTTAAGCATTTAACCATCTGAAACCTTTAACAAGGTTTTCATTACTTTTTTAATATAACAAAAATGAACAGAAATATCCATCTATCCAATTTGCATACCTGCTTAATCTCATTTAGGGTTGCAGGGGGGTTCTGGAGCCTATCCCAGCTGCCATTAGATGATAGGGAAGGATAGATCCTGGACAGCCTACTATCACAGTGCCAATACAGAGATAAACAACCATGCATACTTACACTCACTCCTAGGGTCAATTTAGAACCACCAATTAACCTAACATGCATGTTTTTGGATGGTGGGTGGAAGCCAGAGTACCCGCTGAGATCAGAACTAGGAACCTCCTTGATGTGAGGACACAGTGCTAAACATCACACCACTGCAAAGCCCTGCTCAGAAGCGGTAAAAATAAGATTAATCTGATTTCAGTTTTCAGCCTTTGAATGAATCATGTGTGACATGATTTTGGTTGTAAGAGTACCAAGTCTAAGCTTAAATGTAGGTGTGTCCAGGTGAGACACAAATAGCTGTTTTCAACAATGCCACGCAATGGCACCTCTTGCTTATGAGCCTGTCCTGAACTGTTGGTATGTATATTAGTTAATACATAAACAGAAGCCTTTCAGACACGATGTGTGATTAACTGTACATTTTGTGGACCTTTATGAAAAACAATCACTACAATAAGAATTTATGCACTGTTATGAATCTGAGAATGTCACCTCAACTATTTGTGATCATTTGCATGAGTTAGTAACACACACACAGTGGATATATTGTTCAGAATAAAGAACCCCAAAAGACATTTTTATGTGTCCTGGGTTGAGTCAAAGTTGCTAGGCTACTTACAAAAATTTCCTCAATCTCACTTTATTCAACAACATTCCTCTAAAAATTGCCAAAAACGATACATTTGCACCAAAGACATGACCTGAAACTACCGGGAAGCCTTTGCTTTCCATCCCAGTTAAGTTTAAATAATCCCGGACAAGCCCCCATTTATTCAAACCCTGGCTCGTTGTCCTCAACATAAAAGTGAGTTTTAATTGAACTGAAAAGGTAACTGAAGTTGAAATGAAGGGGATGCTTCACAAAAGTAAACATTGTGGGCTGTAGCAGCAAGACCTCTGAACTAACCCTCAGGCCTCTCCGGGGGTTGCTTTTATCCATACCTTCAAAGGAACAAGTCTCCACATTTTGGAGCATGATGCCCATGCACCACCCAGATACTGTTGGAGGAGATACAGAAGGGTATAACAGACACTTGACTTGATTTATGAACTCAACTTTTGGACTCAAGAAATTCTTCTCAACTTCCAAACTCGATTTTCAGGAAAATACCTCATCTTTTATTTGTAACTCAGATTTGCTCATTTTGCTGATTAAATTATCCAGTCATCAATTGTCATTACCACACAATACTGTATTGGCTAGCCTAATGTATTCTGTAGTTAACCCCCAGACCACTTACATCTCCAGAGTCAAGAGCACACCTGTCCCTGCACCCAAGCAATAACCACCCTGCACAACCAGTGTCTGACTTTAGATATTTGAGCAACCAAACAAAGACAAACAGTTATATATATTTTTACTGATGGAATACAGCCACAGTTCCAGATACTGCTACTGAAAGGTATTGAAATACCACAATGGCTCTAAACAGATAAAACACCTTTAGGAACCCACAACCCTGAGAATAAAAATCTCTTGATCTACTCACTGATATATGTATTTCAGGGATTTTATTTCCTTCAGTGTTGACATATCCAGTCAAGTGAAACAAGGAGGTACATCCAGGAAAGTTCACAAGCTGTATGAGTTTGTGGCCTGATGGCCAGACCTATTTACGCATTTACCATCCAATGGAATTGCAGAGCTAAACAATAGGACCTACTAATTATATAAATCTGGTCTTTTGCAAGAAAAAAATTTGCAGGTTTGTTTTGGGGAACAGCTAAAAGTGATGTTGTAATTTTACAAGAGTGGACCCAGAAATCCCTCCGACCAGCTAAAAGTAGCTATGTTAAAACCAGAAAGGGACGCTTTACAGATACAAAGTTTTGCATCAGAAATTAAACCAGTCTGTTAAATACTTTATCTCTGTTTGAACTGTATTGTACCACATTGTGACAAAGTAACAGTGGATTTTGACGTTCGTCATAGGGTCATAGTTTAACTTAATTATGAACTCAGTTTGCTTCTGTTAAATTTATGTTTTTGAACTTACTGCTGTGAGTATCTTGTGTATGAAGAAATAAAAAAAAATAAAAACTTTAGAAATGCCTCTTTCAGGCCCCAAGACAAACCCTGACCTCCATCATGAAAGGCCTCAACCCCAACCAGAGCAAACCTGTACTTTAACCGCAGGGTGTAAACGACAGGGACTATATTCTAATGTAGATAGAAGAAGAATTATGAGGTGGAGAACTGTTCATCTCTGGTGAAAACCCACCAGGACCCAGGAGGAATGTGGATGTTGTGAAGGGAAACGTCCGCTCGTCTGCGCTGTACGATGTGGCTGTTTTTAAAGCTGGATATAAAATCATTGAGCTCCTTTGGGGCTCATTAGCTGAGACTTTGAGAGCAACAGTCTGTCAACCTGTGTGTTAAACTTGTAGCGACAGTGCTCTGTAACTTCACGCTCCATTTGTTTTATTCTCCGGAGCTGCAGATCCTGCAGGTGTAAAGTGAAGCCACGCTTCATTTAGCTCCATTCACTTAATGAGGCATCAGTGTTGGAGAGCGGCGACGGCCACAGGGCTGCCGACAGCTTTCATAAGACGGCAAACACACTCTGACCCACTTCACCTCGTCATCAACCTGCAGAGATTGTTTTCAGTGTTTTTCAATTATAAATCATGAAAATGTATCCAAAAGTGCAAGAGGACTTCTTCATGTGTGTCGCTTGTTTAACCAAAGCCCAAAGATTCAGTCTACTGAGATGAAACGGAGTAGAGCAGCAAACTGTGCCTGAAGGGTTTGATTAATTTGGTTTTAAGGCTTTAACAGAATGTAATATTTGCAAAATGAACATGTGGATAAGTCTGGAATGATTAAGTATCAGAGACTTTGATTAGAGTCTAAATGCTCAAATAAATCGGTTTACACTGAGAGAAAACTGAAAAAGGTAGAAACTTAGATTATACAGGAAACCTGTGTTAAAAATGACTGATTAAAAATCTAAATATTCGCAGATTTCTATCAATCAAACAGCCGACTGAACAGATTGGTATAGATCTGTCCAACCCAAATGGACACAAAACAAAAGTCTCTGTATTCATGCTGATGGACATGAACTGTGCATTAAACTTAAGTTTAATTACATGAGGCCAGGTCAATATATTTATAATAATTTCATGATGGTTGGACGCTTTCAGCTCATAGCTGTGGATCCCCAGTGTGTTTTAGTCATTGTTCCACAGCCTTAGGATTCTTTTTGTTTATTTTCCTTGTTGTCTGAGGGACTTCCCTCATCACCGGCTGAGAGCTTGCAGTGGCGTCGTGTCCATCGTGAGTCGGATCTGGGTTGTACCACTGTGTTTTAAAAAAAGTTTAAATAAATAAACTAATCTAATCCTGCGTATGCCACAGTATCACACCTGAATGCCTGTATTCAGCGCACTCTTCTCTCATAGATGCAGCTCTTACACTGAGAACTGACATGAAGGCACTTTTACATGTTTAGATGTTGGAAATCTATGTATTTGGTCAACAGTTTGTGAATTATCTTCTTGTATTCTGAACCTCAGAACAGTCGGCCTACTGATGTTTGTCAGGGGGAGTTTTTTAGTTGGCATACAGTGTGTTTGTGTGTGTGTGTGCACATTAGTATGTGAGTGCAGTAGTTCAGTGTGGCGGCTGCCTGACCCGCAGGCTGATCTGCATACAGCAGGGACAGTTCTGCCGCTCTCTCCATCAGCATGCACTGACACCTGCACTGTTTAATGCACTCCTGCAGTTTATTAATGCCCACCTTGTGATAAACATTTCTGCAGAGGAAGCTCGCAGGTCACACACACACTGAGGAGCTCCCAGGAAGCCCTAACCTGCGGGGCCGAAACCCTGAAACGTGGCCAGAGCAGCAGTGAGCAGCTGGTGCTGCTATGAGGCCGAAGTTTTTACTGATTTTTACAGCCTGAACACCAGTCTCTGCTGATCCTGTCTCTGATCTGTCACGAGTCTGATGGCACCACAGTGGAGTAATCAGCTTCAGGTTTTTTCATCCACACCGGAGCATCCCACAACACATAAACGAATGAAGGACGATCACATGACATTCTGTAATCTCTTTCTGTCACAGGAGCATCATATTTCACCCCCAGCCTTCTTGTTATAACTAACAAAGGCAGACAGTAGGAGAAACAGAAGACACTGAAGCAATTCCCCAACATGTAAATCACCTCTGCAGTTATTCATGTCCATGAGAGGAAACACGTCTTCATGCTGATTGTCTCCCGAAGACACAAAACACAGTGGGCTTCATCCTCTCTGCTGAACTAATCACAGACACTCACTTTGACCTACATGTCCGCTTTTATTTTATTTATTTATAGTAATAAAGTTTAATAGAGTGTTGGAAGCACAAATATCATGAAAAGTAAACGTGTGATATAACAAACACACAACGGATATACATGAGACTGATAAAGAATGAAGAACAAATCATACAAACATTTACAGAACAGTTGGGAAGTTGTCTTAAATGTAGCACAGTTTATCAAACAAACTAAATAAAAAACTAATTCCAAAAGTAGCCCAGATGTCTCAGTCAGAAAACACTCCCTCAGTATTTAGTTTCCAGGTTTCCTCATGCACTTTGCCAGATCCTCACTGTATTCATGTCAAGACAGGTTTGTGCTTCATGTTTTTTTCACAGTTTTAGTCAGGTTTTGCTTTTTCATAGTTAGGTTTTTGTATACCAACCCCTCTCGAGACCATGGTCTTCGGCCGGAAAAGGGTGGAATGCCCTCTCCGGGTCGGGAATGAGATCCTTCCCCAAGTGGAGGAGTTCAAGTATCTCGGGGTCTTGTTCACGAGGGAGGGACGAATGGAGCAGGAGATTGACAGGCGGATCGGTGCAGCGTCTGCAGTGATGCAGGCTCTGCACCGGCCCGTCGTGCTGAAGAAGGACCTGAGCCAGAAGGCGAAGCTCTCGATTTACCGGTCAATCTATGTTCCTACCCTCACCTATGGTCACGAGCTGCGGGTAGTGACCGAAAGAACGAGATCGCGAATACAAGCGGCCGAAATGAGTTTCCTCCGCAGGGTGTCTGGGCTCTCCCTTAGAGATAGGGTGAGAAGCTCGGTCATCCGGGAGGGGCTCGGAGTAGAGCCGCTGCTCCTCCGCATCGAGAGGAGTCAGATGAGGTGGCTCGGGCATCTGGTTAGGATGCCTCCTGGACGCCTCCCCGGTGAGGTGTTCCGGGCCCGTCCCACTGGGAAGAGGCCCCGGGGAAGACCCAGGACACGTTGGAGAGACTATGTCTCTCGGCTGGCCTGGGAACGCCTCGGGGTCCCCCCAGAAGAGCTGGAGGAAGTGGCCGGGGACAGGGACATCTGGGTCTCTCTGCTAAAGCTGCTGCCCCCGCGACCCGATCCCCGGAGCAGCAGAAGATAATGGATGGATGGATGGTTTTTGTATACCGGTTCAGCTGCGCTTTTTGTTGATTTTGGAAAATAAATCAAGTTTTTTGTTTTGAATATCTGCATCTGGGTCCTACCTTCTCCACTCCACACACGACGCACACCAACTAAACGTGACAGGGGAAGCCATATGTCACTTCAGTGCAGAAACACGGCCCAGTTCTCTGGACACGAGCTCATCTCAGATGGACACAAAGACAGCGGACACGTGTTCTGTGGTCGGATGAGTCCAAGTTTCGGCTGCTTTTGGCTCAAACAGCCGACCTGAATCTGATCGCAGCCCCTGCAGCTGATTAACTGTCTGTAAAAATCCTGGCTGAAACACGGACACTGAATGTCCCCGCTGTTTGTCTGTCTGCTCAAAGATTAATTGAGTCCTGGATGCTTTCTGCTCATTGAGGCTTCCAGGGGCCACAGGGGCCGCAATGAGGCCTGGACGGGACAAAGTAAAGAGACCATCTCATTAATATATGATTAATAGCCTCTGCTGCGGTGATTAATTAGTGTTTGTGACAGTAAACTTTTAACAGCCCCCTGTGTCGTCCCCTGGAATGCCCATTTATCTTTCCGGACCCCCACCGCCGCCCTCCACCTCTCCCCGGGCGTCCAGAATGAGAGGATAAGTTTGCATATTCTAGTCTTGTCTGATTTCATTCTGTCGCTGCCTGGAAGGAGCAGCGAGGAATGAGGGCTCTCTGACATGATTGATTGCTTTGCTTTTTTATTTGCAAGTAGGAATCCAGAGAAGGTTTTTTTTTTTTCTTCCTCAGTGGCTGCTTATTCTCCCCACCACCTCCACCACCACCGCCTCTCCCTCTGTGTACTCGTTCTTCTCCAAACGAGGAACCTCGGGCTCATTGGTACAGAAATATCTTGGGGCTCTGCTTTGAAATTGATTTGAATCGCTGCTGGTTGAGCTTGTGTGTTTTTCTCACAGCCGTCCACTGCTGGCTGATTCCTCCCTCTGCTCAAACTTAGAGCTGCAACAATCTTAAACTTTTAGAAAATCTGATCATTATAAAACAAACAAAGGCAGCAAACAATCAGCAGCTTGTGCTCCTCTGTTTGGAAGTTTTTAGTTGTTCTTGCTTAAAGTGATGATATTTGGGGAGTTTATGATTATCAGCTTCTGACCGCTGGCTCAGTTTTAGATCTGGTTATTGGTGAGTAACATTTCATGAGAAGAAAAAGAGGAGGAAGTATTATTTTCCATGTCTGCAGAATAAGCAGACATGGCTTATGTACTGCCATGAGGGGACCCTACATTACTAAATAACTAAAGGCCCATTTCAGTATTAGCACCCACTTTGTTTGCTATTTATATCAACAAACTAGGTAAAAACATTTAAAAATGTACCTCTCTATGCTGACGATGCAGTTATTTACTGTCATGCCAAAACAACTGAGATGGTATTTGAATATTTACAATCTATATTTAATGACATCCAGTCTCAGCTGAGAGGTCTCAAACTGCTTCTTAACTCTGATAAAACAAAGGGCATGTTGTTTTCTAACAGAAAGAAAGTGCCAGCAAGTCTTCCACCTATTTTTACCCCCCCAAGACTCACGTATAGAGTTTGTATCAAAATATAAACACCTTGGCATTATAATTAATGAAACTTTGTCTTTTAATCCTCATGGTGTTTATCACAGTGCTTTAAGACTCATAACAGGATGGAAACCAATCACGCATTGTTGTGTTAGCTTTATTCTTTCATTGGAAGCTCAAGAACAAGCCGGAGGAATCTCAAGATAAATAAAGTATTTATTGTTGGTCACACGTGCAGCATATCAGCGCTGGGCTCAGTGGAACAGAGCCCCCGCAGGAAATCCGTCAGACCGAGCCCCGTTTTCCAGGTACATTTCGTATTTATATGACTCATTATTTCACATAGGTTGGACTTACACTCAACCGAGTATGATTGGACATGAGTAGGTTCAACACCGTCACCGTCATGTTCTCTGGATAAGCCAAATCTTGCGTGTGTGAATCTTGCACCTGCTTTCCCAGGCTAATTGTTTTGTCTCACTATGCCTGGGTCATTTAAGGTCATATATCGTGTGCATAGTGGAAAAGTGCAGAGACTATTTAATATTCATTTATAATGTCTAAGAACAAAGCCAATTTTAACAGTTGCACTCTGGTCAACTGGACATCTTTATCCACACACAGACTTTTCTATTGGAACAATTTTATATGTAAATCTATACTCGGACTGTTACCGTCAAACTTGTGAACTTTCAATTAAGTTTAAATTCAATTCTTCCAGAAGAGATCAGAAAGGTGAAAACTCTGAAAACAAGTTCCTAATTTTTTCCCCTAAGCCTACCCAAACTGGGACTGAAAGTGAAGGTTTTAAAATCCTAAAAGGCACCAAATGGAACAAAGTTTCCACTGCAGAATCAAACCAGTGATAAAGTCCGTATGTGGTTTTAACTCTTTATGTTCAAACAACGTGATAAATCAGGTCAAACAGAATCTTATGTCACATCTATGCAGCTCGGTGTGCTTTCCCATCAGAAACTATTCAGCTGAAGTGGACATCACACCTTCACCATTACTCTGAATAGATGAGGTCACATGCTTCAGTCGGTCCTGCCTCTCCGCAGCCTCCTCTCTGCCCGTGTGCAGCCATCTGGATGTTAACAGTTATTTCTGCAGCGCAGGGAACATCACAGATGGTCCAAAAGTCGCTGTCTGCACAGCATCTCTCAGAGGCTGGACACTGAGCTTTTCTCCGACACATAAACCGTGCAATTTCAGCAGATGGTTCTGAAATGTTTTTAAACGTGGAGAGGAGAGAAGCAGCTGCAGCTTTTATGTGGACACACAGAACATAGCAGCTCTTTGGATCCTTCACACTGAAGGAGCTGAGCTGTGAATTTTAGAGATGATAGCTCTGTTTTTATCTTTAAACATTTAAATCCTGGTTGTCCATCATATTCAGGCTGTTTTCTGCTCAAACCTTCAGTTGCTGCTGCTGTTTGTGCATCAGGTCGTATCAGAAAAGTAGGGGAACATTTAATATATTTAGATAAATAAAAACAGGTGAAAAGTGTTTTTAAAGCTTTAGAAGTGCTTGTCTTCTGTCTGACGTGTGTTAGCTGACACTGAATTCTGAAGAGAAACTGTTTTTTTTTCAAATTCAGATTATAAATTGTACCTCAACTCTTGTTTTTACACTATTAAACTTAAAATTATTGTGAGGTCTGACTTCCTGGAGAACGATTTTGTGATGCAAATGTATTACTCTTTTGAACGCATATTGTTTTTCAGAAGCAAAACGCTTTATTTTTGTAGCCCCAGCCAACTAGCCGGACTACTTTTGTCAACACCAAAACGAGGCTGGAACTCGGCTCACAGGACGCAGCAGGGGGTAAGAAAATGTTCATGAATTATATTGCTAGTATGGGAAGTCATACAGCTTCATGTCAAAAGAGGCGAACTATCTAAGGAAAACAGGACTGAAATGATTGTATTTGGAAATCGTTTCCCCTCTGGATGAGTTTTTATAAAGTTATTTTACATTTGAGAAGCAGGTGACTACTAAATTTCATTCAATTCAGTTCAGTTTTATTTATAAAGCGCCAAATTACAACAAATGTCATCTCAGGGCGCTTCAAAGATACCGTCCATTTCAAGACAATCAGAGTCCAATTCATCGCAATCAAATCATAATCCAATCAAATCCAATTCATTGAATTTGACTAATTTGGAATTAAATTGAATTCCAAATTAGTCCAGTTCATACAGAGCCAATTAAAAAAAGTTGCTTAGCTAAGTAAAACAAACAGACTGCATCAAAACGTCTCTTAGATCCGTCCTGAGCATGCACGGGGCGAATGTGGAGAGAAAAAACTCCCTTTTAACAGGAAGAAACCTCCATCAGAACCAGAGCCAGGAAGGGCGGCCATCTGCCTCGACCAGCTGGGGGTTGAGAGGACAGAAAAGAGGGGACAACAAGCGCCATAACACCAGGCCAGGGATACCTGCTGAGAGAGAGAAACTCAAGTTAATGACAACAATAATGTCACATGTACATGGAGAGTAAAGAGAGCAGAGGGGCGAGAGGTGCATCATGGGAGGTTCCCCAGTAGTCTAGGCCTATAGCAGCATAACTGTGGGACGTTTCAGGGTCACCTGAGCCATCCCTCCTGTTAGTTCCAATCAAGCATTTTGGATGAGCTGGAGGCTTTTCAGAGAATTTGTGGGACAGGCCAATAATAAAGAACTACTCCAATCTTGATGTAACAAATGCGTGAAGCAGTTTTTCTGCATCACTCTGAGACAGGATGTTCTTTCTTTTGGCAATATTACGAAGGTCAAAGGGAAGTCTGGCTGCAGTGGGCTGTTTCTACTGTAGAAAGTAGGAAACTGAGGCATGTAAACACCTGATCCAGGTTCCAGTGGGGTCCACTGGACTAAATTAGACATAACTGTAGAAAAGGTTAGAACCATGTATACGGAGACATTAACCAGGTTTCTGGGAATCAGGATATGAATAAAACTGGGATCATGGGATGGTTTGATGTGTAAGAATGATGTCAAACAGCTGATATTAATAACATTTGCTTCTAATGATGCCTTCTTCAGAGAGATGGCAGTTTTCTGCTCAGCTGTGTGAGCAATCAACAATCGATATTATCTGTCTTTATCATTAAAATATATATATATACATGGTATCATGTGAATACAGAGAGTGGAGACTGCACATGTGTAAACATCTGCAGCCTGGTTTGTTTTGCTGTGAGCCATCGGTGATTTCTATTAAACAAAGTAAAGCATCTCTGCTCTGAGAGGACACCGTCTCCGTCTCCTTTTCTTTAAAGCGAAGAATTCACAAAGGGAAGAATTAATCAGAATATATGGCTTTTAATATAAAAGCCTGTCATCCCTCCTGTGTGTGTTATTAGGTTTGTGGAGGCGAGTGGAGCTGCTGGGGATCACAGGGTGAGCACCTGTGCCGCCGCCCGCCTGCACAACACTTATACAATAAAAAGCCTTTTCTGGGAATTTGTTTGAAGAATGTGGAGACTTTTCAGGGTGTGTGTGGAGTACAGGAACTTTTCTTTAGATTATCCTCATTGTTGATAATCTCTTTAACTTCAGGGGTGAGCCGCTACACCTGAACCTCTCCATCCAGGGCCGCCGCAATCGCTCTATAGTTCCAGCACTAATCCCATCATGCCTCAGGAGGACTTGGCTTCTCCCCTCTCTCCTCGTCTTCCTCATATCTTCTTCCTCTGCAGTATTAGAGCAACAGAGGGAGAAAAGCAGATTTAGAGTAGAGCCATTTAATTTCAATAACCTGCATCTGCTGCAGCGTCCTCTCAGAGGAGCAGAGTTCAGGACTCATGACAGAGTCAGTGTTCAGGTGTTAAAGGAGGAGGATAAAGTCAAAAGTAACGTCAACATTTTAGAGTGTAGTCAAAGTGTCATGAATAAATGAGAAAAATACAGAATCAAGTTGACATTTTAAGTTTAAAGTGGAATTATTGAGATCAAATCAATCCAGCATCAGCTCTTTTTTTTTTCACATAAACATCATGTAGCGGTCACATTCCCACAAGCTGAAACAGCTGCAGATGGACAGATGCCAGAAAAGGATGGATGAGGCCTACACCTGTTGGAGCGCAGGTGAGCATGCAGCATCTGAGATGTAGGGTTGTTTTGACGGTTATAGCCTCTATGTTGAGTGAATGGTTGGCTACAGTTGCACCACTTCATGTACTGAGATTACTACAGCTCTGTTTTAGGGAGGTTCAGTTGGAAGTGGAATTCCTTCATCCATGTGGAGATGACTGACAGATGAGCTGGGATTCATGCTGAGGCTGTGGGGTCATCTGCTGGCATAGTTGAATAAGATGAGCAGGCCTGATGAGGTGGGAGGGGTCCCAGAACGGAGCCCTGGGGCACTCCAGCGTTTACCAGATACTATGTCACAGCTGTAAATAACTACATTTTATGTTGGGAAATGCGTAAACGTGTACACACCTGTCTGAAAGAACTGTCCCACTGAGCGTAACACGTGTCAGATGAGTCAGTAAAAACTTCTTCAATCCACAGAAACACATATTCATGGTCTGGAGGGAGAGGTGCATCAGAGTGCTTTATTAAGTCTCATATTACTCCGCTAAGCACCAGGTAAAAACTCCCAAATTCACTTTTTTTTTTTGCTATTTTCAAGTCGGACGTGTTGAGGAGTGGTGCCCACATCTTGACTCCTGTATTCCAGACAGATGGGAAAAAAATTGGTTAAAAGTTTCACCGTCTCGGCTTCATCTATTGGCTGGACCCAGTTTATTTATCTGAGTTTTTACATATCCACGCCCCAGTTAAAGGTTATCAAACCGGATTATTCTAGATGTTCCCTGATCTAGGCTCAGAAATAAGGGTGACTGCGCCTTTTCAGTTGTGGACCAGCCTTCCATACAGTATCAGAACTGACCAGAACTTTGTTACTTTCATGTCTTTGCTCAACAGTTGCCTCTTCTTCTTGGCTTTCATTTCGAGTTGAGGCCAGACATCTTGGCTTGTCCATGTATTTATTGTATTTTTATAATAATTTTGTGATAGTTCTTATCGCTGGCCGAGCCCGTAAAGCACTTTGGTCAGCAGTTTTTGTTTTTAAATGTGCTATAAAAATAAAGATGAGGTTGAAGTAGCACAACAAGTCCAGAAATCCATCTTCCTTTGGACAAATGCTCAAGAAGATGATAAATTATACAATTAGAACATTGTGACTCTGCCTTGTACTTAACATGTCATAAGCATCCTCTTGTATGTCTTTTAACATGCAAATATTTTTCCACATTCGTGTTTCACTGGTGGTCGACATGAAGAGATCATTTCAACACATTTAATGTTTCATATAAATTGTTATAAATATGAAACTAAAAAAGCTGAAGAGATGCTTTTAGATTTTAAAATTGCAGCTTCTTCACAGAAAACCTCCCAAAATCTGCAGTTTGCTGATGTGGAAATGATCAGTGAGAATTGCCTGTGAGGTGAAACTGTCTGGTTTAATTCACATGAAGGGCAGTTTTATGATGAAATCTGGACCAAATATGAACAGACCGTGATGTCCATGAACCATTTAGACGCCTTTTCAGCCGCACTGTGCTCAGCAGGGTACGCCGTATTTTCACAGTTGTTCTAATTATAATTCAAGATTATTCAAATCTCTGCTCTTTTGGTTGTGGAGGTCCTGAATCGGACACCCCAACATCTGCAACTCCTTCAATGTCTACGTTTAAAACTGTGACAGCTGCAACCTAAAAAGATGAAGATCTCATCCTTAACGAGGATGAAGTGATCAACTCACTATCAGCAGAGATGAATCCAACATGACGTCAGTGTGTGTTTCACTTACAGAGAAAGAAAGTGGGGTATTTTCTCAGCATGCTTCCTGAATAAGGGCTGGTAGAAAATAATGGGGAGTTAATCAGATCAGTGGCACTCTAATTCACTGATTATTGATCAGGGCTGATTCCTAATGGTGTGTGTGTGGGATTTTTCTAAGGGAATGCAGACCTATTTAGCATTAGTTTACAGGAATGGAGATGTCAAAGATGAGCCT
Source organism: Odontesthes bonariensis (assembly GCF_027942865.1). Taxonomy (NCBI): domain Eukaryota; kingdom Metazoa; phylum Chordata; class Actinopteri; order Atheriniformes; family Atherinopsidae; genus Odontesthes; species Odontesthes bonariensis. Next base: position 28,270,323 of record NC_134527.1, read on the forward strand.
GATAATCACTGTTCTTTAATTCATTTCTGTGTGTGTGTAGTTTCCTGTTGAGCACTTATGTAATGGTTATTGTTTTTGTTATTTGAATGGATTCATATCAAAATTTAAGATTCCACAGCAGAGCCTTTAGAGTTTTAAACAGATTCATTCTGACGTCTGCAGAAAAATGTAAACATTTCTTCGTCATAACCCTTTTTATCCCCACAAATTCGTCCTAACCACAGAAAATGTCGGATTCATAAAAATCGTTGTAAAAATATTATATAGTAATATTTTTTTTCACCTACTTCAGCCTAGAGCTTAGATCGGGCCTAAAAAATCAAACCCGACCATTTCCGAGCCCATGCACATTGTGTCCAAGCCCGGTCCGGCCCAGCACATTAACTGTAATTATGAGCCCGAGACCGCTTTAAACCCGTCCATTTCTTAATATGTGGGCCATTATAGCTGACGTTGTCAACTACAATTTTGAGTGGTTTGAAGTGAACCACAGAAATTTGTTAACAATTATCTTGATGAACAATGCAACAAGGACGACGCGTATAGCCTAAATGTGTGTTTATTCGTGATTGGATCGTAGCGTACATGGATCCGAATGAAGAGACTTAAAATAACAATGATGATAAACACAGAAAATAACTATGATGATAAACACAACTTGTTTAAAATATGTCCATACCTCCGACTTTCCTTCAAACTTGCTCACTTTTAATTCTCCCGTTTTTCTTTTTTTCTTTACTTCTTCAGGCTCCATGTTGCACGCCAGCCAATTCAGCACAGCAGGGCAGGCTCGGTGTTACGCTTGCCAGTGGAGGAAAACTGCGCAAACACATAGCCTTTTGCAATTTCGTAGTCTGACTTGTGCAACTTTGTATACATAAAGAATATTGTCTATATAGAATATTTTGTCTAATTATTACATAATTTTGCCCGTACCAATTAAGCTAATAGTGATTAAAAAAAAAAAAAAAAGCTTGATCACGCCCGGTCACGCCCGATAGTGGCGGGAAATACCGACCCGACCCGCGGGCAGAGAATCTAAACTCTACTTCAGCCTGAAATATACATATCAAATATTATTCAGAATTTGGGGATTTTAACCCTTTAAAGGCCAGTATGTTTACATAGCTCCGCTTTTTTTTATTGAGAAAAAAAAATCAAATACTTACCATAAAATAGACTTCAAAGAGCATTTTATTTGATTTTTATGCATTTTTGCTTGCAGAAAACAATAAAAAGTGAAATTTTGCTTCATGCTTTGAACGGTAAAAAGTAGTGCCACCTGGTGGACAAATATAAAAAGTGAAACTTTAAAGCTCGTAGTCCAAAATTCAATCTTAACGTAAAGGAAATCATTAGTCGATGTTGAGATAAATGTGAGATCAAAAATGGGATTTTCAATGGGAAATTTTTTGGCGTCAGGAACAAACGTTTTAGCCATTTTAGGCTAATTTAAGGAACTGAGACAGTAAGGGCGTATTCACACCTACCTCGTTTGGTCCGGACCAAACGACCAAACGGACCAGATTTTCGTTGGTTCGGACCTTTTGGGATGGTCTGAATACAAACCACCGAACTCTGGTCCGGACCAAACAAGCGGACCGAGACCAAGCTGAAAGGTCGGACTCGGTCCGGATCAAACGAACCCTGGTGCGGATCTTTTGGAGGTGTGAAAGCAGACCGGACCTAATCCCAGACTTTTTGCTTTTTTGTACCTCGGGAGCATCCGTCGTTTGTCTGCTGCTAGGTAACAGAACAGAGCGTCGTTCTTCTAATTACTAGACCGGCTTAGGTAAAGCTAACGAAAGACCGAATCAGCGTTATCCTCCGTAGCCGCCTTGCCCTTTGTCGTCGTTGTTGATAAATTACTTGTACAGCAGCATAGTAATTACACAGTTGTGAAAATAGCAAAACGTTGAAAAAACATATAGTTTTGATTATATTAAAAGCAATAACGGCACGGAAAGCGTCCATGACTACATTCACTTTGAACTTAGCACTTTGTGTTGCACGTGTCGATTCTGACCAATAGCCGAACGACTTCAGGGCGCGTGGCTTTGTTGACATATTTTAGTCCGTTTACTGAAATGTACAGTCTGAAAGCAAACCGCACCAAAATGAAAAAAAAAAGGTTCGGACCAAAGCAAGTGAACTATCGGACTTTCCTGGTCTGAATATGCCCTAAGAGCCTGAAAAATGAATATCCTATATTCACTCAGCACAGCCAAAATGGCTTGAAAATAAAAAAACTGAATGGCACAATATGTTCCGAGGATCTCCTGAGGGTTAAAATCTTTTAACACTGGAGAGGAAACATTTGTAAATTCTTTCTACAGGAGCTCAGCACAGAAGTGACAAAAAATACTTTTTTGAGACAGATATTTTGATGTAATTATTCACAGATGTCTCATCTCTTCACCTTGTCCATTAAATGTTTATATAATGTTTATTCTACTGTTGTAACATAGCTGCATTTACTATCCTGGGTTTGTTTTTGTGTTGGCACCTCCTGAGGTATTGGTAATGTCATCATCGGGTGAAACCAAGTGGAGGGTTTTTCTCTTTGTAGTTTTATTTTTATCAACCTTTATTGACACTGATTTCTCTATTTTACAGCAGCTGTTGTCGCTCCCTTTTAAGAACAATAAGGATTAAATTAGAAGCAAAACTCCTCGTTATATAACAAATCTTCTTTATCGTTCATAAAGTGTGAAAATGACCAAACTCCTTTCAAAAACAGATTCTCCATGAATACAGATTTTCTATTAAGAATAAAGTAGCAAGTGATCCACATCGGTGTATTGTGTGGAGTGAAATTATGTTTAGAAATTTATTTCTAGTAAAGAATAACCTGCTGATGAAACTCAGAAACTTTAATCTTTAGATCCAAGGAACATGAGGAAAAGATTAAAACGCTAAAAATATTAACAAGTTTCCGGAGATTTTTCAAGTGTCATTTAAAATAGTTTGAAATATATGGGGGTAAATCCCCCATCTTTAATCAAGATGTGTTTTGTTTTAGATTTAAGAGGATTCCTGGTTTTCACGCTCAGATTTAGCTCTGCTCACTCTTAAAACCTCTCTGTTGGCGAGCAAATCTGCTCTGCTCACTAATGTTGTGCAGATCAATCAGTAGTTGATCTGATGAGTAGTCCAACATGTCCGTTTTAGGATCCATACTTTATTAAAAGAATCGATACTTTCACAAATCTGCACTAATTTCGTGTTAACAGGTACTTTTACAACGAGGTACAGACTTATTTTGCCATTTACAGGACCTATTTCCCGCCGGTTTACAGGCACTAACTTCCATCTCCTTCTGCCTGTGAGGGAGCTACGGCCGTATCAATGCACCCTTTCTTCAGGATGAGAACGGCTGAGCAAAAGCAGAGTCATGTGTGCAGCTTTTTTTACATCCGAAAACAAAAATTACACTACATGCGACGTAGGGTTAGGGTACATCTGGTCTCGTTCTTCTACAGGTCAGTTACCATGATTTCAAATTAATATGCATGTTCTCAGCAGATCATTTTATTTTAATTTCTCCTATCATCATTTTTCACCTTTATTACAACTGAAAATGCTCAATAAATGTCTTTATAAATATCTATATGAGAATAATAATCTGAGTTTTGGTGTCGTATCAGTAGTATCGTATCGGTATCGACCAAATCACCTTTAGTTTTACTTATCGTATCGTATTGGAATGAAAATAAGTGGAATCGCAGGCGGTTTTTTTTCTTAAAAAAGAAAGCTAAATAAAATCTTAGCCAATAGAAAGACAGATTTAAGGCTGATGTCAAGGGTCCCCACCAGAGGTTGAGAATTATCTGGATTCAGATCGTTTCATCTTGCGTTTTTTGTTATTAATAAATACACATAATTGCTCAGAAAATTGTTAAAATTGTTGTTAAAATAGATTTTTTTACATAAAAGTTTTTAAATGAAAGTAAATACCCAATTGACCCGACCACAACAATGATCTTGTTGTGTCAACTGAAGAGGAAATGACGCCATCTCTGACTTTACCCATGTTTGGTCCAGCTGCAGTTTTGACAATATGGATCGCCACAACAAGTAGCTCAAGTAAGTATTTCATTGGAAATGGAGCTATCCAAGACTTACTTTGGTAGCATATTTTATTTTTGCTGTAGTTTGTACGATGTAGAGAAATTCTATTTGCTTGTTCACAGTCGCTCAGAATCAGGAGAATCGCAGGTTTGTCCTGGTTGCGAACACAACGGGTCTACTTGTTACAAACAGGACTAACTTAGTCGTTGCAATTTAGTCGTGCGAGCTAATTATATAATTAATGCAGGGAGTTACTTTTTCCAAATATACGCCAGTCAAGGGTGACCAAGGTGTAAAAAATGTTGATATTGTTTGTTTTATGTTTCATGCACAAGGAACTGACTGGGGAAGTCTCTCTGGTGTATATACATATATATATATATATATATATATAAAACTTATACATATAAAAGATTTCTGCCTTTTCAGGATAGAACATCTGTGGTGTGATGTGTGGACTGCTGTAACAAGCATATATGGTGTGGGTATATGGTGTACTGCGCAGTCTTGAAGAAGATGGGCTTCTGGACATCTCAAACACACTGCACCCCGCCTCCGTATAGACCTTCAAACCCTAACTGAGGGATGGCACCGTCACCCACTTCCCACCAAGGGAAATTTGACCCCTCAGCAGTTGTGGCAGTCGGCCCTGCTGCAACACATTCCTGTTGAGGTGCACAGTCACTTCCCCTGATTGTCTGCTGAAGACATTTGTTATGACATCGACTCGGTGAGTGACCTTCATCATGCAGACTCTGGGGTCATTGTTCCTGAATTTCCCACCCCCTTCGGTGAGTATGATAGGGCAGAACTCCACGGGCACGACTGCCATGGTCGAGACATTTGCTGTTTTCAAATCTTTCAATAAGCAAGTATCAAGACTGAACACGTACAGCTGTATATTTCTTAGAAATATAAGAAAAAGTTCAATTGTTTAAACAGTTTTAACTGTTGGTTGAATTCAAACTGCTCAGAAACATTAAAATGTTAACAAACGTTAAATTCGACTCGGACTGCACCTGGTTCACGGTGTAATTTGCTCATTTAGTTGTTTTTGTGGGTTGAAACTTTCATTTTTCTTCTTTCAGTGCGACAATATGAAACTTTTCAAATGGCCTGTGTTTTTTTTTCTTTAAATGAAAGAGGAGGGCAGGAGGGAGCCATGTTTTTAATAATATACTTGACATGAGATCAACAGTCTGAATTAAACTGCCCGCCTGTTGCTTGTTTTTATTAGGCAGTCTGAGATTACATTGTTTTGTCCCTGACATCATATTCTGTCCTGGTTTATTTTTGCATGGGATGAGGTTGCTCGCCACAGTCCATGCAAATCAAAAGCTGTGATTTATGCACCTTTCCCGTGGCGAATGGAACATTAAATTTAATTTTGCTGCTGTGGAGCTGCGCCTGCAGCGAGCTCAGGCCTGACACGGTGAACCGGCCGGCTGCCGCCGTGCAGGAATTCATTACTGCCTCCACAATATGCGAAAGCAACATTTGAATGAAACATTTGTCTCATGTCAGACCTGAGTAGCGTCTTGTGTTTCTACACAGATACATGAAAGCAGGGAGGAGGGAGGAAGGCGCTCATACTCGACTGTAACAAAGCAGCGAGTCGCGTAATGGTGGCACATTAAAATGGGGCCTGTTGGATGTGAGTAGCAGAGCAATCTGTTTCTGCTGTGATCGCCCATTACTGCTTTGTAATGACGTGGAAAAAATGCCACAAAGCAAAGTAATGAAATGTGTTTTTCCCTCCGCCTGCTTTGACTATCTGCTGCAGCTCTGGAGGCAGCCAGGAGTTTTCACTCTGACCAAAGATTTATCAGGATTTGTTGTGAGAGTTTAGAATCAGAAGTTACTTCTCCTGTAATTTAAAAATAGTTTATGCTACATGGATCAGTCATATTGTTAAGGTTTGGTGGAGACGAGAGAACCCGAATGCAGATCAGCAGACTGGAGGCAGGTATTAACCTGACTGATGGTTTATTAGAAAACAGAAACCAAAAACCGGGCAAATACTAAACTGTGAAAACAAAAACGAAATACGAGCCAAAAATGACAAGTAATGAACAGAGATTGTAATGGCGAGGTTCGGACAAAGGAGTAGAATTAGAAAATGACATGCCTCATAAGATAACATAGATTCATTTTCCAAATGCTCCAGCAGTAAAAGAGATTGCACACAGTGCTAAAAGCGGGATTAAAGAAGAAATAAAAGGCACAAATATAAAAACACAACTGAAGCTTTAATATGGATATCATGAACTGTGCCATTATTCTCTGACTATCTTGTATACGGACCTTGTTTGTTCTGTTCTCTGAAGCTACAGGATGAGAGCTGCTCACCTGTTCTCCACAAGATCAGAGTTGTTCAACACCAGAACATCAGAAACACAGCTCAGGAGACGTCCCAACCACCTGACTTCTGGTTCATTGGTGAGCACAAAGATAACCTCTGAACCATTGAATCTGTAAGGTGAGCCTTCAGTCTTTTGCTGCCATTTAAACTGGTCATCAAAACGTACGGCGACTCGGAGGGCTGAGAATTCTTTTGGCTCTGGACTTTGTTCACGGTTTTACTGATTGTTGATCCAACTACAAACCATCGCTTCTTAAGTCCACACAAACTACCCTGGAAATAACCCAGTAAAGCAGGCTTCATCTACCCAGAACCTTCAGATAAGTAAACTTACATTTTCTGGTTGTAGGATGTAGGTAAAGCCTCTTGTTCTTCTGTTTTTACTGAGTTGTTAAAATAATTTTACTCGCTCAAAAGCTCTGTGATCCATCAAGTCTGTTGTTGTGAATGTTATGAAAAAGCAGAAAGGTGTAACAATCCAGAGGAGGGATCAAGAACTTTCAACCATCTGACAACCCAGAAGTTGTCCCTCCAGAAAACGAACAACTGAAGGTGTTAATAACAGCCTATAGGAAGCCAAATAATAAATGGATATATTGGTGGGAAATCTCAGTGGGTGCTGTGTGGGCGTGGAGCCCACCAGGGGCCCCTCAACTTAGCAAGGGGCTGCCTGATAAGCTGCCGGACAGATTACAGCCTCATAGCTGTGGATGTGAAAGCAGGCAACGTGATTATGTGGTCAGCGCCGTGTGGCCGAGCGTGGTTAAGTTAATCCTGCAGCCAGCGGGCAGCAGCTGGATGCTCTGGATCTGACTGCTGCTCGTTTCTCCTCAGAGGGGCTGAGATGGCCAAGAGGGAGGGAAACATTCGTGTTCCAGATGGGGCACGGGCTGATTATGTGATGAATTTTCATGGTTCCAGCTTTTTGAAGGTGTAAATCTGCTGCCTTTCTCTCAGTAATGAATAATGAAAAGTTTGAGTTGTTGGCGGGACAAAGAAAGGTTGTGATGGTGTAATTCTGATCCTTCTGAAGTCTGACATTTTCTGCTTCTCTTCATTTGTTACCTGAAAAGTAACAACAACGATGACACTCCAGTGCCTCTCTGTACATTTCAGAAATGTTTAAAGGGAAAAGACACACTTTGGTATGTCTTAGACACTGCCACCATTTCAGCCACTGTCACAGTCCATCATTCAAGCTCAGTCTCACTTTTCTGGAAATAACAGCTTGTGGATAAATCTCCATCAGTCTGACCATGCTGTCCAGAGACCTGAGCGGATCTGTCACTCCCTGGAAGAGACTACTATCTTTTCTTCACAGAACTATCTTTGCTAATTTTTTATTTTTAGTGTAAATAAATCCACTGTACTCCACTCACCTTCTCTCTTAGTTTCCTCCTGGGTCCTTTCTTAAAAAGATAACATAATCATGTGTGTACAGATGAATTATTGGTCTATATGTATATAATAATAATAATAATAATAATACATTTTATTTATAATCACCTTTCACGACACCTAAGGTCACTTCACAATACAAAAGATGAAAATATAAAAAATACAATTAATAATGTATGTATATATCATTCGTCTATGTATGTATGTATATGTATTTTTAAAAGGAAAATGTATTTAGAGAAATGGTAAAACATAAATATAAATCCTACTGGATTTATATTTATCCAGTATAAGGCAGAAACAGAGTTGTACATTAAGCTTTAAACTGAATATTTGGTCTGAGCTCCTTTCTTCTCCAACACAGCCTGAACCCTCTTAGACGAGCTTTCTGTCATTTCTTTAAGTAGCCTTCAGGAATAGTTCTCCAGGCTTCTTAAAGGTTGGCTGCCTTTTGTTCCGTTCTCTGTTAAGATGATCCCACACTGCTTGAATAATCTCTGGGTCTCTTATCTCTCATAAGACCTGTTGCCACTGATTTTCAGTCAACTTCTTGTGTTATTTGGTGATGCTCAGGACGGGAGATTGGACTGAAGACCAGTTTTGGTGCAATCTGTTGGTTTCATTAGCTAGGAAATTGTTTTTGAATTGGCTCTATTTGAATTAATTGGATTATTTTGAAATTAATTATGACTACAATGAATTGAACTCCAATTGGCTTGAATTGGACTATATTATTTAAGTGCCTTGAGATGACATTTGTTGTAATTTGGTGCAATATAAATAAAACTGAAATTAATTTAATTGAAAGCATGTACTGTATTATCAATATATGTAATATTATTATACACTGCCGGATCAAAATTGATCAGCGCATGGTCACTTAAGAGGGCTATTTCAATCCAATGTGAAGAAACGCCATGAAAGCTTGTTTGAAATATATAAATGTATTTGGAAATATGTGTGCTTGCTCTGCAGCACAGGATACATTAACAGACATATTAATAACTGGCTGTGTAGCCGGAACTTCTCATGCATTACATTTTTCAGCACAATTTCAGTGCATTTTTCAGTTTTTTTTTGACAGTGTCAAACGTGGAATTTCATCAGGTGTCCCTGGAATTGTAAAAGTAGGCTATTTTAAAACATCAATTAGATGAACGTTAAACTACATCCACGTAGACTTGGCTTAGCAATCAATTTGGTAACTGTTAACCTAGGCTACTTAACCAAAGTCCTACCAGAATTTCACAGGCTGCTGCAGATAAATCAGCAACATTGTGTAGTGAACAATGAAGCTATAATCTGTCTGCGTGAACGCTTTATAACCAAATGTGACAACATATGGCACAGTTCCAGATAAGCTTGACGCTGCCATTGTTAGAGTAGTTTTGATATCAGTGGCTGCACGCATGCGTGAGGCTATGTTGTGCTCAGCCTGCCATCAGCCTGGTCATACATCGGAATTAATGAAAAAAAGATCAGAAACAATAATTTCACAAAATGATTGTTTAGTCCCAATCATTTTGTGAAATGAGTCCCAAGCCTTGAGTCCCAAGTCACGTCTCAAGTCTTTTGAGGGTGAGCCTGAAGTCAAGTCTCGAGTCTTTGTTTGTGCGACTTAAGTGCGACTCGAGTCCCCATCTCTGTATTGAGTGACTTCCAGTTTGCAGCAGTCTTCCTCAGAACAACACAGAGTAGCTTTAAGGAGACCAAATAATGCAGATAAAGCAGGACTTGTTTCACACACACATTCATGCTGTTGGCTCTCACGTCTCATTGTTGTGTGTGCAGTGCATTCAGCAGCTCTGCAGCATCACCGTGTCTCCATGTGTCCCCGAGGCCCCTCACAGCCAAAGTAAGGAGCTCGTGCCCACATGCAAATGACTTTCCAAGGTCCTTGTGATTGCTCATTAACTTTCAGTGGACATAAGTCCTAACTTTATTATTGACTGCGCAGAATACACAATCCACCGACCTCTGCCACCTGCAACTAAATCTCTCCCTTCCGATCCATCGAACTGATTTCTGCTGCTGGCCAGAAAACTCGAGCCAGCAGTTTAGTCACCTTAAGTGTTTACACGCCTCCCCCACCCCCGCTCTGCATACATCAGCTATTTCACACTTTTAAACACCACACGGTTAAATTTTCGGGCATAAAAGTGCTATATTAATTTCTTTGTCTTAATGTGCCTTCTTTGTTTGATTGCAGAGTGGCTCCTGTGTTGGATTATTCAGTGAGATGGCTTCTTCATGAAATATTTATCGAAACCCAAAAGAATTCTCAGCTCGTCTGCAGAGCTTATGCAGATCAGGTCTGCAGAATCAACATATTACAAGCAGCTGACATTTGTCCTGATATATTGAATCGTTGGCGCGACAGAATCACTTAAGCCCGATCCACTAACATCAAGTTTCCTCCTGTTATTGACCCTCACAGGGCAAAGCCTGACAAGTAGATGTGCAGCAAAGTTCATTAATAATGTGAAATAAATCAATTAGCCTGGAAACAGTGTGAGAGCTCCGTCAGAATCTTACTTTTACCTGCTCCACTCCACATACGGGTACAGGAAGCAGGCCCGGTCTGAGCCCAGGGTTGTTGGAGGCTTTCTTATATTATCAAGCCAACATATTATTTTTCTGGACACAAATGGTGGATAATCGAAACAATAACAAATAGATACAGTTAAAGACTGGAATAAAACACAACAAAGAAACTTTCCTGGTTAAATCACTGGTTCAGATCAGATGTCAGTCATTTATTTGACATATTTTAGATTCAGGGGCGGAGCTATAGGCGGGGCGGGCGGGGCAACTGCCCCTGGGCCCAGGGCCCTCACCCACTCAACCAAAAAAAAAAAAAAAAACACATGTATATAGTTCCCAGTTTGTTTGCATCGCAATGTTGTATGTTTAAACATTCCGAAATGTTTTGTTGCAATCTTTGCAAATAATGTATATAGTTTAGCCTAACCCAGCCACTTGGATGCAGTCAGCTCAAACAGGTGCCGGTCCCAAGCCCGGATTAATGGGGAGGGTTGGCGTCAAAAAATAGCCTTCTTTTCTCGTCACTCGATGTACATGCTTTAATGAGCGCGTGTGGGTGTACGTGCGCGCGCACCGGAACGAGGGGGCCCGGTCGGGATGTTTTGCCCCTGGGCCCTGTCCGCAATTGTTCCGCCACTGTTTAGATCTGTGAATCTCAGACTGTCTTGCATGGACATGTCTGCATGGATGAGAGAGCATCACCTCCTACTCAACGTCTCTGAAATACAACTGCTGGTCTTCCTGGCCAAACAAACCATACAGCCAAGCATCTCTGTCCAAATCAACTCTTTATCACCTGTTCCTTCTCAGGTTTTAAGGAACTTGGGTGTCATGATTGATGACCAGTTGACCTTCTCTGAGCATGTGGCCTCTGCTGCTGTGCACTATTCAACATAAGAAAGATCAAGCCCTTCCTGACACAACAATCTTCCCAGCTCCTGGCACAAACCAAGGTCATTACTCGCCTTGACTACTGCCACACCCTCCTAACGGGCCTCCCGGTTTATGTTATAAAACCACTACAGATGGTCCAGAACGTGCGTCTGGTTTTCGATCTTCCTAAACTGGCACATGTCACCCCTCTGTTCACTGAGCTACACTGGCTACATGTAGCTGCCTGCATCAAATTCAAATCACTAATGCTAGCCCACAAAGTGATTTCTGGGTCTCTCGCTCTCATATAGAATCGTGTTACCCCTTGGCTCCTTCGTTCCTCCAAGGAACATCGTCTGGCGCTGACACACTAACTATACTTATCATTCACTTCCTTCTCCTCTCTTGAACTGCACTGAATCAACCTAAACACATGTTTAGGTGGTCTAGCTGCCTCTTGATGTTGTAATTGTTTAATGTAAATTGTTCTTTAAAATGTACTCGATCGTTTTGGATAAAAGCGTCTGCTAAATGCAAATTGTGTAAATTTAAGCTATTGATCATTTTAGAATTCCCTGAAGACAAATTGTGTTGTTGTGGTGTAAAATATTGAGGTAGCTAAATAAATAAAAATCAGTTGAAAGCTGAAATGTTCCAGAGAGGTACGTGGTTGAAATCTGCAGTGACCATCACAGATGTGTTGGGCTTTGCGTTTTAAACCCCATTTCAACCCTTTAAAGTCCAAACTGAGAAAAAAGCAAAGGAGAAATGTTTCTTGGCATTTTTTCATTTACCTTGGAGCAATAATAATCTGAATCAATGCTTTTGACACCTTTTGGTTAAAGTATGCTTTTAAATGTAATATCATCATACATTCTGTCTTTTATCTTTACATTCCAAAACCAAGTTTTAGAGATGGTGTAGGAGGGATCATTTCCACTAATCTTTGATAAGATTACAGTACAGTCATTGAGAAATGTGATGTGTGTGTGCGTGTGTGTGTGTGTGTGTGTATAAACAAGACAAGACAAGATGCATCTAAATCTTGGTGTTCCTTTTTGCTACCCTCTCAAGAGGCTAGGTCTTCCCACCGTAATAAAAGATGAAGATTGTTTTACATTAGCAATGAATGAAATTCAGAACATGTTAAGGGAGATCCCACTAGACGTGTGTGTAGAAAGCTTACTATAAAGCCCCGGATAACAACAAGATGTCAGCTATGAGCTAACAGTGCAATCGTCATCAGTCTTTTTCTAATTGTACTGTCATGAATTTTAACATTTACCATGCTAACTGACGCCTGTAGAGTCTGAGATGTAGCTCTTGGGTTTTTGACCTTGGGGTGAACTTACTGGGACGTCCCGTCCTGGGAAGATTGACAGCTGTTCTGAATGTTTTCCATTTGTGAATAATCTTTCTCTCTGTAGAATGATGGACTCCAAATAGGTTGGAAATGGACTTATAACCCTTCCCAGATTGATGGGCAGCTAAGATCATTGCTGGTGTCTTTCCTCCTTGGCATTGTGTCAATACAACCACCTGAATGCTCCAGAGCAGCAAACTGACAAAACTTCTGCTTTTATAGAGGTGCTCACACTTACTGATGTTCTCCAAGTTTGTTATGTAAACATGATGCTCTGCCCCTTGTGCCCCCCCCCCTTCCTTAGGACTCCTGTGGAAACTGTTTGGACTGGCTGACATACTTCCAACATTGTCAAGGACAAAATGCCTGATTAAATTTCTCACAGACTTACGTGCACACACCCACACACATGCTCATTGAATAACACGCACAATTCCTACACCTCCTTCACTGGTCCCAATGCTTGATGTGAATGTTTTGCTTCTCTGTGCTGAGGTTTTTCTCCTCCTCTCCCCCAATGTGTTATTTCCTCTCTCATTCTACCCTTATCTCATTAACGCTTCACTAAGAGGAAAACTTAGTTATATTCAAATGGTTTATCTTATTAATGAAAACTTAGTCATATTCAAATGGTTTATTGAGACCTATTATCACTGTATAAACCTTAATATTTCCTCTCAGATGAAAGTTTTTTACCCAAGTCCCCTTTAAAATATAAAATATGGACCATTGAACGGCTTTTAAATACTCCCTCTTTGAGGAAAGCTTATCTGATCTTATTAATGCTTCACTAGGAGGAAAACTTAGTCATATTCATATACTGAAGATCTGTTATCATTCATTATATCAACCGTTCTGTTATTAGCTATATTTTTAAATGCTTCCTCTTAGAGGAAAGTTTATCCATGTTTGTTAGCTTTTGTTAGTTTACTCAAATTACCTGTTGTAGTTATACCAATCCTACTATTAGCCAACTTTACTTTTACTCTGTTATAGTTATACCAATCTTACTGTTAGCTAAAATGACCTGATTGATGTTTTTATTTACCTGTATTTCTGTGTTGTATTTTTTCTGTATTTCTGTATGTCTTTATGTAAAGCACATTGAGTTGCCTGTGGTATGAAATGCGCTATATAAATAAAGATTGATTGATTGATTGATTGATTGATTGATACTGATGATCAATTAATCGGTGCATTGATCAGCAGCTCCTGGCTGCTACATACCCTCTTAGTTCCTGTGGAAGCAGTCATGGTTCACTTAGTTTTTCACACACTGCTTCTGTGTTTTGGTTCAATAAATAATGACACAGTGTAATATGTCATGTGTTCAATTTGCCTTCTATTAAGACCTGGTAACTGACAATTTATTACGTCCTGGTAAAACCTTTACTGGAAATTTAAAGAGGGTGTTCTTCCTGTTCCATGCATCCCAAATTCAGGCATGTGATCTGCCTGTGGCCCTAAACGGTTGTAAAGTGAACAAAACTTCATATTTGTGCTTTTTCTGGTGGGCTGGGTCATTTCTCAGGACATGTGGTTTCTCCAGAGACCAAACACAAATACAGACTCGCCCCAATATGAAGACAAATAAACCAGAGTGTCTGGCAACCAACCCGAGAGCAGCTTAGGATTCCACAGGTTCGTCAATCATTTCCCCGTCTGCTTGTTATTGTGAGAGAGTGATCAGAGGACGAATGGTTTCATGTTCTCTGTAGAATACCTAATGAATGTCTTTCCAGTGCAGCAGAGGAGCAGAAGTGCATGTCGGTGTGAATCTAAACCCTCTACAATAACTTCATTTAAAAAGACCCTCGTTAAATCTCTTAACTCACATTTATTTCTAGACCTCACAGTGATTAAATCAACTGTGTGGTGCAGCATGTGGCTGCTACAGATGCTCAGGTTTGTTTCATCTCACTTATTGATCACCTCCCTCCTCCTTCCTCCTCCTCTTCCTCTCTTTGGAAGTTTCTTCCCACCCCCACAAAATGTGACACTCTCATTTTTGCTGCCTGTCCGTCTCCACCTCTCATTTCTTCATCATTCCTCGCTCCATCGATCCCTCCGCTTCATCAAGTGCCCGCACGTCAGCTGGACCTCTCGCACCTTGGCAGCAACCAGCGCGCTGACGGCGGGTAGGAAGTGCAGCGTCAGCCAATCAGGACGTCCTTCAGCAGCTGCTGTCACGCAGTGAGAGAAGGTCAGAGCTGCTGACAGAGGAGGAGAGAAAAACACATCAGTTCATCTGCCATTCCTACCTGAGGAGGAGAGATCACACATCCATCTGTGTGATGGAGGTTCGATCGCACCGCTGCATCCACTGATAATCAATGCTGTCCGCTAGGAGACGCCGCTCACTCCTGCCCACAAAACAAGCTTTTTCTGGAGGTAATTTTATCTCAAATACTGACAAAAGATCCACAACAAAGGGAACTCATCTCCACACAGTTTTTAATGTTTCTAATTGGATGTTTCAGGTATTAAAGTTGCCACCTTCAGACTGAGCTGTGGTTGGGTTTAATGGTTAATAGTACCATTTCTAATTTAAATCATTATCGAAACCCTGTTTGAAACCAGTTGTTAAATGCACCAAAAGTTTTTTCTTCATTCACACAAGTTGTGTCATCCCTAACTCTACGCTTTATCAAAAAGGAAAATTTTAGGGTGTCTGCTTCCTGAAGCCAAACTGGCAGCTGGTTCCACAAGAGAGGGGCCTGATAACTGAAGACTCTGCCTCCCATTCTACTTTTAGAAACTCTGGGAACCACAAGTAAACCTGCAGTTCGGGAGTAAAGTGCTCTGTTGGGAAATATACAACTAGGAGATCTTTGAGATATGATGGAGCTCGGTCATTAAGAGCTTTGTATGTGAGGAGAAGAATTTTAAATTCTGTTTTGAATTGAACAGGGAGCCATTGAAGATAAGCTAAAACTGGATAAATATGATCTTTCCTGTTAGTTCTCATCATGCAGTTGTTCTGCATCACTCTGAGACAGGATGTTCCTAACCTTAACAATATTACAAAGGTAAAAAAAAAAGCAGTCCTGAAAACCTGTTTATACCTGAGTATATGTAAGTAAGGAAGGACAGAATCTGGTTAAAAATTACTCCCAACATTCCTCACTGTAGTAGTAGGACGCAAGAAAATACTATCTAGAGTAAGTATATAAGTAGATAGTTTAATTTTGTTTCTTATTTTTTTCAGACAACACATTTTCCTTGATGTAATGTGTGTACAGTCGTTTAAACTCTGATTTAAATTCTGATTTAAATTCTGATGAATAAAGTAGTTTTGTATTCTATTCTAAATCAGGTTTGTCTTTTCACTTTTTGTTCCCAAACTCGTGTGTAATGTTACAGGAAACAGTTGACTGGTTCATTTAGGTTTAGTCTGAATTCAGGTGCTTCATTGCTCTTTTCCCTCCTCCCCTTCAGCATGAAGTCACTTACTGGCCTTTTGATGGCCCTGCTCTAAAAATGAGATAATTTGATCAATTGCATATTGGTAATTATATTATATTCAGTTAATTTCATTGCAGTGTGTGAAGAAGTGGATCATTGCTGCTGGCTCAGCATTCCTCTGTCCTACCTCAGCTCTTCCAGGCTGTGACTGAACTCATTTTGACCAGGACCTGCCTTGCTGGAGGAGCTCATTTGCTAATTGAAAAGTGATTGACAAATCAGGAGCTCCATGACTGGGAAAACCCTCAGCCAATTTCCAGGCCCTCTGATCCCTGCCGCTGTGACACACAGCGAGCTGTGGAGGAGAATGCAGGGCGATGTTTTGAAGGATGAGGTGTGCGAGTGGCTGTAGTGGCTTCCCAGACTCGAGCCAGACAGGAAAGCTTCGGGAACAGAGCCGCAGAAGCCAAATCCTTCATTGTAATTCCCGGCGGAGGAGCCGTCCAGCAGCCGAAATGCCTTCTGTCAGTGCCTTTAAAAGTGAGCAATAACAAATCTCCCGGCTAATGGTCAGTGAATTAAGCCGCCAGCCTGTATAGACAGTGTGAGGAGAGTGTAGGCTGCAGCAGAGCAGGGCCCAATCTCCCCCTGTCTCACCCCCACCTCAGCCCCATTAGCTGTCACAGCAAGCAGGACACAATTAAGAAGGACAAGTCCTTTCTGTGCTCACAGGACAGCAGAGCTCCCCGGAGAGAGCCCCGCTTCCTGTCTCATAGTTGTCAGCAGCTGCAGAGGAGCTCCACTTGGTTAGGGAGAGTGGATTTTAATGGCAGAGGCAGCAGTATTCATGCAGTGCTGCCGAGGGAATAGCAGGCAGCGGCTGCCAGAGGGGGGCACGTTGGTGAACCCCCAGAACTCAAACCCGAACAGGAGAGTCGTGTCTATGAAGACAAGATAAAGCTGTCAAAGTAAACAGAAAAATACTTAGTGGAAAACACCTGAAAACAGCTGTTTTTAAGCAGGTTCCTGAGATTTTACCCTATTTACACTATGGAATTATTTGAAGGAAGTTTATTAGCTCCGTGAACAAAAACCTTTAAAAGATGAAGACACCTAAGGTTAACATAGAAGGTAACACCATCCATCCATTTTCTATACAGGTGGACAGGGCACCAGTCCATCACAGGGCCACACAACCACACACACACTCACAAGGACAATTTTAGAGACACCAATGAACCTAACATGCATGTTTTTGGACAGTGGGAGGAAGCCAGAGTACCCAGAGTGAACCCACACATACACAGGGAGAACATGCACACTCCACACAGAAAGGCCCCAGCTGGGAGTTGAACCTGGAAACTTCTTGCTGTGAGGTGATGGTGCTAACACCACACCACCGTGCAGCCCTAGAGGGTAACACACCATACCAAATCAGGAGAGATTAGGACAGTTTGGGAAATTCAAATGAAGCGTTTCTTAGATTTACTTTGACTTTTATATCCTGTCAGACAGTCTGAACTCAACATATTTCCTGTTCTGTCTCATCAGCTTCATTTCATCTGTGAAAAAACATAATTTTTTACATTTCAGACCTGCAACATATTCCACAAAAGTTGGGACAGTAAATCTTTCCCCACTTTGTAATGTTTCCTTCTCCCAACACTTAAAGAGGTTCTGACATTGAGGGTACCAAGTGATGAAGAGTTTCAGGTGTTATTTTGTCCCATTCTTCCTGCAAATATGTCTGAAGTCAAACATGACTTTTTAATTAATTAATGATTATTTTAATGGGTTTTTAATATATACATATATATATTTTTTTTTTTTCTTTTTAATGATTTTATTGCCTTCTTGTGATTTTATGTAGCTGTGAAGCACTTTGAATTGCCCTGTGTATGAATTGTGCTCTATAAATAAAATTGCCTTGCCTTGCCTTGAAGGTGTGCAACAGTACGGGGTAGTGATTGTTTCAAAGTTCTCCAACAAAGATCTGGAATACTGATCGGTCTGGCCACAATACACATTTCCACTGTGTGATGGTCCATCCCATAGAGTTGGATGTCTCGAGACCGGTCCTGGTCTCGAGACCACTTTTACGTGTTCTCGGTCTTGTCACAGTCTCGACCGTCTTTGGTCTTGGTCTTGTCTTGGTCTCGGGAGATTTGCAACAAATAATGTCCATGATACAAAACATAACATTCGATAATGCAACATTAAATTATTTCACCTTTCACGCCTTTCAAATGCAACCAATCAATGACATGCATGTATTTTGTTGCGATTAAGAAACTGGCGCTCATCCAATCAAAAGACGCAAGTGTAGAGCCAGTGCAAAACTTTACGTTTACGTCGTAGCTCAGTCTCAGTCAGACCTAGTAGCCTAACAATAATGCCAGCAAATTCCGGCATCATCAAAGTTGCATTTACGGACCATAAAGACATTTGCAGTTTTGCAAAGTGTCTCTCACCGAAACAGCCGGGCCGGGACCACATCAACGTTCACCAGACACCTGGAGCGGAGACACCCGGAGAGGTAAGCTAGCTAGTCGGTACTGGCTCCAAACTCTTTATCCGTACCAATCTCACACCAGATCATGCATGTGCTAGTATTATTTATCATGACATGCTCTTCTTACACGCGCGGTATAAATTATTTAGGGACGGATATTTTTTTGCAAGCTTCAGTTCTTTGCAGACTTACTGAAACATTTTTGGCTGAGAGTGTAACTAAATGCTAAGTACAGGTAGTTAACTTATCAGTGGCTCTTGGCTACAACATTTTTCACCAACGTTAGATATTTTGACGAATTCATTGAGTAGAAATACTGTATATCAAAACCGTGTCAGTGAGCACTTTAAGGCCTGGTACCATGTGGTTTGTTGTTGATTTTGGCATAATATTGTTGCTGACACGCAAGGAAGGATGAGCCATTCGGGTGCCTCAACATTGCTAGGTTAGCACTAGCGGCATTCTCGCCGATGAAGCCAGATATCAGAGCAGCTGTTTTCGACTGACATTGTGCCATAAAAGCTGTGAGGTAAAAACGTCCTAAAACCAGAGACACTTATGAAGGAGAAAGTACAATTTGACATGTTGATTGTTTAGCGACAGCTCGAAACTCCTTGCAACGAGTTTGATTCACACGCCGCAACTCCTCTACCACTGTCTCGTCATGAATCTTGAGTTTGAGTTGACCTGAGCATAATTGCAACTGACACCCATTCTACAAAATGTACAATCATGTTTGACGTGGTTATGGTGGTTAGGCGTCTTGTCCTGTGTTAACTGTAACCAGTCCAGCGTGTGGGGCAACAACAGCATGTTATTATTAGATAGGTAGATAGGTGGATGGATGGATGGATAGATAGAGTAATGTATTTATCTATCTTTCTCTTTCTATCTATCTACTATGGGACACAATTCTATTGTATAGTAACTTTAGACTTTTTTGAATATGTATATATTTTTCTTTCATTTCTTGTCATTACCTGTGTCTGATTGCTGGCTGACACATAAGGAGGCCTAATGCAATGTGAAAAAATAATTTTCTGTTAATGTGTCACACTGGATTGGATGAGGTTGTTTTGTATGTAAAGACCTGCACTCATTGATAGATTTAAAATTACTGTATTTGTAAGATACAGTAGTTTGTTGTGGTTGAATAGAAACAGATGACTTACAGATTCTTTTCCCCCTATGTTGTAGGTACTTGGAGTACAAATCTCTGCATTGTTCTGTCTGTAGTTGACATAATACCTTCTTAAATTGAATTTAAACTGGGACTGAACCTCTTACTCCAGTATGCTGCTTTTATTCAATTGATGCAAGTTATGGTGTAACACTAGTTCACTAGCTGTTTTTTTTTTTTTTTTTTTTTTTTTTTGTCTCGGTCTCGTCTCGGTTTCGTCTCGACTTTGTCTTGGTCTTGACTCAGTCTGTCTTGGCCTTGGTCTCGTCTTGGTCTCGGTCTTGATACCCTCTGGTCTTGGTAGTGTCTTGGTCTCGGTTTAGGCGGTCATGACTACAAGTCTACCATCCCAGATGCCTCAGAGCCCAGAGAAGTGGACGCCGCCTCTGGACGAGGTTAACATAAGGCTTCTTTTCTGCACAGTAAAGTTTGTGAATGGAACTCTGCATTGTAGTGCTTGACAAAGGTTTCCCACAGTAATCCCTTGTCCATGTGGTTCTATCAGCTATTGATGAATGACGGTTCTTGATGCAGCGCCGTCTGAGGGATCAGAGATCACGGGTGTCCAGCTTAGGCTTGCTCCGTTGTCCTTTACACACTGAAATTCCTCCAGATTCCTTCAATGCTTTAACGATATTCTGCACTGTAGAGGGAGAAATATGCAAATACCTTTCAATCTTTCTTTGAGGAACATCGCTTTTAAACACATTTGTGGACAAACTGGAGATCCTCTGAACATCTTTGCTCCTCAGAGTCATGGAGGCTGCTTTTGTTCCTAATCATGGTTAAAATAACCTGCTAGAAAAAGCACAATTATTATTTTTCTTTTACTGTTATTTGGCCTAAATTGTTTCCGTCCCAACTTTTTAAAAACTGTGTTGAAGTTCTTAAATGAAAAAAATGGATTCATAGGAGCAAATGAAAATAAGTCAATGAGAGAAAACATGAAATAGCTTGAGTTCATGCCGTCTGCAGTTAAATTAGTCAAATTTACTGTAGAAATGGGTGCTTTTTTATATTTGCATTTTTTCATACTGTCCCAACCTTTTTTTTTACTTGGTTATAGTTCAAAAACTAAAGTTGAATGCACAATCTGCACTTCTTTTGTGGCTGTTAGATTAATTTAGTTCACTTTATAGAATAAATAGATAGAAAAAGAAGGTAAGACAAAAGAAGAAAGTAAGGGTTTAACCCTCTTCATTAAAGCTGAGGTCGGCAACTTTTTTTTAGTCATATTAGCTTGAACTGTCATGGGATTCTGGAAGTAGAATATTAAATAGGCTGTTTAGGAAAAATAACGAATTCTGTAGCTCCCTCTGAAGCCTGTAATCATGCTTGCAAAAACCGAGCGCTCCCGGCTGTTTTTAACCAATCAAGTTAGGGTGGAGGAATCCTACCTGTCAATCACAGCTTGTGCACACGCTGCTGAGCGTGAGTCTGCCCCAGCTTGTGTGCGCTCACACTGGTGTGAACTCACGTGCACAACCTCGTCCACAGAGGGGGAGGGGTTTGGGGGGCGATTCGGAGCTTGTTAGAGGTTGGGGGAGGGACCTGAAAGTTGTGTCAGTTCGAATTTTCCGACTTTAGACTCGGAATTTTGAAAACCTGCTGACTGCAGCTTTAAATCCAGTCAGTATGGGGTTCAGATAAGGAGACAGCTGTTTTTTTTCTTTCAAACGTAATGTTAAATAATCTGTTAGCTGTTGAGAGCTTTCAGCCTGTTTCCGCTTGTATTCATAGAACTATGTTGCTGAAGTTAAAATAAGTCATTTTATTGTTCTAAGTGGCAAAACGTAATAAAACAGGACATAAATCTCTGAGCTCCTTTTCTCTGAAATGTGCCAACAAGCTTAAACAGAAGAAAACATGAAAACTGTGGACAGTTCAGACCAAAGAAGAAAGAGGAAGAGTGTGGTGAGTCCTTCATAACTCAGAAATGATCAAAGGATTATGACTCTAGAAAGTTTATTAAGTTTAATTTGGAATGTTAGACGTAAAAATATTTAAATGAATTTCTCTGGTTGAGCATTTATTAGAATTTAATTTCTGTCATGAGTCACATTTGTGTTCTTTTCACTGGATATCGTCCACAGGTATCATCACTAAAGGAGCCAACATGTTTTTAATGTTTACACTGAACCGTGCAATAACCTTTGGACACAATGCACCTCCGTCCCGCCTGTTAACCCCGACTCATTCCAAACTACTGACCAATAACAACGTCATTAAACTGTGAGCCCTGCTATCTTCCCAGCATGCACGTTGCCCCGCCACCGCTCCCTCCAACAGTCTTTAATTAATCCTGATTATTGCTACAGGGGGTCATTGTCCCTGAATGAATGGCAGCATTACACGGTCAATTTACCGCTGTGTTCTTATCAATGCCAGCCTTACATCACCTCTGATTTAAAAGGGCTAATTAGCTGGAAAATACATGACAAGTCAATTGTGGCGGCAGAGGAGACAGAATGAAACGGCGGCTTTGACAAACATCTGCAGGACACAGATAGAGTTGTTCTGCTGCCTGCTTGGCTGTCCCGTTAACAGATAATAGTTTATGCTGAAAGCTTTAAGGCGGTTTACTGATTGTAAATGTTTGTGAGAAGATTGTTGTAAAAACTCCAGTTAAAAACACAAAGATTCAGTTCCGTCTTATCTAATTATATGCAGCAGATATCCTGTTGTTGTTGGAAGAAATGAAGCTGAAATGACTCACAAAACGAAACATAATGATGAATCTTGAAGCAGAAATAATTGATCTGAAGATGAGCTAAAATACATGGAAGTTTAACACCACAGATTAATTATTTCTTTCTTCTTGTCTTTGATGGACACAGACAGTCATTGGAATAAAACTCCCAGATTAGTAAGAATAGTTCAACCTGGAAATATTTGGACATTGTTTATTTCAGCTATACGTGCAGATTTATTAACGTTATTTCCATTTCCATGAAAAGTAGGTTTTTTTAAAAACTTACAGTAAATCTGACATTTAATCAGTTTGAACCTTTATTTAACAAATAGAAGTCTAAATAATTTATTTTCAGAGTCTTCACTGACCAACTTAATTTCATTTCTAAACAAATTTAGAATCTGATGCAGCTACACACTCAGTAAAAAGAAAGAAAGACAGAAAAGCTTATAGAATCTACAGTAACAGTGTTCTGGAAGATTCTCCAATCAGCAGATTACCTGGTAACAGGTGAGGGTGTCAGGATTGGGTATAAAAGGAGCATCCACCAAAGGTTTAGGCTGTGTTCAAAACCACATACTATATACTACATACTTGCATACTGCATACTTCCATAGTATAGATAGTATTCCATAGACAGTATGCAGCGTTTACCCACAATGCATTTTGCTCCTGCCCGAACCGAAATCAGCCGGCCTGAAGCTCATTTCGCTTAAGCTCTAAACTCTGTTAACTTTAGCAACATTTGAAACATTTTCAGGCGAGAAAGTAGTCGTTTAGATCCCCAACGTGTTGAAAACCTGACAAAATACCGGCTATTTACAATATTGTTCCGACGAATTCGGCGCTACTAAAGCTAGCCGCAGTGAGCAACGCACTTCTGGTTATTTTCACAAAATAAAATACCCGTTGCCTTTTATCATAGGAAAAGCCATTACGACACAATTGGTGCTTTTGTTTTGAAAACAGGCAGTGAACCTACCCTCGTTGTAGCAAGCTTGAAACTGCCGTTTCGACAGGAAATGACGATCAGCGACGTCACGTTACATTGCATCTTGGGTAGTTTGAGTATGAGCAGAGGTGGGTAGTAACGAGTTACATTTATTCCGCTACATTTACTTGAGTATGTTTTTGAAAAAATTATACTTCTAGGAGTAGTTTTAAATCACAATACTTTTTACTTTTACTTGAGTAGATTTGTAAAGAAGAAACTGTCCTCTTACTCCGCTACATTAGGCTACAATGAGCTTCGTTACTTCTCTTCTTACCTATTTGGTATTCTACGTGTCATTATTTTTATCCCCTCGCGTATGCCTCATTTTAATGTTTTATTCTGACAGAGAGAGAGACTTCCGCCAAAGGCTCTACCACCTGACTGTGTTTCACCAATCAAACGTAGCCGTGCAGTCTGGTCACGTGACCATACTCAACCCGTGACGGGTTAGCTTTACAATTTACGACAAAAAAAAGATGAAAAATGTCAGAATCAATGGTTGGAAATGAACACACAGACGAGGCCTCATACTGAAAGCATATTTACCTTACAAAAAGTGTGAAACAGCAGCTACATTATGTGTCTTCTCTGTCAACCAAAACAAACGGACATTTCAGCAGAAACTCAACATCTAACTTGAAGAAACATGTAGCGGTAAGTTTCCCTCATGGATAGGTGAATGTTTGTTTTTTAGGTTACATATATCTCTTTTATTTTTTATTGAAGTACTTGAATTTACCTGGATTATTTTAATTTAAGCTATTTTGTAATTAATCAATTCATTTTAATTTATTTTATCAATAGGATGAACTCTAATTTGCCTAAAGATGATTATTTTGTATTTTTGTCTGTCTGATTGAATGCTCGTGTTAACAAATAAATCAGACGTTACTCAACAGTTACTCAGCATTTACTTGAGTAGTTTTTTCACCAAGCACTTTTTTACTCTTACTCAAGTAATTATTTGGATGACTACTTTTTACTTTTACTTGAGTCATATTATTCTGAAGTAACAGTACTTTTACTTGAGTACAATTTTTGGCTACTCTACCCACCTCTGAGTATGAGTAGTAACCTCATGATGCATACTCAACATTTCGGCGAATCTAGTATGCATCCGGGAACTTCTCGCATACTCAAACTCGCATACTAACTCAGAAAGTTAGTATGAGTAGTAGGAGTAGTAGGAGAAGTATGCGGTTTTGAACACAGCCTTAGTCTTTCCATCAAGGATGGGTCGTGGCTCACCACTTTGTGCCAAACTCCATCAGAGAATCATCAATAAGTTCAGCAAATATTTCTCAGAGTAAGATTGTAAAGAACTTTGGTCTTTCAGCATCTACAGATCAGTATATTGTGAAAAGATTCAGGGAGTCTGGGGAAATCTCAGTGTGGAAAGCCAAAGGACAGAAACCCCTGTTGGATTAGCTCAGGCAGCACTGCATGAGAAACCGTCATGCCAACATGATCAATACAGCCACATGGGCTCAGGAGGAGCTTGGAAAACCATTTTCCCTCAACACAGTCCACGGCTGCATCCAGAAATGTAACCTGAAACTGTATTCCACAAGGAGGAAGCCATATTGATATATGTGAGAAACACGGCCCAGTTCTCTGGACACCAGCTCATCTCAGATGGACAGAAAGACAGTGGACACGTGTTCTGCGGTCAGAGGAGTCCACGTTTCAGCTGCTTTTGGGAAAAACTGACGTCTGCTTCTACAAAGATGAGAAAGAGCATCCAGGCTGTTATCAGAGAAAGGTTTAAAGTCAGCGTCTGTGATGGTATGGGGGTCCATCATGGGGAGGATGAGACTGTATCATTGTATGTTGATCAGCATCACATTTCTGTGATGGAGAGCGAACAGTTAGCTAGTCTATTTAGAATGTTCCAGGTAGGGTTAGGGTCGGCTTTTTCTCACCTTGTACACAAACTCTCACTAAGTGGGGTTACATGGCACTGAAAGAATCGGATTACAATAAGACTGAGTTATTAAGTTCATGTAGACACCTTAGTTTGACTAAAAATTGGATCAGATCGGGTTACTCGCAGTCGGATTAAGACCCCGAGATAACTCGGTTGAAAGTCACACTAAACCTGCTTGTAGACGGTGAAGCACGTGGTGAATTAGACTTTGCGTTCTGCTCATGCTCGAGGGTCGTGAACCGTAAGTCAAAGGAGACGATATTACTGTTGTTGTCGCTGCCGTCAGAAAGAAACAAACCGTTGTGCATCACGTTTGTTCAATAAGCAGCTCATCACCGACGAAATGTAGAGGGACGTAGCTTCATCTTGCTCTTCGTTCGCCATCTTTCTCGAATGCCTGAGTTTGTTGTTGTTGTTGGTGGTGAAGCGGTCAACTGGCTCTATTAGCAATAGTTGAAATGGGTACAGCGCCACCAATCGTACCGGGGTATGACACGCTTTGTACCAATGATTCCATTCATTCACCGCCATATATCCAAGGATAATTACCCTTGCAACTATAGCTATAATCGAATAAATCTCATCATGTAGACCCACTGACTGTGTCACAGTCCAACTCCACAATTAAACTCTCTGCTTTTAAAATGTTTTAAACAACTGCTGCCTAACAAATACAACCTGTTTCCATTTACATATCCACATGTACTTTAAGTTTTTAATTCATTTTAAAAGGCTTTCCAAATTTTCTGGAAATGCGGTTTGTATTTAAACCAACTCTCTGTTGGATCTTTCGGAGTTGTGGCTTCATTCTAATTTACCCAGCTTAGTAGATCTGACCCTTAAAGTGTCCATATGAGGCGTGACACCGACTCTCTGCTGGGCTGCAGTTACGTTCTTGCAGCGACCCAACAGGATAGTTGTTTGTTTGAGCCGGTGCTGCAGTCTGTAGCAGGACATGTGTCCGCCACCTGAACCTGCAGCAGAGACGGTTCATTAATGTCATTAAATCTATGAATGCTGAGGAAGAGAAAGGAGAAACTCAGCACATCTGCAGTATAATTACGCGAGTGTCGCCTCCGTGTGTTTCTGCTGTCCAGAAATACTAATGAGAGGTAACATCTGAGTCTATCCCTCAAATGTCTGAATAGGGAGGAGGCATGAACTGTTGCTTTTGGCAGCAGCTTCATACCCACCATAACACGCCTTTAGTGCTGCTTCTCCTTCGGCTTCTGCTGGCAGAGGAGAATTTATGTGGCAGTGGATCCGTCTTCCAGAGCGGCCCATCTGTCCGGCGCTGCCTCCGCTGGCAGCGACTCCACCACGCTGCAGATTGCTAATGTGGCATTAAACAATAAATGGACAATACACTCCTCCTCTGGTTGTTTCTTCAAGCCGTCAGAGTCGGCAGCTGCCCCATCCTGCTTTGTTTGTACCTATAAACCACAAACCGCACACTGATTCTGCTGCAGACACCATCACAGGAGGCACTTTAATTCACACAACACGTTTTATTACCACTGAGCCCAGCCTGTTCTATTCTAAAGCAGAAGTGCAACATTTTTGGGACATTCAGTCATTTTCAGATATTTCCGATGTTCTGAGGTCACACTCGAGTCTGCTGAGTTTATAAGAAGCTACAGCACATTAACTGTTAGCATAGCAGAGGTTTGCTCCGTCTTCCTTTGTTTTTGACTCAGTTTGGGGTCTTCATTTGATGTAAAGAGGAAGTGTGATGTTGCCACAGTGAGAAAATGTTGTACAGGAAAGCTCAGCAAGCTTCAACCAATCAAAACACACCAATCAAGTTAAATGTTTTCACCAATCTGTATGAACGGATAAACTTCAATCAAATCCAGAAACACAGATAAAGTGCCTTTTTAATTAAAGTAACAAAATAATTGTAATAATAAAATAATAATATCCATCCATCCATCCATTATCTTCCGCTGCTCCGGGGATCGGGTCGCGGGGGCAGCAGCTTGAGCAAAGAGACCCAGACGTCCCTGTCCCCGGCCACTTCCTCCAGCTCTTCTGGGGGGACCCCGAGGCGTTCCCAGGCCAGCCGAGAAACATAGTCTCTCCAACGTGTCCTGGGTCTTCCCCGGGGCCTCCTCCCAGTGGGACGGGCCCGGAACACCTCACCGGGGAGGCGTCCAGGAGACATTCTCACCAGATGCCCGAGCCACCTCATCTGACTCCTCTCGATGCGGAGGAGCAGCGGTTCTACTCCGAGCCCCTCCCGGATGACCGAGCTTCTCACCCTATCTCTAAGGGAGAGTCCAGACACCCTGCGGAGGAAACTCATTTCGGCCGCTTGTATTCGCGATCTCGTTCTTTCGGTCACTACCCACAGCTCGTGACCATAGGTGAGGGTAGGAACATAGATTGACCGGTAAATCGAGAGCTTCGCCTTCTGGGTCAGCTCCTTCTTCACCACGACGGGCCGGTGCAGAGCCCGCATCACTGCAGACGCCGCACCGATCCGCCTGTCAATCTCCTGCTCCATTCGTCCCTCACTCGTGAACAAGACCCCGAGATACTTGAACTCCTCCACTTGGGGAAGGATCTCATTCCCGACCCGGAGAGAGCATTCCACCCTTTTCCGGCCGAAGACCATGGTCTCGGATTTGGAGGTGCTGATTCTCATCCCAGCCGCTTCACACTCGGCTGCGAACCGCTCCAGCGAGAGCTGAAGGTCACGGCCTGACGACGCCAACAGAAACACATCGTCCGCAAAAAGCAGAGACCTGATTCTGAGGTCGCCAAACCGGACCCCCTCAACGCCCTGGCTGCGCCTAGAAATTCTGTCCATAAAAATTATGAACAGAATCGGTGACAAAGGGCAGCCCTGACAGAGTCCAACCCTCACAGGAAACATGTCCGACTTACTGCCGGCAATGCGGACCAAACTCTGACACCGGTCATACAGAGACCGAACAGCCCATATCAAGGAGTCCGGCACTCCATATTCCCGGAGCACCCCCCACAAGAGTCCCCGAGGGACACGGTCGAACGCCTTCTCCAAGTCCACAAAACACATGTAGACCGGTTGGGCGAACTCCCATGCTCCCTCCAGGATCCCGCGGAGGGTGTAGAGCTGGTCCACTGTTCCACAGCCAGGACGAAAACCACACTGCACCTCCTGAATCCGAGATTCGACTATCCGGCGGATCCTCCTCTCCAGTACCCCCGAAAAGACCTTACCAGGGAGGCTGAGGAGTGTGATCCCCCTATAGTTGGAACACACCCTCCGGTCCCCCTTTTTAAAGAGGGGGATCACCACCCAGATCTGCCAGTCCAGAGGCACTGCCCCCGATGTCCACACGATGCTGCAGAGGCGTGTCAACCAAGACAGCCCCACAACATCCAGAGCCTTGAGGAACTCAGGACGGACCTCATCCACCCCCAGGGCCTTGCCACCGAGGAGTTTTTTGACCATCTCGGCAACCTCAGCCCCAGAAATGCGAGGCCCCACATTCGAGCTCCCCAACTCTGCTTCCTCATCGGAAGGCGTGTCGGTAGGATTGAGGAGGCCCTCGAAGTATTCCCCCCACTGACTCACGACGTCCCTAGTTGAAGTCAGCAGAGCCCCGCCCTCACCATTCACGGTGTTGACAGTGCACCGCTTCCCCCCCCCTGAGCCGCGGGATGGTGGACCAGAATCTCCTCGAGGCCGTCCGGAAGTCGTTCTCCATGGCCTCCCCGAACTCCTCCCAAGCCCGAGTTTTTGCCTCAGCAACCGCCGAGGCTGCGTTCCGCTTGGCCTGTCGGTACCCATCAGCTGCTTCCAGAGTCCCACTGGCCAAAAAGGCCCGATAGGACTCCTTCTTCAGCTTGACGGCTTCCCTCACCACTGGGGTCCACCAGCAGGTTTGGGGATTGCCGCCACGACAGGCACCGACCACCTTACGGCCACAGCTCCTGTCGGCCGCCTCAACAATGGAGGCACGGAACATGGCCCATTCGGGCTCAATGTCCCCCACCTCCCCCGGGACATGGTTGAAGCTAATAGTTATGGTTGAAAATAATAATAATAAAAGGAAAATAATTGATTCAAATTCTGTGAAATGAAAATGTGTTTTTTTATTATGTTGTTTTTGCCACTGAAAACTGTACAAAAGAAGCATGTTGACTTTGTAAATCCTGATGGCTCAGACTGGGTCTTTAATCTGGGTAAACAGCAGATATGAACCAGCTGTGTTCAGGGAACACATCATTTGGAAGCTGTTCTCGTTCATGCTTATATTCCAGGAAAATGTGCACATGTAAAACTGTGATGAATTTTGAGATGACGCAGTAACCGCGGTCTTCGTGTGACGTATGAAAGTAAAAGAAGTCTGGAAAAGTGAATAAAGCATCAGTGAGAGCTTTGTTAGACTCTGAAGGAGAATGTTTGAATGTGACTTATATTTCTAAGATAAGTCATTATGCAAGAATCATATGCTGACTTTGGACCACAACAGCGCTCGCTGTCATCAAAAGATTTGCAAAGCAAACAGGAGTAAGGCTTTGGATGCTCAGAAGGAAAAAGAAACAGAGGTTTGGGGTTGAATGTGTGGGCGGCGGGGGCGTCCTGTGGAGGAGGCTGTTTTCTCTCCACACACCGGGCACCGAGCATGCCTCCTCTCCTCGCCAGTGTGACGTTAGCTCGCTGCGAGGCGTTTATTTTTGCTGCATCGTGTGCGGCAGCCTGAATTTCTCTTTCATCCGCAGTATTGCTCGTCCTGAGATGAGGTCTGGAGACGGAGAGTTGATACAGACAGATTCTCTCCTGCAGTCCGCTGAGTGTTTGTTTCAGGGTGAACACACATGTTTGCAGATAAACGATGGATTTACAAAAACATGAGCAAATGTCAGGGAGATTCAACTAACAGCAGCAAGCAGCGAGGAAGAAAACAGATTTAAGAGGCTTTGAAGACTCTTCAGTCCTCCGCTTCACACGAGTCAAACCTCCATCTATGCCTCAGAAGTAATCAGCTACTTCAGTTCCAATAAAGACCAACTGACTTTAAGGTGACAGGTTGACAGAGAGAATCTGTGACCAAAAGAATTCATCAGACTGAACCCCTTTTTGACCAACTTTAACCGGATGTCGTTTTTTTTTTTTTTTTTATCACAGAGCGACATCATCTGTGACTGAACCTCCCGTTATGTATTCTAAGTTTCTGTTGAGGATCACAGTGCAGGAGGACATGTTGCTTTGACATCTTGTCAACCAGTCGATGTTCAGTGGGAATGATCTTGTGTGCTCCCTCTGTTGCTTCGACTTCAGGTCCATGTTGAAGTCAGTTTTTTTTTATTGTTCTCTCTTGAATCAGACAGATTGGAAGCTATGGAACACGCTGGTCACACTGCTGTGATCAGCTGTGGCATTGCAGACCTGAGAGAAGCTCTGCTATCAGCCTGTGTGACTGTGTGTCTTTGTCCTCTTTCTTGGGGAGTGCCCCAGGGTTCTACTAAGGCCATTGTTGTTTCCCCTTTACATGCTCCCCCTCAGGTCCATTATTCCACAGCTATGCTGACGACTCTCAGATTTACTTCTGTCTGAAACGTCTGGAGAAGGCGGTGAAATTCTCCGAGCTGAGTGCACCTCCGGATGACGTCACTGACCCAGACACGACTGCGTGTGCGTTTCCGACGAATCTCGGACTGCCACAGCAGGTACAAGGACGCGATGGTACTTATATCAGGTTGATGAGAGAATGAAATGGAGGGAATGGTGCCAAATAGCCCCTTAAGCGAAAATTCGCTCGTTGTTTACTCGCGCGAATAACGCGAGTAACGCAACTGAGTGTCTGAGTGTCCCTCAGAGATTAAAGCTTGCATGGCCTTCTCATGCTCGTCTGTTAGCACATCTCCCGAGCATTCACTTCCCTTCACTGGCTCCCCATATGTTTTAGGATTGATTTGAAAGTTTTATTGACTTATAAGATGCTTAATGGGGGAGCTCTTTTTTATCTTTGTGCCTTCTGGATCACTTGGATCTACTGATCAGTTGCTTTTATACGTCCTGAGATCAAGACTCGTGCACAGAGAACAGGGCCCAAAATTATGAAACCAACATGTTCAGCAGGTTTTTAAAGGGATAGTTCGCCTCTTTTGACATGAAGCTGTATGACATCCCATATTAGCAATATTATTTATGAACATTGACTTCCCCCCTGCTGCGTCCTGTGAGCCGAGTTCCAGCCTCGGTTTGGCGTTGACGAAGGTACTCCGGCATGTTGGCTGGGGCCACAAAAATAAAGCGTTTTGATTCTCAAAATAATATCCGTTCAAAAGACTAATACATATGCATCACAAAATCATTCATCCAGAAAAAGTCAGACCTAACAATCGCTTGGCGCTATTTGCTCTCTACCTTTGTATCACTGCAGGCTGTGTAGACCGTGCAGACCGAAGTGCAGACCGAGCAGTCCCCTGCTTCCGAGCAGGAAACACCGTAACAGGTGCGGTTGTCGGCAGGTGGCTGCACGCATTAATATGTAGGTTTAAGTCTTGTCTTAAAACACGCTTTTTTATTTTTGTTAAAGGTGTAGCACTTTGGTCAACAGGTGGTTATTTTTAAATGCGCTTTATTAGACTTTGACGTGAAAAATGCGTTACGGTCTAGTTAACAAGGTGAAAAACCTATTAGAGGGAGACTTTAGCAGTTTGAGGAGTAAATAAAATGTACTTATACATTAGTTGTATTTGTATCATAAATCTTAACTTGGGAGTGACCTGCTGAAACCCAGACAGGCCTTAAAAAATAAATTTCTCCTGATTTGTTGGTCTAAAAAAATAAAACTGTCTCTGCTCATGCCTGCTGGCTGATGTGGCTTCACGGTGACGTGTCTTTAAGCTCTCCTTCCCTCAGCAGGCGTCAGCAGGTCAGAGGTAACAAGGTCGTCATCATCTTCTACTTTGCCTAATTACCGTGGAGACGAGCGTTTGGCCGCTGCAGCAGTTTGAATGGTACTGATGGAAGAAGTGTGGCAGCAGTTCAAAGTCCTGTTATGGAAATCTTTAATATTTAATACATCGATTAACATTAACAACTGAGGCAGAACTGTTTCAACAATTCCATTATTATTTGATATCTCTCCATAGAGCGATGATGGCTGGTCTAATGAAAGGTGGATCTCTATTTCAACCTTGAAGGGGTTGGGCAGAGTGCCAGTAATGAAGATGTATTAAAGCTTAATGTAGCTTAATGTAGCAGGTGTCATATATATAATGTACAGAAGCTCTTTCTAAAGCATTATATTCATTGCTACTACCTTAAAAGCCACTAAATCTTCTGGGCTAAGTTAGTCTGGCTATGATTCTCTTCCAATTAATCAATAGAAAAATTGTTAACACACCTTAACTGGGATCCATTAGAGTGTCCCTGGGTAATAAATGTTCCTGTGGAGCTCGGCTGGAGGAGGGGCAAACTGCCTGCTGCACTCAGGTTAATGGGCAAAGTTGAGAGAAGTGACCACTAAATCTGCAAGGACACCACATTCACACTGACTGAGACTCCGTCGCTGGCAAATGACCATCCCTAAGAGCCCAGCGCTGATCAATTCTTCTGTGAGAGGAGGGAGAGCAGCGAGGAGGCAACACCATGTGTGATTCATGTTCGAGTCGTCACACCGAAGCTGCTCACAGGTTCCCGTTTGTACAGCCACCAACTTTCTGAGATACTTCAGGACTCTGTGGACACTTCTGATCAGAAACCTCTCAGAAAGATCTCTTTATCCTGCTCACCTGTCAGCATGTGGCCCTAACAAATCTAAGAGAAACATATTATCAATTAGCATCTTATCAATTGGCTAAATGAAGATTTATGTATTTGACTTTACAACCATAAAAGGAACATAGAAGAAGAATACTGTTCAGAGGATGATGAAGAAAAAATAATATTTATTAGGTCCTGCAAGAAAAGACATCAGCGTGTAAAACAACCTCATCAAAGAAGAGGAAAAATGAGGAGTAGAAGAGAATTCAGGACAGATGAAGGCAGAAAAAGACAATCATAAACTTACTTTGGAGATGGAAATTACTGATGAAGACCAGATAAAGATGCAGTTTGTTACCAGGTAGTGGGTGGATGACTTCGGATGGTTGCTATCTCCCACTTGACGATGAGATGACAGTAGATGTTACATACTGTAACTTTAAGGCACATCAGGATCCAAATGTCAGCAAAACAGAAACATTAGATCCAATAACAGCTCTGCCACAACTTATTATTTTACTTAGAATAAACGTAATCTTCTGTCCAATGCTTTAACAACAGAGCTCACCTGTAGAGGGGTGTCTTACAAACATTACTCTGTGTGTGCACGTTCAGGGGCCAAAACTGCAGCAGCCTATCACCAGAACGTAAAAAACCTTTCTTGAAAATGAACTTGAATTAACAACGGTAGGACTCAGAGTTAAGTTTTGATATAAAATTGAAGTTGACAATATTTCTGACTCAGACTACCTGGTACTGATGTTGGTTATGGTTTTTACTCTCCTTATTTTACACAATTAACAGCTTAACCTTTATAGCACCCACAGTTGCAGATATTCAACAAGCTTTTTATTTATTTACATTATTTATTTACATTGTATTTTTATTTATATTTATATTTACATTACATTCATTACATTCATGTGTAGTATTTTTTTACATTACATTTTATGTGCCGACAGTTGTCCCAGCAATCATTTTCTTGGCTCGGTGAATTACACTCTGCTTTGTGGTGGTCTGTTCTAGTTCGTTCTGGTCTGCTTTGTCCATTACATTATTTGCATTTTATATGTGCTTCACTTTTTCACAACAAAGATCTGTGAAATCTGTTTGATTTGTTGTTGAATGGAAAGTTTATGATGGTTGTGTTCCGCACTTTGTATTAAGAATGTTCAATAAAAGGTCTATTATATACATTTTATTGTGGTAGCAGCAGTTACTGGTGAACTTTCACAATACCTTTTTTTGCCAAATGATCTTCAGAGAATGACTTGGTTTTGTGAACAAAATTAATCAGGAAAGCCCACAGTTGCAAATATGCAACATTAACTAAAATGATCAAAATATGACCTAAAAAATTGATTTATTCCCAACCAAAAAGATGCAAGAAGAGACAAAATGATTTTTTTCAATGATCATTCATATGCTTGGGTGCTACAAGGTTAAGCTTTTTGGAATGATGGATGATACTGATTACAATGGAAGTATTGATAGCTGATTATATCAATAAAATAGTTCTAAAAATGATGGATTATCGACATACCCATGACCTAATATTTACTGTATCACACTGAGAGGCTCAGTGGTTGTATGAAGGAAGATGTGATAATTATGTCATTTGAGCCTGTGTAGCTACTGGAGATGAAGTTGTATTTCAGTAATTTCAGTGAGTTTGTCAGTGCAGGACACGTGCCTTCAACACCCTAACCCATACCTTTAGTACCATCAGGACAGGGGTTCACCCTTTTCCTGATCTGAATTTACAATATCCTGCTTTTAGTTAACCGATGTGATCCCCTCAGAATATTGATAATTTTCTATGAATCTCTTTTTGGTGCACTTTCCCGCTGTGCCGTCTCTGTCCAGGAGCTCTGCAGACGGGGACAGCTCTGCTTTCTGCCCCTCAGATGTGCACATTCCTCCGTCATGACGTACCACAGCGAGACATCTGTTCCGTGGGTTAAAGTCAAGTCTCTCCAAACATCATGACTTCTGATAAACAAAGAGGAATTGTTTTTAGAACATTAAACAAAAAACTGAAAATAGAGAAAATCCTTGAGGGTGGGATTTATGATTATCTTGGACTTTTGAAATGTCGGAGATAAAACATGTGAGCAGATTTTCTCGGAGTTAAGCTAAACATTATTCCAAATCAATCAAAACTGCAAATTAAGACCAATTACACTGGTTTGACCTGTATTCAGCCCAGAACGCAAACCAGACCAATTAGTTTTTTTTCACACGATGAAAAATGAAAACGTTCCTGACATGTTGTGAAGAAGCTGCAGGTACTCCTCTGGAGATTTTAGGGGAGGGTGTGTATATTTTCTGATAATTGTTTTAAACTCTTTACCACCCAGCTGTACAGGTTAGGTAAAAGTTCTGTGTTTCTATTAACTCAGTTACTCAGCTTCTAATACTAAAACAACAGCAGTAAATGATTATTTTATGTATCGTCCATCTTTAGTTCGAACTGCTGACCCATTAATCGTCCATGTTTAAAATCATCTGACTGGTCGATTTCTGGCCTGGCCATGTTGGTTATATCACTGAAGAGATGATAAATACAATCTTGAGTCTGCATAGAGCGTACTATTTTGGAAGAGAAAGGTATTCCCGTGTTCGACTTCCTGCTTGGCTCACCTGCTCTGTGAGTGTGCAGTGTCGGGTGAAATCAGAACGACGGCAATCAACAGCGGACGTTTGAACAAGAAAAGAGAAGAATGTTTATTAAGATCTGGAAATGTCTCAGATTAAATTAGCCATTATTTGCTTTCAGTTTGCACAAACGTTTTTTGTCGAATTTACGAGAACACGTACCAGGTTTTTGGTTTTGTTTCAGAGTCCATCTCATTTTTTCAAAGCTGACTAATGTCTTCCGTCATCCCGACAGTTTTAAAGCAGCTTCTTTCTGGTGTCTGTGTCCTGCAAAGAGAATCTGCTGCCCCAAACTCTTCCTGCTACCATTTTTAATATTATTAGGATGAGTCAGCTCCAAGATGGCCACTCAAACGTCGATGTGAAGGCAGACAGCGGGGGTCGGCTCGGCCTCAGATCCACTTTGAGCTGTCGCAGAATTAGATCAGCAGGAGAGTGTATGTGACAAGAGCTAATTAAGTCACATCATGCTGCTAAAGCTGACAGGGGGAGGGGAGGGGACGCCGCTGCTAATTGCATTTACTTCATCTTGTAATGTGCGCCATCATAACTGCTAATTCAATTGTACAATCATTCTGCCAACTCCTGGCCATTAAGCGCACATTTAATTGCTCCCATAAAGCTTTTAATATGCAGCACACACAGCGGGGCACGGACCCTCGCCAACATGCAGATGTCCCGCCGTCACCACGGAGACGCCGGCCTGAGCGTGGCATTATTGGACAGTCCTGTTTCCAATACATCATCATTAGATGAGTGTTAGGGCTGGTTGGGGGGAATCTCTGAGGCTGGATGGACAGGGCAGCTCAAAGTTGTGTCTTCTAACACGACAAAGAACTCTGATGATGATTAAAAGAAGTAAAGAATACAAAAGAAGCCTTTGTCACACATGACCTGTTTAATGCTTTTCTGATGAAACCTGAGGTTGAATCAGAGGGTTAACCCCCCAGTGTGACGCATCGTATACATTTTTGTTACCAAAGGTGAGTCTGCACAGTGGCAGGAAACACCCAGATATACAGTAGAAATCACATTTGTTGACCTCAAGTTGACTGTAAAACCACACAAATCTTGCACTGAGGTGTGATGAACTCCACATGAATGAATCCTGAATTACTGGTCACTGATATTTGTGAACCGTATGTGAGGGGTAGACCGCAGATCGACGGGTAGATTGACATCATGGCCTTCCAACTCAGCTTCACGACAGACCGTTACAACGTCCTCATCCCTGTAGACGCTGCCCGATCTGTCAGTCTCCTGCTACTTTCTACCCTCGTTTGAACTCCTCCCCTTAAGGCAACAACTGGCCCCCAGTCCCGGAGCAAACTGCCCCAGTTCCAGCTTCAGGTCTTTGCTTGATAAAGCCAACAGGTCCACATCATCTTCAGGAAGACAACCGAACTGGAAATCCTCTGCCTGTCTACTGTCACGCTCTGCGGGTTGAGAGGACAGGAAAGAGGGGACAACAAGCCCCATAACACCAGGCCAGGGATACCTGCTGAGAAAGAGAAACACAAGTTAATGACAACAATAATGTCATATGTACATGGAGAGTAAATAGAGCCTGAGCCATCCATAACTATAAGCTTTATCAAAAAAGAAAGTTTTAAGCCTAATCTGAAAGGTAGAGGGGGTGTCTGCTTCCTGAACCCAAACTGGCAGCTTATTCCACAAGAGAGGGGCCTGATAACTGAAGGCTCTGCCTCCCATTCTACTTTTAGAAACTCTGCGAACCACAAGTAAACCTGCAGCCTGAGAGCAAAGTGCTCTGTTGGCAAAATATCTAACTATGGGATCTTTAAGATATGATGAAGCTCAGTCTTTAAGAGCTTTATATGTAAGGAGAAGAATCTTAAATTCTGTTTTGAATTTAACAGGGAGCCAATGAAGAGAAGCTAAAACTGGAGAAATATGAAATATATATCTCACTATGAATTACAGTAGTCCAATCCTGAAGTAACAAATGCACGGAGCAGTTTTTCTGCATCACTCTGAGACAAGATGTTCCTGATTTTAACAATATTACGACGGTGAAAGAAGGCAGTTAGAAACCTGTTTTATATGCGAGTCAAAGGACAGATTCTGGTCAAAAATAACTCCAAGGTTCCTCACTCTGGTACTCTGAGCCAAGGAAATGCCATCTAAAGTAACTATAGACAGTTTCTCCCTGAAGCGCTCAGGTCCAAAGATAACAACTTCAGTTTTGTCTGAATATAGAAGCAGACAGTTCTGAGTCATCCAGTTCTTTATGTCTTTACATACCGATGTATGGCTCTGAATCGGCTCTTTTTTCCATCATCACTTATAAGTATTTACTTAATCTTTTTAGTTCTCTTTTGCCAAAAATATCTTTGTGTTGGTATGTTTTGTTCCTCAGTTTAGATTTTTGCATATGTTCCTAATTCTATAGCTAGATCAAGATAGATAGGTTCAAATAAATAACTGTTGTACCACTGGGGATGTGCTTCATGGATTAACAACCAAAGTTCGACCTCATGGAGCCACTATCTGACATTTTGACAACTGAGTGTTATTAAAGGGAGGTAGTTTAAGGAATATCAGGGAGCAGAGTGCTGCTCCAGAGGGGGTCTGATGTGCATTGTGGGATTAAATGCTGTAGGAGCCATCTGAGAGCTGTTGGTAGCCACATTGAGACATGTTGTGATAAGCAGACATGCTCTGTGAATGAGGGAGGGAGGAGGCAGGTCTGATAACATCCCGGTCGTATATAACAGGCAGACAAAGCCCACAGGAGACAGAGCATCAATACCCACACATGTACACCATCATTACTGTCCCCGCACAAAGCCTGGTGTCAATAGCAGCCGTGTTATGGAGCCGTCTCTCAAATTAAAATCTTGTATCAAACTGCATCTGATGGCAACAACTATTTAGTGGCCATATTTTACAGCCGAGCCAATGAAAAGTAATAACAGTTGTATTTAATGTATCTGCTCCTGCCAGCTGCCGGGCAGAGAGGGTCTTAATAGGAGCTGTCGATCACTGTCAGCGCTGCCGGAGCACAACAAGAGGCCGGCTGTAATAAACACGAGGGGGAGATAACACCGTCCGCCTGCAGCGCGCTCCTGTTAACTTCCTGTTTGTAACTCTCATAATTTGTCACATCGGCTGCTCAGAGCGGCGCTCCTATCGTTTTATCTGTCTCCTGCTTTTTCCAGATGTTAATTTGTCTGAAGCCGTTTGACACTTTGACGTCTGTACATGTTGTTAAGCAGGAAGCAGATCCATGCCCTGGGCTGATCCGATGGAAACACTCAAAGACAGTAGGCAGCAATCATTTCCTGATTTTTCCAACAATTATCTTGCAAACTTTAAAGATTTTCAGCTTGAAATACAAAGTCTGTTCAGTCCAGTTTGGGTTACGGTTGAAGTGTTGCTGTGGTTCATTCATCTGTTTCTATAGAACTACATATCACAGGAATGACATTTCATACAACAAACATGTGCCAGGTAAATATGTTCATACTTAAAGGCCTACAGAAAGGTGATTTTTTTTTTTTTGCACAAAACTGAAATAGCAGATCGATTCCTTATATACCATGGAATTTTTTTATGATTTTAAAATAATTTTAGGCCCCTGGATAGTCCTGATTAGGCCCAATAAACTATCACCACATTTGACTCGAATTTGGCAAACTGGAACGACAGGTGCGTGACGTCGCGAGTGCCAGCTTCTGGAACAACCCCCAGTAGTTCTAGTAGCCAAGCCAGCAGTTTGCCAGACCTGGACAGCTTCTTCACGGCAAATTTCGATGTGTGCCGCGGGACGTCGCTTGGAAATATAAAACGTTGGGTTTCAGGGCAGTTTTTATTGCGAGTAGATGTACTACGAAGTGCTGTGGGTGCGTGTGTTGCCCTCAGCAGCAGCAGCTCACACCACCGGGGACAGAGGAAGCAGAGAGACCCGCGGTCTTGTGTCTGTGTCTCCCTGTCCGCCTGCCTCCTCTCTGGGGAAATCAGCCGGAGCCATCCCGCCGTGTTCAGCTCCCTGCGGTGCGGACGCTCAGGGGGAATCCACCTGGCGGAGAGCGGACACACTCTCCGCCAGGTGGAGAGTGGAAATCTCGGCAGAGCGATCATCAAGAGCCCCGACGTGGACACACTCGCTCTGCCGGCTGATTTCAGGGCAACCATCCGCTCTCCGCCAGGTGGATTCCCCCTGAGCGTCCGCACCGCAGGGAGCTGAACACGGCGGGATGGCTCCGGCTGATTTCACCAGGCGGACAGGGAGACACAGACACAAGACCGCGGGTCTCTCTGCTTCCTCTGTCCCCGGTGGTGTGAGCTGCTGGTGCTGCTGAGGGCAACACACGCACCCACAGCACTTCGTACATCTACTCCCAATACAAACTGCACTGAACCCAACGTTTTATTGCCTTCACCACTCAACAAGCATACTACAATAGCGGCAGCCAGGAAAACCCATGGCACCTGTGACGTCACACGGAAGCCCCGCCCCCAGTCTGGAATTCCAGGAAGGTTTCCTAGCGGCAAATTCAAAATCGCAAATTTCATGCGTTTATGAAATGTTTTGGTGTAGGGTCCAATGATCATTATTGTTCCTCTGTGTGTGTATTATCATTATGTATTGGGTGTAGTGTCAGCTTTCTGTAGGCCTTTAACATTTAAGTTTAAGATGCAATATTCATTCTGCCTGCATGTTCAGTCCCGTATTTAAATATCCAGTGAGTGATATGCATATAGGAACCAGAAAAAAACCCTGAGCCCCAAATATAAGCTGGTTTGTTAATTCAAATACACATGAACATACAAACCTCATTGTCTCAAATGCAGTCAGTGTATACTTTGCTGTACTTTGATGGAACACATTACAACACCAACACCTTTAGGACAACAACAGATGAGGTGAAAACAAACAGCTGCTGCATTCTGTGTTTGGGTTGAGACAAAAGCCGCTTTCGGACAGACCGTTCTAAGAAAGTAGTTATCAGAACTACCCTCCTCGAATTTCGTTCTGATAACTATCCTTCCCCAGCGGAACTGTTTCAGTCTGCATTCGCACATGAGTCGGGACCTGATAGGGACTGATGCGCCGCGCGCAGCCGTCTGCTTCAGTGACGTGTTAGCCGTTAGCCGTTAGCCGTTTAGCGCTATATTCAAACACAAAACAAAACGGTAAAAGTAAGGAGAGTAGAAAAAACACCACCAAGAAGCTAATATGGAGAGCGGGGAGGCCACCGTGTTTATGGTCTGCATGATGGTGATATTAATCATGGACAATCACATCAGGCGTCTAATATCGAGGCTGGAAAAGCTCACAGAGAGAGTCAGGAGACGATACTTTTTTATTTCATGAAGGAAGAAAGGAGAGCAGCGCTGCAGACAAATGAGACCAGTGTAAGTTTAACTTATTAAACACCCGCCGGTTGTGTCCGTGTCGTATGAGGAAACATTTCAGCCGTGATAGCATGACATGGGGCGTAGCTACCGACCACCACACACCTCCCTCAGATCGTTCTATACAACTATGAAAAGACCCGACCTCGGAGAAGGAGCTAAATAGTTATAGGAACTAAGGGAGAAAGCCCCGAGTTCCTGTATGTCCGAACACGGGAGAAAACGGCCCCGCGGATTAAAAGGTTATTAGAACTGCCAAAGGTTCCTACAGTCCGAAAGCGGCTAAATAAGGCATCAAAGCAACATTAGAGAAGAATATTAAAACTATGGGCTTCAGAATCTCAAAAACGGACCTGAAGCAGCCGGTAGCTACTAATAAAACATGTTTCTATACTCTACTAGACATTTACTTTAGTGCTCTGTATCATGACTAATAGGAAATACACAGCGTTGCAACAGCTATTTCATCTCTGACTCACAGATGAAGCCTCGGTTAGCTCCTCAGTTCTGTTTCAGACTGGCATGGAAATAAGTTCTTCTTATTTAAAAAAATGTTTGCTCATTTTTAGTAGATTTCACCAAAATCTTGGAAGTTTGTAGCCTTTCAAAGTGTTTCTGCTGTATTCTGCACATGAAACGGTGCATTGAAAATGCAAAAAAAATAAATAAATAAATAAAAAATAAAAAAATCACAAAAATCACAAAAAATAAACCGTATTACAAATAAACTGGAACGTTCATGTTTGTTCAACACATAAATAATAGAATATCAAAATAAGGAGTCTTATTCTTGTTTGGTCCTGTAAAATTACCCTCAGTGTTGTGCCTGAACGAGTTCATTGAAACATGAACGTGAACTGAACATACTGTATTTCTGCCTGATGAATGTTATTGTGAGCGCGCTCATTCTGGCGTTTATGAACGGCGCTCTCTCACAGTTTAACTTTGTTCAAGAGTGCCAGATTTCAGGCCTCAATATATACGGGGAAAACACCAAATCTGGCAAGGCAAGGCAAGTTTATTTGTATTGCACAATTCAACTACAGGGCGATTCAAAGTGGTTTACAGATATATTAGAACAGTAGAAATAAAAAGCATGATTTAAATTTTAAACAAAAAAAGAAAGAAATAAGAACAATAGATAAAATCAGATAAAATTAGTAGTTAAAATGTGATTAAGTTTTTAAACTCAAGCTTCAGATTTGGAGCTTTATACAAACGCTGCTGAAAATAGGTGTGTCTTCAACCTGGACTTAAATACACTGAGTATTTCAGCTGATCTGAGGCTTTCTGGGAGTTTGTTCCAGACATGTGGAGCATAGAAGCTGAATGCAGCTTCTCCATGTCTGGTTCTGACTCTGGGAACTGATAGAAGACCGGATCCAGATGACCTGAGGGGTCTGGAACGTTCATACATGGGTCAGGAGGTCACTGATGTATTCTGGTCCTAGACCATTCAGAGCTTTATAGAGCAGCATCAGAACTTTGAAGTCTATCCTCTGATGGACAGGCAGCCGGTGTAAAGACCTCAGAGCTGGACTGATGGTCCACTTTTTTGGTCTTAGTGAGTACTCGAGCAGCAGAGTTCTGAATAAGCTGCAGTTGTCTAACTGACTTTAGACCTGTAAAGATGCTGTTACAGTAGTCATCGGCTACCACAGTGTCGCACCGTGCATGCGTCATCAAATTGCAAAGCATGGAGGCAAAATCAAATGAAGGCAGCAGCACTACCTCAGACTCTGCTTCACTGATCACTTAAAAGAATTCTTTGAGAAGGTCAGTGATGATTCGGGTGGGAAAAAGCTTACCTTTTTGTGTAAACTTTGCCCCCCGGGTCTCAAGATGCAACTCCGGACATCAATAACATCAACAGCAAACCTGAAACGGCACATTGAAATAAAGCACCTGGCTAGCATTTCAAGGTATGTGCAAGTCACTAAGAAATCAAAAGACATGGAAACGGCGTGCCAAAACAGATCCTCTACCACCCAAAACCAAATAACAGCGTACAGTAGTTATTATTATCTTACTTATGTGCACTGTAACCAGTGACGGATCTTCATTCAGTTAAGGTGTTTTCACTCGCTGGACGGAAAGCAGTAGCACTGTCCATAGCCTTGGACTCTGACAGACTCTTTTTGAGTTATTGGGCGTTTTTTTGTTTTGTTTTTGTACTTATTCAATTGGGATGAATATTGCACTTTTATGACCCAAGTTCTAGAACTTTTCTTTTTCTTTGGGCAAACAAGGCAGGAAAAAATACATTCACAAAAAATTGAAAAGTGACTTCATGAAAAGATACATAATGTTTAAATGTTTTCACACTTTGAATATTGCACTTTCAGGTACATCCTTTGTTTCCTACCTCTACCTGGTTCCTACCTTTGTCAGGATTTCCTGTGTGTCCTGACAGGAGGTTGGTCTGGAGCTGGAACCAATTACCTACACACCTGCAATCAATGGAGCCTCGTCTACACCTACTCTCTTCACCCATAAAGTCCTGGGGCCTCATGTACAAAGACTTGCGTGGATTTCCTACTGAAACATGGCGTACGCTCAAACCCAAATGACCTCCAATGTCAGATGTATGAATCTGTGCGCACGCATCAATCCAAGCACATTTCGTTTGTACATCGCAATCAACGTGGAATTGAGCGCACATGTCGGAGCACCCAACTCCTCCCTGTCCACGCCCCTACTTAAATTTGCAAATCATATTTAAATGAGCCCTGCACCTGCGATTCCCCTCACTGCACGATCAGAAAATAAAGAAAAAAGAATGAATAAGACGGTAAAAAATTAGAACTTTACGGAAAGCGAGATATCGGTGCTACTTTCTGAAGTGGAGTGTTTTATTTGACATTTTGCACTGGATGTTCGTTGATATTACTCCGCCACCGATAAGAAAATAGTTCGAGCATGAACGAGCTGCCAAATAAAACACGACAGAAGCAACTTTTCGCAACGAAATTTGATATGGATTACCAGTGCACACCAGTAACCACTCCGGTGAGTTGATGATTTTGAAAACGGACGTTTATGGTGCTTTAACGGACCTTTTTGGACATGCACATGTCTGAAGCAGGTTGAGATGAATCAAATTTAGGCAAATACCAGAGACAGTAGTAAACATCAAAAAAGCGGTTAGGGGGGTTCTAAAACATTGCAGACGACTCATAAAAGTGGCTTAATGTTGAAAGTACCGCAGTTCTCCTTTAAGCTGAAGTTCAACCAGCAAAAAACAGCAAGAAACTAACTTTAACCACCGACTATGATGCTGTGAAGACGGGATAGAAACTGGCGGCGCACATGCTCAATGTGCGTCACGAGGAATAATATTAGGACAATTACACGAA
Organism: Odontesthes bonariensis; assembly: GCF_027942865.1. Taxonomy (NCBI): domain Eukaryota; kingdom Metazoa; phylum Chordata; class Actinopteri; order Atheriniformes; family Atherinopsidae; genus Odontesthes; species Odontesthes bonariensis. Next base: position 28,314,745 of record NC_134527.1, read on the forward strand.
TAAAGTTACTCACCAAGAAGCCAACCATCACGCACAGTGCCAGCTTGTGTTCCCAACAAAGCTGTTACTCAGAATGTATGAATTGTGCGTTGAACCACGGCACCTTGCCACAATGTTGGTTAATTGCATTTATGCATCACATATGATCTGTACATCGATCGAATGAAAATGTTTCCTGTTAACATACAAATTCATCATGTGATGGCGCTTTTATAGCAATGTGTGTGCAGTCGATAGCTCTGATTACAAAACCGGCTCTCGCTTCAAATTGAGCTTTAATGTTGGCCTGTTGGGAATTTGATATACCTGGCTGAGATGCGGATAATTCTGTCCCACACGGCTGGCATGGCTCGGCTCAGGGTAGACTGGCACAGTCCCAATCGGTTGGCCCGCTCCCTCTGGGATGCCCCGGTTGCTATAGGAACCCCAGTGCGCACATCACCTGTGAGCACAGGCAGCGCATGGCTCCTCGCTGTGTTGCGCTCCAACGCCGGCCGCAGCTCTGCGCACAGTTCTAGGAGGATTTCCCTCAAAAACGGCTAATGAGTTGCCATCATGTGCCAGCAAATCCTCTCTGTCTCTGAAAACACGCTCTCTTCAAATTGCACCATTTGCAGAAGTCTTCTAATACTGCTAAGGCAGCCATTGTTTTTAATGGTATGCATTGGACCACTTTGCGCATGCTTTTATATCCACTCGTTTAATTGCAGACACATGGGTGTGTTAATTGTTTATCAGTATTAATTGTTCATGTATCTCAAATGTGCACATCACTGTCTGGGGACTAATTGTGTTCACATTTATTTATTATAACAGTTTTCCAACATCACCTTAGGTGTCGCCAAAGAATCAACAGCTGTAGAAAAGTGCGTACGCCAGCCCTGAAGTTGGCGTGAGGCACCGCACATTTCCACGGTCTTTTCGCTCTTGATACATCTGATCGTTGACGTGAAAAGGTGCGTACGCCACTATTTTGTGCGTACGCACGCTTTGTACATGAGGCCCCTGGTCCATCTCCATTGTCCTGCGCCTCTGTTCCCACCTGTTACCCGTGTCTTGGCAATAAACCGGTTTATCACCACCACCTCTGATCCTTTTGGTTTGTGTCTGAACTTGTGTGTCCAGTTATAAAGACTGCCGTGACAACCAATTGTTTAATAATTCCTCATTAAAAAAAAATCATTCTAGCAAGTTTTTCCTCGAGTTTTTGTGAATATCCTGTGGGGGCGAAAGCTGCAGCTGACTACAAGTTTGGACTGAATGGGTGGCAACAATGGGAAAATGCCAGTATTCTGAAGGTAAGAGCTCGCAGCAACATATTTATAAAAAAAAATGTTTTAAAAGAACTATGAACTAGTTCATTTTTGGAACTGTGAACTTAGTTAAACATTTTGAATTATGAACTGAACTAGTATTTTTGGTGGCTTTTGTCATCCTCTTTAGCATAACAACACATGACTTTACTGCGCATGTACAGTATTCAGACATGGAGATTTGTTTTCATGACAGTGGCAGTGCATCCTACATCTTTTGGAGGAAAGAGCAAAAAAAAAAAACCTCTGTTACATGTCGTTTTTTGAGAAAAGGAAGAAAATCCTGAGCTACAAACAAGCAGCAGGAGAGAACGGCTGGCTTTGAGGTGGACTTTTTAACTTGACAAAAAAGTAGAATAAGTCCCATGGAACTGAAATCATAATCCTGGAAACATGTGAGGCTGGATGTGTCTGGTGCCCCACATCCAACCCACCAACAACCAACTCCAAGTCCTTATTCAACAGGAAGCATGTAAAACAAGCAGGTGGATAGCAGGCTGCCCATGGTGCCCCTCTCCTCTCCCCCCCATGACATCTGGGACCACAGTAAGGAGGATGAAGAAAATGGATGGATGTTTTTGGAGCCAGTCCCAAGAGGCCACCGGTGGTTTTACACATTAGAGACTTGGAAAGGTTTATATTTCACATGTTTTGTTGGTCACGGGCAGCAACCTGACTACTCTGTGGAATCAGGATTCTAACCATGGCCTTGAAGGCTTCAGTTGTGACAGTAAATTAAATTGTCCATCTTTTATATAAAGTTTATGGATTAAATTGATCCATTGAAGTCTCCATGAAAACATGTTTGATATTCAAAAGTCTTTAAGTAGCGTCTTGCAATAAACGTCAGCTTTACACCTGAGATAATGGAGTATGGTGGGAGGTGCCTGATCAGGCCACTGGATCGGACCAATCAGAGCTACCTCTGTTTGGACAGGGACTGTGTAAACATGAAGAAAACATAGCTCTGCTTTGGGATTCATGGGAACTGTAACAGTCCTTCCTGCTGTCTGGTGTGTCATTTCTCATCAATCCTCTGTCATTAATTCCTGTTTTATTTTTTGTGGGTTAGTTGCACGTAATCGTGAATGTGTGTTGCTTTTTGCTACCCAGAAACCACTGTTGAAAATCAGTGTTTCAGGCAAATTCACTCAGAATTTTGTTTACTTTTGACTGAACACCGAAACTTAGAAATCAAGGAAAATATTAAACAAAATGTTGGTTTTGAACAACCTGGGGAAACAGTTTTGGTGATGTTTTTTCTGCGTAAACATCTAAACGACACTGTCCCGTGTGCTGGTGTATGTACAGTGTACATGAGCTCGTGCATGGTAATGTGTGTTTGCATATGGGTGTTTGTGGGCGAACTCCCTCCGAAGCCTCTGCAGAGCCGCCTCTCCTTGATTAGAGGACAGCAGTGTGGCTAATGAGAGCGCAGCGTTCTGGCTGCAGGTTTAATCTTTATAAAAAGCTCTCCTGTCCCACAGGAGGGAGATTAAATGCTTCTTCACATTAGTAATGTCAGCACAAAATGATTATCTTTTCTGAATAATTTATTCCTCGACCCAGTGTAATTTTCTTATCTCTCCCTTTTTGCCTCTTTTACTCTGGAAGAGACGGTAAATGGCTGTTAGTCTCCAGAAAACCTATGGATCGCTGTTTCCATCAATCAATTAAAAAACACTTACCTCACACTCAACATGATTTATATCTTGTTAATAGAATTGTCTCACGATATCCCTATATTATTATAGCCTTAATTCCATTAGCTGTTTGCTTAATGCTTTTTTTAAGGCTGACCTCCAGCAGCAGGAAGATGGAGGGAGGATTAGTCCGACATTGGCCAGAATACTGAGCCTCTTTCTGGGAATGTTGTAGGTCAGGGCAGGTGGAGGACTCTGGATGCTGTCTCCTGATTGGATGTTGCAGTCCCAAAGACCTCATCCTTTCATTAGTTCCTTTTTATTGCTGTGACATTCAATTAAAGGACCTCCAGACTGTTGCAAGCAGCGGTGCGTCCCAACCTTGCAGCTTGTAGCCCCTTGAAAAGAAGAGATCTCGATCTGATCTGAGGTCAGTTGGGGTTCTAATTATCAAGTCTTTTTGCACTTATTGTGATCCAGTCCAACAAGCACCATCCTGCTGCCACGTGTACTCATAAAACCACCAAGAGCGGATAAATCTACTCCAGAAAACACTCCCAAGCAAATGTCTGCAACATTTTTTTTATGTTTGTTGATCAAAAAGTGTAGTGGGCAACAGTTTTAGGTCCATTTTATATGTACATATATGTATATAAAAATATAACAACACTGATCAAAGTGCTTTACAATTGGATGAAGTTAATAACTAAGAACATCAGTAAAAGACAGTAAACTAAATAAAGGCAGAGCACAGAATGCAGTCATGTTTTAGCCCTTTTTAGATTAAAATTATGTGTTTCTGTGAGCTGAGATTTCTTTTCAGTGGAAGTCAATCCACTCTGATCCGAGATGAAACTCAAAGACACAGCAAGAAAAATCCTGATTTAATTTGTATTCTGTAAATCCTCTTGTGATCTCTAATTGGAGCCCTGAACCTCAGGTTTGGAACCCGTACAGCATCACGTGTTATTTATGTTTACTAAGAGTTATTTACAGTCACAATCATTATTAAAAAAAAACAGCCGGACAAAGAGAAATGGCTTGTTTATGGACTCAATGTCACTTCTCCTCTTGATACTAAACTGATAATTCAGTTGGTGCCCTTGACACAGTTACATGAAAGTTACATTTTAAATATTCATCACGTGTGGCCTCATGATCCCATTACTGTGCACCGTGTCCGATACCCACACATAACCTGGAGAGGATGAGTTAAAAAAAAACACCACAAAGTGTCATCAAATAATCAATCATACGCCCCGGCTGTGATTGTGCTCATCTGTTACTTAAATGTGTTGCATAGCATTTCAATATATTAGGAGGGAATGAATAAGGAAGACGTATCAGGCTGCTGTTACAGATGAATTCAGCGGTGAGAGCTAATGAGGATCATATCAGGCAACCTTTGATACTGAAACTCCACCAGGTCCATGTCAAACACTGGGTCTCCCTGCACAAGGTCAGCGCATTACAAAGCACCACATCAACCTGAAATTAAAGGATGGTTCTGGAATTTAGGTCTGAAAAAAGTTTGGTCTTCTAATATTCAGCAATGACCCATATACCAGTTTTTATGAAAACCTACACTTGTAAACAGGTTTATAAAGGTTTTTTGAGCTTGGCTGTGGTAAAAAGGATATGCATTATTAAACACAGTTTGTGCTTTTTCTGAATCATTTTTTTTCAAAGTTTGGCTCCTCTTCTGGTGGAAATCCAAACAAATATGTCAGAATATTTTTATATTTACTTCAAATAAATTATTATTCATTTAAAATGAGCTAGATAGCATCATATGCTTAGATTTGGTTAGATTTTTAGCTTCAGACACAAATTTTCAGCTGAATCACTTTTGTTGTTTAGCTAGCAAAACTATGCTATTCTTGTATCGTGCAGTCCTTCCATATGTGGTGTCCTTTGTTTCTTTCAATATGTTTTGTTTTGGATATCCAGGTTCACCAGTTCCACAACCAAAATACTGTGTGGAAATCGTTCATGTCTTATCTATCTGAGAGTGTTTGTATGAATCAAGAGGTGTCTGAAAAGTCCTGCCTTGTGGGTAAGGTTGCCAACCGTCCCTTGAAAAACGGAATCGTTACGCACGGTGCTTCTGTTTCTAAATACGGGACGATTCCGTTATTCAAGGGACGGTTGGCAATGCTACTTGTGGGGTGCCTCAGGGACCTCTTAACTTCGAAAAAAGTGTGTAAACGACCTGCGTAAATGATGAATGCCCCCTATGCGTATTTAAGTACACGTGCATCAGGATAGTAAATTTTGCAAATTTTGCATACTCCACGCCCAAAATAATGCCACGCTTCCTCTCTCCTGTGCCAGGAAGTGTTGAGTCATGAGAATGGCATCAAGCCGCAAAAATAACAACTTTACGGGCTCTAAGATTGAAGTTCTGCTTTCAGAGATCCAAAAATGAAAATCTGTCATTTTTAGCTGTGTCAGCAGTGGAATTACGGGACCTGCTAAAGCGAAGAAACGGGAAGCAATTACGAGTGCTGTTAGTTCCGTATCACCTGTATTTTGTAATGTCACTGAAATAAAGAAGAAATGGTTTGATATGAAAATGTCTTAAAAAAAACGTCTCGCCGTCGCCAGGCGCTCGATGACTGCAACTAAAGCCGAGCAATCAGTCGTTGCCTCATCATGATGGCACTTGGTCTGGTCTACCTGGGCTGTTTCAGGTAGTAGGAGACCCTCGTTCATGGCAATATTGTGCAAATCTGGCATGCCTTCTCTGGGCTATAGAGCAGTTTGCCCCCGCTGTATCGAGACACTTGGCCTTCAACTCACTAGTCATCCACAACGGCACGGGTGCTTTGATGCGTATATGTGTGCAGTCTATTGCTCCGATTATGTTTGGCAGGCCAGCCAAATCATGAAAAGTCCCTCTTGATTTTTGTACGCAACGGTGTATGGGAATGTGATGTACCATGGGTGATAAACTTATGAGAGTTTTGATGACCAAGGGGAGCGCACGACTCACAGAGGATTGGGACACACCAGATCTGTCTCAAATCTCCCGATGAAAGGTTCCCGTGGCCAAAACTCCAAGTGTGGTGAGGACCTGGACGTGTAGTGGAATTGGTTTCTCTTGGGAGTTGTGGCTCTTGCAAGCTGCATATTTGCAGCAGCACAGCCCTCGGCAATCTTAATCACGATGACCGCCATTCGTCTGTCTCCGCAAGGCTATCTACGTGGTCTCGGAGCACACGCTTTCTTCCAAGAGCCTGGCGCGCTAAGGCATCCAAAAGTAGCAAGTCAGTCGCTGGTTACGCCTCCCATTGACCTTGTTATTTACAGAGTCAAATTAACCTTAAATTAGTGAATAATTTAAGTCAAACAAAATAATGTCAGCATCATTATGGGGTATAATATTTAAATTTATTTATGTTTGCTTCAAAGTAATTAAATATACAATCCATTAGTCAAGCAAACTTGATTGAATAACAGCGGACTATTTTACGAAAGTCCTACGACAGGTCTGGATCACTCGTAAATTCTGTTCATACCTGAAAGAAAACGTAAAATACGAAAAAATTGGTGAATGTGCAAATTCTCTTAAATCATTCGTATGCACGACTTAAAGGGATAGTTCGCCTCTTTTGACATGAAGCTGTATGACATCCCATATTAGCAACATCATTTATGAACATTGACTTACCCCCTGCGAGCCGAGTCCCAGCTGAGTTTTGGAGTTGACGAAGGTAGTCCGGCTAGTTGGCTGGGGACACAAAAATAAAGTGTCTTGCTTCTCAAAACAATATGCGTTCAAAAGAGTGATACATTTGCATCATAAAATCGTTGTCCAGGAAAAAATCCGACCTCACATCACTTGGCGCTATTTTTGCCTCCCTTGATATCAATGCATCCAATGTAAACTGTGCAGACCGAAGAGCAGACCGAGCAGTCCCCTGCTTCCGAGCAGTAAACACCGTAACATGTGCGGCTATCGCTAGGTGGCTGGACGCAGTGATATCAAGGGAGGCAAAAATAGCGCCAAGCGATGTGAGGTCAGATTTTTTTGGACAACGATTTTGTGATGCAAATGTATTACTCTTTTGAACGCATATTGTTTTGAGAAGCAAGACGCTTTATTTTTGTGGCCCCAGCCAACTAGCCGGACTACCTTCGTCAACTCCAAAACTCAGCTGGGATGTTGCTAATATGGGATGTCATACAGCTTCATGTCAAAAGAGGCGAACTATCCCTTTAAGAACAAATACGAACTTAAGAGCACATACGAACGGTGGTTGCATGAGGCCCAATGTTCCTCAAAGAAAGATTGGAAGGGATTTGCATATTTCTCCCCCTACAGTGGAAAATATCATGAAAGCATTCAAGGAATCTGGAGGAATTTCAGTGTGTAAAATACAAGGGAGCAAGCTTAACCTGGACACCCATGATCTCTGATCACTCAAACGGTGCTGCATCAAAAACCGTCATTCATTAATAGCTGATAGAACCTCGTAAATTCTGTTCGTACCTGAAAGAAAACTTAAAAAAAAGAAAAAAATGATGAATGCGCAAATTCTCTTATATCATTCGTACGCACCACTTAAAAACGAATCTATTCATACGAACGGTTGTTGCATGAGGCCTATTGTTAGTAAAAGTGTGTTTGTATTAGAGCCGATTTCTCTGAAGTGGTGGGGGGGCGGTCCAACGCACACAAATGATCTATATTTAGCTTCCTGTGAAAACCATCTCCTGCCTTTTTCTGCTCGGACAGAGGAAGGACACATCTGTGGAGACTGACTCACATCTCACACTTTCAAGCTTCCTTCAGGTTATAATGAATAACCACTTACCATAACCACAATAAACCCATTGCTATTGATCATGACATTAGGCTTTAAAGTAATTGAGTAAGTGGCCCTTGGTTGGTAATAATCCACCCAGGCTTCTGTAGCACCGCTGGTACTGGACCAGGATCCATGTGGGAATAACCGACCCATGACAGAAGCCTTCAGGACCAAATGAAGCAAGGGTATAATGTTGCATAGGAACCAGTCACAACCAAATTTGGGAAAGACAAAACTTTACCTACATTGATTTTTGATAATATTCTAATCTAAAAATTTTTTTTTACATAATCCATTAGATATAATATTTTTCACAAACTCATTCGTAGTATTAACACATTGACTCCCAAGTCACGTAAAACTACGTTTTTACTGCCCATGCGTTGGCTCCCACATGGTAAAAATACGTTTTTACGTTTTTTTTTTATGGATTCTGAATCTATACATTCTAATGCACATTCTGTGTGATTTTTGTAATTATGTAATGAACAGAACTGACATAGATGGCAGTCAAAAACTGGTGTCATCATCTGGACATTTTGATCATTACGCCAATGGCTTTGCGTCAACTCAAGAACAATTTTGATAACGCTGCATTGATTGTTGTGCATTTCCGCATTTTGTCCAATCGCACGTGTCGGTTTCCAGAGGGTGACGGTAAAGTAACATAAACAAACAACAAGAAGGAGAAGAAGACACGCGACAAGTCTAAGGAGGCGGTCTTATGAACAGGTTAGCTTTGCAACATGCGACACGACGCAAATCCTCTGACCCGGATATGTAAGTATCTAAAGTGCGACAGGCTGAAAGAGCGCACGTTTCACAAAAGCCCCGATATCTCAGTTTGTTGTTGATTTTGGTGGATACCCGCCTTGGTTTAGCTAAGGATAGCTCGCTAATGGCGGCACCTAGAGACACGCAGTTTTGACCCACAAAGAGTTTAAAGTCTCAGCTTTCAAACGAGCCATAACATGTTTCAGTGACCTTATCACATAACATGCTGTTACTGTACAAAAAACGTCAAAAAAATGGTTTAGAACGCTGGGATTCTACGACATAATTCTGTAAAAACCGCCGGTATTCAATGTGTTAAGCATTTTTAGAGAACTATTTTTCCGACGTATCCTCTCATCGCAATGTTTAGTGTAACCTGCATTGCAACAAGGTTAGATATGCTGCCATTTGATTGGCCGACGGGTCAGCACATGAAGGTATAAAGCCCCTCTCATAACCGCTCCCGATGAGGACACGCACTGTGTCTCCGGGTTAAAACTAGCAGAAGCGTTCTGGATGAGCTGCAGATGTTTAATGCTCTTTTTGGGAAGTCCAGTTCAAAGACCATGAGAGTAATTGAGTCTACTGGAGATGAAGGAGATGAGTTTCTCCTGGTCTTTTTGGGAGAGGAAACCTTTAATTCTGTTGATGTTTCTGAGATGGTAAAAAGCTGCCTTGGTGACAGTTTTGATGTGGCTGCTGAAAGTCAGATCTGAGTCTATCAACACTCCGAGATTACCAACTTGGTCAGTGATTGTAAGGGCCTGAGTCTCAAGATATTTACCAACGCTGACCCTCTTCTCTTTGCTCCCAAACAGAATGATCTCAGTTTTGTCTTTGTCTTTGATTGTAGACAATTTTCTCTCATCCAGGTGTTTACTTCCTCCAGACACTGACACAGTCCGTCTGCTGGGCTGCAGTCGTCTGGTGACAGAGACACATAAAGTTGTGTATCGTCTGCATAACTGTGATAATTGATGTTAAAGTTCTGTAATATCTGACCCAAAGGCAGCATATGCAAGTTAAACAGAAGAGGTACAAGAATTGACCCCTAGGGGACTCCACAAGTCAGGGCCACTCGCTCAGATTCATAGCTGCCAATTGTAAAAAAATAACTCCGGCCTTCTAAGTAGAACCTGAACCAGTTAAGGACCGCTCGAGAAAGTCCAACCCAGTTTTCCAGCCTGTGCAACAGGATTCTGTGATCTACAGTATCAAACGCAGCGCTGAGGTCCAACAGAACCAGGACTGAAACATTACCAGAATCAGTATTCAACCTAATGTCGTTTAACACTTTGACCAGAGCTGTGATGACGTCGGAAGCCTGATTGAAAGTTATCAAGACTTCCACTTTCATTCAGAAAGTCGTTGAGCTGGTTAAATACAACTTTCTCAATAATCTTGGATATAAAAGAGAGATTAGAGACAGGTCTGTAGTTGTTCATCATAGAGGCGTCTAGAGTTCTCTTCTTTAGGAGTGGCTTAATGGCAGCTGTCTTTAGTGACTTGGGAAAAATGCCTGATGCCAGTGAGCTGTTAACTATTTGAAGGAAATCACTTTTTACTGAGGTAAAAACAGTTTTTAAAAAGTCGGATGGTATTAGGTCCAGAGTGCAAGTTGTTGATTTCAGATACCGAACTGTTTCCTCTAAATCAACAATATTAAATTGTGACAAAACGTCAGATTTATTTCTAGGTTTTAGACACAGATTAGTCTTCTTGTTTGTCCGTGTGGCCTGAATGTTTTATCTATCCATCCATCTATTTTCTATACCCGCTGAATCCGTCGGTCGGGTCGCGGGGGGGCTGGAGCCTATCCCAGCGGTCAATGGGCGAGAGGCAGGGTACACCCTGGACAGGCTGCCACTCCATCACAGAGCCACACAGAGACAAACAACTACACACACACAGTCAGGTTTTGTGGGTGGAAGGGTGGATACGGATGCGGACTTCAAAAATAAGGAAGATTTATTAATTCAAAAACAGAAAAGTCAAAACAAAGCGCAGCTGAGCCGGATTACCAAAACTAAACTTTGACAAATCAAAACCTTGACTATGAAAACCAAAAGACTTAGCTTGACATGACATGGAATAAATACTTAGTTTTTCTGGCCTCGTGGAACATGGATGGAACAAACAACAACAAAGATCCGGCAAAACTGACAGGGGAGGCAGGAAACTAAATAGGGAGTGAGAGTGATTGGGGAGTGAGTGCAGCTGAGAGAAAAAACACAGGTGAAGTGAGTGAACTAATAAACAGAGTGCAGGGAAACTAAGGCATGACAAAAAACTAAACATGGGCTGAAACCAAAAGCATAACCTAAACATGAAAACTAAAAACAAGAGTCTCTGGGTGTGACAGAGCCCCCCCCTCAAGGGGTGGATCCCAGACATTCCTTAAAAGGCTGAGGGTAGGAGGGAGGGGCTCGAAGCCGGTCTGGCGGACGACCAGAAACGGGCGTGGTACCGGCTTCGGGCAGCAGGCGGTGGTCTGGCGGGCGCCCAGATCTGAAAGACAGCGCGACAGGCGGTGGTCTGGCGGACGCCTAGACCGTCGGCGTGGCGGCAGGAGACGGTGGTCTGGCGGACGCCCAGACCGCAGACAGCGTGGCAGGCGGTGGTCTGGCGGACGCCCAGACTTCCGTCGGCGTGGCGGCAGGAGACGGTGGTGGTCTGGCGGACGCCCAGACCGCAGACAGCGTGACAGGCGGTGGTCTGGCGGACGCCCAGACTTCCGTCGGCGTGGCGGCAGGAGACGGTGGTGGTCTGGCGGACGCCCAGACCGCAGACAGCGTGACAGGCGGTGGTCTGGCGGACGCCCAGACCGCAGACGGGGTAGCAGGAGCAGGCGATGGTCTGGCGGACGCCCAGACTTCCGTCGATGTGGCGGCAGGAGGTGGCCCGGTGGACGCCCGGACCCCCGATGACGTGGCAGCAGGCGGTGGTCTGGTTGGCGCCCAGACTTCCGTCGGTGTGGCGGGAGGAGGAGCCGGGGACCGTCCCACGGTCGGCCGGAGCTCCGACGGGGGGGGAGCCCCCCCTTCAAGGGATGGATCCCAGACATCCCCAAAGTCTGGGGGTGGGAGGGAGGGGCTCGAACAGATGAGTCCATGGGCTGGGGCCCCATGGGCTCTGAGGCTTTGTCGGGCCCTGCCGCCTCCTGGTCGGGTTCGGGGTCAGGCCCAGCGGCTTCCTGGTCGGGGTCAGGCCCGGAGGCCTCCTGGTCGGGGTCAGGCCCGGAGGCCTCCTGGTCGGGGTCAGGCCCGGAGGCCTCTGGGCCGGGGCCGCCTCTGGGCCGGGGCCAGCTCTGGAACGGCTGGGGCCCTGGACTGGGATGCTGGAGTGGTGAGGGAGGGTGTGTACAGCGCAGCTACCTTCTGTGGCTCCATGCCAAAGATATCCAGCATAGCAGCGCGCTGTACACACCTCACCTCTGCCCAGATGTGCGTCACTCCTGACATGTGCTGGAGGACCTGCTTTTGTACAAAAAAGCCAATTAGGTCATTGGCAGAGTTCAGTTTCTCCCAGGAGGTGCAGCTCGATGAGAGGCAACAGAAGTCCCCAGCCAGCTCCCAGAAGGCTGAGTAGTCCGCCGCGTCCATTTGGTGGCCAAACTCTTTCTGTAAGGTTTTGTGGGTGGAAGGGTGGATACGGATGCGGACTTCAAAAATAAGGAAGATTTATTAATTCAAAAACAGAAAAGTCAAAACAAAGCGCGGCTGAGCCGGATTACTAAAACTAAACTGTGACAAAAAAAAAACTTGACTATGAAAACCAAAACACTTAGCTTGACATGACATGGAATAAATACTTAGTTTTTCTGGCCTCGTGGAACATGGATGGAACAAACAACAACAAAGATCCGGCAAAACTGACAGGGGAGGCAGGAAACTAAATAGGGAGTGAGAGTGATTGGGGAGTGAGTGCAGCTGAGGGAAAAAACACAGGTGAAGTGAGTGAACTAATAAACAGAGTGCAGGGAAACTAAGGCATGACAAAAAACTAAACATGGGCTGAAAACAAAAGCATAACCTAAACATGAAAACTAAAAACAAGAGTCTCTGGGTGTGACACACATGCTCACACTCACTCCCAAGGACAATCTAGAGACACCAATTAACCTAAAATGCATGTTTTTGGACAGTGGGAGGAAGCCGGAGTACCCGGAGAGAACCCACGCATACACGGGGAGAACATGCAAACTCCACACAGAAAGGCCCCAGCTGGGTGTTGAACCTGGAACCTTCTTGCTGTGAGGCGACGGTGCTAACGGTGCTAACGGTGCTAACATGTTTTGTCTAATTATTTATATTTTTTTTGCTAAAAAAGTTGGCAAATGCGTTGCATTTCTCAGTAGAGAGGACGTCTGGGTTTGACAGGATTTGTGAGTTTTTCATCCATAGTGAACAGATTTCGAGAGTTGTTGAAATTCTTATTAATCATTTTAGATAAATGCAGCTGTCTTACCTTGCACAGCTCATTGTTATAACTACGCAGGCTTTCTTTGTACAGCTCAGGGACGTTGCTAGGCATACAGCTGTACTGGGGCACAGGCCCCCAGCCAGAACACCACCACCAACACTGCCTTACCGTATACAGAAAATGAGCCTGTACTGAATGCATGAGAACATTTTTTCAAATTTGCATGAACCTCAACAGGTTTAACAGAGCTATAGGCTATCTAAGCAAATAAAAACAAACTTTGAGTTCAGCCATTTAGTTTTTTAATTCCTCCTTCTCCTCCTCCAACACTCTGCTCCTCATTCTCTGTTACAGCAACATGAAAAAAACTAAACAACAAAAAACACTATTTACTCTCTGCATGCATTCCAGCTTGATTAACCTTTCCAGTCTTTAAAAATATCACAAGGAAGTTTTCCTGTTTCAATTTCCTAATGCCCAAGATAGTTTAGTAAATAGGCAGAATAGGATATTGTCTCGTGTTTTTCACATGCCATGGAACCAGCCACTGTTTAAGCCCAAATGCAAACGTTGTGTATTTGGTGTAAGAAATGACAGTGGCCTATAGGTAGGCGTGGGCGTTGGCGACACAACAGAGAAAACAAATCTCTCACCTCCCTCCACTTCATTCTCAGTTCTCCTTGTTGCTTCTGACTCCTCTGTAAGAATTTCTTTATGTCCATGACCACGACGACGGCAATCCATCAATGTGTAGTGGTTCATATAGCCTACTACGCTTTGATTGGCAAAATGTGTGGGCTATCCGCTGTTAAATATGTGTACTTTGCCTTCCAACTCTGATTTTGCGCGCCACGCGTCACACACGGTCCATTCGCTGAAGATGCACCCAATGCCTGCGAATACAACCTCTTCACTTCACTCTTTGGTAGACCTATGCAGCATTGGCTAAAGTAGGTTACGGGGACTTACCGGTTTTGCTGTAACTGTTTTTTCTTTCAACAAATAGAATTAAGTTAATATAGATAGAAGTTAAATTTAGTCTGAATTGACTGAGTTCACCAAAGATAATTCATGTTACAATTTACTGCTGTTAAAAGAAAAATCCTTTAAATCCTGTACATTTCTAATAAATTCTTTGTTTTATCTGTTTTCTGAGGTTGGACCCCAACAATAGACAAAATATAAGAATCCAGAATTAATCTATATATAAATATTTAGCCACAACTCTTGTTTGGCCAAATAAAGACTCTAGTCACTGTTTTTGCCAGTTTACCATGCAGATGTAAAATGTAAAAAGTGAAATAATTAAAATGACAGCGCGGTGTATATATATACCACAGTGTTGCATCAGTTATGTGAAACAAAGCCTCGCTGTCATTATCACGCTACTGATGTAGCATTATGTGGTGTACAGTAGACAGAGCCTCAGATAATTCAGCCTAATTGAATGAAAGCTCTCAGGCCTGATCTCACTGAGGATATGGAACATTAATTGACATTTGCTGAAGCCGAACAAAGGACAGCAGAGCCGTAACGCTCATTTAAACATATTAATCCCCAGAATAAATTGTCCTCTTCAATCTGTTATTGATTTGAAAACGAGTTAAATCAATCCAGAAAACAGAAAAGCAACTGAGACGAGCGTTCCTCCAGATTTATGTGAATATATTTAAACCGGCAGCATTTGATTAGGGGAGCACATTCATGCCAGAGCAGAATTAAGGGAGCTGCTGTTTTTGCACACACAAACACACACACTTGTGAAAGTGGAGAGGCTCTTTTGTGGCGGTGCCTCTCTGTCCCTCTGTGATAGAAAATAAGAAATCTCTGCAGTCTGCTTTTAGAGGCAGCGTGATGGTGGGGGCTCTGGATGAGGGGTTAAACTGGTGAGAGCATGTTTGCTAAGCTGTTTGAGGAGCATTCTCATATGGCCGGTGGCAGTGATGGGGTGCGGCGAGCGGAGAGGGGGGGGCTGTTTCTTTCCATCTCAGTGCTCCGGAGTGCAATGATGGAATGACCTGGACTTGATCTTTGAGGGCAACATGCCTGATGGCTCCTGCAGATTGATAAATTGATTCAAAACTATTACCATGGTAAAAAAGCAATAAGGTCATAAAAATTGCATCGGTCCGGCCGGCTAAGTAAATCCGAAGCATTTTCAGGAGCGGGGATGGTGGGGCAGGAGGCGCCGAGCATGAGGTGGAATGAGAGAGCAAGAAATGACTTTGAAGAGCTCATCATCTTCAATCTATTTTTCCTGCCGGGGCTCCATGCCGCTGCATAGAGGCACTTCATTACAGGGGAATAACTGTACACAGGCAGAGCCCCGGCCAGCCTTCCCCGATCCCCTCAGGCCCCCGGGGGGCTCCAGCTGGTTAATACCTCATCACCGGCTTCATTGAACGCTTTAATCTGCACTCCTGTGATCAATAGAAGCCCGCTGTAAATTAAAAGGGCCATTTCGTGTAATCAACCCTGTTAATGCTCATTCTGAAAACCATTATTTGTGGAAGGTATTTAGGAGAAAATTGCCACCGTGACAAACCCCCCCCTGCGTCCCCCGCCTCCCTCCTCTGTGTCTGCAGCAGGGCTCTGCAGACCGGCGGTGGTCAGAGGTTTGGACAGGGCAGGAAGATGGATTCATGTGCTTCAGGGCCTCGGAATCAGTGCAACAATGACAAACAGTTAAAGTACTGAATGTAAGACATTAACATCTGGCTGCAGCGCCCCCTGCTGGCTGGATGCAGGAGTTTGTTTACATGTAAACAAGTTGCTGTTTTACCAAAAAAACTGAAGTAAATCACACACACACGGCTCTGAGAAGCGTCCTCTACGTCCTTCAGACATTATACATTCAAACTGTCTTTTTACAACAAGCAACAAAAGGATCAGTTTTCACCGTGATTATGAGACAATGTTTTATTAAATTATAAATTCACTTTTATCCACAGCAAACTGTTTCAACCTGAGTACTGAAGATGCAGCTTTTTTCTAAAAACTAAAACTATTTTAATTATTTTTTCTGGGTTTTTTTTGATAATGTATTTAATGTCCAATATATCTATACAAATTAAGAAAGTAGAGGTAACGACTGCATTTCTTTTGGATTATTAATTTGTAACTGCAGAATTTATTGTTATTCTCATTTGTCTCGTATTTAACGAGACAGATCAGCATGAGACACAACAACAAATGCTTTCACATAACAGTTTAATTTATAAAAGTTCAAATATTGATACAAAATTATTCAGGCGCGCAGTTTGTTCTGCACCTGCGATCAGAATAATTAAACATTTCTGAATCCCTAAACCTCCAGGTGGGTTTTAAATGCAGTCTAAAATAAATCAGCAAAAATGTTTCACAGCCAGAAACAGTAAAACCTGATCAATTAAAAATGATTTTCATCTTTTTAGGTGTAATTTACACATCTGCCTGGAACAAAAAAGGCTCGGTTTCTCAATGCAAATGAGAAGTTTAGTTTCCTTAGAAGTGAAAATGTAACACGGAGCAAAAAATTGCTTCCGGTTTGAGGGGAAAGATTTTTAATTAAAAGAGACCAAACAGATTTAACACATTTAATGGCTGCATCACCGCAGTTTGATGCCAAATCCTGTTAATGTCAGTCTGAATTTTATTTCAGATTCATTTCTATTATGTCACAAAAAGTAGAATACAATACTGAAATCAGATCAACTGAGAAGATTTTTACTTTTAGAAACAGATTTTTATTGCAGCAGAGTAAAAAAAACACCACCTGCCAACGTTGTATTTCACCATTTTCTTTTAATGACTTCTTTCTTTACTGATGCTCCTACTCCTAATTTCATTAGATCCAGCTCAGCTCTCTTTGATGGAGCACAAACGCCACGTCTTCTACAGCCATCACACATTTTGTATTGTTTCTGATCCCCTCCTCATATGAATAATACATGTGGGGAATTTTATTTGTCCTCATTTTAAAGCTCCTGGACACCCGTTAATAACGTAAAGGGGGTTTAGACCCTTTTGATTTGAGTCTTTTAAGAACGGCGAGGGTGATCAGGGTGAGTTTGAGTGGCCTCTGTTTCTCACTGTCGCTCTCGAGTTGGCAGCGCTTCCCTTGTGGTATTAGAGCTTCCCATTACCGCAAATATTCTGTCTGCACACTCAATTACAGCCTCTGTTGGATTGTCTGTCTGATTCGGAGTGAAAACCAGAAGGTCTTACACAGAAAAAGGCAGATTTACACATCAGGCTTTTAGCTGCATCTCAGTTCCCAGTTTTTACACCGCAGCAGATGATCTGTGGATGGTTGAGAGGAAGGACGGTGTGAGATGAAGAGGGACAGTAGAGTCTAAAATGGAGAGAGCATGGAGACTGGGAAATGGAGGAGAGAATAGATCAGTTGGGAAGGAGGAGACACACTCAGACACACACACGCCCGCCGGGAGCGAAAATGAAATTTTCCAGGCCGCTATTTCTGCAGCAAATTCAATTACTGAAGGCACTTGTACAAAGAGCTGTGACTTCCCTGATGGTGAGATTGGAAAAAGCTGATGGCTGCAGACAGTGAATAACAGGACACGGCTGTAGCGGCGGCCGAGGGCAGGTACGAGCACAAAAACAATAAGAGCCATCAGGACAGGTGAGAGCGCTGAGGCCGCAGTGATAAAAGGTTACGAGTTGAGAAAAGTTCTATCGCATTATCTTCCTCTTATATAAAGTGAGAGGAGGGATTATCCTGCGACCCGGCGCTGCGCTGTGATTTACAAATGGCTGTTGTCAGTGCATGTGAGTCATCCTCCATCACACAGTTGGGCACTTAAACACACCTGAGATGAAAAATAGGAGCAGAGACACAGCAGGATATTAACCTGACACAGACACACCTGAGACAAACACAAAGAAAGTAAATTTACTGCTTCACTCTGCGGCTGCACAGATACAGAAATAAAAAGAGTTTTCATCAGAGGTTCTCAACCACCTTTTATTGTTGTCAAAATACAACCTCAATAACATCATATTCACCTGTCAGATACCTGGCTTTTTTCATTTTAAAAGGATGTTGGAATTGAAACATTTTAGACGCGTTATCAGATGATTGATGTTAGTAACCTCATCTGTGAGAGGCTGCAGTGACTTTTAAAGGTGTAGTTTTGTGTTGTAGAAACGTAAAATATAAACCGAATAAACAGAAAAACTTGCAACTGAATCACAGATGCCAATTTAGGAATAAAAGGAATAACCAAAGAATCCCAGCAATTTGAATATTTACTTTGACAGAGAGCATGAACTCAAAATAATTAATCTTTTAACTAATCAACTTAATTTCAGTTGTTAATATGCATCCATTTTTAGAATTGAAGCGGCAACGCATAAAAAAAGTAGGGACAGAAACTATTTAGACCAAATAATGAAATTAAAAAATAGTTATTTCAAACAGGTGATTGATACCATGATTTGGTCCAAAATCAGCGTCCATGACAGGCTGAGTAAAGGAGCAAAGATGTTCTGAGGGTCTCCAGGTTGTCCACAAATGTGTTTAAAAATGATGTTCCTCAAAGAAAGATTGGAAGGTATTTGCATATTTCTGGACACCCGTGATCTCTGATCCTTCAGACGGCGCTGCATCAGCTGATAGGACCACATGGACAAGGGATTACTGTGGGAAACCTTTGTCAAGCACTACAAGACAGAGTTCCATTCACAAACTTTACTGTGCAGAAAAGAAGCCTGATGTTAACCTCGTCCAGAGGCGGCGTCCACTTCTCTGGGCTCTCTGAGGCATCTGGGATGGAACATCACACAGTGTAAACGTGTATTGTGGTCAGACCAATCAGTATTCCAGTTCTTTGTTGGATGAAATGGACGCTCTGTGCTCCGGACCAAAGAGCAAAAGGAGCATCCAGACTGTTATCAGCAACCAGTCCCTGCAGCCAGGCTCTGGGATGGTATGGGGTTGGATCAGTGCCCATGGCAAAGCTCATTTCCACTTCTGTGATGGCAGCATTAATGCAGAAAAGTTGACAAAAACCTAAATGTGCTGGTTGTACTGTATTGTTTCTAATTATAGCGGACATGTTGTGATGTCATATTTTCTCTTTTCAATGTGTGCGAAGGCCTTTAGATCATCACAGACAGGTGGTGGCTCAGGTCCACGAATGATGGAGGTCGATGCTTTTGGGACCGACAGTTTTCTTCACACCTCACCTGTGATCTCATGTTGTGGCTGCTGGAGATGCTCACCTCAACTCTGTGAAACTAATCTGTGCACAAATACATCTTTTACTGCCGGTTCTTCATTTGATTCAAACACATCCTGTTAGTTTCTCCCATCCACACACAGCTGTGACACACTGTTATCATTACTGCGGTGCATCTTTACAGGAAACACGTGAAGTTAAATGTTGAGTTTTTCAGCATTAGCAGATATCAGATTAACTCTTCAGAATGAACTCGATGGTTTCCTGAGGTGAATTTTCAGTGGGTGTATGTTGTCAAATCTACATTTAAAATGTAAATTTACATGAAACATTTCTATTTGACATGAACAGTTGGAGAACAGTTTCATTTCTCACTACATAATATACCAACTTATTTGTTTATCCACATGGATATTTGCACGTCTCCTCATGCTATCTGTCGGAGGGCAAATGTCTTAAAACCACAGCCGTGGTGATGCCCTCAGCCTCGTCTGCCTGGCTGGTCTCTTGGAAAATGTGTCCTGTTGATAATCCTGATCGCCTGCTCCTCATTCTCATTGTGTGCTTTTCCTTTAATTTCTCCTTTCTGTGCCACAAAGCCAGCTGCATTACCTCCGAGGAAGAGGGGATCTAAAGTATTTGATTCCAATTCCAGGCAAACCCTGAGGGGGACTTCATCAGCACGGCAGCTTCTGGCTCCTCACAGCGTGACAGACGGAGAGGGAAGAGAAAAGCTATTAAAGCTGTATCTTAAAAGGTCAATAACATTGGCTGTAATGACTCTGACTGTTTAATCCAAATATATGGATGTGTGGCTGAGCCCTGCTGCTGACATTGATAGACTTGAGTGGCAAGTGAAGGATTCCTTACTGTCAAAAAATCCCAGGCTGAGAGATAATGAGGAATGCCACCTGAGTGTAAACTCTCCCCCAAAAAGCCTGATTTCTTCCTCTAATCATCAGGAACGTGGAGGAGTGGTTTGTACGTGTCTGTGAGAGCAAGACGATCGATACTGGAGCACCTCCAACACCTCTCTGTGCTGGATAGTATCACCACAACAACAGCACAGAGGATATTAACCAGAATATGGATCTAATGTCAACTAAATCTATTCAGGGGGATGAAAATATGGAGTTGTACCAACAGGATTTAACAATATTCACACTGCACGTTTATTTTGAACAACGTCACAAGAACATATCAGAAAATATCAGCATGTCAACAAACAAGCTCCACAGCTTCAGCTAAAATGTTGTTTGAACAACATCCTGTGGAAGCCCCGACAGAAAAAAGAAGAAATTAAATTACTGATCATTTTCTTTCTTTTGTGTGTTTATGACAAAGAACAGATTCTGAAAAAAATGGTTTTGCAGGGATAATCTATCTAAGATCCCGAGTTTCTCTTCTTCTTTTTCATACCGCAAATATTTTCACTTGTTTATTTTAGGTTATCTGTTTCTTTCACGTAATCAGGCTCCAGTACAGCTGACCACACAAAGACATAAGAGTTCATTTAATTAAACATTTAATCCTCATTTTCCTTTTTTTGCTCCTGGCAAAATGGGAAAAAAATAAAAATCCAGCAAGCGAAGAAGAAAATTACTTGGCCATTTTTTCCAACTGGAAAATAAAGGATTCTTAAGAAGATTTAGATAGTTTAGTTTTCAGCCCCGTTTCAAAGGAAAACATGTGGTCGCCACATCTGGTCACATGTCTACAACTGGTTTCACAACTCAGGCTCAGAAATTGTGAGATGGCAACATTTCGAGCGTCCATGTGACAAGACAATAACTGTGATCCATGAATATTTAAACTTATAAGCCCTAACCATGTATATTGTTCTTTTTCTTTTTGCCTTTATTAGATAGGACAGTGTAGAGAGACAGGAAGCAAGGGGCAGAGAGAGGGGGAACAACACACAGCAAAGGGCCAGCCGATGCGGGACTCAAAGCGGGTCCAGCTGCAGCGAGGACTATAGCCTCTTGTACATGGGGCGCCTGCTGTACCCACTACGCCACAGACCGCCCCATGTATGTTTTTCTAATACTTAACAGGTTTTTTAACTTTTTAAACTAGCCTTTAAATGAAAGTTGTGAAACAGGTCAATGGGCAGAAAGAGAAGCCGGGACTCAAGCCTCACACTTCAGCCTCTCTACTCTGTCGTGGACATGGACCCAAATGCAGACAATGAGGGAGATGACTGAGGCTGGCGGATGATCCAGAAGTTTATTAGTATCCAAAAACAAAGAGAGCAAAGTGAGTGGCAGCCACATGGAAAAGCAGGAGTATTTATATACACAGAGGGAATAATGAGGGGATGGAAAACAAGGCACTCAGCATCTGAAGCTCAGGTGTGAACAAGAAAGGACGTACTCAGTGGAAATCACAAGAGCAAAACTCAACAAAATAAAACAGGAAGTGAGCTAACTTAGAAGCAAGAAGTAGTGAAGACCAAAAGGAAAACCGGAAAAATTCAAAATACAAACACATGGGCGCCACTTAACCATGTTTTGAACTCCTCGGCCATCTGTGGAGTCACGTACAAAAGTGAATCAAGTGCTGAAAAAGTTGTGAACCCGGTCTTAATCCCAACTCATCTGATACTGACACTCGTATGCGGAGGAAACCCCCAAAGCATATTTCAAGCATGATGTTTTCTTAACCTGAACAAGTACTTTCAATGTGGAACAAAGTAGTTCAGTGGCAGAGAGACGGAAGTCAAATTGGAGACAAAAACAGGAAGTTAAATAAAGCTGCACAAAGTTTGAATATGAGTCCCCTCCCCCAGACCTCCTTTGACAATGTTTGTTGCTTTATGTGTCCATAAAGCTGGCCGTACACTACGCCACTTTTCAGATGATTTCAAAGTTGTAGACAGCTTTCCAGAGAGAAAAATCTCACGAGAGTTGTGACGAGCTCCCCTGACCTCATTGTTTGGCGTAAGGTGGTGAAGTGAAGTGAAATTTATTTATATAGCACTTTTCAGCAACAAGGCGATCCAAAACTCATAAAACTCATTCCAGTTTTAAGGCAGTCTTTCTCTCATCAAATATTTTCGATGTCATCGTAAGTCTTTAGTCATATTTTATCCAAATTGTGTTGTTCAGTGACGCATTCTGCATTGCAACCAATAGGTGCGCTATTGTTACTTGGCTGTGACTGAGAGTAACCATGGCGATGAGGCAAAATAACGTACGGTTCGGCTGGATGGTCGTGTACACATTCAACGGTCCCGTTTTTTTCAGCACTTCAAAATGCAGCTGTGGCTGAAAGTTGCTTATTGGTCGAACTCATTGTTGTCAAGAATTCCCAACTGTTGCATGATAGGAAATAATCTTAGAAAAATCTAGTTGAGGTGTTACAAATGGTGACCCCGTAAGTTCTGGAGTCTTTGTAAAATATTTAGTCTGTGTAAGAGGGTGCCAGGAGTTGGTCTGTTAAAGATCTTTTTCAAGTTTTTTCAAAGTTTTCTGGTGTATGAGAGGAATAAGGCGGGATTCACACGTGCACATTTCAGGCGTCAACGATCTGGCTTCTCATTCACTTTGACTGTGGTGATGTTTTGTGTTGCAGCTGAATGTCTTCATGTTTCACAAATCAACCACTTGTCCATAAACATGAGGGAAAGGAGAAGGTTATCTCCCAGGACACAAATCAGAAAGTTACCTTTCTGACAGTTTCACAAAGTTTCATGAGACTCGGCTGATGTTCCAGATATCTGGTGATAAAACCCTGGCTGGGGTCTGTTTGTGAGAGGCGACTAAAACAGTTTTAACTCTTCTTCACAGGAATGTGGCGGCTGGGAGTCAGATGTTACACACCTTCTACACCACCCCACCATCCACTTGCTCCTGCTTGGTGGTCTGTTCTGTGTGTCAGCGATGAGGTGGGAGAGGTTGTTTGGGAGATGGGTTGATATGTGGTTGTGTTTGTCCAGAGCAGAAACACAGTCTGATAACATCTGTGCAGCTCCCAACAGCTAATGTGATATTTGCTGTCGGCCTGGCCCCTGAATCCGGTGTCAAGCAGCAGATCTCATCTGCAATGTAAGACAATTTCCGCACATCTGAAAAGACACCTCCAGTCAATAGACTATAAATTGCTCCTGGAAAATGGTATCATCTTAACTAAAGGTGATCCGCTTTCCTCCCAGGGTCCAGAGGGTGACCCCTCCTTTTTTAATAATTTGTGTGTTTAGATGTTTGGTCAATCTGCCTCACACTTGTGAAGTATCATCAATCAGATTCATCCGGGCGTAAATCTCCTGCTACAAGATTACAGGTTATTAAAAGGACGATCACGAGGCAGCTGGCTGTGTCTTCTCATTTTCTCAGAATAATCGAGCGATTCATCCACCAGCCTCCCTCTGCCTCCTCACCAGGTTTACAACAACCTCCCAACACAAGCAGCCACAGGTGTCGCCTCGAGGTGTCCTCCTGGAAATCACATTTCATCTTCATTCATCTCAACTGTCTGCAAAGGTCAGAAGAAAAAGGTAAAATCTTTATCCTGAAGCGTGGAATGAATGAGCTCCAACAACAAATTAGAAAAAGATGTTGAATCACATCACATGAAAAGAGACAATTACAACTACATTCTTTAAATTGAAACTTAAACTTAAAGGATGTCATCTGTTAGGACATATATTTATATTTTTATACCTGGACCCTGATAAATATTGTTTGGTTTTAGGGATAAACATTAGTCTAAATGAATATAAGTCTTTATTCTTTGTAGTCTGAATCCTTTTTCCGATTGATCGTTGCAGTCCGTATCTTAAACTCAACAGTTTAATAAGAGTAAGAAATAGAGTTAGTCTTAAAATGATCAACATTACTTGTAAAAATAGGATAATATTTTTTTGTCCATCCATCTATCATCGGAAACCTCTCGGTCAGCCCAAACTCACAAGAAAATATTTAAATTCGTACATTTGTCCACTTGTCTGATATGTAAAGTGTCACACACACTTGACAAGGTACACTACAATGACCACAACACTACAGAAGCTGCCCCACACCTGCGGTTTTTCTTTATGTCATGAAGACCCTGAAGTACACCTTCTCCAGGTGAGAACCTTAGATGTGGGAAATATTTTAGCAGTGTAGCTGTAAGTTAGCAGCAGATGCTAGCAAACAATGCTTTCTCATCAACAGTAATGGACCAAGCCGGAGATGTACACAGTGTAACTCGTAGTAATACATGTGTACCGTTAATTACTCCGTTTAAATATTTTGTATATATTAACCTCATTAAACAATTGTACTTGGAGACCTACATCTTTATCAGAAACATGCCGATAATGTAATACTGAGAGGTACACAGCGTTCAATGTAGCAGCAAGAGTGAGGAGAGGACCGGTGTTGTGTTGGAAACACACCTTATCCACACAGCTGCAGGGTGTCTGAATTACAGAACGATGTGTGGAACTGATGACTTGTTGCCACTCGGCTCATCTCGGCCAGATGTGACCTCCCGATTTCCATGCTGGATTTGTTCTCCACCGTGGTTACACCTGGAAATCCTTTTCAAACAGGAGTGGAGAGGCGATGCAGATGCTGGGGGTCTGACGGCCACACTAAACAAGTATGACACTGAACAGCTCTCTCTGAGTGTGCAGGGATCTAACTGCAAACAGAAGCAGCACAGACACTGAACGTACTAACAGAATCCCTCAGGAAACCTGGTCTTAAGAGTTCTTCAGAGCCTCAAAACACAGGTAAGATGTGCTCAGATGGAGACTCCTGGGCCTCTGTGATAATCTGTGAGGTCGGGTGGAAGCCACAGGCTGTGTAAACCAAGAAATAACTAACCCAGACATATTAACATTTTTGTTAATACAACTTGTAGATAGGATATCATATTTTGTTTGTATCATACCTTTAAGTATAGAAAGATGCTTCATGTGATGAATTTAATGGATTAGGATCCATGAACGAAATATCATTTATTGAATAAACTCAATTTAACAAGAGCGATTAAAGGAGGTTAAAGTTAAATTCATGCATTTTCTTTATAGGTTGTTTACACAATGCATGAAGCAAGAAATCCTTATAAAAAATATTATTATGTGCATCCTTTTATGTCTCTAATAAAAATCAGAGCGTCAGACGTGAGAAAAATATCATCCGACAAGTCCAACAAAAACAGAAGGTTGTAAACAATTTCTTTTTTAAGAAGCTTTAGGAGCTGAGAGACAAATTGAATTTAAGTCTGACTCCATATAGGCCGCATGCTTCAAAGACACTGACGGTACTCAGTATATCAGTTCTTTATTCAGCTCCATTTTTCTACTCTGACAACACAAGTAAAGACACATAATACGACTGTAATCAAAGGGGATCCACAACCGGAAATTCCCAGAAAGATTTATGACCGATCTAACAAGCTTCTCAGTTAAACTGTAAAATATCGCTTTGATTGCTCAGCATTAAAGAAATTAATGTCTTTATTTAAATTAAAAGAAAGCCTTATCACTGGGGTATTTAAATAAGACAAATGATGACAGGACTTAAATGATGACTCTGTCTTTATGTTGGCCTTACATTAATATTACCTTTTATCTCCATCCAGGATATTAATAATGGAATACTGTGGGAATTAATACTTTTGATCATTAAGAGTTCAGAGCTGTGTGAGTGGGAGAAGTAAGCGCTCAGGTCGTCATTAATAACCATCATAAAACACAGAAGATGGGCCTCTTCGGGGCCTCATTGCCAGTGATTGATCATGAATATTAACGACCCCAAATGGCAAATAAATGGCACCGTTTAAATCCTCCATATATGTCTAGTCATGGAGGTGCTGTGACAAAAGTGGAAACATATTTCATCCAGAAAAGCTGTCAAATAACCGAGAGCATCATTTACAATGAAGAATGGGGCACACGTCCACCCCACTTTACAAAATCCTGCTTTGTCCTGTTGTTGTTAGCAACGGTAAACGGAAACGCCAATTATACGTCATCAAATTGTTGCTGTTTGGACAAATTGTTTGGAGTTGAGTCACACCCCACCTGAAGAACGTGAGGCCAATATTTTCTCACCGAGAGAAATATCTGGGTCTTCAGAGACTCCTGGGTTGAACAGTTCTTCACTTACAACATCATCTTTGCTGGGACAGAGTAGATGCGTGCATCTCTCTCTGAAAGGATGATTTAACATAAATGTAGATGCTGGTCATGTTCAAGCTAACGTTTAGATGGACCACATCAACCAACCAGCTTCAGTTTTCCTGGAATAGGGTTTGGAAAAGAAACCTTTTGTGGTTCTTTCAATGTGAGAAAAAAAAATAGAGAATGGCGAATTTAAATTCCCTCCATCTTCCTGTGCACTTTGGGTGGCGGTCCACCTGATAATAATTAGAGACATCTTTGGCAAACCTCCCTGTAACACTTTAAAAGGCATTGTGTCCAAAGTCCATCCAAAAACAAAAGCTATTTTCAAAGAAGCAGAAAATCTGATGAAGCTATCCCTGTGTCTCCCCATCTCGACTGCTTCATCAGAGAGAACGTTTTCCTCTCTTCGCCACCTGAAGTCATTGTTACGCTCAACAACGACACAGAAAAGACTCACACACCTTGATATTTTGGACAGTCTGGAATTAAAGGCCCTGATGGACCTTCATCAGCACCATTCCATACTGTGTACAAAAGTTGTGCATCTTTAGCAATGAATCGATGCTGCAGATGCATTCGGCCTCTCTGAGTTGTGGTTGTGGTCTTTAATATCATTGTCTCTATCTTGGAGCAGTAGTTGTTTGTGCTAGCTGTATTAGAGTCTACGGTTTCCACAATTGGTTTTCATCATTCCTCTCAGGTACTGCTGTACTTATTTGACTCTCCCAAATTTTCCCGGCTTCAGATATTTTGATTTATGTTTTGTAAATCGCACCAATGTTACTGAACGTGTTTCACTTGTTACCTTATACTCAGGACCTCTCGACTTGTTCCCACTTCCAGCTCGTCACACTCTAACGCTTGTTTAGGAACCCGCTGCATCAGTTTTGAACACACAAGGTACCCTCGAAATGTCACATTTGGACGCGCAGGATTTCCCAAACTTGTAACGTATCAGTTGTGGGACGGAGCGCTATGACAGAGAGGAAAATGTTGGCCAAGTTTTCCAACATAAAATAATTTTTATACCTTTAGCAAGTACTTTTAAGGAATAACCTTTAAGGAATAACCACTTTTGAAAGTGGTCCACAAACAGTTTCCAGGGAGCCTCAGCGAACAGCGGAAATATTAGATAGTCTTTGTTTGATCATTAATTAGAGCACTTTCTTTAATTCATGCGTTGTTCTGTTTAGTCTGGGAAGGTTGGGGTGATTGTCACTTATCTTGGTTCGAGCTCCAGCTGATGTTGTGTTGTTCTACATACCGAAACAATGACAACCAAAGTTACATCTTATAATGTAATGGCACCATCTACCCATCTTCCTTACTCCTTTAGAAGACTTTATGGGTTCTTAAAGGGATAGTTCGCCTCTTTTGACATGAAGCTGTATGACATCCCATATTAGCAATATCATTTATGAACATTGACTTACCCCCTGCTGCGTCCTTGTTTTGGCATTGACGAAGGTAGTCCGTCTAGTTGGCTGGGGCTAAAGAAATTAAGTGTCTTGCTTCTCAAAACAATATGCGTTCAAAAGAGTAATACATTTGCATCACAAAATCGTTCTCCAGGAAAAAGTCAGACCTCACATCGCTTGGCGCTATTTTTGCCTCCCTTGATATACTTTTTCCTGCACAACGATTTTGTGATGCAAATGTATTACTCTTTTGAAGGCGTATTGTTTTGAGAAGCAAGACGCTTTATTTTTTTAGCCCCAGCCAACTAGCCGGACTACCCTCGGCAACGCCAAAACGAGGCTGGAACTCGGCTCACAGGACGCAGCAGGGGGTAAGTCAATGTTCATAAATGATATTGCTAATATGGGATGTCATTCAGCTTCATGTCAAAAGAGGCGAACTATCCCTTTAAAGGAAACACGTGAGAATGATGTTTTCACCGATATGGAAACATATGAGTCATATATCCCCTCTGCTAGTTTTAAGGATGTGATTATGGGTCATATTTAAGTATATTTTATATGCTATTCTGGCAGTGACTTTTCTGCATGAATCTTATTTCTGGATTCAGGTTTATCGCCACCAGAAAACCTCCCTCAGTGTCTCGTTGATTGTAACTTGAAAAAAAAGGGATTTTATTGTGAAAATGTACAGTTGTGCGGGGCCAGACCGTTGGAGGCGGGGCTACAGTCTCAAGCCTGCAGGAGAGTGACGTCATAACATCATGACGACAAACATGTGTGCCTTTACATGCAGCAACTACTTCAATCAAAGACTTTTTCAGGACACAATGAAAGCTAACTTAACCTTCAAATTCACCTTAAATCTGTCATCTGACCCCCCCCCCTCTTCTGCTCTTTAAACGATAAAATAAGCTAAATGCTGAGGTCCAGTGGGACCTCTGTGATCTAACAGCACAGCAGAGCTCTGCAGCCTCCCACAGATTTATTTCAGGGCGGAGCCGCCGGTGTTACGATGACCCCATACATCACGCCTCGTGTGAGCACATATTAAGTGCTTTCCTCATCGCCCCCGCCCATTAAAAGTAAATAACCCGTTAAGGAGCGGTGCTATTCTTCATACGTGGCAGGTATCTGTTTGTACAGAGCGTGGAGGTGTGTGAGGGAGAGGAGCAGGCCTTACGTGAGAGGACTCTTAGTATCCCACCGCCCTGTGTTTGACCCCTGAGTTTAAACAAAAGCGCTTCTCTGGGCAGAAACTGTGTGAAATGAGTGTTAAATGCACCGCAAACCTTCAGCTTATTTTCAAGCTCTCTGAATTAAAAAGCTAAAGAAAAGGGTAGAGGCACAATGTTCAGTTCATTAACACAGATGTGTTAATGAGCGCAGAGGTGAGAGAGAAACTAATTAAGTCACAGTGGAATAAATTAGAAGCTGCAATGCTTTTTTGTTTTTGCATATTTATGACACCGAATTAATTCCACACCCTCCTTATAAATCATGCAAATTCATGAAGTGAAGGTTTTGTTTTATTACAGCATATTATGTCATGTTCAATGTCTGAGCTGTCGCAGGGAGGAGGTAAAGGCCGAGCTGGGTCTGGATTATTTACGGCCACTTCCTGTCAGCCTGTACACAGCTGTGTGTGTGTCTGTGTGTGTGTTGATGTGTCCACTCCCCAGCCACTGAGGGTTCATACTCCTCCACCCCATCAGAAGCACAAACATCCTGCAGGCAGATTTTATATCAAACAGAACATTTTATCTGGTCAGGTGAGGCGAGACATGTGAGCATGTCATGTTCGATCACTTTTACTTATTTCTGATACATTTTTGACAAAACAATAAATGAAAAACAACATGATTCAGCGATTTTAAAAAAGATAAATAAATAAATGGGGGGGAAAAGAAGCGAGACATCAGGTTTAAAACAATATAACTAACAGATATAACCAGGAAACTTCCCGTTTGACTTACATTCAAAGATGAGGCATTTTCTACTAAAACTTTTTGTCCACTTCTGTGAAACAGATCCAAACTTTGGTTAAAGGCAGGTTTTAAATTCCTTGTTTTCTTCTGGCATGCAAAGCACAGGTGTTTACAGAACGCACTTAAAAAGAAATACTGTTTTGAATCGTGTTTTGGATGTTTGGAAATGATCTGTTACTCAGGCTTTAAATGAGATGAGAACAAACTGCTCTCTAAAAACTTTCTGAAAAGGAAATAAGCAGGCGAGAAATGATTTATTTAGACAATAAAGCAGCAGAAGAATCATTTCAAGCTAATTTTTGTAGACTTTCAAATATGAGCTGATTCTGCCCTATGATTTAAAATGTGAAAATGACGTATAATCTACTGGAATCTGAATTTACATAAATGTCAAATGGACAAAATGCAGTGAAATTCCAGGCTTCTGAGAGAAAACCTGTTCTGGGAACAAAATAATCCAAAATAATTTGAAAAAATGACATGAATAACTTATTCACACTGAGCTGATTTAGCTGAGCTTCAAGTTGAATCCAGTGTTGTGTCCAAAGTTTTCAGTTCATGTGTGTTTAATTCAGTTTTTTTTCTTTTACTGGCTGCTGAGTTTGTCTGTTTTAAATGATCTGATACTCTCCAATAATTCACACAGTAGAGATATTTCTTGATTTTTGTGTCATTTTGTCATTAAAACTTACGTCATATTAATGTCAACAGAAAACCTGCTAAGGGGAAAAAAGTCGGTGGCTTCAGTTGTAGAAAAATAACTTTTTAATGTGGCTGAGGAAAAGGTCAAATTTCACCGACATGACCTCAGATCTTTGGTTCTTCAGCTCCTGGTGCTGGTTGGTTCAGAGAGCCAAGGTGTGATCAGATGAGAGCAAAGCAGTTGACGTGCACCTGTCCTCCAGGTGAGACTCTTGTTCTGTGCTTCAAGTCTCTGAAATAAAACCCTTGATTTAACTCTGCTGTCAGTCTCCATCTTCTTGCTGTCATAGAGCTGCATAAAGTTGTGATGTCACAGTAACACAGTCATACCAAAAAACTAATTTTTTTTTTTTTTTCATTTGTGGGTATTTATGAAATATGAGTGAAATATTAATGTAATGTAAAAAGTTTAAAATGACATAAACCTCTCAAATATCCTGCTGTCACATACTGCAATCCAAAATATGTTGATACACTGTTAAATGTTTCTTGTTGTACAGTGAATATGTTTCCTGAAATGTTTCCGTTGTTCCACAGAAGCACGAGAAGACATCAGTGTTTATTAATGAGCAGCTTCATTACAGTGTGTTATAAAGCGTTTACCACGTGTGTACATATTGATTATAGAGTCAGAGCTAAAGAAGGGTTAAATGTCGCTGTTCCATGAAATGAAAGTGATCTCAGACGGGATTTGCTGTGTAGGCGGCTGCAGAGTTTCCTCTGATTCTTTCCATCACTGAGATGATTCACGTGATAAATAATGGAGGATCTATCGGCTGCTGCATCAGACAGAAAGCAGCCTGGCGGAGTTAAATGATCCAGGCGCACAATGAGCAGGGGGGGGGGGGGGGGGGTTAAACGCTCAGCAAATGAAAACCTCTGAGCTTTCATGTCGCCTCCGTCGGTGTCAGGAACTTTGAAGCACCAAATGGGTCTTCAAAAACTCACCTTAAACTAGTGTTCCCGCCGAGCGCCGGCCCCTGACCCGGCCCCGTGCGCCCAACACGATTGCTTTTGTTCTGTGGAGAATATTCAAATGGAGCCTTATAAAAGCGGGGAGTGTGGGTCGTAACACGGCGATTCTTCCACGCAGCTGCAGATGCTGTGCAGCGTGCAGGGTTAACAAAGCCCTGCATGGCCACAATGATCCACACTGCACACTCACTGCAATTTAGCTTGAGTAATAGATGGGGGTCACGCTGGGTCACTTTCAATTTCCACTTCCAGGGGAGAAAAATGAAAACAACTCATTTGCACATATCTGAATAATTCAGTCACTCAAAAAGGGAGAGATGGAAATATGGGCCTGAAGAGAGAAGAAGAAAGAGGAGGGAGACACTGTTGCACGTGCTCAGTAATGACGGCCGGCCTCTTAGTCGTCTTCCATAAAGGCTAATGATGAATCTGACGGAGGATATGAATCCAGATGTAAGAATAAAGCGTCTCCTCACTCGGGAGGCTCCGCTGCCTCTGGTGAGCTTTTAAACTTATCATAAATGTATTAAGATTGCAGCGGGCCATGAAACAGCTGTAGACAATTAATCTTGTGCAAATCTTATCCGAGGAATTGGTTTCTGCAAAGTAACATCTGCTGCGAGAGGCGATTATTCATGGGCAACGCGCAGCCGCCGCGAGCTTTATGCATGGGGCACAATCATTGCCAATGAAGTAAGAATTTATAGTTTTCCCTGTTCAGTAAAAATAACATTCAGCAGCATTAAAACATCATCCATCAACATTGTCCTGGGGCCCGGGGCCATCCCAGGCAGACAAATTAAAAAGTATTCATTTTGCAGAGAAGTTGCAGCGCGTGCTGCTCTGCTGGACGGATTATTTATTATTTTTTTTACTTTTCTGCATCGCTGCTGAGAGGGAAATTGGAGACGCTGTTGCTTTTTTGCTCTGCTTGAACAGGACGGAGGAAGAGGAGAGATGAACCCGGTCCCCTGGAGACGATGATCAGGAGGTGCGGGCCATGATGGATGACAGTCAATGTGGACTTGGCAAATATGAACCTGGAATCAAATCAAGATGCGTAATTTTCTTTGAAAGTTGTTTCCATGATAAAAACAGCTCACAATTTAGGAGGAAAATGTCTGCTTGGTCTATTTATTTTGGTTTGTTTTGGGTTCTTTTACTTGTGACTTTTATTTGTTTAATAGTTTCTGTTTTCAGTTTTTGTTTGCTTTTATTTAAACTGTGTAAATTCGGACAATCTGCTCGCTAAAGTGCAGTAAAGTTATTCACTCTAAATTCGTTTGTAGCCTATAGAAAGATAATTCACTTGTCACCATCGCCCATCATATTACTACAGGAGCCTAGAGTGGACAAACCACTCTTTATGGGTTTTTTTGTAAATTGCAGTTTATGCCACTAGGTGTCACTTCATCTTTCACACTGGACCTTTAACCTGAGAAAAGGCTATTTTCAGATATGGATATCTTCTCTCCTTTTCATGTGAAAACACAACCATTCATGTAACTGCATACAGTTCTTTAAAATTTTTCCTGTAAAATAGCTGCAGTGATTTATTGAAGTCCAAATATAAATATAAATATACATATAAATACAGAATATGAGGCAGAAACAGAGTTTGTGCAATTCTAAGGAGCTTTAAAGTGAAAATGTGCTCTGAGCTCCTTCATTCTCCAACACAGCCTGAACCCTCTCAGACGAGCTTTCTGTCCTTTCTTTAAGAAGTCTTCAGGAATAGTTCTCCAGGCTTCTGGAAGGACATCCCAAAGCTCTTCTTTGGATGTGGGCTGCCTTTTGTTCCGTTCTCTGTCTAGATGATCCCACACTGCAGACCTGTTGCCACTGATTTTCAGCCCACTTCTTGTGTCCTTTGGCACAGCTCAGCCTTTTCTCCCTGTTTCCCTTCCTTAAGAACAGCTTCTTGACAGCCACCCTTCCATGGAGCCCATTTCTGATGAGGCTTGGGCCAACAGCAGATGGATCAGCTGAAGGTCCAGATGCATCTCTCAGCTCCTGTGTCAGGTCTTTGCTGGATTTCTTCCTCTTTCTTAAGGACATTCAAATCCAGGACACCTTCAGATCCTGTTCATCTGCTGCAGATAGTTCTTTAGGCCTGACACTTCTTCTTTTGTCCTCCACTTGTCCAGTTTCCTCAAATGTTCTAAGGACACACTGCACACCGTGCTGAGATATGAGAAAGTTTTGGAATGCCCTTCAAGAAGCCCGGAGAACTATTTCTGAAGACAACTTAATTACAAGAAATGACAAAAAAGCTTGTCTAAGAGGTCTTCACTTGAGTCAACAGTGCTGTAAATATGAACAGGCTAAATGGAGATTGATGGAGATCCTCGTCTTCATTCCCCAACTGTTGTGATATCACAGATGGTAGCATCATTAACAGACTGTCAGCTGGAGCTGGGCCAGACGCCATCTTTATCGGAGTTTGATCATCTGTAACTTTAGCAAAAGTTAAAAATGAAGAAAAACGACTGTAAGTCAGTCGTAACAGCTGATTATTACAAAAAAAAATCATCAAAGTTTTCTGTCATATTGGGATATGTTGGAGAAAGTGAGGCCACATTAGTTCCCCAATACAGTGCTACCATCAGTTTAAATGAGTCAGAAAAGGACCACAAACGGTATATATATATATCCATCCATTTTCTATATCGCTGAATCCGTTGGTCGGGTCTATATCTATATATATCTATAAATATAGATATATATAGATTATATAGATGAAATATAATATAAAACCTAAAAGATACATAAAAAAGTGTTAAAACAACCTTAAATCGCAGCAAACTGGGCACCAAGAGACCTAAAAATGTATAAAACAACCACAGAGTAAAAAAGAAAATAAACATACCGAAAGATTCCTGGAAACTTAAAAAGAAGAAAACATAACCTCAAAGAGAAGCTAAAAAACCACAAGGAGACACAAAAAAGCCATAAAAATATGCAGTAAAACGTAATGGATGCAAAAGAGCAACACACTACCACAAAGACTCAGAATGTGAAGTTTGTCTCACACAAACGGCCTCAATCGCCTGCAGGGACAAAGAGGAGGAGGCCATGTTTAAAGCTCAACATGTATTGTTGGACGTGACACGCTCAATTTATCATTAGTTGTGAGGGGAGAACGGATGAGTACACTTTCAATTTAGTTCCGCTGCTTTCTCCATTCATCAGGCCGCTCATCATCCATCATGTGTGCAGGCTTCATTCTCAGCCAACACACTCTCATCAGTTTAATGCAATTAATCTTAATGCTGAGATAATTCTGTATTAATGAAGCAGGACTTTTCTTTGTTTGTTGCGTTGATGAAGTCGTTTCGGCGGCGGCGGCGACAGAAAGTGAGGGGGTTTCTGTTTCCTTTGTGTCGTCTCTCTGCTCAGTTTTATGTGCGTTTACCTGAGAGCTTTCTGTCTTCATACAACGAGCCCTGAGAAATTGGAAAAGTTGCAGCAATAGATAGGAGGTGACCTGGAAACAAAAGCAATCAAGGCTGGAGGGGGAGGTGTCAGCAGCAGCGGCGACCGCCATCAGGCTGGAATCCAGCCGCGCTGTCAATAAAAGAAGAAATACCTTCTGAGGCTCGGGCCGAGGGCAAAGAGGAGTCTGCAATTTCACACCTTCATGTACCTCGCCGGAGGACATTTTTCATGCGCCTCCACCTTCTCACTCAGTAACCAGCAGTTTGTGCAGATTGAAGATGATTGGTGGAGGTCAGCGGCCCTCCTCCGCCGTCCAATCACGGCATAATTATTTTTTAAACCAAATAAACTGGAATTTAACCACAAATCAATCAGTTCTCCATTTGAAGAACTTCAGACTCAATTGTAGCTCAATCAAAGCAGGGAAAAAAGTCAATTCTGACCAATTACAGCCCGTTTCATTACAGTATGTAAATCAGAGGCGCCCAGACGACGCCCGGTCTCATGTTTCCCCCTTCTGGTCAGAGAGCCGCTGCACACAAACTTATCTGCGGTCAGTTTGACTTTGTCCTGTTTGCTATGCGCTGTGAACAAACACAGCTCTCTGGGGCTGTTTTGTGGTCCTCTGCAGTCATTTTGGGCCTCTGCATTTGTCTTGTAGCTGTTCTGCATCTTTTTTTGTGGTTGTTTCTTTGTCTTTTTTTGTTAATTTTTGCACATATTTGTGGTTGTTTTTAGTGTGTAGTGTAGACTACACACTAAAAACACTTTAGTGTGTAAAAAACTGAACAAGTATGGCTTGTTTGGAAGGGCTGCAGGAGAAAGCCTCTTCTCTCTAAAAAGAACATGGCAGCACAGCTTAGGTTTGCAAAGCTGCATCTGAACAAACCACAAGACTTCTGGAACAATGTCCTTTGGACAGACCAGACCAAAGTGGAGATGTTTGCTCATAATGCACAGCAGCACGTTTGGAGGAAACCAAACACAGCATATCAGCACAAACACCTCATACCAACTGTCAAGCACGGTGGTGGAGGGCTGATGATCTGGGCTGGTTCTGCAGCCACAGGACCTGGGCACCTTGCAGTCATTGAGTCCACAATGAACTCCTCTGGATACCAAAGTATTCTAGAGTCGAATGTGAGGCCGTCTGTCCGACAGCTAAAGCTGGGCTGAAACTGGCTCATCAACAGGACAAAGATCCCAAACACAGCAGCAGATCTACAACAGAATGTGTGAAGAAGAGAAGAATCAAGGAGTTGCAATGGTCCAGTCAGAGTCCAGACCTCAGCCTGACTGAGATGCTGTGCTGGGACCTTCAGAGAGCTGTGCAGAAACCAATGCTGCAAACCTCAATGAACTGAAGCAACATTGGAAAGAAGAGTGGGCCAAGATTCCTCCACAACCATGTGAGAGACTGATAACGTCCCACAGGAAACCATTACTTCAACTTACTGCTGCTGAAGGTGCTTCTACAAGCTGTTGGATCAGGGGGTTCACTTAGTTTTTCACACACTGCTTCTGTATTTTGTTCTATAAATAATGACACAGTGTAATATGTCATGTGTTGTTGTTGTTATTTTCACAGTCGTGCAGAAATATTCTTGTAATTACACATCTTCCAGTGCAGTCACTCAGTTCCTGTGAGCTCGATGTTAAACAGAAACAGCAGCTCAGTGGTTGTGAGGGCAGATCTCTGTATCGATCCCTCCCTCAGAGCTGCATTGTCCCCCCTCAGCATCACATACATTACAGCAGCAGCACAGAATAAATGGCAGAACAATGTATTTAAAGGCATTACACTCCAACTAATGGCAAGTCTCAGAAGGAGCCTCAGTCATTTACCCTGTGAGTGGTCCGGGCGCTCAGTTCCCAGCACAGCAGGATTTAAAATTATGTCCTCTGCAGACTACACTCACTTGGATTCAATTTGGAAATGTATTCATATTTACTTAGTGTACCTGCATTGCATTTGTATAGATCAGTCGAGGGTAAAAGTAAAATCGAGCAAATTCAATCAACATATCGGGACATACGGGGGTGGCTGTGTGGAGTCCACAGTCGGGGTCACTCCAATGCCTTTTATGATGTCCCTCTGAAATCTATCTGAATCACATTAAATTGGATATAAAGATGTGCAGACACATACATCACAGTAAATGGTGTGGCGGAGCATCGCTCGCCAAGAATCCCACCTCAACAATCGGGTTATAGAATCGGCTTTAGATCCTATTAATAATTCACAATCTTGTTAGGGGAGAACAAACATTTCTGTTCAAGCAATTTGAGTTGTGGGATTGTTATTACAGGCGGGTGAGGAAGAGGAGGAGGAGGAGGAGAGGCTGTGAATTGTAAGCCTGGCTGTG
This sequence comes from Odontesthes bonariensis, assembly GCF_027942865.1. Classification (NCBI taxonomy): domain Eukaryota; kingdom Metazoa; phylum Chordata; class Actinopteri; order Atheriniformes; family Atherinopsidae; genus Odontesthes; species Odontesthes bonariensis. The sequence goes on from NC_134527.1 coordinate 28,351,897, forward strand.
TGTGGAAGAATAACTCCATGCTATTTCACACTCTGTGCTTTCTGTATTAAAGCGCCGTCACAGTAAACATGTCGATCTGCAGCTCTCTTCTGTCTCATCCACTGCCTCCTTCACATGAGGACGTTTTTACTCTGAAGGACGGACCTGCTCCCGTTTACGGGATTCATCCAACAATCATCCCTCATTCAGTCACCCAGAAAACACATACGTTTTTTTTTTTTAAATGTTCAGGCTGCTGATTTTAATTCAGGGCCCAAATATTAGTTTTTTTAGGGCTGCAAGTGCAGAACATTAGTTTATGTTGTTTATGTTTTACATCATTAAATGTATTTGCTCTAGAACGTGTAGAGCTTTTTAAATGATGGAACCGGTTAAATATTTCTGGGTGTTGGACCAGCAGGAACATTTTGATACTGATCATATCACATATAACTGAAAATATCACATGGTTTTAAACTCAGTGTGTAAAAATGTTGTTGCTTTTCAGATGAAAAAAAACAAAAAGCCATTTTATTTATCTGTTACTAATACGAATGTTCATCCTGTGACTCATTAAAGTTACAAAGAAGATCCTTTTAATTCAACCAAAAAAAGCTTTTAAAAAAAGTGTTTGACTCAAAATAAGAATCGAAGCCTCAGATTCCATTGTGTCATGTTTGGAAAAATTTAAAATATTCAATTTCTTTTCTCTTTCATTTTTGATATAGCTTTTCTTTTTAAGTTTGCATTGAAAATGTTATTTTTGTTAAGTTCGTATCCTTATCTTGTATTTTCTTGCTTTCCTTTTCCTTTTATTTGGCTTTAATCTACTCGTTTATCATCTTATTTCACTTTCACTGATGATGGATTGAATATCTTCAGAAGAAACAAACCTCCTCCTGGACGTGCAGATATAAAATGATGTAACAGAATGACAACAAATAAACATCTTAACAGGAAAAAGAAACGATGCAGATGAAATATGTTGAATCTTTTTGAAATAGTTCCATTAATCTGATTGGATGTTTTAATGGGCCGACTCACCTGAACGTGGCAGTATTTTTATTTATCCTCTCAGCCTCATCACTCGTTTTAAACTTTTCTTCCACAGCTTCTTCTTCCCCCTTTCACTCTAACCTCTGAACGCATCACTTCCTGTTATGTTTCCTCGTGACCAACCAACCTGCAGCTTTTTAACACCTAAACCGAGACATTCTGACAGCATTTCCAGATGTTTACAGTTCACTCTTTACGTGCTTTAATAAATCAAATATATCTTCTTTAAAATGAGCAAACTTGCTCCACATTCCTCTGGATGTGTTTGAGGTTTGAAATATCTTCTGTTCAAATTGCACAACTGAAGCAACATGTAGTGTAAATCTCCTTTAAAAAAATCCGCTTTAAACCTGGAAAGAAGCAGAGCTGAGTGACCAACCTGGTTGAACTTTTCAGGGTTTTCTTTATATTTCGTGTGCATGCAGGCTGAATAAATCCTATTTTCCTGTAAAAGAAGACTCTTGAACGAGATTTCAACACAGGTTTGGTTTAAAAAAACATTCTCACAGACGCTGAGACGACACACAGAAATGAAGACAGTAACGAGTCGTGTGGTGCACTGTGGACGCAGCCGCTCTGAGGAAGACCGCTCAGTCCTGACTGATGATGAGGAGGAAGAGGGCAGGATGGTTGTGTTGTCACACACTGCCTCCTGCTGGTGAACGCACACACAGCAAACTACAGATTTGATTTGAGTTTGATTCGATGTAAAAAACAGCAGAATAAGAAGCAAACAGGAAACAGGTCACATGTGGCTCAGAGGGCGATGATGTCAGCAGTTGATTGTGTCAGGATTACTGATCCTGTGGGGCGTCACTGCATGTTTCTGGGGGGTCGATGCCATTCTTTCCCACAATGATGCTGCTGTACATCTTCTGCTGCTCCTCCTTATACGAATCCTTCACCTTCCCTCGCTTCAGTCCTCCGTCCCTACAAAAAAAATAACAAGCTCCTGTTTGAGAACGTTTGCATTGTTTGAGGAACACGGTCGACTCTGCAGGTTAGAATCGCTCCACAGTTCCAGGTGTTAACAATCAGATCTTTTAATGCAACAGAAAAATAACCAGAGTTTTGACATCCCAACAACAGAAAACAGCTGCTACACATCAGGCTGCAGTTGGGAAACCCTCAAACTGGGTGAAACTTGTCATAAAGGCTGCAGAAAGTCTTCCTCTGATCAGGAACATGTTCATTATGTCACTCATACTGCACACGCACATTCTGACCCTTTCAGCATCCTATCATGGAGGTATGGAAGTCATATTCTGAGTTTGTTATCTTCACTGTCGGCCAAGCTGAACTAAATGTACTGGGTTTTAATCCACGTTCTTTCACCCTTTGCAGCTGTTAGAGCCGGACGATCGGACGATGACCGACAGATTTATCAGTTTTATCTCATAAGATGAAGAGGACAGAAACTTGCCAGCAACTTCAGGGGGTGTTACCTGATTAACTGCAGGTTGTGACATAATTTCCCATTTACAGTACAGGTACCTGAGCTTCCACCTGAGCACATGCATTTAGATTCCACCTCGGAGGACGACTGAGGTGTTCTGAAGTTATCAGAGCACTGAGGAGAGGGTTGTCCTCACCATGCCAGGTCCAGCAGTCCTCCCTGATCAGCGATGGCAGATTTCACTCTGTTGGCAAACTGAGCCGCGTCCTCGTCGTCCTGCTCACACAGACACACACACAGACACGCACGCGCACACACACACACACACACACACACACACACACACACACACACACACACACACACACAAACTGTTAAAATCACACACAGCAGCTCTAACATAGAACTGACAGGCAAGGATGGCACGAAGCTGCATCGTACAGTGTTCCTGTGTGGACTGATCATGGACAAAACTAAAGACCTTTGGAGGTCTATCCTTTCCTACAGCTGAACATTTTCCAGGAGAGTTTGAGATCTTTTGTCCTCAGAAGCTGCACATTTTTCCAGAAGAATGCAGTTCTGTGCAAACATGTTCAGTCACCCCTCATTTCTTAAAATATTTCCAGGAAAACAGGAAATAGTTGCAATGTGAGCAAACATAAATGTAAATACAGAATATGAGGCAGAAACAGAGTTTGAAAGTGAATTTCAGGTCTGAGCTCCTTTATTCTCCAGCACAGCCTGAACCCTCTCAGACGAGCTTTCTGTCCTTTCTTTAAGGAGTCTTCAGGAATAGTTCTCCAGGCTTCTTGAAGGACATCCCAAAGCTCTTCTTTGGATGTCGGCTGCCTTTTGTCCCGTTCTCTGCCAACATGATCCCACACTGCTTCAGTAATGTTGAGCTCCGGGCTCTGGGGAGGATTCATCCCTCCATCAGACCTGCTGCCACTGATTTTCAGTCCACTTCTTGTGTCCTTTGGCACAGCTCAGCCTTTTCTCCCTGTTTCCCTTCCTTAAGAACGGCTTCTTGACAGCCACCCTTCCATGGAGCCCATTTCTGATGAGGCTTGGGCCAACAGCAGATGGATCAGCTGAAGGTCCAGATGCATCTCTCAGCTCCTGTGTCAGGTCTTTGCTGGATGTTTTCCTCTTTCTTAAGGACATCACTTTCAGATCCTGCTCATCTGCTGGAGATAGTTCTTTACACTTGACACTTCTTTTGTCCTCCACTTGTCCAGTTTCCTCAAATGTTTTAAGGACACACTGCACACCATGCTGAGATATGCCAAGTTTTCAGCTTGCAGCTCTTTGGGAATCACCTTGTTGCTGCAGAAATCCTGTTTTCTGTCTGTCAGACTGTGTTATCTTTGCTGTTTTTCATAGATGCAACTAAAGAAATGGGAACAAATGATGTGTCTTTGTGACAGGCTGCTGGTAACAAAGTGCCTAAAGATCCAATTTAAAATGGCTACTTTGCTAAGTTGTCTGTTCTGTGTGGACACAACACTGGTTCATCCCTGGAGTTAGGAGCCTTTTTTCTGCTTGAATGATTCAAAGGTCACATTCCTCTGAAAATGTTCAGGTACAAGGACTGGACTGAAAATGAGTGAAAAAGCAGAAAATATCCAGAGAAAAACTTTGACTTTTGCTCAACATTTTTGCACAGTACAGTTCTTGTGTGTTTGTGGCTGCACAGGGAACCACAGGTTTATCTGCAGTTTAAAGTTTAAACTGATAATAAAGCTCTCCTGACAGAGTTGGAATGTAAATCAGCCTCATCTGTATATAAACTGACATCTTCCTTCATTTAATGAACTAAACCAGCTGCAGCTCATTCACGTTACTCTTGACAAAAAGCCAAACTGACACACTGCAGTCTGGGTTCAGACATTTAAATAAGGAGTTAGCACTGCCACCATCAGGTCAAACTCAATATTACATTATCCTGTTTTCACTCTGGTGATGTAGAAGATGATTCCACATTATAAAACTTTAAAACAAGTCAAATTAAGAATATCGGGGAGCTGAAGGCTTCTCTCAGTTTGGTTTCAATTATCAATTATAAGTTATGAAATCTGTTAAAAATGATGTATTGTTTAAAAGAGGTAAGACATGGAGGTGTATTATGTTACACTCAATGATATAAACAAATGTAAAAAGATGAAAAAAACGGTTGAACTTGGTCACAATACACAAGTATTAACAATAATCATGATATTAATGACATACCGATGTCATGTTGATCAAACTCGTGATAATAATGTGACTTGATTTCAGCTGATAACGTTTTGTTTTTTTTAAATATAAGCAGGTTTTTATAAAGTTTTAAAGTTCTTGAGCCCCTATTGAGGGAAACTGATGAAAAATAAGAAATCAAAGAACTCCGAAAAGAAAGATGAATTAGTTGTATTTGATCAAGTTTTCAGTTATTACGTGAAAACTGGATATGATCACATGATCACAGCCCCGGTCAGAGGTCTGATCGACCACAGTACAGATGGTCACATAACATCAGCTGATGATACTCTGCGGCTGTGTTTGTGTCATTTCTGGGGAATCGGTGAGGAAAATGAAACCTTTCACGCAAATGCTCCGAGTTTCCGTTTGAGTTGGTGCTGACAGACTCTGCGGTGTTTGGGAGGGGGAGGTGTACCTGTATGGTCATGGGAGGGAGGTACCACACGTTGACGACGATGGCCCAGCTGGTCATCATGCGCAGCAGGTAGCTCACCATGTTGTATTTGCTGCTGTTCCAGAAAGCGTCTCCGAAGCGAGGGTTGTACTGAGACACATGGAGACAAAACTGAAGGTGAGCGTCTGACAACCTGTCACGCTAAACTTCAGCCGTTCGGTCGTTTGTGGCAGCGTGAAGCAGCGAGGAGGAGTGCAGCTTCTCTACCTTGATGGCGACCGGATAAATCGTCCCACCGATTTCGAAGCTTCCCTTCTTGAACATCATCACTGAGGTGTTGTTGATGCAGGTTCCTGTTAGAAACAGAGACAGAGGTCATCCAGCCATCATCATCATCATCATCATCATCATCATCATCAGTCTCACGTGATGAATGACAGCACACACCGACCTTCTGGAAATATGAGGATGGGAAGTTTGGTCTTTGCAGCGATGTGAGCTCTGAGCCTGCAGAGAGGAACGCAGGAGTCATCATGACGAGGGGAAAAACAGCAGCTTATCTTTAACGGTTCCCTTTAATCATAAATCAATCTAAATGATCAGGAGCTCTTATGCTTAACTTGTTTTGCTGTGTCAGGCTCTGTAAACTCAATTCAGGATATCTGAATCCTCGGTGTCACTGAGGAACTCTCCGTTTAAGTGTGAGCTGTTTGCTTCCTGTAATGAGGTCACGAAGCTTCAATGTGACTCACAAACGCTCACGGTCAAGTTTGAGGTGAACTTTGTAAAATTAAAAGAACAGCTCAGAGTGATTCATCAAATCTGGTCACCTCAGTTCCTCAAAATGTGAGAAATTCTGTTGGATCTGAGAGTATCTGAGACATGGCTGTGAATCTGAGCTGAAATTCGTTGAGAAGGAAGCAGAATAACCAACAACAACCTGACGGCAAAGAGTTCAGCAGTTCTTTTGTCCACTTTCATTCAGACAGAAACTAAAAGGCCCATCACTGTTTCTAAATTAGATATGAATATGTTCATATTTAGCTGTACAGCAACAGAAATTGAAAGATTAGACAAACCAGAACCCACTGATGGGTTACAGTTTGTTCATTTCTTTACTTCTGAGCTCAAACTGCCTGAAAGGGAAACAAAACGATAACAAAAAGGACAAAAGAAGATAGCAGAGAGCTGAAAATAACCCAAAGAGACCAAATACAACAACAAAGAGATGCAGAGTGAACAAAAAGCTGCAGAAAAGAGAAAAATCTAACTTCTGTTTTTTTGTCTAATCATTCAGTGACGTCTGTAATCGCTGAGCCAGAAACCTGCTGGGTTACAGGTAAAAGGTCAATTCCAGAGCAGCTAACAGACCTTGTAGATCAAATTTAAGGCTTTGAATAGCTTCTACCTTCCTAATTCAGGGGATAAAATGAAAACTTATAACTCCTTGAATCGTTGGTGGGCCACCAGCTGTTTTCTACATAACTTTGAGATTCTTGTGATTTGATTGGTCCAAAGCTTTTTACCAAAGAGGTATGATCAACAACAATCAAAGTAACAATTACAACACTGAGACAGCTCATATGTCACTTTTTTTTCATTGACAAGAATCCAACTTTTAGCCCAAAAAATCCTTTCAGTATTTTGTTGCTACATCCAAAGAACCAGCAGCCTCATCTTCCACATATTCTCTCCCGTTAGTCAGTTTGCACATAAACATTGATACGGTGATTTCAACCTTCTTATCTTCTTATCTTCTGATTGACAGCTCTCTGAGCCTATAGGAGCCACAACAACCAGCCACAGTATGTGAGCCTGTTGAGGTCTGACGCGTCAAACAGATGATGAAGCTGTGACAACTTAAGGAGGATCAGCCTGTTTAAAGCAACATGGCTGCAGGCAGATTAACATGTGAAAAAGTACATTTGGACTTGGACATACCTGCAGAAAAAGCTGGAAAATATTGAACGACTGTGGTCTGATTGTGTGAATGACTGGAAAACCTTTTTCTCCTCAGTCCCAGTTACCCCGAGAGGGATTCTGACTGTTTGGGAAAAAGTTTCAGGAGTTTTCAAAAGAGACCAGAATCAAAGATTTACTGCAGACGGTTCTGGAACAGCAGTTTACTTCATTATGACACAGAAAAGTGTTCTGGGACAATTTCATCAGAAGAAGACGGGGTTAACGACCCGCAGACATCATGCTCTGGTATTTCACCTCCCATCAGCCAAGTCTGAATATTTCTCTCTCTGTGTTCACGCTGGACTTTTACATATTTTGGTTTGGAATCAGGAAGCTTCCTCCACCTGCTGAACAGTGTGACGTCAACATGACGCTGTTATCCTCACCTGCTGGTCACGGCGTGCCGGTCTTTCATCTCTGACCTCTCGAACCAAACATGGGGGCAGGACCTCACCATGGACCTCTGCATGACCCCCAACAGACCTCCGTGAACCTGCCCCACCTGTGGACGAGGCTGCGTCAGAACACTTCCCGCCACTGCAGCGCTGGTTGCTGCTGTCGATGATACTCACCATCGCGTAGCAGCCGTCGTTGGCCAGTATCACCACATCGATCGGTGTGGTGTGATTCGCGACACATATTCCTCCTTTCTGAGGTCTGTTCTCTCTGCACAAACACGACGGAGAAGTTTAGAACATCTCAGATTTAAGTTAAAACTTCGGTCCAATGTTCTGTAGGCTTGCATTAAAAATCAGGGAAATAAAAAGTGTTTTCAGATACATATGGACACAATAACGGGTTAAAGTATGTGAATAATATAAGCTTCTGTTAACAAAAGTACACTGAGAACTTTTACACTCAGACTCATGTGGTGAATCTGCAAATATTTAAACAAAAATAACAAAAACATTCAAACGTGGGGATATTCGGGTGTCTGACCTCTCCAGAAACACAACCCTGGTATTTTTTAGTTCCGCTTTGTTTGAAAGTTCCTCATATAACGAGCTGTTCTGATTTTTATTTCAAAAGTCCACACAAAGAGGCATCAGTTCCAACTCTCAGAGCCTGAACTTTAGAGCAGGACGTATGGAAGTATCTGAGAAATAATTCCTCATGGTTTATTGATTTATTTTCTCCTTTAGCAACAGCTAACGCTGACAGCTTAGCTAATGAAGATGACGTACAGCAACTTCTAAGGAGTTATTGCTGTTCCTTTCTGAAAGATGAACATTATTGTTCCCACATTACTTTGTTAGCTGAAGCTTTCTAGCTGAACGGTTAGGTTCAGGAACTCATCAACCTGTAGCTGTGTGGGTAAGGTGTGTTTTCAACACAACACCGGTCCTCTCCTCAATCGTTGCTACATTGAACGCCGTGTACCTCTCGGTGTGTTAACATTACATTGTCGGCATGTTTCTGATAAAGATGTAGGTCTCCAAGTACAATTGTTAAATGAGGTTAATATACACAAAATATTTAAACGCAGTAATTAACGGTACACATGCATTACTACGAGTGACACTGTGTACATCTCCAGCATTGTGTAGGTAGCTGCTGAACTCCCCAAAAAGGCGGAGGTGAGCACTTGCACAGTCTCCACCCCAAAAACAGACTGAAAACAGGGCTGAGACAGAGAGCCACTGTGCTTAAACCAACATGTACTTTGACCAAAGCCTGTCTCATACTTCTCAATAAAACCTCAGAAAATAGTGTCTAATTGTTGAAAACGGCAGAGTTTGTCACCTTTAACATTTCCAGCTTCTCAAACTGTTGTACCTTTCGGTTTTCTTCTAACTAAACCTCTTAATTGTGTTTTTAGTCACCTTTGACTAACATCTTTGGCATTTTATTGTTCTGGAAATCTGTAAATTGTTCCGTAAATCTGTCTACAGCTTCAGTTGAGAAGAGTTTGGATCGGAACCACTGTATTTATCTCCCTGTTTGGGCTTTCTTGACAAATTTGCTGAACAAACAACAAGTAAAACAACATTTGCCTCTTAAATAAACTATAGTAGGAGTTATAAAAACAAGAAATGAATGAAAATGCAAGCTGACTGACTTGTTGTGGTAGTGGATAGTAGCTGAGAGTCCTCTGGCACAGATCCTGTAGCAGGTCAGGTGGACCAGCTCACTCAGCCAGTTCTTGGCACTGACACACACAGAAACAGTAAATGTGAGGTTTCATAAAATCTGAACATTTAAGATGAACTTTTTCTTTTTGGAGGTTGTGTACCTGCTCTCAGGCAGAAACCCAACCACAGTCGTTCCGATCACGAGCCACGAGAGGCCGATGATGGCCAGAGTAATCCTGCGGGGACACAAACACGTCCTCTGAGTTGGATGTTAAAGACTAACTTCTACTTCGTGACACTGTTCGTGGTTTTCTTCATTCAGTCACTAACTTTACAAGCCTGTCAGACGAGCTCCAGCCAATTTAATCACCGCAGCAGAAATGTGTTTATCTGATGTGACGTTAAATGAATGCTGGTTTTTATTTAGTTAAACAATGACCGCATCTGTCTCTCTGTGTGGCCGGTCCCAGCTGATAAGCGGCTCTTCTCAGGGCAGAGGAAGCTGAAAACAGGGCTGCTTCTTGCCACATGTCATCTCCCAGAGGAGGTCAGAGGTTCGGCTGTCTCAGACTGACCTGAGAGGAAGGAGGACGCAGTATCGAACAAAGACTCCGAGGCCCCAGATGATGGTGAGCCGGAGGCTGATGTAGCGGAAGTTCTGGTTGGTGCGGGTCAGGAGGTTCCAGGAGTCCAGCTCCTCGGAGGAGAAGCGCTGCGTTACCTCGTCATCCACGATGCTCTCCAAACCCCTCTTGTAGAAATACATGGCGTCGCTCAGAGCGAACTCCCCCACTGCCAGGGGCTCAGAGCGCGGTAGATGCCCCATCTCCTCCTCCATGGAGCCCCCCGCCCGCTCTATGATCCCTGAAAGACAGTCAGCACATATGGAGCCAGAGCTGCTGTGGTTGATCCTGCATATCAGACGATTATCTATTATTTACAACAGGTTCAAATCATATCCCATATGATGAAAATAACAAAACTGCCAGTTTTCTTTTCAAATAAGGTTTATTATCGAAATAGTAGCTGTCAGTGAAATCTTTGGAAACGGTTGATAAAGGTCATGAGCAAAGAGAAAAACACAGATTACAGCACAGTAAAGAGTTCAGTAAGAAACAGGAAGGGTTCAGTAAAAACAAATCAGACACTGTAAAGGTCAGAAAAGACACAGAAATGAAATAAAAAGACAAAGTTCCATCAAGACACAACTGAGTTCAGTCAAAACAACGTAAAGTTCAGTAAGAACACTGTAGAATCAAATAAAAACACTGTTATGTTCAATGAAGACGCAACAAAGTTCAGACAGAAATAAGAAGAGTTCGGGAAAAACACATTGGACACAAAGTATTCACCAAAAAACACACAAAGTTCAGGAAAGAAAAATGATCTGATAAAAACACAAAGTTATCTTCAATGAAGACACAACAAAGTTCAGACAGAAATAAGAAGAGTTCAGGAAAAACACTGTAGCGTTCCGAAGAGACACAAAGCATTCCCTGAAGCAAACAAAAGTCAGAAAAGACACAGAAATGAAATGAAAACACGCAGTTATGTTCAGTCAAAACAAGGTAAAGAACACTATAGGATTTAACCCCTTAAAATTCCTGCAATCTTCGCCTTAAAAAAGGCATCCGCAAAGTAAATTTAAAGCTGTTCTTGAACCATTTGGAGTAGAGGCACGGTCTGCGTCTGTGTGTCTTCATGAGTGTAAGACTTGTTGTGGACTAACTATTTTACTGGAGGACATTAACTGGACCCTAACTATTTTACTGGAGGACATTAACTGGACCCTAACTATTTTACTGGAGGACATTAACTGGACCCTAACTATTTTACTGGAGGACATTAACTGGACCCTTGCAAACGCATCAGGACCATTTTTGTTGGAGTTGTAGCTGTGCGGCTTCACAGGTGAGCTGCATCATTTTTTTGAATTTGCAACTGGTTTGACATAAGTGTTGACTGTGTCTATGATTGTATCCTGAAATGATGATTTTCCATGTTTGTCATCACTTTGCATCTCTTTGTGTATATCAGATTTTTTTAGTATATTTGTGGCTCTTTTGTTTCTCTGGGGTAGTTATCCTGTTGTTTGTGACCACGTTTTCAGACTCCTTGAAGATTTTTTGAACACTTGGATTTTTTTTGGCCTCATCTGAGTGAGATGGGAGTCTCTTTGGTTTAGTTTTCCACATTGTTTGTGGTCATTTAACATCATCAAACACCTAATAGATGTTTTTTTTCAGTACATTTGTGGCTGTTTTCTTGCCTCTTTGGGATTAGTCAACATTATTTGTCTGTGAACACATGAACAAACAGAGTGAGTCTGCTGTTGTATCTTTTTCAGATTTGGTCTTTCTTCATTACCACTGTGGCCACTGTTGAAATTACGTTCCGCCTTTTCCTGTTGGTTCTAGGTCATTTCTAATGTTTTGGACGTGTTTTATTTGTTTTACTGGTTATTTTGACATAAATATTGTAAAAACTGTGGAAAATCCGCAGTGACTTCAGCTGGCTAACAGTTAAACCTGTAGATTTAACACATGGAAGCACACTGTTTCAGACCGTCACTTTAAATTCCATGTGGACTCCAGTCTGCTGTTTTGCAAACGTTATGCAATCTGCTGTTGCATCATCACCCTGAAACGAGCCATGTGTTTTCCTACAGTGAACGCCACCCCGACATCACATGCAGCAGCTGACCAATGAGGAGCCCCGACCCTCGCTTCCACAGCGTCACATGATGCCTATGTGCAGCTGAAACAAATCCCTCATACAGCGGTACACCGTGTACCGACACACTCGCAGGGAACTGCAGACAGCCGCCTCTCAGACAGTCCAACAGCAGCTTCTCCAGGTGTTGCAACAGGATTTTTAAAGTCCAACTTCATCCCGACGCCATTTCACACAGCACAAAAGGATCACAACACTCCAGAAACCGGAGTTTTTAAACTTTACGAACCTTAATTTACTCCCAAACTTACAGTGATTTTTTTTTTTAAATCATATAAAAATGACTCAAAATGTAAAAAGTGTGATCAACTGTCACTAGGGAGAAGATCTGGATATCTCACGTGTCCAAAACAAAACTCTTTATGACTTATTTTAGGTGCCTGAACTCTGATTTGACGACAGGAATCTTTATATGAAATTCAGGTTTAGAGGTTTAGAATCAATGTATGGCCTTAAATAATTCAAATATAAAACATTTTAGCTTGTAATCTTTGATTGATTCATTATTGATTTATCTGTTGAACATTTTCTCTACAAAATGTTACAGTTTAAACAGTTTTAACAGTTTAAAATAAATAAAAATAAATCACCTTCAATGATTTTCAACACTTTCATTTATCAAAGTACAATAAAATATAAAAATATATAATTTATTTTCATTTGTAAATGTTTGATTGTTTCTTCAGCATATTTTCCATAAATATTCGTCATTTTATTCCTAATTGCTGATTTCCATGATACAGATAATAGAAAATGTGTTTTATAATTTATTTTTTTGTTTAAATATTTTTTTCTAGGTATTTTGTTGTGACTTTCATTGACGTTTTATTATTTTATTCATTCATTTTATCATAAAATCTAAATCAAGGGTCTTATATATTTTTCTTATTCTTATACATTTGACATCTTTTTCAAATCTGAAACATTTTTTCTTCTTCTTTTTTAACTTCATGTTTTTGTTTATATTTCATTTTCGCACTTTTCTTAAACCATTTTCCTTCTTTCTCTCCTTTTATTAATTTTTTCTCGCTGTTCTGGTGTAATTTGCTACTTTGCAGAAGGTGTTTTTCACACCTGTCGGGCTTTGTATGAACCTCACAACGATCGCTACTAAAAGACCTCTATCATTACTGATATACTGATATTTTTCCGGAGCAAACCCACCTGTGGGCAGAGGGACGGGTACGCTGGGCTGGTCCTGCCGTCCTCTCTGGATGCGGATCGTCGCCCACTACAAAGACACACACTTTCAACACGCTGCTGCTCACTTCTTGTCTGAACAAACATGAAGTAAAGAGACACAAGTGAGGACAGAAGTGAACTGAGGACGTCACCTCTAGGATTTTGACCAGGATCTGGATGTAGACCCCTGTGACCCCCAAAGAGAGGCCAAACATGGCGGGCAGCATGATGAAGAAGAGCACCACGAACACCCACGCCTGGAAAACAGCCACAGCCACACACAACAGGTCCTCCATGACGGCAGCTCTGAGGTCACCTCATCATCTGTAGACGGTTCAGATACAACCGTTCAGTTTATGATCAAAGCCAGGCAGAACTTCTGACGCTCGTGAACGGCATTAACTGACAATCAACATCTTTATAATCAACTGACAATAATGCAACCTGTCCTCAAATCCACCCCACCCCACAGGGCGGCCGTGGCTCAGCGGTTAGAGTCGGTCGTCTAATAACTGGAAGGTTGGCAGGTTCGATTCGCACTCTCACCACTCAAAAAATTGGTGGAACTGACAAATGGAAGGGTGTCAGTCCACCTCCTTGTCACGGCCGAGGTGCTCTTGAGCAAGGCACCGTACCCCCATGCTCCCCGGGCGCTGTGAATGGCTGCCCACCGCTCCAGGTTGGCATCTGTCTCTGAGTGTGTGACCCTGTGCATGTGTGTGTCAACAGGTGCCGACCTGGATGGGTTAAAAGTGGAGGACAAATTTCGTGTGTATGCATGACCAATAAATCGGATCTTAAAGCTGCAGTCTGCAAGATTTGTTGTTGTCATACGTAAAGTCCTAATTTTTGGCATTTTAAGAGTTTACATGATCTATCAGAACGCTTGAAGTTGAAAACGGTGACCTCCGTAGTCGCAAAATGCAAGAAATGCTTATTTTTTAACCGAAAAATAAAAAGTTATTCAACTTCCTGTCCCGCCCCTTCAAAACACATGAGAACTCGTGCACGTCTACGTGCACGCCAGATGCGCCTACACGACTCCTCATTCATCACCTCACCTGTCATTTGCGATCATGGAAGACACAGTAAGTAGACTAGCCCGTAATGAAGTTCAATAGTCCAGATAAATAAGCGTGGGGACGAGCCTACCTTGTATCGCGCGTGCACAATCGGTGATTGACAGGCAGCAGAGCCCAGCTCGTAAACCTGATTGGTTACCTTTTACCGGTCCGGTCTGCAATTTTGTAAACAAACCTGCTGGCTTTGGAGGGACCTAGCGGGACATATAGGGGACCTAGAGAACTCTTTCTTTTTTTGTATTGGGGTATTTAATGTACTACTTTCAGAATCCCCGGACAGTTCCAGGCATTATGCTTGAAAAAGAGTTGCAGACTGCAGCTTTAATCTATGACTGGTGTGCAGTTGGTGAGAGGCTGGGGAAGCTTGTGGCTGTGGGAAAAAAAAGATGGTTGTTGTGGTTTGAGGAGCAGTGACGGCTGGCAATAGGGGAGTGACTCTGGGACGCCGGTGATCACTATCTAACCTCCTGGAGGTGTCGTGGACCCAACTAGACGACACATGGGTGAAAGGAGGTTCCCACCTGATGACCCCAATGATATGTTGGTCAGCACTGGTCTATATAGGGATTATAGGGTGTTATTCACCGAGTCTGGTCCTTTTTTTTAGCACAAGTGTGTTTACCTTAAATTGGTGGTTTGTTCATATGACCCAAGGATATTGTACATTTCAGAAAAAAAAACAATGGCAACTGCTACTACAACAACAATGTTGTCACTTCCTGGTTGTATTTAGGCAATGATGCATCTTGTTTTATGTTCAAATAACATGTCAAATAGTAATGATTAGAGTACAGTTAGGGGTATCTCACTACGTACCACCAAAATGACCGTACACACTGTGAAATGGTTGGTGTTAAGGTAAAAGTACTTAATTTGAGTAAACTATATTACTAATATTGAGAGTTGGCGTTACTATCAAAGAAAAAATCAGCAGCAAAAGAGTTGAAACATCCCACTTCCACAATACAGTGACTGCAGGCTCCTCACAGATGGAGGTACTTTGTGAAGTGATTTACATTTTCCTTAAAAATCTCAACATCTGTCTGAATATCACATTTTCAGAAATATGGGAAGAAAACAAAATGCCAGGGTTGAGTTTTTGTCTGAATTTTGGAGTTGGTAGTGGTTTCAGACATCCAAATATTTGTTCTCAAGCACGGAAAAGGAGATTTTTCCATAATATTTCCTCTTTCAGGTGCTTGTACTCAGTGTCTATGTTAGTTCAGTGTATTTACATAGAGTATGTATGTGTATACACACTCTATTGATTGATTATTATGTTCTTTCTTTCGTTTTGAACTTGTTTTGTGGCTTTCAGACCGAAATGACTCACTTATATTAATGTATTAGATAAAAATCAAACCATTTTAACATACTGAAAAGCAGAACTGTGGTGTTGATTTATTGACCAGGAGAAAGGAAAAGCAGTAATAGTTTGGACATTTTTTAGGCCAAATGCCAACAATTTAATTAAATTTAAGTGTACATCTAAAATCTTTTTTACTCTATAGTAGAGAAACTGCTCAATCTGTCGATTTCAGACGATTGAAAATATAACACGCTGAAGTCCGACAATTTCTTCCAATAAAGGAAATTGATTAAATTCAAAGTATGCTATATAAATCAATCAAAAGAAATACATTTCCTTTGTTATCGTAGACCACCTTTTTAGAGTACAACAGAACAGCTTATAAAGTGGTTATAAACTCCATCTGTGCCGGTGTAAACATTAATACAGTTCATGGGGGTTTTGCAACAAAGATAAGCACATATTTCATAATTAGATAAACTGAAGTAAAAGTCTGACAGTTCATTCTCAGAGTAACGGAGTAAAATAATCCACAGTAACGTCACCTCAGTAAACCGTGGCGTCAAAGAGCTTCGTGGCTGTTCCGTTAATCCCAGTTGCAGTCGAAACTAAACCGAACCCCGGTACCGTTAAATCCGGGTCCCGGTGACAGACACTTATGCTGGTGATGAAGCGCGTACTTGACAGCGGTGACACGGTCACAAATGTCCAGCTGAGACAGCTGGTCTGAGTCCGCTGCTCCCGAATTAAAACCCCCTTCTGACGGTCATCTGAAGCCACGCCCCATTGATGACGAACCGCGCAACGGAAATGCAGGAAACCGTTATCTACGGTGGCCCTGAGGTCCAGAGGTCTAGAAAAACACAAGTTTGAAAAAGAAGAAAATCTGAAAACACACCCACAAAAATCTGAACTACAACAACAAAACTCAAACTACTATCAGAAACACAATAAAACTAAAACCAAGACAGTGAGGAACGCAACAAAATTCAAACTACAACTAACATAAATACAACAAAATTCAAACTACAACAATAATCATCAACACAACAAACTCGAACTATGACAGTCAAAAAAAACAACAAAAATAAAACTTGTTTCTTTTATTGTTATTTGCATTATTATTATTACTTGTTTATGTGGCCTGTTTTTCATTTTTCAGCAGTTTTCACACATTTCGTTTTCTAGGCAAGTTCCAGAGGGGCTGCATGTGAGAACACATTCAGTCCAGATTAAGGACTTTAATTTCCAGAACAGTCTTTTTACATCACATCCTGCTACTTCTGCAGTCCACGCAGGCTAGGCAAGGCAAGGCATCTTTATTTATATAGCGCATTTCATACCACAGGCAACCACTCTGTGTGAGAACGGATCTCCAAATAAGAGGTATGAATCCAGTTTGGGTTCAGGAAGGAGACACCCTCTCTACCTTAAAGATTAGACTTAAAACTTTCCTTTTTTATAAAGCTTATAGTTAGGAATGTCTCAGGTCTAGACTGCTGGGGGACCTCCCATGATGCACCTCTTCTCTCTCTGCTCTCTTTACTCTCCATGTACATATGAAATTATTGTTGTCATTAACTTGTGTTTCTCTTTCTCTGCAGGTATCCCTGGCCTGATGTTATGGTGCTTGTTGTCCCCTCTTTTCTGTCCTCTCAACCAATGTTCCCTCTAATTTTTCATGTGTCTGGGCACAAGCTCCCTGAGGACCACTGTGAGCAACATCAGATGTGCACGCTGTGGCCACACACCTGTATCACACCTGTTCAAAACCTTGGATCATAGCAAGTTACATGGCTTATTAAAAGAATCAAATCACAGCAGCAATTTTCATTTGTTTACTTTTAATATAAGCAATTTGGCCCACTTAAAATGAAAAAGACAAAAATCTTGTTGTTCATGAGACGTGTAGTATGTTATATGTTATATGTGAGAGTGATGCTTTGGCAATGGGAAGAGTCATCCTTGCAGCCTGCATGTTTTGTAGAGTAGACCTTTCTCAGTCGAAAAAGGAAAAATCCCACCCAGTTTCACCGCTTGTTCTTCTATTTGCACATACTCAGACAGCCATACCATCCTAAAAGAACCGCATTTCTTTTTTACTTTGGCTTGGGGAGTGGATGTGTCGCTGGCGCTGCCCATTTGTTTCGCCATGATAAGGGGTTGCGACTTAGCTCCTAACTCAGCCGCACTGTTCTCAGCTAACTATAGGTTAAGAAATTAACCCCGGTTCTCTGAAACATGAGTTTCAGAGAAACAATTTAGCCCCCTGCAGAGATTGGGCTAAATTGGTCTAATTAATTAGATTAGATTAGGTCTAGTATTAGATATTAATTAATACATTTATGGTGAATTTTATTTTATGCGCCGCATAGATTTTCTTGTGCGCTGAGAATGTGCGAGCAGTGCACGATTGCGCAGGCGCGCAGCCATTGTTTTTAATGGTATGCATTGCACCACTTTGCGCATGCTTTTATATCCACTAGTGTAATTGCAGACACATGGGTGTGTTAATTGTTTATCAGTATTAATTGTTCATGTATCTCAAATGTGCACATCACTGTCTGAGGACTAATTGTTTTCACATTTATTTATTATAAAAGTTTCCCAACGTCACCTTAGGTGTCGCCAAAGAATAAACAGCTGTAGAAAAGTGCGTACGCCAGCCCTGAAGTTGGCGTGAGGCACCGCACATTTCCACGGTCATTTCACTCTTGATACATCTGATCGTTGACGTGAAAAGGTGCGTACGCCACTATTTTGTGCGTACGCACGCTTTGTACATGAGGCCCCTGGCTGTTTGGTGGAATTGGGTTTGATCGGCGTGTTTCTCTGGAGTTGTGGCTCTAGCAAGTTGCATATTTGCAGCAGCACAGTCCTTGGCAGTCTTAATTGCGATGTCAGCCATTCGTCTGTCTCCGCAAGGATATCTACACATTCTCCTCAAGAGCCTGACGCGCTAAGGCATCCAAAAGTAGCAAGTCAGCCGCTGGTTACACTTCCCATTGAAATATTTTAGCAGTGTAGCTGTAAGTTAGCAGCAGATGCTACAATGCTTTCTCATCAACAGGAATGGACTAAGCCGAGTACACAGCGTTCAATGTAGCAACGAGATTAGAGGAGAGAACCGGTGTTGTGTTGAAAACACACCTTATCCACACAGCTGTGCAAGTGCAGGTGGAATTGTATTGAGAATGAGGAGTCACGTGAGCCGGTCGGCCATGTTGGCAGGAGACGCTATTGGTTGCCAGGGGCAACGCAATCAGAACTTAACGGAGGCGCGCCAATATATTCCAGATATCTTTAAATTTCCCACATTTATCATTTCGGCAGGACAGAGACTAATACAATAAAAAAAAGAAAGAAAGCAAAGCAATGCAGAAAGATAAGGCGAAAGAAAAGGGACCTTACAGGGACAAGCTTATTACAAGCGCAAAGCAGCGGTATTTGGAGAAGCTCTCGAGCATCCAAAATATTGATCCTTACGAGCTCCCTGCAGCAGAATGGCACAGAGACCTGGACCAGTTACCTCCGTGCACATATAGCTATGGACATAGTAAATTATCTTGTCTTTGGTGTAAGTTACTACACTATGCAGAAGTTTAAAAGTCACAAATCTTTGGAATCGTACGAGACTTTCTGCTGTGGCTGGGTGCAGGACTTGGCCATCTACAAGCCAATACTTCACTGTGTTATCATCACCACTCAGAAAGTTCTCATTCATCCGATATTCATCAAGTTCCCTCTTCAGCTCTCTGTTTTCTTCCATAAGACTGTTGATAACATCTCGTCTAGATGTGCAAAGTCCACATCCCATGTCCTGGGCTGGTGATGGCGGCTGCTCCAGATGCTGGGTCCTGCGCTGTACTTGCCGCTGATATCGCGCTACATCTGTCTCTTTAACATCATTGTGGCCTAATCGCAGGGATGGTGTCCAGTCAGGGTGGTTCTCCAACATCTCATATGATGGCTTACCTACAACAGAATAAATAGTTTATGAAAAAATCTATGCAATCACTCCAAACCCATCACAGAACACATGCAAAATGAAGATAAAGCCTGAGAGGGTAACGCTGCTCATGGTATGACGGGCTGAGGGGGTACACATTAACACATTAGCCACATTAGGGGGTAGTTAACATTAATTTTCTTAGAGGCAACAGTTTGCTAGATAGTTAGCTAGGCAGCAACGCCAGGTGCACTTCAGGGTTTGCAACAACATAAGGTAACTTCGTAGCTTTAAGAGACAACAACATAAAGAGGTTTTTAGAGAACGTACCCAGTGAAAATGCAGAGAACACACTCTCATCGACAGAGGGGTGCAATCGAAAGTAAGGTCCTTTCTTCTTATTGCAGCCAACCAAGCAATTCGGCGTCTCCTCGTCAGGTCAGACACCTGCTCTCCCTGATGCTGCATCCATTTAGGAAACCGAAAAAAATGTATTTCGTTGTTCCTATGTTTCCCAAACGCATTGTGTGAGGTACTGGAACAGTTCTTCACACAGTAGTGATTTCCAGGCATGTTCTTGCAATTTTCGCACTGTTTAAACTTACTGATTTAACAACACACGCGTACACTGTAAACCAACGGAGAGAATGACGTTTTCACGCTAGCATCCTGCCAACATGGTGGATAGGGGCGGGGCTCTGTACTATGACGACAACTCCTCATTCTCAAATTAAAAGCACTGGAGAAATTAAAGAACGTGACCCCCACAGTACTGCCTGCTTTGTTTTTTTTTCTTTACTTATTTGAAAAAACAAAAAAAACAAGCATTCCTTAAACCCAACCTCAGAGAACACAGCTACATTTCACTGTAGAAAAAACGCCTCCTAAAAGTTGGATTTTCAGAATAGTTGTATTTAAAGTAGTTTTTCTACCTTCCAACACACATTTATTATCAAATTTTGTTTTTTCCCCTGTTGTATTGTTGGCTTCAATTGGATTGTATCTTTGAAATGCCTTGAGATTACGTTTGTTGTGATTTGACGCTTTATAAATTAAACTGAACTGAAACGAAGAGTTCTCTGTTGTTGTTTTTGTGCAGTGTTTGGAACTTCGGGGCCACCGTAGTCGGCGCCTCTTCTGGGCTCTGTATCCTGATATCAACAAGCATCATGTCGGAACCGACTGTACGTGTGTCTGGGATAGTGATGGCTTCCCTCATGTTCCAGCATTTGAACAATAATTCCGACGTGGTGAGGAGCTCCTGCATACCTCTTTAAATTCTGTGTTTTTTTTCAGTGGAATCCGCCGCTCGGTCAGATTACCGAGTGAACAAGAAAGTTAGCAAACGCTGTTAACGAACTTTGAAGTGGACTCATCCGCATATAATAGTTAAATTATCAAATGTTTATCACGTAGTTGGGTGCAGTGCGGCGTGTGTATCTGATAAGTGAAGTTAAAACCCCTACAGTGATGTTACTGCAACTTTTTAACAAAGCTAACGGCTATCGGTTATGACATACCTAACCAGGCTGCATTCAAATATCCTTTAAATTAAAGTGAAACCAACTAGTAAGAAGATATATACACTTTGTAAAACTGAGTAAATACATTCTATGATATATGAAGGTCTGCTGGTAAATTTGGCATATATCGTATCCACTAAACGAATTTTCTATTCGTCACATAGATTGTTTAATAAGTGGCGCCCAGTTACAATTCATTGTCATGTTGAGTGAGTAGTTAAAACTGAGGTCAAGTGTGGGTGCACACTCTCAAGTGATGTCTCCATCCATGTGATGTCTGGTTTCTGTTTAGGAGGGTCTCTTGCTCGGAGAGAGCAGGTTTGATGAGCAGGTCACCATCAGCGACTCTCAGTCTGATCATATCCACATCGAGGAAGTATACAGTAAGTACTGAGGTACACGTAGTTTACTGGACTGAATACATCCCAAAATTGTGGATTTTTCTTACACAAAGGTGAGAAATCTGGTAGTTTTGGGGTGAATACTTTTGTACTCTTCGCTTCTTGGACTTTTGAAGGTGATAGTTTGTGTACTTGTACAAAGCCTTCATTGTGTGTAATGTGCGTTTCTCTGACAGACGTCCAGAAGTACGTCTTCTGCCGCAGGGTGAACACGTGAGTACTGCAAACACGATGAGGTGTTAGAGTGACATGTTTTACATGACTGTTATGTTTGTGTGATGGTGTGTGTCAGTCTGTACAGCAGCTCTGGGGAGGTGAACATGAAGGCGCTGCAGGAGATGCTGGCAGACAACAAACAGGTGAGCAATGAAGGTGTCAGCGTGGTGTTTGGCATAGTCCATAAAGCAAAGGATGTTTGGCCCGAATGTGGGCCATTACTGATCCAAAAGTGGACCAGATTAGACTCAAATGTGTCCACTATCTGGGGCTCAGGTGGGGAAATTTCTCAATTCAAAGATACGTCTTGGTGTGGACGTGAATGATTATGCATCATTGCAGTGATAGAACATAACTGACTAGTTTAAGCCAACACAGATTAAAGTCAAAGTCAGGTTTATTGTCAATTTCTTCATATATACAAGACATACAGAGAGATCGAAATTGCGTTCCTAACTATCCCACGGTGAAGATAGGACAAGACATTTACCAATGTGGGGCACAAATGATCTTTCCTGCTGTGTTCACTTTGCGCTGCAGGGCTTTCCTGTTGTAGTCAGTGCAGCTCCCGCCTCACACAGTGATGCAGCTGGAGAGGATGCTTTCCATGGTGCCTCTGTAGAATGTGCACATGATGGGTGGTGGTGCACTCGCTCGCTTCAGTTTGCGCAGTAAGTAGAGGCGCCGTTGGGCTGTC
Source organism: Odontesthes bonariensis (assembly GCF_027942865.1). Classification (NCBI taxonomy): domain Eukaryota; kingdom Metazoa; phylum Chordata; class Actinopteri; order Atheriniformes; family Atherinopsidae; genus Odontesthes; species Odontesthes bonariensis. Next base: position 28,374,086 of record NC_134527.1, read on the forward strand.
TTCGCCAGTGCTGCAGTGTTGGTGTTCCAGGAGAGGTCCTCACTGATGTGCACCCCCAGGAATCTGGTGCTGCTCACTCTCTCCACAGCAGCACCATCGATGGTCAGTGGCAGGTGATGGGTGTGGCCTCTCTGGAAGTTGACAACAATCTCCTTGGTCTTGCTGACATTCAGTAGGAGATTGTTGTTTCTGCACCACGTGGTCAGAAGGTCGACCTCCTTCCTGTAGTGAGTCGTCGCCCTTGGTGATGAGACCCACCAGAGTTGTATCGTCCGCAAACTTCACTATGTGATTGGTGCTGAAGGATGTTGAGCAGTCGTGTGTCAGCAGGGTGAAGAGCAGGGGGCTGAGCACACAGCCTTGGGGGGCCCCTGTGTTCAGTGTGATGCTGCTTGAGATGTTGTTGCCGACACGTACTGCTCGCGGCCTCTGAGTGAGGAAGTCCAGCAGCCAGTTGCATAGTGAGGTGCTGAGCCCCAGATTGTCCAGTTTGTGGATGAGGTGTTGTGGGATTATGGTGTTAAATTCTGAACTAAAGTCTATGAACAGCATTCTCACATACAAGTCTTTTTTGTCCAGGTGGGTGAGGGCTGGGTGGAGGGCAGAGCAGATTGCATCCTCTGTAGATCGTTTGGCTCGGTATGTAAACTGGTAGGGGTCCAGGGTGGGGGGGGGGTGGATGTGATGTGTGACATGACTAGCCGTTCGAAGCACTTCATGATGATGGGAATCAGTGCCACAGGACGGTAGTCGTTGAAACAGGATGGAGCAGATTTCTTCGGCACAGGTATGATGGTGGCGGTCTTGAAGCACGACGGAACAACAGCTTGCCTCAGAGAAGTGTTAAAAATGTCTGTGAAGACATCCTTGAGCTCCTTTGCACAGTCCTTCAGCACACGACCGGGGATGTTGTCTGGACCTGTGGCCTTGCGGGAGTTGATAGAGGTGAGTGTCCTTTTTACGCTGGCAGCAGACAGGCGCAGGGTCTGATGGTGAGGAGGGGGGGTGTCTTCTATGGGCAAGTGTTGTTCTGTTCTTCAAAGCGTGCGAAGAAGCTGTTCAGGTTGTTGAGCAGCTCTGTGTTGCTATGGCAGCTCTGTGGCGCAGGCTTGTAGTCCGTGATGGCCTGAATGCCCTGCCATAGGCTCTGTGCGTCTCTGCTGTCCCTGAAGTGGGAGGTTATTTTTTGTGTGTAATCCTTTTTTGCTTTCCTGATGCCGCTGGACAGGTTGGCTGTTGCTGTTCTCAGGCCAGATTCGTCCCCAGCTCTGAAGGCGTTGCCTCAGCAGCCTGTGAACGTCCCCTGTCAGCCATGGCTTCCGGTTAGCTCGGGTGATGATGTTTTTTATGTGGGTCACATCATCGATGCATTTGCTGATGTAGGAGGTCACGGTGTCTGTGTACTCCTCAATGTCTGTATGGTTGTTGTTGTCGGTGGCTTCCTGCTTAAACATTTCCCAACCAACAGGTACTTTGACCAAAGCCTGTCTCAATAATCTCAGGAACTTCCTTAAACTTAACAGCAACAAAACCGAGGCCCTGCTCATCGGCTCCAAATCCATCCTCACCAAATCACATCACAACCCAGTTCCACCCATCATCATCGACAGATTTCCTGTTCCCTTTTCACCCCAAGTCAAGAGCCTCTGCGTTATTCTGGAGAGCAGCCTTTCATTTGCACCCCACATTCAAAATATCACCCGGACCGCATTCTTCCACCTCCGCAACATCTCCAGACTCCGCCCATCACTGAAATCCTGGTTCATTCATTTGTCACATCCCACATTGACTATTGCAATGCCCTGCTCACCGGACTCCCCACCAAACTCATTAACAGACTGCAAATCATTCAGAATTCAGACGCCCGGATCATCACCGGTACCAAATCTTCAGACCACATCACCCCTGTTCTCATTCAACTTCACTGGCTCCCAGTACAATACCGCATTCACTACAAAAATCTTCTCCTCACCTATAAAGATCTCCACAACCTAGCCCCCACCTACCTCAGCGACCTCCTTCACCAACACACTCCCTCCCGCACCCTCCGCTCAACCTCTGCCGGACTACTAACCATCCCCACGTCACGCCTCAGCACCATGGGTGACCGAGCCTTCAGCTGCTCAGCACCCAGGCTCTGGAACTCCCTCCCCCCACTCACAAGACAGTCAGACTCCATCACATCATTCAAATCCCAACTTAAAACTCACCTATTCAAACTGGCATACTCCCTATAACTGGACTCTGTGCACTTCTGTTTTATGTTGTCTCATGTTTTTATGCTTTTATTATTTTCTATGCTCTTAATTCTAATGTAAGGTGACCTTGGGTGACCTGAAAGGCACCTCCAAATAAAATGTTGTATTATTATTATCTCAGTAAGACCTCAGAAAAAAAGAAAACAGATGCATTGAGTTGTTAATCGTGAGGAAAACTCTGTTGACATGTCCTGGGTTTGGTTTTGTTTATCTGGCCTGTTCGTTGTCCTCGGCACTTGGCGTTGACGTGTTTGACGCGACGTGTTCTGTGTGTGCAGGACAGCGTGATCGGCTGGTACCGGCAGCGCAGGAACTCAGAGCAGCACATGACGTTCAGGGAGAAGCTGGTCCACGATAAGCTGAAGAGCGCCCTGTCCAACCCTCACTTGATCTTCATGCTGCTGACGCCCAGCAGAGTGACGCCGACAGGCTCCACCCACAGGACGGAATACTCCGCCTTCATTTCCCGCAGCAGGTGAGCCTGAACCCGTCTGTCATGTGAGCCGCTGACATGCATGTGACATGCAGATAAAGAGCTGTGTTTCTTCTGTGAAGGCGCTTTGTGAACGTACCCGTGCTGGTCAACAACCTGGGTCTGCTGGAGCAGCAGGCGTACTGGAAGGTGTCGGCCCCGTGCTCGGCAGAAGGTTACAGCCTCACCATGAAGAAACACGGGTACCGTCCCCGCACACGCCAGCACCTTCACGCCACGTCCGTGTTCCAGCTCACGTAGCTGTGATTCTCTGTTTCAGGTCCAAGTTCTTCTCCTCCAACGGGCAGCTGAGGGAGGTGAATGAGATGGATAAGATGAACGAGTCGATGCAGGCGGAGCTTCAGGTGAGAGTATTGATATCGACACACAAATGTTTTTAAATCTTCCAGTCAGGGTTCAGAACCTACTTTGTGCCTGTAGGTAATCACACATCTGATCGAACAAACATGGCATGTGGACTAGAAAGAAACAAGTGGGTGATCCAGCATTTCCTTCAGTTAAACAAAAACAAAGCAGAGCTCATTGTCTTTGGAGCCAAAGAAGAAAAGTGAGGAAAAATCTGAGCTCAGCTTCAGTTTGTAATGTTAAAAACCACGAACCAGGCCAGAAATCTGGGTGTCATTATGGACTCAGACCTGAACTCAGCTGAGTTATGATGTCAGCTGACTATCACCTGGAGAATGAAAGATTATCAGACAGCTGATTCAGTCCTCCCTGAGACCAGAGAAGTGGATCGTATCCCTCCATGCTGAGGTCTCTACACTGCATCCTGTTGGTTTTAAACCCTGCTGTTGGTCTTTAAAGCTTTAAATGGTTTCATCTCAGATCCTCTGCTACGTTCTCAACCTTCAGGAACAGGTTTGCTTTGTGTCCTCAGAGTTGGAACCAAACATGGAGAAGCTGCTTTCAGTTTTTATGTACTCTAAGGCCTTGTCCACACGTAGCCGGGTATTTTTAAAACCGAATGTTCCCCCCCCTCCGTTTATAAAAAAATCTGTATCCACATTACCTTGTTTTCGAAAAAAACACCTTCCACACATAACCGAACATCTGCGTTTTCACCTGTCTTGACAACCCAAATGCATTTGCTGTTTTGCGCAATCTGCCCTCGTCAGCTAAATAATAAAGTGTGCACGCCACTTTTTTGAGCACACGGACAGGTGATCGTATGTATGACAGTGGACTGCCCCTCGATATGAGGACGTAATAATTCCGACAGCGACAGGAGTGAGGAGTACGACTTGGGCGTGTAAAATCAAGGCAATAAACAGCGCCTGCACAATAATAACCACCACAGTTCTCAAGGCATCCATGCTTCTTCAGTAAACAAAGGTCGCACTTTAGACTTTTAAGCAGATTTGTTGTTGTTTTGGCGCATATTGTGACGTTCGAAAACGCAAATCTCCGGTTATCTCTGTCTACACGCAGCTGCATAAACGGAGTTTTCAAAAATCTTCACTTTGCCCGGAGTTTTTAAAAACATTCGTTTACGGTGCGTTTTTATGCGTTTTCATGTGGATGACAGGTCCAAACGTAGAAAAATATATTCGTTTTAGCAGATACCCGGCTACGTGTGGATGGGGCCTAAAGGAATTATGTGGGGGATGCTGAGGGAGTATGGGGTCCCTGAATAACAAATGCCTCGTTTCCACTATGCAGTCCGGTACGGGTCGGTTCGCTTATTTCAGTGTTTCCACTACCACCAAAGCGTACCGGTCCCATGGAACCCGTTACCATTTTCGTAACCCTTCTGCTTGGGGTACCTAGCACACAGGACCGGTTCCAGGCTCTGCTCTCCGGTGTTGGTGAGGAGGCTGTGCAGCGGGAGCTCGATGGCGCTGTGCCAAACCAAAAGGTTTTCCAGCTGATTGCTGCAAAAATGGCAGAGAGTGGTTTCAACCGGACCTGAGCCAGTGTGGCATTAAGCTGAAGAAGCTTGGAGGTGGTTCCACATAATGGATGCTATTTGTTATTTGCTGTTATTTGCTATTTACGCTTCGGCACGCAATCCGCCCACCCCTGAGGGTCCCCTTTGTACAGTGGGAATGCAAGCTGACCCCAAAGCGACCCGACCCGTACTGGACTGCATAGTGGAAACAAGGCTAAAGTAAGAGCTGTGTCCCCATCCTTGGTCCAAAGTGGAGCTGCTTTACGTTGTGTTGGACTCCATCAGGGCTGCCTCTGGTCACAGATCCTGTTTGTGGTTCTCATGGACCGGATCTGGAGGTGTCGCCGGGGAGAGGAGGGCGTCTGGTTTGGGAACCTCAGGGTTACATCTCTGCTTTCTGCAGATGATGTGGTTCTGTTGGCTTCTTCAAGCCATGACCTTCAGTTCACAGCTGAGTGTGAAGCAGCCGGGATGCTCTTCCAGATCTGCGGCCATGGTTCTTAACCGAAAAAAGGTGGAATGCCCTCCAGCTCTTCCTTTCCACCTTCCACTCCACCTTTTTCGGGAGAGGTGGAGGTTCTGGGGAGAGGGATGTCTGGGTTTCCCTCCTGGACCTGTTGGTTCTGAGACCCGACCTCAGATAAGAGGATGATAGATGCGCTGTACCGCTTTCTGATTTACTTTGTTTACTGTAACATTCTCTGTGAAACACTTTGAATCCCCTTGTTGAAATGTGTGTTATAAATCAATTTGTCTTTCCTTTGTAACAGAAAGCATGCAGAGACGTGGAGGAGAGCGAACGTCGGGTTGAGGCGCTACAGACGGAGGTTTCGGCTCTCAGGAGGAGACTAACCCAGAGAGCAGCGGTAGAAGATGGCGGTAAGCTGCAGACTGACCTGCCTGCATCATGTTTTCTCATCAGGCTCCTCCTCACTCTGTTTTTTTTTCTTCCAACAGAAACTGACGTCCCACCAGAGCCGAGGAGCAACCTGCTGCTGCTGGAGGCCGTCAGAGCTGTGCTGGGCTGCTCACCGCTGTTCCTCAGGCAGACCTTAACCCTGCAGGCCTTCCCCGTCCCCGACCGAGACGCTTCCACGGTGACGCAGGAAAACTCAGACACGGCGCCGGAGCAGCCGAACGGCACGAACTGTCGCAAGAGGCAGCGAGAGACGCTGCCAGAGAGGGAGGGGAAACGCAGGAGGAGCAGGTGCTAACGAGAAGAGAAATCCAAAACCGTCTTTCAGATGATGTTATAGTAGAAACGTTCATGTATTAATCTGATACCAACTCATCTGTGTATTTATATTTATTTTCAGGATGTATTTTATCACCATCTTCATTTATTTCATGCAGATGTTTTTGTACTATTAATTATTGCTGTGTCCCTTTAACAGAGTCTGACAGTTTGTTAGAGCTTGTTAAAAACTGATTATTGATAAAGATGTTTGTTTACAAGCTGCTGCAGGGATCCTCGTTATTGGTTCGACTTAAAAAACAGAAATCATCCAGAACCTTCCGGGCAGGTTTTGGTGACTCGGGTTTCTGGTTCGTTCAGACTGAAACATTTCAAATGAAGTGAACACAGGTTTGTGGAATCAGAGTTAGAAACCGACTCGCTGTTGGGACGTAAGGCACCCTGAAGCCCTAAAACACACTTCTACTCATGTTATCTGATGTTGTGAAGACATTAACCTCATATCAAGAAAAATTTTCTGAAATGCAACACAAACTTAAATCTGTCCTTTAATCAGTTAAAGGAGTCCAAAGAAATGATTTTCAGAGTCTCCACTGACCAACTTTGTGCGAAACTCCATCAGAAAATCAGTTCAACAAATATTTCTCAGAGTAAGATTGTAAAGAACTTTGGTCTTTCAGCATCTTCCGAGCAGAATATTGTGAAAAGATTCAGGGAGTCTGGGGAAATCTCAGTGTGAAAAACCCAAGGACAGAAACCCCTGTTGGATGAGCTCGGAGCCTTTAGGCAGCACTGCATGAGAAACCTTCATGCCACCATGATCAATACAGCCACATGGGCTGAGGAGGAGCTTGGAAAACCATTTTCACTCAACACAGTCCACGGCCGCATCCAGAAATGTAACCTGAAACTGTATCACACAAGGAGGAAGCCATATATCAGCTCTGTGCAGAAACACGGCCACTCTGCTCTTCTTTACAGTCATGAATAAACTGTGGAGCTCTGATAAGTTCTTGTTCTCCTAAAATACAACTGGGAACCAAACATGAAGAGAATCCATCCATCCATTTTCTATACCGCTGAATCTGTCAGTCAGGTCATGGGGGGGGCTGGAGCCTATCCCAGCGGTCAATGCTCAAGAGGCGGGGTACACCCTGGACAGGCTGCCAGTCCATCACAGGGCCACACAACCACACATGCTCACACTCACTCCTAAGGACAATTTTAGAGTCACCAATTAACCTAACATGCATGTTTTTTTGACAGTGGGAGGAAGCCAGAGTGAACCCACGCATACACAGGGAGAACATGCAAACTCCACACAGAAAGGCCCCAGCTGGGAGTTGAACCTGGAACCCTCTTGCTGTGAGGTGACAGTGCTAACACCACACCACCGTGCAGCCCACATGAAGAGAATGTTTCATTTAAAGATTTAAAAAACATTTCCATTTGCTCCAAATATTTTCCACATTCACTCGTTCCATTACATTGACATTTCTTCAGCTATTTCAGTCCACTCAGCAGTTGTGAGGCTGTCTGTTCAGCCACTTCCTGGTTCCTGTGTTTGTGTTCCCTGCTTGTAAATCTATCCTGCTTGTTCAGAGCATTTCTTTTACAATGTTTGCCCAGTAGGGGGAGGCATTGAGGCAGTGCCAGAAAATAATCACCACCCAGTCTGAAAATATGCCCATACTCAAGAGTTTCTGTGTTGTTTCTGGTTTATTTTTGGTGTCTTAAGGTATTTTTTCACTAACCTGAACTGGAGGTGGCAGAGTATGTCCTGCATATGTTTGACCAGTCATCCTCCGAGTGTGACGTTTGCTTCTTTTTCCCTCGATGTGAAGAATCCCCTTTCAGACTGTAAGCGTGAATAAATCCTGGAGATCAGTTGTTTGATAGCAGTGCCTTTATAGGCTTCACTAAATATTTTCATGAACTCCCTTTTCTCCAACAGTTTTAGTCATTTTATTATCTAAAAGAAAAGCTTTGACACAGCACGAGGTCTCAGGCAGCTGGTGTGAACTCGGACACATTCCACTCACCAGATATTCACAATTTCTTTCAAATTCTGGATCTTTAAGTTATTTGACCAAAAGTTAATGGGAGCTACAGTCCCAGTAGATCATTAACGATCGGAGTGGTGTGTTTATTGGAGTTCTCCTTCCACTTTGCTTCACAGTGGGGTCTATAGCTGTTTGTTGTGTCATTTTGCCGGTTTTGGGTCTCTTTGCTTCACTCTTCTAGTTTTGGCATCTTTGTGGCCCTTTGATCAGCTTTTGTAATCTTTTCTGCACATAAATGTTAAACTTTATTCATTTGAAAATGAAATAAAATATAGATAAATATACTCATAAGACCCTTCTGGCCTGGGAACACCTCGGGATCCCCCTGGAGAAGCTGCAGAGTGTCGCTGGGGAGAGGGTTGTCCGGGTTTCCCTCCGGAATCTGTTGGTTCTGTGACCTGAGCTCGGATAAGTGGATGAAAATGGATGGATATTTATAATAATATAAAGATAAAAAGTAATGCAATAAGATAGCTAGTATCTAATAATTAATATCTACATGAGCCTGAACATCAGATTTAAAGTGTCAAAAAGAAGGAACCTGAGCACATCTGTCTGTAAATAACATCTGTATTAGTGAGAGAAAGACACTGTGGCAGCAGATTTAAAGCCAGTTATTGGTTTATTTGGTTTTCATGTTGAAGTGTGACATGTTGAAACCAGCTACATATAAAACCCTGTGTGCACTCTCATGCACATCATTGCACATTGTAAATAAGTCAAAGCTCGACGGGTGGTGTCCACATAGAAAAATAAACTTATTATTTACAAAAGAGTTCCAGCTTCAGTGAGCTCCTCCTACACAGCACAGTCTTAGTTGTGGAAGGTTCAGTCGGAGGCGGCAGTGGACAGAAACGCGTGTACTCTGAACTCCTTGGCATTAAAGTCTTCCTTTAATGTTCCAACCATCAGCTCGTGTCGTGCTGAACGAACTGTTCATCACAGAATAAAACAACCGGAGGTCTGACAACTTTGGGGTGAATCAGTGCAGACCACGAGGTTCTGGAGACCCGAGCCATCAGAGCATCTTATTGTTTTCATGCTGTAAAAAGTTTCAGCTGCTGGTTTTATTGCTACGTTTGACCTCATTATCACCTCTGTGCTACACTGATGTGAACCACATGATGGAAAAACAAGTCTGAGATTTTAACGAGCTTCAGGAAGTTTTAAGTTCCGAACTGTCGTGTGATGATGAAAGCTGATGATATGAAACCCAGCGGAGGTCTGGGGGGGGGGACCTCACAGTAAAGGACATCATGAGCACCCCGTGTGTCGTTTCCAGGACCCTCCAATGGAGAGAGGATCAGATGGAAACTGCAAAGCAGAGACTGATCATTCTGTTCTATAAAAACTCAGAGTGAGTATGAATCCAAAGACTCACAGAATATCTTTTAATCTCAAAATTCAAGTTTGTATTTAAAGTGTAAATATAAGAAAAAATTTTGTGTGAGAAGAGATTTATTATATCACATAAACTGTGTTTCTGTTAGTATTTAGTGATTTAGCCAAATTAATTCAGTTTTTATTTCCTTAGGATGAACCATTTATATATTTTTGTCCAGTGGATATTTCTACACTAAAGAATAACCATATTACAGGGGTAAAAAGGGTGGAGAAGAAGAGTGGAGGACTAATGAGGAACAGAGAACTTTCAGAGTGACGCTGACAGGTGATTTAGCTGCAGTTTGTCATCTTAATCTTGGCCACCAGGTGGCAGTAGCTGCTACAAAATGTTACTTCGGCAGCTCTCAGCTTAAATCTGGATCCCAAACATGTCAGTAAACTGCCCCATGGTGGTGATATTGGTGCCATTTCCCCTCAGAAACGATCTGAGCCTCGTCTGATGTGAAAACATGCACTCATTCTATGTGAGACGTGTCATGCCGGCCTCGTGGTCTGCACTGAACATCAACACGTGCACATACACACATACTCAACGCCCGTGTGTGTGCACGTGTTAAATAGCTGCATCACAGAGCTTCACGCTTTCCTGCAGGTGTGTCTTTCCGTGACGGAGTTGTTTAGCACCCTCAGCAGAGTCCTCGCTGTGTGTCCTCAATCAGGACTAGCAAGACTGAAGCTCCGCTCCACAAGTTTGTCAAAAAATATCAAATAATCCGTTTCATTTGGTCTAAAAGGACTCAAACATTTGAGCCTGTACTGCGATTCAGATTCAAAGAAGAGATGAGGTGATCGAGGGGTGAGAGGAGAACTTGTGAAGCTGCCGTGGATCCGTTCGGTCAGCTCAGTGTCGACATGATGAGACATCAAACACCAACAAGCTGCAACACAGTAGGACATCCGCGTTAGAGTCTGACAGCTGGAAGAACACGCGTGTCTCTGCGGTGAAAAAAGCGAGAGCTTAATAACACCCAGCCTTCACACAGTTTCTATTTTTTTTAAGGACTTATTTCAAACTCTTTTTGTCTTTTCAACTAATTCAGTTTTCCTGAATTTAATCATTTTTCTATTCTAGTGTCAGTGCTGAGTTTGAGTTCCAATTTTTGGAATCAAGTTTAAATTTAAGACCATATTTTTCTCTGTTTTTGTCTGACTGATCAAAAATCAAATCAAAATCAAATCAAATTTATTTATATAGCACATTTCATGTACAAACAGTTCAAAGTGCTTTAAATGAAATAAAAGCATTGCAGCAGGGAGTGGAAGAAGCATTAAAAATACATATGGAAAATAAAGAGAAACAAATAAAATAATTTAAATGATTTTAAAAACAAGCAACAGTCTAGATAAGTTAAAAGATATCGTGCAGATTTCATGCATAGACACATGAGAACAGAAATGTTTTTAACCTGGATTTAAAAATGTCTCCATTTGGTGAAAGTTTAATCTCCACTGGCAGTTTGTTCCACTTGTTTGCAGCATAACAGCTAAATGCTGCTTCTCCATGTTTAGTCTGGACTCTGGACTGGACCAGCTGACCTGAGTCCTTGGACCTAAGAGCTCTGCTGGCTTTATATTCTCTGAACATATCACAGATGTATTTTGGGCCTAAACCGTTCTGGGATTTGTAAACCATCAGCAGGCTTTTAAAATCTATTCTGTAACTGACTGGAAGCCTGATGAATCCAAGATGCTGCGAGCAGAAAGGGGTTTAAAAAGAAGGCCGAGGTGAAAGTGGAGCTAAAACATGAGGAGATTTTCTGATTAAAGTCATGTGATGTTGATGCTCAGACCTGTGAAACGGCGCTGCAGCCAGCTGCTGTCAGACCGGGTCAGATGATGTAGGAGTGCAGAGGTGGAGGCTCTGATGATAAGGTGAGACGAGCCGGGACAGGTGGTTGGGAGGGGTCGGGGGCGTCGGGCTCACTTGGGGCTGGTGGCGGTGGGAGTCGGAGGGTAAACCAGAGCCACGTTGACCCGCTCCGAGCCGTTCTTTGGACAGATGATCTCAGTCAGACCGTCGGGTCGCGGCTGGCTCAGCAGCTCACCTGCAACATGACAAAAACACGTTAAAAATCTGGTTCTACTCACGATTGATCCCAAAAAACACACCCTCACACAGCCTGCGTCACCAGGTCCGTTAACAGGCATGATGTCATCCAGCAGCAGCCTCCACACATCAGGACGAAAAGTCATCCACCAGATGGCGGCAACATGACCGACTCCTGACAGCCAGGAGGAGAGCTCAGCCCTGTGTGTGTGTGTGTGTGTGTGTGTGTGTGTGTGTGTGTGTGTGTGTGTGTGTGTGTGTGTGTGTGTGTGTGTGTGAAGGATGCAGGTGTTCAGGTAACAGTGCACAGCTGGCGTGAAATCGGGAGTTTTAGGTGTTACACCCTGAGCATCGTCTCCCAGGATGTATACCAGGTTAGATACGGGTTTGTTTACAAAAGGTATTGTTGTGCAAAGAAGTATTTAACGTGCACACAGAAACAGAAAATAAAATGTCTTCTACCGTACTACAAATAATTTCATTACAAAGCAGCAGAGAAACACTAATAACATGATTCCAGGAACAGAAACACAGGAAATGTAAAAAAAAAAAAAAAAAAAAAAAAAAGAGATCATTTTCTGAGTTCAGAGTGAACCATTGTTCTTTCATAAGAAGGTTTGCGATGAAGTCAGCCTGCCAGCCTGAACTCAGGGAACACAGTTCCAACTTCCTGTGTGCAGCTCCGGCCATTGTTCCTGTGTGCGTCTCTACTTTTATGGGTCCTCGGTTGTTTCAAAGATTGAAATAAGAGAAAGTCTGTCGCTCGCACTCGGACGCAGTGCCTGAGTAAACCAGCCATGTCGCACCTCTCGTCTGAGCAGGAGAACAAAAACAAGCTGCTGTCTGAGGATCGGACATCAGCACTCCTGGTCTGAAGCAGCTTAAGGCTGAACAAAAGAATCTTTTAGAACCCTGCAGAGTTTCTATCTGAGCATCAACGTGACATTTAGTCAGTGAGTGACCTCCAAGCGAGGAACAGTATTCATTTTTCACTGCAGTGGAAAACCTATTCAAATCTATCTAAAGGACAGAGGCAAACAGGTGAAGCATGCAGTAAGAGTGAGCTTTGTGTGTCAACATTTTGGTTCGGTCTTACTGGTCCGAACCAAAGCAGAAATTAGTCCTGGTTCACTTTGCCGATCGAACCAGCTGCACCTGATACGAGACACATGGAGCAGAAGTAGATCTTGTTACCTTCCACACAATGCTGTATGTTGGTGCGGTTGATATGATGAGATTCGGACGATTGTCAGTTTATAAGAACGCAGTAAGCTTTAAATCAAGAATCATGGACGCTTTGTATATTTTCAAGAGGAAGGAACTTTTCCAAGATGACTGAAGCAGAAGAACTGAGAACATCTTAGTCCTCAGATATCAGATGTCAGAGCGGGGAAAGTCCAACCCTGAGCTAACATGTCGGACCACCTCTTGGTTTTGTTTCCAAACGGTAAGAAGTGCGGGTGATAACGTCACACACCTTTTAACCCTTTTTAAACACAGTTAGAAGTTGGACAGTACCATCTGAGTGACAGATCTTGCAGCTTTCTCCTCTTTCTACAGGCAGCCCAACTGGAAATCTGACGTTCATAAATGTGACGGCAGCCAACTCCAGACAGTAGTACAGTTACTTCATTTACCACTAATGATCTACTGCTCCTCTAGGAAAAGCTCCTAAAGTTCCACTTTGTAACCTTCAGGATGATATATTGTGAGATTTTCACTGGTGTAAAATCTCATAAAGATAATAATAGTTGTCATGGTTTTGCTATCTGAGAATGATTAGTTTAAATCCAGGAGCTGCAGTTTGCAGCTTGAGCCACTTGATGTCACTACATCCCACACTGGACTTTGAATAAAACGATAACAAAAGCAGGCAGAAAAGTGCCTGTATTTTTCATTTTCTGAAAGATTGGCTCAAGTTTGAAAAGAGACATCCTGATTTTACAGTCGTTAAACCGTCTCTGCTTCTTGGCTTTGTCCTTCTGAAGTTTAAGCCAAAACACATTTCCTGAATCGGACTCTCCCTCCTTCCTGAACATCTAAGAGTTGTGATTTCATGCTTCAAAGCTCAATCAGACAAGAGGGAGACCAGATCCTGACGCGGTTCGGACAGCCTGAAGCAGCTCTGATGGAGGATGCTGGCAGGAGGACCTCCGTCTTCACCAGGACGGAACAGAGTTCCGTGAACAAGTTCAGGAAGAGTATGAGGAGTCGGAAGGCTCAAATGTGTTGGGTTTAATCTCTTCTCTTCACCTGCAGCTCAGATTCTCCTGCTGGATGTCTGCCTCAGAGCTTCAGAAAAATGAAGTTCCTCAGCCAAAAAACACAGAAACTCCATCACTCAGCCTGACGGAGGAGCCATTAACACCACCTCTGTTGTTCCACACAGCAAATATCTGCATCATGTGCTCATTGTGAAAAACTGTGCATTATGCTCCAGCGTCGGGATTACTCAAACGCTAATGCCTGTTTTCAGGGCATCTGCAGCTCAACAATGATCTGATGATCTGTGTTTATCTGTCACACACTGGCCTGCTTCCACCGTCAAAACACAGCCCGGCGACCTGCGGCGAGATAAGACGCAGCCACAGGACTGCGCTTGTGATGCCTCAGCTGGTGACCTGCCACATGTCAGATGAGCAACGCACAACCTCCAGGACTTTCTGAATAATTCTTCACGGTCTGATCCAGTTTATAATCAGGCTTCAACCCCAGAGTGGCCGCAGACTAATCGCCTGCAAACTCAGTGAGACTTCACAGGCAACAGGACTCTAATTTTAGAACAGTCATGATGCTTAAATCTGGACAAATATGGTCAAAACAAAACGATTGGCAGCTACAACAAAAGAAAGATTTATTTAATGGGGATTGGTGCAGTTACGCGGCTTTTATAGCACATTATTTTATGGGGTGCCATTGGTGTCAGTGATGAAGAATGCAAATATTTCTGTGAAATGAAGGCAATAAATCAAATCTATTCAGATTTGTTGATATAATTCAATTAATAAATGGCACTTATCGCTCACCTTTCTTGTTTTATACTGAACTCATTTCAAAGCATATTCATTTCATATTCAGTTAGAGACCATCTCGTACTTGTTGACCTGTTGAATCTCCAGAAAAACCAACCATATCAGCTCAGTTTTCTTGGAACTTGAAGGCCACCTTGAACTTGACCTCGCCTTTTCAGAGCTCAACAGATAAAATGGAAACAAGTCAGAGGTAGAAGGGCTGCTCCCGCTCCAATGGAAGCTCTCTGGCGTCAGCTGTTATCAGCCACAGAGCTCACAAGAGAAATCAATAAGCTCTCATCACCACGCTGATAGAATGTGCTGCATTTCAAACATTTGGTAGGTTGAACAGCAGATAAGGACTTCACAGTTGAAGTGAGATTTAGAAATGACTGACTAGCCGTTTACTTTGTGTTAAACTGAGAAAAGGAAGCAGAAAGAGACCACGGGGCGTTTTTACCTCTGCATCACACACCCACTCTGACTGCCTGTGTTCAGCTGCCCTGAAACCATTAAACCATTAGGCTCATTGATCCATGCTGTTCTCTAAGTGTTGGAGCTGATAGCACTCAAGTTATGGCCACAGAGACGGAGGCGGGGGAGCAAAGAATTCCTGGAACCAGAAAGATAAATCACTAAAAAATACTGGGATCATAGAGGATGAAAAGGACTGAAATAACAGTTGTACACACATGTGTAAAAGAAAATACACCCTAAATTCTAATTTGTATTGTGTCGTGGGAAAAATGTCCAACTTACTGCTTTCACAGGGAATTAAGAGGGTACGTGGCAGCCAGGTGCTGCTGATCAATATCAGCTTATCAGTAATCATCAGTAAGTGTGAGCACCTCTATAAAAGCAGAAGTTCTGTCAGTTTGCTGCTCTGCAGCATTCAGGTGTGTGTTAATACAATGCCAAGGAGGAAAGACATCAGCAATGATCTTAGAGAAGCAGTTGTTGCTGCCCATCAATCTGGGAAGGGTTATAAGGCCATTTCCAAACTATTTGGAGTCCATCATTCTACAGAGAGAAAGATTATTCACAAGTGGAAAACATTCAGGACAGCTGTCAATCTTCCCTGGAGTGGACGTCTCAGCAAGGTCACCCCAAGGTCAAAACCCCAAGAGCTACATCTCAGACTCTACAGGCCTCAGTTAGCATGTTAAAGGTTAAAGTTCATGACAGCACAGTTAGAAAAAGACTGAACAAGTATGGGTTGTTTGGAAGGGCTGCAGGAGAAAGCCTCTTCTCTCTAAAAAGAACATGGCAGCACAGCTTAGGTTTGCAAAGCCGCATCTGAACAAACCACAAGACTTCTGGAACAATGTCCTTTGGACAGAGCAGACCAAAGTGGAGATGTTTGCTATAATGCACAGCAGCATGTTTGGAAAAAACCAAACACAGCATATCAGCACAAACACCTCATACCAACTGTCAAGCACGGTGGTGGAGGGCTGATGATCTGGGCTGGTTCTGCAGCCACAGGACCTGGGCACCTTGCAACCATTGAGTCCACCATGAACTCCTCTGGATACCAAAGTGTTCCAGAGTCAGATGTGAGGCCGTCTGTCCGACAGCTAAAGCTGGGCTGAAACTGGCTCATCAACAGGACAAAGATCCCAAACACAGCAGCAGATCTACAACAGAATGTGTGAAGAAGAGAAGAATCAAGGTGTTGCAATGGTCCAGTCAGAGTCCAGACCTCAGCCTGACTGAGATGCTGTGCTGGGACCTTCAGAGAGCTGTGCAGAAACCAATGCTGCAAACCTCAATGAGCTGAAGCAGCGCTGGAAAGAAGAGTGGGCCAAGATTCCTCCACAACCATGTGAGAAACCATTACTTCAACTTACTGCTGCTGAAGGTGCTTCCACAAGCTGCTGGATCAGAGGTTCACTTAGTTTTCCCCACACTGCCTCTATATTTTGTCTGTTTTTGTTCCATAAATAATGACACGGTGTAACACGTCGTGTTGTTCGTCTGAGGTTGGAGATACTGAGTTTTAACACCTGCCGAGGAACAGATGACCTACTTTTCCACATGACTAAACATGCTAATGTGACGCTATCAGAGCACTTTATGACCGGACAGTGACTCAGAATTTTGCTTTTGGATCGCAGCCCTTCTGTCTCCAGCAGTATTTCCAAACAGCCACTTTCACTTCAGTAAGAGCTGTGAGTCAGATGTGGATTTCATCACTGGAAGCATCCAGCTGCGTATCCTGAATTAGGTCAAGGCCTAATAACTCCCCCTCCTCCTCCTCACTGACAGCAGGGCCACTGTAACCCTGAGACCTGATTTCAAGAAACAGGAATGTGCACATCTCCCCCTCCTCCGTCCTTAAACACCATCAGTAGGTACGGGAATCATCCCCCCTCCCTCTCTGCTCGGCTCGTTTCCCCCGTCACCTCCTTCCTCCTCCTCCTCCTCCTCCTCACAGCCCTTCAGCTGCAGCCATAAAAGGAAACGGCCTTTTCTCCTTAAGCAGCACAAGTTTTCCCGTCTCAAGGAAACTCCCACTGGGATGTCAGTGGAGTCTCACTGAGCTTTCAGGGTCGGCTTCATTCACAAACTGTTCCCCAACAGCTCAGGCTTCCCATTCCACTTCCCCCTCCATTGTGAGTCTGTGAAGTGAGGAAGAGCTGCAGGACTTTGAGGATTTCATGGCCTCACTCAGTCACGCAAGAAGCAGAAAGTAAAACTGAAACCACTGCAGGTTGGATTTTCTCTGGAGCCGAA
This sequence comes from Odontesthes bonariensis, assembly GCF_027942865.1. Classification (NCBI taxonomy): domain Eukaryota; kingdom Metazoa; phylum Chordata; class Actinopteri; order Atheriniformes; family Atherinopsidae; genus Odontesthes; species Odontesthes bonariensis. The sequence goes on from NC_134527.1 coordinate 28,391,181, forward strand.
GCAGAAGTTAATCTGACAAACAGCCAAATGTTCAAGCATCCGGCTTCCAAATGTCTCAGATGTCAATGTTTATAACAAAGTGAAATGTTGTGTTTTAGACAATTAAAGGTAGGCAAGTTAAAAAAAAAAAAAAAACTCTGCCCGTCAATCAAAACATTAACCAGCATCATTCGTTTGTGGCTCAGAAAACGTGATAGTTGCATTTCTGTTTAAAGAGAAGGAGCGAAGCTGATTATCAGGCAGGTGAACCTTAAATAGTTCAGACACCCATGGAGAAATAAGACCCAAACATAAGTCCAGCTCTGTACCCCTCTGTCACACAGGTAAGTGGCTGTTTAACCACTGAGATGGCTGTCAGTGTTGGGTTGGAAGCACAGGAAGATCCTTGCTCCCAAAAAGAAAAGCAGCAGCTCATCCTCAGGCGGACGCAGTGTTTGTGCTGCTCAGCTTACAAACTCTGAGCTGGACATGCAGATACACCCAAAACAGAAAACAGAACAGAGGTTCAGATTTAAAGACGCACACAGCAAACTAAGACAAATTTTTAGTTTTAGAAGATTAAGATCAGATTTATTTACACACACACACACACACCAGTAAACATGGACAGAAGAAAACCTTTACCTCAGCAGGCTAATGTCAACGAGTGGTTATCATCTAAAATGGTTCAGGCACAGAGACGATGCTGCGTTCAGTGTCATTATTAAGATTAAGATCAGATTTACTGTCATGCATACACACGAAATCTGTCCTCCGCTTTTAACCCATCCAGGTTGCCACACACATGCACAGGGTCCAGGCGCGTCACTTCCGCCGGGGACGGTGGGGACGCGTCCCCGGCACTTTGTCTGACAAGCAGATTTGTCCCCACCACTTTAAAAAAGTAGAGAAAGATGTAACAGACTTGTCTGCTTTCCTTAAAACTATAATTTTATATCATGGTATTCTCCTAACCAAAGACTATTTGATCCGCTCTGCTTTCACTTTCCTTGTATGAATGCGCTTGCGATCAGCCCCCATTGCTGAATAGCAACTATGTTGAATCTGCTCCGCTCCCACACACTGCGCTGGCGGTCTGCAGTCTGTTACAGTGTAACGAGCGATGAAAGACGTCGCTGGTGTTGCAGGTGAAGATTCGTCAGTGTTTATGATGCATATCAGGCGAGATAGACAATGAATGAAAACTTATTTCACAGAGGGTTTGCTGCTCGTTCACTCTTGCCCGTCGTTTCATAGCCTGGCAATGTTTGAAAACTTTGTCAGGGCAAGGGCAAGGGCTGTTTGTAGCCAGGCTACGTCTCCTGATGCGCTCTTGCTTGGTCGAGGTTTGTCTGAGATTTGTTGGTGTGTCAAGGGCTGTGCAATAACCGAAATCGTGTCTTGTACTAAAATGCAGATTTTGAAATACGAATAGGGCCTACACTTAAGTTTGTCCCAACCCAGGATGTTTCCGACGGCCTAAACAAGACCGCGCAGATGGCTTTTAACTTTTAATATGGGGACAATATCGCGTCAATACGCATCATCTAATGCAATGCCTATTATTTATCATGAAACCTCAATTCGGAAGTAATGGGCCTAGCTTGTACCCAGCACTTTTCAAACCTTACTCAGGTTTATGGTAATCGTCCCCAGCACTTCTGAAATCAAACTGATGCCCATGACAGGGTCACACACTCATCAATCAATCTTTATTTATATAGCGCATTTCATACCACAGGCAACTCAATGTGTCTCATAGAGACAAATGCCAACCTGAAGCGGTGGGCAGCCGTTCACAGCCCTTGCTCAAGGGCACCTCGGCCGTGACAAGGAGGTGGACTGACTCCAGCTGTCAGTTCCACCAATCTTTTTTGAGTGGCGAGAGTGGGAATCGAACCGCCAACTTTCCGGTTATTGGACGACGACTTTAAACCACTGAAACAAATTAACTGTTTCCTCACCTGAACGACACGCGCCCCTGAGACGTTTCAGACCGACCTGTGGGTCGGTAAAGTCTCCGGGTCAGACTGGCTACCGGACTCAGAAGTGAGCTGAAAGCAGTTTACCACCGTCACAGCTGAGGGTTCAGAGGAGAATCCTCCTGCTCAGTGGACCTGCTGATCAGCTGATGCTGTGACAGTGAGTTTCAGTCAGCAACAACCACGACCTGCCAGGTAAGAAGCTTGTAACCATGACAACGTGACTGATTTATTATCTCTGACTGCACCAATCACAGAGCACTGAGCTTCCTGACAGACAGTCAAATAAATCAGTGTTTTTGTCCCCAAGTTGTTGCGGTCAGTTTCAGAACCTCCATGTGAGACGTTGTGGTCGGTAAACAAATCTCCGCGGCAAAAAGCTGAGCTACGTTCACTCTGTCAGCCCCGAGCTGCGGCATCCTCAGTAAAATATGATTTCATTTGTTAAACTGGGTGTTTTGTTCCCATCGATGCTGATAAAAACTGCACGAAGCCAGATGTTAGCAGATGTTAGCAGGATTTTGACCTTGTGCAGACATGTTGTATAAATTCCTCCTCTCTCAGGGCAGCTGGAGGAGCTCTGCAGCTGCATTTACTCCAACAGACAATAAAAGTTCAGGGAATCATTTCCAGTTCACTTTGGCTGAAAACTGACAGCATATTTTTTCCCAGTTTCACTTGGTTGTGAAGTTCAGGACAACAGTGTTGTTTGACCTACAGGTTTCAGCCTGTGGCCTCCCATTGGGGTCGTCACAAAACATCCAACAAGCGGCATCTAAAAACGGCAAGCGTGAAACAGGATAAGATGCATCCACATGGGTCTGTTAAAGGGGCGGGTTGGCAGGTTTGACATATCGTGGAATAAGTCGGGTCCTTTGAATTCAGCGTGGACATAAAAAGTCTAAAATTACAGAAATACAGAATATAAACAACTGTAAAACAACAGAATGAAGTGATTCAGAAAACACTTTGGAAACTCGCTGATATCCTCACTAATGTCTTCAGGAAAGAAAAAACTTTTAGTATAAAAAGTAGGGCTGGGCAACGATTAAAATTTTTAATGTAATTAATCACATGATTTCCCTGATTAATCGCGATTAATCGCATTTGTACGCAAAATCCAAAAATGAATCCAAAAGTAGTGTATAGCTTTTAGCATTTAGTTTTATTTTAAATGTGCTGCCATATGAATGAAAGAGCCATAACATTTGTTGTGCAAACACACTTTTAACATCAGCATCTTTCTGTAGTTTTTATGTAGAAGCCTCGCTCCACTGTCTGTTTCCTTGAATGACTTGCTGCTATCAGTTGTGTGCTTTGCCTTTAAGGGATATTTTAGACTGGAACTACTAAGGTGAGAAGACAATTCAACTTGGCAGTGTTTACAGATGACTTTGGTTCTGTCGACTCCGCCGTCTGGAAGAACTTCAAAATAAAAATGGCCGAGTAAAAGTTCCGTACCCTTCTCCATGTTTGGTGGATCCACCGATTACTTTCTTTTCCTGTTCCACAGCAGACAGCAACAGACTTTTACAAAATAAAAGCCTGTGAGCAAAGGACTTTTACAATAATAAAATAAATAATAAAACAGGGGTGGTTTGTGGTGTAGTGGGTTGAGCAGGCGCCCCATGTACAACAGGCTATAGTCCTCGCTGCAGCTGGCCCCGGTTCAAGTCTCGCATCGGACGGCCCTGTGCTGCGTGTTTTTCCCCCTCTCTCTTCCCCCCTGCTTCCTGTCTTTACTATCCATTAAAGGCACAAAAGCCCCAAAAAATTATATAAAAAGAAAACCTGCGTTAAAATATTATCGGCGTTAAATAACTAACGCGATAATAACGAGTTAACTCGCCCAGCCCTAATAAAAAGTTTGCCCGTTTAAACTTACAGCTTCATGTATAGATCAGTGCTTTTTGTTCAAACCTGACAGAATCATTGGTTTAAATCCATCTAAGCATGAATCCAACCCTCTCGGAGCGCATTAAGACATCTTGTTGGAAGTATCTGATTGGTTGGTTTGTATTTTTCCTTTTAAAATGCTGGTTGAAGACATGTTGGACCATGAAGAAACGGCTTTGCAGTGTTTTCACCTCTCTGAGGTCAGCTGACCCTCTAACAGACTGATGCCGCCATCTCCATGCAGACTTGTACTCGTCGCCCGTTTTGTGCATTCGTTCTGTTTTTCTGAAACGTGGTGCAGCTGTGGTTTTAAAGACATTTGTTGTTAGAATCATGATGCTCTGCAGCAGGGACAGGTGGTTCCTCCTGAGCTGAAGCTAGACCGCAGACGGAGACGCTCACAGACCGCTCGTCCGTGAACAGAACCCGACCGCAAGGAATGACGAGGACAGCGGCGAACGACAGAGAGAATGAAGCAGGGACGGCTGCGGGCATGAAGAGGATGAAACTACGGCTCTGAGGGGAACACGATGATGAAGAATAAGCAGCTTGCCACAGAATCTGCGGACCAAGAACGGATCAGTACCAACAGAAACGACTCCAGCTTCATACCTGACCTCCTGAATCATGCTGTTATTCAGTGAGTGTGAAGGAAACGAGCAGATCTCCCTGTGACATCAACCAAACCATGAAATAGATTCCTGATCACAAATCATTTAAAAATGTTCCCTTTAAGGGATTTTCTGCAAAAGAAACAACAAAAACTAAACCTCGATGATGCTGGTAATTCGGGATACTACTTTGGTGGAAACCATCCAGCATCTTTAACTGAGTGAGTGTGTGACTGGGTACCAGGAGCCGATCATCGGAACCAGACTCTGTTCAGGGTCTTCACACCTCCAACAGATGTGACCTTTAAAACAGAAACCAGAGCACCGCCACCTCCGGGCTGGTCTGTAAATAGCGTCAGCTCAGGTTGCAGGTGCGCACGGGCCGACGTGGACCCGAGGAAGCGCTCGGACTTGTAACAAGGTGGACGTGTGCAGAGAGACAGAGAGATGAATGAGTGAGCAGCAGCTTGGAGTCAGACAGAGGCCGGCGGCTCAGACTGAGGATTAACACCACAGAGCGTTAAAACAGAGAGGATCAGCCACACACACACACACACACACACACACACATATTCATTTATTCATCCAACATGGAACAAGTTCAGAAAGTGACTGCAGGGAATCATCTCTGACATGTCTGAAATGAGGACAAACCTCTACGTTTGAATTCTAAGGCATTAAATGTCAGAAAAGCTGCAACCTTTGAGAGGAAGCGACTCGTTTCATCACGACAGGCTGTTTCTGCTGCAGCCTGAACAGTTTCAGCTTTTAACAGCCGCGCAGAGGACGAGTGAGAGCTGCACTGGATGAAACTGGATGAGTGAAATGGAGCAGAAAGAGGCGACAGGATGAGGCCCACAGAACCGGCTCAGACTGTCGCTGTGACACCAGCAGACCCAGATAGCATGCAGCTAATCTCCTGCCATCAGCAGCTGCAGACTCAGACACTCAGAGACTCAGAGACTCAGAGGCCGATCCGCAGGAATGTGGCCTACTTCCACCGCACAGAAACCCAGAGTGGCTGGCTGCTGGTCCAAGACCAGGTCTGAGCAGGTCTGCTGGTCCCAGAGCAGGTCTGAGCAGGTCTGCTGGTCCCAGAGCAGGTCTGAGCAGGTCTGCTTGTCCCAGAGTGGGTCTGAGCAGGTCTGAGCGGGTCTGCTGGTCCCAGAGCAGGTCTGAGCAGGGCTGCTGGTCCCAGAGCAGGTCTGCTGGTCCCAGAGCAGGTCTGAGCAGGTCTGCTTGTCCCAGAGTGGGTCTGAGCAGGTCTGAGCGGGTCTGCTGGTCCCAGAGCAGGTCTGAGCAGGGCTGCTGGTCCCAGAGCAGGTCTGAGCAGGTCTGCTGGTCCCAGAGCAGGTCTGAGCAGGTCTGCTTGTCCCAGAGTGGGTCTGAGCAGGTCTGAGCGGGTCTGCTGGTCCCAGAGCAGGTCTGAGCAGGGCTGCTGGTCCCAGAGCAGGTCTGCTGGTCCCAGAGCAGGTCTGAGCAGGTCTGCTTGTCCCAGAGTGGGTCTGAGCAGGTCTGAGCGGGTCTGCTGGTCCCAGAGCAGGTCTGAGCAGGGCTGCTGGTCCCAGAGCAGGTCTGAGCGGGTCTGCTAGTCCCAGAGCAGGTCTGAGCAGGGCTGCTGGTCCCAGAGCAGGTCTGAGCGGGTCTGCTGGTCCCAGAGCAGGTCTGAGCAGGGCTGAGCAGGGCTGCTGGTCCCAGAGCAGGTCTGAGCGGGTCTGCTGGTCCCAGAGCAGGTCTGAGCAGGTCTGCTGGTCCCAGAGCAGGTCTGAGCAGGGCTGCTGGTCCAAGACCAGGTCTGCTGGTCCCAGAGCAGGTCTGAGCAGGGCTGCTGGTCCCAGAGCAGGTCTGAGCGGGTCTGCTGGTCCCAGAGCAGGTCTGAGCGGGTCTGCTGGTCCCAGAGCAGGTCTGAGCAGGGCTGCTGGTCCCAGAGTGGGTCTGAGCAGGTCTGAGCGGGTCTGCTGGTCCCAGAACAGGTCTGAGCAGGACTGCTGGTTCCAGAGCAGGTCTGAGCAGGGCTGCTGGTCCCAGAGCAGGTCTGAGCAGGGTTGCTGGTCCCAGAGGAGGTCTGAGCAGGGTTGCTGGTCCCAGAGCAGGTCTGAGCAGGTCTGCTGGTCCCAGAGTGGGTCTGAGCAGGTCTGAGCGGGTCTGCTGGTCCAAGACCAGGTCTGCTGATCCCAGAGCAGGTCTGAGCAGGTCTGCTGATCCCATAAACACAAACACATTGAAGTCATATGACCAAAAAAAAAAAAAGCCTGATTTTCAGCAGTTTGGGATATTTACTGCATCTGATTTGATCCAAACAGTTTTAGTCTTCATGAACTGATGAGGTCCACAGCTCAGGAGAGGCCTGGTTCTGGACTGAACCTGGACTTGTTCATGGAGTTGATCAGCTGTCTGTAATAAAATGTGAACTCGCACTCAGACCGGATCAGCTCTGTAGCTAATGCTGGAAACTTCTGCTCATTATCTGAGTTACGTAACAGCAGTTCCTGTGAAGAGGCCCGGCGGGCCGACGACCTGCTGCTGTTTACAGAAACAGTCAGGTCCGTCTGAACCCAGGCGTAAGGCTTACACAGTCAGGTCCGTCTGAACCCAGGCGTAAGGCTTACACAGTCAGGTCCGTCTGAACCCAGGCGTAAGGCTTAAAGGTCCAATGTAAACTGTGCAGACCGAAGAGCAGACCGAGCAGTCCCCTGCTTCCGAGCAGCAAACACTGTAACAGGTGCGGCTGACGCTAGGTGGCTGGACGCATTGATATGAAGGGAGGCAAAAATAGCGCCAAGCGATGTGAGGGCTGACTTTTTCCTGGAGAACGATTTTGTGATGCTAATGTATTACTCTTTTGAACGCATATTGTTTTGAGAAGCAAGACGCTTTATTTCTTTAGCCCCAGCCAACTAGCTGGACTACCTCCGTGGACGCCAAAACTCGGCTGGAACTCGGCTCACAGGACGCAGCGGGGGTTAAGTCAATGTTCATAAATGATATTGCTAATATGGGATGTCATACAGCTTCATGTCAAAAGAGGTGAACTATCCCTTTAAGCAGTCAGGAGATGCAAAGTCCCAAGTGAAAAGGCCGAATCTGAAGGATAGTTTATTTACGCCTGCCACATCTCTGATTTATCTGCCAGGTGTGTCTGCGTCGGAGATCATCTTCACTCACTCACACACACACACACACACACACACACACACACACACACACACACACACACACACACACAGGAATCTAAACTGGAAGTTTTTATGAGTGTGAATGCACAGCTGCAGCAGAACACAACAGTTGTTAACAGCTTGCCGCACACACACACACATGCACACACGCACACATATGCACACACACACACACGCACGCATATGCACGCACACACATGAACACATGCACACACACACACACGTATGCATGTGCACACACACACACACAGTGGAGGATTATTAGCATCCATTTTCAGGAGAATCCCAGAAGTCTAAAGGTTTGCTTGAAATGTTTTCAGTTCCTCTGTGCTCGGAGCCATCTGACGTCTCATCATCATTCTTCACTGGAACCGAAAACAGCCTCAAAAGAAGGAATTCGAAGCCATACAACGGATTTCAGAGTGAAATATTTCAGCTGGCTGTGTTTCTGGTGACAGTTTGAGTTTCAGCAGATTTCAGGGTTGTTTTTTTGTTGTCTGGAACGTTGCAGTTTCAGCCTTCAACAGTTTAACTCCTCCTCTTCATCATCCTTGTGAGAACATTTCTTGCGACACTTTGTCAGAAAGAAGCAGATGCTCTCTATAAAATCCAAACAGACGAACAGAGACATGCAGCTAACAGCAGACGGGGAAATGAAACGGGAACAGGACGAATTTCTCATGACCAAAGACGGCAGATAACTGTTAACACAGTTCACGTCATCGGTCCGAATCATCAGCGCGGGACGTTAGAATTCCTTAATCAAATAATTCCTGATTTTGTGTCTCTGGAAACACTCCAGTTGTCGTTTGTGTTTGCTGTTTTCTGAGTGATTTTTAACATTAACACTTTGAAACATCCGACAGATGGTTAGCTTGTCCCTATCGTCTCCAACAAACAACGTCCAAGTTGTCGTCCACACAGAGATCAGCCCTGTTGGATAACTCAACCACGGCATCGCTTCTGAAAGACAAAAAGATTCTAAAGATGTTTCAGGTTTTTGCTTTTCCAGGCCTTTCATTCACTTTCACTGTCCCGGAATGGATATTTTGGGATTAAAGTCACAGGTGACCAGCAGCAGGATGTGTTGGGAACACGGGTGTCCTGGGTTTGAGAAGATAAAAAAAAAAGTCTTGACTTAGCTCACCTTCAGAACTCCTCCCAGATTCTCCAAACAGACTCTGACTTTTCACACAACCCCCTATAAAACAGACCAAACCGTCCCTTTAGGCAGCAGCAAGTTGAGCTCTCTGCCACCAATTCTTTTAGGGCATATCCACAATAATGGGGATGAGTTTGAATCTTTTTTTCATAAAACTACCTGCACAGTTGAGTTGAGCTAGTTACAGCAGAACTGGACCATTTAACTGGGCCAGCGCCGTCCCAGTGTACCTGCACAGCAGCAGAATCCAGTTACTGAAACCATCCAGAGATCCTGCTGCTTCTAACTTCCTCTGTGGGAGATCACGGTGCACGTGAGTTCAGCTGAATTCGCTGCACAGACGCTGTCTTTGAGTTAATTTTATGGGGACTCTGTCAGATGAGGCTGTGGTTCTAAAATCAGGATTTTATTAGAGCGGAGCGACAGTCTGGAAATACTTTAAGTTGACACGTTGTCTTAATGGGCTGATTTTCAGTCCCAGTTTCTAACAAAAGAAACAGAAAAACATGTGAATGAGAGCAGCTTTGTTGGGATTCAGCTGGATTAAAATACACTTAGACTGTTTTTACTAAAAAGGTGCAGAAAGATGGAACTTTGTAGTATGAACAGAGCTCACATGCAGGAGGGATTCAGACCCAGCTGGATTATCTGGGTGTGTTGGTCCGGTTCGGGAAGCTGGATTTCAATACCATGTTTAAATGTATGTTTGAACCAATAATTAGTTTTTTACTCATGCCATGTTAACCTGCTCGGTGATTTGAGGTAAAACTTCCGTTCAGAGACCACCTTAAACTTTCTCTTCGATTGCTGATTCCAACACATTTTAACAAGAAGACGGAAACAGTGCAAATGTGTTAATGTTTGCAGTTTTATCTAAACGAAGGACTTCCTGCTGCTCCCACTGAGCTCTTTCTAAGGTTCACATTTGGCTTTCTTTTACAATCTGCTCTCAGATTCCACTAAAACTGCCTGCTGTGATCAGTGAAATCGCTTCACTTTCCAACCAGAACCAGAACTGTGCGATGGAGGAGTCCAAAGAAGTGCAGCTCTGCTCAGAGCATGCAGAGGGCAGATAATGACAGTGTGAGGGATTCTGGTTTTCTGCTCTGTGTGCTGACAAATTGCTGGCTGCCTGTGGTGAGCAGACAGCAGCCCACACCTCGCTGTGGTCTCTGCTGCTATTTAGCTGTCAGGACGGAGAGCCCCGAAAACCGCCCGATTTCAAATTAAAACTCTGCTTTTCGGGCAAAATGCAACAAACGGTTTACCATCAGACAGGAAAAGTTGTCACTGAGGTGGAGAACAAGCAGGGAGCTGTCGGTATTTCTTCATCCGTGCCTGCGATGACACATCGCCGTGCTCAGGTTCGCACACATCACATCCGCTGGCGTTCAGGATCCACCGCAGACCTGCTGAGAAAATCCTGCCCCTGAGTCACATGTCTGAGATAACAGCAGGATTACTGCAGGGTGATGTAACAGGGCCGTCTTCCTGCCCCTCATTACTCACCAACACAACTGAAACAGCACAAAGGACGCCAACAAAGCAACAGGATTATCTCCTCATGGGATCAATGAGGAGCTCGTATCTGGTCCCGAAGCTTCAAACTGAGACCGACATGTTTCAACAAGCTGCTGAGGGAGACGGAGGAAACACACTTTTGTTCTGCACAACCACAAGTGAAACCTCAGCTTTTTTAAACCCACAAGAACTCTTTAAGATTCCCAAAAACCAGCAGAGAGTGAAGGTCATGTGAAAAGAGCGAAAGCTTCAGAACAAGTAGAAGGAAAGGCACCAGCGACTCTCGGTCTGCCCATCAGCTCCTCTTCCAGTGGCTCAGAGAGCAAACTGATTTGTTCCGACACGTCACACAGGAACGACTAGAACTTCAAGCCTCCAACAAAAACAAGCTTATCCTGGACTAAAGAGTCAAAGGTTCAGTCATCAATCCAATAAAGAGTCTGAGGAGGAACTTTGAGAATAAAACCCTCCCTGCCGACAGTTTGAGGGGCTGCCTTATTGATTTATTACAATCCTGCATGATCACTAAAACTAAATATGATGGAAAAAAAACAAACACGCAACAACTTGAAGGTGAAGGTGGCATCCTTCAGTGTGTTTTATCCAAACACACATTTATCACATTAATAAACCTCTGAAGAGGATTTAAAGGGTTCTTTCTGCTCTGCGACCTGCTGCTGAACTACAGGAAAGGACTTTATGAGAAGATTTATTGTTCATTTGACTATTTTACAGCTGTGGTTTACTTCAAAATACAGTATTTAAGTACAATGTACGATGTCAGTGCTCCTCTGAGTAATTGAACACATTTTGAACACAGTAATTGTGCCCTCTAAACTCAAAGCAGCTCCTGTCACAGTTTCACTACTGCACTGCGTTATAAAGCTCTGTGTCTCAGGTGCAAACTGATGAAAATCTGTCCATTTTTACACATTTCAGCTGGAATCTTTGCTGATCTTTTCTGTAATAAAACATGTGTTTTTAATCCTGCTGTGGCTTTTTTGGTTCAGAGGGTTTTGTGAACTATCCGTCTCGTTTTTCTTCTTCTTTTTTTTTTTTTTTTTTTTAGAAACTGCTCTTAAAAAAATAAACATTTCGGCGGAGCCTCCTAAAGTGAGCCTGGTGCAGCTCAGCCACAGAGACGCTCCGCTGTGGCGGCGACATAAAGGAGCTTCTGTTTCACAACGGAAAAGCTTCATCTGCCAGACAATCTGTGAATCTGCTGCCAGCCCCTCAACAATGAAGCTGTTCAGAGAGAACATCAGCTGATGATCACATACATACGGTATCTGCCACGGTGATGCAGCCGAGACCTCTGATGGTGCCGTGAACTCATCAACGCGTCGACAGCATCATGAGTAACTGAGTCTGAGGTGCGCAGCAGAGAAATATCCTCAGAGAAAAGAACCGAGACCTTCACTTCACTAACCCTGCAGATCTCAGGTCAGGTTGTGGGAAAGTGGTTCTGCTCTGTGGCTTAAGCCAGGGGTTCCCAAACTTTTCCATGCCAAGGCCCCCCAAACAGTATTAGCTTCTGGCCCCCTTTGCAAACCACAGACAATGCTACAAAATATGTTAAAAAACATCAACTTTTAGAACGTATTTTCTTTCTTTTGTTCACGGACAGTAGCTTGCCGTGTGAATGCAGCCTGACTAAATGCTCTTCTTTACGTCTGAAGAAGTTGACCGTTTTTTCGGACTCTGCCGGATGTTTTTGTATCAAGTAACGCTGAAGTTTCGAAGGTTTTAAACACTCATTTTGAGAGGGTCTCCAGACAGAGGACGCCATTTTTCTGTAAGGCTGTAAAGCCAAACTTAATGTATGCTGCATCATACTTTCTGATTTTAGTTGGCCAGTTCTTTCGGTCTCTTCCTAGTCAAAAACCGTCCATTTTGGCTAAGCTACCTACACGCTAGCTTGAGGAGCAGAGCAGCTTGAGAACAGGCGCAAACCGCCAGGTCTACGATGTTTTGACTGGCAGCCAATCAGAAAGACAAGCATGGCAAATAACATTTCGATATGATATATTATTATAAATTGTATTTTACAATACTGATTAAAAAAATGTGAACATTTTTTATAATGATGTTTAAAAAAAATTGAATTCTATTTTTTTATTTTTGCATTTTTTTCTTATCTTCACTCCAATTTTCTGAGGCCCCCCCCCTAGTGCCCCCTGGCGGCCCCCCCTTTGAAAACCACTGGCTTAAGCAATGACGGCTGAGTGAGAGGGAAAAAACACAGCGAGTAGCTTCCAGTTCCTGTGAACGTGGACGACACGTACTCACTTTAACACCGAGGAGGCCTCAAAGGCACGCTCAGGACGGGAGATTGGACCGAAAAAGAAAAAGTTTTCAGTGCAATCTGTTGGTTTCCTTAGCTAGGAAATTGTTTTTGAATTGGCTCTATATGAACGAATTGGATTATTTTATGAATAATTATGATTACAATTAATTGAATTCCAATTGGCTTGAATTGGACTTTATTATCTAAATGCCTTGAGATGACATTTGTTGTATTTGGTGCTACATAAATAAAAATTAATTGAATTGAATTGAAAGCATTTTAGAGGAGAAACTGATGGATCCACAAACATGAAGCTGCAGAGCGTCCACACTGTTCCAACCTGAATCTAGATCAGTCTCACAGTCAGGAACAAGAAATCTATTGATTCATGTCAGCACAAATGATTTTTCAATTCAATTCAATTCAAAATGTATTTATATAGCACATTAAAACAACCTCAGCTGACCAAAGTGCTTCACAATAGCAACTGCATCACATATTAAGAGAGTCATCAATAAAACAGCAATATTTTCACTGGATTCTCCTGACAAATCATGTCAGCATAATACGACATGTCAGAAAACGTTAGGTTACTATTGGATTAGTAATTCAAAAGGAAAGAAGCTGCTCCTCCCACTCACTCTGGAAATAATCCAACGACACTTTGAATGCAGCAGCAACACGGTGGAACCAGAGCTATAGAGTAATACTTTTTACACCACTCTGGGTGGAACACATTCATCTCCTGTCCTTCCTAAAGGAGACACCAGAGGAAGCACTGAAGCTCCTTCCTCCCGCTCCAACACTTCCTGTACGACTACCTCACCAGACCCGTTGCACTTCCTGGATTACCGGCTGCTGACCCCGCCCCCTCAGGTAAACACAAAGCAGTGGGACACGCCCGTCAGAGGTCTTACAGAAAGACATTCCTTTCAAAGTTGGAGTTAATCTTCATCAGGATGTTTTTAACAGAAACCTCAGAGTCTCTCCTCAGATGTGCTGAAAGACGCGGGGAAACATGACCCCGCAGGTCTGTTGGGTGAAATTACTCTGACACACAACACATCCAGGTTTCTAACCTCCTCACGCTGGGCACAGCAGGTGTTGGGACTGTTGTCGAGTCCGTTCTGTTCTTCCAGGTTTTCCTTGCTTGGTCTGAGTCTCCTTGCTTGATGCGGCACAGAAAAAGAGACCTCATTCTGACCCTGAAGTAACAGCTGAGTAAAACAGAAACAGTAAACTGTGGCTGTGCTCTGATGAGGCTGAAAACAAAAGTAAAGATGTTCTCTCTGAGTGTGAGAAGAAACGTGAACAGTTGAGTGTGTTTGTTTGACTCTGAATCCACTGGAAACAAACTCATCTGTGAGTTTAAACACTGCGACGCAGCTGGAATGCTAACAGCAGCTTCCTGACTTTTCGTTTGCAGAGTTTATTGACTGAAAGCTGCACAAACAACTCCAAATGACTGTCTGCATAATAAAAAACTGATTCAATAAAACATTAGGCGCCATGCTCCCTGTATCCTCTGCTGGTAAGAGCAGTTAGGAAAACCATGAAGCTTAACCTGTTGGAGGGAAATGTGTTCCCAGGGGGCTTTTGGCAGCTCAGCAGAGATCCCTCAGTTTGCACCGATAACATCCTCCATACAAATGATTTAATATGTGACTCATGTCGCTTTAGTCAGTTAAACTGAAGCTGGAGGCAGAAGCATGTTCAAACTGCTACCTGGCTCAGGTTCATCAGAAACATACATGAGATACAAATGAGGCTGGAGCCTGGAGCTGAAACAAAGCGGTGGCCGTGTGAATGCGGCGCGTGGGAGAAGGCTGCTCTCCGGTCTGATGTGCACCGCTGATACAGAGGGACTTAAATAAACTCCACAGCGTCCGACCGCCTCACTGCTCAGCTGCTGAATGTGCAGCTTTAATCCCAGCAGATCCTTTAACTGGATTAAGACTCAGACTGAGATCCACAGCAAGAGTGAAAGTGCTGCGAGCCGAGCAGCTGCAGCTACAGCTACAGCTACACATGTCCTCCAGGACAGAAACTGCACTTTGAACAAAAACAATTGATTTAGCAGATCAACAGGAAAATACTCTGAAGCCATTTACAGGGGAAAGATTAACTTTTCATCTTTTCTAATATGAACAATAATCTCTGTTCTCTTCTTGACGTCACAGTAAACTCAGCCCCTTTGGGTTTTTGAGTCTGAATCAGATAAAACATCATGTCTGAACACGTTACCATGGCGTCATATCTGCCCATGGGTATTAATCATTGTACTGTGATATTTCACATACCAAGACAAAAAACTGGCAGCTTCCTGCAGCTGCTTTCTGAACCTGTAACGGGGAGGATTCATCCCTCCATCAGACCTGCTGCCACTGATTTTCAGTCCACTTCTTGTGTCCTTTGGCACAGCTCAGCCTTTTCTCCCTGTTTCCCTTCCTTAAGAACGGCTTCTTGACAGCCACCCTTCCATGGAGCCCATTTCTGATGAGGCTTGGGCCAACAGCAGATGGATCAGCTGAAGGTCCAGATGCATCTCTCAGCTCCTGTGTCAGGTCTTTGCTGGATTTTTTCCTCTTTCTTAAGGACATCACTTTCAGATCTTGTTCATCTGCTGTAGATAGTTCTTTAGGCCTGACACTTCTTCTTTTGTCCTCCACTTGTCCAGTTTCCTCAAATGTTTTAAGGACACACTGCACACCATGCTGAGATATGCCAAGTTTTCAGCTAACAGCTCTCTGGGAATCACCTTGTTGCTGCAGAAATCCTGTTTTCTGTCTGTCAAACTGTGTTATCTTTGCTGTTTTTCATAGATGAAACTAAAGAAATGGGAACAAATGATGTGTCTTTGTGACAGGCTGCTGGTAACAAAGTGCCTAAAGATCCAATTTAAAATGGCTTCTTTGCTAAGTTGTCTGTTATGTGTGGACACAACACTGGTTCATCCCTTGAGTTTGTGGCTTTGAAAGACCTTCAGAAAGCCTGGAGAACTATTGCTCAAATCTTGAAAAGATTACAAGTAAGTCATAAAGAAATGAGGACTGAATCAGGACTTTTACACGGGACTGTATGAAGCGCCTGAAAACCTCCAGAGAACAGATGCAAACCAACTATTTTAACCCACTTTGACTCATCATGCAGTCAGGCCTTCTTCTTATGAAACAGTTCTTCACCTTCTGTGTTTTCCTCAAAGTCACATGTGTTTTAACAGAGAACAACTGGTCCTCTTTAACCCCGAGGAGCCTGCAGAGCTTTAAATAAACTGTAAGTCCTGAGTGTGCTGTATCGCTGCTCATACAGACATTAATCCCTCACCGACAGGAGCTGGAGCACTGATGAGTCTGAGCCGTGAAGTCAGGATCAGCTCTGCTTCATCTATTTTCGTGTCTGTCTAATTTTGTACCAACTTGACTTCCTGTGAAGCTGAAGGAAGGTATTCGCCATGGACTGTCCCACGTTAGGGATGAATTACAAACCAGGCAAACATCCACGGGCAGAAAGGTTTAATCAGTATCATTTCAGGGGATAAACAGGATTCTAAATTTAGTGATTGGAAATAGAGAAAAGGTTAACTGAGAGAGCAGCATAGAGGCTCACCTGACTTAAAGGGTTCAGAGTCTGCTATGCAAGGAGTTTTTGTGTAACATTGATAAGAAACTATCAAAGTAGGCGGGATGATCAAGCACCTCCAGCTCAGCTTTCTTGAGAACTTTAGAGACTCAACAAAAGATCCATTAAATAAAAACCATTCAGCAGATTCATTTAAGGTGTTAAAACTTTCCAACCTGAAGCTGACTGCATGTTCACAGCAACAAAGTCACGCATGTGGGTCACAGTAAACAAGACCATCTCAGAAAACACTCTGGGTCGTGTCTCCACGATCTGAGAACCAAGTGTGTTTAGTCTTTGTGGGTCCAAACGGCATCAACACGCTGCAGCCAGGAACACCATGACCATAAAAGGCCCCACCAAGCAGGAGACCTCCTCACAGATGTGTGTGTGTGTGTGCAGCCCAGCTTCTCAAAAACACACGACTTTCAGCTCTTTTAAATACATTTAGTCCGTTGTTCAGCAGCTCCCCAGCTTCATAAATCTGCCTCTCATCTCCTTTGACCTGATTAAAGTCATCCAAGTAAAAACTCGCTCACTAACTGCTCACTCGTCGCTCTCTGAGCAAAACCTCTGCACCTGCATCCACGTCATCAATCTGTCAGCCCGTTTCCTGTGAGCACGGCTGAACTTTGCCTGAAAACTAATCCAGGACCTTTTTCTGACCATAACGAGCAGGAGGAAATAACTCCACGGCTGCCTGAACACAATGTGCGATAAAAGGCTGAGCGCTTTCATTTTTTCTGCCCCGGAGACAAACTGCAAGTGTTTCCTGAACCCAACAAGTCCCGAGGGAGGATTTTCTGCCTCTTATCAGGACGACTGCAGATATGAAACAACTCGTTAAACATCATCACCGTGACGCCAACACAACATAATCTGTTTGTATGCCTGTTGCGAGTCATTTAGAATTCTTTAAAACTACAGAACAAACATCATGAGAAGGATTCAAAAGCGAAAAAATACAATCCAAAACTCAAAAATGTTATATTCTTCTCCCCATTTAGTGACACTTTTTGAGAGCTTCGTCACCAGTTATGTACGTAACTGAACTTTATAGATGTCAACATGACAGGATAGCTGATAGCTTTAGTTTTACTTGATGTAGTGAAGTTTTATTGTAAAGTTAAAGATAAAATGTATTCAATTAGTAATTCCTCTTACAGAAAACAGTGTGTGGTGTTTAAAATAAATAACAATCACCTGCTATTCATCTTTGGAAAAATGAATTATCGGGATAAATAGAAACTGCGACAATGAACCAAACTGATTTTAACTGATCAGTGCCAAATCTTTGCTGGTCTAAACCTAAGAGCCTTACATCAGGGTCTGGAGTGAGACTGAAACGACCCTTAATTTTGTGCAGCCATGTTTAAAAAGCAGAGACAGAAAACAAATTCTTATTCCCATTGTTGAATCACATTCAGAAGATGTGAATAAGAAGAGGTAATGGTAAAATTATCTAAAATAAAAAATGTCATCCTCTTTTCTGGTCTGAGACAAACAATAAACTCAGTGACTGACCAGATACCACATAAACACCCCAGATATTCCCAGATACCATATAACACCCCAGATATGATATAACACCCCAGATATTCCCAGAGATTAAAGTAATTCTTGAAGCTCTCTCCATTTTCCTCTTGTGGATGTCCACCTCCTTTGTTGTTTTTTCCTCCTCCAGGTTTGCTTCCTGTTAGGACACCTACTTCTTCTACTGAATTACAACCACTAACAACGCAGCCTGCATCGTTTTTCCGTGGCTTTTCAAAAGGACGTTTCACATTTGCTTTGTTATTGGAAGGCAACCGGACAACTGTAGCATGTCGTCCATCTAATCCACGAGAGAATGATTAAAAACCGAGCTTCAATGTGGACGTAAAGTTGAAGTCACCAAGCTTAGAGCTTCCTCTACAGAAATCCCAAATACATTAAAGAGAAGAATAAACCAAGCAAACTGTCTCTCATAAGATTTAAAAGTTAAACCTGCACCAGCACCTGGTTCATAAAACCAACTTTCACTCCATATTTGCTTCAACCGTAGAACAAAAAAAAATTCACATAAGTTACAATGAATCAATTCTTTGTCTACTTTTAGCTCTGATATATTTGTCTGTTTCAAGTTGGCTAAATTTTAAATTCATCCAGGATGTTTGTCTGTTCACACAAACTCTTCGATTCCTCATAATTACTTGGAGTAAAAAGTAGGGCTGGGCGAGTTAACTCATTATTATCGTGTTAACTCGTTAATTTTTTAACGCCGCTAAATATTTTATCGCATTTTTTTTTTTTTTTTCTAAAATTTATTTTATTATTGTAAAAGTCCTTTGCTCACAGGCTTTTATTTTGTAAAAGTCTGTTGCTGTCTGCTGCGGAATCGGAAAGCAAAGTAATCGGCGGATCCACCAAACATGGAGAAGGGTACGGAACTTTTACTCTGCCATTTTCATTTTCATTTACAAGTTCTTCCAGACGGCGGAGTCGACAGAACCAAAGTCATCTGTAAACACTGCCAAGTTGAATTGTCTTCTCAGCGTAGTAGTTCCAGTCTAAAATATCACTTAAAGGCAAAACACACAACTGATAGCAGCAAGTCATTCAAGGAAACAGACAGTGGAGCGAGGCTTCTACATAAAAACTACAGAAAGATGCTGATGTTAAAAGTGTGTTTGCACAACAAATGTTATGGCACTTTCATTCATATGGCAGCACATTTAAAATAAAGCTAAATGCTAAAGGCTATACACTACTTTTGAATTAATTTTTGGATTTTGCGTACAAATGCGATTAATTGTGATTACTCAGGGAAATCGTGTGATTAATTAGATTAAAAAATTTTAATCGTTGCCCAGCCCTAGTAAAAAGTAAAAACAAGACTGTGGAGCTTTACCAAACCTAAATGATGGTGCTGAAAAGCATCAACAATCTCATTACCTCACCTCTGGTACAATCTCCCAACTCTCCAATAGGTTTCATGAAGCTGAGCTCGATGTTTTAGGTGTTCCCTTGTTAACAAACAAATGGTGACACCATCTTGGCTTTGGTTTAATGAGTCACACAATGTTCCTTCTGATCAGCATCAGCACAAAGTATGAAGATCTGAAGTCATGTTTAAGAACAAAGTTTCAGAGTTTTTTCCACCAAAAGTGCATAGTTAAAATTAGTTCAACTCAGTTGACATATATGTCATATATAGTTATGACATAAACTCAAAGTTTAAACTGAATTAAAACTCAAAACCTTCCCTAAAAATCCCAGAGTTTCTCTTTTAGTCTTAGCACCAGTCTGTGTGCACCAACACCCAACAGAACCCAACAGAACCTGAAACCTGAGGGCAGATCCACAGAGCCTGAGAGGAAGGCCAAAGAGGAAGTGGGACAAAATGAATCGGCAGGAAAGAGATCCTGACTTGAGAAAGTGTGAACTTTGCCTTTAAGTTGTGTGTAAGAACATAAAGCTGAGCTGAAACTTATGCCTTACAGGAGTGGCTGATAATCTAATAAGTATAAATCCAATAAAAAAAGAGTGCCGAGAGCTTCACAGTAGATCACATCACACCATATCACATGACACCCCAGCGGTCCACAGCAGCTGACTGCTACCGAGCGTCTAATCCACTGTTACTACACTCAGAGCTCAGCAGTGAAAGCAGGTCAGGCTGCAGCCACAGCCAGCACCGAGGATTATGTGCGTCCCTGGGGGGGGGGGGGGGGCTACCTCTGTGCAGCCCCCACCTCTGTGTCTAACCTGATGTCAGAAGCAGCAGCTTTGTTCCACCACCATCCCCCCGCTGCCTGAGTCTGCGTCTTCCTCTGAATCAGGGTGTGGCTGAATGTGATTACTGCAGAGGTAACAGGGCGGACTCTCCTCCTCCGCCGCCTCATTCACACACTTTCAGCCGTCTGTGCTCCACCGGCAGGCCTGAATTATCTGTCCACCACAACAACTCTACAGGATGAATTTGGGACTAAAACACTTTATACTGAATTAGGCTGAGTTTCAAATCTATCCATTTTTCTGGGGAATCAAACAGTAAAAGATGGAAACCTTTCACAAACTCAGAAATAGTCATCGAACCGTTAAATCACAATTTTCTTCTTTGTATCATTAAATTATCATCAAACAAACGAACTGAGGGAAATATTGATAGAAATGACTTATCAGAGCTGACGGGATTCGTTTCTGTCCTTCAGCTAATGAACTAAGCAAATAAACACATCTGTTCTCCAACTAATTATTTAACCGACATGTTAAAACCTCAGGATTCTTTCTCTTATTCTACAACTATTTGAATCACACTATTTCATTTCAAAGTCAAATATTTTCAGAGATATTTTGTATCCAAGTATCTCCTACTGCACAGCTGGTGATCTGTGGGTCACGTGACTGATCTGCAAAAATAAACCTGGATGAAGGGCAGGCAGCTGGGTGACGACAGGAGACTTCGTTCTGCTGCAGGATCAAAGAGGACTTACCCGGGAAGGCGTGCGGGTTGGACGACCCTCTCTTCAGGCACTTGGAACAGAGAATATGTACAGAGTAGTGCAGGCCAGGCCACTCCTGCAGCAGCATGTTCAGCTCCTCCACCAGCGGAGTGACGGCCTGCCAGGCGGTCCAGATGTTGGGCAGCGAAGCGTGGCTGGCGATGGACAGAGTCTCCGCCTGCAGCCTTCCCTTAGAGGGCTGGTGGCTGATCACCACGGGGACTTTACCCCGATAGGCGAAGATCTGATGTCTGCCATCCGACCGCTGGACCACGTGGCTGTTGATCTGCACGCTGAAACGGGCAAACAGTCCGGGAGGAAACAGGAAATGGAAGCTGTACTGGATGTGCAGCTGCTCCACAGAGAACAGGGGGCTCACGGGCAGAGAACTCCCACCTGTCGAGGCCTCCGCCTGGGCCTCCTCATTGCTGACGTAGCTGGGGAACTTGTACCAGGCGGTGGCTCCGTTCAGGGGCTTGCTGCGGGGTTTGTTGATGCAGTAGCAGATGCCCATCTTCTCCAGAAGCTCCATGATGAGGTGGAGGTCCTGCTGGGTCTGGATGAGCGGCCTGAGGAGCAGGCGGATGACGTTGGAGGGCAGCAGGCCGTGTTGGATGAAGCCCTCCACGTGGTGCTGCAGGTGGGTGACCCTGAGGTTCTCTCCCTTCTCGTCCTCTATGACCAGACTCACCCTCCCCTTGTCCCCCCTCTCCCCCTCAGAGAGCAGCCGGTCCAGCAGCGTGGACTCGTCCCTCTGGAAGAAGACGTTGAGGATTGCAATGAAACGTGGAAGATTGTGGAACACGTACTCCCTCAGAGTGAGGCTGTCCTCAAAGTAGAGCAGCTTCCCGCTCTCGTGCAGGTAGGATAAGGCGCTCTGCAGTCGGTCCTCGGTGAGCCCCGCCTGGAGGCCCAGACGGGCCGAGTTCCACCACGACAGCCACAGGTCTTTGGACTTAAAGTGCAACTCCTCCAGCATCTGCCAGGACTTTGGCAGCACGCGGTGGAGGTTGGGGAAGATCTCCCGATGGTCTGCGACGGACATGAGCTTCTCCTGCAGCCTCTGGATGTTCCTCTGCGTCTCCGTGCAGCTGACGCTCAGGACCGGGGACAGGATCTGCAGCCTGTGGTTCAGCATGTACTGCAGCTGGGCTTTCCGGCGCCTCAGGTTCCTGTCGGTGACGCCGTAGAAGAGGACATGAGGGCTAGAGGTGCGGACGTTGTAGCCCTGCTCCAGAGCATGGTCCACCTGCTGAGCCAAGCTCCTCAGACCCTGGATGTCGCTCTTCTCCTGCAGCCCGATCTGTCTGTGGATGTCCAGAGTCTTCTCCTCCAGCTCCACCTCTCCACACAGGTCCGCATGAGTGCCAACCAAACAAGCCACGGCGTGGGGGACTTTGGCACAGAGCAGGTGGAGGAAATACCCGACGTGAGCGTAAAAGTTTTTCGGTGAGTAGGTTTTGAGATTGACAACAAGAACATAGAGAGCCCCAGGGGAGAGAAAAAAGGGCTTGATGAGGTCATAGTTCTGATTCCCTGACAAATCGTACACTAAAAATGTGAGATGGCGGTCAGCATCTGCCACCCAGTTAGTAAGTTCAATTCCTTTGTTTCCTGGGGTTCCTCTGGTGTCCTGCTTTGTGTTCACCAAACTCTGCCTCAGCCGGGTTTTCCCAGCACTCTTCATCCCCATCAGAACCAGTTTGAGCCGGGGTTTCACAGCATGCTGCGACTGAGCGAGCTCCTTCTGATAGACTGCGATGTAAGGGATGCCCTTCATACACACCTCGTACGGAGGCTGGATGAGAGGGTTATCTTTTACCTTCCAAATGTTCACTTTTGACAGTTTCCCAAAATGATCTGGAAGAATGGCTATTTGGTTACCCTGTAAAACAAGTTCCTCCAACTTCTCCAGCTCCACGATGGAGTCAGGCAGGTGCGTGATGTTGTTGTTGTCCAGCCAGAGGTTTACCAGCTTCACCAGCTGACCGATTTCCTCTGGAATATGAGTCAATTTATTCCTGCTCAGGTAAAGTTCCTCTAATCCTGCAATGCTTAAAATCACCTCAGGGAAGTTCTCAAAGTCGTTGGAGGACAGATTGATCATTTTGAGTCTTTGCAGGTGGCCGAAGGAGGGAGGCAGCGCTGTCAGGTTGTTCCCGTCCAGCATCAGGCTCTCCAGGTTGTGCAGGCGACAGAAGCTGTCAGGCAAGGAGGACATGTGGAGACTGCTGAGCCACAGGATTTTGGCGGATGTCAGCCTCATCATGTCAGAGGGCAATGTCTCAAACTTGTTCCCGGAGAGGTCGAGCTCCTCCAGCTCGCAGAGGCCCAGGATCTCAGGGGGGAACTGGTTGAGCTTGTTGTGGTCTGCATCCAGAGTGCGCAGCTTGGAGAGGCCAGAGAAGGATCTGGAGAAGTCGCGCAGGTCGTTGAAACTGATGTCCAGCTCCTCCAGAGACTGAAGCGAGCCGATCTGAGCCGGCAGGCTCTGGATTTTGTTGTGACTGACGCAGAGCTTCTTCAGCCCCCTCAGCTGGCCCACCCCTTCAGACAGGCTTCTCAGGCAGTTGTGGCTCATGTCGAGCTCCACCAGCAGCCCCAGCTCAAACACCACCCGGGGGACGGTGGTGAACTTGTTCCTCCGGAGGACGAGGATGCGCAGGTTGTTGAGGGTGGATCCCAGCTCGTGTGGCAGTTCCTGGAGAGAGTTGTTGCCCAGGTTGAGCACCTCTATGTCGGATATATCCTCCGGCAGGACGATCTGGTTGTTTTTGGAGCAGAGGGTGAGCTGGCGCAGGTTGCTCCGCAGCTTCCGGGAGCGGAGGGCGGCATCCCTCCACAACCTGGCCGTTTTCAGATCGTTCTCCTTGTCCTCCATGGCGTTGCAGCCCGACCCCTCCTCCTCCTGCTCCTCCTTGTTTTCATTGAGAGTTCTCATGGATCCTGAACAGGCAGCATGCTGGACAGAGTCCCTCAGAAATCAGCGCGCTCCTGAACAACAAACCCTCCCTCGGAGAGGGCAGAAGAGTCACTTTGTGTCGGGAAATAATCAAGTGTTTCGAGTGGAACCAGAGCAGTGTCCGCGGCCGCGGAGGCATCCTCCTCTCCTGCGCCACTCAGCACACAATCAACGCCGACCTCCGCGTTACAGCTCCGGCTCTAAGCCCGAGCCTGAGGCCCGGAGCCGCGACTGTCCTCCCATCACCACAGCCGTCATCATCGCCTCCACAAGCCGTCGATCTCTGTCCGGGTTTTTTGTGGGATTTCCAAGCAGCCGTGCGTCTTCCTGGCCGCAGAGAGTGGAAGTGAGGCGGCGGCAGCTCACACTGCGTCAGATCTCCCAGCGCTCCTCCTCCCTTTCTCCTCCTCCCTTTCTCCTCCTCCCTTTCTCCTCCTCCCTTTCTCCTCCTCCCTGCTGTGTGGAAGGGAGAGGCAGAGGGAGAAGCATCCTCCTCACTTGGTTAAACCTGTTTCAAATCAGCAAAGAATTCCAAATGTAAAAATACAGTTATGATGCTGATGGAGATATTCCAAAAGGAAAAAATACAAATACTAGAAAACAAAAAGCTATAAAGGGGGAAAAAAATGACCAAAAGGATTGAAAATTAAAGAAAAGACTAAAATAACATGATCTCAGCCTTTTTTTTGTCGGGAAAGACTGGAAACTGCTGGCATCATCATTATGATCATCATCATCATCATTCGCTGTTTTATGGGTTTTTTTCAGCTTAATTTCCTCTGAGTTAGGCCTAATAGTTATCTCTTGTTTATTAGTGTACATAATGTTTGCAAATTCACCTGGTTTCGTTGATTCTTAACAAAAATGAACATGATCATTTTAAATCAGAAAAAAAACATTTTATTTTCTTATTTGGACTGATAAAAACCAGATGCAGAACTCTACCTCCATCTAGTGGACATGCTGTGTAAGTACAACAAACAGCTCTGTCTGTATCTTACAGGATGTCAGAGTGGGGCCCCAATGAGTCAAGGGCCCTCAAAAAGTTGACGTTATACGGGAAAAGATACAGATCCCTCGGGGGATGGGGACGCGTCCCCCACCCAATTTCTGAAAAACATTAATTGTCCCCCCAATAAAAAATACCCTAAATTATTCAAAACGGTTATGGTATTTGGCAATAAATCAGCTCAGCTTCTTCCATCCCCATTTTAAACTAAGGTGGTTGTTTTGTTTGTTGTTTTTGTTTGTTGTTGGTTGGTATTTGTTTCGTCTCATTGGTTTGAAATAAACTATTTGAATTTAAATGAATGATTTTCATGATTTTGTTGAGTCTATTGGTCAGAAATATGATTAAAAAAAGAACAACATAAGTAAATTATGTTATAAAAACCTTTTTTTACTATATAACATGACAATATAAATAAATTAATATGAATTAATTATTTATCCTTTATTGTATCCAGGAGTTGTCCAGATACAGATAATAAGAGTTATACAGATGAGAAGAGTTGTACAGATACATGACCTCTTCTCCAGGGAGTCCTAGAAAATGACAGATGAAAACAAAAAAGGAATGTTTTTATTTCGGTATTTCGGTCTCTCATTTCGGTCCCACATCAAGAGCATCACTAAATCTGCCTTTTTTCACCTCAGAAACATCTCAAGACTCCGGCCCTCATTATCTGACTCAGTAACAGAGACCCTCATCCACTCATTTATCTCCTCCCGTCTGGACTACTGCAATGGTGTCCTGTCTGGGCTACCCAGTAAGGCCCTTGACAGGTTGCAGTATGTCCAAAACTCAGCTGCCAGGGTGCTAACTCACACCGAGCCCTGGCAGCACATCACCCCCATCCTAAAGCAACTTCACTGGCTCCCAGTCAAAGCATGCGTCACCTATAAAATCCTTCTCTTGACCTACAAATCTCTCCACTCACTCGCACCTAAGTACATCTCTGATCTCCTCCACCCCTACTCACAGTCACGGCTTCTGCGCTCCTCAGACAAGGACCTACTTTCTGTTCCTCGTACCAGACTAAAAACATATGGAGATAGGGCCTTCTGTTCAACTGCCCCCACCCTATGGAACAATCTGCCACTTCACATCCGTTCTGCCCTCTCTCTACTACAGTTCAAAAAGAATCTAAAAACACATCTCGTCTCCATGTCCTACTCTTCTTAAACCCACCCCTCCGGCCCTACCCTTCCCCCCTTCTTTTCTTTTGTTAAGCGACCTTGGGTACCTTGAAAGGCGCTATATAAGTCCAAGTTATTATTATTATTATTATTATTATTTTAATATATGTGTTTATATAATTTCATATCTGCTTAAAACTCTTTGGAGTTATCTTTGACCGCGATATAGAAAATATTTTAAGAAGAGAATTCAAATTTGATTATGAATTGGCCACAAATATATTAAAAGAGGTCACAAGTGATGCTGATAAAGTGCACGTCAGCTTCTTCTGATTCCCTGAATAAATCACAAGGCTTATAAAAATAATTATTTCAAATCTCATGTATTGTCTATGACAATATGTCCTGAAAAGTAAAAGACTAAATAAAAGAACCTAAGCAATTTAAACTCGTGAAGAATTGGATGACTGTCTGACTGATGACTGACTTGGTGTGTGTGTAAACCGGTTTGTTCGTGTAAATTTGTGCTGCTGTTATTGTGTGGATCTGAAAAAGGTCTTGAATGTGAAAATCAAGGTTCCGACTCTTTTTACTGCTTCTTGTATGACTAAAGCACACATATAGATTTAGTACTTACAGCCTAAATAAACATACACACGCACACAGTTTCCGTCAGGATTCAGAGTGCATCATAGCACAGTGAAAGTCCCCAATAATCTCTTCTTAGTCTCTGATGGTGGACTTGTGTCTGTGCTTGTCCTGTTGGAGCTCAGTGCTGCCTTTGATACGATCGATCACAGGATTCTGTTACAGAGACTTGAACATTTTATTTTGATGAAAGGAACTGTATTAGGCTGGTTTAAGTCATTTTTATCTGACATATTTCAGTTTGTTCTTGTTTTCTCTTAATGACCAAGCTCCATTATATCTTAAAGATCTCATGGTTGGAAATTTCCCCAACAGAGCACTTTAATCTCAGACTGCAGGTTTACGTGCAGTTTCGTTCTGATGTGGCAGACAGGGTGGAGAGGATTTATTCTCCATCAGAGGAGAAAGCGGCTCTGTGGTCACCCACCCACCACCACCACCTGCAAAGAGCAACAGACTTCAGCAGACATTTTTCAGATGAAAGTAGAAACTAATGGATTTACTGAAGTGTACATAAGTAATAACAACTACACAGAGTTCAGTTAATAATCTTTTCATTCTCAAACATCTGATCAAATAGTTATTATTAAAATGTATTATTATTTATTATTAAAAAGGGTTTATCATAGCTGTTTAACTGTACTCAAACATCTAGTTTCCTGTTGTTTCCTGTTGTGAGTTCTTCTTTCTTTGTTCCTTCCTGAAGGCAACGCCTCAGTTTGCAGCCCTTCAAGTGTCTGCAGCAGGAGACTCAAACACCTGGTAATGACTGGAAGGACAGAGATGAACATCTGTAATTAATAAAGAAGCCAAAGAGTGCTGAAATCACAACGATTCAAATTCATTGTTAAAAAATGAAGAACTATTTTGTTTTAAATCAGCAGAGGCAGCGGTTATAGTCCGTTACAGGTGTGGTCATGTGACTTCAGAGAAACCGTGCAGTTTATAACCATCGTTGGAGGGAAGTGAAAGGTCGTGTAAAGTTCACAGAGCTGAGCTATAAAAGAGAGACTGAGAAACCAGCAGAGTCCACAGTCTGCTCACTGCAACTACACAGGTAAGAAAAGCTTCAGATCTGCATCACAACTAGTAGTTTGTTCTACTACAAAAACTGCCAAAATCCGGAATTTTGTTTAACCACAGTTACATTTTCTTCTGCAGTTTTATTTGATATTGTTCTATTATTTTGATGCTAACGCTTCCATATTCATATATCCTATTTGAATGCATGCATCATATTTAGCTCTCATGCACATGCCTGTATTTATTGTTGAAATTACTATATGTGCAGGAGGAAAATAAATGCCAGAGGAAGATATGTGTGATAAAGCATAGTGCAGCAGGAAGGCAGGTCATTTAGTGGCTGAGCAGCATCCTGATCAAGGCAAGGCAAGGCAAGGCATCTTTATTTATTCAGCACATTTCATACCACAGGCAACTCAATATGCTTTACATAAAGACAAGGCATTTAAGAGAACAGCATAAAGCAGCAATTTAAAGAGAAAAAAAATAGAATAAAAATTTAAAAAACAGTTAAAAGCAATCAAAGAAGAGGGGAAAAAGAAAAACATAAACTCAACCATATGCACACTGATGCTTATGGTTGATCAGTGTGAGATCTGTAACTGTCACATCCTCATTCATATACGCAGCTTCTTCATGCTGTAACGATTATAAAAAACTGAGCACAGCAACACAGTATTCTTTGTCAGGTTCATCAGTTCTGTTAAATTTTCCAAAGTCTGAAGTTTCAGGATTATTAGACTGAGAAATTCCATTATTGATACACTCCCTGTGATATTCCTGAAGAAAAACTCATGTTGTTGATCAGTGGAATCATCAATACTAGACTGATAAAGCATGCTGAATGACCTGGTTGATTTTAAGCATCTGAATAAAAAAGGCATTTCCATATTACTCTTATTTCCGTCATATTCTTCCACGTTTATTAAATACTCTTCACTACAGATTGGCTCAACACACTCTGACACACCCTGTAAGATGACCTTTGCTTTGGCAATGGCAGTAAATCTGATCTTATATTTTCAGTGTAAAAACTGGGAGCAGTGTTGGTTTTAACTGGAGGATGATCCTAAGTGCTTAAATAAAATACATCTGGACTTCTTTTCCCTGCAACATGAAATGGCTCCTGACTGCTGCAGTGTAGCTGAACTGTCAGAAGTTTATCGTGTCATGGAAGAGCCTCTGGAGAAAAGCCTCCAAATTTACATGTTGGATAAAACATGTGCAAAAATGTACAGCGACGTTGTTCTGGAGGGAAAATGCAGAAGTAAACAAACTTAATTTAAAAAATAGATATATACATATGCATGTGCATATAAAATACTTTATTACATTTCAAATATATTCTCAATTTCAACAAAAAATCATCTGTTTAACTGTCTAATCACAATTTAAAATAACTGCACTGTTATTTACTTTATTTCAATATATTAAAGGAAAATATCATTTAAATTAAAGCTAAGTTAAAGTGTACTTATTTAATCTTTTTGTTTAATATATTTTTGTATTTTTCATAGTTGTTTTCTGAACTATATATATTTTAATATATGAATTATATTTCAATCCCCTAAAGTTTTAGTATATTTTCAATCACATCTGTGTGATTTTAAATGTACTTTTCACACGTGTAATTCAACCCATAAAGTAATAACAGCATATTTTAGTAAGTAGTTACTGACTGTTATTAATACAAATGTGATGATTGAGCACACTAATAATACAATATTAGTTTAATATGCTTTAATATTAGTGGCACGTTTGTAATAAATTGTTCATATTCTTATAAAAACAAAGTAAGTGAACTTTATTTTTCTGATCAAACATGTGAATTAGTTCATACACAGCCTGAGTGTACTGAGGTGTACTATTAGAATACTTTAAGTTGTTCCACTTTAGCACAAAAAGTACAATTTATACACTTCAAATTTTGCTTTTCTACAATTCAATGACAACTATAACACGCTGAACTCAAAACTGATTGATGATTCCCACACTTTAAGTTTAGTGAAGATCAGTCTGACTGCAGGTGCACTCAGGGAGGGCAAAGTTTCATATACTTCGTGCATTTATTTTTCTCCGTGGCACTTACTGAACTTTACCCACTGTCAGTCAGTTCCACCTGGGTTTATGAAGACTGTGTTTAATTTATTTCATGCACTTAAGACACCCAAAAGACACACATCACTGAGTAAAAGAACATGATTTGTTTGTTCATTTCAGCAGAAAGTCCCTCTGAGGTGAGGTGAACATGTCTTATGAAAGAGTGACCTCGTAGCTATTGATCTCTAGTTTACAAAGTGAACCACAGACTCGTTGGTTGGATCAGCGGGTGGCTTCAGGTATACAGCCTCTGCCCAGTGCCAATGATTTGATCCCTTTTATTGCACCATACTTTATTCTGTTGGGTTCAAACGTTTGTCTCTGGAAGTAAAGTTACTGTAGCGACTATCAAATTCCATCCTATTTTTAGTCGCTTCTGGGTGCGGGGAATCCAGGTCCTAACGTGCTCAAAAGGTAATGTCCAGACTGGGAGATAAGTTTGGGCAACTCAGTCTCACAGAGAAACGTGTAATAACTACGTTGGTCCACAAGGGAAAACGTGGTATTGTCACAATTTGGCCCCCAAAATTGTGACAATACGTTTTATTTGGCCTATTCATTTACATTACTTCGCAACCAGGTCACGTGACTATCAAGTTTTCCTCAGCTAAAAAAGGAAAATGGCCGACTGTCAACCTTTTTTCTATGAAAAACATAATATTTTAAGAAAGCATCTGCATTTGTATGCATTTCGATGGAATTTCTAGCAAGAACTAGGCATCATATTTTAAGAATCTTCGTTCAGAGAATGTAGACAATCTTTCGTTTATTAGTTTTGCCAAAGACTTTGGTATCTCCTTGAAAAAACGTAAGAATATCACGTTTTCTACCGTTGTTAAGGTGGTTGCTATGGACGCTGCTATCGCTACAACACCACGTTTTCCCTTGTGGACCAACGTAGCTATTACACGTTTTTCTGTGAGACTGGGTTGGTTTGGGAATGCTCCCATTTATTAAAGGTGATAGAGAATGGTTGAATGGGGCATTAATCCTTGTTCTGTGATGTGATATGTTGCCCAAAAAAAATTGGTTGGGTCTGTAATGGCTCAGAACCTCCCTAAAAGGCTGTGTGAAACAGCTATGTTACTATGCTGGGTTTAGAATGCGTCGTTTGCCCTTATTGGCGTCGTTTCAGAGCTTATCTGGCAACCTCATTATGAAATGCAGGTAGGTGTTGGCGCTATTCGGTTGCCGTTACTTGATTGGCTGCCCTTGTTCTTACTGAAAACAGAGCTATAGAGTAATACACTGACTGAAAAGAAAGCTCATCGGAATCAGAATTCGTTTTATTGCCATTGTTAGTGAACAGTGTTCACTAACTAGGAATTTGCTGCGGCGTAAGGTGCAAACATGTAACATAGGATATACTAAAGAATAAAAATATATGAATATAAAATGTACAAGGTGTGTACAACAATACACAGTATCCAATATACAGAGCAACAACAGTGCAGCTTCAGGGGGCGATTGCTGAAAAAGTGACGTCACTTTTTCACAAAAACGGATTGACACTTTTTCTGGGGGATATTCAAAAAAGGGGAGTACTTGAAACAGAGGTTCTGACACTTGCTGGCACTTTGTGTGTACTCCCCACAGCGGGGAGACTCAGAACTAACACCAAAAACGTGAAAAAGACGATTTTGATTCTCTATCCCCTTTAAATACAAGCCGAGATGAGAATGAATGAGATCCTAAATCCAGGCTGACGGTCTATGGCAGCATGCAAAAAGATGGAAATTATGGTCAATATTTGGATATGATGAAGCCAAACCAGCATACAACAGAGAGGAGTAGAAAAGCATATGACCTCCCCACACCCCAAAACGCTGCCCTTTCACCTTCACACCTATATAGATTTCCCCCACACCACCACCAGTGGTAAAGCAAAATATAGGTCAGAGTGTCAATTCACATAGAAACCCAATTATTAATTATAAACCTGAACCTAATAAAACATAATTATCAAAACAAAATAAGACAGACCCAAACTATGCCCAAACACCAGAAAATTACAAATGGCTCCTACAGTTACCTCGTGGAAGTTTTCCATGGTGTCCTTCCTCGGCACACAAGAAGTGAGTTTTGGATGTTTGAGATTCAAGGTGTCAAGCAGAATGACTGAAATGTGTTCACATCGGGACATTTCTGTGTTTGATTCCCAGAGGACTGTCGCTGCCAGATGTGAAAGGAAAGGAAATATCTGTAAGGTTGTGGAAATGAATTAGTGGAAAAGCAAATGTGACAGGAAACATGTGAAGAACAACAACTGAAGCTTCGATTGACATTTTCTTCTTTTTGTTTGACAGATTATATCCCAACTTTCAGGAACAGTCATCACCATGGCAACGTGAGTCAACATCACTGAACTTTGAGCCTTTAAAATCCACTTTTCAGAGATTTTTAGGGTGTTCCTCACTGTGAGAGCTCTGCATTGAAGCCGTGAGATGATCAGATTGAAACAAGCGAAGCAGGTTTGGACTCAGCTGCAGACTGTGGCTGTGATAACAAGAAACTTGTGTTTTTATCAGCTGTTGACAGGGCACCACATGGTGTTTATTTGTCACAAACACCAAGTAGACATAAAACAACGTGGTCATGTGAGCAGGCGGCAGCATATGCCTGAGCTTTCGGCCTGTGTGGACGTTTAAATGCTTAATTAGATTAAATTAAATTAATATTAAATCAAATCCTTCTTCAAACATGTGCAAATCGTTCCAGAAACACTCAGTGTTTCCAAATGTTTGGGGTAAAATGCTAAGTTATCAAAAGATGGTTTTGGAGCTTCTCTCGGTTTACTTTGAGTACGCCATAGATTGATGTAAATTTTCTCAGAATGGTAAGGGTTAACTGTACTGGTGGTTTAAATGTTTTTTATGATTTAATACATTTAATGTCCTCATTTGTCTTAGTGGTTTTAATAGTTCCCAGCACGTGGCTTAAAGGATGAATCTGTTCATTCATTTGTCATCAGTTATTACATTACATTACATTACATTACGGTCATTTTGCAGACGCTTTTATCCAAAGCGACTTACAATAAGTGTGTTTCATATCGGTAGGCAAAAGAACTTCAGGTCACAAGAAATCATAAGTGCATTTCCTTCCAAAACCAAGCAGCTAAGAGCATAACTAGTGCAAGAGTAAGTGCGGTAAGTTAGGTACCTAGACAAATGGGAAGACAATTTAGAAAACAAAGACAATTTAGAAAACAAACAGGTGAATATCCTAAGAGGGCGGATCTGGGTAGTGTTTCCTGAAGAGATGGGTTTGCAGCCTGCGGCCAAAGATGGGCAGCGATCAGTCGGGAGATCATTCCACCATCGGGATGCCAGAACAGAGAAAAGCTGTGACCGTGTCGATCGTGCGCAGGGACCACTGAGTGACGGGGCAGCCAGGCGCCTGGAGGCCGCAGAGGGAAGTGGTCGGGCCGGGGTGTAGGGCTTGACCATAGCCTGGAGGTATGAAGGAGCTGTTCCTTCCACTGCCCTGTAGGCCAGCACCAGAGTCTTAAACTGGATGCGAGCAGCTACAGGGAGCCAGTGTAGAGAGTGGAGAAGGGGAGTGGTGTGGGAGAACTTGGGGAGGTTGAACACCAGACGAGCAGCAGCTTTCTGAACACATCAACCACAGAGATGCCCCTCTCTGACCATTAGATAGAATGCAGGTTGAAACATTTCCATATCATCCTCGTCTTTCACCACGTCTACTTATGTTCAGTCTACAGTTACCATCAAGCAGCACTGAAACCTTAAACTTTATGACACCAAACTAACACTGTTTGTATCTTTTTTCTTGTGCAGAAACTCAAAGAGGGCCAAAATCTCATCCGAATATGACCACTTTATGTCTGAACTGATCCGTTCAGGACCTCCTGCTGTCTACCAGCTGAAACCAAATAAACAAGAAACTGGAACTCTAAAAATTATGACCATTGGTGAAAAAAGCCCCGGGAAGACAAATAAAACCATCTTACTTGTTGGTGAAACAGGAACAGGAAAATCTACTCTGATCAATGCTCTGGTCAACTACACCATGGGAGTGAAGTATGAGGATGAAGTCTGGTTTAAGATTGTAGAGGAAGAGGAGAAAAGTCAGGCAGAAAGTCAGACATCAGATGTGATTGTGTACCAGATCTTTGGTTTTGAAGGTAAAACTCTGCCCTACTCTCTGACCATCATTGATACTCCTGGATATGGAGACACCAGAGGGATCGAGCTGGATACCATCATCAGTCAAAGACTGTTTGACTTGTTTCGATCAGAGGGCGGTGTTCATGAAATTAATGCTGTGGGTCTGGTGCTGAAAGCATCTGAGAATAGAGTCAGTGACCGCATGAGGTACATCTTTGACTCAGTGATGTCTCTGTTTGGAAAAGACCTGGAGAAGAACATCGTAGCTCTCATCACACACTCAGATGGAATGCCACCTAAAAATGCTCTCCAGGCTCTTCTAGGTGCAAAGATTAAATGTTCCAGAAATGAGAAGAATCAGCCTGTTCACTTCTTGTTTAATAACTGTCAAGCAGAACTGAGAGACGAAGACACTGAGGTACCTTTGGAAAATGCATGGCGACAAACAATGAGGGGAATGCAAAAGTTTTCAGAGTTCCTGGGAAGAACTGGACCTCAGAAGCTGAAAACAACTGTGGAGGTTCTGAGATCTCAAATCCGACTGACAGCCTCCATCCACAACCTGCAAGAGAGGATCAAGTCGGCTGAGAAGATGCAGGAGGAGATAAAGGTGACGAAGGTGCAGCTAAGGATGCATGAGAAAGACATGGAAAATGACAAGAACTTTACCATCGAGGTGGAAGAACAGTACAAAATACTGGAGACCTATGGAGGCGGATGGTCATTTTTGACATTTGATGGAGTCACTCGCTGCAAAGCCTGTGAGGAGAACTGTCATTACCCAGGATGCACTATAGCCTGGAATGCTTCACTCTGTGAGATCATGAGTGATGACCGCTGCACTGTCTGTGCAGGGAGGTGCCCAACTGGGAGGCATGTGAAAGATACACAGAGGTATGTGACCAAGACCAGGAAAGTTCAAAAGACCCTGCAAGAAGTCAAGGACAGGTTCCAAACCGATGTGAATAACACATCCAGTCTGCTGAATGTTCTGGAAGTGAAGAACAAGAAGCTGGAAGATGAGGTGAAACAATACCTGAATGAGGCCTTTAGACATGTGCTGAAGCTGCGAGATATTGCTCTGACCGTGAAGACCACGTCCACGCAGGCCTTCCTGGGTATCCTGATCAGGAAGATGAAGGAGGGAGGAGACAGCGAGAAAGTCCAGATACTGGAAGAGATGGCAGGTCAGGTGGACGAGGGAAACAGAACCCTGCTGACAAATACGTTTGGTCAACCCTGAAACCCAGAAGTAGTACGATGTGATCCTGACTGTCTTTAACAACCAGACGCTCTCATGGGACGACTCCATCGGGTCTGAAATGATGAAAGTACATGAATGTCAGTCAGTGTGTCGCTTCCTCAGCCAGCATCACCTGGCAGCACATCCCTCATTCAGTCATTCTTCAGAGAAACTCCTGCACACCTTATTAATCATTCTTACATGTTTGTAACACACGCTGATGTTGATCAGAACACTCTTTGTATCTTATGTGTTTCTTGAATATTTGTGAATTTTTCCAGTCGTCATTTGCTTACAGCTGAGAGTCAGAAACCCGACGAGACGCACTCTTCTGTTGGAATGATTTTTCAACGTGAAATCTGTGGTCAACAGCTGCTCCTCTCTGCATCAAACCAACATAACAAGCAACACTGTGTCCATGGTAACATAGAAGGTGTGCTTTGGGGAAGCATTAAAGTCGTGTGGGATCACACATAATTGTAGACAAATAGCTTTGTGTTATATTTGGGCCTGTTGCTGCTTCACTGCTTGAGCTACGTGTGTTTGTTTCACCTTAAGCTTGATTGTGAACAGAAAATTAAAAAAAAAAAAAAAAATCTGTGTAATTAACATATTCACGATCTGTAGAATGAATAAAGAGTCTTCTTTTATTTCATATGTTTGACTTTGCATTATTCAGTTGATCTGTGCCGTAGATTACGTCATTTTAATGCTTGGATATTGTAAAAGAGTTTTCCACTTATTTAAAGTCGATGGCTGTTCCTAGTTTGAACCAGTGTGACTGTTACACACCTCGTATATAAGGTCACTCAGTTTTGACTTGTACCTACAGTACCTGTTACAATGATCAGGAAAGAAAATAAATTAATTCTCTGTCTCAACCAGCGTCATCATCCTCCATTGTTCATTTGAATGGTTGCTGATGAGGCTGTTGGATGAGGCTCTGCTGCAGGTGGAAACATCCCCTGTGGACACCACAGTCCCTCAGTAATCCCTCAATAAGTTGAAGAACTTCTCAGTGCTTTTTACTGGCTTAAAAGATAACACGATAAAAAGTCCTAAACTACATCACAGCATGGACTGTAACATGGTGACAAAGTAAATAAATAAACTGTTTGCATTAAGGATCTGGGGTATCAGCTGTGTTTTCCACCAGCATGAGTCACTCATTCACACTTTGAAAAGATTTAACATCTAAATTTTCAAACTTTATCATTTGGTAATAAAAAGCTTTGGTATTTGGTATCATCACACCCACAGTGTTGGTTGGCGGTCATTAGATTTTTGCCATCCAATTAATTGGATTATTCAGAGGGGCAATTAACTAGCTTTCAACACACCACTGCTTCCATCTGTTCACATCAGTGTAAACTGGAATACTCACAAGTCTGCAGAGACTACGCCTCAAAAGCTTAATCTCACACCTGAAGGTGCAACTTAAAGACCTTGTGGACAGGGGCCTCCACCAGACGGGGAGTGAGAATGAGTCAAATGTAAAATGTGCTCATCTTCAACTGTAACAAGAGATCCAGTCGCGCTCATATCAGAGCAGCCGCAGGTCACCGGATGAAAGAGGAATGATCCAGAAGCAGTTTGAAACATGTTCACATAATTTACTGATACAGAACGAGCCAATGAGCAGGAACACAGTCTGTAACACTTTGATGAAGTTTATTTTCAAACAGCAGAGGAACAAACACGTTTTCACCACACTGAGAGCTCAGAGAACGTGCTGCGTTCACGACTGACTAGAAACATTCAGAACCACGAACACTGCTGCTGCTTCTACAGGGAGGAGGTCAACTTAAATACAAACCGTACGCGATTCTCTACATCATTTATCAGCCCATAAAATATAAAAGACATATCATACATATATACAGAGGAGGTGAACACGTTCCTCCTCCTCCTCACCACCTGTTCTGACTGTGTGGACTTTATTTCGGGACCTGAAGCAGAACCTCCTGTGTTCTCACAGCTCCGACCTTCATTGGTTTCAGACAGCTCCTGGTTTCCATGGCAGGTTTCTGACATCACTACACCTACAGAGACGGTTGGTTCTGCAGCACCTCAGGATGTAATCACAGCTGCACGATGCAGCGTTCCTCAGGGATCTGCTCTCAGACACCTTTAACTCCAGGTTACTCACAAACTGAAAGCAGTAAAAATCTTAACACTGCTCAGTTAAAACTGCATTAACTGACTCCTGAAGAGGTTTCAGGGTTTATTTGACTTCAAATTCAACCTGAACAAATGTCTGGAAGGCGGTAAGATTCATTCTGAGCTGTGAACTCAGACGAGGTTCTTCAAACTGGTCTGTGGGAAAACTTCCTTCTTTAACATGATAAATACACGTCAGCCTGCCGTGCACAGCGCTGAGGCTGTTCAGACTCCACGCAGCCAGCTTCAGGTCACATGGTTTCATTCAGGTGGAAATCTGAGCTGCTCTCATGACCGAAGCTTAAGTAGTCAAGACATTTCAGATCAAGTGCACAAGTTATCAGTGATGGGTCATGTGATCATACAGTTAAATCTACAACACAAAGACAACATAAAAATATAAATATACTAACAAGGACCTTCGTTAAACCTCGTTAACGTGCAGCTTTCTGCAGGCTCACACTGAGCATGCTCAGAGTGTGTTCAGGAGGGAAAAT
Organism: Odontesthes bonariensis; assembly: GCF_027942865.1. Lineage (NCBI taxonomy): Eukaryota > Metazoa > Chordata > Actinopteri > Atheriniformes > Atherinopsidae > Odontesthes > Odontesthes bonariensis. The sequence continues at coordinate 28,428,799 of NC_134527.1, forward strand.
CTTCATTCATACCAGAGGGTTTAAATAAGTGACAGCAGTCATGTTCCTTCACTGACCAGCGGCCGTGCTGGCTGGGATAACTGTGAGATCTCTCCAGGTGACACACCTGAGCTGTTGGGTGTTAGCGTGGGAGGAAACAGCTGAGAGGTGGAGCTCATGCGTGGCGTCAGAGGATGTGAAGGCGGTGACGCTCCGTCAGATTTCTCCTCCACGTTAGACGTCGTCAAATATTCGGTTCCGAGAGGACGACATGGACAGATACCGTCCTCCTGCAGGCCTGAAGACACCAAAAACACAGGTGAGGAAACGGCAGCACACAGGTGTGGGCATCCATCAAACACCAGCCTGGCGTAGAACTGAAGGACTCTCAGGTACGAGAGAACAGGTAAGAACAAAGCTGAATTAATGTTGATTTTAATGTTGATTGTTGTTGATTGTTGTTGATGTTGCTCATGTTGGGGGTGGTGGGGGGTAGTATGTGTGCAGTGTGGTTGTCGGTGTGATGTTGTGTGTGAGTTTATGAATTGAATTGATTTTATTACTGATTTTATTATGTAAAGCACTTTGTGTTGCTTTTTTCTTTAGTATGAAAGGTGCTATATAAATAAAGTTTTGATTTGATTTGATTTGATTTGATTTGAAGCCCAGACTGACTGCTGGGATAGGCTCCAGCCCACCCGCGACCCGATCGACGGATTCAGCGGTATAGATAATGGATGGATGGATGAAGCCCAGACTCTGACAGCCCTGGTTCAGTTCCACTCAGAACTGCACCACCGGTCGCTTTAAGAGCCACAGGACCTGCAGCTTCGTCTCAGCCCAAACTAAATGCCTGACAGAACAGCTGAGAGGCTCCACCTTCAGCCTGCATCAGTGCAGTGCTCCAACAGAGGCGGGGAGGGGAGAGCCATGCGTTCAGCTGTTCCTGGGTGAGAATCATTCAAAAGTGTAAAAAATCTGTTTTAAAACAAAATAAATAAATAAAATAATCTCTTAAATTCAACTAATAACTGACTCATTATTCATTGTTATTTTTTGATTTCCACACAAACTAAAGATTTAGATAAAGCGAACATTTACCAACCACTTCAACAGGTGTGTGTGTGTGTGTGTGTGTGTGTGTGTGTGTGTGTGTGTGTGCGTGCGCGTGTGTGTGTGTGAGAGAGAGATGGACTTCCTGTTTACCTGCCAGAGTCCGCGTCCAGAGGGTCGTCTGTCAGAGTCTCGGCGTTGAAATCTAAAGGTTCGGCGTCCTGCAGCAGCTCCATGCAGTCCCTCTCTGCTCGGCTCCCGGAGCGAGAATACTTGGCCTCTGTTCAGACAGTCATGTGATCAGAAGCGTGACTCAGACACACGTTACCTGGGCTGCAAAAGAAGAAAAAAACCGACTGCACTGACGTCTGCTGCTGCTGGAGTCTGAGTAAGTGGTCTCCTTCATCTCGTGGCTGCTCCGGTTCCTCGCAGCGTAGTCCTCTCTCTGGTTCCCGTAACGCTCCTTCCACTCCTGGAACAAGTCAATATCCCTTTGTTAGTTACGGAGAAGAACAACTCAGTTCCTGACTGTTAAAATAGTCCAAACAGACCCATCCACTGTGTATTCTGTCTGTATGGCACGTCAGCTTAATAAAAGCAGGTAGAAGAAGAAACAAAGCCACTCACTCTCCGTCTGTTCTCTCCGTCTTCCACCCTCTGCCGCTTCCTTCTCTCTGAGGAAAACACAAGATTACAGAGTGAATATTTGCCGCCGGCTTCGGGCTCTCAGCCTGTTCTGTATCGCAGTCTCACCGCGTCGGATCAGCTCCTTCCCCTCGTCGATCAGGTCAGACGTCATCTCACAGTCGCCCATAAACTGCTGGAAGCCCAGAAGGTTCAGGCAGCGCGTCCCCAGACTGAGGACAGAGTTGGGAACATCAGAAAATCAGCTCAGAGGCTCGTGTCCTTTCACTGAATAGCCTTCACATTATTTCACCTGCTCGTCATAAAGACCACTTTACAGCCCTTCCTCACATGTAATGTTCCTCAGCCTTTATTCACACATTTCTGAGAAGCAGCTGGGAAATAAATCTCAAAAATCATCAAAACATCCTCAAACACATGAGAAGTTTGCTGATGTCACACTTTCAACTATTTTTCACAGTTATTGGAATTTATTGAAAGAAAATGTACTTCAAGTCAAACTTTTCTGCAGTTACTAAAGTGTATTTATTTCAGTTTCTGTTAAGCTTGTTTTTGTACATTTCAAAGTTGTTTTCTCAGAATTATTATGGCAACAGTGGACTGAAATTAATATTTTATCATCCAAAATGTTAGTATATCTAAAATGATTTCTAAATTTAAGAGACCTCTTTTCACACCTTTTAATTCAACCCGTAAAGTAAAAACAACATATTTTAGTAAGCAGCTATTAGGTACTGACTGTTATTAATAGAAATGTGATGATTGAGCACACTAATTATAAAATAAGAACATATTAATGTCATATTGCTTTAAGATTAGTGGCACTTTGGCAATAAATTGTTCGTATTCTTATAAAACAAAGTAAGTGAACTTTATTTAACTGATCAAACATGTGAATTAGTTCATCCACACTACTACTAAGTACTACTGAGTACTAAGTATACTCTAAGTTGTTCCACTTTAGCACTAAAAGTACAATGATTACACTTCAAATTTTGCTTTTCTACAATTTAATTACAACTCAAATAAACTGAGCTCAAAACTAGTTGATGATTCCCACACTTTAAGTTTTCTGAGGATCAGTCTGACTGCAGGTGCACTCAGGGAGTATAAAGTTTCATACACATTTGTGTGAGAAGTTTGAAGACTGAAGGATATCCCCTGAAATGGGCTTCAGTCCCCTCACAGGGACAAACACAGATGCTGTTTAACCACTTCAGTCACATTCAAGTTGTATTTTTCAGGCTGGTTTGAAACATTTACTGGCTTCAGAGTTTAATATCTGGGTTCACTGTTTGGGTCCAACTGAAGCTTAATTATATTCACTAAATAAACCCTGATAAGTTAAACACAGTAGGATGTTGTGTTAACTCACTGGCTGGTTTTATCATCAATGAAAAAGAATAATAAGTCTAATAATTATGACTCTGTCATCTGTGTACAGACTTAGAGGAGAGAGGTCAGGGGGATCTGACAGCAGAGTATTATTTAGAACGGGCAAAGCACCAAATCAACCAGACTCTGAAAAAAGTCCAGGGCTGTGTTCGAAACAGCATACTACATATGGCATACTTCCATACTGCATACATCAGACAGTATGCAGAGCGTTTACCCACAATGCATTTCGCTCCTGCTCGAGCCGAAATCAGCCGGCCTGAAGCTGATTTCGCTTAAAGCTGCAGTCTGCAGGATTTGTTGTTGTCATACGTAAAGTCCTACTTTTTGGCATTTTAAGAGTTTACATGATCTATCAGAACGCTTGAAGTTGAAAACGGTGACCTCCGTAGTCGCAAAATGCAAGAAATGCTTATTTTTTAACCGAAAAATAAAAAGTTATTCAACTTCCTGTCCCGCCCCATCAAAACACATGAGAACTCGTGCATGTAGACGTGCACGCCAGATGCACCACTCCTCATTCATCAACTCACCTGTCATTTGCGATCATGGAAGACACAGTAAGTAGACAAGCACGTAATGAAGTTCAATAGTCTAGATAAATAAGCGTGGGGACGAGCCTAGCTTGTATCGCGCGTGCACAATCGGTGATTGACAGGCAGCAGAGCCCAGCTCGTAACCTGATTGGTTACCTTTTACGGGTCCGGTTTGCAATTTTGTAAACAAACCTGCTGGCTTTGGAGGGACCTAGCGGGACATATAGGGGACCTAGAGAACTCATTTTTTTTGTATTGGGGTATTCAATGTACTACTTTCAGAATCCCCGGACAGTTCCAGGCATTATGCTTGAAAAAGAGTTGCAGACTGCAGCTTTAAGCTCTAAACTCTGTAAACTTTAGCAACATTTGAAACATTTTCAGGCCAGAAAGTAGTCGTTTAGATCCCCAATGTGTTGAAATGTGTCCTCAACTTAAAGATTTCCCTTTAAAAGTAGCACATATACAAACCTGAGTATCATCTCAGAAACCACATTGTTTGTGTTCTGACTAATCAGTTAGAAGGCGGCCTGGGAGGAAACACTTCCTGTGATGAACTCACCTGAAGTAGGTGGCGATGCAGAGGATGACTATCAGCATGGGGTAGTAGATGTAGAAGCCGTTGGCGATGAACGAGAGGACGCGCATTGATCCCATGATCTGAAACACAAACAACAGGTCAGGCAGGGAGCCGCAGCCGGGCATCGTGCAGCAGGTCACATGACTTCAGGGGTATTTACAGAGGTGTAAGCCGTCTGCAGCTTCTGCCGGTGGGAGATGGCCGAGTCCATGTGGATCAGACCCAGGAAGTTGAGGCAGAGAGGCGGAGTCAGGCGACAGAAGAGCCTGCGGAGGAGAGACCATCGAGTTCAGAGGTGACGTGAGGAGATCAGAAACATTCAGCTGCTTCTGTCCAACATAGACTGAGCCAAGTCTAAGGACTTCCTGTCACTCACATGCCGCTGAACTGGAGGCTGTAGGCGTCGGTCTGGTGGTGGGAGGCCAGGTAGTAGTAGTTGAAGACTCGAATCCGGAACACGGTGGAGTAAACGCACGTGCACAGGAAGAAGATTGTGATAAAGCACGCCATCTGGTGGACAGGGGAGAGGTTACTTAGCAAAGAGCAGCTACGAAGGCTGAAGCATCAGGGTTTCTGCAAGGTTTGAGCACTTCCAAGTGCTTTTTTTTTTTTTGTCTTCTCAGAACATTCGTTTAGATCCAAATGAGGACACAAGGTCCAGAAATAAGACGAGTGTGAAGCAGCGAGTCTCAGGTGTTTTCTGTGCGTGTCTCACCTCGATGTACAGGTAGTTGTAGTCCTGCTCAGCCAGCTGAATGAACACCGCGAACAGAGACAGGACGGGCCGGGTGCTGAAGAAGGTGCATTCGGACCAGACCACAGCCACACTGAACAGCGTCAGAACCACTGACAGCAGGCGGTAGAACCAGCCTTTCAGGAGGCACTCCCAGTACCACTCTGCACCACACACACACACACACACACACACACACACACACACACACACACACACACAGTTTAGTCTTCATCCTGCATGCTGCTGCAGCTCTTCAGTGGACCAGAGGAACCACATCCAGCTCGGTTCTGAAACCCACCTACAGTCGGGGTGTAAATGTATCTGCTGAACCAGCCGGCCGGCTCAGTAGACGGGAAGCTGTGCACAAACTGGTGGCTGGAACTGGTCTCGTTCTTGGCGACGTCCTCCAGGTGGATGGCCTGCTGCAGGAGGATCTGCCACTGTACCCGGGTCCGGTTGTGTCTCTGAACTGCGTAGATCACCTGAACACACAAACACCAGCTTCATAAAACGCTCAGAGACGAACTGCGGCGAGCTGAGCTGCTTCAGGTGCTTTCCTCTGATTTTACTGTTCTATATGAACATCTGAGATGGAAACTTCAGCAAAAACCCACGGCTGTGATTCTCTGCTGTACAACTAACATGTGGCATGTAAAAATAATTAAACATTTAAACAGGGACTGGGCAACGATTAAAATGTTTAATCTAATTAATCGCATGATTTCCCTGATTAATCACGATTAATCGCATTTGTACGCAAAATCCAAAAATGAATTCAAAAGTAGTGTATAGCTTTTAGCATTTAGTTTTATTTTAAATGTGCTGCCATATGAATGAAAGTGCCATAACATTTGTTGTGCAACACACTTTTAACATCAGCATCTTTCTGTAGTTTTTATGTAGAAGCCTCGCTCCACTGTCTGTTTCCTTGAATGACTTGCTGCTATCAGTTGTGTGTTTTGCCTTTGAGTGATATTTTAGACTGGAACTACTAAGGTGAGAAGACAATTCAACTTGGCTGTAAATGCAGGAGTTTTTTTTTTTTAATTTATGTTGAAATACGTGCTTTTATGTTGAAACAAGTAAAACAGGAAGTAGCGCCGGTTAGCTCCGTGAGCTTCACACAGAGACTGAGGAGCACCTGTAACGGTGATGTTACCTGCTAGTTTATTTTTATTTTATCACTCCTTGCTTCGTTGTGTTTGCAGTAACTGTGTGAATGTTATGCATTCAACTTACTTTTACAATAATGAAACCTGCGTTAATGCGCGATAAAATATTTATCGTTAAATAATTAACAAGTTAACGCGATAATAACGAGTTAACTCGCCCAGCCCTAATTTAAACGTTTTATTGGTTTCTGCAGGACAACCAAACTGAGATTTATCTACTGTTTGAAGCTTCAACCACTCAGCCACTTAAATGAAACTTTGCATCGGACAGCTTCAGAGGAAAGGCCCGCGTTGGAGCCGGGTTTCACCTGTTTGTGCAGCTTCACCAGGCTCTTCTCAGTGGGGTACGTATTCTGTTTCTCATCAAAGTCCTCGTAGTCGTCCATGTTCCGGCCCATCTTCTCCTGGTAGTCCAGCGGGCACTGCGGGGACAGTCGGCACAGCATCACAACCTCCACCCGTCACACCACCATCAGAAGATGAAGTCCAGTTTAGAAAAACTTACTTTTCTGAGAATGGTGTCAATGTACTTCCTCAGCGGGTGGTTGTACTTGATGGACTCGCTGACTTTCCTCACCTCCTGCAGCAGAACACAGTTTCAGTCAAACCGACACCAACCAGATGTTTGCACACGACAGTAACCTCCACCTCCTGCCCACCTCCATCACATCCTCCAGGTTTTCCTCGGCGTCGGCCTTCTCCGTCATCAGCTTGGACGCCTTGAAGTAGGTCTTGATGAGGAGGTGTCCGTGTCTGGAGGCGTTCCAGTAGGAGCGTGGGATCTCCACCAGGCCGTAGCCGAGCAGCAGCACCAGCAGGAACAGACCCCAGGTGTTGGCCGCCGTGATGCCGATGGTCTGCAGCTCGTACCTGTGTACACACGGGAGGAAGAAAACAAACAGTCCTCACTCGCACAGATCTCATTAGAACAGCTCAGATGGGACTCCTTCAGTGTTCTGACATCTGTGAATATGTAGATAAGCCCCGCCTCTCAGTGACGAGCAGGTCATGTGATGCGTTTTTATCCTCAGATCGGCTATCTCCTGTATGAATAAAACATACAGTCTGCTTCTGATTTCATGTTCCTTCTGTCTCTCTGAAGTTTTGAACATTTGATTATTATTACTTTTATGATAATTTGAGGTTTTTCTTTCCACTCTCCTGAGTTTTTGTGCCGCTCTTTTATACACAAACATTAGCTCAGGAACTTACTTATTCTCACTACTTTTCTTTAAACACAGCAGCCATGTTATGATGTTATTAAAAGGTCGGTTAGCAGGTAATCAGCAGCTTCATGTTACTTTCTACCTGCAGACACATGACACATTTTTCTCTCATTTTACTCACCAGGACAGATGCCACTCGGGATGAACAGCCACGTAGATGAGCAGCGAGCCAAAGATCAGCAGGTAGGTTCCGTAGTAGATGGCGTTCTCTATCAGCGCCGTTTTGATTTTCCCGGTGATGGAGAAGCCTCCAGAGCGAGCGTACGACTGCATGAAGGGTAGCAGCAGCCTGGGGACACACAGCAGGCATTTAACAAACCACAGCGGAAGCACAGGTCTGTGCATGGATCAGACTCTGACTGACCAGGTGAGGCACTGAGACGTCCAGTACACCACCCTCCAGAAGACGGGCATGATGCCATCAGGGATGTAGCTCCAAGGCTTGTAGCACGGCTTAGAGATGCTGTAACAGAGAGGCTGTGAGCAGCGTTTGAATCTGGAACCATTTTATCTTTCATCTGTTTGGTTACATTAGAGACGCAGAGGTATCAGACAAAGATTCATTTCTGAGGTTTACAAGTACTATTTTATCTACTTTATACTTCCTCTAAATTCCAACTACTTTCAGCTCTGATTAAACTAAAACTTCCTGAATCTCATCAGAAACAATAAACTGCATAAAACGTGCACTTTAACAAGGTTTTACCATCACACTTAAAGTAAAACAGACAAAGAAGAAGGTTTAATGGTGGTCTAACTTGTGTCCGACAGCCCCGCGGTGAACAGTCTGAACATTTCAAACAGAACTGTGAAATCTGTTTCTGCTCCACCCAAACACACAGCCACCATGTGAGCCTCTGTCATCTTCACCATCTCTCCAAACGGAGAGGCCCTGCGCTGATTAGCGTGACGCCGGTGCCTCCACCTCAGCTACATCGTCCCACAGCGCCCGAACATCATCACACGCGTTCAGAAAAACCAGAACGTGGAACATTAAACCCGAGGCTTTGATAAACCAAGAGGTGAGACTGTGGCAGCATATCCATCTGTCGTATCCAGTTTTTATCTGTTCATTTACAAACATTTAAAAACATCCAGATGTGAAAAATACTTAAAATGCATTCTCTACTTTTACAGACAGCAGAGTTATCCAACGCTTCGGTAATAAATGGAAACCAGACTTGATGGATCTGGTCGTTTCCATCACAAATAAAGGTGGAGAAAAGTGTATTAAACACTGTAATGTCACATCTGACTCAGTTAATCTCACAATCGTTCATTTATTCTGTTAAATGTTGGAGAAAATGCAGTCGAGATGTTTAGTGTTATTGTCTGATGTTTAAAGCCCAAAAAGAGTCAGATTGCAGTGAGATGAGCCTCTCTGCGACCGACTTTCTTCCAGATAGTCTCTGTTTTCTGATCTCAAAGCCAAGATCCAGCCATCATTTCATCAACATGACCCACACACACACACCTTTTGGTGGGCGTGACAGACGCGTTTGGTGTGGTGTGGTTGAACGGCGCCGGGTTGACGTCCTCATGCTCCAACTTGCACTGCCTGTAGATGGTCTGTAAGGAGCAGAGGGACAAACACACGTCAGGCCTTTCAGAGAACTCTGGACTCGGTTCCGTTTCGGGGTTCTGCTGCTTCACTGAATTCTTAACCTTTAACTGACCGTCTGAACACTGCTGCGTTTTACTGACCGTGCTGACGTCCAGAGGCAAGATGAAAACGATGAGGAAGCACAGGTACCAGGCCAGCAGCGTGCCGAATAGCACCATGCGCTGCTGCTTCTTGAAGTCTCCATACCGGTGCAGCAGGAAGAGCGCCAAGAAAAACACCAGGACGATCTCGATGCCGAGCGCAGCCCCGCTCATGGCGCCGCAGCGACCTCAGCAGCCGGCAGGAACCTGCACGAGACCCAAACACAGAGACGCTGACGCGCAAATACGAAGAAGAAACCCAACAGATTGGACAGTCTCTTCACAGCAAATTAATCAGGAGATCGAGCAATAGTTTGTCAGTTTCAGCCATAAAATAAGAAGAGCGGAAGCAGAGTTAGAGTCAGTTCCCCGAGATGAAAGAAAACGCAGTCGACATGGCCCTGATCATGTGACATTTAGGACCAAACGTTTAACAGAGTCTTTATCATTTAACGTTTATTTTCAGGAGAGGAAGAAACAGAGCTGTACGGACTCCATCGCTCAGTTTCAGAGCCACAGACTGAAGTTAGTCCTGAAATCAAACGGTGTAAAACACCCAGAGCGTGTGTTTTAATCTCTGAAACACACTCAGAGGATGCCCGCCTGCATCCAAATCAGGCTGACGAACAGCAGAGGCTCAGAGACGATGATGAAGCGCACACACCAGGGTCTGCCGAGGCTTCTTAAAACCATCTGTCATATGTAATTCAGTTTAAAGGTCACGTCGGCTCCTCCTGTCTGAGCTATGAGGGACGGACGGATCATCAACAACATGGACACCGACCCGTACCACAGATGGGTCACGGTGCAATACTGGATCAATACTGCAGACATAAGTCATTATGATGTTTAAACCCAAATCCCTATCAGCCGATTCAAACATGAAATCATTTCATTTGTGTCTCCTGATGACTGGGACTGTGTTACGATGGGGGCTCAGTGGTTAGAGTCGGTCGTCCAATAACCGGAAGGTTGGCGGTTCGACTCTCGCCACTCAAAAAGATTGGCGAAACTGACAGCTGGAGGGGTATCCGTCCACCTCCTTGTCATGGCCGAGATGCCTTTGAGCAAGGCCCCATGCTCCCCGGGCGCTGTGAATGGCTGCCCACCGCTCCAGGTTGGAATCTGTCTCTATGAGTGTGTCAACAGGTGCCGACCTGGATGGGTTAAAGGCGGAGGACAGATGTCGTGTGTATGCATGACCAATAAATCTGATCTTAATAATGACACTGAACGCAGCATCGTCTCTGGGACTGAACCATTTTAGATGATGATGATGATGAGCTGAGCTGCTCCACACAAAAAGAAGCTTCATCACAATGAAACTCACCAGACATGCAACACTGAACAGAAACCCAGCGACCTGCAAACCCTGAAAGGTTCTTCGTGTTGTTTCTGAGTGGTAGGAGGAGGGGCGGGTCTGAACACAAACAACCAATCAGGCTGCAAGGACAGAGACGTTCATTAAAACTAAAGGATCTGAGGATACAGAACATTCCTCACTGATCCATTACACCACACACGTCTAACTTCAACAGAAGAGTGTATTACAAATCAAGTTCAATGATGAAAAGGAGCGTTTTATGCATCATTTAATGCTTCCTTTAAAGGCCTACAGAAAGGTGATTTTTTGCACAAAACTGAAATAGCAGATTGATTCCTTATATACCATGGAATTGTTTTATGATTTTAAAATAATTTTAGGCCCCTGGATAGTCCTGATTAGGCCCAATAAACTATCACCACATTTGACTCGAATTTGGCAAACTGGAACGACAGGTGCGTGACGTCACGAGTGCCAGATGCTGGAACAACCCCCAGTAGTTCTAGCAGCAGTTTGCCAGACCTGGACAGCTTCTCACGGCAAATTTCTATGTGTGATGCGGGACGTCGCTTGGAAATATAAAACGTTGGGTTCAGTGCAGTTTTTATTGCGTGTGTTGCCCTGAGCAGCAGCAGCTCACACCACCGGGGACAGAGGAAGCAGAGAGACCTGCGGTCTTGTGTCTGTGTCTCCCTGTCCGCCTGCCTCCTCTCTGGGGAAATCAGCTGGAGCCATCCCGCCGTGTTCAGCTCCCTGCGGTGCGGACACTCAGGTGGAGAGTGGAAATCAGCCGGCAGAGCGATCATGTCCACGTCGGGGCTCTTGATGATCGCTCCGACCGCAGTGAGCAACGCACTTACGGTTATTTTGACAAAATAAAATAAAAATGAAATATAATATATATAATATAATAAATAAAATGCTTCTACTGCAAAGAATCCACCAATCAGACTTGTGAAGAAGATAAAACCCATCCAGATAGGAGAGGACTGCAGTCAAAAAGCTGTTAGAAGTGTGTTAGTATCTGCACAAAGCTCTGAAACTTTAGCTTCATCCCCAGCAGCTCCGACTCAGAGCAGATCAGACAGAACTTCATGATATACATCCGTCTTAGATTAGAGCTGACAGATCAAGACGGAACAGAAAAACATGTTTAACCTGTTCTGATTCAGCCGAGGACGTGGTTAACATACAGGTCAGCTGGTTGCATAAAGAACTCTGAGTTCTGGTCCAAATGGGTGATTTTTAGTTCAGGTTACCGCTAGTTCACAAATTCAATTATGAAAGATGTCACCTTTCATCGTCATCATCTGGTAACCTGCTCAGTGGGAAATCCTAATGGTTTCTGAGCTGTTAACTGGAACACACCTTTAGCCTTGAAAGAACCCGACTCATGTGACCCGTCTGGATGACTACTTCTCCCAGGAAGCCGCCTTTAATCCCTCCGTCATCGGAAAAAGCTTTCGGTTGCCTTTTGACAGGAAACTGCACCAAAAGCAGCAAAATGTGGCACTGAAATCCAACTTACTCAGAATGCACTGCACATGACGGAAATTTTAAGGGGTCTTTCTTGATAACTTAAAATGTTTCCTGTATTTCTAACAATGGGTTTTAGTAGAAGATGGTCTTTAGAGAAAATGAAAGCCTAAAAGTTTAATTAGTCGACGTTCCTTCATGTTGCGGTGATCAGATGTACATCCAGCAGCCCACACACAGCTAATCGTGTCAGAGTTAAGGAAGGACTCTCAAGAGCCATGTTTCCAGGATGCCACAGCATCAAGGGTCTGGTCAAATAGTGGAAAAATGACCCTCCGTCATCTTTTCCTTGACCTTTGCTGGAAAACATCATGGGGTAAAGATGGTTGGAGGACTCCCGAAGGACTCTCCACACTGACACTACAGATGTTCAATAAATATTCTACAGAAATTGCTTTAGATACTTTGTCTGATGCAGTCTCATCACATTGTTACACAAAGGTCGCCTCATACATCAGAGATAATATTGAATATTACTTTATCATCAAGGTGCAACAAAAGAATTAAGAAAAGGTAAATATAGTGCTGTCACAGGCCGCTCACACTCATCCTCCTGTCCTCATATTTATGAATCACAGTTAAAAATAATGGAGCCTCGCTATAAAATCTGTAGCTGCAAGGAATTGTGGGACAGAATGAGCTCCTTTCTCTAATAAAGGGTGATCCAGTGTTTCCTAAAGAAGATCATTAAGGAAGCATTGGAGCTCCTTTCCTTCGTATCAGGAGGATTCAGACAGATCTGATCATGGCTGCTGCTCACATACTTCCAGCTCATTTCACTCAGTCTGGAAGGTTCTGGAGACACTGTTGGACCGTAGCCCAGATCTGGCTGAAGAACAGTTGTGATGACGAGGATTCTTTGAAGGAAATAATTTGGTAAAATGTGAAGGATGCCTCTAAGTACCCACAATCCTCTGCGGACGTCACAGACAGAAAGGCTGGATGAAGGAAAAATGTCCATTCGCGTGTTTGATTTACTCCATCAAAGAACCCAAGAAGCATCCAGAGACACCTCAACTCTGCGACAGGTGACTCATTCGGAGGAGCCCGATCCAGAAGTAGAACCAGAACCAGGACTGACACCAACTGAAGGGGTTTAATCTTAACTTCCAAGCCGCGGCAGCTCTAAGGGTTATGCTTCGGGAAGGATGTCTGATAGCAGACAGGGAAGTCCTGGCTCACTTCCGTGTTACTCGACTGATACCAAATCAAACTAATCTACGTCTCTCTGTGATCTGACAGCTGATGGAGTCCCGCAGAACCGACCCCACCCGAACGTAATTTCATTAGTCATCATCATGAGTCGTGATGTGATTAAACGGGACAGAATGAAGACAGCTTGCAGGGGAATAAACCCGACAGAAAAACGTAGCAGCAGTTGGTCAACAAAAGCTGCCACATTCACCTAAACGTCACCTGACCGGGCTGCATTCCCCTCACAGAAGCCGCTGACAGCTGGCTAACGTCGGCTAGCAAACAACAACACGGCGCCGCTGACGTGTCGGCTCTTACTGTGGTCTAGGTGTCAGTGCGTCCGCCTTCAGAGGTCCGTCGGGCGGTCAGAGTTCTCCCTGAGCGCCGCTGTGATGAAGTCCCAGCGTATTCACTGTGAAATTCACCAGCTTCCCGGTTCGGCGTCGGACGAGCATCGGTCACGTCCCGAATTCCTGCCAGGAGAAGACGATGACGTCAGAGCATGAACAAGGCACCTCTGCGCATGCGCAGACATTTGTCGATACCTACTTGTCCAGCCGAGACCGTGGTACATCCATGGCCAAGACATGATGGGCGTCTTATTGCCCTCTGCTGGACAACATCGGAATAACACCCCCACTTCGAAATAATTGCCAGAAGTTCGTTGTTTTTTTTTTTAAACCTGGACCTTATTTCTGGCATAAAATACGTTCATATAACAGTTTATATTGAGAATGAGGAGTCACGTGACTCCGGTCGGCCATGTTGGCAGAAGAATCTATTTGTTGCCAGGGGCAATGCCATTAACTTAACGGATATCTTCCCGCATTTGTCATTTCGGCAGGGCAGAGACGAATACAAAAGAAAGAAAGCAAGCAAAGCAATGGAGAGAGATAAGGCGAAAGAAAAGGGACCTTACAGGGACAAGCTTATTACAAGCGCAAAGCAGCGGTATTTGGAGAAACTGTCCAGCATCCAAAATATTGATCCTTACGAGCTCCCTGCAGCAGAATGGCACAGAGACCTGGACCAGTTACCTCCGTGCACATAAATGGACATAGTCAATTATCTTGTCTTTGGTGTAAGTTACTACACTATGCAGGAGTTTAAAAGTCACAAATCTTTGGAATCGTACGAGACTTTCTGCTGTGGCTGGGTGCAGGACTTGGCCATCTACAAGCCTCCAGGTGGCTGTGCCTGGTGATGATAACAGCGCTGTACTGGCAAAGGTAAGGTTAAAGCTGCAGTCTGCAACTCTTTTTTCAAGCATAATGCCTGGAACTGTCCGGGGATTCTGAAAGTAGTACATTAAATACCCCAATACAAAAAAAAATGAGTTCTCTAGGTCCCCTATATGTCCCGCTAGGTCCCTCCAAAGCCAGCAGGTTTGTTTACAAAATTGCAGACCGGACCGGTAAAAGGTAACCAATCAGATTTACGAGCTGGGCTCTGCTGCCTGTCAATCACCGATTGTGCACGCGCGATACAAGGTAGGCTCGTCCCCACGCTTATTTATCTGGACTATTGAACTTCATTACGGGCTAGTCTACTTACTGTGTCTTCCATGATCGCAAATGACAGGTGAGTTGATGAATGAGGAGTCGTGTAGGCGCACGTGCAGGAGTTCTCATGTGTTTTGATGGGGCGGGACAGGAAGTTGAATAACTTTTTATTTTTCGGTTAAAAAATAAGCATTTCTTGCATTTTGCGACTACGGAGGTCACCGTTTTCAACTTCAAGCGTTCTGATAGATCATGTAAACTCTTAAAATGCCAAAAAGTAGGACTTTACATATGACAACAACAAATCTTGCAGACTGCAGCTTTAAGGTTCTTGTCATGCATTTTAGTGTGTTGTAATTACATTGCATTGAGACACTTCTTGACCAAAATGACAACGTAATTAACTGCGACTTGTTTTGTAAACACTAGATTAACGAGATGTTCAATGTACACAAACGTTTCCAATGTTTTGATGTATGCTAAAGCTTATGTTTAGGTATTTAGTTGTCATTTGATTTTAGCCCAACGACACATACTGTAGCAGGTTATTGTGTTGGGTGTTGGGGGCTGCAAAGTGAACAAACCAGTTCTGGGTTGGCTAGAGTACTTATGTGTGATTGCAAGGTGTACATGTCCTGGTTAGACTTCAGCCATTACCAATGTGTCTAAAGTGTAGACTGTAACTTGAAATAAATGCTTTTTACTGTTTAGTTTATTTATCTTTATTTATTTTACAGGTCCTGCATTCACGGAGACTCTGAGCCTCCACTTACCAGTCCAGTGGTATCACTTCAGTTGTGTGGGGCTTGTGGACAGACCCTCCGCTGACACGCCATGGTTTTGCTCTTCTTGTGCTGAATAGTGTTTCTTTGTTCTTTTGCACTAGTAACAGTATTATTTTATTGTTGCCTGTTGTCAATGTTTACATGCTGGAAATGTTTATACTTTTTATTCTGAATGCACACATGTTCTTTTGCACTGTTAACTTTTCCTAGAGGTATATTGCATTCTGCACCTTGCGCCCTTATTCTTTTTTCCTGTTCTGTTAATAAACATTGTTAAGCCATATCAAGTTGTTTCAAGCATTTATGTCAAACAAATTAAAAAGTAATGAACAAGGCATTCAAACATTTATTTCAAACAAATTAAAAAGTAATGAAGAATGAACTCAAACAACACTTTTGCACATGTTCGTTAAGGCACAGCAAACAGTGACAATCTTATCTAAAGGCATTAGGTTTTCACCCTCACATTTGAGCAGCATGTGCACAGGTACAGTTGAATGTAAAAATCTGAATTTGTCCAGTCAGCGTGGTTCTCCAACATCTCATATGATGGCTTACCTACAACAGAATAAATAGTTTATGAAAAAAAACCTATGCAATCAATGGCAAACCTATCACAGAACACATGCAAAATAAAGATACAGGCTGCGGCTACACGAAAACGTTTTTCACTGTAAACGATACTTTTTCTTATCGTTTCGCTGTCGCGGCCACACGGAGCCGGCGTTCCCACTACCCCAAAACGATAGTTTTTGAGAACGGGTTCCAGAGTGGGAAAGTTTGAAAACGGCCTTGTTTCGTTTCCATTGTTACAGCTAAAACGTTTTTGCGTCAGTCACACGTTGACGCTGTGAGCCAATTTTAACACTTCTCTATTGTCTCACAGCGTGGCGTGACACAGTGGCGTGTGTACTGCATCGTTTCATCGTTTTCGTCTGGACCAGCAGCGCGTTTCCGTGTGGTCGCAAGAATTTTCGTACCCGTTTTAAAAAAAAACCTCGTTTCGTTTTCGTGTAGCCGTAGCCACAGACTGAGAGGGTAACGCTGCTCATGGTATGACAAAAGGGCTGAAGGGGTACACATTAACACATTAGCCACATTAGGGGGTAGTTAACATTAATTTTCGAAGAGGCAACAGTTCTGCCTCCACCTCTGGCACCCTCTATACTTTCATTACCCCCTACCCGAACCAGGCTTTGAATCCCATTCCCGCTTATCTTACCTCTTTTATTTCTCCCCCTACCCGAACCAGGGTTTGCATCCCCACCCCGCTGTGACTGGTGTGCAGTTGGTGAGAGTGAGTTGTATGGCTTTGTTTTTGCTGGTGTTTTTAGTGATTATAGGACTGTTTAGGTGAGTTTGTCTGCTGAATCTGATAGTGTATCTGCTAGTGTGTCTTGTTCTGCCTCCACCTCTGGCACCTTCTATACTTTCATTACCCCCTACCCAAACCAGGGTTTGAATCCCATTCCCGCTTATCTTACCTCTTTTATTTCTCCCCCTACCCGAACCAGGGATTGCATCCCCACCCCGCTGTGACTGGTGTGCAGTTTGTGAGAGGCTGAGGTAGCTTGTGGCTGTAAAAAGATGGTTGTTGCGGTGTGAGGAGCAGATCTATATAGGGAGTATAGGGAATTACTCACTGAGTCTGGTCCTTTATTTATTTTTTTTTTTGTTAGCACAAGTTTCTTGTGTTTACCTTGAATAGGGATGGCTCAGGTAATCCTGAAACATCCCATAGTTAAGCTGCTATAGGCCTAGACTGCTGGGGGGCCTCATCTGTCACACCTTTCCTCACTTTACTCTCTTTATGTATATGTGATATTATTGTGGTCATTAACTCGTGTTTCCCTGTTCCAACAGATATCCTTTGAATGGTGTTACAGTTCCGCCGCCGCGGCCCCCTCCCCCCTTTCTGTCTTCTCAAACCCCAGCTGGTCGAGGCGGATGGCCACCCTTCCTGAGTCTGGTTCTGCCAGAGGTTTCTTCCTGTTAAAAGGGAGTCGTTTCTCTCCACAGTCGCCTCAGGCACGCTCAGGCTGGGAGATTGGACCGAAAAACAAAAAGTTTTCAGTGCAATCTGTTGGTTTTCTTAGCTAGGAAATTGTTTTTGAATTGGCTCTATATGAACGAATTGGATTATTTTATGAATTATGATTATTATTAATTTATTGAATTCCAATTGGCTTGAATTGGACTTACTATCTAAGTGCCTTGAGATGACATTTGTTGTATTTGGCGCTATATAAATAAAAATGAATTGAATTGAATTGAACAGTTCTCTAGTTCGCTAGGCAGCATTCTGCAGCATTCTGCCAACATGGCGGATAGGGGCGGGGCTCTGTACTATGACGTCAACTCCTCATTCTCAATAACAGTTTGGTGAAAGTCGGCAAATGTCGGAAAGTCGGCCGATGCCAGAAATAAGATCCAGGTTTAAAAAAAACGAACTTCTCCTTTAACTTAGAATTTATCAAACCTTATGTTTACTAAACTACACAATCATGTATTAAATCTTACAAGTTAGTACAGTAAGAGAGCACACACTACAATTTAACACCTCGTTTTAAAAAGAGACAGTTTCTAAATTCTTTTTCACCTATTGACAATTTGACAATTTCTGAATTCTAAAGGAAACTAGGAAGCTGCAAGCAGCTGTAGGCGGGACCGAGATGTGCGTACTTTGGGATGTGCGTACGTTGGGCATGCGCTTGTCGCCGTAGTTGCGCAGCTCTGCCCACACGCACGATACCCTCTGTGTACGTACAAGTACATAATAACCCCATCTTCTGGAAGAAGAAATAAAAACAGCCACCAGCACGAAGGAAGCTGCGATATTAAATAAAAAAAAAATCGCTGGAAAATGAGAGAAAACAGTGGCAGGAAGAAAAGTCCGGCCTTCTACAAATGTTATCAGCTATGAAGGAGACTCTGGAGAATAAAGAAGAAGAAAGGAAACAATCTGTAGACAGTTTGATGGAAAGGATAACGAGCTTGGAAGAGCAGATGGGAAAGACTCAGACGAAGAAAGCAAAGAAGAATTCTCTCCGGAAAAGATTCCTCCAGCTTTTTAAATGACCTGAAAGAGTCTGATCTCTGACCTTTGAGCATCTTTTCCCCGAACTCCCCAACCTTAAAGGTGATTTAGAAAGGTTGAATGGGGCATTAATCCTTGTTCTGTGATGTGATATGTAGCCCCCAAAAAATTGGTTGGGTCTGTAATGGCTCAGAACCTCCCTAAAAGGCTCTCTGAAACAGCTGTTACTATGCTGGGTTTAGAAGGCGTCGTTTGCCCTTATTGGCGTCGTTTCAGAGCTTATCTGGCAACCTCATTATGAAATGCAGGTAGGTGTTGGCGCTATTCGGTTGCCGTTGCTTGATTGGCTGCCCTTGCTCTCACTGAAAAGAAAGCTCATTCCCTTTAGATCAGGGGTGGCCAACCCGCGGCTCTTTGTCTGGTTTCATGCGGCTCTTATGTTCATATCAAAATTTGTGTTTGTGGGTTGTTTTTTTTTATGTGCATGTTCACTTCGTTTGAGTTCAATACGGCAGCGTTCTCCAACCTTTTTTGCTCCATGGATCGTTTTAATGTCAGACAATATTTTCACGGACCGGCCTTTCAGGTGTGGCGGATAAATACTACAAAATAAAATGATACGATCAACACAGACTCTGTGGTATTTAGTAAATATAATAGTAAACTTGAATCCACTGTGTACTTGTATGCAACTTTATTAGCAGCGTCCTCCTGATATAACATCCTCTCTGCCTCATTAACGCTCTCTGGTCGCTATGGTAACGCTTAAACATGTCTTCAAAATGCAGCTTTCTTTTTCTTAGTGGTCACAGCCTCTTCTTCTGTCTCCTCGCTGGAAAGAAGTTTTCCAAACACGCCTGTTTTTGACTCATTTTGCTCGGTTCGTGGGTTTAATATCAGCGTTGATGCATCACGTGACCGAGACGAGAGCGAGTCAAGAACAGACGGATGGAACGGAGAGAATACGGGCATTTTTCAAAAATAATGTGGCTCTTTGTTTACCTGACTCCCGCCCTCTGGTATTCGCATACCATCTGGGACGAGCCCACAACCGACATGATTTCAAATGGGGCTATTTTTTCTAAAACTCGTGCATGTGATTGGATGAAGAATCTGTCCGTCATCTTGACTGACACGCCACTTCAGCCACTCCCAATGACTCAACCCGTGCTTCATTTGTAAAGTGGGAGGTCCCGGAGCGCAGAGGATGCGTGGCTCCGGTGCGAAAAAAAAGGGTGCGGGGGGCGCTTTTCGAGCAACCCTGTGCGCCACACCGAAAATAATCTGGGCATGTATTGTAGGCCTAATAACGATAGTCACATCAAATCCGGCGCCGCTTTACAAACTCTCTGGCTAACTGTCCAACAGAATGGAAGTGTGCACCCTCCTTTTCCGTAATATAGATATTTTCAGTATCTCGTTTCATGACGCCGCCCTTTCATCCAAAGTCCCACCCAGCGATTAATGATTGGGTCTGATTATTTTCTAATCGGACGAAACACATATGACTCCCAGGCTCCTCAGATGGTTGTGTGAGGAAAGGGAACGCCCCCGCGTGTAGTTGGTGAACGCAGCCAGATGACGTGAGTCAGGTTAGCTCTTTGTGGTAACAAATGTGGCTCTTAAGCCCCATACACACACGTCGCTGCTATTTACTCGCTCAGCGAGTGAAGTCAATAGAATGTCTATGTGTTCACGCGAGGAAAGTACAAGCGAGTACAAGCGATGCGATGTGGGCGGATTCCGAGATGAACATTTTTCAACTTCGAGCGACGCGAGTAAAGCGAGTAGCCAATTAAAATGCAGAATACAGATTATTGACAGGTGACGTTCCCCCAGTGTTATCCAAACAGTGGCCACCCAACTTCTACACACCAAGTAAGCAAAAGCACCCAAGCGAGTGGCGAGTAGGCGAGTGAGCGAGTAGCGAGTAAATAGCAGCGACGTGTGTGTATGGGGCTTTAGGCGCCGTTTACACATACCCGGGTATTTTGAAAAACGCATATTTTCTAACCTTCGTTTTCAAAAAAAAAACCCGTGCACACAGCCCCGTTTTTAAAAAAAACCCCGTCTACATTGATCCGGAGAAATAGGCTATCAGGAGCTGTTAAATTACGCCAAGCCTGACGGTGGCAATGTTAGAATAATGAGAATTCCACACAAGCCAATCAGAAGCCTAATAGAGAACCGCTGACAGGCAACTTTCTTCACAACATCAACAGAAGCGCGCATGTGAGTACTCTCACCCTGGATGTGCGGGCGTAGCAGTTCTGCTAGGGAAAGGAGTGAAAATCGTGACATCCTGAAATTTTCCCTCCATTCCTCCGGGACAACAAAGCCATTTTCAAAATTTTCCCACCATAAAGCAGTCCGTCCGGGTCTAATCCAGAATCGCCGTCGCTGGCGGTGGTGTGGCCGGGCTCTGTCTGCCAACAGAAGCTCCGCAATTGTTGCCCTCCGCGCCGTAATGCGCCTTTGTTGTTCAATACTTTGTAGGAGTGTAATTTTCAAAATGCTAGTACCTCCATGCTTGCCAGATAAACAATGAATGGCGTTATCCTGCCACTATGGTGGATAGGGGCGGGGCTCTGTACTATGACGACAACTCCGCATTCCATTCTGAAAACTCCGTTTTCGTCTTTCAACCAGTTTACACACAAACGCTAAACGGAGTTTTTAAAAAATCTCCACTTTTGCCGGAGTTTTTTTTTAGCTTTGTTTTCGGAGGAAAAAACTCCGTTTGTGTGTAAACGAAAGACACAAACGAAGGGAAAGGTCTTCGTTTTTCAAAATACCCGGGTATGTGTAAACGGCACCTTAGTCTCTGACCGGTTGGCCACCCCTGCTTTAGATGAAAAAGCCAGAGCTAACGTGCAATTCTTACAACAGGAATATGCAAGAGAGTCTGGATGCAGCCCTGGGCTGTGTTGAGTGAAAATGCTTTTCTTAGCTCCTCCTGAGCCCATGTGGCTGTATTGATCATGGTGCAGTGCTGCCTCGTGTCTATGCATGAAATCTGCTTGGTATCTCTTAACTTATCTGGGCTGTTGCTTGTTTTTAATCATTTTAATTATTTTATTTGTTTCTATTTATATTCTTTTATGCATTTTTAATGCTTCTTCCACCCCCTGCTACAATGCTTTTATTGTATGTAAAGCACTTGAATTGTTTTGTACATGAAATGTGCTACAAATATATTTGACTTTGACTTAAAAACGTATTGATGATTCATTCACAGAGTCTTCGGTGCGAGCTGCTTTTGTACCTCATCTGTTTACCCTTCCTTGTTTTTACTCCATCAACTGTTTTTGAAACAGTTTTTTCCCTTTTAACTCCAGACAATAGCCGCTTTCGGACTGTAGGAACCTTTGGCAGTTCTAATAACCTTTTAATCCGCGGGGCTGTTTTCTCCTGTGTTTGGACATACAGGAACTCGGGGCTATCTCCCTCAGTTCCTATAACCATTTAGCTCCTTATCCGAGTTCGGGTCTTTTCATGGTTCTATAGAACGCATCTGACGGAGGTGTTTGGTGGTCGGTACCTACGCCCCATGTCATGCTGTCACGGCTGAAATGTTTCCTCATACGACACAGACACAACCGGCGCGTGTTTAATAAGTTAAACTTACACGTTTTCTCCTTTGTCTGCAGCGCTCTGCTCTCCTTTCTTTCTTCATGAAATGAAAAAGTATCGCCTGCGCTCCTGACTCTCTGTGAGCTCTTCCAGCCTCGATATTAGACGCCTGATGTGATCGTCCATGATTAATATCACCATCATGCAGACCATAAACACGATGGCCTCCCCGCTCTCCAGATTAGCTTCTTTGTGGTGTTTTTTCTTCTCTCCTTACTTTTACCGGGTTTTGTTTTGTTTTGTTGTTGAATGTGGCGCTAAACGGCTAACGGCTAACACGTCACTGTCGCAGACGGCTGCGCGCGCCGCATCAGTCCCGACCTGGTCCCGACTCATGTGCGAATGCAGACTGAAACAGTTCCGCTGTGGAAGGACAGTTATCAGAACGAAATTCGACTAGGACAGTTCTGATAACTGCGTTCTTAGAACGGCTCTGTCCGAAAGCGGCTAATATAAGATCTTTCATGCAGTTTATAGATCATTCGGTGAGCTGCAGATGTATGCCGGCTTGGTGTGGTCTGTTTTTTTTATTTATGTAATGCCTTTGTGTTCTGCAGCGTTCCTGCATGGAGGAAAGAGATTACCTCCAGGTCTACCTCAAAATCCAACCCTTCACTTCATCAGAGAGCAACAGTGGAGAGTCGCAGGTAATTGGATCAGAAATCAGTGACTACAGAAGCAGCTCAAAGGTTTCTTTTCAAGCAGAGGATTTTCTTTGCTCTATTTTTCTCAGGACTGTGTCACCATTGAGCCCCCCGATAAAGTTCTACTCAAGCCCCCCAGTTTGTCACTCACAGCGAGACTCAGGGCTGATAAATCCCTGCCGCAGACTGAACGGCGCTTCCAGTTCTCCAAGGTCAGTGTTTCCAGGTGGAACGGATAGCAGCTTAAATGAGGAAAGGTTGAGAAAGGTTTGAAGATTCTGTGTTTTCACCATGTAATGCGTTTCACTGATCATTCTCAAAGGTTTTTTTTCCTTTCCTTCGACAGGTTTACAGTCCGGACACGACGCAGAAGGAGCTGTTTGACGGCACAGTGAAAGACTTGGTCAAAGATGTTCTTGAGGGAGAAAACTCGCTGCTTTTCACGTACGGAGTCACCAATGCGGGCAAGACTTTCACCTTTTTAGGTAAAGGACACTCTCATGTATTCTAATAGCTGCGGCAGCTTTGCCCTTAAATGAACAGCCGGCCTCTTTATGTCATCTGCAGCCTCACATTCATGAATGAGTTTCTCTCTGTACGCTCCTCTCATCTCTCTGCTTTGTGTGTCTTTGACTCCCCTCTCCTCATTTGTGATATGGAAATCCAGCTGTGCACAACAGTAAGTCTCTCCTCGAAGGCAAGATTCAGAATTGTCTCGTAGTTCTTTAATTGTTGGTTGTTTTTGTTCCTTTTTGTCGCTGCAGCTTCATAACTGTCCAAACACCGGTGGTGATTTTTACATTTGATCTAATCACGGTGATGACAAATGGTTGAATTGAACCTGGAGGCAGGAAATGATTAGTACATGTAAAACAGAATTAATTCTTCCTCATTGGCTCATTTCACGTCTGTTTTTTTTCTGCAGGGACCTTTGCAGGGGACGACTGATGCAACGGGGGACAAAATCCTCCTTAAAAGTGGAAGCAAACACTAAATTTTCTGTTTGGGTTTCTTTCTGTGAAATTTTCAACGAAAACATTCACAACCTCCTGGAGGTGGCCCTGACAAGGACCGTCCTGCGCCTCTTGCATGACGTCAAGGGCAACGCCTTCGTCAAAGGTTCGAATGTCTTTCCATGGTACAGGAGTCCAAAGTTTGATTTCTGATGACGTAGTGGATCTGGGTTCCTGTGCAGGCTGCTCCCTCAGAGCTGATTTACATCAGACCCAGTGTTACGAATAACACAAGCTAGTCTTTGTTGTTGTTGTTGTTTATTACAAGGTCAAACCGGTTAAACTGTAAACAAATGAATTTATAATATTTAGGATTTTATAGCATTCAAATAAACACGAATTTTAAACCGTACATTTTTAAAGCTTCACAGTAAAACATTATGATCGTATCACAGCCAAAGTTGAGCTGGCTTTAACTCACATTTTACAACATTATGAGCCACATATAATTTCCCTTTTGAACACATCATCCTCGCTCTGTTTTTTTTTTTAATTTTTTAATTTCCCCCATTGGGGGATAAATAAAGTATTTTTCTATTCTATTTCTATTCTATCTGTTTGGTGCACTGAACAAGTGCTAGCATTTCGCTAACTAGCCGTTAACGTACAGAACCCTTAGAAACAGCTAGTATATTTCAATAGCTTAATGCTAATTAGGGTTGGGGCACGATTTTCGAATAGTCGAATATTCGTGACACGTTCGAATAAAGAATACTCTTTTCGAATGCCGCACTAGTATTGCGTTTCACTGGGAAAGAATGCCGCATTGTTTACATAGAACTATACGTCTGAACCTAATTACGTTTCACGTGGTAAAAAAAAAATAAAAAAATTAAGAGGTTTCCTAGTCCTTAAACAATATTTAAGCTGACATATGCAAATTCTGCCAGAATGTGCTGCTACAGTATAGTAGAGTACAGTAGGTGAAAAATAACAGTAAAAAAAAATAACAGAAGAAGGATTTGAAACGTGCGATTGCTCAGGCTACAACAATGCAGCAGCGAGCTAGTAAAAGTTCTGTATGGTCCTCCTTTACTTTGATCAACGAAAATGAAGTTCAATGCAATCTCTGCCAAGTAAAGCCCCATACACACACGTCGCTGCTATTTACTCGCTCAGCGAGTGAAGTCAACAGAATGTCTATGTGTTCACGCGAGGCGAGTAGGCGAGGAGAGTACAAGCGAGTACAAGCGATGCGATGTGGGCGGATTCCGAGATGAACATATTTCAACTTCGAGCTACGCGAGTAAGTGAGTAGCCAATTAAAATGCAGAATACAGATTATTGACGTACATTCCCCCAGTTTTCTCCAAACAGTGGCCACCCAACTTCTACACACCAAGTCAGCAAAAGCACCCAAGCGAGTGGCGAGTAGGCGAGTGAGCGAGTAAATAGCAGCGACGTGTGTGTATGGGGCTTAAAGCTGGCATATCATAGATCAACCACTACCATGCACAGCTACCTGAAAGCGAGACACCCCGTAGAAGTGACTTCGGGACAGCAGCAGTCAGTTGCCGCGTTCATGGTGAGGTCTTCAAAGATGAATGCTAGGCGTGCCGAACAGCTAACGGCGCTTCTCACGAAGATGGTAGCAATAGATATGCTGCCTATTAGCTTTGTGGAAGGAGAGGGGTTTTGAGAGTTGATGAACTTTCTTGAGCCTGAATACAAAGTTCCATGTCGGAAAACAATCACTAGCAGACTCGAAAAACTTCACAATGAAAATGCCAGCATCCTACGCAATGGTTTAGAGCAGGAGTCTTCAACGTTTTACAGGCCAGGGACCCCCAAACTGATGGAGAGTTGGAGCAGGGGCCCCCTACTATTTATATTGCATACAATTGTGTTTTATATTTAACGGGGCCTAGTGCCGTGTATAAACATAGGTCCTCTGTTATTGTACATTCAATATTAAGCTATTCAAATAATACACAGGTTAATATATTCATGTTTTTATTTTAAACATGTGCAAGGTACAGGGTGGCCGTGCCACTGCCTTTTATAAACAAACATCTTGCATACAACACTGAGCTATTCAAATAATCCACAGATTTTAACTTTAACCCCCTGGAGTCTAAGGCCTTTTCAGAGACTTTGAGGCAGTTGTCACCACCTTGACATTTTCAAGTATTTCAACTAACTGTAAACATCTATGCAAAAGTGACACATATGGTTGTATTCGGAAAAGCCTAACAAAAAACAATATGAGAGTGAAGTGAATGTAATACAAACAAGTTTTATTTAAATTGAGGGGAAACACAACTGTACAAAAAAACAAGTTTTAGAGGTCTTCAAACAGTGCAAGAAAACACACTATAAATGTATCTAGCCAAGACTTTTGAAGGTTGAACCTTGTAAACAAAAGTGTTGGCTGCATAAAAGTAAAAAGTGCAGTCAGAAATGTTTTTTGGTTTTCACACAAACTGTAAAAAAGTCATTCTGACTCCAGGCATTGTCTCTGAGAGTTGAATCCAAATTAGATGGGTGTGTAACACCCCTGATTCCCCCCACCCCACCCCCCTGTCACTCTCCATGTGATAAATGTCTGTCACTGGCAGGACATTGCTGCCTTTCCCACTTGCTGGCTGAATGGGGCGTGTTCTCAACTGTGAATAGCGATAGGTATGGCCTAGGAGGCTGCTGCAGTCTGAGACTACAGAAAATCCAAAGATTTCTGTTCACTCTCTTTAAAAAGGGCCACCTATATAATTTATTTTAATATATATTTGAAAACTAGAAGTTTGAAGGTTTTTAATGGTGTAACTTATATGTTTCAATGACAAAAACTCACAGAGTTACAGATGTGTTTTGTAGATGTGTAAAAAAATCCCGCCGGCGGGATTTAGACTCCAGAGTGTTTGCATGTAGATGGGACAATGAATCGTCAAACCATCTGTGGATGGCACATGTTTGCACACAATTTGTGAGAAAAAAACTGTTTGGAAAAAAAAAAAACTTAAATGTTTATTTTAAAAAAAAAAAAAAAATCGTCTAATCAACCAAAGATTTCGCGACCCCCCCTGCAGTACCTCTGCGGACCCCCTGTTGAAGACCTCTGATTTAGAGAATGCCAATAAAGCGTCCCTAACCACAGATTCGTGGACGGCCCTGACAACTGAATCATATGTCACCGTCACCTGTCATTACATGCTTGAATGGGAGATGCGGAGCGCTGTTCTGCAGACCAAAGCCATGCCTGAGCGGCATACGGCTGAGAATCTGGCAAATGTCCTGTGTAATGCGAGGGATCACTGGGGTCTCACTGGAAAAGTCACTGCCTGTGTACACGACATTGCCAGTAACATGGTTCTCGCCAATTCCGAGGCGGGGCTGGGATGGTACTCGCAGCCTTGTTTTGCGCACACCCTTCAACTCGCTACAAATGACGGGTTCAAATTGCAAAACATAAACCACGTCGTTAAAGCTGCCAATCGCCTTGTATCTCACTTTCAGCATAGCACGGTGGCAACCGAAGCACTGAAGCAAAAGCAACAGCTCCAAAACGTACCTGGCCACAAGTTAGTGCAAAGCTGCCGTACCCGTTGGAATTCAATACATGACATGTTCGAACGCTTGCTAGAGCAGAGATGGGCTGTGTGCGCTGTCTTGTCAGACAGGACTGTCACTAAGCTACCGGACGCGCGCGCACTGGAACTGGCAGATGATAGCTGGACTGTGATGGAGGAACTGATGCCAGTGCTGCACTCCCTGAAATGCGCCACTACCTCCTTGTGCGGAGAATCAAATATCTCTCTATCCATGATTTACCCGGTGGTTGCAAATCTTCTGTCTAAGCCTCTCAAGGAAGTCCCAGAGGAGTCCAACAAAGTCACAAATTTAAAAAAAACTGTGATGAAGGGCCCTCAGAGCCAAAACATCCCCGAAAGGATGGCTTATCTGCAGCGGCAATCGCGGTAGGGTTAGGGGTTTTGGGTTAGTAGAATATTAAATAGGCTGTTTAGGAAAAATAACGAATTCTGTAGCTCCCTCTGAAGCCTGTAATCATGCTTGCAAAAACCGAGCGCTCCCGGCTGTTTTTAACCAATCAAGTTAGGGTGGAGGAATCCTACCTGTCAATCACAGCTTGTGCACACGCTGCTGAGCGTGAATCTGCCCCAGCTTGTGTGCGCTCACACTGGTGTGAACTCATGTGCACAACCTCGTCCACAGAGGGGGAGGGGTTTGGGGGGCGATTCGGAGCTTGTTAGAGGTTGGGGGAGGGACCTGAAAGTTGTGTCAGTTCGAATTTTCCGACTTTAGACTCGCAATTTTGGAAACCTGCCGACTGCAGCTTTAATTTCATGTTTCCATATCATTATGATCTGATTCAAAATTATGTATTTATTCATGAATTAATTACTGTTAATTAATTACGCTACTGTACTGTTTGTAAGAAAGAACAGTGAAAATGATCTGAACAACAGAAAAAGGGGAAAAGTGCAACTGCAACTGCAGTTAGTCCAGACAGACTATCAAAACAAACACAGACTTCGGCCAACGGGCCCTATTACTAAGCAGAAACCTGTAGTCTGTGGGGCTCCTCATTCCTCCTCATCGAGCCTCTCACTACCACCTTTCCATCAACTACATTTGACACTGAGCATATACAGAATGTTATTTTCAGGAGTTGCTAAAAAAAACAAGCAAATAACTAGCTTAACGTTTCCTTGGCTAACCTAAAATGCTAACGCTGCACACGGAGACTTCATAGCCACCATGGCAAATTATAGTCATAATTTTATAGTCTACACATAATAACAAATATTTTACACACATTTCACACACAGACAATATTTCAGATGATTTCTATGGATCGTATATTTGCTTATCATTACAAAACATGAATGTGCAAGGCTATTGAGTAGCCTACTGATAAAAATAAAACGTTACACAATTTACCTTGATAACTGTGTATATACTCCACAAAGAACTTGTACGCTTTCCTCAGCCTGGACTGTGGTATTAGTGAGTGTGATGCCACAATCCTGTGTATATCCTCAAAAGTTATCCTTGGAAGAACCACCAGCGAAGTTGCGAAGAAACGCTGCATTTTTGTTTGTGTAGAAGTAGCGCTAAATGAGTTTCGCCGGGAAAGCGGTTTACCAGGGGTCCGTTTCACAAAGCAGGTTCAACATACTCTGAGTCTAATCCTAAACTCTGAGTTGCTCTACTCTGAGATAGAAAACTCTGAGTTTTCGGTTCCAGAAACGCTGATTTGAGTGAGTTTAATCAACTCTGAGTAGGTTCAACCAGAGTGGTGTAAAAAGAGAGTGGCGACATTCCCATAGACCTCTATAGAAAGAAAGAAATGCGGAAGTCACGTGGGTCACGGAGACGCCACAGTTCCAAACAAGAGACGCAGCTCCGTTAACCTCAATTGCTCGTCAAGAACAATTACTGGTAAGTTAATAAAATAACAGCATTTTAAACGTTTGTTACATTTTTAAGCATTATCTATCAGAAGTATACTCTTAGACATCGTTATTTTTACATTTGGTTAGCATGAAATGTCGATGTTGATGTTAAAAATGGAATGGATTTAGGGACCTAGCTTAAAGCTTGGTAACGGAGGCTAACGTGAGGTAATTAACGTGATCATTTCACTAAAGTCCGTTAACTTTTTATTGTCAGGTGACATTGTGTAAAGTTGTTTTGATTGTTAGGTTTTAAAACATTACCAAAATACTATATAGGCCTATAGTAATAATACATTTAATACATTTTTGGTATTTCTGACATATTTTCTCCGGTAAATTGATTAAATTACAACATTTTTGGCATAGTGAGGCATTAGCTGACTGGTCTTTAATTAAGTAAGTTTTTTTCAGGATGACTTTGCAGCTGTGATAATGAATTTATCAATTTCTTTGTTGTTGTTGTCAGAGAGGTCAGCAGATGTGGTGCTCGCTGCTGTCATGGATCAACCCTCATTAGGACTTCAGAACTTTTCTACAATGTCCAAACCCTTGAATTTGATCAAATACAGTTCATTGTTGCAGATTAATCTACCCAACAGTATAAATAGCAGTAAAATAACTTCTTTAATAAGGCTTGTTTTACATTTTCCATGATGTCATTTTATAATAAAATGTTTGGTTTAAATCTGTTTTGTTTATTTTTTTTCACAACTGACACATTTATTTTGTCGTTAATATGGTTTTAACCAGAAAAAAAAGTTAAATTCATATTTTAATCCATCCATTATAGTCGCTGAATCCGTTGATCGGGTCGCGGGGGTGGGGGGGCTCATTGTCCATCCGACACCAGAGAGAACAGACAGACTGAATGACATCTTCTACAGATGGAGTGTTTGGGACAACAGGAGTAAATCCTTGGAACAGACAGTAACATCAGGCTTTGTTGAACGATGTAGATCTGAAGGTAAGCTGGACCACTGGCATGATTCAGTATAAAGGAGGACAAGGTAGCTGCCCCCTCCTAGCATGCAGGGGTACCCTCTACGATTTAAAATGGTGATAAATGTGTCTCTGCGCTCCAAAAAAGAAAAACGTTGATAAAATACATCGTCGGTGAAGTGATCAATGCACATTATGGGTCAATATTTACCGAAAATTGCGTCGTAAATGTTAAAGTTATCGTTTTTGTGCTCCGTCCCGCTAAAACCCGTTCACACTGACTGACAGCGCTGTGATGTTTGGAACTCTGGAGGCTCACATGAACCACATGACAGCCCTAGCGGCGACTTCAAAGCGTGTTGCAACTCTGTATTATTCTATAGCTCTGGGTTCAACTTTAAAAAGCCAGCATCGATGGAGCCCTAATTCGACGAGTCACCATGGCAACGGGGAAGAGGAGGGGCTACGTTTTTCACCAACCTCGAATTGGAAATCTTAATGCGCTCATACGGCGAGTTTCAATACGTTTTTAGTGCAGCCACTGCAGTGGCTGAGGGAGACCCTGGAGGGAGTGCACCCCCAAGACACGAGTGTCTTTATAAAATATAATAGGCCTATATAATTTTTTTTAAGCCTATTCATACAAATATTTATTTGTCTTTTATGTCTTTTTTTTCTTTTGTCCCAACAAAATTCTGATGGTGCCGCTCAAAAAGATAATTGTCTGGAAATGCAAAAATCTATGCGCGGTCTGATAACCATCTCCGACGTATATTTATTTCTCTGCGCAATAATGCTGCTCCTTCATCCACGGGATCGTTGTCAAAAGGACATGTTGGTGGAAACAGTCGCCTCCTGCTGTGCTTAATGGACTTCTATAAAAGAACTCGCTCTGCTGACTGAATGAATGAGGAAATCAAATGGCTGAAAGAGGGCGGAGACAGAGAGAAACTCAAGGTTTCTTGAGAAAAAGTTTCCCTCATTTCAGAGTTTTCACTAAACCTGCTTCGTGAAACGGACTTCTGGTGTGACGTCATTGGAATGCACCGACTCCGCTGTCATTTTACAACTTCATGTTTCTACAGTGGCTCACAGTCGGCAAATCAAACGACTAAATACCAAATTGGGGTTTTCACATGTTCGTGCGCGCCTATCGCATGATTTAGACTCGACGATTTCGGTTGAGTATGTGGGGATTTTTTTTCGGTCGCATCAAAGCACATTTTTAAAAGTCGTGGGGACAAAATTCAAATCATAAATAGTGGGGGAGACATGTCCCCACCGTCCCCCCCGTAATCGACGCCTATGCACGTGGAGGAGCATGCACGAGGGTTTTATGCCAAGTCGGCAAACGTTCAGCCACGTTGTTGCTCATTTGAGTCTGAAAAATGCCTCCTGCCCGTAAGAGAGTGAATATTTCAGCTGTTTTACATGAAATATGCCAAACCCTGCAATAAGTGGTCATCATTATTGTTCACATTCAGATTTAGTTTAAATATTATATAGATGGTATTAAAAGAACAGTTATTTCTAAAGCTGATTTGATTTATTCTTGTATGTGGTGTTACATGTTTAGACCACAAGGGGGTGTTTCTTTGTTTATATGTCAGTTGAGAATAGGTCAAGATTCGAATAGTAGAAGAAGAAAATGTTCAGTTAGAAAAAAAAAACGTTTCTATCTTGAGTTGAAATTTTGTCGTTTTATTGTCCTGCGATAGTCTTTTTTTGTATCAGTAAAAACCAGAAAAGACAACGAGAAGTACTGCTTCGTTTTTACGAGAAGCTGCAGCTAAGTTCCCACACAGTTGCATTTACAGAACCAGGTCCACCAGAGTTTGGATGCTGTGGAAAATATAAATAAAAACTAAATTCTGGATTCTGGAATAAATAAATAGATACATCGAATTAAATAAAGAATTGGTTCGTTATTTTTAACTTCTGGAATTACGTTGGATATTAACTTCTGTCTGAAATTATGGCTTTATTGGATGTTGCTCGGCAGCCGGATAAAGGAGTTCGGTCCTTGACCCTCGCTGGCCATGTTGGTTTTGACAGCCTTCCAGATCAGCTTGTCAACAAATCCATCTGCCAAGGCTTCTGCTTCAACATTCTGTGCATTGGTGAGACTGGTATTGGGAAATCTACACTAATGGACACTCTTTTCAATACCAACTTTGAGAACTTTGAGTCATCCCACTTTGAGCCTCAGGTGAAGCTGCGGGCTCAAACCTATGACTTGCAGGAGAGTAACGTCAGGCTACGTCTCACTGTGGTCAACACTGTGGGCTTCGGGGATCAAATGAACAAACAAGAGAGCTATCAGCCGGTGGTGGACTACATTGACCGACAGTTTGAGAGTTATCTCCAAGAGGAGCTAAAAATCAAGCGCTCTCTGCACAACTACCATGACTCTCGAGTCCATGCCTGCCTTTACTTTATCTCCCCCTCGGGTCATTCACTTAAATCCCTGGATCTGGTTACCATGAAGAAGCTGGACAGCAAGGTAAATATCATCCCAGTGATCGCCAAAGCTGACATCATCAGTAAGAGCAAGCTGCACAAGTTTAAGATCAAGATCATGAGTGAGCTGGTCAGCAACGGTGTCCAGATCTACCATTTTCCACAGGATGACGAGACTGTGGCCAAAGTCAACACGACTATGAATGGCCTTTTGCCATTTGCTGTCGTAGGCAGTACAGAGGAAGTCTCCGTTGGCAACAAGATGGTGAAAGTTGGTCAGTATCCATGGGGTGTTGTTCAAGTGGAGAACGAGAATCACTCCGACTTTGTGAAGCTGAGGGAGATGCTCATTTGTGTCAACATGGAGGACTTGAGGGAGCAAACTCATACACGGCATTATGAGCTTTATAGTAGTGTTGTCACGATACCAATATTTTGGTACCGGTACCGATACTAACATGTATTTCGATACTTTCGGTACTTTTCGGTACTTTTTTAAATAAAAAGAGAACACAGAAAATGTCATTCATTACAGATTTTAATAATAGAAAATCGTAACATAAACAATAATGCATAACAACAATGTTACTGTTCAGCAATGTTACAATAATCA
Source organism: Odontesthes bonariensis (assembly GCF_027942865.1). Classification (NCBI taxonomy): domain Eukaryota; kingdom Metazoa; phylum Chordata; class Actinopteri; order Atheriniformes; family Atherinopsidae; genus Odontesthes; species Odontesthes bonariensis. The sequence continues at coordinate 28,461,922 of NC_134527.1, forward strand.
AATAAAAGGAATTAAACGGGAGCAGCAATGAGAACCAAAAAAGTTTCCATTAAAATAGCAACTGTAGTAGCAACATCTCTCAACTTGAACTTCAACCTACTCCCTCCCTAATTCTTTTGGAGTGGTACACTATCTACTGGGTCTGTCTCAGACATTTTGCCTTGGAAAGATTCTTGGCCAAGAAAACCAACATGTCCAAATTTTCCTCCTTCAACCTAGAACGCCTTGGACTACATATGTTTCCAGATGTACTGAACACACGTTCTGAGGCACAGCTTGTTGCCGCAACGCACATATATTGACATGCAAACTTAGCCAGGATGGGAAGATCAGCCTCATGTTGAGCCCACCAGGCTAGGGGGTCCTGTGCAGCACCCAATACTCTTGACTGTTCATAGTCACTCATCTCTTTTTTTATTTTGTCCTCAAGTGTTGTTGGCAGTGTGGATGAAACCCTTGAACTCTCTGCTACCCTCTTTTCGGAGGTGATGGTGCAAAGTAGGCTTTTTAGATCAGTTCTTTTTTTTGCTGCTGGTTCGTGGTCTGAGCCAGAGGCTTCTTGTAGCTCTGCACTTTGCTCCTCTTGAAGTGGAAATGTGTGAGCTTTTAGTAGCAGTTCCTCTTTAACTTCTTTTTCCATTGTAACAAATGTGCATCTAAATCTGGGATCTAGGTGGGTGCTGATGTTCAGTGCCATCTTGATATTGTGCTCATCATATCTTGTTTCAAAGTCGTCTCTACATTTCTTCTTCATTTCCAGTGCCAGTGGACTGTCACCTTCCTCATCATTCAGACATGCTTTAATTTTCCACAGGAGCGGCAGGACTGATGACAGAGTTGTTTCTTTCTCTCCACTAAGGGCATCTGTGAAATCACTGAGTGGAGCCAGGATATTCCTCACTGTTTCCAAAGTTGTCATGTCTGTGTCTTTTGGCATCAGAAACCATTTTTTTCGGTCTTCAGCTAGAACAGCACAGACTGCTTGCTGCTGCTCACAAAAGCGTTCCACCATTTCATAGGTGGACCCCCATCGTGTAGGCTCATCATGAATTAGCCTGTGTTGTGGTAGTGTTAAAGATTTCTGTCTTTCCTTCAGCTGCCCTGACATTTTATTAGATCTTGAAAAGTCTGACACTGTCTTACGTAGCCGGGACAGACAACTCGCCACACGATCAATTTCTATGGCCTTTTTGACTGCCAAATGCAAATTGTGGCCAAAACAGGGAATCCAGAGTTGGTCGGAAAATGCCTTGCGGTTGTTGCTGTCACGCCCAGAGACTCATGTTTTTAGTTTTCATGTTTAGGTTATGTTTTTGGGTTCAGTTCATGTCCAGGTTTTGAGTTTTAGGTTTTGCCATTAGTTCATTCCCCTCACCTGTTCATTCCCCACCAGCTGCACCCACTCACTTAATCACTCAATCCCTATTTAGTTTCCTGCCTCCCCTTTCAGTTGGCCGGATCTTTGTTGCATGTTGTTACTGTTGTGTTGAGGTTGCTGTTAGTTTCCACGCCACGTTTTCGTCAAAGTTAAGTATTTATTATCCATGCCATGTTAAGTGTTTTGTTTTTCCAAGTATTTATTAAGTCAAGTATTTTGAATCCGGCTTTGCCGCGCCTTTTGTTTTGTACTTTGTTTTTTGTTAATAAATCACCCTTTTCTTTGTAAGTCCGCATCCGTGTCCTCCCCTTCTACACCACCACCTTGACAGAAAGATCCGGCCTGAAATGGACGCGGCGGACTACACAACCTTCTGGGAGCTGGCTGGGGACTTCTGTTGCCTCTCATCGAGCTGCACCTCCTGGGAGAAACTGAACTCTGCCAATGAACTAATTGACTTTTTTGTACGAAAGCAGGTTCTCAGGCACATGTCAGGAGTGACGCACATCTGGGCAGAGGTGAGGGGTGTACAGCGCGCTGCTATGCTGGATATCTTTGGCATGGAGCCACAGAAGGTAGCCGCGCTGTACACACCCTCCCTCACCACTCCAGCATCCCAGGCCCCGGCCCCAGCGGTCCCAGAGCTGGCCCCGGCCCCAGCGGTCCCAGAGCTGGCCCCGGCCCCAGCGGTCCCAGAGCTGGCCCCGGCCCCAGCCGTCCCAGAGCTGGCCCCGGCCCCAGCCGTCCCAGAGCTGGCCCCGGCCCCAGCCGTCCCAGAGCTGGCCCCGGCCCCAGCCGTCCCAGAGCTGGCCCCGGCCCCAGCCGTCCCCGAGGCTTTAGAGCCTGACCACGACCACGAGGCTTTAGAGCCTGACCACGACCAAGAGGCCACAGGGCCTGACCACGAGGCTTTAGAGCCTGACCACGAGGCTTTAGAGCCTGACCACGACCAAGAGGCCATAGGGCCTGACCATGACCAAGAGGCCACAGGGCCTGACCACGAGGCTTTAGGGCCTGACCACGAGGCTTTAGGGCCTGACCATGACCAAGAGGCCACAGGGCCTGACCACGAGGCTTTAGGGCCTGACCACGAGGCTTTAGGGCCTGACCACGGGGCTTTAGGGCCTGACCACGAGGCTTTAGGGCCTGACCATGACCAAGAGGCCATAGGGCCTGACCATGACCAAGAGGCCACAGGGCCTGACCACGAGGCTTTAGAGCCTGACCACGAGGCTTTAGAGCCTGACCACGAGGCTTTAGAGCCTGACCACGAGGCTGCAGGGCCTGACCACGAGGCTTTAGAGCCTGACCACGACCAAGAGGCCACAGGGCCTGACCACGAGGCTTTAGAGCCTGACCACGAGGCTTTAGAGCCTGACCACGAGGCTTTAGAGCCTGACCACGACCACGAGGCCGCAGGGCCTGACCACGAGGCCGCAGGGCCTGACCACGAGGCCGCAGGGCCTGACCACGAGGCCGCAGGGCCTGACCAAGAGGCCGCAGGGCCTGACCACGACCAAGAGGCCGCAGGGCCTGACCATAAGGCGGCAGAGCCCGACATGGACTCACCGGTTCGAGCCCCTCCCTCCCACCCCCAGACTTTGGGGATGTCTGGGATCCATCCCTTAAAGGGGGGGCTCCCCCCCCGTCGGAGGTCCGTCCGACCTTGGGACGGCCCCCGGCTCCTCCTCCAGCCACGTCATCGGGGGTCCGGGCGTCCGCCGGGCCGTCTCCTGCCGCCACGCAGAGGGAAGTCTGGCCGCCCGCCAGACCACCGCCTCCTGCTGCCACGCCACGGGATGTCTGGCCGCCCGCCAGACCACCGCCTCCTGCCGCCACGCAGAGGGAAGTCTGGCCGCCCGCCAGACCACCGCCTCCTGCTGCCACGCCACGGGATGTCTGGCCGCCCGCCAGACCACCGCCTCCTGCTGCCACGCCACGGGATGTCTGGCCGCCCGCCAGACCACCGCCTCCTGCTGCCACGCCACGGGATGTCTGGCCGCCCGCCGGACCACCGCTTCCTGCTGCCACGTCATCGGAGGTCCGGGCGTCCGCCGGATCACCGCCTGCTGCCACGTCATCGGAGGTCCGGGCGTCCGCCGGATCACCGCCTGTTGCCACGTCATCGGGGGTCTGGGCGTCCGCCGGACCACCGCCGTCTCCTGCCGCCACGCCGACGGAAGTCTGGGCGTCCGCCAGACCACCGCCGTCTCCTGCTACGCCGTCTGCGGTCTGGGCGTCCGCCAGACCACCGCCTGTTCCGGCTACGCCGTCTGCGGTCTGGGCGTCCGCCAGACCACCGCCTGTTCCGGCTACGCCGTCTGCGGTCTGGGCGTCCGCCAGACCACCGCCTGTTCCGGCTACGCCGTCTGCGGTCTGGGCGTCCGCCAGACCACCGCCTGTTCCGGCTACGCCGTCTGCGGTCTGGGCGTCTGCCAGACCACTGCCTCCTGCTGCCCGAAGCCGGTACCACGCCCGTTTCTGGTTCCCCGACCGGCTTCGAGCCCCTCCCTCCCACCCTTGGACTTTTGTGGGATGTCTGGGATCCACCCCTTGAGGGGGGGGCTCTGTCACGCCCAGAGACTCATGTTTTTAGTTTTCATGTTTAGGTTATGTTTTTGGGTTCAGTTCATGTCCAGGTTTTGAGTTTTAGGTTTTGCCATTAGTTCATTCCCCTCACCTGTTCATTCCCCACCAGCTGCACCCACTCACTTAATCACTCAATCCCTATTTAGTTTCCTGCCTCCCCTTTCAGTTGGCCGGATCTTTGTTGCATGTTGTTACTGTTGTGTTGAGGTTGCTGTTAGTTTCCACGCCATGTTTCCACGCCACGTTTTCGTCAAAGTTAAGTATTTATTATCCATGCCATGTTAAGTGTTTTGTTTTTCCAAGTATTTATTAAGTCAAGTATTTTGAATCCGGCTTTGCCGCGCCTTTTGTTTTGTACTTTGTTTTTTGTTAATAAATCACCCTTTTCTTTGTAAGTCCGCATCCGTGTCCTCCCCTTCTACACCACCACCTTGACAGTTGCTTGCATTGTCTGTTGTGATTCCAGTCATTTTTGCCATATCAAGACTCCAGGTGTCCATGATGACATCTTCCAGGACCTCTTTCAGTGTGTCTGCTGTGTAGTCGGACTGCAAGGCAGAGCATCCAATGCACCACGACTGCATCTGCCAAGATGCTGTTATAAACTGCAGAGTTACAGCAATGTATGAACTTATTGCTCTGCTCGTCCATATGTCAGTGGTACATGAGAAAAATGGTTTGTCTGCCATCTGTGCATGAATTATTGACCTCATCTCTTCATATATTTTCGGGATTTCATTGTACATGAAAAAATTCATTGAAGGGGCGTCATATCTTTTGTCTAGCTGATTAATCCGGTTTCGGAACCCAGCCTTCTCAACAGTGTAAACTGGCAATTGGTCCATGCAGATAAATTCAGCAACTGCCCTGTTCAGCCTTTTAGCATCTTTTGAGTCTTTTGCATATTTTGTATGCTGCTCAAGCAGAGCTGGAATAGTAGGTTGAGCTCTGTGTGGGGGCACTGTCGCTGAACCAGAAGCACCAGATTTCTGCCGTGAATAAAATAAATAAAATAACATTAAGATCTAAAAAATATTTTCATTAGATATAGACTCAGAACAGGTGGTGACAAAACAATTTTCAAATTGTATAAATGTAGGCTATAAAATATAAAATATTGTATAAATGAATTTTAATAAATGTGTGTTTATACATTTTTGGTACCTGTCCTGTATTGTAAAAGAGCTCTTTGGTCAGAGCATGCTTTGTAATGTGCTATATCAGGGTGAACGCTAGAAGTGAACCTAGGATGAACGCTAGAAGTGACGTCTGCCTAAATGATGTGCGCTTCTGCTTTGCATCATTTTAAATAGCCAAATAAAAACTAAATGTGCGCTATTGCAATTGCGCGAAAAGACGTGTAGGCAGGGAACCAACCTAATGCATCTCTTTATTAATGACAGAAATTATGTTTTGGAAATGAATGAATGAATGAATGAATGCCTCTCAGATTGTGGTTAAAAGTCAGAGCGCAGTGGGATGGGAGAAACAGCCTCGCGCTCTTGGGTCACATTTGAAGCCTGAACAGCAAGATTGCCGAAATGTCGCTTCAGATCGAAAGATAGTGATGGCATTAAAGGATAAGACCGGTTTTTTGACATTGGGCCCATGATTTCACATTATAGCATGATGTTCTACTCACCCCTGCTTGTTGTTGAACATTTGGAGCTGTTCCGAAGATATTCGAGAGGCGTCTGGCTGCTCTCTTGAGATATTCGGCCATGAAACGGTTTCCTATGGGCAAGCTTATACAGGCACAAACTATGCTGTTTATAATTTATTAATTACTGTACACTAGCACTGATAACGTGGAGGTGTGTCGCTTACTTAAAAAAATCCGGGTTATTGTAATTTTGAATTTTTGTGGTAAAGTGGGTGTTACTGACGTCATCGTGGTGCTACTGCCACAGACAGCCCACAGTCCTGCTGCCTATTTATTCATTCGGCAAAAATTCAAAATTAGTAACCCGGATTTTTTTAAGTAAGCGACGCACCTCCACGTTATCAGTGCTAGTGTACAGTAATTAATAAATTATAAACAGCATAGTTTGTGCCTGTATAAGCTTGCCCATAGGAAACCGTTTCATGGCCGAATATCTCAAGAGAGCAGCCAGACGCCTCGCGAATATCTTCGGAACAGCTCCAAATGTTCAACAACAAGCAGGGGTGAGTAGAACATCATGTTATAATGTGAAATCAAGGGCCCAATGTCAAAAAAACAGTCTTATCCTTTAAGACTATTATTCAGGCTATAGGCATATGTCAGAAAACGCTGTCACAACTTGCACTTAATGCGTTTTTTAAAATTATTATTACTATTATATCGCATGAGTGTGACGTGATGAGGTGGGGAGAAAACTTTGTCTCCGCGCAGCAGCAGTGAGAGAGAGAGGGGGGCCGGAGAGAGAGAGAGAGAATATACGGGCTCGGAGCTCCTAACAGTAGCCTGCAATGGAGCCGTTGTCACGTCAGAGAACCGGCTCTCTGACATCACTGAATTTGTTTTGTGAAAGACTATCTAGGCCTACTGATCATATTTCAGCGAGGATGGTAGCCTACGGACTGGAAAAAACTTTAGGTGTAAAAACGTGAAATGTGGTTGGTCGCTTCCAAATATTAACTAGGCTACTGAGCTACTCCATTTGAAAAGCGAACGTGCCGCATTCTCCGCTATTGAAGGCGTTATCTCGCCTACACGTGAAGATGCAACTTTTTTTTTTTTTTGCCCTGACATGACTTGCTCACTTAAAAAATTCGGCTCCCTGTCATTTTCAGGGGAAAAACCTTAGTTTGTGAGTTAGCCTACCTGTTGTCCCCAGAGCTCTGCATACAGGTCTTGGTGGTAGTCCCGCAAGTGTTTCGTGAGGTTGGACGTGTTGCCGCCCTTCGCTAGGCATGTTTTAAAACACTTTCTGCAAACCGGTGCATCTATATTTGTTGGTTTGCCTTCCTCATCTGACTTCAAGCCGAAATATTTCCATATTGCACTTCGTGCCCCTGGTTTGTCAACCAGGGGAGTGACAGGTGGTGCAGCAGCCATTTTTCTCTCCTGCTCCTCTCAGTTGTATCCTAGTTACAACGCAACGTTACGTGATGAGTTTCCCGCGTTGTTGCAAGTACCAGTACTTTCCAAATCCCGTACCGTACCGTTTTAAATGCCTCAGTACCGCGATACTTCGTTAGTACAGGTATACCGTGCAACACTACTTTATAGGCGCTGCAAACTGGAAGAAATGGGCTTTAAAGACACAGGCCCAGAGTGCAAACCTGTCAGTTTGCAGCAGACTTATGAAGCCAAGCGTCAGGAGTTTCTGGTGGAGCTGCAGAAGAGAGAGGATGAGATGAGGCAAATATTTGTGCAGAGGGTGAAGGAGAAAGAAGCTGAGCTGAAGGAGGCTGAGAGAGAGCTGCAGAGTTGTTTTGAGCAGCTAAAGTACCTTCACGCTGACGAGAAAGCAGCTCTGGAGGAGAAGAAGAGGCTTCTTTAAGAGAACCAGAGCTCCTTCAGTAAGAGACGAACAGCAGCTCAACTCCTGCAGGCCCAGAGCCTCACAGCCAACGGCCTTTAATGGATAGACAGTTGGAGAGAGACAGGAAGCAGGGGGCAGAGATGGGGAAGACATGCAGCAAAGGGCCATCCGGTGCATGTACTCTGCTGCATGTCTGCAATTATGAAGAATGCGATCTTCAACCGAGTCCTATGGAAAAGGCAGAAAGAAAAATGTCTGTACTATAGCTGCCACACCAACAGTATCTGACCAATAGATACTGTGCAAAAGCTTACGCCTTCCACTGGTGTGTCCACATCAGCAAGTCTGGCTGAGACCTCTGCCTGCTGCTCTTCTTCCTGAAAGTATAGATAAGCAAAATCTGTAATGGTTACTGGTTTGACAAAAAAATAAAACATCTAGTTTAATTCCTTTAGGGTGATGGTAGAAGTTCAATTGAGTCTGCACTGCAGACTCTGCAGTTATTGGCTGGTGGCGTGGCTCATTTACATACAACTTAGAGTTGCGAGCGCAGAGACAGAGCCGCGAGCGAGCAGAGAGATAGAGCCGAGCGCGAGCAGAGTGAGCCGTTCGAGTGAGCAGTTTGTCAGAGTTGAGTGCGTGTCCGAGCACCTATGAGCGAGCGTGTGCGATTCATAAGCACATGCTTAAAATTATTGTTCCTTCAGATAGATCTGTGCCCTCAAATAAGTGTCACTGCGCGCTCAACCTGGTGGCACAAAGATCACGCCATATTGGAAAACTGTATATAGATTTTCATTTCGAGTAAACAACATTTTATAGACAGACGTAGTGTGTGAACTTTGCTTAGTGTGATACAAAGTAATTAAAGGGAACTGTGAGAAACAGGGTGCTCTGGTCTTCCCATGTAGGAGAATGTGCAACCACTCAACACGTGAGGAACTAGATGTCCCAGAAAAATTTGTTGCATCTTGCTCACAAGACTGTTTTACGTATGCTGATTGTAACTAAGCTGTGTAATAAAAAGAACTACACGGAAGTCGGATGGAGTCGTTTGAGCACGGGTGAAGGAGTAAGTTCTGTCACTCCGTCCGGCTCCCCTTGCAAGTAAAAATACAATCTTGTGCACTGTGTGTTTTGTTGATCACTGGGGTTGTCTTGAGTGAACTGTGTTCCAGCTGGGTTAACTGGGTTAATGTGCTTAAAGCTGCCGTCGGCAACTTTTTTTTAGTTATATTAGCTTGAACTGTCATGGGATTCTGGAAGTAGAATATTAAATAGGCTGTTTAGGAAAAATCCCGAATTCTGTAGCTCCCTCTGAAGCCTGTAATCGTGCCTGCAAAAATCGAGCGCTCCCGCCTGTTTTTAACCAATCACGTTAGGTTTATTATTTATCTATTATCTGAGCAGAACAGTCACCAACCACGTCTTCCATGCTGAGCGTGAGTCTGCCCCCAGCTTGTGTGCGCGCACACTGGTGTGAACTCACGTGCACAACCTCGTCCACAGAGGGGGAGGGACCTGAAAGTTGTATCAGTTCGAATTTTCCGACTTTAGACTCGGAATTTTGAAAACCTGCTGACGGCAGCTTTAACTGGGTAAGCACATTGAGTTGCCTGTGGTATGAAATGCGCTATATAAATAAAGCTTGATTGATTGATTAACTTTTAGACCCAATATCTACCTAGAACCATTGGAGAGCTCAACAAATGTCAAATCCAATCATACATTATCTAGACACTTTATTTATAAATGGCAGACAGCAGGTCTGACCTTATCTTTTGAATGGCATATTCTTTAAAGTGACCCCATAATTTCAGTACAAAAAATATTGTTTCTGACCAGAAACAAAACAAAAACTCAGACAGAACTCAACCAAAATAAAAAAAAATCTGACCTCAGTAATTTTACCAATCTTCTTTTTCAGCCTAAACACTGGTGGCACCTCACCTCACAGAAGGGCTTTTGATCCATCTGTCCAGTGGGCAAACAGCTTTCCATAGCTCAAAAAATTATTAAACAAGGCGGTTGTTATTGAAATATGCATCTGTAAGTGTAATGCTGGATTCCAATATTTATATTAAAACTGGTTGGGAGAATTGTGACCGCTGTGGGGCATCAGTCAAATGCACAAGATCAAGTTCTTGAGGATTTATTCACCATTAAAGGGAATCTTTACATATGTGGGTTTTACTGCAGTTACTGTGTGGTTCTACAAACAGAGAAAGCAGAAAATATACCTAATTAGCATTACCATGTGGTTAGCTGGACATCACAATTACACTTACCAACTAACATCAAATATACTAAAATATACACATTTACCTACAAATAATCATATTAGTAAATGATTTACATATCCTTGGACGCACAAAGAACACAAAAAACAGTGGATGGCGAACTAAACACAAGATATTAAACAGATGGTCTCTGCAGGCATCCTTCCATTGAGCTGCTATCTCTCGCTCTCTATTTCGTTTTTTTTTTTTTTTGCGGTTGGCAAACAACTTACAGCAGCATTACCGCCACCAACTGGTAAGGAGTGTGGATCACATGACAATTATATATGCCTATATTTATATATATTTATATATACCTATATACTTATATATACACTCATATATACACCCTTATATCTACATATTCCTACACTTTTACATATTCCCTACTCATATACACTCATTTATATATTTTTTAATTTCTATTATATAACCTACACTGTTTTAAATAATAAAAAAATAACCTGATATCCTGTTTCCTGATTCTTTTTGCAATAAATCTACTATATCCAATTTCATTTTCATCCTACTAACATTTCTAATTAAATTATTTCTCTGAGCCTGATAATTCCTACAATATAAAACAACATGTTCAATTGTCTCATCTACCCCACACTCACATTTCCCTGACTGATGTTTTCCTATCATATATAGGTTTTTCTTTAATCCATTATGTCCTATTCTAAGTCTTGTTATAATTGTCTCTTCTCTCCTACTTCTTTCTGATCTTCTCATTTTCCCTATTTTCCTTTGTATTTTATACAACCAACGTCCTTTTCTTTCTTCCTCCCATAACTTTTGCCATCTCTCTTCCATTTTTTGTTTTATAATACCCTTTACCTCTTTTACACTCAGTATTACATTAATATCAATCAATACTCTTTTTACACTCTGTTTAGCCATTCTATCTGCCATTTCATTTCCCTCAACTCCATAATGCGCTGGTACCCATATAAAATTTACTATAAGCCCCATCATATTAATCCTATAAAGAGTTTGTTCTATTTCAATTAATATATCTGGTCTACTATCTGATTTACTATTTTGAATACCAAATAATGAAGAACTAGAATCTGAACATATTGTTATGGTTTAACCTCTTCTGTCCATTGAACTGCTAAAAGTACCGCAATTATTTCTCCAGTATATATTGATACTCCATCACTTACCCTTTTCCCCACTTTAATATTAAATTGCGGTACAATAAGACCTGTCCCTATCCTATTATCAAAATTTTTGGATGCATCAGTATATATATATGTACATAATTATAGTATTGATTTATATGTTCCTCCATCCATCCATTATCTATACCACTGAATCTGTCGATCGGGTCGCGGGCGGGCTGGAGCCTATCCCAGCAGTCAATGGGCGAGAGGCGGGGTACACCCTGGACAGGCCGCCAGTCCATCGCAGGGCCACATAGAGACAAACGAGACAAACAACCATGCACGCTCACACTCACTCCTAAGGACAATTTAGAGATGCCAATCAACCTAACATGCATGATTTTTTGGACAGTGGGAGGAAGCTGGAGTACCCGGAGAGAACCCACGCATACACGGGGAGAACATGCAAACTCCACACAGAAAGGCCCCAGCTGGGTGTTGAACCTGGAACCTTCTTGCTGTGAGGCGACGGTGCTAACCACCACACCACCGTGCAGCCCATTTATATGTTCCTGTACAATATATTTATTCATACTAAAATTATATCTATTCTTCTTTTCTAATAATGATAAATCTACTTTTGCTTCAGGCATTATCCATGGTGGAACTGTATGTAATGGAACCGTCTGACTTATATCTATTTTATCTAAATATTTTCCCCTAATTTTAGCCTTTACTATTGTTCCATAACTTTTAATTTTTTCATTTTCCCAATCTGTTTCTAATACTTTTACAGTTGGAGTATCTTTTTTCTGTCCTTGTAATTTTGACCAATAGTTTAAGGATGATTGTTCCCTTCTCATTTTTAGAGGCATGTCACCCATTTCCACCTGTAATGCTGCTATAGGAGATGTTTTAAAGGCACCTGTACATATTCTTCTAGCCTGATATTGAATAGAATTTAACTTTTGTAGATTTGTATCTGCAGCTGAATAATACACTATGCACCCATAATCCAACACTGACCTAATTAACCCTGTATAAATAGCTTTCAATGACCTTCTATCAGCCCCCTACTCAGTACCAACTAAACATCTCATTATATTCAAAACCTTCCTACATTTATCTATTATTTTCTTAATGTGTACACCCCAAGTCATTCTTTCATCCAACCATAACCCAAAAAATTTAAATTGCTTAACTCTTTCCAATTCCTGACCATGTATTTTCAACTTAATTTCTCCATCAACTCTTTTCGTTGTAAAAAACATTATTTTAGTTTTTTCCACTGAAAACCTAAATGCCCATTTATATGTCCAATTTTCCACCATTGAAATAGCTTCTTTACAATACATTTTAAATTCCTTCCTCTTTTCCACATTGCTCCATCATCAGCAAAAAGTGAACCACCCATTCCACCTTCTGTTTCCTTAAACATATCATTGACTATCACAGAAAATAATAATGGATTTACTATGCTTCCTTGTGGTGTCCCATTTTCTATGTTAAAATTTTCAGAATATTCCTTCCCTATTCTCACTTGTATTTTTCTTCATTCTAAAAATGTTTTAATCCATTTAAACATGCAACCATTTATACCCATTCTTCTAATTTGAACTAATAACCCTTCCCTCCACATCATATCATACGCTCTTTCAATATAAAAAAATACTGCTACAACACTCTTTATTTACTTGAGCCTAATTTCATGCTCTACACATATTACTGGATCCATTGTACTCCTCCCTTTTCTAAATCCACTTTGAAACTTTGATATAAGTCCTTTACTTTCTACATAATATAACAATCTTTCATTTATCATTCTCTCCATTATTTTACATATATTGGATGTTAATGCTATTGGTCTATAATTTTCTGGTTTTGATTCATCTTTCCCTGGCTTTCTAATTGGTATACAGTAATCACAGCTTCTTTCCAACTTGTTGGTAATTCTCCCTCCTCCCAAATTCGATTATACAATTCCAATAAAATGTTTTTAGAAAATGCACTTAAATTATTTACCATTACATAACAAATCTGATATTTCCCTGGTGCTGATAATTTATATTTTTTAAGTGCCCTATTCAGTTATATTATTGTAAATGACATATTCAATACATCATTCAATTCTACCATTTTTTTCAATAGCTCCTTATTTTCCAGAATTGTTTTTTCTTGCCCTTTTTCCCTTCTACACTGATATTTTCAGTTCAATTGTAACAAACACATTTGCTAACATCTCTGCCTTATCTTTATCTGTCACTGCTGCTATTTCTCCATTATTTAATACTGGATATCCATTCACTCTTTTAATTCCTTTCATTCTTTTAATCATTGTCCATACCTTAGATCAGGGGTGTCCAAACTTTTTTTAGTGAGGGCCGAATACAGGAAAATAAACAAAGGGCCGGGCCGCACATTAGCGGTGACATACTGTGTGATGGCCGCATGGTCCAAGGTAGGCCTACTAAATACATAAGGGAGACAAAAACAGTCGGGTAATATGATTTATTTCCAATATTGTCAAGATGTGCAATGTGAGAAAAGATAACAAAAATTGCATCAATATTATTGTGTCAGTGTTTGAATGATCCACATGTACACAGTAATATAATTATGATTCATTTTTATTAAGTTATTTTTTTATTATTTGCTACAATCACAATCACTTGCTATGCATGTTTATCAAAATATGCCCTGTTTTATTATTATTTAATTATTTTTCTCCCAGCATTTCGAACTTTACACACACACACACACACACACACACACACGGTGCAAGCACTACAGGCCTAAGTTGTTTTTTATCCCTAAGGCAGATACATCGATATGAAACGGAATCAAAGTGACATAAGTAGGACCTATGCGTCAATAATGTAATGGAGATGGGTGTGGTGAGGTGCTGTAACCAGGGAGTGCGCGCAGAAAGTCCCAGAAAGCCAAATGTAGCCATTACCCGAGGTACCCCGCCACCTGCAGGTCAAGCAAGACATGATAGCAAATAATAATTAGGCAAACGTTTGCACGTAGATACCGTGATATAACAATTAACCATTATGTAAATACGGGTTGTTATTTCCAACTCACCTTACGATGTGTGAACTCTGAAGTAAGTGGGAACAGTGATGCTGTCCTTTGGACTGAAGGATGGCTGGCAAGTCAGGAGACAGTTTGGTGGATGAGAGACGAAGCACTTCACAGAGATGGCGATCTGTCATTCTGGTTCTGTGTCTGCTTTTATTGTAGTTCATCAGAGAAAATGTTTGCGCGCATATGTAGGTTGAGCCGAACAGGCTGATAACTTTTTTTGCATGTCTTCTTGTGACATGTACATTGCCACCGTGGGTTCACCCAACACACACGCAGAGACCGTGTCTGAATTATAATACTTTTATTTTCACAATAACGATCGAGGTTCTCAGACGATCACCCGTTTCTCCGTTCTGCTCGTCTGTTCCTTCTTCCGTTCTCTGGCTCTGGTTCTCGATCTTTTCATCTCCTCTCCTCCCTGCCTGGACCAGCGCACTACTGATAAAGGGGAGAATGATTAGCCGGCGATGTACAGGTGTGCCAATCAACTCCCCTCCCACTGTCCTCTGAGCCCTTCCCACCTCTCTTCTGCACCTGATGTACCACACCCCCTCCACATACCTCCACCGCCCGACTTAGGCCGGGGAGCTGTCCGGCCTAACCTACGCTAGAGATGTCATCACAGACACATACTTCTCCTTTTTAGTCAAGAGGTTGACATTGGGAAAAGCTGTTCTGATTTCAGACAGCGTTGGGAAGTGCGCAACATTGAAGCTGCGTAGTTGCGCCTCAAACAAGCGGAGCTTCACACGAAAAGCTTTCACGTGTGCATACAGGTGTGACACCAGCTGGTCTTTGCCTTGTAGGTTCTTGTTGAGTGTATTCAGGTGCTGAGTAAGATCAAATAAAAATGCCAGGTCTGCCAGCCAGAGGGGGTCACTCAATTCATGAAGAGGTCGGCCCTTCTCGTTCAAAAACTGCTGGATTTCTGATCTCAGCGAATAAAACCGTTGTAGCACAGAACCGCGGCTCAGCCAGCGCACATCGGAGTGATAGAGTACATCCCCGTATTCAGCTTCCATGTCCTCCAAGAAAGCTTGGAACTGTCGGTGGTACATCCCTCTCGCTCCGATGGTGTTGACGGTTTTTACGACAGTGTCCAATACATCGCCCAGTTGTGCTGTTTTTGCACACAATGCTTCTTGGTGCACTATGTAGTGCATCTTCACAGCCTCCCCTCCGCTTTCTTTAACCTTGGCGCACACCATCGATGCCATTCCTTTGCGATCGCCTGTCATGGCTGGAGCTCCGTCTGTAGTTACTCCACACAGCTTCACCCATGGAAGCTCCATCTTCTCAACTGCCCCTGACACGGCTTCAAAAATATCTCTGCCCGTCGTTGTGCCCTTTAAGCTGACCATGTCAACGAGCTCCTCCGTACAGCAAAAATTAGCATCCACTCCCCGCAAACAAATTAACAGTTGTGCAGTGTCTGATCGATCTGTGCTCTCATCGCATGCTATGGAGTAAAAATCGAAGGCACACGCTTTCTCTTTCAACTGAAGTAGCATGTTCGCTGACAAGTCCTCAATTCTCCGCACAATTGTATTTCAGGATAAGCTTACGTTGTTGTAATCCTGCACCTTTTCCGGGTACATTCTTTCTGTCACTTTCATGAGGCATTGTTTTACAAAATCGCCGTCTGAGAACGGTTTGCCGTGCTGGGCAATAAGCATAGCGACATCATAGCTTGCAGCAGTTGCATTTTCTTGTATTTTGTTCCCACGAAAAAACACTCTTTGTTGGGCGAGCAGGTCAGCTGTCAAATTGCTTCACTTTCTGTGTTCGCTCGGCACCCGTGTACGATGCGAAACTCTTGTGTTTTGTCTCATAATGCCGACGGACATTATACTCTTTCACAACAGCAACCGTTTCCTTACAGATCACACATACACACCTTCCATTAGTTTCAGAGAAAAAATAGTCAGTTTCCCAGTGTGTTTGAAATTTACGGCACTCACTATCAATTTTCCGCTTCTTTGAGGCTGACATGTTGACTGATTACTACCAGACAGCAACTATAGTTTTTTTCCTCGTTTGATACAGTCTTTCTGTTAAATTAAACTAGTGGAAGTGGAGAAGTTTTAGCGGGTGGCGCCACCTGGTGTTCAAACTCAGGATTGCAACAGAGTTTCAATGTAGGTCAAATTTAATGTGCAGGCCATGTTCAATGACATTTTAAAAATCTGCCGCGGGCCAATAAAAACGGGCTCAGTTTGGACAAGCCTGCCTTAGATATTACTGTCTCCCTTCCTACTGAGTTACAAAAACTCCTCCAATAATCTCTTTTTACATTTTTAACAGTTCTTCTTACCATCGCCTGTAATTTTTTGTTTTCATTCAAATTCTGAGGGTTATGATTTTTTTTAATACTTTAAACGCTTTATTTCATTTCTTAATAGCTGCTGTACATTCTATTGTCCACCAAGGTACCAACTTCCTTTCCTTTTTCCCGCCTTTTATCCTTATAGTTTGATGAGCCGCTTCTACTATAGCATTACATATATAAAGATTCAAATCCTCAATGCTACTATTTAAATCCACTTTTCGTATTTTTAATTCACTATTATTCCTAAAAATTTTCCAATCTGCAGATCTAAAACACCATTTTTCCATTTATTATTTTCTCATTTATACAATATTTCTCTATATGCATTTTAACTTATGTCATAATAGGGTAGTGATCACTTCCTATAGTTGTTTTATTAAGTACTTTCCATAAACTATTACTTGCTAAAGAATTTTAAACTATTGTTAAATCAATGGCTGACTCTGTATTATCTCTAAAAGTAATTCTTGTTCCACTCCCATCATTTATTACTACCAAATTTTTAACATACATTATTTCTTCAATTACTTCTCCATTATGATCATTATGACTGCCCCATTATGAGCTATGCCCATTAAAGTCCCCACACCAAATCACTTTACCCTCTAAATACTTCCCAAATTCCTCCATTAACTCTAAAGATAGTTTTTTTTACATGGATTATAAAAATTTATTATTTCAATGTTCCCATTTATTGTCCAAATTTCAATAATAATATATTCTAATTATTTTCCTTTAGCTAATATTATACATCCTCTTCCAGACCCTCCCTCTCTATTTCTTCTAACACTTTCATATCCTTTAATAACAAAATCTAAACTAGGTTTAAGCCAAGTTTCCTGAATACATATAATATCCAAATCTTTTTTTAAATTCTTTAAAAAATCCTTTAAACTCCTGTCCATTTGCAATTAAACTCCTGGCATTCCACTGCAGGATGATCATTATGTTCTCTCTTCCTGTCCTCCTGTCTTCCCTTCTCCCCCCAACTTTTTATTTATGTGCTCCCAAGATATGTCCTTTATCCCAAAGAATTTCTCTGCTCCTTTCACTATTATTTTGATTTTTTCTGTTTTATATTTTACTTGCTCTGTACAGTTAATGACATATGCAATGAACAACATAATCTTCTCAGCTGTCAACACTGTATCTGTTCTCATCGGTCTTTGTTCTAATGTTGCATTTATTTGAGTTTTCCCTGACACATCTCTTGGCTTCTTCATTCTCTTTGCAGCTTCTGCATAGCTTATATTTTGAGTGACTTTAACTTGTTCTATTTCCACTGCTTTTCTTCTAACTTCGCATCCTCCATAAGTCACCCTGTGTTGTCCTCCACAGTTACAGCAAATATCCTTTTCATTTGTACACTCTTCATATCCATACTCCTCTCCACACTTTGGACATCTTTGTTTCCCCTTGCATGCTTCTGCTATATGTCCATATCTCTGACATTTAGAACTGAAAGGCTTTCCACTCCCTTTCCTTTCACTGTTCTCATTAAAGCTACCGTCGGCAGGTTTTTGTGCACGTGAGTTCACACCAGTGTGCGCGCACACAAGCTGGGGGCAGACTCACGCTCAGCATGGAAGACCTGGTTGGTGACTGTTCTGCTCAGATAATAGATAAATAATAAACCTGAATATTCTGAATATTCAATACTTTGTTTTTCTGCTCTTCACTCCCAACTATAATCAAAAGATTCCCATCTCTCAGAATCTTAGCCAGAATCAACTCTCAGGGGTGCAAATGGCGCGCTTTTTGGCGGATGCCGCTTTTTTTCCAGTATTTTTGGCGACTTGTGTGATTCGTTTTTTTTTTTTTTTTGGGGGGGGGGGTGGTGTCCGGCAATCCTAATCCACTCTAGTAATAATCAGAGCCGTACTTCCCCCTGGTGGATATATGGCACGGCACCATTGACCGCAGAAATTGTAGCGTTCTATTCTTTCTGTAGAATTCTATTCAGACTGTGGCTCTAACTACGCTCTCTACGCGCTAGCTGCTAGTGCTACAGCAAACATTTTCTTAGTTCTAATTCTAACATAAAAGACCGTCTCTGGCTAACAGTAGACCTACTCGCGCTGCTGCTAGTTGCCAAGGAACGTTACGTGACTCAAGTCCAAGCACTCAAGCCATTACCTCAGAAGTGTTTGTTTATCTTGCTGAATTTCATCAAACGAAAAAGATTTACCAGTACATTTCTTTGGAGCCTCTGTGACTGGGAGTACCCTACGGAATACAATCAGCGGTGTGAAGTCTACAGTCAAAGCGTAAGTATTAATTGTATTTATTTATTTCACTTTGTCTCTCATAACCTAGCCTCGTTAATCTAACCATCAGACAACTTTGAAACCATATTAGTAATGCCCTCTCCCTCGGGTTAAAACACCTGAATAACGTTATGTCATGATTTAAGAGTTGTAAGTTCAGTTAACTGTATGTTCTCAGCGCAGTAACTACATGGGTTTCATGACTATTTTTTTGTTCCTCGATAACATAGTGTTGTACCTACGTGCATGAAGTGGTCTCATAAGCTTGCGGCTGTGTGGTTTACAACTAGTGAAAATGCTAACTGTTAGCTTACCTGCAAAAACATTGGCGAATTCTGAGCGCGAAGCAACATTTGTTTGACTTTGTGTCTGAGTGGATGAAGTAGTGTCTGAGTAATGAAATCGTTATTTAAAATGACGCTCCGTGATGAGTCATTCCGTTTCTTGTGCGGCCTAATCTGTTAAACGATATTGACCCTGTCTTGGGTATATTAGTTCTAGTGTCAGTGTTGGGTAATTGGCTTCAGTTTACAATCCTGCACCCATTGTCTCCGTGTTGACAACTAGGACCTAGCTTCTAAAAGCTTGACATGATTCACCATTTCACTAAATTGTTAAAAGAGGGTCATTCAAAACGAGACATTTAAGGAGGTATAACGGATTTAATAGGTGGGAGTCGGTCAAACCGTGCAATAGAAGCTAGCGAGACAGATATGAGATGCTGTTTTTAAAACTCGTATGGGTAAAATCACAGGAGTTCAACTTCTCTCCTTTCTTGGGTTTATTCCGGGACACATACAACACTACACGACTGGTCGTAACTGTAACATTTTTCCAACTGTCATATCCTATTTCACACGTGTGTTTGATTCATAGTAACAACATTGGGCGCATGCGCACATCACATGAGTATATCATGACAATGTTGACAGCTATGATGCAGCCAAGCAAAAGAATGCTGCCAGACACAAGGCCCTGCTCAAATTACAGGAAATGGCAAAGAAAATAAAGAAAAAGGAGTAAAGATGAACTGCCTCTTGGTTGGGGAATTGAGATGGATTGGGAACTTTAATGATAAATAGCTATAATTAATAAATGTTCTGTTGTGCTGCTAAGAAAAATAATGCTGCCAGACAAAGAAAAAGGAGCAAAGATGAACTGCCTTTAGGGAAGGGAATTAATGACAAATAAAAGTTCTGTTTTGTTTAAACTGTGGTCTGACTGATATTTTGTTGTATGTGTGTGTGGGGCGGGGTTGTCGCCTGTTGCTGCGCTGCGTCGCCCCGGCGCCGTGCTATCTCACTCCTTTATGACCATGGTTGTGTTTGTACCCCTGAACTCTTCTTTTTTATTTCCCTTGATAAAACTAATGTACTTAGTTGAATATCCTCATCTTCTTTCCTGAATTTTATAATTATTTTCGTTTCCTCCCTGCCAATCTTCTTACATACCATATTATTTTCATCTGAGCTATTTCCTTCTAAACTACGCTTACAACTTTGCGTTCCCCTCATATTATCTTCCTTTGTCCTTCTTTCTTTTCCTGACTTACCACTACCACATACATGATTCCAATCTCCATTATCCATTTCATCATCTCCCTCATCTTCACCCTGAGACGCCATATCAATTCATCAAAGAAACCAGTTTATGCCAACCGCCCTAACGCCACATCACTCCAAACCTCCAACTCCTCCGAACTACGATTCTCAATCCCCTCCACGTTACGTTCGTCGACACGCCTCTCATTGGAAACCTCAACGGTACCTGCTACAGGGAGCTCCGTAACTTTCGTGGTTGTAGAGTAGCGGTAACCTTCAATTTCCTGAGCTGCTATCTTTGGAATGAAGGAAATTAACAAGGAACATGACTGGGCAAGTCTAACCTGCAATACCTACTACTAACCAAAGGGGGCGCTGAGGGGCTACCTTCTACACACTACAAAGTAAATAGGCCTAAATAAATTGCCCAAAAAAATACCAAGCCCAAGTCCTTCAATACAGTAAGAGACAAATTATGTTGTAATAAGTAAAACAAAATGATATATAAAAATGACGCATTTAAGTGAGCTCTATTGATACGATAACAACGCTAAAGACTAGCCAAAAGTAAAAAAAAACAACTGATTCTTTAAAATTAATATAACTTTACAGTATATAGTGTGCAACGTAACGTTCCAGTGAATAAAGACTGTTTCTGTTTCTTCGTATGAAAGAAAGTTGTTTTCATTCGACTTTTACTCACCTCGTCGTCTCCACAGTTCAAATGGGGAACGAAAAATACGTGCTTCTGGTACACTCGCTTGTCGCTTCCAGTCCTCACTGTGCATGTCTGCAACGAAGGGTCCTGACAGTGCAGGTCAGACGCCTCTCGGAATATGGCACAACACACATTTAAAACAAAATAAAATGTGATACTTACAGGCTGTACTGATTGCTGGGGTTGATTTTGTTGCAAAGTTGGAACCCTCTACTGAGCATTAAATTCCGACTGAAGCCTGCTCGGAATCATGCAAGGTTTGTGAAACTGTACTCCGTGAAATGCGCAGAGCAAAGGAAAAGTCGGCGGTTGTATGTACTGGGGATGCTGTTAAAAATAAATAAAAGCAATTGATCGCGAACATTGCTTTCCGGGATCGTAGTCCGCTTTCACAGCCTTGGAAGGCACACCAGTTTGTGTTTCTCGCCGAAGGGGCGTGGCTGAAACGGGGTGGCTGTGGATTTGGGTGTGTGTGTGTTTCCACATTGAAAACGGAAAGGGCGAAGCTGATGACATGTCCTTCTACAAATCCCGTAGTTTTAAAATGGCGGAGCGACATGGAGACATTCATTGTCCGTGAAAAATTACACATTATAGCTTTAAAAAAAAAAAAAAGTTAAATAAGATCTGGGACACTGATTGGTCTGACCACAGTAAACTGTAAACCCGGATAAGTAGAATATACTTAAAAAAGTAAGGTAACTCGTTGTCTTAAAATTTTTAAGTAAAGAAGCATTAGTTGAATAAGTGAAGTGGACTATATTCAATGTACTTGAGCCCATAATGGAATGGGCTAACATTTGTGTCCAGCTGTTCGACCTTCAGCTCATCTTTTTTTCTTTTAAACATATGTTTATTGGGGGCAGTCGGTGGCGTAGTGGGTTAAGCAGCCGCCCCATGTACAGAGGCTACAGTCTTTGCTGCATGTCTTCCCCATCGCTCTGCCCCCTGCTTCCTGTCTCTCTCCAACTGTCTATCCATTAAAGCTGCCGTCGGCAACTTTTTTTTAGTCATATTAGCTTGAACTGTAATGGGATTTTGGAAGTAGAATATTAAATAGGCTGTTTAGGAAAAATCCCGAATTCTGTAGCTCCCTCTGAAGCCTGTAATCATGCCTGCAAAAATCGACTGCTCCCGGCTGTTTTTAACCAATCACGTTAGGTTTATTATTTATCTATTATCTGAGCAGAACAGTCACCAACCACGTCTTCCATGCTGAGCGTGAGTCTGCCCCAGCTTGTGTGCGCACACGGGTGTGAACTCACTTGCACAACCTCGTCCACAGAGGGGGAGGGACCTGAAAGTTGTATCAGTTCGAATTTTCCGACTTTAGACTCGGAATTTTGAAAACCTGCCAACGGCAGCTTTAAAGGCATAAAAAGCCCCAAAAAATATTTAAAAAAAAACATATGTTTATTGCAAATTTTGTTAATTTACAAACGGTGAACAACATAGAACAAGAAGGTACAAACGAGAAAAAAAAACTGATAATAATAGCAATAATAATTATTAAAATAAAATTAATAAATAACTGTAAGAAGAAGAAAAATAAATAAAATTTTAAATAAAAAAAAAATACCAATAAAAATGGGGACGTTTTTAACCACAAAACAAAATATCATTGCTTGTGTAAGAATCATGGTGGTAGAGAGATAAATAAATGAAAAATGTGAATAAATAAATGCGTATATCTACATATACACACACATACATTTATGTAAAGGTCTAAATGTGTATACTAATTCAAGATAGTATGAAAAGATGGATAAATCTTCAGTTCAGCCATCTACTTCTTCAGCTTATCGTTTGCTGCTGATTAGAACTCGCTGGGTTCAGCCTTTTCCTGAAAATATCTACAATAACATGGAAAAACTCACTTGGCCTGCTGATTGATTTGTAGTGTGTTGATGCATTTTCCCAAAATGAACAGCGAGGTGTTTATTTCCGGCTTCTTTCAGGCGTTCTCCTTTATTCTGAGTTTTAGTGCAGCGCTCAGATCCAGCCAGGTCGCACAGACACAACCTGCAGAGTAAAACAGGACCAGCTCAGAGCGGAGTTCAGTATCTAAACCAGAGATACTCATTGTGCGGCTCCTCAAGCTCTAATTGGCGGCTCGCACTCGCATTGTAGCTTATAACGATATGGTAACAATAACAATAAATTTTTTCAAATAACATACAGCGAATACTGCACAGTATTAAGTATTTTTATTAAGTTTGCGTTTTTGTAGTATTAAGAATTTTTATTAAGTATTAATTAAGGCTTAATGGTGTTTCCTAAAGGGGGCTTTGTTAAACCTGGCAACGCAGCCCGCTTAAACCACTGTCACACTTGACCGCAGCGCACGCTAGCTCCTTTAAGGCTGATTTATGCTTCAGACGCAAAGCCTCTGACGCTCGGACGCATAGCCTCTGCGAGCGTCAAAATCTTGACCACTCCCCCACACAGAGGCTCTGCGCGCGTTCTCGTGCACCTCAGCAAAATCCTGACGACACGTCGGACGGACGCAAACCCACGCAGAGCTCAAGCGGAAGTGCGCGGACAAAAAGCAGCTGTGATTGGTCCTTGGTATGCCTTTTCCGATTGTCTGTGTGGCTTCCTCTGCATTTTCGCCAACTCCAATAGAAGAAGACTCTTTGAGCCGCGCTTTCAATGAGGTCGCCACAGTTTTTTTTAAATTTGTGACTTTGTTGGACTCCTCTGGGACTTCCTTGAGATGCTTAGACAGAAGATTTGCAACCACCGGGTAAATCATGGATAGAGAGATATTTGATTCTCCGCACAAGGCGGTAGTGGCGCATTTCAGGGAGTGCAACATTGGCATCAGTTCCTCCATCACAGTCCAGCTATCATCTGCCAGTTCCAGTGCGCGCGCGTCAGGTAGCTTAGTGACAGTCCTGTCTGACAAGACAGCGCACACAGCCCATCTCTGCTCTAGCAAGCGTTCGAACATGTCATGTATTGAATTCCAACGGGTACGGCAGCTTTGCACTAACTTGTGGCCAGGTACGTTTTGGAGCTGTTGCTTTTGCTTCAGTGCTTCTGTTGCCACCGTGCTATGGTGAAAGTGAGATACAAGGCGATTGGCAGCTTTAACGACGTGGTTTATGTTTTGCAATTTGAACCCGTCATTTGTAGCGAGTTGAAGGGTGTGCGCAAAACAAGGCTGCGAGTACCATCCCAGCCCAGCCTCGGAATTGGCGAGAACCATGTTACTGGCATTGTCGTGTACACAGGCAGTGACTTTTCCAGTGAGACCCCAGTGATCCCTCACATTAGACAGGATATTTGCCAGATTCTCAGCCGTATGCCGCTCAGGCATGGCTTTGGTCTGCAGAACAGCGCTCCGCATCTCCCATTCAAGCATGAAATGACAGGTGACGGTGACATATGATTCAGTTGTCAGGGCCGTCCACGAATCTGTGGTTAGGGACGCTTTATTGGCATTCTCTAAATCATTGCGTAGGATGCTGGCATTTTCATTGTGAAGTTTTTCGAGTCTGCTAGTGATTGTTTTCCGACATGGAACTTTGTATTCAGGCTCAAGAAAGTTCATCAACTCTCGAAACCCCTAAGCTAATAGGCAGCATATCTTTTGCTACCATCTTCGTGAGAAGCGCCGTTAGCTGTTCGGCACGCCTAGCATTCATCTTTGAAGACCTCACCATGAACGTGGCAACTGACTGCTGCTGTCCCGAAGTCACTTCTACGGGGTGTCTCGCTTTCAGGCAGCTGTGCATGGTAGTGGTTGATCTATGATATGCCAGCTTTACTTGGCAGAGATTGCATTGAACTTCATTTTCGTTGATCAAAGTAAAGGAGGACCATACAGAACTTTTACTAGCTCGCTGCTGCATTGCTGTAGCCTGAGCAATCGCACGTTTCAAATCCTTCTTCTGTAATTTTTTTTTACTGTTATTTTTCACCTACTGTACGTTACTATACTGTAGCGGCACATTCTGGCAGAATTTGCATATGTCAGCTTAAATATTGTTTAAGGACTAGGAAACCTCTTAATTTTTTTTTTTTTTTACCACGTGAAACGTGATTAGGTTCAGACGTATAGTTCTATGTAAACAATGCGGCATTCTTTCCCAGTGAAACGCAATACTAGTGCGGCATTCGAAATTCTATCTGTTTGGTGCACTAAACAAGTGCTAGCATTTCGCTAACTAGCCGTTAACGTACAGAACCCTTAGAAACAGCTAGTATATTTCAATAGCTTACTGCTAATTAGGGTTGGGACACGATTTTCGAATAGTCGAATATTCGTGACACGTTCGAATAAAGAATACAGTGAACCCTCGCTATAACGCGGTTCACCTTTCACGGTCTCGCTGCTTCACGGATTTGCATCGTGCATTGTGTTCTGCATTCTGATTGGCTAAACAGTCTCTCCGCTTCTTCTCTACCTGTGTGTCAATAACGTTGCGGTGTAATATGTACACGTACACGTTCATTACAGTTCTCAAACATAATCGATGGTGGCATGTCGGTATATAAAAATCTTTTTGCCCAGAAGAAAAAAGAGCGACAACAACTACCGATAACGATGTTCTTCTCTCGAAGAAACACACCTGCACCGCGAGCTTTAGAAGAAAAAAACGCTACAGAGCGGAGTCAGGATGCAGCGGCTCAGTCAGAAGAGCAGTGCAATACATGTGAGTCACTATTTGTCCTACTGTACTTTGTATTTCTTTTCATAATCATTTTTCATTTTTTCCCGTTCTAATCCAATCCTCAGGTCGCGGTGGGGCGGTGCTGATCTCCGCAATTTGAAGCCTTCAGTTCGTATTGATGATTAAAATGATTATTTTACATTGTAGTAGTTCTGTCAGAACCACTCTCGTCAAAACGAGACGAGAAACAGAGATGAATTTCAGAAGCTTATTCTGAATGCATACAATTTGTGTTTGGCGGTATGGCTCTGTTCGGAAGAAGTTCCCGACTTTTCCATGAGCTCCATGGAAGCCAGACAGGGAACAGCAGCATCCTCAGGTGGAGTGCCTTCTATTTGCTGTAAAGGCAACAAACCCCCCAACAGACCATACTGGAACACAGTCAGCCAATTGATAAGTTGGAACCAGGGTATCCTACCCCCCCAACGATTTATTAGCTACCAACGTGTGTCACCATTATGATTAGTAGTAGTAGTATTACAAAAATAATTATTAAACCACGACTAGGCTTGACGTTAAAAGGTGGAACTGCCGTAGGCCCACATTAACACAGACTGAAATGTGATGCGAGTATTTATTTGGGGCAGGCATTGAACTCAACCACTTAGGTACACCATAAAAATATATTCGGTCTCCACAGCAGCAACAGCACTTTGCGGCAGGGCAAAGCAGAGCAAGATCCAAGCAAAGCAGCAAGATCCAAGCAGAGCAGAGCAAGATCCACGCAAGCAGAGCAACATCCAAGCCAAGCCGAGCAACAGCCAAGCAAAGCAGAGCAAGATCCGATCCAAGACAGCAAAACGAGAGCCAAGCAAAGCCGAGCAAGATCCAAGCAAAGCAGAGCACCATCCAAGCAAAGCAGAGCAAGATCTGATCCAAGAACAGCAAAACGAGATCCAAGCAAAGCAGAGCAACATCCAAGCCGAGCAGAGCAACATCCAAGCAAGCAGAGCCTTAACACACTTCACCTGACCACCTAGGAAGTTAAAGTCACCGTGAGCTTGCATATTTGCTATCCACACAATTAAAAGCCATAAAGCATAACACGAATGACCTCTGTCATTGCTGTTCGTGCCATCAATTCCGGGAGCGGTTTTAATGATTTGACTTCATCCCAAATTTATTTCCGATCTTAATCAGCACCTTTCACGCAAAGTTAAGCCCTACCAGTGGCTCTTGTTTTATTTAAACAAAGGCACAGCTGGACAATAAAACAATTTTTTTTTTTTTTTTAACTCCAGTAGGCAGCTATTCTAAGTGGAAAAATCTTTCAATGACCCATTGAAAACTACCTTCCCAACAGCACAAACTCCAGCTAGCTGAAACATCAGCTTATAGCAGGTTTAAGTAAAAATAATACTGAAAATCTAGCTGTGCAAGATACGTAGCATGGCAACTTGGCATCAACAGGGCATCACAATGGCTTGAGTAAGCAGAGAAACAGGATGCCATTTATTTTCAACTTCCAAGAAGACCAGCAGCCTCCAAAATGACACAAAATGAGAAGAGGCAAGTGCTTCGTAACAGGAGCACATCACATGCATAAGTCGTATACAAATAGCCAGAAAGCAACACTCAGTATTTGCAAGCAAGAAACTAAAGGGAAGAAAGAAAAGCCTCCAGTGTTTCCTGCAACATATGTTTTCTCAGAGGTTCATCCTGCACCAGTACTTAACTGGACAGTTTGCTCTTTTATCAGTTCGCAGCTGAAATCAGCTTTTACAGGCTGCTTCTCAACAGAAGGAAAAAGGACAATACTCCTCCTGAAGGGATTAGTTGAGACCTCAACCGTGGGGACGATGGTTGAAATGTTTTGATGTCATGCAAATTAGCATGCCATTTGCTGTGCAAGAGCCAATCACAAACAGGCTGGTGTTACACGAAGTGGCCGGACGCTTGTCCACAAAGCATCACAACATATGCTGTAGAACTGGCTACAGATGTCAGATCCTTTAAATCATCGAGTGCATCACTGATCTCAAGTGCCATCTTGTGTTTATGCTCAAGCCTTTAAACACAAACTGTTGGACGCATTGTGCTTGAAATTGTCCCCTAAATGGCCCCAAAGAAACGAGTGAGGATGGCAGGGATTGTTTGGGCGGGAAGCACAAAGCCAGTTGGCCAGTACGTATGATTCTCTTAGTATACGGGCATCGCAGCTCACGCAGCAGTGCTCAGGAGAGCAGTATGTATCCTTATGATATGGTGTTATTTGTAGCTTAGAGGACTGGATTAATAGAGCATAAGACTAGCTCTCTTATTGTCAGTTATAGAGCGTTAAATAAAGGATTCCCGTTAGAGGCAATAGCTGTGTATTACTGGACAAGTCTCTTTAAATCGCTCTATATGAGCGTCTGTAGAGACCTCCACTGTTTAAAATTTATAATTCCCAGAGCTCATTTACCAGTTGAATAAATATTCAAAGGTAGTTCAGTCAGCCAAGTACACTTAGGCTCCATGGTTTAACGATAGCCTAGCTAATCAGCCTCTTACTGTTGCTTTTGTTAAGCAAAAATGCAGCTAAGTTCACTGTAGGTCTCTGGAGGTTGTTATACGACGAAGTGCATTTCTATATCAAACAGGGTAGCATCCTGACATTCTCTCTTCAGGATCAAACCATGAGCAATAATAATCTCAGTGGATCTACATGATGAGATCAATTCGACCACAGCCACAGTTGGGCTTCATTCACAAAATGCGTTGTATTCATCCATTGAGCATGGGAGTCAGTTCATGACACCGTGGTCATTTTAGCAGCAGAACAGCTCTGACTTGCATTCTCCATGCACAGAATTGATTCTCCCTCCACTGAGTTCACAGTGAAACCCTGAAAACTTGTCAATGAATCTCTGATTTTATTATAAAAGCACTCACTTCACTTTACCTGGCAGCTTTGCATTCAATACGGTGGGAAAAAATAAAAATAAAAATAGACTTGTTTGCTGGTGGATAAACGAGCAATGCTGTAGCTAGCAACTGAGAGGAGGAACTAGTCCAAACAATGTTTCCAACATTGACCGAGGAAAGGCAATAGTTGTTAATCCTCTGACTCACATCACCTCCTAGCCTGATTAACATAGACTTTCAAATCTCTTCGAGATTCTGGTCTGACCAAGACCATAACGAATACGATTCGAAATGGCCTGGTCAACCCGCCTCCCTCGGGTTGCTACTGGTTGTGGCCAGAAAAGGCTGTGCCTAAGCTTAAGCCAATCACACCACTCTTTCCTCTGACGTATGATTTAGCTACCAGCGGGGCTAACTGGTAGATTAAACTCTTACCAAAGTCAGTAGGGAGCAAGGCGAAAACGTCTTTCCTGTCAAGAAATAATTCAAGGGCTGTTCTTTGCTCGATTTTTAACGAGAATCTCCCGTCGAACACTTTCATTACAGCATCTACAGCAGTGTCAAAAGCTTGATGCTGCTCCATGTTGATATTGAATGAAGCGCTTCCGTGTACAATCCATGGGTTGAGTGGCAGTTCAACCACGTCACTACCTTGAACACGCCTCTACCCTGGGAGGTTGGCGCTGCTCAAAGTTGATTGCTTCCCGAC
Organism: Odontesthes bonariensis; assembly: GCF_027942865.1. Taxonomy (NCBI): domain Eukaryota; kingdom Metazoa; phylum Chordata; class Actinopteri; order Atheriniformes; family Atherinopsidae; genus Odontesthes; species Odontesthes bonariensis. Next base: position 28,490,927 of record NC_134527.1, read on the forward strand.
AAAGTGGGTGGAGTTCCCATTTTTTCGGGAACTCGAATCCACCTGAATGAGCAATTTGCCTGAGTAAGTGTAGCAGAGCCGAAGGTGTTGCGTCACTGCGAGGGCGGAGCCTGGGTAATCACCTCCCACTGTATCCACAGGCACAAGCACTCACACCCCGACACGACAGGTGGCGCCGCACCCATCAGACTGTAATGCAGACAATACCAATCAACAGCGTGTAGCGCCAGAGGCGCGCGCTCCACCTTAGAGCGTCACCGCGAGGATCTACGGACCAATAGTCACGCAAAATAATGTGAATCGGTGTAAAATAAGCCGCGTGCCTACCTTGACTCTAACCGCGGCGCGCTGTGACAGCTCACCCGGTGTCGCGTCTTGGCTCGGCTGGATGTCCTCCACGCGTCCATCTCAGCCAAATCTCCGACTCCGCCGGCAGCGGGGATCCATGCCGGACGACAGGGTAAGCAGCACAATAATAATACTAGCATCGGCGCATATGCTAATCGGAGCTACGTCTTGTAGCAAAACTTTTTGCCCCTACGCGGGGAGCTGCTGTGGAAAGCTGCAAGCAGAAAGCAAAAAAAAGCAGTGACAGCAAACCAAGTTTAAATGAAGTGCCCCAAATGCCAGCAATTGCGAGCAGGAGCTGATTACCCATTGAGCGCAGCTGTTTGTGGCGCCATAGGGGTTGGGTCGGCGTCAGCCAATAGGCAAAGGGCGCATTGACTACGTGGTCTGCCAGAACTACCGCGATGCTCCATTTATTTGTAAAAAACAAAAACGTTTATACAGTACTTTTATTTGTTAAACAAATGCTTGGGCCTGTAAATAGGTTTTGTTTGGTTTCAATGTATTATGGAGTATTTCATTGTATATTAATTGTAAAAAAAATAAAGGTTACTACTTCACGGATTTCGCCTATCACGGGTTCTTTTTGGAACGTAACCCCCGCGAAAAACGAGGGTTCACTGAATTCTTTATTCGAACGTGTCACGAATATTCGACTATTCGAAAATCGTGTCCCAACCCTAATTAGCATTAAGCTATTGAAATATACTAGCTGTTTTTCTAAGGGTTCTGTACGTTAACGGCTAGTTAGCGAAATGCTAGCACTTTTTTAGCAAACAGATAGAATAGAAATAGAATAGAATAGAATAGAATAAAAATAGAATAGAAAAATACTTTATTTATCCCCCAATGGGGGAAATTCAAAAATAAAAAAAAAAACAGATCGAGGATGATGTGTTCAAAAGGGAAATTATATGTGGCTCATAATGTTGTAAAATGTGAGTTAAAGCCAGCTCAACTTTGGCTGTGATACGATCATAATGTTTTACTGTGAAGCTTTAAAAAATGTACGGTTTAAAATTTGTGTTTATTTGAATGTTATAAAATGCTAAATATTGTAAATTCATTTGTTTACAGTTTAACCGGTTTGACCTTGTAATAAACAACAACAACAACAAAGACTAGCTTGTGTTATTCGTAACACTGGGTCTGATGTAAATCAGCTCTGAGGGAGCAGCCTGCACAGGAACCCAGATCCACTACGTCATCAGAAATCAAACTTTGGACTCCTGTATCATGGAAGGACATTCGAAGGCGTTGCCCTTGACGTCATGCAAGAGGCGCAGGACGGTCCTTCTCAGGGCCCCACTGGGGGCCACCTCCAGGAGGTTGTGAATGTTTTCGTTGAAGATTTCACAGAAAGAAACCCAAACAGAAAATTTAGTGTTTGCTTCCACTTTCAGGAGGATTTTGTCCCCCGTTGCATCAGTCGTCCCCTGCAAAGGTCCCTGCAGAAAAAAAACAGACGTGAAATGAGCCAATGAGGAAGAATTAATTCTGTTTTACATGTACTAATCATTTCCTGCCTCCAAGTTCAATTCAACCATTTGTCATCACCGTGATTAGATCAAATGTAAAAATCACCACCGGTGTTTGGACAGTTATGAAGCTGCGGCCACAAAAAGGAACAAAAACAACCAACAATTAAAGAACTGCGAGACAATTCTGAATCTTGCCTTCGAGGAGAGTCTTACTGTTGTGCACAGCTGGATTTCCACATCACAAATGAGGAGAGGGGAGTCAAAGACACACAAAGCAGAGAAATGAGAGGAGCGTACAGAAGAGAGAAACTCATTCATGAATGTGAGGCTGCAGATGACATAAAGAGGGCGACTGTTCATTTAAGGGCAAAGCTGCCTCAGCTATTGGAATACATGAGAGTGTCCTTTACCTAAAAAGGTGAAAGTCTTGCCCGCATTGGTGACTCCGTACGTGAAAAGCAGCGAGTTTTCTCCCTCAAGAACATCTTTGACCAAGTCTTTCACTGTGCCGTCAAACAGCTCCTTCTGCGTCGTGTCCGGACTGTAAACCTGTCGAAGGAAAGGAAAAAAAAATATTGAGAATGATCAGTGAAACGCATTACATGGTGAAAACACAGAATCTTCAAACCGTTCTCAACCTTTCCTCATTTAAACTGCTATCCGTTCCGCCTGGAAACACTGACCTTGGAGAACTGGAAGCGCCGTTCAGTCTGCGGCAGGGATTTATCAGCCCTGAGTCTCGCTGTGAGGGACAAACTGGGGGGCTTGAGTAGAACTTTATTGGGGGGCTCAATGGTGACACAGTCCTGAGAAAAATAGAGCAAAGAAAATCCTCTGCTTGAAAGGAAACCTTTGAGCTGCTTCTGTAGTCACTGATTTCTGATCCAATTACCTGCGACTCCACTGTTGCTCTCTGATGAAGTGAAGGGTCGGATTCTGAGGTAGACCTGGAGGTAATCTCACAAAGGCATTACATAAATAAAAAAAAACAGACCACACCAAGCCGGCATACACCTGCAGCTCGCCGAATGATCTATAAACTGCATGAAAGATCTTATATTAGCCGCTTTCGGACAGAGCCGTTCTAAGAACGCAGTTATCAGAACTGTCCTAGTCGAAATTCAACTAGGACAGTTTCAGTCATCTGAGATGAGCTGGTGTCCAGAGAACTGAGCCGTGTTCCTGCTCAGAGCTGATATATGGCTTCCTCCTGATGTGGTGCAGCTTCAGCTCACATTTCTGGATGCGGCCGTAGACCGTGTAGAGTGGAAACGGTTCTCCCAGCTCCCCCTGAGCCCATGTGGCTGTATGGATCAAAGACCAAAGTTCTACCCGAGCTTGCATTAAGAAATGTAAAGAATGGCTTATTGATGATTCTCTGATTGAGTTTGGGACGAGGTGGGGAGCCACACCCCATTCTTGCTTGGGAACACTAAACCTCTGGTGGATTTTAATTATGCTGCTGCGTCATATTCCAGATTTGTCCCTGATGGCTAAAAGTTGTTATATCATCTTTATTTATGGAATCTGTCGCCTCTGATTTTTAGAGAAACATTTAAAACTAGCAGTGTTAAAACTCCAGAGAGCAACACAAGATTACATTAATATTGTAGGATTATACATGTTGTTGGGTTATATTTATATTATAAGTATATTATAAGTAAGTTTTTCTGTAATATTTTATAAGTTAAGCGCTTTTTCATTGGTTATTTTTATCAGTTTATCAGTATATATCTGAATATAACCTTTCTGAATGTGGAAGGGAAAAAGTAAATATAAAAGGCAAGGCAAGTTTATTTGTACAGCACAATTCAACTACAAGGTGATTCAAAGTGCTTTACAGAGACATTAAAACAGTAGAAATAAAAAGCATGATTTAAATTTTAAACAAAAAAGAAAGAAATAAGAACAATAGATAAAAACAGATAAATAAAAAGCATGATTTAAATTTTAAAGAAATAAGAACAATATAAAATCAGTAGTTAAAATGTGATTAAGTTTTGAGCTTTATTCAAACCCAGCTGAAAATAGGTGTGTCTTCAACCTGGACTTAAATACAATGGCCCTCATTTATCAAACTTGCGTAAGACGAAAAACATGCGTAGGTCGTGTGTACGTTCTTTTCTGCACAAAGGTTGGCATTTATCAAATCCATCGTGAGCGCAGGAAAGATGAAATCGTCACGACAGGTCTGAAGCAGTGCACGCACTTTTCCATTTTGACTTGCGGTGACTGCAATAGCATACATAAACAGCAGCGTCACTAGTGCGTGCCTCATGAGTCGCAACAAACCCCTAGGTTAAAATTACAGACTTATCACTTCAAGGAAGGCCCATGTTTTATTTGACTTCAACATAAATATAAACATAAATGCAAATTAAATAAATAAAAAAATTAAACAAGTACAACTCCGTAATTGGAAGAGTGATGGTTCATCATTCAACCGCCTATTTAAAGGGGAACTCCGGGGAATTTGAAGCGCATTTCCATTGCTAGAAGTTGTCAAATACTGACAGTAGGACACAGACAGGTGCAAATCGCCGCTCCCTGTGTGGAGATAGCGCTGTTTGCGCAGCCTGTCATGCTAACCAAATACGCGGTGGCTAAGAGGCAAGAGCTAAACCTTCCACGTAAAACAACAACTTGCACACTGCAGAAACGTCACACCACTTTATAAACCATCCGACAATAAAGTCACAAGCCTTACCATCAAAACCATATGCATGGTTCTCACATTACTGGCATGGGGACGTTACAAAACAACTTTATAAACAGCATGTCACTTACCTCTTGTCGGTAGGCGCGCGCATGTGAAAACCCAAAAGAGTCAATGGACGATAATCCCATATACAAAACAATTATCTTCTCTAGAAAAACTGCGTTCAAGTATTTATGTTGTTGTTGTAATGTCTGATTATAATTTCATCGAAGTTCAGCCCCGAATCTCTCTGGACTGACATAGAGACCAATAAAAGAAGCGGGAGAGTATTTATTTTATGTTTGCATCGGTAAAGTTTAATTCTCCTGTTGCATTTGAATGCACCGCACAGTTCGAATGACCCCACGTGGGGAGTGCCTCAACAGCCAGGTGAACTGCAGGCGCACGATTTTTACGTTATTTTCTGACCTTAACCAGAGAAGTAAAGCGCAGCTACTTGTGAAAATTACAGAAAAAGGAGAAAAATCCTGAGAAAGTCAGAGCACATACCGATTGGAAGTCCGGAGACAAGTATGTAGGTAAGACGATTCATTTATCAAAATAAAGGCTTGTTAACGCTTACCGTTGTCCATGCTAATGCTAGCTCTGTGTCTAGCAGGCTAAAGCTGGGCATACACTGTGCGATTTTTGGCCCGATGTCGACAAGATTTTCACTCGTGCGACTATTTTGGAGATAGTCCTGTGAGAACAGGAATCGTGAGCTGTGACGTTTTAACCCTTGCGATTCACTCGTACAGTATGAGCAGCAGTTGAATACCGCGATTGAAAAAAATCGCACTTGTCACCTGTAGAGCCGCTGCAAGCTCCGATAGCGGCGTAATTTGAAATACAGAGAGCAACGGTGAGAAACTTGTCTTTTTAGCTGCTCTGAGGCTATTTTTCTGTTGTTTCTCGGTGTGCTAAAGAAAGTTGTGGTGATATTAAAGTGATACTCCGGAGTAGATTCAACCTGGGGTCATTTGAAACGTGATATCCAGCCAAGTAGCCCACCCGCAGTTTTTTCAATATTGACTGAACATCAACATTTTTATGTTGTAGAGTTGTGAAGTTATTTTATCAATGGAGAAACTGAGCAGCCTTGCTTTGTTGTCTACAGTAGTAGATCAACCCTCATCTTATTTTGAAGCTCCCAGCTCCCTGAAGTGACGTCGACGAAGCTTTAGCAGCAAAGAAGCTATTAGGCTTGTGTTGATAATAATAAACTCCTGGACTATGTACAAACTTCGAAATGCATCGTTTTGTGAGTACAGACCATATTTGTACTACTGTAGAAGTTTGGTGTCATGGCATGTGATTTTAGCGTGGTAATTTTGGAGATACTGCCAGGATCCATTAACCCTTGTACGAAGCTATTCGGGATAACTCAGTAACTCAGCTGATGTTCAGTCAATATCGAAAAAACTGCGGGTGGGCTACTTGGCTGGATATCACGTTTCAAATGACCCCAGGTTGAATCTACTCCGGAGTATCACTTTAAAGTCTATGAGAGTGAACTGAGGTTGTTAATGGTGTGATATTTTGGAACTTGTGTGTATTTAGTCATATTCAAAATGTCAGACTTTTTCAAAAAAATTGAAAAAAAGGGGACATGCCAAATGTTTCCAGCGTTGTCTCAGTATTCTTTACTTTTAAGAATTTCCAAGGAACTGGGACAGTGTATTTTCATATAAAGAACATTTTTGTGTGAATAGGGTGAGCCCTGGATGGCAGAGGTGGTGGCAAAATGTAATTATATGATAATTCCTGCGGGGGCGTGGGCTTCGATAATCTCACTCCTTTTTGACCATACCTCTGTTTGCATCCCTGGTTAAATAAAGGGCCAAACCAATGACCAGATCACAGATTTGAGCTTTAGTTTCATATTAGAAGGATTCCAAACGTTTTGGGGAACAGGGTTGGTAGATTAGCTGTAAACTTGTGCAGTAAGTGTACAACCCAACAGAAGCTCAATCTCATGGCAGTTCCTATGTAAATGTGATGTTTTCTCCTGTCCTTACAGTAGGCGGCTTGGTGTTCGCCAAGCCAATGAGAGACAGAAGATGTATGACAATGCTGGACCCTTTCCAGGACAAATAAGGGAAAGCGATAACATCTGGACTGTGCCTGGTTTCAGTGTTTCTTGACGTTGTCTGGGTGGCTGAAACACTAATTAGTCTAGGTACAGTTTTCTCACATGTACGAACAAACTGCTAATATTCTGAAATAAAAGTTTATTCTGATGTAAATGTATTGCAAATAGGATGTTTGATCAATGATTTGAGTGTGAAATTCCACTTGTTCATCAGGGGGAACCATGAGTGTAGTCCTGGATGTATCCTACAACCTGTGCATCTGGATCTCTGCACTTGTTGCCATCATCTACACACTGCTGGGAGGTCTCTATTCTGTGGCTTACACAGATATAATACAGCTTGCTCTCATGTTCATCAGCATGGTGAGTTTGCTTTCAGGGGAAATAACTAAAACTGAATGCCTTTAAAAGCCGTGTGTGTTCATCATTTACATGCTCATTTGTCTTTGCAGTGCATCTGTGCTCCCTTTGTTTTGACGAACCCTCATTCGTTAAAGATTAGCCAAACACTGATGAACAACACCCTGCATGCTCCCTGGATTGGTACACCCGAGCTGAAAAAGTGCCAATCCGTTTTTGAGCAAAAGTGACGTCACTTTTGCCACAATCGCCCCCCCACACCCAAATCCACAGCCACCCCCTTTCAGACACGCCCCTTCGGCGAGAAACACAAACTGGTGTGCCTTCCAAGGCTGTGAAAGCGGACTACGGTCCCGGAAAGCAATGTTCGCGATCAATGGCTTTTATTTATTTTTAACAGCATCCCCAGTACATACAACCGCCGACTTTTCCTTTGCTCTGCGCATTTCACGGAGTACAGTTTTACAAACCTTGCACGATTCCGAGCAGGCTTCAGTCGGAATTTAATGCTCAGTAGAGGGTCAGTTCCGACTTTGCAACAAAATCAACCCCAGCAATCAGTACAGCCTGTAAGTATCACATTTTATTTTGTTTTAAATGTGTGTTGTGCCATATTCCTGTTGTAAGAATTGCACGTTAGCTCTGGCTTGTTCATCTAAAGGGAATGAGCTAACCAGCCAATCAAGCAACGGCAACCGAATAGCGCCAACACCTACCTGCATTTCATAATGAGGTTTCCAGATAAGCTCTGAAACGACACCAATAAGGGCAAACGACGCATTCTAAACCCAGCATAGTAACAGCTGTTTCAGAGAGCCTTTTAGGGAGGTTCTGAGCCATTACAGACCCAACCAATTTTTTTTGGGCTACATATCACATCACAGAACAAAGATTAATGCCCCATTCAACCTTTCTCTATCACCTTTCACTTTCAGATCCTGTTCATCTGCTGGAGATAGTTCTTTAGGCCTGACACTTCTTCTTTTGTCCTCCACTTGTCCAGTTTCCTCAAATGTTTTAAGGACACACTGCACACCATGCTGAGATATGCCAAGTTTTCAGCTAACAGCTCTTTGGGAATCACCTTGTTGCTGCAGAAATCCTGTTTTCTGTCTGTCATTGTCGTTGTTTTGAGTCTTCTGACAGTTTTTAACCAATTCTTTTAGGTTATTTCATCTCTTTATAATCATCTTGTATATTTATATATATTTGTTGGTTGTCACGTTGTTTTTCTTTGTGGCCATTTAGTCTCTCGTGGTATTTTTGCATGTTATTGGGGTTTATTTATCATGTTATTAGAAACTTAACCAAAGATGAACGGTTGAACACCTGTTTGGGAGGGAATTTATCAGGAAAAACCAGTAAATGTGTTTTATTCCTCCTGAAATAAGCATTTGAGAATCGGTGGAAAAACCTCAGCTGATCAGTTTCAGATTTATTTGCTTTTCTTTTACATTTTTGGATTAAAATGGTCCCAGCGCTTGAATTCAGTTTTTCCAAATATGAACTTAAAGCCTTTTAGAGTTTTGTTTTGATACATTTTCTGTTTCGTAAAACTCAGAGGCTAAAAATAAAAAAAGGTTAAAATGGTTTAGAAAAAGAGCGTCTTTAGCTTCACATATTTCAGAAATCAGATAATCTTTCACTTGTGAGTCACATATTTTGATGAATTCAGCAGGTTTCTGTTTATTCTTGTCCAATAGCCACTCAGCGTCCTCATCGCTGCCTCAATAAGACGGTATTGTACGAGTCAACCGAAGCATTTCAGGTTTCCTCAAATGTTTTAAGGACCAGACCCGGAACTCTCTGGAGAGAATATATATCCCATCTGGCCTGGGAACACCTCAGGATCCCCCCCAGGAGGAGCTGGAGAGGATGTCAGTTACATGGATGTTTTAGCCAAACAAACCTAATTCTCCAGTCATTCTGCAGACATTCGTAGATTCTGCATCCTTTAGTCTGTTCTGTCTTTTTTTGCTAATTTTATGTGTGACAATGTGTGCCAGTTATTTACAGTTTTATACGCTGGGTTAAATAAAAAAATGTGCTAACTGAATAAAGTGGATTGGATTTATTTAAGTTGGTGGTTAGTCGGTAGTCCAATAACCGGAAGGTTGGTGGTTCGATTCCCACTCTCGCCACTCAAAAATATTGGTGGAACTGATAGCTGGAGTCCACCTCCTTGTCACGGCCGAGGTGCCCTTGAGCAAGGCACCGAACCCCCATGCTCCCCGGGCGCTGAATGGCTGCCCATCGCTACAGGTTGGCATCTGTCTCTGAGTGTTTGACCCTGTGCATGTGCATTTGTGTGTCAACAGGTGCCAACCTGGATGGGTTAAAAGCGGAGGACAAATTTCGTGTGTATGCATGTATGCATGACAATAAATCTGATCTTAATCTTAATCTTAATCTTAAAGAAATGCCTTAAATTAAATTCTGTGTACTCGTTAGGTTTGAAGTTGTCCTGTTTCCACTTAAGGAGCCCGTATTTTCCTCATGGGCGGGTTCATGATGTTTTTTCTGGGGTCGGAAACAGTGAGTCTCACTGTGTCACGTTTGCATTAGACATGTTTACTTTGTCGCTCTTTTCTCAGCTGAAGAACCTCTTGTGTTGCTTGTGTCGTGGCATCCTTTGTGGCTGCTCACTGCATCCTGCTTCTTATCCGCTGAGTACTTCAGGAGTTGTGGGATATCTTACTGCTTGGATCATCTTTGGAAGCTCAGTGTTTGTTACTGACTTATTCGACCAGCAGAATTGGGCAATGATGTGGAGCAACACGGTAGAAATTTTTGAGGGTGAAACAAACGGCTTCAAAGATTTGTAGACCTTTTGTCTTTCTTAGCAAATTTATTGCAGATGAACATCCTGAGGAACAATATGCTTTTAGCTTCTGAGCAGGTTTAATGTGCAGCTCAACTTATGGCCCTCCTGAGGACATTCATTCTGCTTTGAAGTACCATATTGTAAAGACTCACACAGCAATGTATCCAGTATAGTGCATGGAAACAAATATAGAAATATCCACTTTGTTTTCTCCTATTTTTCAGTTTGGGCCTTTTCTAAAGAGAGCAACTGGATTGAAAATAGTTTATTTAAGGATAGATTATGTTTCAAATGAATGTATTGAAGCAGATATGATGAAAGAGTGTTCCTGAGGTGTGGCTGTGAGGGATGGGAGACCATGAAAACACTCAAACAAACATGCTATGCAGTCATTCAAAGGGACGAGGCGTTAAGCTGCTTCATGCGATGCTTCAGCCTTTGCTGGTGTTGACCTTACAAAGTAGTACTGATCAGTCCTGACTCCATGTAGCCCTTATTGGACGGCAAGATGGGTTTGCTTTCATCTGATGAATCTGGGGGGGAATGCTGAATGAAAGGGAAGAACCCAACGTTACTGCCGTCATAGCCACACATACATTTAGAGACTGTGGACTGTGCTCTTACATGTCTGCGAAAAATACGGCGAAAGAGCCCACGTTTCGGGCTGTCGGGGGTGTGGGAGTGTAGGAGATCTGAAGTGCGAGACCCCTCGGGACCAAAAGTATTCAGCTCCTGGTAGCATCCCGTCTCTATGAGCTGAATGACAGACAGGACGAGGGTGAGGTTAGTGGATCCTGTCTAAGATGGGGTAAGATTCTTCGATGCAACCCAGAAATAAAATCACCTCATTTTGCCAGGAAATGGGAGCGCTTCCTGTGTTGAACATGGTGTAGAATTCGTTGTCCGTCTGGTTCAGAACAACTCCCCTCACTGTAGAAAACTCGTCAATGTCCTGCACGTCACTGCAGTACACCAGTCTGGGCTGCAGAGCAAAACCTACTGTGAGCACATCTGGACACTTTGGAACAATAAACCCTCCACTGGCCGATGAGTTAAACTGATCTCATGATAAAATGGGAAATAGGCAAAAGATTGAAATCATACTGATGACTGTCAAAGTTTCTTATTTCAGTCGATTTGTGTCTTTTGCTGATAGGATGTGGAACAAGTTTTAAACGTAAGGACAAGCCACGGCAGTGTTGGGTAATGTTACACTTTAATCTAATCAGATTAAGGGATTAAAAAGTAACTCTTACCTCAGTTAAGTGTTGTGAAAAGTAACCTGTTAAGTTACTATTGTGTAAGCAAATATAAGCACCCTTTGCAGTTTGTTATAATGTGCATCCACCTTTCATGCACCACCTCTTTTTTATAGAGCTCCACTCTGTAATTTAAAACTCTCCCAGCTAATAACAGGACAGACGGATACAATATTCCATCACAGCTTTATTAACAGTGATGATTTCAACAAAAAGCCAAAGCCTTTGCTGCTCAATGTACAAAGCATTAAAGGTTTCACTTTGGATTTAATGGAAACATGCAGCAGCTTGAGTGAAGTTGAAAGTTAACTGTGGTTGTTTTCAGGGTGTATCCGCTGTGTTACAGGTGTCGTGGAGCTGTGCTCATCCTGCAGGCACTCTGTCACATCTTAGAAATGCTCAGCCAGCAGAGTGCACAACATATGCACCATATTATGTGCTGGACTGGGTCCAAGAGAAAAAAAAAAGAATAATTCTGGAGTTTTTTTTCTTGTTTTGTAGCAGCAGAAGGCAAAGACGGACCCGGTACATTTTTAACAGTATTGCTTATTTAAAACAGTGACTGACTCCTAAAACTTAAAAACCAGCGTGCTATATTAAGCCTGATTTATAGTCGGTGACGCAAGACGCAACGCAAGACGCAACGCAAGCCCTTGCGCGGTTGCAAGCCCCCCCTTGCGTGCTTGCGTGTGTCACCTCAATTTTCTAAACTTCACGCAAGCGCAAGCCACTGGCTGTGTTCGAAACCGCCTACTACTACATACTTGCAAACGGCATACTCATCGATCAGACAGCATGCAGAGCGTTTACACACAGTGCACTTCACTCCTGACCGAGCCGAAATCAGTCGGGCTGAAGAGCTGATTTCGGTTAAGCTATAAACTCTGTAAATATATAACTTTAGCAACATTTGAAACATTTTCAGGTGAGAAAGTAGTCGTTTAGACCCCCAAGGTGTTGAAAATCTGACAAAATACCGGCTAATTACAAGAAGAAGAAAAAGAAGCATGAATCCAGTCGAAGAGAGACTTGCTGAAGAGGTCCTGGCAGTGAATTTCCTTTCATCGTAGTTGGCTTGTCATTGAAAAAACCTGTTACTCCACCTACTGTCCTGGCGGTGAATCGCCACGCAGCACACGCAACCGCCGAGAAAGCTAACTGAACTCCTTTTGATACCAAAGTGTTCTAGAGTCAGATGTGAGGCCGTCTGTCCGACAGATAAAGCTGGGCTGAAACTGGCTCATCAACAGGACAAAGATCCCAAACACAGCAGCAGATCTACAACAGAATGTGTGAAAAAGAAAAGAATCAAGGTGTTGCAATGGTCCAGTCAGAGTCCAGACCTCAGCCTGACTGAGATGCTGTGCTGGGACCTTCAGAGAGCTGTGCAGAAACCAATGCTGCAAACCTCAATGAGCTGAAGCAGCGCTGGAGAGAAGAGTGGGCCAAGATTCCTCCTCAACCATGAGAGAGACTGACAACCATTACTTCAACTACTGCCACTAGAGGTGCTTATACAAGCTGATGACACAATAATGACACAGTGTGACAATAAGATGATATTTACCTCATTTTAACATTTTCGTGACACGTAGAATGTTAGAAGTGAAAGTGAGTGTTCTTGTTTGCTCATGGCTGTAAATTCCACCACATAGTTTCATTTCTAGTGCGAACACACAAAGTTAAAGTCACGTAATTGATTAGGATACTTGCATCAGGTTTAAAAGGAGGCTCAACAAGTCCTGCCTCCAGCATCCGGAAGTTGATCTTTTGAAAGAAAGGATGAAACTTCACCTCTTTCCCTCCTGAGCCCAGGCAGCCCAGCCTGTTTTGGGGGTCCTTGGTCAACAGCTACAATGATGACAGCTTGTTAATAGTCTGGAGAATGGCAGATAGCTATGTCACAGCACAGACTGGCAACACATGGCAGGGGAAGCACATATGTTGTTCCAGGTCCCAGAGTCATCCTTAAGTGGGACGTTTGATGAAAACAAGTCATCATTATTTCAGTTTGTGTGTTTCAGTCTGTGCTTTCCCTGTCATGTGTGCTATGAAGTAGATACTGGGGTGGATTTTTCAGCAGCTTGTTTCTGTGAACTTACTAAGGTGCAGAGGTCTTTCGCTTCCTTGCTAAACTTATTGTTGTATTCCTCCTGTCCATTCCTAATCCTTTTCTCCATCTCTGCGGTTTTAAGATGCTCCTTTCTGGTCCTGAACGGAGGCTGGCCTGCAGTCATTTCATAAATCAGACAGCCGAGTCCCCACCAGTCTGCACTCATCCCATAATGATTGTTGCCAATCACTTCAGGAGCTGAAATCAGGATAAAAATCATTACTTCTTGTCTGCTGTGCTGCTGCAAGTCAGTGATTGGGTAATAAGGTGCATTAGGATGTTTGTTGGTTCCTTCTTTCCAATTCATCTCAGATTTTAGATTTGAATTCATTATTGCTGTGATAGCGTAGTTATTGATTATTAAGGTAACCTCAGGTTCATCACTGGGCTTTCAGCATCAAAAAGTTGGTTCTCTTCTTACCATGATGTCATCATGGTAATGGAAACCTTCTGGATAATTATTTAAGGTAAGAGATATGTGTGGGTAAAAGTGAACTATAAAAAAATGACTCCACACAATCATTCTCACACTAACAATCAGAATGCTTTAAATTAAGCTGCTGTGTGTTATATTTCTATATCCAGCTTTGAAAGCTGTTGCTGAGCACCACTGAAAATAAGGAAAATAGTATCTTAAACATGAAAATGATTTACACATCAACATTAAATACACAACTGAATCATGATTAGCAGCAATATGAAGAAAAATGTCAAGTTTTCTGTCCTTTGAAGCACATTTTTTGGGTGTCTGAAGTGAGCTCAATAGCCTCTAGAATAGCCGCTCCATTTTTATCTCCAGCCAACTTGAGGTTCAGTTTCTACAGCATTCACTGTACTTCAGATGCAGGAAGTGGGAAGTTTAGCTTTTTTTGCTTCACCATTAACAGCAAACTCTTGTCAGTAGGTAAATAGATGAGTGAAGAAACAAATGACAAATGAAAATGTGAGTTCCCTTTTGTCATAGAATGCACCATCAGTAGCACAACAGCAGTTTGGTCATCACGAAAGCAAACTTTAGATAAATCATTCAGGAAACCTTGCCCGTATTAGGTCATAAAGTTAGCCTATAAAAGCATAAACGGCACTCAAAGGAATGGTGAGGCGATAGAGAAATCGCTGTTACGTTATTTAAGCGCCCCCGTCTCTGGTGTAATGTTTTCATCAACATGTAAGCCTCGGTTCAACTGTGCCTAAAAGAGGGATCGGTACCAACTGTTGTTGTTCGAGCAGCAGCAGAAGGAAATGTGCGTTTTAAAAAAAAAATTTCAGTTCGCTTTCAGTTCACAACATTCCTCAGGAGTTATAGAGTTATATTTGGTGTAAGAAAGCTGTGCTACTGATCCTAAATAAAGCTGTTGAAGTGGAGTTAAGTGGCTCACACCTTCACTGAAACTGGCTGCTATGAACACAGCTGGGATCTAGCTCTGTGGTATTTTCACCAAAGCATCTCACAGACTTGGGAAATTGTGTCCACTTGTGAGCAAAAGGTGTATTTTTCTCCATTAAATCTACTTTGCCCGTATGATTGGACTTTATTGGGTTATTGAGGTTATTGATGAGCTTCATTTACACGCTTCCAGTTGGCGAGTTTCACTCGGCTTTCTTTTTTCTGCTTCCACTGCTTTCAACCAGCATTATCACTTTAAATTCCTCATATTTGTTCAGGATTATAGTTGTTCGACTTGTGGGAAATATTTGGATTTTTTTTTCTGATTGTTATCTGGTGTTAACAACGCCCCCTTTTACACAAGCAGGGGTATGGTCAGAAAATGTGAGCGAACAGAATTGTTAACTAGCGTTGAGATCTTTGTTGTTAGGGTTTAATAAGTCAGATTCTGGAAGATATTTTGGGTATGTTGAACCTTTTGCATAGTTCCTGTTAGTCACTTGTAATGAGGTTTTTGCAGTATTACAGGTTATGATACCCATCCATCCATTTTCTGGAGTTTATCTAGATCCAGATCACTGCTTGAATTCATTTTATCCTCAGGAATCCCTTTTTGTTTTCTCTGAATTTGAAGCTCTACGTACCCATATAGCCCAGGGTTCCCACCTTGCCTCGGACCAGACTTCCTTCTGACAGCTTCACAGCCAAGCCCAGGTCAGAGATGCGGATATGTCCTTCGGGGCACAAATAGAACGATGAAAGATGAATCCACCAAACTGGTTTCGTGGTTGAGATTTTTTTGTAGGGATGACGCTCTTTCCTTTTCCTTCTCAGCTGCAATGAGCCTTGAAGCCATTCTCAAAGTCTACAACTGTAAACTGTAAAGCTGTCAGTCTTCCAACCAGTTGAAGTTAACGCTTACAAGACAAAGGTCTGTCTATATGCTGCCAAGAATGAAGAACTAAGTGCGGAGGTGTCTTAAAATATGTCACACCTTTTTTCCCCACAGGCGTTAACCCTTAAACGTGTCAAAATACCATCAAAATAGTAACAATTCTAGTTGTCTGATTACATCTGGCAGGGTGCCTACTGTTATCTTCTCAATCATTCAGACCGATCTCAGAGCTATAAATAGCCACATGGCGGCTTTCAAATATTTCCATCATAGTGGTTGAGTAGCTTGTGGGTTTTTATAGTACACTGAAAGCTATTTATTGCACACTTGTCACGAAAACAAAGACAAAGAAAACAAGAGCTTGCTGCGGTCGATACATACCGTTGTCATCCAAGAGGATGTTTTCTGGTTTCAGATCCCTGAAAGATCAAACAGCATATGAAACATTACCTCTGAGTGCAGGGAACATGTGACCAAATGCATTGTTCAAGCACACTCACCTGTACACTATTGACTTCTGGTGGAGGTGAGTTAGACCGCAGCAGACTTCAGCAGCATAGAAACGCACTTTGTCTGTGTCCAGGCCCGGCGGCCCCATGTTGTATATGTGAAACTTCAAGTCCCCGCCGCTCATCATGGTCAAAACCATACAGAGGTCGTGCTTGGTCTCGTAAGTGTATGCCAGGTTAACCTGTGGAGAAAACAGGAGAGTACGCTCGCTTTTACGGAGCTTCGGTTTCAGAAAAATATCCAAACTGTTGAAATATCAGGAGCACTTCAGAGTAATGAGGCCAGATCAGTACTCTGACATCTGATCAAAGCAGATGTGCTCGGTGAGTGTATGTGGGAAGTTTAGGAAAGTTTTAAAGCTGTAAGATTGTTGCTTATGAAAATGCCAAAGTGTGCTTTGATGCTCGATCACGTCAGTCATTTCTCAAAGCAGCTCACCACATGTGGAAGGCAAAAATGAGCTGTACCAGTATGGTATCAAGCTGTGGTCTCATGTTTCTAAAGTCCTGTGACTTTACTCTTTATCCCCTTCCAGCCTTCTTGTCACTTGTTGATAATGCATTTGCTGTCGGTTTACAGTATTTCCACAGTTGGTGTTGAAGGACACTGACACCAAAAGACAGGTACCGTTTGAAGCCCAAGGAATGAGATGGTGTGTTTCCAACAGTTCAGTTGAAGGCACTTCCTCTTAAACCTTTCTATTTTTCTTTCAGTGCCTGTGCCTTTGTGTACGAAATATTCAACACAAAGCTTGCCCACAACAAACTGACTGAAAGTAGAAAATACAGAAAGAAAACAGAAAAACGACTGTCTAATACCGAGGTTGAGCTTGTCTCTGTTTGATCCCACAGCTTGTTTATGCCGTCACTGCTCCCTTCCGCCTCCAAATGTGAATATAGCAGAAGATCTCAGAGGTGATAATGGTCCGGCTCCAGACCATAGAGTGATAATAAATGTGTTGAAGGACATTTAATGACCGGCAACATTTGAATAAGTTGTTTCAGCTGCAGATTGCCCCTTTTTTAATCCTCTGGGGCAGCAGGGTGGTTTATTTAACATTGAGGCAGGATTAAATGAGCATGACTTTGATATCACCCAATGTCACAGTATGGCTCACTACTGTGTTTTAGGAATTGTTGGTCACCAATAACACTCAAATCATTTGAGAGAATATGACAGTAAACCTCTGAGCCTCGATGCAGTATTCTTACCACGAATCGACTGTCCAGCCCCTCCAGTATCTGCTTCTCATTGAGAGCCATGGCCTCTCCTCGCCTCTTCTTCACGTGTGTTTTCTCCAGCTTTTTGCAGGCATACATCATTCCTGTGGCACGCACCTGGCAAGCCCATACCTGCAAGGTATCACATGGCATGTCTTTGTTGTGGAAGAACATCCTTGAGAACTGTTGTGTCACAGCTGTTAGTTTCCTGATCTGATCAAACGTGGCCGCTCAGACAAACAAACACCCTGCAGAATTGGACTGGGACATTTCAGTGAGCTAATTTTAGACTTTGGCAAAAAATTCAGATCACTGCCTTTATTTCCTTGATGGATGAGACTTTAGAATAATTTTAGCTTTACATTTTCTGCAATTGAATTTAGGTATGTTTGGTAAATGGACATATCTGTGAACAGATAGAAATAAACCAACTTGTTGTCCCCAAACCAGCTTGCACTGGCATGAAGAATCTGAGTAACCCTTTGGAGAGGTATTAGAGATGGAAATGTCTCCTCATGCGTAGTTTGTGATCTTATAAAATATTCTTGTCACAGCAGAATACAGGGTACATACAGTATGTGTCTGCCCACAACTTCATCTACACTCTATGGTTTCCATTTACTCATGAAGCAAATCGGAAGATTTTTTTCATGTCAATCAGAAATGTTTCCATTAACTGATTTAAAGTGAATAAGCTAGGCACCATAGTGTCGCCTAATTTAAGCATAGTGGCTAATTTACTAGTTGTCGTTATTCAATAGAAGAAGTAGTTGTCCAAACAGGAAACAAAGCTCAAAGAATAAAGGAGAAAAAAACAATTGTGGTGGACATCGACAAGAATAAAAAGGTATAGTTTGAAAACTCAAGCATCAAACAGCTGCTGAGCATGTCCTTTTAACTTTTGCCAAGTCAGACAAGATCCAAACAACTTAACGTGCATCAAGTCTTCTTCGAAACTCTCAAAAATCTCTTCAAGTGCTCATAAATAATGTTTGATCATTAATGGAGATTTGAATTCCTCTTTTCTTGTTCACATCTTCTCTATGTGAATCAAAAACATCAAGGAAAGCCTTTCCCATCTGCCATCGGACAAGAGGAAAGGAACACCCTGGATAGGTTGCCAGGGCCACGCAGAGACAAGCTCACCCCTCAGGCAGATTCAGAATCCCCAATCAACCTCAAATGCATGTTTTTTGGACTTAGGGAGGAAGGTGGTGTTTTTGTAGGGAATCAACAAACCCCAACATCTTTCCTCCTTTTAAAAGAGTGTGGTCGAAGGGAAACTATAAAACCATCTGAAAGACGACATTTTACAAAAGAAAAATTGGACAATAGGGTTTTACATTGGTTGAATTGATGCTTACCTCTCCAAACCCTCCTTTCCCCAGTAGCCTGTACTGTCTAAACGTGTGCTTGGTGATGGGTTGCCTTCGGGAGACAAACACGAAGCATTCATTCTGAGTTACTTGATTTCAAATGAGTCTTAATGTGGCACAGAGCCAACAGGAATTGCAGTAAGATATATCAAGCACAGGCAGATAAACCAGCTATCCCACAAACCACTGATCTGTCAAACAATGTCTCATGTGTCTTATTTTCTCTGTTGGTTGTTAACACACATCACAACACATCCACTGACCTCTCCAACATCTTCCACTGTAGAAACCGGTCAAAGAACATGCTGTCCTGGTACTGGATAAAGGGCTCTCTGCTTAGGTATTCATGGACTTCTCTAATTCATGACAAACAAATGAGATCTCAGTCATTGAAAACACAGATGTAACACACTACATGACCAGGCAGAGGAGGTACGAGCTTACTCCCTGCAGCTGTGAAAGACATCTCCACAGGGATCGAGCTCCAGACTCCGAATGCTGCTTTGTTCATATTTTGATACGATGGACAGGCATTGTTTGGACTGTGAAAACAAAGATGAAGTGGTGAAAACAGTGGGTAGAACATGAACTATTATTTGATGGGTGGATGGAGATCTTACGTCAGAATGCTTGTTTCTGCACTTATGAGAAGATTGAAGATAAAACTGTTTAAAGGAATGTTTTTGTGCAGGATGTCAGACCTGTCTCTGTAGGAAACTCTGGATGATATTGATGCCGAAATCCTTCCTCTCCTCATCGGACTGTATCTCAAAGGATTCCTAAAGGAGAGGAAGAGGAGGCTCAGCAAGTACAATCAACTTCTGCTGTCAGATATTCCAAATAGAAAAAGTGACACTGAGCTATCAAGCAACCCTCTTCCCATTACCAATGCCCCTCAACAACATTGATGTCCCGTCAGGATACTGTTGTCAACACACAGCCCGTAGAACTGCATTAAATGTGTTTGAAGTTACATCTTTGTTTAGACCACAGTTAAACTACCAGTTTTTTATCAGTTTGAAAAAAACATCGATATATTAACCAATAACAATCTCACAACTGAACAAAGTAATTGGGTGTTTTGTAACATGCTGACGTTATCAAAGCTCAATATCAAAATTCCAGTTGGTGTTTTCTGAGATTTTAATCATAAATTTTCATCATAAAATTAGTTATAAGGACTAAATAACTTGGGCGAGCAGTGGTCTTAATGAAGGTTATGGCAAAGGTGAAATCTTGTTCTACAGAGGAGGTTCACTGCTCAGCACACAGTTCAAACGCTGGCTTCTGTGATGGTACAGCGATGCACGAGCGTACATATTATGAGTTATTTGCACATCCATGAGTTATTTGCACATCAAGACTTGAATATATTCAACCATATATTCAGGTTTGGGAGCAACAAACGCTTCCAGTTCACATGTTTTTAAATCTGTCGCTAGTAACTCATTCAAAATGAGAATTTCACTGTTATATCATTCATATGTTGTCTTTGTCCTGTGTTCAATCAAATACAGGGTTTAGATTATTTGTAAATCAATCAATAAACTTGGATAAGGCAAGCTAAAAGGGAAGTTTTGTCGGGATCGCTCACAGAAGACAAAGTTTTATTAAGTCATCAGACGTCCTGCACCTGTTTCAAAGTTAATTACTTTTTCAAATTTTCTACTTCAATATTTTGAGCAAAACCTCTTAAATACAGAAACCAAACATCACAGACTATCAATTATAATTAATAATTGCTTCAAATTAACGGTGACTTTACACCATTTTTGTCTCTGAATTTGTATTTTCAGTTTAATGACGGCACGTTCTGTGTTGCGTGCAACTGTAAAATGAAATATTTCCTTCCACTTTTTTCCCCTCTTGTTGTTTCAGAAGTGTACAGGAAGTGTGGAAATGAAACCTGAGTCCGCGAGCTGAGCAAACTTATCTTTACTCAGTTAAAAAGCTTATCTCTCGCTTTGTTGTGTTGGGAACTGTATCTGCTTAGTTCATCTTGTTTTTAAGGTTTCTGTATGGAGATGTACTTGTGGTGTAACATTTTAAGCTTTAAATTGCTCTCCACAAAGTTTCAGTGTACCAAAGCATCCAGGAGTGACATGTAGTCCTTCAGATCCGGCCGACTCCGGCAGAAGAGCTGAAACAGCTTCTTGCCAATCGGCTGCCTCACACATAGACTATAGTAGTCTCGTTCTGACAGAGAAAGTAAAACATGATGTAAAAATCGTGCAAAAATTACAACATTACAACTCAACACACACGTGCACAAACCTATGTTCATGGCTAGTTCTGTGCACTGGCTGATGTGAGGAAAGCGAAGCATTTCTCTCCACCTCCAGCTCCTGCCTTTACTCCCCCCACCTGCAGGAAGCAGCAGAGAAACTTGTTAAACCAGGAAAAAATAAAGCCAAATCAATGATAAATCTCTCAGGCTGACGTGTCTGTCAGCAGTGTGTCATGTAGGTGCACGTGCACATGCACACCCAGCCTTTCAGGTTTCAGACAGACTATGGTGAATGAACTATTTATAGCTCCAGGAACTAGTAAGCAAAGCCTGTGAGACCGCATTACTCTGCTAACTGAATGGCTGTCACTTAAAGATTTAGTTAAAATGTCTTCAAAACACATTTGTTTACCAACCCAACATGCACAGTGTGTTCACAGTGCAAAAACTTGATTCTGATCTCTGTTAAGGTTTTTGTTAAAAGGATCCCAAAGGATGAAGCTGATTGAGGGGGAAAGCAAGCTGTGCACCAGAAGAATCAGTTGTTTCCTGATACACTCTTGAACACAGTGTTTCTTTGGGATGTTACTGTCCTTAGATAACCCAATGAAAACACTGCAAAGCTGCAATTAAAAATCAAAAACGCTCTGCATGTTCTTTATAAATAGCCACATGTTCTAAGAAAGCCCCTCATTGGATGAAAATGTAGAAATAATTTCTGTTTTACCCCGTTTACATCCAGTCACATGTCATTTTCTCACAACTCTGGAATAACATGTAAACCACTCTTACCTTCTCTGGCTCTAACAAGAGCACTGTTCTGCACCATGCTGTCAATATCCATGTTGGAGTGTTTATTTGCTCTAAAGTTGTCCTTCTCTATTTGTTCAGAAATGCAGGAGAAGTCCAACTTTCACCCACTGACTGCCCTGAGATCAGAACTCTGCAACTGCAACAATGAGTGGCAACAGTACTTCAGCTGCTGGAGATAATGCAATAAGGTGCGCGTCTAACCTGTGACTCACGTATGAATGGGGACGCTTGTTGTGTGGCAGCGTACTCCAGCCAGAATACACTCCCTCGTCACAGAGGCGGGACCGGGCTCCTGTCATGCATGCAAAATGAATTTAATTTGAAAACAAAAAGTTAAAAGCAGGTGCTGTGTTGATTAGAATTCCTGGCACCTGCAAATTTTAAGTACAGAATTTAGAATAATTTCAGAAATAAATGACTAAAGCATTTGTTTTTCAAGTAAACCAGTCAAAGAAGAATAACCCTTAACAGGTTTGGCTGATTATACACCAGCTGTTGGTGATGAAAAGTAGAATTTACAGCAGTATCTTACTGTGTTTCATTAAAACTAGAAGCTTCAGGTCAAAATTGATCCTTTGTATGAAAATTAGGAGTTCATAAAGTCAATTAAACAAAAACAATTTTATTAAAAATCCATTTAAAGTAACTCTAGAGAATAGTTTTGCTCTTTAGCTCCCCCACACTGGTGACATGATGCACCATTGTCATAAAAACAAATCCCCCTGGGAGCCCTGTACAGTCACACACAAGAATTTTTTGACACCATCTAACGCCCATAAACTGTCAAGCGACCTCAAGATAAAACAGTACCAGTGGGGTTTATGGCCGGAAACCAAAGTTGTAAACAGAGGTATTTTGGCCCTTGGGTGCTGGATTAAGTACCCAATATATACATACACTGAGACAGAAATGAGTAATATAATTAGAAATGTTTTAGCATTTCCATAATGACCATAATGACACCGACACGTGCTGCTAAGGACAATAGTTTATCTGAGCCCCCTGAACATTAAAAAAAATGAGAATGGAATCAGAGAATGGAATACTCTGAATACCCCATGTCACAATTAGGAAGTTCTACAGAACCCAAAACACAGTCTAAGGTTCTTTATCTGGTTCATTTCAGCAGGAGACTTCCCAGCAGGAACGTCAGTTTTTCAGAGCCACAAAACTTCAGAAAACCCCCCAAAAAGAATATTTTGAAACCGCAGAACGAAAGCATCAGTGAACACAGCTGGTAGGTATCAACAGGGACAGTGTTAGCTCATTTTCAGCTGCTCTGATTTTGGACTCTTTGCGCTTAAAAATTTACTTTTAACCCACAATTAGTGTGGAAAGTTGAGTACGTCAGCCAACAGCCTGTTTTCTTCCCCTTGAGCTCAAAGTTTAGAGAGTTGAGTTTAAGTTGTTGTGTCTAAGATGTCTTAGATGTTATCTTCCACAGCAGTTTAATACATCCAGTGTGCATTTACCTCTGTTATGTTGTGGAGTTAGAAAATAGGAGCGGAAAACAGATTCACATAAAAATCTGTAAACTGGCAGTTATCCATTAATGGTCGCAGACTAAAATCATCGTTGTTTCGCTCTCATTTAGTTATCAATGTGGAAATAAGGCGAATATGAACACCATTTGACCCATTTCATTTAGTTTCCAGAGAATAAATGTATTAGTTTGGGAGAATTTGGCTGACAACTTGTGGAGATGTAACATATCTTTAAAAATATAAAGTGAGGAACTCCTGTTTCTAGTTGTTGGAAGATACTCCAACAATGATTCGTTGATATATTCATTTATTTTTTCTAATTTTTTTAGCAAATTCAGACTTGACATTTTTAAAAATGTCATTTGTTTTGCAAAGATTTATGCCAACTTTAATCAGTTGCTCCTAAATGTTACAGATTTATTGAGATATACTGAGAAAAAACAAAGATCAAATCAATACATGTATCTACAACATTGAGACTTCTACATTTGTGGCGCTCCATAAGATACAACACTAACACTCAAAATCTAAAACTAATAATGAGTTTTGGCAGTTTCTTACGAAATGGATTGTTAAATCCAAAAAGAAAGTAACACTGAACAGCTGAATATCAGCCTCTAAGTCTCTTTAGGATCCTGAGTCAGTTCTGTTCCGGCGGTTTCTGAAGAGATGACAGCTAAGATGTAAACGTGGTGATGAGAGCTGCACATATGGGTCCCGTATGGGCCTTAGGTTCTGACCGGTATTCGGTAGCATGTTACAGAAGTAAAATCCATCAGAATCATAATTTATAGTAAATGTGCAGCTACATACTTATAGAACACCAGAGAAATGCCTAAAAATTGTATGTCATACACATTTTTACTAGTCTTATGTAATGGATCACTATTTTGTCTTTGTATAAACATTTCAATGAAACTGAATAATAACCAAGCATCATATTTTATCCTGTGATACATGCAAACCATCCTAAGTTGTTACTACAGCCATCGCATTAACAGCGACCTCACACTTATTTGTTCCTGCATAGTTTGATATGATGCTTCAAGTATCACAAGTTGAAAAGCAGCTGTGTATCAATGTGTGACACAGATCCAGACATTAGCCAAGACTTCAGTGAGCCATTCAACAACACTTCTCCAACATGGATCTTCGAGAGGAATTTGAACGAGCCATAGAGGGCATGGAGTGGGGAGAACTGGTGTCCATCCTCGAGGAGGCAGTACTGGGACTGTTGGGGGAAACTTCCAACCCTCCACCTCCCTCATCTTCACCTCCTCCTCCTGGCCTTCTCTTCCCTGTTGGGCCTCACTTCAGCACCCAACCTCAGACAGTCGGAGGTCAGAGCAGATCTTATGGTCCGTGTGTCGCCTTGGAAGCAGCTCCTGTGCAAACAGCTGCACTGAGAGCTACTCCCAGCACCCTGAAGCCAGCTCCCCTGTTCAGCCAGGCCGGTGCTCAGGTGCAGGTGCAGGTAAGACCCTGAGGGACACCTCTTATCATCATTCCCTCCGTACAGATACTGAGCGTTGTTGAAACATTCAGGCTAGTTTGAGCTAAATTAGTAAAAAAGTTCAATAAAATGTTTTAGAATATAAGAAAGTATAATAATTAGAAAAAATAGGGGAAACAGGCGCTGACAATTAGACGTAAATCAGCAACTAATTTCGGTTGTTTAGTAATAACTTCAATTGTTTTTTAAAAACTGCCCAAAATATAAAACAAAGCTTTTTCGATACTGAAGCTTTTTGCTCTAGTGTTTCATATAATTGTAATTATTAGTGTTCTGGACAGCTGTTACAATGAGAAATAGGATATTTACACATGTAAATATTCTTACTTATCTTATTGGGACTTTAACACATCTGATAGATTAAATACCAAAACAATTAATCATCAGTGGGAATAACAGCATAAAAACCTTTGAAAACAATGTAAACAGAGGCTGTGGGTGTTTTTTAAAAGTGTGGATGAGGCTGTGTGTGATGGGATTTCAGCTCATATGCACGTTAGAAACAGACAGAAATGCCAGTTAATTCATTAATTAATTAAGTAAAATATCACGATTATATATCAGGCAAGGCAAGTTTATTTGTAGAGCACAATTCGTACACAAGGCATTAAAATCATTAATACATAAAAAATAATCCTTAATAAATTATGCAGATAAAATACTTTCAGGTGTCATATGCACAGCTAAATAGAACTGTTTTCAGCCTGGATTTAAACATTGTCAGAGTTGAGGCCTGTCTCACATCTTCTGGAAGACTGTTCCAGATTTTAGGGGCATAAAACTGAAACGCAGCCTCACCTTGTTTAGTCCTGACTCTGGGCCCCAGCAGGAGACCCCTCCCTGAGGTTCTCAGAACCCGAGTTGGTTCATATGGCTCTAACATGTCAGAGATGTACTTTGGCGCTTGACCGTGAAGAGACTTGTACACAAGCAGAGCTGTTTTAAAGTCTATTCTCTGAGCGACAGGAAGCCAGTGCAGAGACCTGAGCACTGGACTAATATGGTCGTATTTCCTGGTTCTAGTCAGGACTCGAGCAGCAGCGTTCTGGATGTACTGCAGCTGTCTTATAGCCCGTTTAGAGAGCCCAGTGAGCAGGCCGTTACAGTAGTCTAACCTGCTGGAGACAAACGCATGGATCAGTCTCTCTAAGTCTGGTTTAGACACTATTCCTTTGATTCTGGCAATGTTTTTTAGATGGTAAAAAGCTGCTGATGTTACAGATTTAATGTGGCTGTTAAAGTTCAGGTCTGAGTCTAACTTGATTATTTGGTTTTAGAGAGTCTCAAGGTGACTGATAACACTTTCTCTTGGACTGGAAATGTTCCAGTTTGGATTGAGATGTTGACTAGATGAGCGAGTTGTAGTAACAAACTGCTCAGCACAGACAACTCAAGGCAGCACATTGATGACCTCAGACTGCAGATGATCTCTTCGACTGTTTTGTCAGTAACAGGTGTGAAATGTGTCAGCTCTAGGTGTCTAGCTGGCTGCAGAGTAGTTATTTGTGTTGTGGAAATTATTGCATTTTTAATGCCTTGAACTTTGTCGTTAAAGACGAGTATTGTAAACTCATTACACGTAGATGTAGAAATGAGTTCTAAAGGCAGGGAAACTGGAGGGTTTGTTAATCTGTTTACTGTAGCAAACAGGACACGAGAGTTGTTACTGCAGTTTTTGATGATTTCAGAAAAATAACTCTCCCTTGTTCTTTAGCTTTTCTTTGTAAATCTCATAATGAACCTGGAGCTTTGACTTGCGCCATCTCTCCGGCACTCCCTTTTCTGTGCCCTGACCGACTCTTCTTTCCTCAATGGCGCCCTTTGCCTACTTTTAACCATTCTAACCTTGACAGGAGCAATGGTATCCAAAACATTTAAGAGACTTGATGTGTATAAGGAAGACTTTCTTTTTTTATTTTCACTTTTTTAAAGAAGCATGCTCTTGGCTTCTCTGGCCCTCTCCAGAAACATTCTGATCTGTTGTAAATAAATATTCGAGTTTCCCCAGAAAACAGACATCATCGCAGTTCATTCTTCATTCTTTTATCTGAAAGAGCTGGTAAATCCCGCCCTCTGGTGGACACATGACACCACTGCAGCTTGTCAAATCACCTGACCTCTTTTTTCCTGCAGAATGCCAACATACCTGTGGTCCGCCTGCCTGAGAACATCCTCCTGTGCCCTATCGGAATGATGTGAGTAAAAGAGATGATTCATGATGAATGTCATTGGTGGAGCCTCCTGCTGTGTGTTCTCTAACACGAGTGTCTGTCTCTGTTCATCTGAGCAGAAATGGAGAGTTGCTGTATGTAACTCTTCCTGCTGTTTTTCTGAACACTTGCATCTCAGTGTCAGTTTGCTCTGGATGCTTTCAGTCAAAATGTTCTTGACCGGCTGTGACATTATTTATTTATCTTTCGTCCCAATTTACCAACACATGAGCTCTCACCCTGGTTTCTTTTCTTTTCAGAAAGAGTCAAAACGACAGCAAGTACATCACGAAGCCGCCAAACGCTTTTATGCTCTTTTTGAAGGAGCATCGGCCAAAGATCCAGGTGGAGAACTCCGTTACAAACTACAGTGTGACTGTGAACAAGGTGGCAGGAGCCATGGTAACTTTTGTTCTTTGTTCTTCTTTTGTTTCACAGCAAATGTTTGTATTTATTCATTTTTAAAATGTTCTAACATGAATGCAGTGAGGGAGTTGCACAGCAGAAGCATATCATACTGTGGATATTCATTATTACCTCCGCCAAGGAGGTTATGTGATCGCCCGAGTTTGTCTGTTGCTTTGTCTGGATGTTCGTTCGTCTGTTCGTTCGTCTGTTCGTTCGTCTGTTCGTGCTGCAATCTTGCAACCTGCCACAAGGTGGCGCGACCTCCACAAGGTGGCGCGACCTCCACAAGGTGGCGCGACCTCAAGGTGCCAAAGCCAGACAGAATGCATATTGCGCAGATTTGCTGTAATTAGCGCAACAAAAGATTGCAACGGCAAGCCAGTGTGCAAAACTGCATATAGCGTAATAATAACGGCGAACACTGCTCCCCGACAGAACACTGCTTCCCGACAAAACATTATAATAATAATAATAATAATAATTAATAATAATAATTAATAATAATAACGGCGAACACTGCTGTTCAATAATGAATAGAGAGAAGGGAATGCCTCTTCTGCTGACAGCGCCAAAAAACAAGTAGCCCACATCAGGAACGTATATCCATACATGGCTCACTATCCACAGGTAGGCCACACCTTTGCAGCCATCTGTGATTGTTTCAGACCTTTCACTACAATATATGGGTGGATAAAAAAAATGCGCTTATAAAACAAAGCTTCCTTGGCGGAGGTCTGCACTCTGAGTGCATTTCTAGTTTTATCTGTTTAGCGTTCTGCTCATGTATGGACCTGTTTGACACTTCTTCTGTCCACAGTGGAGGTCCCTTACAAAAGAACAGAAGTCCAAATATCATCACCAGGCTCGGGTAGAAAAACGTCTCCACAAGCAGGAAAACCCAGAATGGTCCTGCAAGGACAACTATGTACGTTTACTCAAGCTCACTAACCCTAACAATCACTGCAAAGATTATCTAAACCTAGGAGAGTCGAATGTGTTTGTTTTTAGGGCAAGAGGGGGAAGAAACGAATGCGGGGATCTCTCTCCAGAACAGAAGGTATGTCATGGACCGTGTGTGTTGTTACAACAAGATAACATGTGACAACACCGGATCACACTCATATCCATCACATCATGGAGTGTTTCAGATACACTCTCAGGAAATATATGTCACGGTCTTTTTAAATGATCAAACAGTCTAATCAGAATTAACACAGATGTCCCGAATTCCTTTCAATAATAAACCAACATGAGCTGTACTGTGAATTATAAAAATCTGGCAAAGCCCACAGAGTTATCCCATCACCTCTGCACAGGGCAGGCCCAAAGCTCCGTGAAGGCTCCCTTCTCTTTGCAATTGAAATCTCTTTCCATGGCCCAGCTACCTGCTCGCATGACTTCTTGTATCACTGCTTTGGAGATGATACTCAAATAGGGATGTCGCAGTATATCGGGATCGATGATTATCATGATATTAAAAGAATAAAATATGGACATCGTATTTACAGCAGACATGTAATGATCGAGCAATTAGATGTCAGCTAATATAATCCAAATATTGTTAATGAATGCAGATTCTTTTTGTACATATTTTAAAGTTCCTTCCCTTTGAGTGCAACTCAACTGACAAAAAAAAAGAATTAATCACCTTTTCTATCTTTCTTTGATCTAAAGTCAGACAGAGTTTTTGTTGATATGTTAATACTGTTATCTTGAATGCTTTTAATTGGTATTAAATTTGTGAAAATCTGATATTTTGAAGGTTGCAACATGTCTGTTGTTTCATCAACCAAAATGATCACATGTCCTTCCACTCCTCCATCGGCTGCTCGTGGCTGCCTAAACTCTAAAACTAATGATACCTACAGAGTGACTTCTGGGTCTGCAGCAGCTAACTAAACTCATTGATACAGGCATATGCTCCATCTGAACCACTGTGTTCCTCTCAGGAACGTTGTCTGGTACTGCAATCCCTACTCACAAGGCAGTCTCAGTCCAGACTGTTCTTATTTGTGTTTCTACGATGGTGGAACCAAATGCCATCAGAGCAGAGGCGTCCCTCTCTACCTTTAATCAAATCAAATCAAATTTATTTATATAGCACATTTCATGTACAAACAGTTCAAAGTGCTTTACATCAAATAAAAGCATTGCAGCAGGGAGTGGAAGAAGCATTAAAATACAAAAAAGAATATAAAGAGAAACAAATAAAATCATTTAAATGAATTTAAAAACAAGCAACAGTCCAGATAAGTTCAAAGATACCGTGCAGATTTCATGCATAGACACATGAGAAAAGAAATGTTTTTAACCTGGATTTAAACATATCTACATTTGGTGAAAGTTTAATCTCCACTGGCACTTTGTTCCACTTGTTTGCAGCATAACAGCTAAATGCTGTTAATGCTGTCAATGCTGTTTAAGGACATCATGAAGACTCATCTCTTCTCAGCACACATCTTCTCCAACTCAGACTTATTTTGCACTTCTGTAGCTGGTCTACTATCACTGTTCTGTATAAAGCGTCTTCATCAGGGTTTTTTGTTGTGCCGAAACAACATAAAATAATATTTATAAATATTTTGTAGATAAAAATATTTAAAACAATTAAAGTATTAGTGTTTAATTTGTGTTTAATGCAGAACAACATGTGGGCTTGAAAGTCTCTAAGTACTGATTGTGCTTTTGTGTCTGTATCTGAAGACTCAAAGAGATTGTGTGTGCCATCTCTACGGATTGAGCGTCCTTCCTGTCAATCAGATTCAATGCAGCCTCATCAAGCAGTATGGTGGCCGCACACAGAGACTCCAGTGAACGTGCTGCCTGTGCTTCACCTGCCTCAGGTGATGGAAGTCTGCTCCGCCCCCCTGCTGCACCAAGTCAGTTCTGTACCAGCTCCGAGGCTGTAAGAGGACAGGTGTAATAACCACAGAGCCTCGCCTCCCCCACTGCAGTTGCCCTAATTTTTGCCTGTACAGTGAACACTAATAAAATAAGTTAGTGAAAATACCCAAACCTTGTTTGTGACAAAATAATTTTGTGTGGCCCGATAGTTCTGTCAGAACAGTTTGTTTCCAAGGTCCGTGAATTTTGCCAGCAGTCTGTCAGCACCTCGTTGAACCTCTCGATGGCTCCATTAGCTCTTGGATAGTATACAGTTGACCGCGGGTGCTTTATCTCCCTTTCCCTCAGAAGAGTGGCAGTGACCGTCATATGATTTTACTGTAATAGGTGCGTCACCTTCAGGGGAGGGTCACATTTCTCTGAGTCTCTACTTTGATCAGAGACACTACAGCTGGGAATTTCAAAGTGGGAGCAGGTTCAGGAGCGCTTGGCCTCACAAAGATTGGGACCAGTTTAAACCCACACCATGATGCACCTCTCCTCCCTCTCTCCGTGTACATATGACATTATTTTTGTCTTTAACATCATCATATATGAAGGAGCATTCAGTCACTTGCATGCCACATCCTTAAAGGGACACTATGTAATATATTCAGTCATTTATTAGCTCAAATCAACATATTCATTCATAAATTAGTCCTCATTGGTGTAAAATGATCTCTGTCAAAAATCTCAATTATCCTCCTGAGTGAAGAATAACTTGTCTGTATCTACATAGAGCGGGCGAGCTCTGTCCTGCCATGTCCTTCCGGTCTATGAAAAACGACAAAGTGCCGAGAGGGACATAAAGCACTTCGAATCGCGTTTTCCCCAACGCCAGGCCTGCAAGCGGAAATTACATCATTTTGACGTCACATCCGCCGAATGGCTTATTACTGGCGCTAATGGTAAATAGATTTTATCTCGTAAATTATCCCACTAATAATGCATTGATTATTAACAAACTTCTGCCGTAGTACACATAGGCTCTTAACTCACAAAACGAGGCATTAGAAAGTTTGTAAGTTTACCGGGAGTTTATTCAAAGGAACACTTTCCAGATAGCAACTGCACACTGCTGCTAACGCTACCGCTGCGTCGACGTCACTTCCGGTAACTCCCGGAATATGACTAATGGCATTGCTTGCACACCAAAGGCTATGTCAACTTGTGTTATCTGACATGTTATCTGTCATATGTATTTATAGTGTTATTGTATGTGTGTTATGTAATCCTTTGTACTGTGTGTCTTAATGTCTTTTTGTTTGTATGGACCTTGAGTCTGAAGCTATAGCTTCTTGAATCTTGACACATACCGCCTGCCGTAGTTCAAGACGTTGCAACGCACATTTGAAAACGCGAGGCGCTAGAGAGCAAATTCATTCGACTTTGCAAAATAAAATTGCACCACTAGATGGGGGAAGAAATTACAAAGTGTCCCTTTAAAAGTTGCTCAACCTGATACTGAGACTGGTCACATGATTTTACTGTAAAAAGGTGTGTCACTTACAGGAAAGGGACACGAGTCTCTACAGGTAAGAGAGATTGTTGAGTTGTTCTCCACTTTGATCAGAGACACTACAGCTGGGAATTCAGATTGGGAGCAGGTCTGCTTGGCCTCACAGAGATTGGGACCAGTTTAAACCCACACCGTTGTTCCTGAAATCTGTCAAGCAACAGTTGTGTTCACCCAACAAAGACATCAAGATGAAGAATACATCTGAAGGTAAGTAACAGTGTGGAGCTGCTGATTTCAGAGCAGATCACTGACAGTTGTCATGATTTTTCTTTCACCCCTTCACTCACAGAATCCTCCAGACTGTGAAATCTGTTCAACAGGCTCTGCACAGTCAGATCCACAGACATTTTTCCCAAAATGAACTTCTTGGCAAATCGTGGCTCAACTCATTTACTGGATTATCTGTCTCAACAATCAGCTTCATTCATCCAACTCTGTGACAACAGTGAAACCAGAATGAGTGAGATCGTAGACCGGCTTCAGGACATCGCTGCTAAGGTGGAAAGCACCAAAAAGGAGACGCAAACTAACCTCCTGATTCTCAGTGTAGGAATTGTAGTACCTGGGGCTGTACTAGCAAAGTTACCCGTCTCTCTCCCTGCGGGTTTGTATGTGGCTCTGTATGGATTACTTGCTCTTGTTGGATGTGTCCTTGCTGTGTATTTCGTCCAAAATCAGAAAATATCAGAATATTTAAAAATTCAACAAATCGACCTTCTAACAAAAGAGTTCAGGCTGATTATTACACCGCTTCAGAATGCATTGGAGGGTATAAAGAATCCATGTGGGAGTCTTCGCCGAATATCAGTCAGAGCTGAGGCCTTAAAATTCATCAGACTGGAAATCAGAATACTAGAGCTGTTCTTCATCACTGCAAAGCTCCCAACATCTATAACTGAACGCTACATTAGGGCGGAGGTTGAGGAGTACAGGAGGGCTGCTGATGAGTTTAGAAAGATAAAAACTGACCTACAAATATTTTACTCACCTGACCTGATTCAGCTTGATTAACATTCATGTTTAAAGCTCACACATTTTCCAGAAACATCAAGAATATAGAACTCAACATACACGTATGCATTTCAAAAAGCTATATGAAAAAAAGAAAAACAATCACCACAAACACTCGATAAAAAGCTGATCTTCCAGATCTGCTTCCTTTCAGTTCTGTCATGTACAGCTGCTGCTCTCATCTGCTTTGTTCTGTACCTGCTTTGAGATAAAATGACTGAACTCTGAGTCACCAAACCTGAGTAAATATTTCCTGGGCAGCTGATGAGGGTGTGGTGAAGCAAGGCCAGAAGCAATGAGGCTCATATACAAAACTATATGCAGTATGCAGAGCCTTATAATACAATAGAGCAGAGCCCCCGGTGAGTGTGGAAGTAACTCCTAGATAACTGCAGGTCTGCTGTTAGCCTCATGTGTGAATGACCGTCAGATGTACCTTCATTTAAAATCTGCTGATGAAATTAGTCCAGTTCAGTTATTCTGATAGTTGGTTCCTCTAAAAATGGTCAGGTACAAGGACTGGACTGAAAATGAGTATCTGGGATGTTATAGAATCTCTGGGAATGATATTTAATCATATTTGGGACATTGTATCATATCTGGGGCATTGTGTCAGGTCTTTGCTGGATTTTTTCCTCTTTCTTAAGGACATCACTTTCAGATCCTGTTCATCTGCTGTAGATAGTTCTTTAGGCCTGACACTTCTTCTTTTGTCCTCCACTTGTCCAGTTTCCTCAAATGTTTTAAGGACACACTGCACACCATGCTGAGATATGCCAAGTTTTCAGCTAACAGCTCTTTGGGAATCACCTTGTTGCTGCAAAAATCCTGTTTTCTGTCTGTCAAACTGTGTTATCTTTGCTGTTTTTCATAGATGCAACTAAAGAAATGGGAACAAATGTTGTGTCTCTGTGACAGGCTGCTGGTAACAAAGTGCCTAAAGATCCAATTTAAAAAGGCTTCTTTGCTAAGTTGTCTGTTATGTGTGGACACAACACTGGTTCATCCCTTGAGTTAGGAGCCTTTTTTCTGCTTGAATGATTCATAGGTCAGAGTTAAGTGGCTTAAACTAAGAAAAATCCCATTCCTCTGAAAATGTTCAGGTACAAGGACTGGACTGAAAATGAGTGAAAAAGCTGTGAAAAACTTAAAAAAATTACAAGAAGGTCCTAAAGAAATAAGGACTGGATCAGGACGGAATGAAACAGACATCAGCTCTTCAGCAGTTCATAGAGTGGTGTGACTCTTCCTGCCTGGAGCTGAATGTCAGCAAAACTAAGGAGATGATGGTGACCTTCTCTAGCAGCCAAAGGGAACTGGCGGCGGCTGTCACCACTATGATCCACGGTTCTCCGGTCGAGACAGTTGAGGAATATAAATATCTGGGAACCATCCTGGGTTATCAGCAGGTTTTTTCTGATTCTGATTCTGATCAATTTGGACAATATCTGGACAATAAATTTGACTGGTCAGATAACATGACACACACTACAGGAAGGTGCAGAGCCGGCTCTATTTCCTGAGGAGACTGGAGTCCTTCAACATCTGCAGCAAACTCCTCCTGATGTTTAACCAGTCTGTGGTGGCCAGTGTCCTCTTTATGCTGATGAGGCAACACTAGGGACGTTGGACGACTGGTGAGGAAAGCTGGCTCTGCTGTTGGCATTGAGCTGAAGTCACTGACATCAGTGGCAGAAAAGAAGACCCTGAACAGGCTGCTATCAGTCATAGACAATGACCTGCACCCCCCTGCGCAGCACATTTTCCAAACAGAGGAGCATGTTCAGAAGCAGACTCCTGTCTCTGACAGGCTCAGCAGACAGGCCGAGGAGGTCCTTTATCCAGCTGTTAACGCCACACACAGGGGCATGAGTCTGCCGACGCCTGGATTGTCTTCTTTACTGCTGACATCAACCCCATGCACAGACTTATTTTAACTCTTGGACTGTATTGTCTTAAGACTGTGTCACTTTACTTTGATCTTTTAATTCAACTCTTTTTTTTCCATAGTTTCTAATTATTTGTTTCGGTATTTGTTTGCACTGCAGTTTACTGTCTACACTGTTATGTTGTGTTGCTTATTCTTATTCTGTAGTCTATCTATTCATTCAGCCTTTTTACATTCTGTATCAGAATTTTCACTGATAATATTCTTCCACTGTCACTTGCACAACAGCATCGTGCACTTTGCCTGTTACCTCAGTATCAATCTGCACCACTTTCACATCACTATGCAAACTACCTGGAATTTATAAGCAGCATACGACAGGTTTCTAGAAGTGTCTTTTTGCAGTGTGTATGTTACGTAAGCTATTGGATGTCTGAATTTACTGCGAGATAAAGAAAGTATCTGTTTGTCCGTTCGTTCTTCAGTCCGACCATTCAACAATCATCTGTCACTGGTTTGAAGGCTTTTAGCTGAACAGTTTTAGAGGTACCAAAGCCTTAATTTGAGATTCCTTAAGGTTGACTGTTTTATCATTAATTGTGGTTTTTAACTCTAAAAATAAATAATGAATTCATAAACAATGTGTAAAGTGTTTTCTTTTAGCATTTAAAGAATTTCTCTTGAATCTGGGGCAGAATATGGCTCCTCTGCTGGCTCTTTGTGGTGTTTAATTGATTCTGGTCAATGAAATTAAAGGAAGAGAAGGTAAATCTTTGCTGAGGCTTCGTAACCAGCCAACAGGAAGCACTGGATAAGCTCTCCTTTTTTAATCACCATCACACCTCCAGCTGAAACAGCTCAACTGTGGGCAACAAAAAAGTGACAAAGTGATCAGCTTCAATCAAGCTGCAATCAACCAAACGGCTCTGTTACAGGAAGACGTGTTTTCAGTCACATTGATAAGGTTTTCAGGTCACATGAGGTGCTGCAGACAGGAACAAAGTCCTTATCAGAGAACATAAAACCTGCTCTTTCCCCTCCTGGACCTCTGCGTTTATCCCTGAACAAATATTTACATGATAAACCTGCCAAAAACCAGCAGGTTAAACTGGGTTTCACATCATCTGCTGGGTCAGTAAAGGCTAAAATAAGCTGCGCTCTATCAACCTCCTTACATGATCTGAGATTCTGCTGCAAACTGCTGTGAGAGACAGAATATGTCTGCCTGTCATGTAGGTCAATAACAGTTAACATTATGCTGAATCATCATAGGCAGTATCTTTGGTGTTTGGTGATGTTTTTAAAGGTGTGTAACGAACAGGACTCATTAAGGACGTGGAAGCTAGCACAAATGTGCTAACCTGGCATGTCAGACGGATTGTCTCACATCATCTCAGAAGTCCTCTATCACAGCACATTGTAAAAATGCCCCTGCAGTGGATTTACTAATTAATACCAAATCATTAGATCAAATTTACATCTAGTCTTCAAGCACATGCTTTTATCTAAAGTCACTTCCCAGTGAAGAACAACACTGAGACTTCAGTCCAGTCAGAAAACCTGGTGCCTCATGTACAAAGCGTGCGTACGCACAAAATAGTGGCGTACGCACCTTTTCACGTCAACGATCAGATGTATCAAGAGCGAAAAGACCGTGGAAATGTGCGGTGCCTCACGGCAGCTTCAGGGCGGGCGTACGCACTTTTCTGCAGCTGTTGATTCTTTGGTGACACCTAAGGTGATGTTGGGAATAAATAAATGTGAACACAATTAGTCCTCAGACAGTAATGTGCACATTTGAGATACATGAACAATTAATACTGATAAACAATTAACCCACCCATGTGTCTGGATATAAAAGCAGCACAAAGTGATGCAATGCATACCATTAAAAACAATGGCTGCCTTAGCAGTATTAGAAGACTTTGCAAATAGTGCAATTCGAAGAGAGCGTGTGTTCAGAGACAGAGAGGATTTGCTGGCACATGATGGCGACTCATTAGCCGTTTTGAGGGAAATCCTCCTGGAACTGTGCGCAGAGCTGCGGCCGGCGTTGGAGCGCAACACAGCGAGGAGCCATGCGCTGCCTGTGCTCACAGGTGATGTGCACACACTGGGGTTCCTATAGCAACCGGGGCATTCCAGAGGCAGCTGACCAACCGATTGGGACTGTGCCAGTCTACCCTGAGCCGAGCCATGCCAGCCGTGTGGGACAGAATTATCCGCATCTCAGCCAGGTATATCAAATTCCCAACAGGCCAACATTAAAGCTCAATTTGAAGCGAGAGCCGGTTTTATAATCGGAGCTATCGACTGCGGACACATTGCCATAAAAGCGCCATCACATGATGAATTTGTATGTTAACAGGAGACATTTTCATTCGATCGATGTACAGATCATATGTGATGCGTAAATGTAATTAACCAACATTGTGGCGAAGTGTCGTGGTTCAACGCACAATTCATACATTCTGAGTAACAGCATTGTTGGGAACAGACTACAAGCTGGCACTGTGCGCGATGGTTGGCTTCTTGGTGAGTAACTTTATTCGTGTAATTGTCCTAATATTATTCCCCGTGACGCGCATTGAGCATGTGCATGTGTGAGCAGTTTCTAGCAGTGTCACCCATGGTTGCGCCGACTCTCTGTTCAAACAGACATGTGCGCTCAGTTCCACGTTGATTGGGATGTACAAACGAAATGTGCTTGGATTGATGCATACGTACAGATTCGTACATCCGACGTTGGAGGTCATTTGGGTTTGAGCGTACGCCATGTTTCAGTGGGAAATCCACGCAAGTCTTTGTACATGAGGCCCCTGGTGTCTACATTCAGAACTGAATCTATTTAAAGGAGGCATGGCATGAAATTTTCACTTTTTAAGGTTGTTTAACATTAATATGAGTTCCCCTAGCCTGCCTGCGGTCCCCCAGTGGCTAAAAATGACGATAGACCTA
Source organism: Odontesthes bonariensis (assembly GCF_027942865.1). Lineage (NCBI taxonomy): Eukaryota > Metazoa > Chordata > Actinopteri > Atheriniformes > Atherinopsidae > Odontesthes > Odontesthes bonariensis. The sequence goes on from NC_134527.1 coordinate 28,528,404, forward strand.
AACCATGCAATGGAAATTATTCTCCGCCTTTGGAAATGTGACCATGCAGATGGCCTGATCGGGAAAGCTGCGGCTTATGACGTGGGCGCCGCTTATGACGTGGAAGTTGTTTCCCCCCAGAGCCCATATATGGCTATGCCAAAACTGCCTTTCCCCGCCCACAGCTCTTTGGCCAGCTCATTGCTCTGTACATGGATGTAAAAAATCTGTTTAGAGCTCCTGCATCAGAACCTCTAAAGACCCAGTGGACATATTCAGTTTTTTCTGGAAAAGTGACGACAGAACTGAAGAGATTTGTGTGTGCGCCAAATATTTCACAGACGAATGTTTCCAGAACTTGGGTCAATACCGAGCCCAATAAGGGAGAGCCCAGACACCCTGCGGAGGAAACTCATTTCGGCCGCTTGTATTCGCGATCTCGTTCTCTCGGTCACTACCCACAGCTCGTGACCATAGGTGAGGGTAGGAACGTAGATTGACCGGTAAATCGAGAACTTCGCCTTCTGGCTCAGCTCCTTCTTCACCACGACGGGCCGGTGCAGAGCCGCATCACTGCAGACGCCGCACCGATCCGCCTGTCAATCTCCTGCTCCATTCGTCTCTCACTTGGGGAAGGATCTCATTCCCGAGAGTAAGTAATTTAACGCTCTATAATTGTGTTGCTTTCCTGTATGTACACTATAGTTATATAGCTTGTTACCACAAGAAAGGGTTTGTATCGTTAGCTATGCAGCTAATAGCATCTGCAAGCACTTATCTCTGCCAACTGGGCTGTTGGATGTGTTTGCATGCCCATGAGATGGTTAGCTCGCTCATTTTAGACCAAAACCCCCTACTTCAAGCTTCCTGAAGAAGAATGAATCCGCGAATTCAGTGCATTTCATCAGGATAATGATTCATTCATGGTTCCAGCGCTAGCGCTACGTGCATCTTTGCAAACCAGAGCAATCAGATGAGAATGTCAAAATCCTCACTCCTGCTTTCCCCTTCACGCACGCCTTTTTTGCTGTGTCTTGTGTAGCACTTGCTTGATGTTTGACTGTGTTAGGAAAGTTGTTCACTAACTAGTTCGTCATATTCTCAAAGTAAGCTCATTTCAACAAGTTTCGCAAGTAAGGCCAGGCCCACCCTCCGCTTTGGATTTAAAACTGCAGACCCTAAACAGCTCATTCTGAGGATCCTAAGGAAAGCTCATTTTTGCGACTGGCTGTAATTCTGCACCAAGGCAGAGTTTTGGGGAAAAAAACTCAGATACAGTATAAGAGGACCATTAAAGCCTATAAAAATATATAAAAGCCTCCATTTATTTTCATGCCATGGAATCTTTAAAGGACATAGTCCAAGCAGTACCGGTCCACAGTCAGTCAGTGCGGTTACATGGCACTGAAAGGATCAGATTATTGGCTAAATTACAATAAGAATGAGTTGAGCAAGGGTAATTATCCTTGGATATATGGCAGTGAATGAATCGGAGGCACAAAGCATGTCATACTCCGATACGATAGGTGGCGCTGTACCCATTTCAACTATTGCTTACAGAGCCACTTCCGGTTGACCTCTTCAACACCAAACTCAGGCATTCAAGAAAAATGGCGAATGAAGATGAATAATAATAATAATAATAAATTTTATTTTTAGAGAGGCGCCTTTCTGGACACTCAAGGTCACCTTACAAAGTGGATAAAAAACATCAAAATAAAACACATCAATATTAAAAGAAGTAAAACACCAGAAATCAATAAAATTAATAAAACACAGAAAATCATTTACAACAAAAAAGGGGGCAGGGAATTGTATCAGATGGAATAGGCAGTTTTAAACAGATGAGTTTTGAGTTGTGATTTGAAATGGGGGAGTGTGTCTGTGTTTCTGAGCAGGGGTGGTAGAGAGTTCCAGAGGCGGGGGGCAGAGCGGCTGAATACTCTGCTGCCCATGGTGGTGAGACGGGCGGAGGGGATAGACAGGTGTGTGGAAGAAGAGGATCTGAGAGAGCGGGAGGGGGTGGAAACATGGAGGAGATCTGACAGATATGGGGGGGCGAGATTGTGAAGGGCCTTGAACGTTACTAGGAGAACTTTGTATTGAATACGGAACTGAACAGGGAGCCAGTGGAGCTGTTTGAGGACAGGGGTGATGTGGTGGATAGAGGGGGTTCTTGTAATAATGCGGGCAGCTGAGTTCTGGACCAGTTGAAGTTTATGGAGTGATTTTTGAGGGAGGCCAAAGAGGAGAGAGTTACAGTAGTCCAGGCGGGAGGTGACGAGGCTGTGGACAAGGATGGCAGCAGTGTGGGGGGTAAGGGAGGGGCGCAGGCGGTTGATGCTTCGTAAGTGGAAGTAGGCTGACCGGGTAATGTTATTGATATGGGATTGAAAGGATAGTGTACTGTCCAGGATGACGCCCAGACTCTTAACCTGGGGGAGGGGTGAGACGGAGGAGTTGTCAATAGTGAGTGGGAAGCTGTTGGTTTTGGATAGAGTGGATTTTGTGCCAATGAGGAGAACCTCCGTTTTGCTACTGTTTAATTTGAGGAAGTTTTTGGTGAACCAGGCTTTTATTTCAGATATGCAATTAGTGAGGGAGGTGGGCGGGAGAGAGGACGAAGGTTTAGTGGTGAGGTAGAGCTGGGTGTCATCAGCATAGCAGTGGAAGTGGATGTTGAATATGCGGAAGATATTGCCAAGGGGAAGGAGGTAGATGATGAAGAGGAGGGGCCCCAGGACAGAGCCCTGGGGCACACCTGAGGTGACGGGGGAGGGAGTTGATTTGAGGGTCTTGAGTTGAATGAATTGAGTGCGGCCAGAGAAGTAGGATGTAAACCAGTCCAGGGGAGTGTGGGTGATGCCAATGGAAGATAGCCTGCTGAGGAGGGTGGTGTGGCAGATGGTGTCAAAGGCTGCACTTAGGTTGAGGAGGATGAGGATGGTGAGTAGTCCAGAGTCAGATGCCATGAGGAGGTCATTGGTGATTTTGATGAGTGCTGTTTCAGTGCTATGGAGTGGGCGGAAACCGGACTGGAACTGTTCATACAGATTGTTGTGGGATAGGTGAGAATGGAGCTGGGAGGCAACTGTTTTTTCGAGGATTTTGGAAATGAAGGGTAGATTGGAGATAGGATGGAGGTTGTTGAAGTTGGAGGGGTCAGCACCAGGTTTTTTTTTTACAATTGGGGTAATGGCTGCAGTTTTAAAAGGTGTAGGGACAGTTCCAGTGGTGAGGGAGGTGTGGATGATTGCGGAGATGAGAGGGACCAGAGAAGGGAGGCAGGTTTTGACAAGTTGGGTTGGGAGGGGGTCTAATTGACAGGTGGATGGTTTGGATTTCTGGATGAGCTCTGTGATTTCTGAGAGAGTGGGGAGATGGAAGGAGGAGAGGGAGTGTGTAGGTGGGGGAAGGTCGACTGGGGTGCTGAGGTGAGGTATTGATCCGAGGTTCTGGTGGATGTTCTTGATTTTTTCTGTGAAAAATGACATGATGGCATTGCAGAATGAGGTTGTGTAGAGGTGAGGGGGGAGAGAGTCCTGGGGTTTGGTGGTATTGTTGAGTAGGGAGAAAAGTGACTTAGAGTTGCTTTGATTGGCAGTGATTAGGCTGGAGTAGTAGTGTGATTTGGTGCTGGCAATGAAGTCCTTATACTTTAAGATGTGGTTATTGTATATTTCTTTGTGAATAGTGAGACCAGTTTTTCTGTAAAGTCGTTCCAGTTGTCGTCCTTTGGCTTTCATGAGTCGGAGATCGGGGGTGAACCAGGGGGCGGAGATGGTGAAGGAGACAGATCGGTTTTTCAGTGGAGCCAGAGAATCAAGAATATTATGGAGACCAGTGTTATAGTGAGAGACCAGGTCATCGGGGGTGGACAGATTGTTGATATCGAGGAGGCATGAAGAGTGGATACTTGCAGTGAGAGTGGAGGGGTTAATGTTCTTTATGTTTCGGAAAGAAATGAGGCGTGGTGTTTTAGCGATTGAGAGAGTGAGCTTCACTGTAAATGAGAGGAGAAAGTGGTCAGTTATGGGGAGTTCATCAGCTGTTATGTTGAGAGGGGTGACACCAGAGCAGCAGATTAAGTCCAGAATATGTCCTTTGGAGTGTGTGGGAATAGGGGTATGTTGCTGAAATCCAGAACCATCTAAACAGGAAGTGAAGTCTTTGGTGAGAGGCAGATTGGTATTGTCCATGTGGATGTTAAAATCACCCAGCAGTATTATGTTTGGTGAGAGAGAGGATAGATGTGTGAGAAAAGCAGTAAAGTCATTTAAAAAGTCACTGTTCGGTTTTGGGGGGCGGTAGACAGTGGCAATAATGGTTGGAGTGGGACCAGACAACTGACAGACAATGGACTCAAACGAGCTAGAGACTGGCACGGGCACCGGCGAGACTTTACAGTTCTCACGATAGATTATCGCGAGGCCTCCTCCCCGGCCAGAGACACGGGGTTGACAGCTGTAAACAAACCCACTTGGAGTGGATTCAGTCAACTGAGAATAGTCTTGGGGCTGTTGCCATGTCTCGGTTAAGCAAAGAAAGTCTAGCTTACGGTCGGTGATGAGGTCCTGGATGAGATGTCCCGTGTCAGTGAGCGGATGTTGAGTAGTCCAAAGTTGAGTGAGGTGTTGTCGCAGCTGATGATGGTGTTAGCCGACCGAGCTAGGCGGGCTAACACGCTGTGGTTGACAGCCCGGCTGGTGGAGCGTGGAGGGCGACGTCGAGAGCTGGACCAGATGGATTTTATTGCTGTTGAGCTGTTGTGTTGGAAATCCCGGCGGGACCCTCGGTGGATGTATCTCCGGCGAGGCTGGAAGATGATGATCGGGTGAAGGTGGAGTGCCTCTGGCACGGGTCCAGGCGAGTGACAGCGCAGCTGGAGCAGGTCAGTAGCCGAGTACTGTAGCAAACCCGCCACTTGCAGGTGAACGGGCAGTAGAAGGAGCCAGACGCAGACAAGCAGGATGTATGTCCTACCGGTCCACATTATTGACGAGGGCTCAGGTACCGTAGACGGCCAGAAAAAAGGCTCCAGGTGAGTTTTAAAACTTTAAAAGTTACCAGCGAGCAGCGGCAGTAGGGCAGCAAGTAGGCCTACCGGCGAGCAGCGGCAGCAAATCGCGCCAGCGTTCACTCGTCCGGGCTGGACTCGTCTCCTCGTCCGGGGAAGGTACGTCCCTCTATATTTTGTTTGTGATTAGCTGCTTGTTGCACAAACGCGATGCACAACGGCGCATTCTCAATCGCGTTGTTTTTCTTTCTGACGGCGTCAACAACAGTAATATCGTCTCTTCCGACTTCCAGTTCCCGACCCCGGGAAAAAATCTCGAGCATGCGCAGAACGCAAAGTCTAATTCACCACGTGCTTCACCGTCTACAAGCAGGTTTATTTTGACTTTCAACCGAGTTATCTCGGGTCTTAATCCGATCGCGAGTAACCTGATCCGATCCAATTTCTTGTCAGATTAAGGTGTCTATTTGCACTTAATAACTCAATATTATTGTAATTTAGCCAATTATCTGATCATTTCAGTGCCATGTGACCCCACTGAGTGTCAGTTAGGTGTGTTAAGGTGTCAGAGGTGTTAGAAGAGGGGGTGTTCTCTGAAGAGATGAGTCTTCAGAGAGCGACGCCCCTGCTCTGATAGCATCTGGTAGCTGGTTCCACCATCATGGAACCACAGTGAGAACGGTCTGAACTGAGACTGCCTTGTTTGTAGGGATGGCAGATGGAACAGCTGACGCTCCGTCTGGTTCTGGACCATCTGTAGGTGGTTTCTGTACCAGGAGGTGGTGGCAGACCGAGGCAGATAAAACCTGATTTACTGATCTTGGAAAGCGACATAACTGAGAGACGGACACATCATGGTCAGAAACAAACCACCGTACCACTTATGGCCACTAGGTGCTACTCCAAAGCATTTGTGGCTTCCAATAAAAAAAAAAAAAGCATTAATTTATGTGAGCAAATAATCAATTACACATTTTCTCAGAAGACACCATGTTGTCATTAGTTCGATCCGCTGCTTGTGATCCTTTTTGGCGCCACTGTGTTCTGGACCATCTGTACGGGATTCACTGTGCATGCTGGGAGATCTGCCAGAGGAGCAGTGCAGTGGTAAAGGAGAGATAACCATGGTCTGTAAATTATTAATACTGAGTTTAAAGTACAACTGTCTGTGTTTGTGTTGTCCTGTCAGCTGAACAGACCTCAAAATAACTCAAAATGTGCTCAAATCATGTAAAAGAAAATCAATAAATCACCACATTTCAGGTGCTAGAAGCTTGAAGTCAAACCTGAGGAAGTATTGTTGGTAGGTAAACACATCCATCACTGCACCCATTTAACCCAGTTAATATTAGAATAAACCATGCAAACAGTCTGAAGTCTGTCAGACTGAAACATCCCCATGATGCTACAGGTGGTCATTAAGATGAGTCCAGATGTGTTCATTCAAGTGTGTTCAGGGGAGCGTTATGTGGTGTCAGGTGAGTCTTACCTACATGGCATTGTTCATTAAAAAGGTCAAAAGCAGCTGTCAATGATGTAGATGGATACTGTAGATGACAAAACTGAAGTCGTTATCTTTGGACCTGAGCGCTCTAGGGAGAAATTGTCTAGCTTTATAGTTACTCCAGATGGTATCTTCTTGACTTCTCGTACTACAGTGAGGAACCTTGGAGTTATTTTTTACCAGAATTTATCATTTGACACACATATAAAACGGGTTTCTAGGACTGCCTTCTTTCATCTTTCATCCTTCAATATTGTTAAAATCAGGAACATCCTGTCTCAGAGTGATGCAGAAAAACTGCTCCATGCATTTGTTACTTCAAGATTGGACTACTAAAGCCTCCAGCTGATCCAAAATGCTGCAGCCAGAGTTCTGATGAGAACTAACAGCAGAGATCATATTTCTCCAGTTTTAGCTTCTCTTCATTGGCTCCCTGTTAAATTCAGAATAGAATTTAAGATTCTTCTCCTTACATATAAAGCTCTTAATGACCGAGCTCCATCATATCTTAAAGATCTCATTGTAAGATATTTTCCTAACAGAGCACTTCACTCCCAAACTGCAGGTTTACTTGAGGTTCCCAGAGTTTCTAAAAGTAGAATGGGAGGCAGAGCCTTCAGTTATCAGGCCCCTCTCTTGTGGAATAAGCTGCCAGTAAATGTCCGGGAAGCAGACACCCTTTCCACTTTTAAGACAAGGCTTAAAACTTTCCTTTTTGATAAAGCTTATAGTTAGGGATGGCTCAGGTGATCCTGAAACATCCCATAGTTAAGCTGCTGTAGGCCTAGACTGCTGGGGGAGCTCATCTGTCACACCTTTCCTCACTTTCCTCACAATTTCTGAAATGATATTATGTACATGTGACATTATTGTGGTCATTAACTCGTGTTTCCCTGTTCCAACAGATATCCTTTGAATGGTGTTACGGGGTTTGTTGTCCCCTCTTTTCTGTCCTCTCAAACCCCAGCTGGTCGAGGCGGATGGCCGCGCTTCCTGGTTCTGGTTCTGCCAGAGGTTTCTTCCTGTTCAAAGGGAGTCGTTCCTTTCCAGTCGCCTCAGGCACGCTTAGGACGGGACATTGGACTGAAGACAAGTTTCAGTACAACCTGTTGGTTTTCTTAGCTAGGAAATTGTTTTTGAATTGGCTCTATATGAATTCCTAACTTACCGCACTTACTCTAGCACTAGTTATGCTCTTGGCTGTTTGGTTTTGGAAGGAAATGCACTTATGATTTCTTGTGACCTGAAGTTCTTTTGCCTACCAATGTGGAACACACTTATTGTAAGTCTCTTTGGATAAAAGCGTCTGCAAAATGACCTTAATGTAATGTATTGTAATGAATGAATTGGATTATTTTGAAAATAATTGTGATTACAATTAATTAAATTCCAATTGGCTTGAATTGGACTATACTATTTAAGTGCCTTGAGATGACATTTGTTGTATTTGGCACTATATAAATAAAACTAAATTGAATTGAATTGAATACTAATGGAAGTTTATGAGACAAATGTCAACCTGTTTCATAACCTACATCTCATTTACTTCCTGTATGAAACATTTAAAACAACTTGAAAGACATCTGTTATATCATGTGAGTTTTCAGCCACCTTCTTTCTGTCACATTAGTTACTGATCAGCCAGTCGCTTGTATCTGTGTTCAGATGTGTGCCAGTTGTACTGTGATCTGTGCAACCTGTCCCAGATTGTGGCTGCTCTCCAGGGGAGAAGCTCATCCCACCTTCATCTCAATCCTCAGGACTTCCAGTCCCTGAAGTGGGACACAGCCGCTGTATGGACTTTGCCCATCAGCTGATCATCAAACCACAGTGACTTCATGACAGCCAATAACAGGTTGACCTCAGAGGCCAACATTTGCCAAGTTCACCCTTAGAAAGTGAATAATGACAACATATGACCTTATTTCCAAAGGATTTGGGACATTGTGTTAAATGGATTGTAATGATTTACAAATCGTAAGACAACATTTAATTCACATAAGAACATTAAATAATATAAAATGTTGAAAATAAGACTTTTTTATCATCTTGGAATTGATGGAAGCAACATGTCTCATAAAAGTTGGGATAGGTCCATGTTTCCCACTGTGCAGCATCCCCTTTCCTTTAAAAACATCTGTAAACATCTGGAACTGGGTAGACCAGCTGTTGGACCAGCTGCTAGAGGAATGTTGTTCCACTCTTGTCTGATATAGGACTCTAGCTGCTCAGCAGTCCTGGGTCTTCTTTGTTGTATTATCAGGAGATGAAAGGTCTGGATGCAGGCAGGTCAGTCCAGCACCCAGACTCTACTATGAAGCCGTGCTGTTGGAATAGATGCAGGATGTGGTTTAACTTTGTCCTACTGAAATATGCTAGGCCTTCCCTGAAGAAGACGTCGTCTGGATGGAAGCATCTATTGCTCTAAAACCTGGATATACCTTTCAGCATTGATGGAAATATTGTAAGGGATTTGCATATTTCTTCCTCTAAAGTTCAGAATATCATTAACCCATTTAGGCCTAAGACACCTGGAAAAGAATGCCTGTAAAACCTATGGGCGATTTCAGACAGACCCCCTAAAACCTGAAGTTTTTCTGGAAATTCAGCAATTGTGTCAACGCCTACTAAATGATTGATTTCTCAGCCTCTGTAGCAGATAGAAACAAAATTCAAAAAGTATTTGAGAGCTTACACCTGTGGCTTTCTTTGGAAATTGAGTTTATTTACATACACCTTCATAAAAATAGAAAATGTAAAAAGTAAAGTGCAGGAACAGCACTATTTTCAATAAAAAAAAACAGTAATAAAATAAAATAAAAAGTAAAGTGCAGGAACAGCGCTGTTTTCAATTAGAAAACAGTAATAAAATAAAATAAAATAAAATTTTATATTTAAATTATTTATTTATCTATTTATTTTATCGCCAGTAATCTCTTCGTACTGGCAGCACAAGGAGCCCATACACATTCCAATAAATGTTTTCATCTCCGGCACAGTTACGTGTGACCACCTTGCCATCTTTGCTCGAGCGGAGTCTGATGTACCTGGTCACTGTATCTATTCGTCTTGGAAACGAGATGCGCCCAAAGCTCCTCAGTAAAAATATGATTAAATGCCTGCAACGGTGTGGCATCTGCAGGTAAATCGACTTTCACCCCCGGTGTGCGGTTGAAATCTCTCCGTCGATTACGGTGGTAATTGTCAGTCTTCCACTCACATTCAAACCCTTCAAAATCATCCTCGCCGTTATCGTCATCCTCAAACATATGTGCTCGCCATAAATCTCGATCAATTGGGTCAGCACGTTCATCAGCATCATCAAAGCCAAGAAACTCCTCACAATCGCTCCCGTCTGAAATGTCTTCCCACTGAAAGTCCTCCATGCTTGTTCGATGTAACTTAACTTCAAAACAATGACACGAGGAACATGACGACACTCTCACGTGTCTATTATAATGCATTTAATTGGCGCAGAGGTCAATAATTGGTGCAAAACAACCCTTATACATGAAAAAAGACGTGTACGCTTTCCCGGCCTTAAAGGTAGAATAACGCAACAGCGCCCCCGGCTTTAAAGGTAGAAATGCGGGTTAAAGCATTCAAGGAATCTGTATGAGACAAGGGAGCAAGCCTAAGCTGGACACCCGTGATCTCTGATCCCTCAGACGGAGCTGCATCAAGAACCGTTATTCATCAATAGCTGATAGAACCACATGGACAAGGGATTACTGTGGGAAACCTTTGTCAAGCACTACAATACAGAGTTCACAAACTTGTTAACCTCGTCCAGAGGCAGCGTCCACTTCTCTGTGCTCGGAGGCATCTGGGATGGACCCATTAGCTCGTTAAGTGGGGGGCTGCAGTCCCGGCAGTCTCCCTCATCAGAGCGTCTGCCTCCCTCTGCCAGAGTGGCTGAAATCTTTATTATTTAATACAGTGTTTATGTGTGCTCACTGAGTCCCAAAAACTCTTCATCAGATCTGTCACTGTACGCAAATACTAGTCTCAGTAAATGCCCTAGCATCATGGTTGCCGCAATGGCTCGCACGAGGGGTGTTGATGACGTCACGGTTTCGTGCCGGCCATTTATAGTGGCGCGAGTAGTTGGAATTTTCTCCCTCACAGAGGTGTCGCTGCAACGTGAAGGTTACCACTAACTACTCTACAACGGCGAAAGTGGAGAAGAAAACAATGCCACTATAAAAGTCCTATAACAATATTCTAAGTACTAAATCAGACTATAATGGTGAGAACACATCTATTAAAATTTCAACTTCTGCAGGTTCATCAGCTAAGTAATGGGTGAGAATGCTCAGGAATTTGGAGGTGAGATGGGCATCATCATGCCTATTGCCTATGCCTAATATTGTTATAGGACTTTTAAGTGTATTGTGTTACACTTTGTTTGTTTGTTTGTTATGAAATAGTGTGCTTCAATGGACACACTTGGGAATTATAGTTACCTTTCAGGATGAAACAATAATGATAATAATAGATCGGTTTTATATAGCGCGTAATACTCAACGCCGCTTCCAGTGAATACCAGTAAATGAAACAGCAATATCCTAAAGACATCATTAATTTACAAATAATTGCACAAAGTATTTTACATGACACAACCGTCAGCGTGAGCCTGTTTACTGTTGGTCCAAGTTTGTGTTCTCCGCGCGCGCCAAGTTATTTTGACTGGTGCACGACAACGCGCCACCTTTTCATGGCGCGCGTCAGGCCAGAAACGTCATTTTTGACGTCACACGCCATCTGCACCGTGAGCGACGCGTTAACTATAAATCCAGTTTAAAGGCGCTAGCATGGTTGCCGCGTCTGTTAGCGCGAGCGGTGTTGACGACGTCACGATTTCGTGCCGGCTATATATGGTGGCGCAAGTCGATGAGCCAGTAGTTGCAATTTTCTCCGTCACAGAGGTGTCGCTGCTACGTGAAGGTTACCGCTAACTACTCTACAACAAAGAAAGTCGAGAAGAAAACAATGCCACTGTCAAGAGCAGGAACATTGTCATCAATGATACTGCCTTAGTATCTGGATCATTTTAATTTTTTAATTCAGTTAATAGAGGGGAAGGTCTGAAGCCCCCGGCATCACCACTTGGAGTCTCTGCCCTCTTCTTTGCCTTCACGTATCTGTCCCGTAGCTTCTTCCACACATTCTTACAGAACTCTCCCTCTTTTCCCAAAGTTCTGCCAATCTCTGTCCACGAGTTTTGGGAGTTTATGTGGTCCCTGTGCTGTTTCACTGCAGTTTCGTACAGGTGCCTGTACAAACGCACCTCCTGACTGAGCCTGGTCTCAAATTGGTCCATCCGGTTTGTCGTTCTCGGCGCAGCCAAGTTACAAAAATCGACTGGTGCACGACAACGCGCTGCGCCGTCTTTTCAAGGCAAGCGCCATGCCTGAAACGTCATTTTGTCACCACGGGCCGCCAGCGCCGTGAGCGATGCGTCAACTGTAAATCCGCCTTAGAGGCAGTGTTCGAACTACGGGGGGACTCGGGGGATCCGAGACCCCCTGAAACTGACACGAGACCCCCCGAAAACATGATTTGGGAAATGTTGGGGGGTCTCTAAAATATTGGCAAAACGTGATTTCCCCTGATGAGTTATGATTGCAGACACGATGCGTGTGTGGAGGTGTGGAGCCTGTGTGCGTAATTGGCATAAAGCTGTGCTGTCCGTATGATTCTGTATATAGGCTTCTCATGTGTTTTCGAGATCCGCGCTCTGAGTCAAGCGCAAGCAAGCAACACATGCAAGAGAGAAACGAGCTGCAAACTCCAAAACGCATGCAAGAGAAAAACGCGCTGCAAACTTCAAAACACATGCAAGAGAGAAACGCGCTGCAAACTCCAAAACACGTGCAAGAGAAAAACGCGCTGCAAACTCCAAAACACATGCAAGAGAGAAACGCTCTGCAAACTCCAAAACACATGCAAGAGAGAAACGGGCTGCAAACTCCAAAACGCATGCAAGAGAGAAACGCGCTGCAAACTCCAAAACACGTGCAAGAGAAAAACGCGCTGCAAACTCCAAAACACATGAAAATATCTTCCAGCGCGCCTGGATGGACCATCACACAGTGGAAACGTGTATTGTGGTCAGACCAATCAGTATTCCAGATCTTCGTTGGACAACCACCACCCCGTACTGTGATGTGTTTGCAGGAAGAATGGGACAAAACAACACCTGAAACTCTTCATCCCTCAATGTCAGAACCTCTTTAAAGGGATACGCCACCCCCAGGCCAAATTAAGTGTATCCCCGCATTCCCGAGACATAAATAAGTGTGTGGGAGCGTTTTCCTGGCGACCCAGGCATTGTCTGAATCTCACAGCACTGACCACTGCTTGGTTTTGCGTAATACCTCCATGCTTGCGTCGCCGATCGAAATATTACTCCGCTCAACCTCTGTTTCGAACACAGATGGGACAGCTGTATGTTTCAGTCTTAGCACCATCCTTTGCGAAGCGTGGGTCATTTTTTGGTCATAGTCTTCTGGCTTGAAATGCTCCTCGCAAACACGGAATTAGTTTATTTTTTCCACCGGTGTTGTCTCAGGAATTCCGAGGGCAGCCAGCCAAAGTCTTCTTCTTTGCTCATCCTTCGGAATTCTGTGGAACATTGTCGTTTAGTGTCTCTTCTGCATGTTCTCGCAGCCCCTTGCTATGCACGTATTCACCATTTTTCTCAGTGAAATCAAACAACTACCGTAGTAACCACACTGATTCAAACCACACCAATACTCTAGCTAGCTAGCCACGGTTGTCTGGGTTGTCCCTGGCTGCTTCAAGCTGGTTTGTTTGAGGAAGTCGGGGGTGGGGATTCCCAATGACGTAGCGGGGAGTGTGCTTCGGCTGTGTTGTCCGCACCGGAAACTAGTTCCCAAACCGACATGAGCAAACCAAGGCTTCCGTGTTGATTTACACAGTCATTTGCACTCGATGTGAAAGTACACCACTCACACAGTAATTAGAAGGTAAATCAAGTAAATTAATTCACGTTGGGCGAAATATTTCGATCGGCGACGCAAGCATGGAGGTATTATGCGAAACCAAGCAGTGGTCAGTGCTGTGAGATTCGGACAATGCCTGGGTCGCCAGGAAAACGCTCCCACACACTTATTTATGTCTCGGAAATGCGGGGATACACTTAATTTGGCCTGGGGGTGGCGTATCCCTTTAATTGTTGGGAGAAGGAATGGAAACATTACAAAGTGGGAAAAGATTTACGATCCCAACCTTTTTGGTTTGTGTTGCAGGTCTGAAATGTAAAAACGGATGTTTACTAACAGATTAAATGAAACTGATGAGACAGAACATGAAATATGTTGAGTTCAGACTGTCTGACAGGAAGTCTCTCAGCATACAGCTTCATCAGACACTTGTGGTTTCTTTTACAAAGCTTTGCAGATTCTTAAACATTATTTCAAACACTGGACTTTTAAACACAAACCTTCTCTGAATTGCATTGAAATGCTTCTTTGTAAATAAGAAGTCCCTCTAATTTTTAATTTTCTTGAGTTCATTCTCAGCATATTCTCCACTGAGGTGTTTGAAACAGAAGTGAAAGGAATTTGTAATGTGAGAGTGGAGAGGTCGAACTGACAGACAGCAGATGCTATAAATACTCACTTCACCTCACAATTCCTGGAGTGTGATAGTAGTCTGCTTCTTTGTAGCCGAGTGCAGCTCACAGGGAATTTTTAAGTTTTTAAGAAGTTAATGTGGTTTGTCAAAGTTATGAGATATTAATTTTTTTAATGTTTTCAGGTGGTGAAAGGTCTGATACTAACCCTAACCATATAAACATCCATTTCAGACCTGCAACACAATCCAAAAAAGTTGGGACAGTAAATCTTTCCCCACTTTGTAATGTTTCCTTCTCCCAACACTTAAAGAGGTTCTGACATTGAGGGTACCAAGTGATGAAAAGTTTCAGTTATTATTTTGTCCCATTTTTCCTGCAAACACGTCTGAAGGTGTGCAACAGTACGGGGTGGTGGTTGTTTCAAAGTTCTCCAACAAAGATCTGGAATACTGATCGGTCTGACCACAATACACGTTTCCACCGTGTGATGGTCCATCCCAGATGCCTCCGAGCCCAGAGAAATGGACGCCGCCTCTGGACGAGGTTAACATAAGGCTTCTTTTCTGCACAGTAAGGTTTGTGAATGGAACTCTGCATTGTAGTGCTTGACAAAGGTTTCCCACAGTAATCCCTTGTCCATGTGGTTCTATCAGCTATTGATGAATGACGGTTCTTGATGCAGCGCCGTCTGAGGGATCAGAGATCATGGATGTCCAGCTTAGGCTTGCTCCCTTATCCTTTACACACTGAAATTCCTCCAGATTCCTTCAATGCTTTAACGATATTCTGCACTGTAGAGGGAGAAATATGCAAATCCCTTCCAATCTTTCTTTGAGGAACATTGTTTTTAAACACATTTTTGGACAAACTGGAGATCCTCTGAACATCTTTGCTCCTCAAAGAATGAATTAATGACTGGCTTTAGGTTTTTACTCAGGAATCAAGTGGTGCTGCTTTTCAGTCCACAAACAGACTTGTTGGAGTCCCCTTCATGTTTGTGTTGGGTTATTGATGGCTGGATTGTCCTGCTTTTCTGGTTGCAGCTGGTCACTGACATGGCTCCTATTTACAAAGCTATTCTTGGTCTACTTCTTTCTTATCTGGAACCCTTTAAAACATTCAGGAAAGTTAGTGTCATTGCTCCCAGGACAGATTCTGTTCCCTTAGCTCAGGCTCAACTAGGAAAAGGAATGTTTCGGATGCTGCAACATGTGCTTGGAAGCAGCTCATTGTCTCACTGAGTCTGCAGGAGCTCTGTCACAAATGTAATAAAAATGAAAGCTGTTTTCTTTGATTTAGAAGCAGAACCATTGAGACTGACTTCACAGGGATTTTATGAAGTTGGATTGCACCATAGCAGTGTTGGCTACATGAGCTTACTTTCATCAGAAGCCTGTAGTTTAAAACTACTATTAAAACTGTTTTAATGTATTTGATTACTTTTCCCCCATTTTTTTTATACTTATGAACCTTTACAACATCAAGACAGATTTCAATTTACAAGATGGGGAAGTAACATGAGAAGATATACAGACATCAGATAACTGAACAGACTCCAATGTGATGCCTTGAAGAAGAAAATGAAGCAGACAAACTGCAGAAACTTACACCTCATCGTGAGTTTATTAACATGAACTGTGAGAAGTCATCAGCTGAGAGACTGACTGTTGGCAGTTTCTCATTTTCACTGAAATGTTTTTTTTTTACTTAAGTCAGAAAGGTTTGAAGCTCAGGTGCGTTTCTGGTCCTTTGAAACTGAACCTTTATTGTTTTATTCCTGAGCTTTTGCTGCCTTTGGGACATGTGTGACTCCCTGTGTGTTGGGTGAAAGAAGAGAAAACTGTGAAATCTTCATCATAACTAAAGCTGCCATTCATGCAGAGCTGCAGAAAGTAGTTCCTCGTGTTTCCCTCTGAGGTGCAGAGGAAGGCTTCATTGTCTGAAAGTGCGGTAACTGAGTAAAAGTACTCCGTTACTTTCACCATCTGATAACCGGGCAGTCCAACACAGTTGGAGCTGATTGGGGCTTCGATCAGAACAAAGACTCCCCTCTGAGGACCATCCTCCACACCGCCGATCACTCCGACAACACGCGCTCTGATTGGCTGCGGGGACGTGTTCACGTGAAGCCGGCGTGGATATGTGACAAGGAGGCAGAAAAATGCGCCGACCCAGTTTCTTAGACAGGACAGAGGGGCACGCGAGCAGCAGGCTGCTTCAGGTGTGTCGGCGGTAACGACCTGCGGTGAGGACGTCATCACACCGAACCGGACCGGGCGACCCGGCAAATGTTCCTCAGGACCTGCTCCAGGTACCGGCCGCAGGGGGCTGCGCTTTGTGCGCAAACACTGCGAACTATTGTGTCCTCTCAGAGCTGATTGGGGGGCGGGGGCTCCACTTTGTTCTGAAGTCCTCAGAGTCTGAAACAGACGCCACAATTTTGCTGAAAGTTCTATGTGGAGTAAAATAGCTGTCAAAAATGTTCGTGTGCATAAACTAGAAATGCATGCTTATGTTTTGATGTTCGTGTGCATAAACTAGAAATGCATGCATAAATGAGTCCAAAGGTTTTGACATCAAGAATTACGAGTTACGAATTACGAGTTACGCATGCAAGTTTTTATTTTTATTTTTTTTTTTAAAACTTTATTAGTAATTCAACAAAATAACAGTTTACAAATGTGAGCATAACGCCAAAAAGATAGCCAGGGGGAGCATAGGAATAATAATAAAAAGAAGAAGATGACCTTCATGATGCACTTACAACAAGAAAGCTAATGAACACAAAGACATGTGTGCCAAGGAATCTCTTGTAACAAAAAAAATAAAAATAAAATAAAAAAAATTAGGAATTATGACAACAGTTCGTCCAAAATCCCAAGTTGGGAACAGGCCCATATAGTTGTTTTTAATAAAAAAGCAAAAACAACTATATGGGCCTGTTCCCAACTTGGGATTTTGGACGAACTGTTGTCATAATTCCTAATTTTTTTTATTTTTTATTTTATTTTTATTTTTTTTGTTACAAGAGATTCCTTGGCACACATGTCTTTGTGTTCATTAGCTTTCTTGTTTTGTAAGTGCATCATGAAGGTCATCTTCTTCTTTTTATTATTATTCCTATGCTCCCCCTGGCTATCTTCTTTTTGGCGTTATGCTCACATTTGTAAACTGTTATTTTGTTGAATTACTAAAAAAAAAACAACTTGCATGCATTTCTAGTTTATGCACACATTTCTAGTTTATGCACACGAACATCAAAACATATGCATGCATTTCTAAATATGCACACGAACATTTTGAAAGCTACTTTACTCCATAGTTCTAGATGAAGAATGATTGGAACTAGTATCAGAACCAGCGGTTCGGTTCGCTTTGACCCGACAGTGTGCCACCTTTTGTTCAGGTGTGAAAAGCTGTTCTTCCAGCCCCGGTTAGACCTCTGTGGCGGTTTTACTGAAGCATTCAGAGGTGCTCCGAGCAGTTTAAACTCGGACTAAATTAGGTCTCCGCGGTTTTACACGCACGCGCACCGTGGCAGTGAAATCCGAGTTTGATTTCAGCGGGTTTGAGTCGCAGCCGCAAATTAAGCGTTAAAAAGCTGTTTTTAAGGGAGCGGAAATGAGGAAAGATAAAAGAAAACCCGCAAAGGTGAGAGGCAGACATGGCGGCGCGCTGGCTCCGGAACTGTGTCAGTAGGGCGCCGCGGTGTGTGTGACTCGGATTATTCTCAGGGGTCTGAAATGAAGCAGAACCCATGTGGGGGAAAAGAAAAAAAAGTGGTTCTGGTCCTCTTCATATCCAGTTTGATAAGCTTCCACGCAGCGGGCCCTCGGTTTGGACCCTGTGTTGTTAAAGGGGCCAGGGAGCCTGTTCTGTACCTTCACTCAGAGGGCTGACCGTGTTAATTCTTCCTCAGCTTTAGCTCCGTCAGTCCTGCAGCTAAAAGATTAAGAGTTTAACCTCAGTGCCCCCCGCCCCCAACATGAATCCCACTCCCTGGATTTCCCACTCTGATAAACAGCCTGTCTGCGTTAACTGAGAAAGTAACACAGGGAGTTGTTTTTCTGATCCTGTGATGTGACCAGCATGTGGTCAGATTGATCAGGAGGTACAGCAGTTCAGTCCCTCTGAGGGGGGGGGGGTCTGTGTAGCTTCTTATCAGATAGAAATCACATTTGGAATGTTGTAAAATAACTGCAGTCTGTCTGAGCTGTAACACGATGCTGCTGTATTCACGTTCTGATCAGATGGTTCCGATCAGCTTAAAAAAAGGTGTGTGAGTGGATCCAGATCAGAAGGATAGCCTTCTCATCAGTTTTCATCATTTTGATGTTAACATTAAATGTTCCTGAGCCCGCCCCAACTGTCCGTTATCCAGCCTCAGTCAGGGTCATGAACAGGGTCACGTGTTGGTTCTCCACCTGGCCGCCTGTCATGTGGGGGGAGGGTCTCTGAGGTCACATGGGGTGTTTATCCACCAAAAAGGGAATGGTGGTCACCTCGTCTTCATGCCGGTGTCCTTGACCCGCTGAGTTCTGACCCGAGCAGGGGCCTCTGTGTTGGTTCAGGTGTTTGTGGTGGTTCTGGTCCTGACTCAGCTGTGTGGTCGCATTAGTTACACTTTATTTCCTTTGAACAGGGACGTTGTGCTGAAAGGGTTCTGGTCCTAGTAAAAGTTGCCTGGTCCTTGAAGTGAGTTGAATCCAACCTCAGATGAAGAACACGTGACGTCTGTTTCTGGAGATGAAACTGAGTTCTGTTGGGCTTCAGGTGCGTGTGGATGGAGGTTTCTGGGAGTTCTCAGTCCCATGGCGTCGGCTGCTCATGTGGTTAGCTCCGCCCTCCTCTGTGACCACGGTTCAGTCCAAACGCAGCTGCTTGGTTCCTGTACCTCCACATGTTGATTCCACTCGGGTTTTGGGTTCGTCTGCAGGCTGAGCTGGTTCTGGTTCTGACCCGTGTTTTGAGGTCTGAGGCATCCTGCTGTTGCTGCTGTTTGACTCGATGATGGTGGAGACAGACCAACATGTTGACTGACCCGGGAGGGTCCTGTAAGGGTTAAAACGTGGACCACCGGCAGTGGCAGGGTGTTTTTACAGCTGCACTCGGGTCTTAAACAGTTTGAGTGAAGTTGAAGCAGCACCAGAAGAAGAACAAGAGCTCCGAGTTCCTCATGTTCTGAAGTTTTTAATATCGTTGACCCGTCTCCAGACTGGGATCCAGTCCGCTAACGTGGTTCATTCACTGTAACATCTGAGGAACACTGTCAGATGGTGTGTTTTCACACTGAGCTTTAAAGCAGCCTAAAGCTGGGCATACACTGTGCGATTTTTGGCCCAATCGTGCGTCTCGCGTCGTGTAGTATACATGGGGTAACGACAAACGATTAAGCCCTCCCGACCACCTCCCGATCGATCGGATGAAAATCAAACTTGTTTGAAATCCTGGTCGCCCCTCGTGAGGCTCTCGCACAGTTGAAGCAGTTGCACCAGCCGATTTACCTCATCCTGTTACACTGCTAGAGCTGTCCCAAACGATTATTTTTTAAACGATTAATATAGATTATTTTTTCGATTAGTCGACTAATTTTACGATTAATCTAACGATTGAGGCTCAACTTAAAAAATGATTTGTCATTTAAATTGTCAACTTGTAATGTGTGTTTACTACTTCAAACTGGTTGCTACTAGATCGTGGAATTTTGACAGTCAACAGGTAGACTAGAACTACATAATGGCAGAGTATAAAATCCACCGTCCGGTTTTAGCAAATAGATAACACAGGAGAAACATGTCGGGACTGGTAGCGCTAACAGCTTTAAACTAGGCAAACACGGGACCTGTTCTAGTCGTAATTAAAAGACGTAAATTTTACGCCGGGAATATAACTAGACAACAACTCAACAGTCTAACGTAGCGTTTATTCAGAGAGGATCTTTGGTTTAGCCAACTGCAACTACTGCTACTGGTTGATAAATTAACATCTGACAGAGGTGTTTGGTGGTCGGTAGCTACGCCCCATGTCATGCTATCACGGCTGAAATGTTTCCCCATAGGACACAGACACAACCGGCGGGTGTTTAATAAGTTAAACTTACACGTTTTCTCCTTTGTCTGCAGCGCTCTGCTCTCCTTTCTTCCTTCATGAAATGAAAAAGTATAGCCTGCGCTCCATCCTTCGTCTCCTGACTCTCTCTGTGTGCTCTTCCAGCCTCGATATTAGACGCCTGATGTGATCGTCCATGATTAATATCACCGTCATGCAGACCATGAACACGGTGGCCTCCCCGCTCTCCATATTAGCTTCTTTGCGGTGTTTTTTCTTCTCTCCTTACTTTTACCGGGTTTTGTTTTGTTGTTGAATGTGGCGCTAAACGGCTAACGTAACACGTCACTGACGCAGACGGCTGTGCGCGCCGCATCAGTCCCGATCTGGTCCCGACTCATGAGAGTTCATTTAGTAGGTCGTTTTGGAACGGGGACTTCAACCAAAAAAAATAATAATTTGCGACGCATCGACGCGAATTATTCATGTCGACGAATTTATGACGTCGACTATTTGACCCAGCTCTACACACTACGCATGCAAGAACATAGATACGGAAGAGAAAATTGTCAACAGAAGAAGGAGAAGACAACAGAACAGCATGGCAACGACCGAGTCCGACGTGTCGTGTAGTGTGAGCAACCAGATCGCATCAGACCATCGGATCGTACAGTGTGAGAACAGGAATCGTGAGCTGCGACGTTTTAACCCTTGCGATTCACTCGTACAGTATGAGCAGCTGAATACCGCGATTGAAAAAAATCGCACAGTGTATGCCCAGCTTAACTGTGTTCTCCGCTCTGTGTTTCAGTTCTTTGTGTTTTCTGAGCTTTAAAGCAGCCTAACTGTGTTCTCCGCTCTGTGTTTCAGTTCTCTTTGTGTGTTTTCTGAGCTTTAAAGCAGCCTAACTGTGTTCTCTGCTCTGTGTTTCAGTTCTTTGTGTTTTCTGAGCTTTAAAGCAGCCTAACTGTGTTCTCTGCTCTGTGTTTCAGTTCTTTGTGTTTTCTGAGCTTTAAAGCAGCCTAACTGTGTTCTCTGCTCTGTGTTTCAGTTCTCTTTGTGTGTTTTCTGAGCTTTAAAGCAGCCTAACTGTGTTCTCCGCTCTGTGTTTCAGTTCTTTGTGTTTTCTGAGCTTTAAAGCAGCCTAACTGTGTTCTCTGCTCTGTGTTTCAGTTCTCTTTGTGTTTCTTAGCTTTAAAGCAGCCTATTGGCGCGTTTCCACCAGCTCGCTTCGGCTCGGCGCGCTATTGCGTGTTTCCACTAGCACGCAGTACCTGCAACCGGGTACACTTTTGGTATCACCTCAGCCCTGGTTCCAAGCGAGCCGAAGCGTTACTAAAACGTGACATCAACCGACTGCCTTCCACTGATTGGCCGATGAGTGTCGTCACTGGAAACGTCATAACCGCGCGACGACCGACTAGAATGTAAATAAATACAACTCAAGACAAGACTCAACATTTCATTGCTTCAGTTTGTACTGCTACGAGATGGCTTCGCAGGAAAGAGGAAAAGGTGCCTCTTCGAGCAGGACGCTGCAGCTTTGCTGAGGAAGCTCCACAAAGACGATGTAGTGCAACAAGAACGGATTTGTACGTTGCTCGGCGCCGTGTAAATGACGTCATGGAGGTTTCGCGCAGCCGTGTTACGACGACCCCGCCCACGTCGAGGAGGCACGAAGTGATACTTCGTTGTAATGGAAACACAACCGAGCCGTGCCGAGCTAGTGGAAATGCGCCATAACTGTGTTCTCCGCTCTGTGTTTCAGTTCTTTTTGTGTGTTTTCTGAGCTTTAAAGCAGCCTAACTGTGTTCTCTGCTCTGTGTTTCAGTTCTCTTTGTTTCTTAGCTTTAAAGCAGCCTATTGGCGCGTTTCCACCAGCTCGCTTCGGCTCGGCGCGCTATTGCGTGTTTCCACTAGCACGCAGTACCTGCAACCGGGTACACTTTTGGTATCACCTCAGCCCTGGTTCCAAGCGAGCCGAAGCGTTACTAAAACGTGACATCAACCGACTGCCTTCCACTGATTGGCCGATGAGTGTCGTCACTGGAAACGTCATAACCGCGCGACGACCGACTAGAATGTAAATAAATACAACTCAAGACAAGACTCAACATTTCATTGCTTCAGTTTGTACTGCTACGAGATGGCTTCGCAGGAAAGAGGAAAAGGTGCCTCTTCGAGCAGGACGCTGCAGCTTTGCTGAGGAAGCTCCACAAAGACGATGTAGTGCAACAAGAACGGATTTGTACGTTGCTCGGCGCCGTGTAAATGACGTCATGGAGGTTTCGCGCAGCCGTGTTACGACGACCCCGCCCACGTCGAGGAGGCACGAAGTGATACTTCGTTGTAATGGAAACACAACCGAGCCGTGCCGAGCTAGTGGAAATGCGCCATAACTGTGTTCTCCGCTCTGTGTTTCAGTTCTTTTTGTGTGTTTTCTGAGCTTTAAAGCAGCCTAACTGTGTTCTCCGCTATGTGTTTCAGTTCTCTTTGTGTGTTTTCTGCCGAGCCCGATATGCCCATCGACGTGACCATGCCGCTCTACCTGTCCAACGAGGACTTCTTCTACAGGCCGGCCTCCACAGCCCAGAAGTCGGCCCGGAGCTCCTGCCTGAGGTTCCAGCAGTCCAACTGCTCGGACCAGGCTGAGCCCAAGGACACCAGGAACAGCACCGACAACAGAAAAACCAAGAAGCGGGTGACGTTCGCCGACCACAAAGGCCTGTCTCTGACCAGGGTGAAGGTGTTCTCGGAGTTCACCGACCCCATCGACATCCCTCTGAACATCCAGAAGATGCTGAGCTCCGCCCTCACGCTGTCGGCGGAGGAGAAAAAGCTGCTGCTGGACTTCACCCAGCCGTCCTCAGACTACCTGCTGTTCCGTCAGAGCCTGGAGAAGAACCTGGTGAGCCTGGAGCACTGCATGCTGAAGGAGAAGGCGTTCGCCGGGACCGTTAAGGTGAAAAACGTGTCGTTTGAGAAGGCGGTGAAGCTGCGGGTGACCTTCGACACGTGGAAGAGCCACACAGATGTCGGTTGCGAGTACATGAAGGACACGTACCCCAGCTCCTACAGCGACACCTTCTCCTTCGAGGTGCCTCTGCCCGCCAACCTGCGGCCGCACGAGCACGTGGAGTTCGCCGTCTGCTACGAGGTGGACGGGAGCGAGCACTGGGACAGCAACCAGGGCAAGAACTACTGCATCGTCTGGTCCCACGTGAAGAGAGGCCTCAGCTCGGAGTCCTCGCACTTTGGGATCCACTTCGACCGATACGGCAGCCCCACATGCTCACACGGGCTCTTCCCCGATTGGCCGAGCTACGCCGGGTACGAGAACGTCGGCCCGTACTACTGAACAGCTGATCATAGTTTTTAAATCAAGTTGTCGGGGAAGACGGACACCTGGAGACAGCGGCTCGCTCGTTTTTAGCATCAAGGGTTTCAGGGAGGTGGGGCTCCGGAGCTGAGCCGGTACGGACAGCCACTCTGGGGCCCAGCCATCAAACTCGTCATTCCAGACAAGGTTTTAATCTTTGTTATTCCAGAACCTGATGTGGGACGCATCCAACGCTCAGCAGGACGGAACAAAAGCGAACAGCTGTGAATCTCTCAGGTGGCTCCGCCCCTAACGGGCCGTCGGTGAGCATTGCGTTCCATACTGAGCTCCTCATTTATGTCCCAGCGAGGCGCTGCCTGAACCGGACTGGACTTTAATAAACTGCTCGGAACGGGTCACAAGGTCCTCATCAATAGTTATCTGTAGGAGTCCCCAAAGGGCCCAAACATCCAAGTTCCCTGCTTTTACTTCTGTACCCGGGTTCATAAGCTGTTCATGTCAAAGTGCTTTAATGTTACGGGTTTGACTTTAAGAACTTGTGATCCCAGTGGATCACAGCTCAGGTTCTGTTCTGATGAGCGAGCTCTGTGTAACGTGCTGCTGTCTGTGTTTTAATGATCAGAAAGTTTGACTCTTCACTGTCAGTTTTATTTTATCACTGATTATTTTGGTCTACAAGATTAAAAATAAAGTTATGCAGCAATCAGAACCGTGAGGAGTTCTGGGCTGCGGGGAGTCGGTGGTCAGTTTCACAGGATTTCTGAGCACAGCTGCGGTTCTTCTGTTAGTTTCACGTCTTTGCACGGGTTTGCACATCCACCGTCCTTCTTCCACCCGTCACTGGCAGCTGGGAGAACAGTTCCTGTTAATTTATTGTTTTAAAGGTGACCCGGGACGCTGCCGTCACGTTCCCACGGTGAGCAGAGGTTAAACTTCAGCATCCAGCGAGTCCATCTGCACATGAAACCACGAAAATAAGCTACATTTCATTTGTTGTCGTTCAGTGACTTAGTGTTGGCGCTGAGTTTCTGTTTTTACCGCGTCTGTGTGTGCATGTGAGCAGCCACGAGGATGGAATGGGTCTGAATGAGCCTTTGGAGTGAAAGGTGATTTTTTTTTTTTTTTTTTTTTTTTTTTTTTTTTTTTTTTTTTTTTTTAAAAGCGCCATTCAATAAAGTTCTGCCATGTTTTACTATTGAAGATGAAACTCTGTCTGTGGCATCGATCTGCTGTCATAAAAATGAACTGAAGAACAATAAAAAGTTTATTTTTAACCCGAGTTTGCTTTGTTGGTTGTGTTTTCAGACATTTAACTGAAGCGGAGGGAAACGCATCCATCAGAGGGTTTATTTCTGATTAATTTTAAGAAGACAAAAAACTGCCAGACTGAATATCCTGAAGCAGGGCGGAGAGTCGCTAACCTGACTCACGTCATCTGGCTGCGTTCACCAACTACACGCGGGGGCGTTCCTTTTCCTCACACAACCATCCTTGATTGAAAGGAGGACATGGGGGTTTAGGCAATCCAGCCCCCAATGATGATGTCTGACTTGGTGCCCTTCGGTGTGTTAAACAGTTGAATGAATGGCCCATTGGAAAAGGGATCTCCGTAGCCTGTCTGTCCTGCGTAAGAGGGCACGGAGTCTGTGACTTTGAACACAAATTAAACAGCAATATTAAAAATCAAAAACAAAAACTCCCACAAGTAACCCAACTGTCTGTACAATCAGTGTCACTGTTTGTTATATTTATAGGTCCAACTGGCCCATGACAAGAAGCATTTATTTGGTCGGTTTGTGCACTTGGAACTTCAAGAGGGCAACATGTTGAACGGTAAAAGGTATGGTGGAACATTATCATGCAAACACTCACACACACAAAACTTAACTGGAAAGAAACCAATGTGGAGGGACAAGAAGGACCTACTTGTGCATCACAATGCGCCCAGGAAGGACACGAGATCCCGCACCCAGCATGGAATACCAAAGTGAGAAAGACTGTTAATATTGTAAATATAAATAAATATTTTTTTTCTGGTTCAGTTCCTTCAGCATTATGAACTACATGTACACAGAAACACAGGCTATATTGTTAGTTTAGTCATTGGTAATTTTACATGTTTTCTGATGGGCATTGAATTAATTTGAAGCTGAATAAAACATAATAGTCAAGCTGGAACATCTCCTGGATAATGGTAAGTTCAGTGTGGCTACTCCTTATAGAATAGTTAGGCCCGTTAACAGGAACAGATGGATATGAAAAAGAAATCATTTTTGTCAAATACCACATAAAAACTAGATACAGCTTAATTTGATGGGGGGGGTGCATAATTGAAATGTATGGAGCAACTCCATACAAGCTCCAGATTGATTACAGATAACATAACAGTAACTTACATTTTAGCGAGAGTTCATTGAAGTTTATAGAGCCACTGCTCCTGATTGATTACAGATAACTAATGTAAGCAAGAGTTCACACGGGATTCGAAGGTGCTATTTTAAGAGGCATGTTGAAACATGGTCGCTTGCCTTCGGTCAAGGGATAGCCTAAAGAAAAAAAAACTTAAGAAACGGGCTTGGTTAGAGACGAGAGAGAGTATGAGGGGAAAACTTGAAATTGTCACTGCGGGATTTGAACCTGCACTGATGCAAGAGATTTGCATCAAAATAACAGCGAAGTGCATGTGTAGGAGTTGTATTCCTAAAATTGAAGCTTTGTGAAACGACAATGCAGTGAACTTTGGCAACAATGCCACACAGAGATCTGTGCAGAGTTTTCCACGAAGCAGATCTGTGCTGAACTATCTTGGTCTGGCTGCCTTGATCAGCGATTGGCCGCAACCACGTCAAATGAACGCGCGTATTGTCAGGTCAACACGCGCGTTCAAGACGTGCGTCGTTACCTAGACAACGCGTGTCCATGACGCGGGTCTTTACATTGCGGACGTAAAAAGCGGCGCTTGTTGGTGAAAGACGGCGAAAAAAACGGCGAAATTTCGGGGAAACGGGCGCTTTTAGCGGGTGAATTTCTATCTTAACGTGATACTTAGATGGGCAATATGGCACTTTAGGCTTTCCATAGTCACTACCATAGACATACGTAGACGCCATCTATCGCATAAAAAGGGTTTGAACCTCGCGGCACTTCGAGGGTTTTGAGTTGGTGTTTGGTTTTGGTGAGAGGTAGAGTGTGCGTTGGTTGTATCAGAGTTAGTGGTTAAGTTCAGTTATTATATCATCTACTATTATTATTATTATTATTATTATTATTATTATTATTATACTGCATTAGAACATATCGTAATTAGGTTAGAATAGTTATATTGAGAATGAGGAGTCACGTGACTCCGGTCGGCCGGTCGGCCATGTTGGCAGAAGAATCTATTGGTTGCCAGGGGCAACGCCATTAACTTAACGGATATCCTCCCGCATTTGTCATTTCGGCAGGGCTGAGACGAATACAAAAGAAAGATAGAAAGCAAAGCAATGCAGAGAGATAAGGCGAAAGAAAAGGGACCTTACAGGGACAAGCTTATTACAAGCGCAAAGCAGCGGTATTTGGAGAAACTGACCAGCATCCAAAATATTGATCCTTACGAGCTCCCTGCAGCAGAATGGCACAGAGACCTGGACCAGTTACCTCCGTGCACATATATGGACATAGTCAATTATCTTGTCTTTGGTGTAAGTTACTACACTATGCAGGAGTTTAAAAGTCACAAATCTTTGGAATTGTACGAGACTTTCTGCTGTGGCTGGGTGCAGGACTTGGCCATCTACAAGCCTCCAGGTGGCTCTGGTGATGATAACAGCGCTGTACTGGCAAAGGTAAGGTTCTTGTCATGCATTTTAGTGTGTTGTAATTACATTGCATTTAGACACTTCTTGACCAAAATGACAACGTAATTAACTGCGACTTGTTTTGTAAACACTAGATTAACGAGACGTTCAATGTACACAAACGTTTCCAATGTTTTGATGTATGCTAAAGCTTATGTTTAGGTATTTAGTTGTCATTTGATTTTAGCCCAACGACACATACTGTAGCAGGTTATTGTGTTGGGTGTTGGGGGCTGCAAAGTGAACAAACCAGTTCTGGGTTGGCTAGAGTACTTATGTGTGATTGCAAGGCGTACATTCCTGGTTAGATTTAAGCCATTAACATTTTGAATGCAAGGTGTACATGTCCTGGTTAGATTACAGCCATTATCAATGTGTCTAAAGTGTAGACTGTAACTTGAAATAAATGCTTTTTACTGTTTAGTTTATTTAACTTTATTTATTTTACAGGTCCTGCATTCACGGAGACTCTGTGAGCCTCCACTTACCAGTCCAGTGGTATCACTTCAGTTGTGTGGGGCTTGTGGACAGACCCTCCGCTGACACGCCATGGTTTTGCTCTTCTTGTGCTGAATAGTGTTTCTTTGTTCTTTTGCACTAGTAACAGTATTATTTTATTATTGCTTGTTGTCAATGTTTACATGCTGGAATTTTTTATACTTTTTATTCTGAATGCACACATGTTCTTTTGCACTGTTAACTTTTCCTAGAGGTATATTGCATTCTGCACCTTGCGCCCTTATTCTTTTTTCCTGTTCTGTTAATAAACATTGTTAAGCCATATCAAGTTGTTTCAAGCATTTATTTCAAACAAATTAAAAGGTAATGAACAAGGCACTCAAACATTTATTTCAAACAAATTAAAAAGTAATGAAGAATGAACTCAAACAACACTTTTGCACGTTCACAGCAAACAGTGACAATCTTATCTAAAGGCATTAGGTTTTCACCCTCACATTTGGGCAGCATGTGCACAGGTACAGTTGAATGTAAAAAGCTGAATTTGTCCAGTCAGCGTGGTTCTCCAACATCTCATATGATGGCTTACCTACAACAGAATAAATAGTTTATGAAAAAAACCTATGCAATCAATGGCAAACCCATCACAGAACACATGCAAAATAAAGATACAGACTGAGAGGGTAACGCTGCTCATGGTATGACAAAAGGGCTGAAGGGGTACACATTAACACATTAGCCACATTAGGGGGTAGTTAACATTAATTTTCGAAGAGGCAACAGTTAGCAAATTGAGCATTTTCGAAGAGGCAACAGTTCGCTAGTTAGCTCGCTAGGTAGCAACGTCAGGTGCACTTCAGGGTTTGCAACAACATAAGGTAACTTCGTAGCTTTAAGAGACAACAACATAAAGAGATTTTTAGATAACGTACCCGAGTGAAAATGCAGAGAACACACTGTCATCGACGGAGGGGTGCAATCGAAAGTAAGGTCCAGCCAGCCAGGCAACCCGGCGTCTCCTCGTCAGGTCAGACGCCTGCTCTCCCTGATGCTGCATCCATTTAGGAAACCGAAAAAAAATGTATTTCGTTGTTCCTATGTTTCCCAAACGTATTATGTGAGGTACTGGAACAGTTCTTCACACAGCAGTGATTTCCAGGCATGTTCTTGCAATTCCGCACTGTTTAAACTTACTGATTTAAAAACACACGCGTACAATGTAAACGAACGGAGAGAATGGCGTTTTCTCGCTAGCATTCTGCCAACATGGCAGATAGGGGCGGGGCTCTGTACTATGACGACAACTCCTCATTCTCAAATTATATGACGCGTGTGACGCTGTGCGGTAAGACGTATTGCATCACTTCCTGTTACCTTGCTTGTGTAAGGTGGAATTTCTTGCTCCGCTTGGACTACTGATAATCACTTTATTTCTATCTATAACTTACACAATTTTGCATAGTTAAACTCTATAGCTTACCGTTCTGTTCTAACACACTCCTACAGATCTTTAATCTTTATTCTCACTTTTTAGCGGTGTGTCTGGTTCTCTAGCGTAGCATGGCTACCAGTCCTCTCCCTCCATCTCCTACTTTCACCTGCCCCGTGTGTCAGATGTTTAGTTACTCCTCTGCCTCCTTTAGTGATAATGATACATGTAACATATGTAGTCTTTTTGTAGTTTTGAAGGCGAGGTTATCTGAATTGGAAGCTCGGCTCTGCACTGTTGAAAATCAACCGATAGCGAGCCAGGTCCCTTTAGCCAGTGTGGAGCCACCTAGCGTAGCTAGCTCAATTAGCTTCCCCCTGCAGAACCTGAGCAGCCAGGATTACAACGTGGCTGGGTGACTGTCAGGAAGAGGCATAGCTCTAAAGTCAAGCTTGTTGTTCACCATCGACCTGTCCACGCTTCAAACAGATTTTCCCCACTCAGCGACACACCCGCTAAGGACAAAACCCTGGTAATTGGCAGCTCTATAGTCAGAAACGTGGCATTAGAGACACCAGCGGCCATAGTCAAATGCATTCCAGGGGCCAAAGCGGGCGACGTAGAATCCTATTTAAAACTGCTGGCTAAGGATACGGTAAAATAGTTATTCACGTCGGCGTTAATGACACCCGGTTACGCCAATCGGAGGTCACTAAAATTAATGTTGCATCGGTGTGTAATTTTGCCAAAACATTGTCGGATTCCGTAGTTTTCTCTGGACCCCTGCCAAATCTGACCAGTGATGACATGTTTAGCCGCATGTCGTCCTACAATCGCTGGCTGTCCAGATGGTGTCCAGCAAACAACGTGGACTACATAGATAATTGGCAATCTTTCTGGAGAAAACCTGGTCTGATGAGGAGAGACGGCATCCATCCCACTTTGGAAGGAGCTGCTCTCATTTCTAGAAATATGGATGAATTTATTTGCCACCCTAAAACATGACAACCCAGGGCTCAGACCAGGATGCAGAGTTGTAGTCTGACACACTTCTCTGCAGCTTCCCACCTGCTGCTACCCCCCCAATCGATTAACACAAAAGGAGCAAATCCTCTTGTGCAAAAAGAAATTAAAACAAAAACTTTAACTGAACAAAAACATCAAACTATTAAATGTGGTTTGCTGAATATCAGATCTCTCCTTTCGAAGTCTCTGTTAGTGAATGAGTTGATTTGTGATCATCATATTGATATATTTTGTCTTACAGAAACCTGGCTGCAGCAGGAGGATCATGTTAGCATTAATGAATCAACTCCCTCTGACTGTTTAAATGTTCACGTTCCTCGAACCACAGGCAGAGGAGGAGGAGTGGCAGCTATTTTCAGATCAGGGTTACTAATCAATCCCAGACCCAAGATTAGTTTGAGCTCTTTTGAATCTCTGATTCTCAGTTTTTCCCACGCAAAGTGGAAATCCCAGAAACCTCTTGTGTTTGTTGTTGTGTATCGTCCACCTGGCCCTTATTCTGAGTTTCTGTCTGAATTCTCAGAGTTTTTATCCCAGATAGTGCTGAGTACAGATAAAGTCATTGTAGTGGGTGACTTTAATATTCATGTAGATGTTGAAAATGACAGCCTGAATATGAACTTTAATTCTATATTGGACTCTATTGGATTTTCTCAGTGTTCACAGACCGACTCACTGCCTTAATCACACCCTTGATCTTGTTCTGACTTATGGCATTGAGAGTGAACAGTTAACAGTGTTCCCTCATAACCCTGTCTTATCTGACCATTTTCTGATAACCTTTGAGTTAACATTACTTGACTATACAGTTTCTGAGAAGAAATTTACGTATAGAAGGTGTCTATCAGAGGATGCTGTAACCAGATTTAAAGAATTAATTCCATCATCCTTTTCTTCACTGCCATGTGCAGATATGACAGAGGACGACTACCTAAACTTTACTCCAGCAGCACTTGACTCTCTTGTTGACAGCACTATAGTTTCAATGCGTACAGCACTGGACAATGTTGCCCCTCTGAAAAGGAAGGTAATCAGTCAGAAGAGATTGGCTCCTTGGTATAATTCACAGCTGAGTGCTTTAAAGCAGACTGCAAGAAAGCTGGAGAGACAGTGGCGTTCCTCTAATTTAGAAGAGTCTCAGTTAGTCTGGAAAGATAGTTTAACAATGTATAAGAAAGCCCTTCGTAAAGCTAGAACTGCTTATTATTCATCATTGATAGAAGAGAATAAGAATAATCCCAGGTTTCTTTTCAGCACTGTAGCCAGTCTGACTAAGAGTCCGAGCTCTGCTGAGCCAGTTATTCCTTTAACTCTCAGCAGTGATGATTTCCTGAGCTTTTTTATTAATAAAATTGTTTCTATCAGAGAGAAGATTGATGGAGTCCTTCCCACTATTATCAGTGATGTATCATCAAGTACAGCAGCTTTAGAAGTATCTTTAGAACCTGATTTGTATTTAGACGGCTTCTGTCCAGTTGATCTCTCTGAACTAACAACAGCAATAGTCTCTTCTAAACCATCAACTTGTGTTTTAGACCCAATCCCAACCAGACTGTTCAAGGAGGTTTTCCCATTAATTGACACTTCCATATTGGATTTGATCAATCTGTCTTTGTTGACAGGATATGTACCTCAGACTTTTAAGGTTGCTGTAATTAAACCTTTACTTAAAAAAACTACTCTTGATTCAGAAGTGTTGGCTCATTATAGACCTATATCCAATCTCCCTTTTATGTCTAAAGTTCTTGAAAAAATAGTTGCAGCTCAGCTTTGTGATCACTTACACAGAAATAATATGTTTGAAGAGTTTCAGTCAGGATTCAGAGTGCATCATAGCACAGAAACTGCACTGCTGAAAGTTACCAATGATCTCCTCTTAGCCTCTGATAGCGGACTTGTGTCTGTGCTTGTCCTCTTGGATCTCAGTGCTGCATTTGATACGGTCGATCACAGTATCTTATTACACAGACTTGAACATGTTATTGGGATTAAAGGAACTGCATTAGGCTGGTTTAAGTCATATTTATCTGATAGATTTCAGTTTGTTCTTGTAAATGAAGAATCTTCCTCACACACCAGAGTAAGTCATGGAGTTCCCCAGGGTTCTGTGCTTGGACCGATTCTTTTTACTTTATACATGCTTCCATTAGGTAACATTATTAGGCAGCATGGCATAAATTTCCATTGCTATGCTGATGATACTCAGCTGTACTTATCTATAAAACCAGATGAACCCAATAGGTTGGTCAGACTACAAGCATGTCTTAAAGACATAAAGACCTGGATGACTCAGAACTGTCTGCTGCTAAATTCAGACAAAACTGAAGTCGTTATCTTTGGACCTGAGCGTTTCAGGGAGAAATTGTCTAGCTATATAGTTACTCTAGATGGTATTTCCTTGGCTTCTAGTTCTACAGTGAGGAACCTTGGAGTTATTTTTGACCAGAACTTATCATTTGACTCGCATATAAAACAGGTTTCTAGGACTGCCTTCTTTCACCTTCGTAATATTGTTAAAATCAGGAACATCTTGTCTCAGAGTGATGCAGAAAAACTAATTCATGCATTTGTTACTTCAAGATTGGACTACTGTAATTCTTTATTATTGGGCTGTCCCACATATTCTCTGAAAAGCCTTCAGTTGATCCAAAATGCTGCAGCCAGAGTTTTGATGAGAACTAACAGGAGAGATCATATTTCTCCAGTTTTAGCTTCTCTTCATTGGCTCCCTGTTAAATTCAGAATAGAATTTAAGATTCTTCTCCTTACATATAAAGCTCTTAATGACCGAGCTCCATCATATCTTAAAGATCTCATTGTAAGATATTTTTAGCCTGATTAACATAGACTTTCAAATCTCTTCGAGATTCTGGTCTGACCAAGACCATAACGAATACGATTCGAAATGGCCTGGTCAACCCGCCTCCCTCGAGTTGCTACTGGTTGTGGCCAGAAAAGGCTGTGCCTAAGCTTAAGCCAATCACACCACTCTTTCCTCTGACGTATGATTTAGCTACCAGCGGGGCTAACTGGTAGATTAAACTCTTACCAAAGCCAGTAGGGAGCAAGGCGAAAACGTCTTTCCTGTGAAGAAATGATTCAAGGGCTGTTCTTTGCTCGATTTTTAACGAGAATCTCCCGTCGAACACTTTCATTACAGCATCTACAGCAGTGTCAAAAGCTTGACGCTGCTCCATGTTGATATTGAATGAAGCGCTTCCGTGTACAATCCATGGGTTGAGTGGCAGTTCAACCACGTCACTACCTTGAACACGCCTCTACCCTGGGCCGTTGGCGCTGCTCAAAGTTCATTGCTTCCCGACAAAGTGGGTGGAGTTCCCATTTTTTCGGGAACTCGAATCCACCTGAATGAGCAGTTTGCCTGAGTAAGTGTAGCAGAGCCGAAGGTGTTGCGTCACTGCGAGGGCGGAGCCTGGGTAAGATATTTTCCTAACAGAGCACTTTGCTCTCAGACTGCAGGTTTACTTGAGGTTCCCAGAGTTTCTAAAAGTAGAATGGGAGGCAGAGCCTTCAGTTATTAGGCCCCTCTCTTGTGGAATAAGCTGCCAGTAAATGTCCGGGAAGCAGACACCCTCCCCCCCTTTCTGTCTTCTCAAACCCCAGCTGGTCGAGGCGGATGGCCACCCTTCCTGAGTCTGGTTCTGCCAGAGGTTTCTTCCTGTTAAAAGGTAGTCGTTTCTCTCCACAGTCGCCTCAGGCACGCTCAGGACGGGAGATTGGACCGAAAAAAGAAAAAAAAAAAGTTTCAGTGCAATCTGTTGGTTTCCTTAGCTAGGAAATTATTTTTGAATTGACTCTATATGAACGAATTGGATTATTTTATGAATAATTATGATTACAATTAATTGAATTCCAATTGGCTTGAATTGGACTTTATTATCTAAGTGCCTTGAGATGACATTTGTTGTATTTGGCGCTATATAAATAAAAATTTATTGAATTGAATATAGGATAGGACATAGTAGGATATATATATATACAATAAACAGTAATATTATGTAATCTCAATTATTAATAGTTTTCCCCCCCTTTTACTATAGGTGACCTTTGGCATCTGCTGGATAGCACTGTTGGACAGAGCAGGCAAAGCTCAAACGCGAAAGCAGATGCAACAATTGAAGTAGACCGCTATTTAGCTGAGATTAATTTGGAGAGACATGAGGATCCACTCATATATTGGAGCAAACAAAAGCACCAGTTTCCACATTTGTATCAGCTGGCACTGATATTTTTATGCACTCCGGCATCCTCAGTGCCATGTGAAAGGGTATTTTTGAAAGCTGGTGAGATTGTGTCAAAAAGCAACCGTTTGAACCCGAATACTGTTAAAAAGCTTCTTTTTTTAAAATAAAAACCAATAACTTATATTTGTCTTGTTGCCCATACTGCTCTGTTGCAGTTTATTCCTGACTCCCGGTCCCATAAGCATTTTCATACTCCCAGTTCCATAAGCACTGTAGTCAGTGTTCATCATTGATATATTTCATTTGAGTGATCAAAACCATAGCGCTCAATAATACTTCCATATATGCAGTTTTCACACATTTATTTTCATTGAGACACAGTGACAACAATTGTTTATTTTATATTGCAGGATGCTCTAACTCTGGGTTAATTTAGTCTGTCATATATTCCTTTTGCACAGCAGAGAGACCGTTTCAATGAGGCTTCGGGTAATGAACCTTTTTGGCGAACCTTAGGTGCTTTCTTGGATTGTAAGCGGTTACTCCATGCGGCCGAGATCCCGTTTGGCATCGGATATCCCGCTGACTTGTCCTTCACCACCTCCGGTGGGTCCAAACACCGATTTGAAGATCCGAAGAAGGCGATACAGTTAATCAAAACGCTCTGACTCGGCACTGCTGCATTACATACAGGTCAGGTGCATACATGCTGAATTTACATCCGTGTTCTCTGAGAAATTCGCACTGGTTTGAAACTATATTATTTCCCTGGCTCTAAGTTTGTGACTGTTATTTCAATTGTGCTGGCCGTGAGGGAGCCCCGCATATTGACTCTGCGTTTGTGACTGTGGCGTTTTTATATCCATTCCGTGTGTTCTGCCTCATTAGATGGGGGTCATTTTTATTTTACAACATGTTACGCTGATACAGGGATTAAAACAATCTACTCTCGCGCCTTTTATTTCATGTTTAGTTTTAACATGACTGGTATTCTATATTTGTTTGTGTGTCTTTCTCTGCCAACACCGAACACTTTATAGAGGTTTGTGTGTGTGTCTGTTAATACAGTGGAAACCGCTTATAGTGATCACGTTGGTCCAGAGCCAATTTGAACACTATGCGGTTGATTACTAAAACCGAATTTGTACTGTATTACAGGTATTTCACTTATTTTTTTATGCAGAATATCATCTAAATGCCATTTGTATCGTTTTTCAATGAGAAAAATTAAATGAAACGGATAGCTTCAGCATTTACTGAATTTTATTATCATGCAAGTTTAATTACAGTACTGCGCAGTGCGCAGACATACTGTAGGCTAACTCAAATACAGTACGTAACTTATTCTCTGCTGTGCCGGCGGTGTTTTTTTTTTTTTTACAAGTCTGAAAATAAAGTTTGAATTCAATCCGCCTTTCAGCTAGCCTGACTACGTCATACCACAGCCCTTTTACAAACAGCCGTTCCACTTCCTATTCGCCCCATTATAAAAAATTTGGCTGCAGTTCAGTTGATTTTGTCTGGGGGCGCTGGCGAGCGAGTGCAGAATGACCATTTTCCATAGGGCTGGCGCTAATAACTAAAAAAATGTCCCCGCTAGCGGCTGAAACCTGAAAATATTACTGTGATTTCTGACAGAGGGATGTGGATTTATATCGAAAGTACAATAACCTGGGAGTTATAGCTTTCTGTTTTCTTACAGGTCTGGCATTTGCGAGTCAGTATCCGCTAGCATCTAGCTAACGGAATCTGAGGAACGCACGGCTGATTACGACCGGCTGCTTTACGGCACTCGTCCACTGTGCCAGAGTGCTAACCTGGTGCCGCTAACAACAACCAAAGCTAAACCAGAGGCTAGTCAGAGTATGTAAAAGGGCTGTGCTGAAATCTGTAACTATTTGAGCTAACAACTCTCTGCTAGCTCAGCGCTAGGACTGACCATGCCGTAAAGTGATGCTACATGCGTGACGTCACTCGGGATGCAATACTGACAATAAATGTGTATTTTAAACAAATCTAGTGAGTCTAAAAAATCAAACCAAGTGCCGTTTGAAAGGATAATTTATCCTGCCTTTAGGAAAATTAAAATGAAAAAATATAAAAAATTCTATCAAAAGCAATGGCTGCATCTAAGGTGGATTTCATAGTACCACCATAGAGTTGGGCGTGCTCTGCACTGCTTCGTTGGCGCCCCTAGAGTGCAGTACCACCCGGAAATAGCCGCCAGTTTTCCCTCTCCTCATAATAGAGACTCTCTGGTCATACTCACGATTCTAGTCAGAATGTGAGTCTGATACCGCTCGCTCAATAGAGATTTGGGTATGGGGCGTGTTTCAACCGAACCAGGAGAAAAAATGCCTCTTCGCTCAATTGGATAGACCTACAACCAATCAGAGCAACGTAGTATGTGACGTAGATTAAGCGACACACACTTGTTGTAGGAAGGACGGCAAAAACATCTTTTCTATCGATAAAAGCCTTTATCGCGTTCCTCTGTTCGTCTTTCAAAATGAATGCAATGTGGAGATGTCCTGTAGAACAGACTCGATGGCAGAATCTAAACACCCTTGCTCTCCAGCGGCAGCTGTGTTCAGCTCTTTAGTGACGTAGTCGATAATGTCCCTGTTGATCATCTGTCCATCATCGTATAAAGCCCGCCCTGGCAATCTGATTGGTCCGACCAATTCTTGGTCAGGCATAATGATTTCCCAACTGAGCAGAGCTAGACCGAACTTCCCGACCAAATCTTTTATGGGCGGGGCTAAGTTCGGCTGGCACCCAGGCTACCTTTCAGCACCCCTGCTCGGATCTATGCTCCTCCGTGCCGGTGTTCTGTCGATTTGTGCTACTTGGCGTGAAAATTATTTTTGACCAGAACTTATCATTTGACTCGCATATAAAACAGGTTTCTAGGACTGCCTTCTTTCACCTTCGTAATATTGTTAAAATCAGGAACATCTTGTCTCAGAGTGATGCAGAAAAACTAATTCATGCATTTGTTACTTCAAGATTGGACTACTGTAATTCTTTATTATTGGGCTGTCCCACATATTCTCTGAAAAGCCTTCAGTTGATCCAAAATGCTGCAGCCAGAGTTTTGACGAGAACTAACAGCAGAGATCATATTTCTCCAGTTTTAGCTTCTCTTCATTGGCTCCCTGTTAAATTCAGAATAGAATTTAAGATTCTTCTCCTCACATATAAAGCTCTTAATGACCGAGCTCCATCATATCTTAAAGATCTCATTGTAAGATATTTTCCTAACAGAGCACTTCGTTCCCAAACTGCAGGTTTACTTGAGGTTCCCAGAGTTTCTAAAAGTAGAATGGGAGGCAGAGCCTTCAGTTATCAGGCCCCTCAATTGTGGAATAAGCTGCCAGTAAATGTCCGGGAAGCAGACACCCTTTCCACTTTTAAGACCAGGCTTAAAACTTTCCTTTTTGATAAAGCTTATAGTTAGGGATGGCTCAGGTGATCCTGAAACATCCCATAGTTAAGCTGCTATAGGCCTAGACTGCTGGGGGGCCTCATCTGACACACCTTTCCTCACTTTACTCTCTTTATGTATATGTGATATTATTGTGGTCATTAACTCGTGTTTCCCTGTTCCAACAGATATCCTTTGAATGGTGTTACAGTGCCGCCGTCGCGGTGGCCCCCTGCCCCCCTCCCCCCCCCTTTTTCTGTCTTCTCAAACCCCAGCTGGTCGAGGCGGATGGCCACCCTTCCTGAGTCTGGTTCTGCCAGAGGTTTCTTCCTGTTCAAAGGGAGTCGTTTCTCTCCACAGTCGCCTCAGGCACGCCGCTCAGGCCGGGAGATTGGACCGAAAAACAAAAAGTTTTCAGTGCAATCTGTTGGTTTTCTTAGCTAGGAAATTGTTTTTGAATTGGCTCTATATGAACGAATTGGATTATTTTATGAATTATGATTATTATTAATTAATTGAATTCCAATTGGCTTGAATTGGACTTACTATCTAAGTGCCTTGAGATGACATTTGTTGTATTTGGCGCTATATAAATAAAAATGAATTGAATTGAATTGAAAACGAAACTTTGAAGATCGGCTCGGCGCATGCGCAAAACCACAAAGTAGCAATTCTCGACAAGTAGGAGAAATTGACTGAACACCGGCCTCCCATCTTACAAGAACCAGTCTGGAGCTTCCAGCGGTCACACGCGCATTCAATCCGCTCTCCAGCACCCATCCTCGGACACATGCTCCTCCATGACTTCCTTTTTCCAGCCATGATTCGCGTGCTTGCTGCCCGGTGTGAACTCGTTACGTTGGCTAGCGAGGCAGAAGCAGACGTCCAGAAAGGAATCAAGGGAGTAAAAAATAAAATAGCTACACGTAGTTTTAAAATTATTTTTGCACATGTTTACATTCATAAAATGGCCAAAAATGAACATTATAAGCGGATTTCTTGATTACTATAAACAAATTATTTAAACAGCATTTGTACAGAAATGATTCTGTCCCAAGCCTTTTGATCTATAAGCGGTTGATTACTATATCCGTGACCACTATAAGCGGTTTCCACTGTATATATAATGTTGGCTATATAATGTATATAATGTAAGACAATGTTGGCTAGGTGAGTGCAGAGGAGGTCCCAGAACCAGAACTTGGGATAAATGTTCCCCAGCTGGCCAGCCCCCTCACTCCCGAGCACCTGGAGGCTTTGAAGCGCCTCATTGACCCCATGCAGCCATCAGAGTCTCGTGGCGTTGACCTTTATCTGGCTACTTTGCAGTATGCCGAACAATGTTTAGGCTAAGGAATGTTAAGAAACACAACTTATTGTTTTAATTTTTTTTTTATTAACAAAATAAAAACATGTTTGGCATGTTATGTTTGTGCCTTTTGAACAGTTAATTGACAAAAACAGTACTGAATGAAGGAAGGATCCTAAAAATACTGATACTACTTGATAATACTAACTGAGTTACAGTTGAAATAGAGGTAATTCTTTCTTTTGCACCACGCAAATCACTTGGTATTACTACTTTTCTGGAAAGTACCAAATTAAGTTAGTACTCGCCTAAACCACTCAAAACTACATGGTTATTAGGTAATAAGGTTGATTGTTTTTTGGTAATTGGGTAACTCTAACTCTAACCTTACTTGTATTAATGTTAGTTACCAAATAATAAGTTTTATGTACCATGTTTTTGCCCAGTAAATACTAGTGTAAAAGAAAGTATGCATAGTAATTAAACAAGGCCAAAGCCACTTTCAATAGATCTAAGACAGGTCATCAGATCAGCCTGCAACAACACAAATGTTTTGTGGTGATCAGGAATGCGCAAGCGCTCATAGCACGTGCTTGCCGTCGGAAGGTGGTGACGTCCACGAGAAGGCACCACCTCCAGAGTGAGGCTTAAGGCTCGTGTATACTTCGCAGCAGTGTGTCGCAGTGAGCTTGTCGCAGACACGACACAGTTATTTTTGATTTATGCCTTGAAGCGCTGTCTGCGCTATGTTAATCCCACGCCACAACGCAAGAGGGACAATCACGAACAAGCTAGGATTGTGGGTGTTACGGTTACGGAGGTCATTCAACAACAATGGCGACTGGACGAATGCGCACTTTGATTGAGATGCAGCTGATCGATCTAGAAATAGAAGAAATATTGCTACTACTGGAGCTGGCAGAGAGGCGAAAGAATCGGCACGGTTAGCACAGTTAGCGTCAGCCGGTTAGCAAACCGGAAATACGCATAGTGTAGAGCGGATGTAGAGTTGACCAATCAGAGGCCTCCTTTCTCTCCTCCCTGCGGCGATGTCTGCGGCACTGTCTGCGGCACTGTCTGCGGTGAGTTACAATTTTGAGGAGGTGCACCATAGTGTCTGCGTAGTGTCTGCGTAGGGGGCGGGGGCATGTCTGCGTTAACTGCGACACACACGCAGACGACCTGGTTTCCGACCATAAATCAGGCTTTACAGCTGGCATTTCCCAACCTGTCCAGAACTGCATGAGCTGCCGCAGAAGGTCTGGTGACGCTATACCCATGAAAATACAAACAAACAAAAAAAACCACCTCATAAATGACTGGATTGGACCATTACATTACACTCATATGACCACTAGGGGCAGCATAAATGTAATGGTGATCTTTGTGCTAAGCTAGGCAAACAGTGTCAAACTAAGTAATGCACACAAAAGGGCAAACGGCAAATAAGCTAATTTCATAAAACGGTGGCATGTTCATTGAAATATGCAAAGAAGTACCTTGCTCAATAAAGGTTTGAAAAAAACCCTTTAATCGAGCTCAGTGCAGCTGGGTCGATTTCACTGTCACTGCCATGTTGTTTGGCGTGGGGCCACTTTATGGCTGTGAGGATTATCTAGACAAGAGGGAAAACCATGTTAATCTAATTCATTACATATGCATGTACTTGTAATAATAATGCAGTTGGAACCTTACTTGGGGGGTGAGTGCCACGTCTGACTCCCTGGGGAACAGCAGGGGAAGGACATCTGGTCGCCCAGTTATCAGAGGCCAGACGCCCGTCTCCTTCAGTCCTTTCCTTATTTGTTTCAGTTGGGCAGTTGATCTCCCAATCATCTGTAATTATCATTAATACACAGGATAAGATGTCACTGTCCCTTGTGACATAATCAAAAACTACAAAAAACCAACACTTCCTAGCCTGGTGACACCTTCCGACGTACTTCCGTCCGAATTTGATTTTGAACTCGCACGTAGTCTGGCACAACCTTCATTTCTTAAGGCTCTGAGTGATCTACCCAATCAGCGAACAGGGGAATGACATTGTTTCATAGCTGAAGTTACAAATGCAAATATGAACTTATTTCTGTCAGAAGAATTTTTGATGGATTATGCAAGATATGTGTTGTTTACTTGTCTCCATGTGGTGTATTAGCCGTTTGGCAAGTAGTAGGAAGTAATGTTAAAAATCCTTGATAAATGCAATGCGCTTGGCTCGACCAATGAGTTCAAAAGTAAACATGCAAGTCACAAAGTGGAATCCAATCATATTATGCCAGACTGTTTGACAGAGAGAAACAAAGTCACAGGCTGGTAATGGCCAGGCTAGACACTTCCACCCATGACTATACATGGTCTGGCCCAAAAAAAAGTCGCCACCTGAATTTAACTAAGCAAAAGGTATGAGTCTCCCATTGGACAATTACTGCATGAAACATTTTCTTTTAGCTGGCAACAAGTTATGTTGGTGAAAATTGATAGAACACTAGCCTGGCTAGCACCAGACTAAATCACAAATGAGATGTAGTCTGGTGACCACCTATTCATTTTCCCGTAGAGGAGACGTCATTCACAATAGTCCAGAGCCGTTTATTGGGAGCTACGAATGTCTATCATTAGCCTGGTTAACTGGCTAACAAGTTAGTGTATAAGACCTTTGTGTTGGTGGCAATGTACAATGTGTACATGGTGGCAATGGCAGTGTACATGTATATTCAAATAGAAATATACATACAGAATGAGAGAGCAGCTGCTGAATTAACAGGTGTCTGTTGGTCTCCCTTGTTGGCACGGGGAAGTACCACTCCAGACAAAGGTTTCTTACGCGCAGGGTGTCCTCCTCTCTCCAATCATCCTTCAGCAACTAGGTATGAAAAGTAAATATTGAAACACAATCCAGTTTGTGCATATGACATCAACGATGATTGATTTTAAACTGGCCCACAGGGCATGGAAAGTTGTTTTTGTTAACTCACTAGACTTATAGTTTCCCTGTGCTCAATTTCCGGGCAGTCTTCCAGGGACAACTTAGTTGTGGCCATATCCTTCGACCCACTGGTCAGGGCATCGACCACAGCCGGACTAAGCCCTGGCAGAGCAGGCGCCACCATGAATGAAAGAGTGGCCCATCATCTTCCCGGCCATGGAGAATAGGTCACACTCGACAAGTGCTGCCAACAAACTAGGGACAAAGTGGTCTGTCTGCCCCTCAAACAGCACTGTCACAGCTGCATTTCCTGAACAATGAGACAAGTATAGGTTGAGACTGTTGAAATCAAAATGTATTCCATATACTGTACCGTTATTCATTTATACACACTTTATGCCCTTACAATTCAAGCAAGCCTGATTCAGCTGTTCTTTTCTACAATTTGACGCTATTATTAAAGATGGCTGATGCTTGGAAGGTCAGTCTAGTCATTGCTTTGCCTGGGGAGCTTTTAATTGTGTGATTCTGATATGTTTGAGACATTGCATGCTAGCATTTAACCAAGGGTGACAAAAGAGGCAAAAGCAGATTATGTGGAGTGGAGGAGGGACACAAGGGGGATTTTCCTCTTTGTGCAGTTGCAGTTAACACATACAGTATTGGCTCAAAAACACAATATGGATGGGAATGAGCTACTAAAGACCTTAAGAATTTTTGGGATGGATTTCTCTTTTTCTATGCTTCTCATCAATTCCTTAAAACTGAGAAAGATGGCAGTTCTTCCATTGAGGCCATAGTAGGCTAACACCTGTACTTATTTCATGGTTATCTACTTTTTGTTAGATTATTCATGTCCATAGCGGGATAGACTATTGGCCAACTGACTTCAGGACTGCTCTCTCCCTGCCTTTAATTCAACGTTCAACTTTTTCCCAATCTAGTATTTTTCAGAATCTGTACTTGGCTTAATAATGCATCCACTCAACTCATCTGGCTACTGTGAAATTGGCAAAGGGAAACTTTGATTCTAAAATAACTGCCACCATATTTTATTCTGGAACGCCAATTGTAGATAGACTATGTGGACTAAAGGCTCTTAGGTAGAATATTTGTTTCCTGTGGAGCCAGGTGTGGTTGAACCTGCCTCTATTCTGACTGTAATTAGTGTCTATACACATCAGTAGTAGTTTACAGTGGTAATCATGTACCTTACTAATCTATCAGCTTGTTAAAAATGAGTTTACAAACCCATGTTCTTCTTAAAGCCGTGTTTCAGTTTTGACATGGAGGAGGAGAGCATATGTCTGAGCACCCCGACTCCAACTGCAGCATCACCTGAAAAAAATGATTATCCTGCATTCAGTATTGTACGACCCTTTAAAAAAACTAGAATATCATGGAAAAGTTGTTTAATTTCCATAATTCCATTCAAAACATTAAACTTTCATAGATTATAGATTCAGGGCCCACGATTTCAAGTATTTATTTGTTTATTTTTACATAATTTGGGCTTCCAGCTCATAAAACCCACGAAAACAGGAATAAAAAAAATTGAATAATGTGCCGAAATCACCATTTACTTCTCAGTTTTTGCAGAAAAAAAGAAAGAAATGGAAACGTAAGCGTTAAGTTATGTCAGGAAGACTCAATACCATTCATTCATTACTTTCGATCTATCACCAGTCTGCATCTGTCTTTAAAATGACTTGCACCTGCCTGCTGCTTCCAGGTGCCGATTTTGCGACGTTCCCACCCTCCCTCCCTTACCACCATCAGTTTGGCCTTGTCCAGTGTCCAGGGGG
Organism: Odontesthes bonariensis; assembly: GCF_027942865.1. Lineage (NCBI taxonomy): Eukaryota > Metazoa > Chordata > Actinopteri > Atheriniformes > Atherinopsidae > Odontesthes > Odontesthes bonariensis. The sequence goes on from NC_134527.1 coordinate 28,572,320, forward strand.
TAGGCTCCGCCACCTGCCGTTATTCCGGCAGGATCTGCAAGGGTCTGCAAAGTCAGTGACCTGGACCGAGGAAGGGGCCTATGCCAAAGACTATCATTGTGGCTTATCTCTTTTGTAAATCCTTTGATGGATTAAAACATGTGTTAAATTTCTGTTTTCGTGGGTTTTATGTGCTGGAATCCCAAATTATGTAAAAATAAACAAATAAATATTTGAAATGATTTAAATTGTGGGCCCTGAATCTATAATGTATGAAAGTTTAACTTTTGACTTACTGTCTCCTGCAAAAAGAAAAATTAAGAAATGCTTAAAAGTGAAGGTGATGAATAAAGGGTGTAGGTTATCTCTTCAACAACAAAACATTAATATAATCATCCATTACAATTGGGCTAGGAGCTAAGGGCCCTTACAATGCACCCAGCACATGATCCAACGATACCAATAACTTTTTTTGGTCTGACCATGCTGAACATGAATCAGAATGTTAACATTGAGCATTTTGGGTTGCACTAGGCCTACATGTTTCAGGTAGGTAATGTGTTTCATTTATATATATTGGAATACATTGAAAATGCATTACAGGAACATGACTCTCCATGAGCTAGGACAGTGGTTCTCAATCTGGCCAGAAATGTGTACCACACCTTCCCAAACAATGTTCAAACATCATTTTTGCATTGTTTCCATGTTGTGTATTGCTTCCACTACTTTGAATCTGATTTGATTGTTTTTAATTGAAATGTAGGCTACATATGTCTATTAAAGATTAATTTGTTTTATTCGGTTGTTTTGTTTATTTTTAAGAATGAAATGCATTGATAGGGCAGGCAGGTCATGCTGGCTGCTCTCTTCCCCACTAGTGGGGCCCACATCAGACTTTGAGAACCACCACTGAGCTAGGAGAAGGTGTGACATCTGTTGCATGTTTATTCACATCTAGAGGACAGGATTTCAGAAAATGTATGGTTTGAGTGATTTTATTGGCTTCCCCCAAATACAATAGTAAAGCCCAAAATGGAAAGTATTTCTACTTGATTGCTTTGTGACCATACATTTACTGAAAACGTGTCCTCTAGATGTGATTACACATGCAAATACTTGACTACCTGAAACATGTAGTGCAACTCAAAATGTTCAATGCTAACATTCTGACTCATGGTCAGCATGGTCAGACCTTCCCAACGTTTTGTTGGATTATGTGGAGGGGGGTACACGGACAAGCCTAGCCTCGATAGATTTCGTTCCGCCTATCTAGCAACCCTGGCTCGCTCCACTCCACTCAACAATCTGGGATTGGAATTTTGTGTAGCCAGTTCCATTGAATATCAAATGAGAAGGTGGCTGAAATAGCCTAATACCAAATACAGGGGCAGAGTGGTAGGATATGAGTATAAATGATGAAAGATAACGTGTCTGACTGTCAAGCCATGATGACGTGCCGGTAAACACAAACAGGGTAACAAGAAAAGTTAGCCTAGCGTTGTCAGCTAACTCACATCATTATAAAATGATGGAACCAGTAAAAATACGCAGGTTTTAATGTTTTCATAGCGACATGCACATTTAAATTGACAGGCTTTACACCTGATTTCTGTTTGCTTATAAGTCATGCCCTCTGCACTGCTCCATAATTCAGATGCGAACTGAACTACTTTAGAGCCTTCAGCTAGCTAGCTAGCTATCGCTAAGGGCATTAGCCATCAGGCAACTACAATTAAGCCACAGAGTCAGGGATAACATAACATCACATAATAATTAATAAGGAATTGGACAATGTTAAAACACATACCCAGCCAACAGACGCATCCATTTCGGAAGATGGCGGTGGTAGCTGCTCATCATGCTCTCGTTGTTCGGCCATGTTTGAATTTGAATGAATTGAAAAATTCGATGAAAGTCAAGTGAAGCATAGCCGTTATGAGCTTTATAGAACAACACTGCCATCTACTGGATTAGAAAGTAGAGGTAGGCTATTTGTGAATCTGGGTGGCTCCCTCTGCCGCAAAGATTGTCTCAAAATACGTGCGCTGATTAGCCTGGCTGACGCGTCCACAATCTCGATGAGATGGTGGTCTGGGAACTAGGTGTGCATTTTCTCGTATTTGAGGCGTGGTTTACGAATGCCTAGAGCCGTTTATTGGGCGCTACGAATGTCTATCAAATGACGTCAGGTTCTTCCCATGCTGCTTTGCGCGCGATTCATAGCCAATTGTATCACTTATACCAGATGACGACAGAAATTCGACGAGGAAGAAGAAAAAAATGGAAAATAAAAGTAAACTTGCGCTCTAAGCTACTTAAATTGACAACAAAGTAGGCCTATATGCTATATTCTACATGAATTTTTATGTTGTAGAGTTGTGAATTTATTTTAATAATGGAGAAATTGAGCAGCCTTGCTTTGTTGTCTACAGTAGTAGATCAACCCTCATCTTACTTTGAAGCTCCCAGCTCCCAGAAGTGACGTCGACGAAGCTTTAGCAGCAGAAAAGCTATCAGGCTTGTGTTGATGATAATAATAAACTCCTGAACTATGTACAAACTTCCAAATGCATCGTTTTCTGAGTACAGACCATATTTGTACAACTGTAGAAGTTTGGTGTCATGACATGTGATTTTAGTGTGGTAATTTTGGAGATACTGCCAGGGTCCGTTAGCGCTTGTACTAAGCTATTCGGGATAACTCGGTAACTCAGCTGATGTTCAGCCAATATCGGAAAAACTTCGGGTGGGCTACTTGGCTGGATGTCACGGTTCAAATGACCCTAGGGTGAATCTACTCCGAAACACTTTCTAAGGCTGCATTGAACGGTAACATTGTGTCCGCTGTCATGTTGGATTAACGCTCTACAAGCTTCGGTGTAGCGCATAGACGTCGTCATCGTCTTGCTGCTGCCCCCCGTTCTGTGATTGGTTCCCAAACTCTAGCAAAAATAAGGGCGGTGGTTTCCAGGCTGACTTTGCAGTGAGAATGAAATCGAGCGCAAAGCAGCATGGGAATTCCCAGGCTATGCGCTGATCGTGCTGATTCACAAATGCGAAAACGAAACCTACGTGTGCTGTTAATGCACAAATGCAAAATTAGATATCACAAAGGCAATTTTCAGTTTTACAAATGCCATTTCATTTACAAATACACATCTACAATTGTGAAAACCAATTTACAAGTTACAAATATGTTTTTTTTAATTTGTGCATATCAAAACGCGAATGCAAGTCAAGACATATTTACGTGTGGATTTGTGCGACTTTCATGCGAAGAACGTCTCAAAAACACGTAACTGTGGAAAGCGAAAAATGTGTGTGCTGGTGATTCACAAATGCAGAATCACATTTCACAAATGATTTTTTTGGTTTTACAAATGGCATTTTATTTACAAATGCACATCTATATTTGTAAAAATCAATATGCGAGTTACAAATATGATTTTTTTATTTGTAGATATCAAAACACACATGCAAATCAAGACATATTTGTGGATCCCCTTCTGCGTATATACAAATATTATTGAGACAAATTTAGCTCCATACTGGTCCAACTGAAGCCATAAGACGGTAGCCTAACTTTCATGATACTGTCAGCTGACAGTTTTTTTTTCCTCTTTTCTTTCGGTGGTGGGTTGTCGGCAGTCTCTGCACTGGTGGTTGGTGGTTTGCTCCGCACAAGAAAGCGCTCTTTCTCCGTTTTCATGTTGTCCTTCAGCGTCTGATGTGTCACAGTCTCATAATTCCCACCTGCGCAACTTCGTTTACAGCGAAATATTTGTTCTTTGAGGATTATTCTTTTTTAAATATTTTTTTTAGGAATAGAGTTTTCCTCTGTATTATGAAATGAGTACATACAAAGTACTAATATAGTAAATAAGATAAAAATATTTTTGTGTAGTTGTATATTGCACACCAGAACTTGGACACCCTCTGATCGCGGTCTTCATGGTATCGGTTCATGGTATCGGCTAACTTTAACGAGTACGAGTACGAGTAGGCCAATGTTAGAACAGTATCGGCCCGATACCAGTATCGGTATCGGTGCATCCCTAGTCCCCCCCCCCCCCCCCCCCCCCCCCCCTTATGTCGGTGTTTGATAGTAATATTCCCTGTGTATGGTATTGTGTGTAGACACAATACTGATTCATCCCTTGAGTCTTTTTTATGCTTGGTTGATTCATAGGTCAGTGTAGTGAAAAAGCAGCCCATGTAAAAAATAAATGAATTAAAAAAATATAAAACTGTGACAGGACTTCAAAAAGCCAGGCAAACTATGTACAAGACTACTAAGAGAATTCAGAAAAAAAGTCTGGCTCCTTGGGAGTAAAATACAAAAATAAGAGGTGGCTTAAGACTTTTGCACAGTAGCCTACTGTTTTATTCTCTCAGAGTAAGAAATATTGTGTCAGCTACAGTGAACCACATAAGCTTAGCTCATGGAAATCTATTTAGCTATAGACAAATAACTACAATGACGTTTAAGCTTACAGGTGCATTAGCGCCAGATTGGAGAGATGACATTTCTGTAATTTTAAGTAATTTTTTTAGCTACCAACCACACGTCACAACCAACTGTTGACGCTGCTCAGCGCCACCTGCTGTACGGGAGTATTAACAACCGTCTGTCACCAACATCCTGTTTAATGAGGCACCCGCAAGCCGTAACTGTTTGTCTCATGACTCTAAAATGTATATTTGAAAATAATTTAAAGATATAACCTAAATAGTGATAACAGGCCTGTGTTTTCTTTTTTTAGGGGTGCTTAGATTAGATTTGAATGTTTATGCTTAAAGCATTTAGAACTTAATTAGAAGTTAATTAGTTTTCTTCTTCGCATAATCACTCAATTAAATAAAGATTTCCTTTCAGTTTTCTCATATAGCACAAGCTGTATCCTAGCCATTCAACACATGAAAGAAAATGACATCTTCTTAGATGTTTAACAAAGTAATTCAAATGACTGGACATCTAGAAATCTATTCTATGTACAATCTTAAAGCCTGGGTTACTCTTGTATAGGCCATGAGACTGTTTTTGAATGATTATTTTTAAGTTTGACTTTTGTATAAAGAGCATTCTCTAACGACCAGGTTTAGACATTTGCACAAGCCTCAGAAAAAGCTACATGTGTATTTTTTCTGATGTCAGCTGGATCTCTAGCGTCCAGGTCGTAGTTTTCCAAACGCGTCTCCGCTGCTCCGGGACACTCCATCACTTTCTAATGCGTTCTTGTGTTTGGGAAACGGACTTGGTGTTAGATGGCATTAAAGCGCAACCTATTGAGAATGAGGAGTCACGTGACTCCGGTCGGCCGGTCGGCCATGTTGGCAGAAGAATCTATTGGTTGCCAGGGCCAACGCCATTAACTTAACGGATATCTTCCCGCATTTGTCATTTCGGCAGGGCAGAGACTAATACAAAAGAAAGAAAGAAAGCAAAGCAATGCAGAGAGATAAGGCGAAAGAAAAGGGACCTTACAGGGACAAGCTTATTACAAGCGCAATGCAGCGGTATTTGGAGAAACTGTCCAGCATCCAAAATATTGATCCTTACGAGCTCCCTGCAGCAGGTCAGACACCTGCTCTCCCTGATGCTGCATCCATTTAGGAAACCTAAAATAATGTATTTCGTTGTTCCTATGTTTCCCAAACGTATTGTGTGAGGTACTGGAACAGTTCTTCACACAGCAGTGATTTCCAGGCATGTTCTTGCAATTCCGTACTGTTTACACTTACTCATTTAAAAACACACGCGTACAATGTAAACGAACGGAGAGAACGGCGTTTTCTCGCTAGCATTCTGCCAACATGGCGGATAGGGGAGGGGCTCTGTACTATGACGACAACTCCTCATTCTCAATAGCTACAGCTGCCTAACCAGAGATATTTTGATAAACGTTTAAATGAAAACATTTTAATGTCTTGCTCCTGTTGCCATGCCAATGCTGATTCTGAATCGAAGGAAATTTGATCGATCACTAAAAAGGAGGGGGGAGAAATGATATTGTCATTATAAAGTGTCGAGGAAGCATTTTTGAAAGTCAGTTGAACGAAGTTTATTGCGTAATTTTAACAACACTGCTTTTGAAATCACAGCATCGGACCCCTTTAGTTTGAAAAGGAGGTGCGGGCCATGATGGATGACAGTCAATGTGGACTTGGCAAATATGAACCTGGAATCAAATCAAGCTGCATAATTTTCTTTGAAAGTGTTATCCATCCATCATCTGATCACACAGACATTCTCGAATCCCAGGTTGAAGTCTCGTATTAACGCAGTTCACTTTTGAACCTGAGGTGTCGCTGTCGAGCTCAGTTCCAAGCCGGAAGTTGTAATCTCGCGATATTTTTATGTTTTCATTGATTTCCAAACATGGCGTCTGAAGTGGAGGCGGGCAGCACTGCTCCAACCGAACCGGACACAGGAGAGGGGTATGTCTGCCCATACATAGTAATTTCAAATATTACAAAGGTTTAAGCTATTACCCTGTACATCCGTGAAAATATAACGTGCATCATAGGTCTATTTTCCTCAAAAGTGCTGTTAGCAAACCGACTGGCTAACTAACGTTAGCGCTCCACAGACTCTCCGAGCGAACAAAATCTTATCGCTGAGCTTCATTTGTAAAGAAAAGACAGCACTACATCAAATAAACCGACAGTTTAAGCTCACTTGGTCTGCTGCCAAACTTTTAAACTGTTAATTAAAAGTCAAGACTTTCTATCTGTTTATATGTGCCATATTCGCCAGATACCATTTAAATAATGGGCATTTTAGCTTCAGTGTCTCTTTGATAAATCCTAACGGGATGGTGGGGCAGTACAACTGATTTGTTTAGAAATATGTGGACATGAGTATACCATGTTAGATATTAGAATTTAACCTAACTGAATAAAGATTTGAAGTATTATTGCCTGTGAAAAGAGAGTTGAATATTTGAATGGTTTGAAATAGAGCCCTATTGGGCGTCTGTCTCTTCCTTGAGAAAACAGGAAGTTTTTTTTTAATTTACAGTGTACCATTAATTTTTCTTCAATCATTTATAATCGAAAATTATTAAAGTTCCACGTTTAATTGTATTTAAAGTACTGATGTAGTCATCTGTTGTTTTAATTGACTTTCAGGGATGCCTCTTTCGGGGAACTAACCACCAGCATGGACAATGAGTCATCAAATGGCAAAGATGGAATGGTAACATAGTCTTTTTTTAATTAATTGTTATTATTATTATGACTTTGCCTTGTACATTTTCATTTAAATTATAGTTTAGCTTTACCATTTTTTTAAAATAAAATGCTATGCATTAAGGGTTGGTGATCTAGTTTTCAGAATTTTAATTACATAGATCACATCAAGCTCAGTGCTACAGATTCAGTTATAGTTCAATATAGGTCTGGTCTGTCCCATCTGCTCTGGGCTGCCTGTTTTCCTACCTGCAGGCTGACAACATTGCTATTGTGGTGAGCCCTGATATCTTTCAGCTCCCTCTCCTGTTAGTATCTCAATCTGAGCTCAGACTCCCACTCTGCCATCCAGGATTGCAGCTGGTGACTGTAGTTTCTGCTCTCCAAGGGCCTTATTTATAAAATACTGTTTAGCTTTCATACTGAAAGAGGGTGCACTCACAAAATAGAAAATGCATCGTTCACACGTCTGATCCTGTGCAGCTTTCCTTATAAATCTTTGTGAAATTGAGCCAGTAACTCAATCTTTGTTCCTCCCAAAAATGACTATAGAGCTGCCTCAGAGAAACTCAAGATAGAAGAAAAAAATATGGCAATGGGGGGTGTGGTTTCTGACATTTGAGTGGATGTAAAGAAGAGGGTGATTGTACATCTGCAGAGTTTGTCTCTGGGTTAGGGTTAAGAAGACACAAGCAGAGTGTAGCTGCTATTAAACATATACAAATCTAATTTAGGCACAGCAAGCAGGTTGTAAATAGAAACACATTGCAATGATAACTATTGTATGTGAAGCTGAAACTAAGGGCCAATACCAGGGAGACACCTCCACAGGCCCATCCGAGTCAAACAGAGATGGAGGAAAGAGTAGAGTGGACCATCAGAGTGTGTTCAGTGTCTCCACAGCAGCTGAAGGTGTGCTACTCCTGGGTCACTGCTGTTTTCCCAAATAATATTAAGACTTGGGTGGACTACCCAAATATGTTCAGCAGCCTACTAGCACATTTGTTTGTTTTTTTACAATCTAAAAATGTGCTGAAACAATGCCACAATATCGAACATAAAAAATCCTGTTATTCTATTTTAATCGCTGCTTTTTGTTCAAACTTTAAGAAAAAATATGACTCAGGGATTTTTGAGTAGAGCATGCGACTTTGAGCTGAAGTTACAGACTTTGTATCTGGAGACTATTGTGAGTCAGATGTTGGATTCTGATTCTCTCATCCGATCATTGTTTGCTCTTTTGGCCTGAACACCTGTCTTTAAAGTGCATGTTTTCCGTGGCTGTGTGTGTGTGTTTGTGTGTGTGTGTGTGTGTGTGTGTGTCAGAAATGATAAATCTTAAGCAGTTATGATAAGCAGACAGTCTTTGTTCCAGGAGGCAGCAGGTGAAGGATCGGAGAATGCTGATGCCCTCCCTGGATCGGGAGACGAGGAGAGTGGGAGGCAGCTGGGGGAGGTGGAGCTGCAGTGTGCTTTGTGTATGAAGTGGTTCACCGCGGACACTTTTGGCATTGACACTGCGTACGTACATTCAACAAGTAAAGATAACAAGTAAAGAAATTCAATACACGGACAGTGAATTTATATCAGCTGTGTGATATTAATCCAGCTTTCACAACATAGTCATTAACTGTCCACCTCCTCTACAGGACCTGTCTCCCATTTATGACCAATTATGTGTTTCACTGCAACGTGTGCCATCACAGCGGCAACACCTATTTCCTAAGGAAGCAAGCAAGTAGGTGATCTGTGAGCTGAAACTTCACTTTCAAACTCTGTCACATTTCGCTCCACCCCGAGTGTTTAAAATTGTTAACCGTCTTGCTCTTTTTGTGTCAGACCTGAAGGAAATGTGTCTCACAGCCCTGGCAAACCTCACATGGCGGTCCAGAACGAAAGACGAGCACCCAAAAACCATGTTCTCCAAAGACAAGGTGGGCGCGACGTATTCCTGGTCGTTAAAGCTCCTTTAACAGGAGAATTCATGATAACCGATGAAAATGCTGAAGAAATGTTTTGTTCTTTTCTTTTCTTTCATATTTTATCGATTATCCTGACATTTTTTTAGCAAACATTTAATTATTTCACTATAATCGGTGTGTTTTCTAATTTTCTTGCTTGTAGTGTTTGTTTTGGTCATTTATCTCAACATCTTTTACTGTTTTCTTACTCAGTTAACTTTTTATCTTCTATGTAAATTCGTATCTAGATTAATTATATTTTTCACGAGTAAAACACTTTGAATTGGATTTATTTTATTTAAATCAACTTTGATAAGTTGATTGGCCAAATTAAGGTAAGTTGAATAAACTTGATGATAAACACAATACAAACGTCATAATGAATCAAAATACACTCACTGATAGACTAACCGTGCATTTGGGTCAGTGTTTTTGATTAATGTAACATTATTATATTCATAGAAATGAGACACTGTCGTACATGTTTTCACATTAGCGGATGAATGTAGTGTCCCACATCAGTTATTCTTTCCATCCTCGTTGCCTCAGTCAGAGACTGCAAGTGGATGTGGCAGAACCTCAGAAGTTACCAGATTTTGATCAAAAATTTTTAATTGTTTATAAATTCTTGTTGACTTCATTATGAAGAATGACTTGTGAAAAATGTAAGTTGACTATTTCTTAACGATTCTGTCTCGCCGGTTGTGTGTTTCTGCTCTTTTTATCTGACCAGATCATCAGCATGGTGATAATGTTAGTTTCACTGGGCTCAATAAGTCAGCAGGAACAGTTAAATGGAAAAACTTACATTCAGACATAACTGGTTACTCCCAGGGGGAAACAGTTCGGTTAGAGTTGCTTTAATAGAGAGAAATGTTGTGAAAATACAAACAATCTTCATATATACATTTAAATATAAAAAATAACAGTCAATACAAGAATGAATTGCAGTGGAAAACAAAGATTGCTTGATAAATGAGAAGGTTTGTTACTTGTGGATTATGCACAAAAAATGTATTCATTTAAATCAAATCTCCAGTTTATTGAGTGTTTAAAATGTTTATTTTCTTTCTGTGTTTCCATACTGACGCTCGTGAGGGAAACGGGGTCATCTAAGTCGACAAGCAGTTGGTTGGTCTCAGCCACATTTAGCAGCTGGTTCGGTTCACCCCATGGGACAAAGCTGTCCACTACAGCTCTGTAGGGTAGAAAACATTCCACACAAAATAAGGAGACAGGAAACTCTCGGTCCCGTGTTGCACTTTGTATCTGTGCTTAAATTTTCTGAAATGTGAGGGTAAAAAGAAAAAAAATACTGTTAACACCAAACATACTTATTTTTACATAAACACATGTTTTTAAGGAGCATTGACATCATCTTCTCTCTCTCTCCGGGTTGCATGTGGAGCCTTATTATTATATATTTTTTAATTTTATCCCTCCTTTGTTGCAGGACATCATACCTTTCATTGACAAGTATTGGGAGTGCATGACGACTCGGCAGAGACCGGGGAAGCTCACCTGGCCCAACAACATAGTGAAGACAATGGTAAAAGAGTAATGAACCGTGGGAAAGCACAAAGTCATGATACTTTAACTCCTCATTCTAAAAAGCATCCACGTTGAGACAGTCATTCTTTTCCTGTGTGCGGACTTTGTAGTTTTTGTCATCGTACTTTTGTTTACTTTGCAGAGCAAAGAGCGAGATGTTTTCCTTGTGAAAGAACACCCTGATCCCGGCAGTAAAGATACCGATGAGGAGTACCCCAAGTTTGGGCTTTTGGACCAGGTATTAACCACTCCGCTCCTGCGCACACACACAGCGCACACAAACCACGCACACACACCGCGCACGCACACACACAGCGCACACACACAGCGCACACACACAGCGCACACACACAGCGCACACACAGCGCACACACAGCGCACACGCACCGCGCACACGCACCGCGCACACATCTATAAGTTTTCTTCGATAGAGATGTGAAACATGGTCGATATACTTTTCGATAGATTACATTGGTCCATCTTTTGACAGACAACACGAACAGCCAATGACAACGAGAGTTGCGCCGCGCTGAACCAATCACGTGGCTGGAATAGAGCCATGCCTGCAGCTAGCCGTGGCGCGTTTGCTTGTGCTGCTGCAGGCGTATAAAATGAGTGCTCCCTCGGAAGAAATGACGGAAAACACAGCGCGAGGCGTCAGGGATGACATTGTTGATGACATTGTTGATAAGAAGGGCCCGAAAATTTTGGTGGTGTGGAGGTATTTTGGTTTTTTGAAGTCCGACACCAAACAGAGTAGCGTCCACTGATGTCGAGCGCATGTTCCGACAGACGGGGAATACCAATAATCTTTGTCATAACCTGAAGCAGCGCCACCCTTTTGAGCACAGAGAATGGAAACTTTTACAAACACAGCCTGTAACAAGTGCTAATCTTCCCCCGATAACCACGCCTGTGCAGCAGCAACAGAAGACCACAGAGTCTGCTTTATACAGTGCTGTATGACACAAAATCTAAGAGACACCGTATTGTTACAAATGCAGCTTATTGTGTTGCAAAAGACATACTGCCAATAAGCAGAGTGAAAAATAAGGGGTTCAAGTGGAAGCTAAAAGTTATGGACCCGATATATATTGATATCGACTGATTTAAAAAGAATAAATGAATAAATAAATACTGTGATAGGACTTCTTCCCATATTGCCCAGCCATATCTGTAGTTTAATCTCAGTTACTGTTTCACCTGTACAGGACCTGGGAACCATTGGACCCTCTTATGACACGCAGAAACAGACCACTGGAACTCCCACTGCTGGTGGGCTCAATGGTAAGAATATAAGACTGTAAATATCCAAAGTGGAAATAGATAATCACAGTTTGGACTCTGGAGCACAAAAGACACGATGGGTAGATGGTTTCGGGTGTTTCCACACATGGTGTTTGGTTCAGCTGGTCCACACAAAGCTAAAGCCAAAAAGTCATTGATTTCTGACTGAATTAAGCAGTTTTGTGGTCTCGGCTCGTCTCTTCTCCACATTTGTCGTTTAGAAAATGGTTTGTTCCGGCTTCCTGTGATTGTTCCACAAGCCAAGATCGTCCCCAAATGTTTTCACTCTAGAAATGGACCAAACGGTCCATTCGCTCTGATTCTGATGATCAAAATCATGCCTTTTTATTTCAGACATGCTCTAGAAACATTTCACAGTTTAGGTCAGGCTGAAGAGTCCAAGTATGCAGAACGAATGAGTTAAGGGGCCCTCGAGATTTCATTTCAGGTGAACATCAAAAGAGTTGCTGTTTCACAAGTGATCTGGACTTTAGACAGACAACACAACTCGGTTCTGTTGGAATAAAAACTTAGTTCTTTGCTGCGACCACAGTTGGTCAGAGGGAAACTGCTAAAATACACAAAGTAAAACACAAGTTGAGTAGTCTTTTGATTGATCAGTATCGAGTTCAGTCATCACACCTCAGCCTATTGTTTAACGTCATCCACAACATGACTTTAAATGCAATGTGATTAGCACATGAGCGCATAATTAAATTAATGTAATTAAAACATACACGCTGAACTTTGTAGAATTGCTAAGAGCTTCCTGTAAAACATCTTTATTTCTATAAATGATCATATGGTCATTTTAAAGAAATAAAGAAGAAAATCAATGCTTTTTATTTTTTAATCTGAAAGTATTGATGAAAAACAATCAAGGAACAGAGTGGAAACAGGTTCTTTTCTTTAATAACTTATTTATGGTGTGTAGTTTGTGATTATGTGCTGTAGGAAGATGCAATAATTGGACTGAGATCTTAAGTAAGCGACTGGCATCGGGAACAAAAAAAATCTTTGTTTTGAATTTAACTTCTTATTTACAACCAAAACGCGCAGCCTTCGGGTTGTGTTATTTTCTGTACAGGTCAGGATCCGCAGAAATATTAAACTGGTCTGGTTTAGGAACAGCGCTCTAGAGTCGCACATGTGACCTAATTTCTCAACGGTGTGACTAAAAAAAAAAATCTGAGGTCGCACCAGTACGACCAGCTTTCCGACTCTGAAAGCCCCCTTTTGGCCCATTAGGCCCATATCGTGGTCTAAACCAACCAGAGATAGCGATCGCTCTCAAGTCTCACGCTTTGAGTGGGACAGTCACGCTTTTCGGTCTTTTGTCACGCTCTCCCGCCACACATTGTATTTCTCACGCTAAAAAAAAAAAATATATATATATATATATATATATATATATATTAGGGCTGTGACTCGATTAAAATTTTTAATCGCGTTAACTACAGGCTTTGAAATTAATTAGTCGCATTTTAATCGCATATACTTTATCCTTTAGAAAATTAACATTTTCAACAATATTTCAACAAACACAGAACATATCCCTATTTGAAATCTGAATGTAGCATGCATGAAAACACAGTATATAGAATCTTGGATGTTAAGCTGCGTTGGGCCCCCGTTAGCTTCCACGCTAGCTGCTACATGTTGAGGTGATATTTGAGGCTTGATCAGCGGTGGTGCCAGCGATTTTTCGTTGGGGTTGCTATGCAGTTGCTGCATGAATGTGAGGGGTTGCTAGTCAAAACAGCCCCCCCCCCCCCCGCGCGCGCGCATCAACGTTACTGACCCATTACTCCACCGTCTGCATGCAGCCTTGCATAGTGTAATGTAGCCTTGCATACTGTAAACTTTAAGTTTTCAGCGGAGCTTACTGCTCACAAGCAGACAGATGTCGCACTGTGCGTTGTGGTGGAACAGCTGCATAGAAGGTCCAGGGGCAAGACAGCCCCAGCCCGTGTACGCAACCACACACGCACACACAGGCATACCTGTCCATCTCATTCATTCATAGCCCGTTCACTAAGGATAAAATAGCCAATCCACAAAGGCTACTTTGCCCACTGTGTTCCTTAAATAAGTTTTGATCAACTTCATCTTGGAAAAAAAGAGCTGGGAGTGAATGAGCTACAGTGCGGACTTTCTATTTCATCTCATCTGACGCACAATAGTTGTAGGCGACAACTTTCAAGAGATAGTTCTACCCGGCGGGCTTCCAACAGTAGCCTCGCACAGTGCTAAATCACACAGGCACAACATTACGTTCAAACTTGTTGCTCACACCAGTCTGTCCGCTGCCACAGCGGACACATAGCCTACTCAAGCCAATCTACTCGCATCACATTATGGCAGAGGAAGCACGCTGGCAACCTAACATAAAGTAAAAAGTGTGTCCGTTATTTTCAAAAGATGGTGCTAACTGCACTGACACTAGGCTACTTAGCAAGTAGCTCCAGATAGACTGCAAGCACCTAGAGTCGACTAACAAACCAAGTCACAAGAAGACTATTTGATAATAGTGTTTCGGCGAGCATATGAAAAACAACTGGGATTTCCTACCTTATTTGTGTTACTTGAAGAAAGACATTCTCAAAATCGCCATATTCCAGTTAGAATCGCCAAATATCCATTTAGAAATGCAGTTTAGCTATGTTATGAGTGAATGGGTGCTAAAATGAGAGGAAAACTGTAACATATGACTATTCAAAAACGAATTAAACTGAGAATACAATTAAATAGGGTTTCTATTTATCTCATAAATCTGCTTTATGGAAATATTATTTTAGACCTCCGATATCCCCGGGTAATTTAGAACAGACGTGATTGGCTGACTGTAGAATGACATCACCACAGCTACTGTAGATCTAGGAACAATGTGGATAGCCGTTTCACCAGTAAAGCTGGTGTTTTATACCTTTCCATATGTATATTTATCAGCTAAAGAACTAAAAACGGGGATAGGCTACCACGCAGCAACATACGTGATTCTTTACTTCTTAATATTGTTGTCGTTGTTGCACTGCACTTCTGTTCTTTGTGAGCAGTAAACCTGCCTCTAGCCCCAAAGTTGGGGTAGCTATGGGGTTGCTGAGCACATTCTTGGGGTTGCTATAGCAACCGCAAGCAACCCCTTAGCGCCGCGTCTGGGCTTGAGACGCTGCGGTGATACGCGAATTCCTTGTTGCATAATCTGCACACAACCACGCTCTTGTCGACGCTTCCATCCGTCTGTATTTTAAAAAAAAATAAATAAAAAAAAAATTATAGTGTGCGATTAAAATGCGTTATTTTTTTTAACGCGCTAATATGTGTGTAGTTAATTAATCGAAATTAACGTGCTAAAGTCCCAGCCCTAATAAATATATATATGGTGGAAACATCAGGAAACCAGCACCTCCCATGAGTCTGAGCAGAGCAGTTATTAATAACAACAACACAAATAATAATCTTATTAATGAAAGACTCCCATTCCTGCGGCCCGCCCAACGGGAAGAGGGGGGCAGTAAATGCTTTTATCTTTTTATTTGTTTTAGGAATCTATGTTGCCTCAAATACAGCATTTGCTGCTCTGGGTGACCTGGCTGGAGTCCTTAAAACACTTTCACTTTTAATTTAGATGTTTTAAGTTTAAATTTCAGCTCAGTGAAGCACTTTTTCAAATAAAAAAAACAGAGTGAACGTGTAAAACTTCCATGTTGAATGAGATGCACCAGCACAAAAGTTGGGTGCACCCAGGAAAAAAGTTGGTCTAGAGCCCTGAGGAAGCACATGAGTTTATTGATTGAACTGAACCAAGCAGGTTGCGTGTGAAAGCACCCTGACATGAGTGATAACCTGTGTAAGTTCCCCAAACAGAGTCCCTTTCAAATGTGATGACCCTAGTGATTGTGTGCATTGTTTTCCAGGTGGATCTTCTTTCTCAGGTGAATATATGGTATTTTGGCATCTGAAGCTGATCAGTGTGTTTTTGTCTCGTCACCCTCTGGATAGAAGTTGGCCCTGAGGTTCCAATCACCGTTCAATTTGCACCCCAGTCCCCCAGCTCAAACTGATCCTCAATAAGCATCTTGTGGGCAACTTCATCCATGTCCAGTTGTAACCTCCTTATCTGCTATCTGCTTCTGTCCGGTGCTTCCCCCTCCCTCACACAAAGCTTTCCCCCGTCGGTGAACATACCTTCCATGTCTGTGGCTTGCTGCTAATGGGCTCTGAAATCCCTCAGACTCTCTTACCTGAAATGACGCTCTGGCCTCCACAGTGCAGTGTACCTGAGAGCAGAACGCCATTTTTGATTTGCTGTTGGCTTTAAACCAATGCTAATTAGCCTCCTCCTCTTCCTTATCCTCTGACTGAGGTTTTGTAACAGAACAGTGGAGTCATTCCCTCGCATGTCCATAAATACGGGGCACAAAGTCACGGTGTTTATGATTATTTTGGTTTATCATAATTCCCCTTGTTCCAACTTCTTAAATCGTACAGCTAAGTAATTTACTGCAGCCAAGGTTTCAAATTTAGTTTTTAAATTGCCAAGAACCACGGTCAAATGTCTACATTTGATAAGTGATTGATTGCAATGATATCCTTATTATTTACCCTTTCTACAGCAACTCTCTCACGTAGGTGATTAAATATTAAGCTGGCGATAAAAGACAGTCAGTTCAAGTCATTTTACACCTTTTAAAGTCCAACAATTGATTTTTTGCAAAAACCTAACTACTAGAGTTCTGCCCTGGAATATGGATCCAGTGGACCTCCATATCTGACCCTGTAAAGTTAGTTTGACGTGCTGAAAGACATCAGAAGAGGCTGATGGTGTTTGGAAAATGCCATACGAACTAATTCTTGCCTTTTTGTGCCTGCTGTTTTCCTATGTTAACTTAACAACCTGCTTTCACTATGTGTATGTGTGTGTGTGAAGTGGCATAACTAGTGCTAAAAACATTAAGAAAAGGTAGTGTGTGCACAGAGCCTTGAAAAAGTATTCACCCTCCCTGGCATTTTTCCTATTTTATTGCATTATAAGCTCAAAAGGCAAATTGGATTTTCTGTAATTATACCTACAATAAGGGTGTTGAAGAGTCCCCAAACATGTGGATGAAGCTACTCTGGTCACATCAGGGAAAACACAGCATGTGGCACCCAGCAGAAGGATGTTTTTCATCAAGGAACGACAGATGATGCTAAATACAGGCAAAGTGTTGCAAACAACCGTTTGAATCTTACAGAGGGGCACATTTCAGCACGACAGTGACGCTAAACATTCTGCTAAAACAACACGGGGGTCATTTATGGGACACCTTTTAAAGTGTTGGAAAGGTCGTACACTAAAGGTTGCTGTGCAGCAGCAGAGCCCATCCAGCTGGAAGGTGCTGGAGCCGTTTTATCTGGAGAAATGAACCAAGTTTATAGAGACGACTCAAGTTTTTTGTTTTTCTCTAAGTTGTCGGTTACATGACAATTTGAAATATTTTAAACACGCGTGTCAAATGAATGATATAAAGTTTGCATCCATTTATTTTTAATTCCAGATTGTGAGGCAACAAAATCGAATAAATGTCAAATGGGGCAAATACTTTTCCAGGATTCTGTATCTGCATAGTTTTCATTTAGTGGAGCAATATTTGGTCGGTGTCTTCCATATATTCCTGCAGATTGTTTTCAGTAGCCTTCAGTCTGTAAATCTTCACCCTGATTATAGTACTTTGATCTGTATACAGCAGTGTCTGCACAGCCCAGATACCTGGATAAAGCTAATTAAGCTAAGTCAGCCTACCCTGCAATAGATTGTCCCCTCACATAGTTTGGATTCAAAAGTGAGATCTGGTCCATCATAGCAGATTCTCTTCTGAATTAATAGTCACACAAAAATTCCATCGAGGGGAATTTATTGCAGGAAGGTTTCAGCTGCTAAAAACAGGTGTGCTTAATGTCACAACCTCAGTGTTTGTTTCCTCTGCCACTGACTGACTGTGTGTGTGTGTGTGTGTGTGTGTGTTCGGGTTCAGCTGTTTACTCTGTCCTGTGCTTTTAAAGGTGCTTTGGCCCCTGGTCCGGGAAAAGGAAGAGGAGCCAAACGTAAGCAGCAGCAACAGGAGGGCACAGCTGCAGGGGCAACCAAGAGAACCCGAAGGTACTGAATGTGGGTCCACATTAAAAGAGACGTTGTTCTCAAACATGTTGTGTTTGACGGCTTCAGCAGGAACAAAATCTGCTTGTTTAGAATTTGTTTACTTTGATTTAAGTCTGGCACACATTTCTAAACCATTTGCAGATTATTTTGTCAAATGAGTTTCACATTCTTACATCATGGTTGGAAAGATGAGATGATAAATAACTTTGTAACTTAAGGCGAATACTCAAGTAACTGTTTTGCTGAAACTTGGTGTCTTAGACCGGATGTAAGATCACAGAGATGGCAGCGGTAAAAATTCCCAAACATTTTGAAGAAAGCATCTTTATGTATCTTTGCCACTGCACGGTGAAAAATGCTCATGAAAACAGCTGGCCAAAGATCAGTACCTTTTTGGAAACATCCATGCACGGGACTGAGTGGGGATGGTATGGTACCGATGACATGTTCTGTTTCTTTCTGGTCTGAGTCATCTGGTCTGCCCCCTGGTGGAATCGTCCGGTAACAGACGTGGTGGACGCGCATGTTTGTGAACAATTACGCCTACGCAGGTCGCTTATGTGAACGTGTGATTAAAGTGCATGCATATTCTTGGCCTCAGACCAGTTCTCATGTCCATAAGCAGCATTTCTTTGAACAGTAAGAGATCTGATGAAGATGATCTGATTTCTAGTGTGAGAATGAGACATGGAGCTAATTATTTACGCTGCTGTGAGTTCACTAGATAAGAAGCTTTTGAGATTTATCTGGTTTATCCAACTCTTTTTAAAGAAAAAGTTTTGGCCAAGGCAGAGATGAGAGATGGCCCTGGTCATCTTTTTTTTTTCTTTCCACAGCTTTCACATATAGTGCATGTTAACAGGAAGTGGCTTTGACCAACATCTCTTGCTCTGTCATTGCAGCGACCCTCTGTTCTCAGCCCAGCGGCTGCCTCCTCACGGTTACCCCCTGGAGCACCCATTTAATAAAGATGGCTACCGTTACATCCTGGCAGAACCAGACCCTCACGCTCCAGACCCAGAGAAACTGGAGCTGGACTGCTGGGCTGGCAAACCCATACCTGGTGATCTGTACAGGGCGTGTCTGTATGAGAGGGTGCTGCTGGCTCTACATGACAGAGGTACCTGGTGCAGTGAAAATGATCGTTAGCTTTATGCTTTCACTGTTTCATTTTACGGCGATTCGTGACCCCATATGTCACGTGATGTGTCGCAGCGCCTCAGTTGAAGATCTCAGATGACCGCCTGACAGTGACGGGGGAGAAGGGGTACTCCATGGTGCGAGCTTCGCACGGTGTGCGGAAAGGTGCCTGGTACTTTGAGGTTTCTGTGGACGACATGCCTCCAGACACCGCAGCCAGGCTCGGCTGGTCTCAACCACTCGGTCAGTCGTGCTTCATACTCATAATCCCTTCTTAACATGAAGGAGTAGCATGGGTTTGTTTTCTTAGAGTGCTCCTTTTCATTTTTCCAGAGCAAATTTGTTGTATTGGAAAGTGAAGTCACCTTTCATTCATCTTGTCTCTCCAGCTTTTGAAATACGTTGCCTGAGGCCCATTTTTCCATGACTATATTTCAGGTAACCTGCAGGCACCTCTGGGCTACGACAAGTTCAGCTACTCGTGGCGCAGTAAGAGGGGCACTCGGTTTCACCAGTCGATAGGAAAGCATTACTCTTCCAGCTACGGTCAGGGGGACACGCTGGGCTTCTTCATAGAGCTGCCTGATGAAACGGAGATAGCCAAGGCTCTTCCCGATACCTATAAGGACAAGGTAACACCTGTGACCCGATGAGAGCCGCCTCAGCTAAACTAGCAGCACATGTGCCTTCATGTGTCAAATATTACATTCCTGTCTGTGTTGGTTTCAGATAAACAGGAGGCGTATTTGCTTCCTCTCCCTCCACTGCCATTTTTTAAGAGATGGTAAACTCTCCCGATGCACATCTTAACTGTTAAATGTGTTCCTTATAGTTTTGTTGATTACTGAGTGTGCAGCTGATACTAGGGAGCGTTAACAAAACAGCTGAATATTCCGAATAAACTCTGTAGACTAAACATTAAGAAAAGAATTTCCAGGCAGAGTCACATTCACATTTTGGTCCTCGCACCTTGTTGCTCAGTTGAGGGTCGGGCACATCTTTGATCATGGTTTGTGGCTCAGTGAGGAGGACAGTTGGTCTCTAATAGCTGGTATCCAGCAAAAAGAAGCAAAAACTTTGTTTTAAAACACTGCATGAACTAGCTTCTAATTGCACCCCTGAGTTCTTCATCCCATTTGCCTTTTAGGTCTGCTCCAACAACAACAACAACAACAACGACTGAGCTTATTCTTTTGTTGGCCCAAAACTTCTCATCAGTTGGCTTATATCCTCTAAGCCTGCGTTTTATTTGGTTGTTTTCTTCAGTCAACACTTGTTTTGTTTTGTTTTGTGAAATCTCTTCTCAGGCACTCATTAAGTTCAAGAGCTACCTGTACTTTGAGGAAAAGGACTACGTGGACAAAGCGGAGAAAAGCCTGAAGCCGATGAGCCCCAGCAGGGTCAGAGCACCTCCTCAAAATAAATCCAGTGAGAAAACCTGCTGCTGTTTTCTGCTCCTGACTGAAACCTCCTCTTTTTTTCAGATGATATTCTATAAAAACGGAGTGAACCAAGGCGTTGCCTTTGAGAACCTGTTTGAAGGCATCTACTTCCCTGCAATCTCACTGTACAAGAGCTGCACGGTCAGTACCCACGATGGTGCCATTATCGCTCAGCTTTTAGTCGTGGCAGATTTCTGCAGCGTCCTCTTGTCTCTCTTCAGGTTTCTGTCAATTTTGGACCACATTTCAAACACCCCCCGAAGGACATCAAGTACCAGCCGGTGAGAACTTGTTTCCTTCCACATTCATATCTTTTCCCACATTACTGTGACGTATCATTTCTAAATCAATGAGCGGCTGCGCTCTTCAATGAGCTGCGTGCCCTCTCCTTCTGGCAGCGCCCTGCATTGAGCGCATGGCCATGGTTACCTGTCTCCCCTGTCTGTTTTTCATGTTGTCTGTCCGGATGGGTGTACTGGAACCAAATTTCGTTATGCTGTAAGGTGTAATGACAATAAATGTGATTTGATTTGATTTTTGATTTGATAAATGTTTTCTGCTCCTCTCAGATGAGTGACATGGGCTGGGGAGCAGTGATTGAACACACACTGGCCGACATGTTGTACCATGTGGAGACGGATGTGGAAGGTCGACGTAGCCCTCCGTGGGAAGGATGAACACATGCTGAATTCATTCATTTCATCTTCATACAGTTGAATTAGTGCTGCGGTAAAATGTAGGCCAAGAAGCAGCCTTTCAGCTCATGATATCCATTTTTTTCCAGGCAGACAGTTAAATCTACCCTAAAATGGTCACTTTAAGCTCATAATAGTTGGTTGCGTGCCTTCATTGGTTTGAGTGCCATCAGGAAACATTCCTCACTGAAACTTTGGACAGCTAAACTTTCCTCTGGCTTCAAGGGTTCATATTACAAGTTAGAATGCTGTAGAGGATGTCAGTTACATGGATGTTTTAGCCAAACAAACCTAATTCTCCAGTCATTCTGCAGACATTCGTAGATTCTGCATCCTTTAGTCTGTTCTGTCTTTTTTTTGCTAATTTTATGTGTGACAATGTGTGCCAGTTATTTACTGTTTTATACGCTGGGTTAAATAAAAAAATGTGCTAACTGAATAAAGTGGATTGGATTTATTTAAGTTTGGGTTAAAGAAATGCCTTTGACATTAAATTCTGTGTACTCGTTATGTTTGAAGTTGTCCTGTTTCCACTTAAGGAGCCCGTATTTTCCTCACGGGCGAGTTCATGATGTTTTTTCTGGGGTCGGAAACAGTGAGTCTCACTGTGTCACGTTTGCATCAGACTTGTTTACTTTGTCGCTCTTTTCTCAGCTGAAGAACCTCTTGTGTTGCTTGTGTCATGGCATCCTTTGTGGCTGCCCACTGCATCCTGCTTCTTATCCGCTGAATACTTCAGGAGTTGTTTGTTAGTCCAGGCTTCTCAGTCTTTGTTACTGACTTATTGGTGTTTGTGCCATGTTCAGGGACAATATACCCACCCACAAGTTGTCATTTGTTTTTGTTTTTTTCATCATTTGAGTATGTGTCATTCAAAATGGAGATAAAACAATCTTCCATACTTTATATCACCATTTATAAACCACCACAGAATTGTTTTATTGATGATTTTACTGAACTACTTTCAATTGTGTGCACTGCTTTTGACTGTTTAGTCATAACAGGGGACTTGAGTGTGCATGTGGATGTAGCCCATAACAAGCAAGCTAAAGAACTAACTGCTGTCCTTGAAATGTTTGGTCTAACTCAGCATGTGACTGAGCCCACCCACAACAGAGGTCCATTGTCATCCAAGAGGATGTTTTCTGGTTTCAGATCCCTGAAAGATCAAACAGCATATGAAACATTACCTCTGAGTGCAGGGAACATGTGACCAAATGCATTGTTCAAGCACACTCACCTGTACACTATTGACTTCTGGTGGAGGTGAGTTAGACCGCAGCAGACTTCAGCAGCATAGAAACGCACTTTGTCTTTGTCCAGGCCCGGCGGCCCCATGTTGTATATGTGAAACTTCAAGTCCCCGCCGCTCATCATGGTCAAAACCATACAGAGGTCGTGCTTGGTCTCGTAAGTGTATGCCAGGTTAACCTGTGGAGAAAACAGGAGAGTACGCTCGCTTTTACAGAGCTTCGGTTTCAGAAAAATATCCAAACTGTTGAAATTTCAGGAGCACTTCAGAGTAATGAGGCCAGCTCAATACTCTGACATCTGATCAAAGCAGATGTGCTCGGTGAGTGTATGTGGGAAGTTTAGGAAAGTTTTAAAGCTGTAAGATTGTTGCTTATGAAAATGCCAAAGTGTGCTTTGATGCTCGATCACGTCAGTCATTTCTCAAAGCAGCTCACCACATGTGGAAGGAAAAAACGAGCTGTACCAGTATGGTATCAAGCTGTGGTCTCATGTTTCTAAAGTCCTGTGACTTTACTCTTTATCCCCTTCCAGCCTTCTTGTCACTTGTTCACAACTTAATACTCAGTTTACTGCATTTGCTGTCGGTTTACAATATTATAATACTAATACTATTATATTATATTATAATATAATATTGTTTTGTAGACCGAGCAGACCGAAGTGCAGACCGAGCAGTCCCCTGCTTCCGAGCAGCAAACGCCGTAACAGGCGCGGCTGTCGGCAGGTGGCAGCACGCAGTGATACGAAGGGAGAGAAAATAGCACCAAGCGATTGTGAGGTCTGACTTTTTCCTGGAGAACGATTTTTTGATGCAAATGTATTACTCTTTTGAACGCATATTGTTTTGAGAAGCAAAACGCTTTATTTTTGTGCCCCCAGCCAACTAGCCGGACTACTTTTGTCAACGCCAAAACGAGGCTGGAACTCAGCTCACAGGACGCAGTAGGTGTCACATCCATGGGGTTTTCCCAATGTTTTTAGTTTTATGTTTTATCATGTTTTAGGTTGTGTCATGTCTTGGTTTTTGAGTTCATACTTTTTTGTTTTTCCCCTCACTTCCCATCCCAAGTCATTAGTTTCACTCACGTCACCTATTTTCATTGTCCCCAGCTGCACTCATTCACCAATCACTCCCAGTTTAGTATTTAGTTCCCAGTTTCCCCTTTCATTTTGTGAAATCCTTTTTTCCGCTTTTCACCCCTCATGCCATGTTTAAGATAAGTGCCTTTTTCATGCCATGTTTCATTTTGTTTTTTTCTTGTCATAGTTACATTCATGTTTTTGTCCCCAAAGTTTAGTGTTGTCATCCGGCTCAGCCGCGCCGTTTGTTTATCTTGTTTATGAATAAACCAAGTTTTCTTTTTATACCTCTGGAGTCCGCATCCGTGTCCTGCCACCCCTCCTTTGAGAAGTAGGGGGTAAGTCAATGTTCATAAATGATATTGCTAGTATGGGATGTCATACAGCTTCATGTCAAAAAGAGGCGAACTATCCCTTTAATGCAGAGGCGGATGCACACCTTTCGTCTGGCTGCATAAAACGAAGTTACGGATGTAACTACGGTTCTATGAATTCTGGATGACCGCCAGAGGGCGGTGCTTTCAGCACTGGATATCTCCATCTCACATATGTGCAGGTCGAGTTATTATACCAACAAAGTCACCTGTGACCATGTGATGACGTAGGCCAGGGGTCTTCAACGTTTTTCAGGCCAGGGACCCCCAAAATGATGGAGAGTTGGAGCAGGGACCCCCCTACTATTTATATGGCATACAATTGTGTTTTATATTTAACAGGGCCTAGTGCCGTGTATAAATATAGCTACTCTGTTATTGTACATTCAATACTAAGCTATTCAAATAATACACAGGTTAATATATTCATGTTTTTATTTTAAACATGTGCAAGGTGCAGGGTGGCGTGCCACTGCCATTTATAAACAAACATCTTGCATACAACACTGAGCTATTCAAAGAATCCACAGATTTTAACTTTAAACATGCATGTAGATGGGACAATGAATCCTCAAACCATCTGTGGATGGCACACGTTTGCACACAATTTGTGAGAAAAAACTGTTTAAAAAAAAATATATATATATATATATGTATATATATATATTTTTAAATGTTAAAAAACGTCTAATCAACCAAAGATTTCGCGACCCCCCCTGCTGTACCTCCGCGGACCCCCTGTTGAAGACCTCTGACGTAGGGTGCACCCCACAGTATAAGACCACCACGTCATCACGCAATCTGCTCCTACAGAATCATCTCGCCCCGAGTGACAGACAGCTCTGGCGGTTATCCAGAATTCATAGAACCGTAGTTACATCCGTAACTTTCTTTCTATTACATTCTTCCTGACCGCCAGAGGGCGGTGCTTTCAGCACTGGATGACTTATGCCAACAAGGTCACGAGGAATGCTTACCGCATTAAGGCATGGAAGCTGTTGATAGAACAGCCGTTGCCACAGCAAATAGAGCAGCCACATTGACGCGATATTAGCGAGCAAAGGTACATGAGGATTCCCAGGTCGCTGCAGCACAGATGTCGTGCAAAGAGACCCCTTTCAAGGCTGCCCATAATGTAGACACACTCCGAGTAGAGTGGCACTGCACGTCACTAGGCGCAGGTAGGCTCTGCGACCTATGAGCATGCAAAATCACATTGACATCCACTTAGAAAGTCTCTGTTTTGACAGAGGTTGACCTCTCCTCAGGCCCCATAGCAAACAAACAGTTTGTCCGTTTTACGAAAAACGGCCGTAGCCCCCACATACGCCTTGAGTGCCCGAACAGGGCAAAGCTGCTCTGACAGTTCCGTTCCCGGCTGTGACGAGCTTGGTGGATGGAATGTGGCCAACTCAATTGCTTGGTTTACATGTGAGGGAGGCACCCTCTTTGGCAGGAAGGAGGGATTGGGTAGGAGAGTAACCCCCGACCCATCCGGATACCAATGCATACACATCTGGCTCAGTGACAGGGCGTGGAGCTCACCCACTCGCTTTGCTGATGTGATTGCCAGCAGAAATGCTGTCTTTGCAGACAGCCACCTGAGTTCTGCGTCTCCTATGGGTTCAAATGGGGGTCTACACACTGACCTCAAAACCAAGGTCAAGTCCCATGACGGTACCACAGTGACCCTTGACGGCTTACGCCTCAGTGCGCCCCTCAAGAACTGACTAACCAGATAGTGTGACCCCACTGTCTGGTTGTTCACTCTGGCATGTCCCGCCGGAATGGCCGCCGCATATACCTTTAAGGTTGATGTACATCTGCCTGCGTCCAATAATGACTGCAGGAAACGTAGAATGATGGCCACTGAGCAGTTCTCTGGCACCTCACCCTGTCTGGCACCACTGAGAGAAAAGCTTCCACCGATTAGCATAGAGTGATCTAGTGGAGGGAGCCCTGGAACTTAATACTGTGTCGATCACCGACTGGTTACAGGACGCAAGGAGTGGGTCCTGGCTCTCATTGGCCAGACCCAAAGCTGAAGGCGATCCGGATTCGGATGCCATATGAGTCCCCCCAGCTGAGAGAGGAGGTCCGGTCTCCTTGGGAGGTGCCATGGTTCCCCCTGGAGTAGTTTCAGCAGCACTGGAAACCAGGGCCGCCCTGGCCAGTTGGGGGCCACCAGTAGCAGTCTGTGGCCTTTCTGTCGCACTCTTTCCAGCGTCACACGAATGAGTGGAATTGGAGGAAAGGCATAAAGAAGGCGGGGTGGCCAAACATGAGCCAAAGCATCCTGTCCCAGAGGGCTGGTCCCCCCCCATCAGTGAGTACCAAAGGGGACAATGGGCCTCATGCAAGAAGCGTTCGTACGCACAGATTTGTTCTTAAATCGTCCGTACGAGTGATTTAAGAGAATTTGCGCATTCACCAATCTTTTCGTATTTTACGTTTTCTTTCAGGTACGAACAGAATTTACGAGTGATCCAGACCTGTCGTAGGAGTTTCGTAAAATAGTCCGCTGTTATTCAAATCAAGTTTGCTTGACTAATGGATTGTATATTTAATTACTTTGAAGAAAACATAAATAAATATACATTATACCCCATAATTATGCTGACATTATTCTGTTTGACTCAAAATATGCACTAATCGAAGGTTAATTTGAATCTGTATATAACGGGAAGCGTAACCAGCGGCTGATTTTCTACTTTCGGATGCTTTAGCGCGTCAGGCTCTTGGAAGAGAGCGTGTGGAGACAGACGAATGGCTGAGATAGCGATTTAGATTGCCAAGGACTGTGCTGCTACAAATATGCAGCTTGCCAGAGCCACAACTCCAGAGAGAAACTCGCCGATCAAACCCAATTCCACCACACGTCCAGGTCCTCACCATCTTTGGATTTTTGGCCACTGGAACCTTTCAGAGGGAGACTGCGGGTGTGTCCCAGTTCTCTGTGAGTCGTGCGCTCCCCTTGGTCATTAAAACTCTCATCAGTTTATCACCCACGGTACATCAGATTCCCATACACCGCTGTCCAACAAGTACAAATTAAGAGGGACTTTCATCCCGTGGCTGGACTGCCAATCATAATTGGAGCACGAGACACATATACGCATCAAAGCCCCTCTGCTGTCGTGGAGCGCACTGAGCTGAATGAAGGCCAGGTGGGTGTGTCTCGATACCTCGTTCATGGCGCAATATTGCCATGAACGAGGGTCTCCTAAAACCTGAACCAGCCCAGGCAGACCAGAAGCTGTGGTGCCAGAAGACCCCCCTCATAGACCGCCCTATCAAAGTGCCATCATGATGAGGCAAGAGCTGATTGCACGGCTTTAGTTGCAGTCATCGATCGCCTGGCCATGGCGAGACGTTTTTAAGCCATTTTCATATGAAACCATTTTTTTATTTTATTTCGCTGACATGGTAGGCTATTAACAGCACTCGTAATTGCTTCCCATTTCTTCGCTTTAGCAGTTCCCGTCCACTGCTTCCACTGCTAAAATGACAGATTTTCCTTTTTGGATCTCTGAAAGCAGAACTTCAGTCTCAGAGCCCCTAAAGTTGTTCTTTTTGCGCCTTGATGTCATTCTCATGACTCAACACTCAACACTGGCACAGGAGAGACGAAGCACAGCCTTATATGGTATAATTTAGGGCGTGGAGTATGCAAATCTACTATCCTCGTGCACGTGAACGTAAGATACGCACGAGTGTGATTCATCATTTACGCAGGTCGTTTACACACTTTTTCCGAAGTTAAGAGCACTTGTTGAATCTGACGTGGCGCGTTCGTACGAGACCTTCATACGAAAAAAGTAAGAGAAATTTAGAATAAAAATACGAAAATGTTCTTGCATGAGGCCCAATGTGTGGATGTTTCTGTGGCAAAAACATCCACCTCTGCTCTGCCATATCGGCTCCAAATCAGCTCCACCACTTCTGGGTGGAGTCTCCAGTCGCCCTGTGGCAGCCCTTGGCGGGAGAGAGCATCCGCCACACTGTTCTGTACCAATGGAAGGTGTGTGGCCCTGAGGCTCAGGAAGTGGGGAAATGCCCACGTTAGGAGCTGTTTTGACACCTGCAGCCCCTGCTTGGACCTAGTGCCACCCTGATGATTTATGTGATACACTGCTGATGTGCTGTCTGTGCGGACGAGAACATGCTGCCCCTTCAATACAGAAAGAAAATGTTGCAGTGCGAGATATATTGCCCTGAGCTCGAGCACATTTATATGTTCCCACCTGTGCTGTGCGCTCCATCTGCCGTTGATGGTCCTGCGCTGCCAGACGGCTCCCCAACCTAACAGAGAGGCATCCGTCTCCACAACCTCTCGGCGAGCAGGGATTACTCCTAGGGGAACCCCCCTGGCCAGATATTCCCGTCTCCTCCAAGGCTGCAGAGCTCGACAGCAAGGACTGGATACCCTTACGTTCCTGCCCCTGTGCCACTTGGGATCCAAGTGAAGTGTGTTGACCCAGATTTGAAGGGGCCGTAAGAAAAGGAGACCCAGGGGAATCACCAGGGGATGCTGCCGTCAGCATGCCCAGTAGTCTGAGAAAGAGACCGTACTGCAATACTCTGCCATTCTGGAAGCAACCTATGAGTTGCAAAACATTCTCCACTCTGTTCTGAGAAAGAGAGGCTCTCATCGACAGTGAGTTGAGAGTCATGCCCAGGCTGCTCTTGGAGTAATTGACTGTGAGGCCCAGCCGGTTCACATGTCCAAGGACCCAAGCAGTGTCTCTGACTGCCTGCTCTGCAGTTGGGGAAACAAATAGCCAATCGTCCAGATATGGCAAGATTGTCAAACCCCTGGCTTGTAAGGGAGCAAGGGCCGCTGCCACGCACCTCGTAAATATGCGAGGGTCAAGTGAGAGACCGAATGGCATCACCTTGAATTGGTAAGCCCGGCCCTGAAATGCAAATCTCAGGAATTGCCTGTGGCGTGGAACAATAGGCACATGAAAATAGGCATCTTTGAGATCTATTGACACAAACCAGGCCCCCCGTGCCACTGACTGGAGAACGTCTGCCATCCACAACATTCGGAATGGCAGGACTCTTAAAAACCTGTTCAGCCCCCGAAGGTCCAGGATCGGGCGGAACCCGCCATCCTTCTTCGGAATCAAAAAATACACTGAATAAAACCCATTGAGCTGTGTATGCCACTCGACAGGCTCGATGGCGTCTTTGTCTAAGAGGGCTGCCAGCTCCCTGCTGAAGGTGAGTGATTTTGCGGGATCTCTGACCACAGACATCCTGATCCCGCAGAAAGTTGGTGGCCGGCATCGGAACTGCAGTGTGTATCCCTTGGACAGTGTGGATACCACCCAAGGGTCCGTGGTCTCCCTCTCCCAGTAGCTGATGTGCTGTTGAGAGAAGCGCCCGACACCGGCCCTTTGAGCATCAGACAGATGCTCCGACAGAGAGGACCTCGCCAGCCAGACTTGGCGGCGTGCCAGCGTCACTGTTGACATCAACCTTCCGAGCTCCCTAGACATGAATGCAAAACTCTGAAGAGATGCATCACTGAGGGTCTGAGCCGAGGAGTCTACACCAGATTCCTGCAGGATCTGAGACAGGCCCGGTATAAGGTGGGAAAAGGAATTACCAATACGGCCCATGCGTGCTGCGATATTATAAGCCCTAACAAGGAGATCATCGGTCAGCCGGCACTGTGGACGGGGACAGCGGGCATCAGGTCTGAGAGCCTCATCGCGTGAGACTATCAAAGAGGCAATGGAAGGATCGACTGGGGCCATACGATCCAACCCATAGCTGCTTGCCTCCTGCATGGCTGCCAAATTCCTGCAATCACTGGCGTAATGAGACAGTAATTTTGGATCTGCTCAGCAGCGTTGGAGCTCTTCAATATAAGGCCTCGAAGGAGGGACTGAGAAGGCTGCAGGTTGTGGCGCCTGCCTAAAAAAAGCACTCGAAGGAGCTGCTATGACGGGAGCGTCATCCAGCCCCAGGTGTGCTAAAGCCATCCGAATTGCTGGTTTCAGTGAGGTACAGCTAGCGTCTGATCCACGCAATGAGCCATCAGACCCTTGAGACAAATCGCCAGAATCTTGAGAAACTGAGTTTTTCTCCTCGTTCTGTCCGTCCCCCTCATTATCAAACAAACTGCAGGAAGCTGCAGTTGAAAGCACATTGATGTCCCGACAAGGCGAGCCCCTTGTGGCGGAATCTCCACTGGGAGCTGACACCCTATCATGGCTGCAGACTGAGCAGAAGCTCCTTAATCTGGGCAAACTCAGATGAGAGTGTGCCCACTTTACGAGCCAAAGTGTCCACCATCCTAACTTTCTTAGGAGGTCCTTGCGATGCCGTACTATGTCTGCGACCACGTCCCCTAGGTGCTGGCGGGTCTGCGCTCCCGCTAGCGGATAGCAGTGCAGTATCCCCTTCCACAGTCTAGCCCTTCTGACCGACAGTGGCATAAACCCACAGTTCATGCATGGGTTGTCAGATAACCCTCTCCTCAGGTGTTCAACACTGAGACAGGCCGGACACTGATCGTGGCCATCCTCAGGTTGGAGGGGGGCCATACAAGAGTTACAGACATGCAAGCTCAACATGTCATCAAGTGGGACAGTTTACAAAAAACTAAGGAATAATACAATAAATTATCCCATAAACAGTGTAAGACAGTCACAGCGGAAACGACTACTAGAAATACTGTGTTTCAGGTGCTCTGACTCTGAGTCTGTCTGCAGGTCCATGATGATCTCTGCTGGCTGACAGTCTGACATGTTCACCTCAGACTCTGACTGCTCCATCGACTGGCTCGCCAGTGATGAGGACACCTACGACAGCCTGAACAAGTCGCCGCTGCCATCATCATCATCATCATCATCAGCAGCAGCAGCAGCCGCCACCTGCTGCAGGGACTCTCCAGCAAACTGTTTCCACTACGGAACCCAGAGGAGGAGGAGTAGCTATGATGAAGGCCGCCGTTGGGGCTGCTCTGACTCTGCTGTCAGTCCAGTTCAGGGCTTCACGTCTGTTTGTGCACAGCAGGCATTTTCTGTGGAGGCGGAGCAGCGTCCAACCAGGAAGAGGGCACAAGGCGGCGGTTCGGACGCTGAAAGCAAACTTTTCTCACAAAAGGTGAGTTTTCTCCTGAGAAAGAAAAGTTGAGCGTTCCAGGATGACCGTTTAAACCCGGAGCAGGTTGGTCCTCGGCAGGTGGAGCATGCAAGCAGCACCCACGAAACAGGGGTGCTGGAAGACCTGTTTCGAGGTGTTCGAAGGTGGAGCAGTAGATTTCCAGACCCAAGGACATGCTGGGTTTATGACCTTTAGTTGCAAGAAAACAAATACTTGAACTTTACCTGTTACAGTTTGGAAAGACGACTGTGTATGGAAACAGATTCCTTCCTATTTGTCTTTGGGCAGAATCATGTATGTTCACATTTTGACACAAGAAGACTTCTGCTGAAAGTGAACTGATAGACTGATATCTAACCAGTTTAGACATCAGTTCTGTTCCAACACGCAACATATCACAAACTTAGGATGTAATCTAGTTTTAAGAATTTTATTGTAGATTTGAAAAGCAGGTTCACTCCAAAACTTTATAATAATACATCAGTATATAAAAGGAAAAGAAAGTCTCACAATAACTCAGGCAATAGAATTCTTTTGTACCACACAAAACTGTCACAATTTTCATGTTTGCTAATTTTAACGTGTATTGCCTTAGTTTATAACCAAACCTGTTTCCAGTAATAGTACACTAATCAGCTGCACTAAAGATAAGCTGTAAGATATAATGTCCAATGGCACTGGTCTGATTTATCAGAATCTATATACTGTTAAAAAACACAAGCAGATCAACGAGTCATTGTTTATCTTGACATCAAAGAGCCAACACTTCACTGTAATAATGATTTCTTGAGGGTTATTGGGCAGAAATATGTGTCAGTAGAAATTTATTTTAATAATTTTTGATTGAATTTAAATGATATGTCCAGTTTTCATGCATTACTTTATGCAAAACAGAAACATAAACTCTATCAGCACGACTAAGATCCTACAAAAGTACATGTATAATTATATTTTGTGTCACTTTTCCAAAATTGCCTGCACAAATGTTCGAGGCAGGTGTCTGTGAAGCGTTGTGTGGTCATTTCGTTGACAACAGATTTGCTAGACAAATGACAAGCGATTTAGAAAATCGACCTGACATTTACATCCTGGGCCTGATTTTCAGATGTGCAAATGTCCTCTTTTCTTTTTAACTTCTCTCTTTACTGCTCCCAAAGTAAAGAGCAACAGATAAAAGCTTTGTGTGGACGTGAGACCACCCCACGTACTCTCAGAGTTATTAAAACGTTTGCAGGGTCATTCCTGCACCAGTAAAAATACGTCGAGCACAAAGACAAGTGTGCCAGCTGACATCAGACAAAGGAGCACGGGAATGCTGAAAGCACCCCTGGGTGTT
The DNA here is from genome assembly GCF_027942865.1 of Odontesthes bonariensis. Classification (NCBI taxonomy): domain Eukaryota; kingdom Metazoa; phylum Chordata; class Actinopteri; order Atheriniformes; family Atherinopsidae; genus Odontesthes; species Odontesthes bonariensis. Next base: position 28,604,874 of record NC_134527.1, read on the forward strand.
GCAGTAAATGCCTTTAAGCCATTGTCAGCGAGATAATAGTTTTGTGCTCTCCTCCCCTTTCCTCTTCCAGTAGAAAGACATCTGTGACACTGGGAAAGTGAGAGGAAGTTGTGTAAAGTATGTGTCTAACTTTGTAACCCGTTTCACATGTTCATTCAACAATATGCAGCAATTCTTTGTCCAATTCAGTTTCAAAGTAAAGAAGAAATACCGATAAATATAGATACAGATAAATGCTTAGCAAACAGCTTTGTGCTTTTTTAAGTTTGTGCACAGAGGAGCTCAGACATGCATCTGAATTAAGTTTCTGTTTTTTTTTTTTTTTTTACTGTTTAGTTAAGTTTTTCTCTCTGAGGAGTAAAGAAGTTGCGGGTAGAAGTTCTCCTACCCACACAACTTACAAGTTGTTTGCCTATTGGTTGTTTAGTCAGACCATTAAACCATTAAAGAGGAGATACATAACATCTCAGATGTGATTAACCGTATGTACATACACATATATATATATATATGGCTTATAAGAGGGTCCCCAGTATTTAAGTATGCAGAAGCATCAAGCTCCCCACTATGTGGTTGGCAACATGGGGTTCAGTGTCTTGCCCACAGACACTTTGACATGTGATCTGGAAAAGCCAGGATTTCAACAATCGACCTTCCAGTTGGGAGACAATTACTCCTCTCAGCCGCCCCACAAGCATGTCGTTTTGAATTTTGTCCAAATTCAGACAAAATTAAAGTAGTTGTGTTTGGACCTGAGCGCTTCAGGAACAAACTATCTTGCTGTATAGTTACTCTAGATAACATTTCCTTGGCTTGTAATACTACAGTGAGGAACCTTGGAGTTATTTCTTTTTTTATTTTTTTTTAAAATTGTGTTTATTGATTTTTCAAAATATTTAACATAAAAGTCTCATAAATGTTCTCATTTAACAATTCAAATCATACAAACATGGTATAACAAATAAAGAAAATTTCCCAATCCCTCCCTCCCTCCCATTGTAGGACTACAGATTATAGAATATATTCATATAACACATATAAAATCAAGTGAACTAATAATAGTAGTAATAATAATAATACTGTCACCATCATTAACAATGATAATAATAATAATAATAATAATCATTATCATCATTTATAGAGAAAAAAACAAACACACACACAAAAAAAGAGGTAGGGGTGTGTGTGTGTGTGTGTGTGGGGGGGGGGGGGGGGGTTTGAGGTGCTGCTGCTCTGTTACCTTAATTTTCTGAATCACTCAATCATAAAATAGAGAGAATTAGTGCATTATTACTCTACATCTCTGCATTCCTCTGGTATTAATCCAAAAACAGCACTAATAGGTTTGGGATTAAACTGCATGCCAAACATCTCACTAAACGCTTTGAAAATACCTTGCCAGAAAGAAGAAAGTTTTGGGCATAGCCAAAACACATGTATCAAATCTGCTGGTTGACCTCTGCATCTAGGACAAAACGGTTCAACGTTAGGATAAATTCTCGCCAGTCTAGCCTGGGTGAGATGAACCCTATGCACCACTTTAAGCTGTATCAACCCATGTAGTGCAGATGTAGATGATGTGTGTATTAGGTCTAAAACTGCCTTCCAGTCGTCTTTTGTCGTGGTCACTCCCAAGTCATTGTCCCAAGCCCTTTTTAAATGTTCTGTTGAATGAGGATTAATGTTATTAATGTATCCATACATTCGTGCTATTAATCCTTTGGAGTTTGAATTCAGTTCAAATATGAGTCTTTGGTGGTTTCTCAGGAAATGACGTAAAGGTCTTCTTCACAAAACTTCTAATCTGGAGGTAACGAAAGAAATGTGTTTTAGGTAAGTCATAAGTTTGGACCAATTGAGCAAAAGATGCAAATATATCGTCTTTATACAGATTATTGATTGTTTTTATCCCCTTATTGAACCATGAATTAAATGTAGGGTCTGTGCAAGGTGGTGCAAACATATGATTTGATGTAACAGGGGAGAGAGGAGAAGCTGCCTGGAACCCAAAGTGTCTTCTGAATTGTGCCCAAATTCGTAATGAGTTATTAACTATAACATTTGGGCTCAAATTACTGCCAAGTAGAGGTAGACTAGAGAAGACTAGCGAGGAGAGTGTGGGACATGATGCAAGTTCAAGTTGCACCCAATCTGCTCTGTCAGTCATGGGTGTGTCTTCTACCCAGTGAATTAGCTTCTGAATATTACAGGCCCAATAATAGAAAAGAAAATTAGGCAATGCTAGTCCCCCTGTACTCTTTGATCTCTGGAGCATGGTCTTGCTAATTCGGCTTGATTTATTCCCCCAAATAAAAGGTATAATGGTTTTATCTAGTGTTTTTAAAAAAAGATTTTTTAATTAGAATGGGGATATTTTGGAACAAGTACAGAAATTTTGGCAGTATTATCATTTTAATCAAACTAACTCGTCCAGCTAATGATAGTGGCAATGAGGCCCAACGCATCATATCCTGTTTACACTTTTTTAAAAGAGAGGTGAAATTACTTGTGAAGGTGTTTGACAAGCTGAGTGTGACTTCAATACCAAGGTATCTGAAGTCCTCTCGCACCATTCGAAAGGGGAAAAGTGTAGGAGGTCCTTGGAGTTATTTTTGACCAGAACTTATCATTTGACTCGCATATAAAACAGGTTTCTAGGACTGCCTTCTTTCACCTTCGTAATATTGTTAAAATCAGGAACATCTTGTCTCAGAGTGATGCAGAAAAACTAGTCCATGCATTTGTTACTTCAGGATTGGACTGCTGTAATTCTTTATTATTGGGCTGTCCCACATATTCTCTGAAAAGCCTCCAGTTGTTCCAAAATGCTGCAGCCAGAGTTCTGATGAGAACTAACAGGAGAGATCATATTTCTCCAGTTTTAGCTTCTCTTCATTGGCTCCCTGTTAAATTCAGAATAGAATTTAAGATTCTTCTCCTCACATATAAAGCTCTTAATGACCGAGCTCCATCATATCTTAAAGATCTCATTGTAAGATATTTTCCTAACAGAGCACTTCGTTCCCAAACTGCAGGTTTACTTGAGGTTCCCAGAGTTTCTAAAAGTAGAATGGGAGGCAGAGCCTTCAGTTATCAGGCCCCTCTCTTGTGGAATAAGCTGCCAGTTTGGCTTCAGGAAGCAGACACCCTGCCTTCCTTTAAGATTAGGCTTAAAACTTTCCTTTTTGATAAAGCTTATAGTTAGGGAAGGCTCAGGTGATCCTGAAACATCCCATAGTTAAGCTGCTATAGGCCTAGACTGCTGGGGGAGCTCCCATGATGTACCAACAAATGACCCATCGTGTCTTCTTTATGGCCCTGTCACACTGTTGCGTATGAGAGAAACATATGAGTTGCGTATGAAAATTATCACTCATACGCTGGTATACGCTGACATACGCCAGGGGAACGTTAGGTATAGGTTGTATACGTTTCAAGCACGCTGGCATACGTTGACATACGCTGACATACGCTGAGGCAGAAATACATTTTTGAACATCCTCAAAACTTTTGTGCGTATGGTTAATACGCTAAGCATACGCTAGGCATACGCTGAATACGCTAGAGGTACGATATAGGTACGTTACTGATAGGTCGAGAACGCTGGCATGAAGGTGTACCGTACAGCTAGCGTATTTATAGCCTCCGCCCGTCTGCCGCCTCCATCTCCCAACCGACGATTCACGGGAGCGGTCAGGAGGAGGAGTTGGGGATCTTGATCGCTCAGAAGCATGTAACTCATCAGCCGCAGGTGCATCAGGCATTTCAGCAGGTTTGGGTGAGAATGATTCTTGTGTTTTTTTGCCTTTTCCTCGGCCCAGGGCCCGGGCAAACTACGATTGCTTCTTGGGAGGCATGATCGAGATGAATGTCTCGAGAGATGTTGATAGCGCATCGTCTACTGCAATAATAGAGCAAATTAATGTGGAAAGGCTGCTGATATAGGCGCGTTGAAACGTACGCTGGGCATGCGCAGTTCATATGCTACTCATACGCTAGTCATTCTTTATTTTCAAGGACTTTTCGTGCGTATGAAAATTATATTATTAATTTTCATACGCAACTCATACGCTTCTCTCATACGCAACAGTGTGACAGGGCCATTAGGAGGAAAATCTTGATGGTGCAAGTCAAGAAGATAATGAGTCAGAATCTTGCCGGGATATTAAAGCTATAGTTCATGTGGAAAAAAACTGTTAAGTCTAATAAAGTGCTGAAAAATCAGTCGCATGGTGAATAAAAATGTATAAATGAAAACTCATCTGTCAGATAAATCAAGAATGCTCTCTTGGATGCTGACAAGTATGTTTCCTTTAAGAGAAGATGTCTTAACAAAAATGTAACCCTCAAGCACATAAACCAGGTAACAGTTCAAACCTCAATTTATAATGATGGACAAAGTAAAGTGTGGAGAAAAAGTGAAAACCGCTGTTTGAACAAATATCTAAACAAGCAGAAAGCAAATGCAAATGCAGAAGCTCTCATTGGAACACATTTAATCATTCAGCAGGAAGTCAATCTTCAACACAGGAACAAAACAATCAAAGAGCCTTTCAGGCTGAAGAGAAAAATCCCCTGCTGGCCTGCCCTGAGAACCTTTTAAAGGGAGAAGAACCAACAACAAACAGCTGCCGAAGGAGGCTGTAGGGAAGCTCTGGAAGAGCAACATCAGTGAAGATACAAAGTGTCTGCTAATGTCTGCAGGTCCAAATCATTCTTCTCCGAGCTCCCTCCGAAGCTCCTCCCCCTATCTCTCAGGCTGAGCCAAGCCTCCCTCTGAAGGAAACTTATTTCAACTACTTTTATCCACGACTTCATCTTTAGGCAAATAGATGGATGGACTATCTAAAATCTCGTGGCCGTAGGTGAGGGTCTGAACGAAGATGGAGCAGTAAACTGAAAGCTTCTCCTTCCAGCTCAGCTCCCTCTTCTCCACAACGGACCGGAGCAGCACCCTCATCAGTGTGACGCGTCAACTGTAAATCCGCCTTAAAGGGATAGTTCGCCTCTTTTGACATGAAGCTGTATGACATCCCATATTAGCAATATCATTTATGAACATTGACTTACCCCCCTCCCCCCCCCCGCTGCGTCCTGTGAGCCGAGTTCAGCCTCATTTTGGCGTTGACGAAGGTAGTCCGGCTAGTTGGCTGGGGCCACAAAAATAAAGCGTTTTGCTTCTCAAAACAATATGCATTCAAAAGAGTAATTCATTTGCATCACAAAATCGTTGTGCATGAAAAAGTCAGACCTCACAATCGCTTGGCACTATTTTCTCTCCCTTCGTATCACTGCGTGCTGCCGCCTGCCGCCCCTGTTACGGTGTTTGCTGCTCGGAAGCAGGGCACTGCTCGGTCTGCTCTTCGGTCTGCACAGTTTACACATCACGCAGTATAGGATGTCATACAGCTTCATGTCAAAAGAGGCGAACTATCCATTTAAACGGAAACTGTAAATAAATTACTTGAATGTCACCCGTGAAAAACTTCTTTTTCTGTTGTATTTCTTGCAGTTTGGTGCTCACATGTAGAAAATGTTGCAATTCAATTAGATATTTTGATGCATGCAAACTTTTTATTTTATGTCTGTGACATCGAATCAAAGCACAGTATGGAAAACACAAGATTTATCACTGTACAAATATAATTTAATCTGGACTGTTAATCTGTTAATCATTCCATAACCTCCTCATCTTTTTTCCTCCAACATGTCCCCCGAGAGTTCTTCCGTGTCCCTCTTGTTGTGAGCAACAAAGCCCAGGGTCAGAAAAGGTCGAGCCCACCTCTAACATCTGCTAATTGTCCTGATGGTCCAGCCTCTCCTGCCCCTTCAATGCCAGTTGCTCTGTAGGTGTCTGTAGCTGGGAGCACAGTGACAGCTGCCACATTCAGGAACTTTAACGCCCCCCCCTGACTTCTGACTCCCCTGGACTCTCCTTTACACTGTAGCAGAAGACATTGTGGTTATTAGGAAACTATCAGCAGTAATGTGGATTTAAAGATGGGACAGTTAGATTATTTGTAAAGTTAATGAAGCATTTAGGGGCTTATATTTATACTTCAACTTTATACTGCATCATGTGATAAGCGGTACCACGTAGAGAGATGCATAGATTCATTTTTTCTTTGAGTTCCTAAAGAAATGTAGTATCTGGTCAAGGAATAAGAAATTCTTACTCTGAGGAACATAGTGCTGTTTTATCTCCATTGATTGTCATGTTTAACTCTTCAAGAAGCTCCGATTCATCCTCATCCTTGTGAAGGGATTGTGTTAAAATGAAAAATAAAAGTTTTCTCTTTTGCCTTATTTATTTTATTGACATCTACTGAAAAAACTGTATGTAAAGCTCAAAATATCCACCAGGTCTGAAGAAACACAAAGCAAAAAGGAAGAGGGAAAGTAAACTGAGAATCTCACACAAAACATGAGATGTAGATAGAAGTGATGAGGATCATGTCATTTGAAAAGAGGTGTGTCAATAGGGAACAACGAGCAGATGAGATAAGTAGCAAAACTGGGGACAAGGTGCGGTGAAAAATGTCAAACAGAACATTGAGTCCAAAATGAAATAAGTAACCAAACACAAGAGAAATTTGATTGTACATAAGAATGGGTTATGTTTAATGGCAAATATCACAATTTTGTCTCATCACCGGGGTGACCCCGTTTGACCCAAGCTCGCCATTTTGAAATCTTTTGATCTACTGACAGCAGGTCTAAAAAGCACATGTAGTAACAAGATACGTGACATTTTCTGTTCCCAGTAAGTGGCATTATGGTGATATTAAAGTGGAGATAACACGTCGACACCCTCAAGCTGGTACACTTGACAGATGTGACTGTTTGGCATAGATTAGAACATTTTAACTTAAGTCACAACAACTTCTAACAACAATTTGTTAAAGTTACACTGCTTGAAGGCAAATAATTCAACTAATATTGATCATGAATAGAATTCACATTGAGATGGCTGACTTCTTGTTAGGTTTAAGGTGAGATTCCAGGGGACATATTGTGAGTCATGTGAGATTTTGTGAGTGTATAAAATAATCATACATATGATATAACCCAAAGCAAGGCCCATCTATTTTGTGGAAATTTTGTAGGGGGCGCTGTAGAGCCATTTGACCTCACCTGTGCAAACCTATAAAACATAAACCATTTCACAAGTTTTTCATCTTGTTTTATTCCCCTAAAAACGACGGATTTAAAAAAATATATATAAATAAAAATAAAAAACGGACCTTTAGCAGGCCCTGGTATTCTTTCCATTAAAAGATTTCTTGGGTAAAATCAAATATACATAAAACTCTTTCACTCCAAGTGTCTGAAATGATCAGATGGCCAACAGCTCTCATAAAGTTGTTTGTGCGCTCCTTATTAACCTGGCGCGCTTTGTGGGGACTCATCAGGACAAATGGCCCTTTGGAAAGCAGGACACGGGGGGAAAGGCTGCAACTTTCTCTTTGAGGAGTCCATCAATTAGCATCACAACCAGCGTTCACGTGTCCTACCAGCGTAAAATCTCACATTTGCAAATAAAGACAAGACAAACCACAATGAGCAACATGAAGGGCAAGAAAGAGGGCACATTTTAACCAGATGCCGGGTAATAAATAACAGCCCCTTTGCCCCCCCCCCACACATTTACATTCTGAGGTGCCCGCACGGGGTCCCACGGGGCTGGAGCGTGTCTGCGCGTCCACAAAGACTGCAATTGTCCCTGAAAGACGAATTGCCTCGCTTTAAATAAAATGTAAATGTACAAGGGTGAAGCGACACGTGCACAGGCTTCGTATATAAATTCTAGAGGAGCGCGGGCACTGTCACTGCTACCTGTGTCCACAGCACGCTGACATGCAGCAAAATGCAGCCAAATTACCACAAATCCACAGAACACCATTTTCTGTGGACGATATCTTGGACCCAACAAAATTTACAAGGAAAGTAACCAGAGCTGAGGATGCAGTGGCTGCAGGTGAGAAATATCTGATTATTGCAAAGAAACACTTAATCTTTTCAAGTCGTCTGGCGGTGCATTCACCAATATGTATTCCGTTTCAGGAGCTCGTTACTTCAGGAGTGAAGCCAAAAAGGTGAAGAATCCCCCGTCGGATGAAAGCTGCAGCCCGGAGCATCAATTCCCGATGAAGCCTCACAGCTCGACAGGGAAAAGCCGTCGGTTCCGCACCGCTTTCACAGTGGAACAGCTGCAGGTTTTGGAGCACAGTTTTCAGAGGTGCCACTACCTGTCTGTCTTGGAGCGGCACACCATTGCCTCGGCCCTCCACCTATCCGAGACTCATGTCAAGATCTGGTTTCAGAACAGGCGCACCAAGTGGAAGAAGGAGCGTCTTCAACAGAGGGAGGGAGAGGAGCAGCATATTTTCACATCACCGCATTCACGCGCTGCGGTTTGTGCACCTCTGTCCTATAATCCTCTGTACTGCCATCAACACTCTCCACTCCAACTCTTTACGCCACTGCCGCTGGTGCCTTATCGTCAGTATACGTGATGCGTAAATGCGCACGGAGTGACTTGAGCGCACGATGGATCAGGACTAAAAACAAAACTTCCAGGAAAATATCCTGGAAAAGGTACATTATTATCAATATGTAGGTGAAATGAAAAACTGCCAAAAAGGGACTGAGCTTGGTAAATTCAAATTGTCAAGAAATGTTTCCTATTTTCTAATGATGCTGTAACTTATTTTGATAAACATTCTTTATGGAAGTTTGATTGTTTCTTGAATATATAATTTAACTTTTCATTTCTTGCCTTGTCTATTTCCTTCTCACTCTGATCCCAGGATGATTTCAATTCAAAGTTGTCCCTTTTAAAACATATATTTTTTTTTTATTTACATATAGGCTATATCTTTATTAGGTTGTCAATATACAATCCAAGATCAGTCTGAAAGGATACATTTCACCTATTTTTCCCCTTTTAGAACTCCCCCAACGTAGAGTCACATTTACTTGACTTAGTCACATAACAATGGGTAATAATGCTACTAAGCAAACACAACTCCCTACCCCAAAGGAAAAAAAAAATAATAATAAAAAAAATAATAATAATAATAAAAGGGAACATTCAGAGGAGTACAAACAGCAGAAATACACTATTACCACCACTACATTGAATCATAGACACACTGGCTTCTTACAGAACTCCGACAGGGTACACACCAATATCTTAATTAGCACCAACCATCCTAAACATTAGTCATAGATGGAATGGAATCAATCAAAGAAAGAATGGGATTCCAAGTTTTACAGAATTTGTCAGAGCACCCCCTAATACTGTACTTGATTTTTTCTAAGTATAGGAATGACATTAAGTCCTTTAGCCAAGAGTTAGGGGAGGGAGGATTCTTATCCTTCCAATGAAGTAAAATACGTCTACGAGCTACCAAAGATGTAAAAGCGATACAATTATTTTCCCTGTTGGTGAAGAGTGTGAAATCTTCAGGCACACCAAAGATGGAGGTTAAAGGGCTCGAAAGCACTGGCTTGTTTAGAGCTTTTGAAAGAGTACTGTAAAAGGAGGACCAATAAGAGCTCAATCTCGGGCAAGAAAAAAACATATGTTTATGACTAGCTGGTGACAGAGCGCATCTGTCACATGTGTCACTTGTGTTGAAAAATTTTTTAAGCTTAGCTTTAGAAAAATGTATCCTATGTAAGACCTTAAACTGGATCAATGTCAGACTGGCACAAGAAGAGGTGGAGTTAACCCTGTCAAGGGCACTTTGCCACCATTCGTCTGACAAGGTACCACCTAGCTCCTTTTCCCATGAGTTCCTAGTCGCCAGAGGGGCTGGTAGTGAAGACAAAATTAATTTTACCACGATTGCAATGAATCCACGAACTGCAGGAAGAGACAAAATTGTATCAAGGAGAGTACGAGGTGGTTTTTGCGGAAAGTTAGGAAAATTACAGCGAACAAAATCTCTGGTTTGAAAGTATCTAAATAAATGAGCTTTTGGAAGGGCAAATTTAGTTTGTAGGTCAGCAAAGGAGAAAAAAAAGTCTTTATCAAAGAGTTGATCAAAATTCACCAGTCCTTTCTCTTTCCACAGAGTGTATGTTGAGTCAAGTGACGGGGGTGTAAATAAATGGTTTTCACAGATGGGCATTAATGTAGAGAGGGAGGTGATTTTGAAGTGCTGTTTAAACTGTTTCAGGATTCTAATAGTAGACAAAACAATTGGGTTGGAGGTGACTTTAGTTGGATGTACATTACTAGGAGCACATATTAAGGCTGATAAAGAGATGGAGTTGCATGAGTAAGCTTCCATCTGACACCAATCTGTACTGGGGGAGTTATACCAGGTATGAATTTTTTGCAAATTGGCTGCCCAATAGTATGTCCTAAAATCCGGTAGGGCAAGGCCCCCCTCATCCTTGGTTCTTTGCAAAATTGAGTATCTTGCCCTTGGATTCTTTCCTGTCCAGATAAAATGTGAAATAATCTTATCCAATTCTTTGAAAAATGCTTTAGGCAGGAATATAGGTAAACACTGAAAAAGAAATAGGAATTTTGGTAGGACATTCATTTTAACAGAATTAATTCTACCTATGAGCGACAATGGGAGGACATTCCAGCGTTGAAAATCCGATTTAACCTTTTTAACCAGTTCCGCAATGTTATGTTCATACAACAAAGGGAGACTATCCAAGATATTAATACCTAAGTATTGAAAGCTAGTAGAGGCTAAGCGGAATGGTAGTGCTTGAGCCGGGATCTGTTTTGCTGCATTATTGAGAGGGAAGCATTCACTTTTATTAATATTCAATTTATAACCAGAGAAGGAGCCAAACGTCCGTAGAATGTCCAAGATCTTTCCGGTGCAGCCAGTGGGATTTGAGACATAGAGTAAAAGGTCATCAGCATAAAGTGATACTCTGTGCTCATTCCCATTCCTAAAGACACCGGTAAAAAGCGGTGAACTCCTAAGGGCAATGGAAAGCGGTTCAATCGCAATAGCAAACAACAATGGTGATAGCGGACATCCTTGACGGCAGCCGCGTGTTAAAGGAAAGAAGTCGGATTGTGATGAATTAGTTCTTACACTAGCAACTGGAGCACCATATAGCAGTTTAATCCACGTGATACAATTTTGACCGAAACCGAACCGATATAAAACTGAGAATAAATAATGCCATTCAACTCTGTCGAAAGCCTTTTCCGCATCCATAGAAATGACCATTTCAGGGACTTGCATTTCAGGTTTTGACAGTATTATATTGAGCAGACGGCGTATGTTTGAGGATAGCTGCCTACCCCTTATAAAACCAGTCTGGTCTTTTGAAATGATGCTTAGTAGGCAGGGGTCAAGGCGGCTGGCGAGGGTCTTAGCCAACAGTTTGATGTCACTGTTAAGCAAACTGACAAGACGCCAGCTGCTACAATCTTCGAGGTCCTTATTTTTCTTTGGGATAAGTGATATCAATGCTTGAGTCAATGATGAGGGAAGGGTGCCAAGTTCAAAGGAATTATTAAACATATCCAATAGCAGGGGAGCAAGTTGATCAGAAAACTTTTGGTAAAATTCGGGTGGAAAGCCGTCCGGGCCTGGTGCCCTGCCACTTTGCATTAATTTAAGATTGGCTTTCACCTCCTCCAAGCGAAGGGGAGCATCTAAAGTATTCTTGGAATTAATATCAACTGAAGGGAAAACCAAGTTGTCTAAAAATTTGTTCATCGAGGTAGTGTCTGATGAGGATTCTGATTTGTATAAATCAGAATAATATGATGCGAAAACATTATATATCTCAGTTGGGTCTATAATTAAAGTTTGGGAGTTTCTACGAATTTGTGTGATGAACTGGGAGGAAGATTGGTGTTTTAGTTGCCTCGCCAGTAACCGACTAGCCTTATTACCATGTTCATAGTAAGTGCCCTTTGTGCGTCTTAAGAGAAACTCTGCTTTGTTTGTGGAAATAAGGTCAAATTCAGTTTGTAATTTAAGTCTCTCCATCTGGAGAGTGGGATTGGCTAAAGTGGAGAGTTGTCTGTCAATTTGAAGAATTGCCTCCATCAGTTCAAGCTGTCTTTGTTTTTCCCTCCTTCGTACCCTGGCGCTATATGAAATAATTTCCCCACGTATTACTACCTTGAAGGTTTCCCACAGGAGGGAAGGTGATGTGGAATCAGATTTGTTAAACTCGAGAAATTGTGAAATCTTTTCAGAAATGAATTTGCAAAATTTTTCAGATGACAATAGTCCTACATTTAGGCCCTCATTTATCAAGCCGTCGTAGAAAGCATCGTAGATATGAGCGGAGAACTCGTCCTACGCAGAGGCTCAAGTGAGATTTACAGAACATGCTACCACACCAATCCCATCGTAAGACCGAGCGGCTGTTGATAAATCCGGTGGCTGAAATCCATCGTAATGATCCTAACCACGCCTTCTACAAAAGGCCGCACCTCTAGAATTTGCGACATGGAAAGACGAAAGGCGGCAAAGAAACGCTGCCAACAGCGTTGACAGCTGGGACGGCTGTCAACAGCGTTGGTGATGTAAATCGCAGACCGGACGAGTTATGTATTTTCCCCTACTGTGATGGTCAATAAAATGTGATAAACTCCAGATTAAATTAAATCTAAAATTGAACGATGTTTTACTTTTTCTCCAATAAGATCAGGAAGAAGTGGTCCGATATGAAATTGGCCACAAAAAAGGTTGCAGCGGGGGGGGGGGGGGGGGGGGGGGGGGGGGGGGGGGGGGGGGGGGGGGGGGGGGGGGGAATCCAGGTTTGGATTTGAGTGCCTTGGAGGAGAGGGTGGCTGGCGTGATCGGAGCTACGTCCTCATCAGGCGTGCCAGGGAAACTTGACACTGATGCGCCCATGCTAGAGCTCGAGAATGGTAAGAATGACTGCACACCCAAGACGTTTAAATAAAACAGTTGCTTTAATATTCAACACAAATGAGGTTCCTAATCAAACTAATATTTTTCATTCACAGATGAATCCGAAGTGGCATCCGGGCAACCTGACCCGCGCAACGAATACGCGGCCCGTCAACATCCGAAGCCTCTGCCTCTGCCTCTGCCTCTGCCTCTGCCCCCCGGTCTGCAGCGTCACACCGGCCAGCCGTGTTAACCACAGAGGTCCTAGAAAGACAAACAGAGATCGTGAAGTGGATGATGGCTTTAACACACACCATGCAATCTATCGACAGTACATTGAAAGACATAAATGAAACACTGAAGTCACAGAATAAATGCTGAAAGAAATCGTTGTTCTCCTTTCTTTTTTCCTTGAATAACAGAATGCTTATCGAAAGTCAGAATCGCTGAATACGTTCCTCTCTCCTCCTGAGCGCTCTTGGCTGTGCAGGCTGGTGGAAGGGATCTCTGGGTGCGGGGTCCTCTGGATGTACATCTGGAAATGGCACTCCATTTTTTTGGGCAATGTTATGGAGATCCCCGCATGCAATAATAATATTGCATACCTTTTCGGGCGGATAGGGTTCCCCCCGCAGCCGAGAGACAGATCCAGCTTTAGGAGCCCTATACACCTCTCCACAGTGGCACGCGTGCGCGAATGCGCAGTGTTAAAGCGCCTCTCCTGTTCGGTGTGAGGGTGCGCGGTTGAATAATGAGCCATCACTCTTCCAATTACGGAGTTGTACTTGTTTAATTTATTTAATTTGCGTTTATGTTTATATTTATGTTGAAGTCAAATAAAACATGGGCCTTCTTTAAAGTGATAAGTCTGTAATTTTAACCAAGGGATTTGTTGCGACTCCTGAGCACGCACTAGTGACGCTGCTGTATTGCAGTCACCGCAAGTCAAAATGGAAAAGTGCGTACACGGCCTCAGACCTGTCGTGGCGATTTCATCTTTCCTGCGCTCACGATGGATTTGATAAATGCCAACCTTTGCGCAGAAAAGAACGTACACACGACCTACGCACGTTTTTCGTCTTACGCAAGTTTGATAAATGAGGGCCAGAGTCTCCAGGTCGAATAGCTTTTAGTTTTAGGGACTAGTTCCAGGTCTAATAAGAGGGGGGCATGATCTCAAATAACTATCGATGAGTATACACATTGCTTCACTGAGGGTAGTAAAATCTTATCAAGGAAAAAATAATCAATTCGGGAGTAAGTTTGATGAACCTGGGAATAAAATGAAAACTCCTTTGCTGTTGGGTGATAAAAACGCCACACATCCACACTACCAATTTGCTCAGACAACACAGACAAACATTTAGCTGCTTTGGATTGAGTTAATTTTCTTGAACCCGATCTGTCAAGTACGGGATTGATGGATAAATTAAGATCTCCTCCAAAGATGAGGTGATGAGTATCTAGACATGGGATAGATGAGAATATGGAAGTCATAAAATTAGGACAATCCCAGTTGGGGGCATAAACACAAGCCATAATAACAGGAGTTTGGAACATCACACCAACAACAATAGTATAACGACCATTGGGGTCAGATATGACTTGTTCTAATGAGAACTGAACTCGCTTGTGCAATAGAATAGCTGTGCCTCTTGAGCGGCTGTTGAAGCTAGAGTGAAAAACTTGTCCAACCCAGGGTTTTCGTAGTCTGGTGTGGTCACATAGACGAAGGTGGGTTTCTTTTAAAACATATTTAAAGACAAAGTATGAAGAAAAGACTAAACTGAAAGATTATGAATATATTCTATTTAATTATCAAAAGTTTTTAATGTGTGTGGTTACAAATACGACAAATGCACATAGATGGATTATGGTTTTATTATTTAGAATCAGCCTGGATGCACAATATTCTTTCAGTCAAAGTGTTAAAGTGCTGCAAGACAGTACTTTGTGCAGGAACTAACCATAAGGTGCAGGATAATGTGGGAAATACTGTCATGGTGTGTTATGGGAGGACCCAGGTGCAGACACGGACGGGAGGCAAAAAATAAAGTTAAAGGATTTATTTTTCAAAGATAAACAAAAGCGCAGCAAAGGCTGGAACACGGAAAAACTAAACTGTAGGGATGGCCCGTTTGACACGGACGCTTCGGCGCTTGTTTCATCTTCGTGAAGCAGAGTGGTTCGGCACAATGTTCCGGGGTGTGTATCAACTGGCGCTGATCACGTGATTGATGATGTCCGAAGCGCCGAATGCATTGTTTGGTCGAACCACGGTTCATATGGAAGCAAATCGGAATCAAAATTCAAATTCAAATGCATTATCAGAAATGCTTTTTCATTTTAAGAATGTGGCTGCATTATTTGACTCGTAAATAAAATTACTAATCAATCATCCTATTTGCATTTCAATTTTCTTCTTCAAGACTGCTCATTCTTTCACTTAATTCAAATGAAAAGGACAAAGACATTTGAAATTTTATTTTCAAAATATGCCTCAGCAAATAGATACCAAAATTCAATTTGAAATGTAAAAGTTGAAAATTCAAATGCATTATCAGAAATGCTTTTTCATTTTAAGAATGTGGCTGCATTATTTGACTCATAAATAAAATTACTAATCAATCATCCTATTGCATTTCAATTTTCTTCTTCAAGACTGCACATTCTATGCCATAATCAAAAAGAAAACAAAGCGGACATTGCTTTTTCGTTTTCGTGGTCTGTATGCAAAATACTGCCCACAATTCGATAACGAAAAAGCAATCCGAGCGGCGCAGGAGAGTGACGTCACGCCTGCTGACCGTGCTACCCATCATGTAGGCTACGGTAGGGGGCGGTGTGCATATTTGCTGTACAGTTAGCTGCCCAGGTGGAGTCAAACAATATATCCGATTCTGTTGCCCGTGACCGGGTTGAACGGGTCACAGAGAGCTTGGCTGCATACTCCAAGAGAGTCTGGCGTCACAGATTCAGAGGTTAGTGCAGCAAGGGCTTGCGCGCCGAGGCCGCGGCCACGACCGGCCATGACTTTCTGGCCGCAGCCATTAATGAGGCTGAGACAGACGTTGCGAACAGGAGTCGGGGGATTACCTTTCACAGGTAGGATTCAACATTATTATTGGTTGTATTTTGTCAATAGAATATTGTTGTCCTGTATTTGTGTCTGCCGGCGAAATCGTAGCCAGCAAACGTTAAACTAGGATATGTTTATAGCCGGTGTTATGCCGAGAAGTGCACCCCCTGCTGGTCGTACTTTAAGGAGAGTCTGTGATGGAATGATATGATATAACTACATCATAATTTGTTTACCTAATTGAATTAACGGATGCAAATCTCAACAAGTCCAAATTTGTATATAAAATTAAAATAACCAAATTTCATAGTTTCAGGTTCATTTTTATATCATTTCATCTGGGCTATAATGAGTTGAGATTGTTAATAGAAAATGTATCCAACCGTCTTTCGTGTTGACTACAAAAGTATTAGTCACGGCCCTTACTTTTGAATATATGTCCAATAATATAAAAATAATTAGGAATAGGAATACTCTAAACTGTACAATTGTCGGATTATCATAATTGTACACGTATTATTAAAGCTGCAGTAGGCAAGTTTTCAAAATTGCGAGTCTAAAGTCGGAAAATTCGAACTGATACAACTTTCAGGTCCCTCCCCCAACCTCTAACAAGCTCCGAATCGCCCCCCAAACCCCTCCCCCTCTGTGGACGAGGTTGTGCACGTGAGTTCACACCAGTGTGAGCGCACACAAGCTGGGGAAGACTCACGCTCAGCAGCGTGTGCACAAGCTGTGATTGACAGGTAGGATTCCTCCACCGTAACTTGATTGGTTAAAAACAGCCGGGAGCGCTCGGTTTTTGTAAGCATGATTACAGGCTTCAGAGGGAGCTACAGAATTCGTTATTTTTCCTAAACAGCCTATTTAATATTCTACTTCCAGAATCCCATGACAGTTCAAGCTAATATGACTAAAAAAAAGTTGCCTACTGCCGCTTTAATTTACATGAAGAGATGTGAAAAAAAGATGCACGAATGAAACACCATTGTCAGCTCAATATTATTTTTTTTGGATAAATGTAATAATCCACACCTGAAACGGTTTACGCGCGCTCCGTGGATGGGAATGCACTTCTCGGCATAACACCTCTGTTCACTCGGCTATTAGGCCAACAGAGGCTTCATAAATCATATATTCCATAACACAGGCTTAGATTACAACTAACACAAGAATGCTACTTTTGAAATAATGCAAATATTACTGTTATAACATTGACCATCAGATTTTACACAGGTTTATTAATGACGTTTATTATGCCCGTATTATTCACATGTAATTCTTTCATCCTAACAAAAGTATTTACCTCATGTCTCATACCCACCCCTCAGATTGTCCGACCGAGAGTTGGTGTTATTCCCTCCATTTTGGGCTTACAGGTTCACCTAATAAGAGTAGGTGTATCATCATAAGGCTATTAGCATTCATAAATTGAAATATTATCAATAACAGGGCGGGGTGAAATACTTATCCCTGTGTGTGTGTGTGTATTTTTATATATTTTAATATTATGCTTCTTCATTTTAGCCAGAAAAGGGCAGGACTACATGTTCTTCCAGAAAAGCTGAAGAGAGCCTGTCTGTGGCCACTCAGGATGACCCAGAAGCTTCAACCTCAAAAACTCAGCCCAATGATTTGAGTATTTCTTTTTTAAACATCATATCAAAATTACCGTTCTAAATATGTTAAATAGCTACTTCTCAATATTTATACTGGTGGATGTTGTGGACAATGCTTTGTACTACATCGCAGGGTTTGTAGTCCGCCAGATTCTGCAAAAGCTGTCCTGTGGTGTGTGCCATGCAAGCTTGGTCAGAGATGCTGTACCTTCATCATTTCATGATAGCTGCCACTTTCTAGCCCTGAAAAACAACGGTGTACTAGTGATTCCATCATGTGGCACAGTGAAGGTGCTGAGAGCTGCAGAGTGGGTGATTCGCCAAGCTTCAGCAAAGCTGTAAAGACGACGACAGTCACGTACATCATCCGAGAGGAGATTGGAACGGAGGATGTTTTTCAGCTTGGGGAACACATTGAGGAGACAAAGTTTGGCATCAACAACCATTATTCCAACTTGTTGTCATTGTTTGTGTCTGTGTTTCTGAAAATAAGGCTCCACCACATTGGCAAACTGATCTCTCTTGACCTGCATAAAAGGGAGCATGAGACAGAAGCTCTGCAAAACACTCCTCTTTCAGGGCTTTTAGCTCATTTTGTTTTGCTTTAGGTTGATACCATTCAAAATATTAAAACTTGTGTATATACAACTACCTTCTTGTACAGTGTTTTTTATATTCTTTATATTTTATTATAGTATTTCTATTTTTCTAGACTAACTCGGAGAGATCCCTGAACAAGTAATGCATGTGTCTTGACTGCGGTTCATGCACAATTGGCAATTTAAAAAACATTGCACCTTGAACCTTGATGCTATGGTCATAACAAAGTTATGCTGTGAAGCCAAAAAAGCAAGAATCAAAGATATTTTCTTACATTGTTTTGGCCTTGTGAAATACTTTATTACAGATTTGATAAAGATGTTACATAAAAATCATAACAGCTGGATAGTGTCTTTATTCCCCCCCCCCCACCCCTGCCAGAAAATGCGCGAGCCCTTGCTGTCATCCTGAGTGGCCACAGACAGGCTCTCTTCAGCTTTTCTGGAAGAACATGTAGTCCTGCCCTTTTCTGGCTAAAATGAAGAAGCATAATATTGAAATATATAAAAATACACACACACACACACAGGGATAAGTATTTCACCCCGCCCTGTTATTGATAATATTTCAATTTATGAATGCTAATAGCCTTATGATGATACACCTACTCTTATTAGGTGAACCTGTAAGCCCAAGATGGAGGGAATAACACCAACTTTCAGTCGGACAATCTGAGGGGTGGGTATGAGACATGAGGTAAATACTTTTGTTAGGATGAAAGAATTACATGTGAATAATACAGGCATAATAAACGTCATTAATAAACCTGTGTAAAATCTGATGGTCAATGTTATAACAGTAATATTTGCATTATTTCAAAAGTAGCATTCTTGTGTTAGTTGTAATCTAAGCCTGTGTTATGGAATATATGATTTATGAAGCCTCCGTTGGCCTAATAGCCGAGTGAACAGAGGTGTTATGCCGAGAAGTGCATTCCCATTCACGGAGCGCGCGTAAACCGTTTCAGGTGTGGATTATTACATTTATCCAAAAAAAATAATATTGAGCTGACAATGGTGTTTCATTCGTGCATCTTTTTTTCACATCTCTTCATGTAAATTAATAATACGTGTACAATTATGATAATCCGACAATTGTAGAGTTTAGAGTATTCCTATTCCTAATTATTTTTATATTATTGGACATATATTCAAAAGTAAGGGCCGTGACTAATACTTTTGTAGTCAACACAAAAGACGGTTGGATACATTTTCTATTAACAATCTCAACTCATTATAGCCCAGATGAAATGATATAAAAATGAACCTGAAACTATGAAATTTGGTTATTTTAATTTTATATACAAATTTGGACTTGTTGAGATTTGCATCCGTTAATTCAATTAGGTAAACAAATTATGATGTAGTTAAAGTACAACCAGCAGGGGGTGCACTTCTCGGCATAACACCGGCCATAAACATATCCTAGTTTAACGTTTGCTGGCTACGATTTCGCCGGCAGACACAAATACAGGACAACAATATTCTATTGACAAAATACAACCAATAATAATGTTGAATCCTACCTGTGAAAGGTAATCCCCCGACTCCTGTTCGCAACGTCTGTCTCAGCCTCATTAATGGCTGCGGCCAGAAAGTCATGGCCGGTCGTGGCCGCGGCCTCGGCGCGCAAGCCCTTGCTGCACTAACCTCTGAATCTGTGACGCCAGACTCTCTTGGAGTATGCAGCCAAGCTCTCTGTGACCCGTTCAACCCGGTCACGGGCATCAGAATCGGATATATTGTTTGACTCCACCTGGGCAGCTAACTGTACAGCAAATATGCATACCGCCCCCTACCGTAGCCTACATGATGGGTAGCACGGTCAGCAGGCGTGACGTCACTCTCCTGCGCCGCTCAGATTGCTTTTTCGTTATCGAATTGTGGGCAGTATTTTGCATGCAGACCACGAAAACGAAAAAGCAATGTCCGCTTTGTTTTCTTTTTGATTATGGCATAGAATGTGCAGTCTTGAAGAAGAAAACTGAAATGCAATAGGATGATTGATTAGTAATTTTATTTATGAGTCAAATAATGCAGCCACATTCTTAAAATGAAAAAGCATTTCTGATAATGCATTTGAATTTTCAACTTTTACATTTCAAATTGAATTTTGGTATCTATTTGCTGAGGCATATTTTGAAAATAAAATTTCAAATGTCTTTGTCCTTTTCATTTGAATTAAGTGAAAGAATGAGCAGTCTTGAAGAAGAAAATTGAAATGCAATAGGATGATTGATTAGTAATTTTATTTATCAAATAATGCAGCCACATTCTTAAAATGAAAAAGCATTTCTGATAATGCATTTGAATTTGAATTTTGATTACGATTTGCTTCCATAGGTTCAGAGGTCTCTCATCGTTTGAACACTTGGGCGCGCTATTCTCTATAAAAGGAGAATGAATCCCAAATGACGTTTCCCAACCAGTTCTGTTGCCCTGTCTGAATTGAATTGAATTCATTGCTCTTTTCCATGGCTTCTGGCAAGAAACGTTCTGTGGCTTGGGATCACTTCACCTTGGTTTCTCCTAATAAGGTGATACTATTGTACAATATTGTGTGGTGCAAGATGTTTGCTTGTTTTTGTTTTTCAACTGTAAATATAAGCTTTATTATTATTATGGGTATGCATGCTAATATAGTTCTCTTCTTAAAATAAGGGGGCAGCACATTTAAGAATCTAAGTTATGTAGGACAATACATTCATTTTGGACTTGTTTATTTAGCGCATATCACAAACAAAGCGCTTACGGCCATTATTACACAGCTGTGTCCCGTGTACCAAACGCCTCTCTGTCTGTGTTCTGACTGAAAGGTGTGTTTATTACGCAAAGTGTCTCTGAATTATTTAAAACAACTAAAGTGTACTATTATTCTTAGCTATTGATGATGTCTTTAACTAGACATGATGTGGATGGTGGGACTAAACAGTCACATAACGGATAGCTCAGTGATTAGCTTAGTGGCTTTTGCATCCAAAGGTTATGAGTTCAACTCCAGCATTTTACAAGTTTGCCCTGCGTTTATTTTCTTGATATGCAGAATTTTATTTTTGTAGTGTCAAGGAAGCAAAAGCTTGATTCTGTGTTGGTGGATATGATTGTAATGGATGCGCAACCATTTTCCATTGTGGAAGATAAAGCTTTCAAGGTACGGTGGCTAGTAGTTCTATAGCATCCATGCATGTTTACCTAATGAGCTGTATTTCATTTAATGTCACCATAAGCGCACACCCCTCTCACTTTATACTTATTATTCAAAATGTAACACAAGCACTTCTCATATAAATCACAATTTTTTTTCTTTTACGCTTTTTATTTTGTACATAAAGTATAACAAGGACAACGAGGCTGATTAAAGCAGATGATACTTGCAGTGCACCATCAGATGTCGCTGTTCTGTGTGGTTTCAAAGCGTCGAAACTTCAAGAGAGTCTGGCAGCAGACCTGCACTGTCAGGACCCTGTTGCAGACTGTCACCTGCACTGTGAGGACCGGAAGTTGATTCGAAGCCTTTCAAAATAAAAGCGTGTGTATCGGAAGCACGTATTTTTAAACGCTATATTTTTCCAAGAGGTCCTGGCTGCAGACCTCCACTGTCAGGCCCGGAAATGCACGGCGTACATTTAAAAATAAAATCGCAAATGAACTTCCGGTTTAATCGTTTTCCTCACAAATGAATTAATTAGTTAACAGTACAACAAAATCTATCAATTCCCGGTCTATTGTATACTTTTGTTTGGTCAGTGCACACATTTTCTGTTAGGCTCATATTTATAAGCCAACATCTCACAAGATGCCATAGGCCTATACTGTACATTTTATTGTGTACTATAGAGTAAGTCACTGCTATTTCATTATCATTTCGACTTTATCGCACTGCTCTTTATATATATTTGTTTCAATTAGTTTTTCTGTTGTATTATTCTGTATTTTTATCCTTAACCACCATAAATTTCATGTTTGGTTCTATGTCTATGCCAATTATGTTCTTGTGCTGCTGGAACACCTTAGTACCACTAAATAGTACCCTAACTCTTGATATCTACAGTATAATCTTAGTCAAATTATTAAGGGATCAATGAGAAAACATAAAAAACACACCAAGTCACAACATGATCAAATGTTCTGTAGTGTTTTAGTCAAACATTCACAATATGACAAAAAAATAAAAAAATCTTTGTTTTTGTCGACTACCTGTTCACAAAATATCAACATGTCGTTAATATTGTGAAATATCATTTTGAAAGGCTCCAGGATCGCTTCTTTCATCCTCGTCCAGTTCTTCGTTCCACAACCTCCCATACTGTAGAGCAGCCTCTGCCTGTTCCTCTTCCCCCCATGCCCAGAACGTCAGGCAGGTCCACTCTGGCAGACAACAGTGGTTTGTTGGCCTCAGCCCACTCTGCTGCATGTCTGCAATTTTGAAGAATGCGATCTTCAACCGAGTCCTATGGAAAAGAAAGATGTCTGTACTATAGCTGCCACACCAACAGTATCTGACCAATAGATACTGTGCAAAAGCTTACGCCTTCCACTGGTGTGTCCACATCAGCAGTGGTGTAGTCTACCTTTTTGAGGTGGGTATACTGTATAGTTGGCCAGTCATAGGCCCGTGGTACCAAACTAGGGGTCGGGACTCGGGACCCCTCGGAACCAATAGTAGCCCCTTAATGCACGCCGTACCTCCAGTGGCGCGCTGTAATAGTCATTGAAAAGTAATAAGTACCATAGTACTACAATACTATGACATAACACAGTTAAGATGAAAAGCCCTCTAAAAACTATGACAAAAAATAGGCCAATGTAAAGTTTCATTTTTAAGCATTTTCATCTATGACAATCAAAAATGTTACTATCAAGTAGGCCTACAGCAAGTCAAGCCCAAACAAAATGAACTGATTTTTAAATGTAGGCCTATAGAAATATAGCCTGTTTTGTAAACTCATCACATGCACTAAAGGTTTTTGCATCTGACATTATATCGCAGTAACAGTGTAGTAGATAATGTAATTACCATTGCCTAAGTACAGATACATCTCCCCATCCATGCATACCATGGAGATAGCATGGTTCTGGCTAGTAAATAAAGTTTAGTTTATGATAGATAAATTACTTAATCCAGACAGCCACTGTACATATCATCATGTAGACCATATACAGACAGGTATGGCGATTAGGAGTTTTTCCCAAAGAAGAATCCCAGATAAACAAACGTCTAGAATTTTAAACTAAGTAAGCAAACGTGGATCAGAGTAGCTAGCTTGCTAGTATTGAGAGAAGAACGAAAGCTAGACTACAGCATGACTAGCCTGTGTTATTGCCGTGTTATGTCCACAAATTAAACAACCTAAGGGTAACTTGGTAGCAATACTAGTCTTGGTAGCAATACTAGTCTCATAAAAAGCGTGAATTATGTTTTTGACTCAACTTAACTTACTTTCGGAAACGTCAGGTCGGGCAACCTTATTAAAAAAGTTCCTAAGGTCTTGCTGTCCCTTGCGCCTGGCTGGCCATGATCCTCGTCGTCCCCAACAAAAAAACCTGGAACGCTGCTGCTTTGTTTAACCTGGCAGCTCGCGGTCGGCTACCTAGCGAAATTCACTGGCATGTTTTCATCACGCATTGAGGCTTTTCAAATAATAATGATCATCATCATAATAATAATAATATATTGTAACGACCCAGAATTAAAGCGGCAGTCGGCAACTTTTTTTTAGTAATATTAGCTTGAACTGTCATGGGATTCTCGCGCTGCAAACGGCGAAACAAATCCAACAATAAAATGCTGCAACAGAAAAATGCGGCAATAACAAAAACGACCAGAGCACACGCGCTGTAAACCCCAAAACACATGCAAGACAGAAACGCTGCAAACATCAAAACACATGCAAGACAGAAACGCTGCAAACATCAAAACACATGCAAGAAAAAAACGCTGCAAACATCAAAACACATGCAAGACAGAAACGCTGCAAACTTCAAAACACATGCAAGAAAAAAACGCTGCAAACATCAAAACACATGCAAGACAGAAACGCTGCAAACTTCAAAACACAACGGAAGTTCGCCAGGCCAGTAGGCGGTCTCGACCTGTGGGATAGGGGATCGACTATGGGAGATCGACCATATGAACGAAATAGAAGAAAGTCAAAAGGTAGTTGTCATTTATGTCTTTTTTAAACACTTGGCCGTAATCTTTTACTTTATTATAGAAGAGCAGCGGAGTTATGTCGCTATTATAAGGTAAAAGATTACGGCCAAGTGTTTAAAAAAGACATAAATGACAACGTACCTTTTGACTTTCCTCTCTTTCGTTTCTGTCTTGCATGTGTTTTGGTGTTTGCAGTGCGTTTTTTTCTTGCATGTGTTTTGGAGTTTGCAGCGCGTTTTTTTCTTGCATGTGTTTTGATGTTTGCAGTGCGTTTTTTTCTTGCATGTGTTTTGATGTTTGCAGCGTTTATGTTTTGCATGTGTTTTGATATTTGCAGCGCGTGTGCTCCGGTCGTTTTTGCGATTGCCGCATTTTTCTCTTGCAGCATTTTATTGTTGGATTTGTTTCGCCGTTTGCAGCGCGTTTGCACCTGTCGGCCACCGTAAAATAGTCTGTTTAGGAAAAATAACGAAATCTGTAGCTCCCTCTGAAGCCTGTAATCATGCTTACAAAAAC
Source organism: Odontesthes bonariensis (assembly GCF_027942865.1). Lineage (NCBI taxonomy): Eukaryota > Metazoa > Chordata > Actinopteri > Atheriniformes > Atherinopsidae > Odontesthes > Odontesthes bonariensis. The sequence goes on from NC_134527.1 coordinate 28,629,701, forward strand.
CGAGCGCTCCCGGCTGTTTTTAACCAATCAAGTTAGGGTGGAGGAATCCTACCTGTCAATCACAGCTTGTGCACACGCTGCTGAGCGTGAGTCTGCCCCAGCTTGTGTGCGCTCACACTGGTGTGAACTCACGTGCACAACCACGTCCACAGAGGGGGAGGGGTTTGGGGGGCGATTCGGAGCTTGTTAGAGGTTGGGGGAGGGACCTGAAAGTTGTGTCAGTTCGAATTTTCCGACTTTAGACTCGCAATTTTGAAAACTTGCCGACTGCAGCTTTAAGGTAAAAGCACACGGACTGGCTTGTTTCCTCCTCTCCCTGTCAATCACTGGACCGCAGGTCATGTCACTCAGGTGTGGGCTGGTGATTGGGGGAGAGGAGTGGGCCCTTCGCCTACCCCTCGCCCCTACCCCTCGCCCCTTCAAACGGAGGGGTAGGCGAAGGGCTAAGAATGTCACCCCTTCGAATTGGGACAGCACTTCACACTCACGAACGTAATAAGTTCGCGCCGTCAGTTGTTACGTAACCAAAAGCGACAGCTTTAGCCAGAAGTAAACAAACATGACCGGTGCTGTGGTGTTCGCGCTCTCCTGGGCTATTCGGATATTTTTACAAATATCTGCGTCAAATCGACGGAGTGCCATCAGGCGAAGGCGTCTTCGACATCTGGGAGCATTGCTGGATCTTGTTATGGTATGTAGAATTATAAATTAATACAAATAACGCGTGTGAGTGAGCAGCTGGTAGCTTCCAGAGCCGGCGTGTGAAAATGATTGTGTGTTTGTGTTTGAAAGTGCTTCTAACTGTACATTTGTGATATCGTGTAATATAGAAACAATTTGCTTGTCTCGTTGGATTTGCTGATTCATTGACTGGAGTAGTATCCTAACCTGGCTAACCTAGCTGAAAGCATAAGCTAACGTTTAGCCTTTGTTACTCGCCTCGTTCCGTTTGGGATAAACATGCAGCTCATGCGTTTTTGAAGCGGTTTTCTTTGTACCAGGTTCAGATTTGATGACATAAATAAATGCACTGCATTGTGTGTGCTATCAATGTGTTGGTTTGGGAGGATGAAAGCCTGATCTTTCCATGTTTTTCTTTCCAGCAGACGGGTCGTCCTACAAATTATTGCCCATTGGACCACAACACGTACCCCAATTTTTTTGTTATCCCTTGTATAATAAATCTCTTCATACCAATATCCGTTCCAGTCGTTCATATGATGTTGATGTGATAATCATGCTCACAAACCTTTTGTCCTTAATTTCTTTTATTAGGCTCACATTACAGACTGGTAAGGCAGCTTATTTTCAGAAATAACAGCTTAAAGTGTCTGCTGTAAAGTGTCTGCTGCAAATATGGACAATAAACAGTATGAATATAAACAGTATGAATACAAACGGGCAACAGTGCAATCATCAAGAACGAGATGACCGGAGCAGGAACAGCGGAGGGCGCATCGGAGGTGCTGCATGGGCTCAGTGATGTTCTGGGGGAACAAGACACGACATTATAGCATGCACTTTCATCCATTGTAAAAAATTTAAAAAAGGTGTTTCAGAATGCGGTAGTGGTGGCTGTGTGTACAATAGGTGCATGGCGCATCAACTCACCGTAAAGTTTGTCTATCATGCGCTCAAACCGAGCTAAAAAGCGCTCCGTTTTCTGCTCGTGGCGCTTCTGCTCCTTCAGGCTCTCCTGTATCAGGTAATCCATTATGGGATTGGACTTCCTACTTCTTTTTGGGGATGGGGATGACTTTAGAAACAGATCTTCGTTTTCGGCGCTAAACCTGATCAGGCTCTTTGTGCTTGAGTCCCTGTGAATCAGTCACGTATATGAATACTTGTGATAATAGGTAGCGAAATGACGCTCATGTCACTCAAAAGGAACGTATCTATGGTTAACCAACTACATTGCTTGTAAATACTCGCGTTACAATTTAAAACAACAACTCTTTCCCAGCACCTTCACATGCATTGACCGATTACTCCATGTAAAATAGTGACTTTTCCCATGTGCGTTTATAACAGAAAATAACTACACATTGCCACCATGTTAAACTCACACAATACACCAGTTATCACAACTTAAAACGATTAAAACAGTTAAATTATGGCAAAAAAAAATAGAAGAACTTACATTTGTGTGGTGCTCTCTTTGCTTCTGCCATTTTTAAAAAGACTCACGATCTCCCGGTAGTCGCGTTGTATTCTGGGAAATATATCATCCCCTTCAAACGGAGTCTGCCTGGCCGAACCCCTCCGTTTCAAGGGCTACAACGGAGGGGTAGGGCTAAGGGGAAGGGCTTTGGAAGAGTATTGGGACAACACTACCCCTACACGTGAACGCGCAAAACGGAGGGGAAGGGGTAAGGGGTAGGGCCAAGGGGTGAATTGGGATTGGGCCTTGGTGTTCTCCTGGGGCTGGTCGCGGAGCAGGACTGAGAGTCACCCGTGTTCTGCGATTGTACTGCTTGTAATAACTTAATAAAGAGCCGTTCGGCTATCGCGTCTCAGAGCCTCCGTGAAGCCATTACAATATGTTCACGAAAGTTAGACAACGTGTTAATAAATCACTACCATACCTGTCAACAGCCATGGAAAAGTGTGCCCTGGAAATGCAAACTCTCGGGTTGAGAGATGATAATTCCATAATCCGATCAGAATGGTGAGAACATGGAGAACATATCGTATCAGCCCATTCCAGATGTACAATGACTTTTCGTAGAAGCCTCGACTTTACAAAGTCCTTTCCTTAGCCACTAAGCACCTACGTACGCACCCCATGATAGATTTTTGTTTTGGCTGACATAAAAAACGCGTCTGATTGGTTGGAGATTGACTGACTGCCGCAATTTCCGAATGAATGCAATTCTGAAGTGTTGTCGTTGTATTGTTAAATTATAACAAGGCATCCATGAAAAGTGGTAGTTGATGAAACGTGGCTGTGCTATTCTAAATATTGAAAAACGAATTTTAGGTGGGTATACTGAGCATTTTAGGTGGGTATACGGAAATCCCCCAAAAAAAGAGGTGGGTATACGCCGTATACCTGCGTTCAACGTAGACTACACCACTGCACATCAGCAAGTCTGGCTCTCTTGGCGACCTCTGCCTGCTGCTCTTCTTCCTGAAAATATAGACAAGCAAAATGATAAGTTTTAATATTAAAAACACAAGCTATTTAAAAAAAAAAAAAAAAAAAAAGTGAAGATCCCATCATTGCCCTCCTCTAATAGGTCTACCTAGAATCATTGGAGAGCTCAACAAATGTCAAATCCAATCATACATTATCTAGACACTTTATTTATAAATGGCAGACAGCAGGTCTGACCTTATCTTGTGAATGGCATATTCTTTAAAGTGACCCCACAATTTCAGTACAAAAAAAAAATATTGTTTCTGACCAGAAACAAAAGAAAAATTCAGACAGAACTAAAAAAAAATAAATAAATCTGACCTCAGTAATGTCACCAATCGTCCTTTTCAGCCTAAACACTGGTGGCACCTCACCTCGCAGAAGGGCTTTTGATCCAGCTGTCCAGTGGGCCAACAGCTTTCCATAGCTCAAAAAATGATTAAATATAAATAAAAACGTCTCGTCAACTTCAAGTCAAATAACAAAATCTTTGCCGTCTCACCTTCCAAGGTCAAAATTTTCCATGAGGATGATACACCACCACTGATGTAAAAGTGGCATGGCCATCCTTACCCTTACACTATGTCATAATAAATGTTTTGTTGTTGTAATGTTGAGCTTACTTTGATTGCATGAATCAACAAAACAGAAAAGTCATAGGGAGCATCCAGTGTGGTGTAAAGGGCATTCTAGGAATAAAGCACAATCATTTTAATTTAATGCTGAAATCTTTAATGCACACAGAATTACACAAATAATTAATATATAACAAATGATGTCTACCACCATCAGCATGAAGATGCCACAGTCAATCCCATATGGTTGTTGTGGAAAACCCTTGATATCAGAAAGAAGTCAGTTATGTAATTATTATTTCACAGTATTAAAGTACTCAACTATTAATATGAATACATGCATTATACATACTTTATACTCTTCCCTGAATTTGTAGTCCAGTTGCCAGGATTTAGTGACTGACTGGGATAGGTTTCTAAAAGACAGAAAGTGAGGTGTCAGATGTTCTTCACTGCAACCTACATTCCCTTCATTTTCCTTTTACAAACCAAACCACAACCTGCCAGAAGTTAGTAGCGTTGGCTAATACTTATGAGTACAAACAAACAAATACATTATGCTTACCTTTAAATAAAATGCCACCTTTTGTATGTGCCTCTAAGTGGCTCTGCAGCTTGGACAATTTTGCTGGTTTAAATTGTAGGCACAGAGGGCAGTGAAACAGTTTGCAACATGACGTGCAGCGTTCGATTTTGGGCGTAGTGCCGGCGGTTGTTATTGAAATATGCATCTGTAAGAGACAAATAATGTCGTAATAAGTAAAACAAAATTATATATATTTCACTCGACTTTTACTCACCTCGTCGTCTCCACAGTTCAAATGGGGAACGAAAAATACGTGCTCCTCGCTTGCCGCTTCCGGTCCTCACAGTGCAGGTTACGTCACAGTGCATGTCTGCAACGAAGGGTCCTAACAGTGCAGGTCATGGGTCCTGAGAGTGCAGGTCTGCAGCCAGACGCCGCTCCGAAACTTTGGTTAATTTTCTGGCACAATCAGATGAACTCTGTGGAAGCTTCATGAGGCTTCACCTGCCATCCCTACTAAACTGAACATGAAACTAAGAAAATAACAAAACAGACTTAAATACTTGACAGGGAAAAACCAGGGACCAGGGAAAGGAGTGTGACCATAGAAGCAAGGAACGCAGACTAAGATTACAGATCGTGGAACCAGATCGGAGATCGGAGATCGGAGATCGGAGATCGGTGAACGAGACAAGACAAAACCAAGGTATAGACGAGGATCCAGCGAGGAGTGGTGGAACAAGACAGACATATATATTGGAGAGGTGATTACTGGAGTAGGAACAGGTGGGTGATTGTAACGGGTTGCAGGTGAGTGAATAAGAGCAGAGGACAGGAGACAGACTGAGGAGAGAGAGAGAGAGATGGCAGAACACAGGGGGCGAGGGAGAGCACACTAACACAAAGAATACACAAGGATAAATTAAACAACTGAATACCAAGAGAAACAGAACTAAAATTAAACAAAGACTGATCCAATAAAGAAGACAAAGTACTGAATTAAAATAACACCAATAACTAAGTCACAAAAAAAACTAAAAACCCAGATCCTGACAAATACAAGTTAAATGAATACTGTAAGTATCCTAAAACATCTAAAAAGCAAAACTTAGTCATAAAACATAAAAAAACTAAAATGCAAGATTATTGAAATTTAAATTTATCAGGGGTGGGCGGAGTGCGTGCCGATTTTTGCGGCAATCACCTGGAAAACTTTTTCCGGAGAGCAGAGCCTGCACCTCCTCAGCACTCAAGGCTCCTCCCCAAGGGAACCGGTCCTGTGTGCTAGGTACCCCAAGCAGTAAGGGTTACAAAAATGGTAACGGGTACCATGGGACCGGTACGCTTTCGTGGTAGTGGAAACACTGAAATAAACGGACCGCTCTGAACTGACCTGTACCGGACAGTGGAAACAGACACCCTTTCCACATTTAAGACCAGGCTTAAAACTTTCCTTTTTGATAAAGCTTATAGTTAGGGATGGCTCAGGTGATCCTGAAACATCCCATAGTTAAGCTGCTATAGGCCCAGACTGCTGGGGGAGCTCATCTATCACACCTTTCCTCAATTTACTCTCTTTTTCCCCTGTTTAATTTCTCAAATGACATTATGTACATGTGACATTATTGTGGTCATTAACTCCTGTTTCCCTGTTCCAACAGGTATCCTTTGAATGGTGTTACAGTGTTTGTTGTCCCCTCTTTTCTGTCTTCAAAAACCCCAGCTGGTCGAGGCGGATGGCCACCCTTCCTGGTTCTGGTTCTGCCAGAGGTTTCTTCCTGTTCAAAGGGAGTCGTTCCTTTCCACAGTCGCCTCAGGCACGCTCAGGACGGGAGATTGGACTGAAGACAAGTTTCGGTGCAATCTGTTGGTTTCCTTAGCTAGGAAATTGTTTTTGAATTGGCTCTATTTGAATGATTTGGGGCTGCACGGTGGTGTGGTGGTTAGCACCGTCACCTCACGCAAGAAGGTTCCAGGTTCAACTCCCGGCTGGGGCCTTCCTGTGTGGAGTTTGCATGTTCTCCCCGTGTATGCGTGGGTTCTCTCCAGGTTCTCCGGCTTCCTCCCACTGTCCAAAAACATGCATGTTAGGTTGATTGGCATCTCTAAATTGTCCTTAGGAGTGAGTGTGAGCGTGCATGGTTGTTTGTCTCGTATGTCTCTATGTGGCCCTGCGATGGACTGGCGGCCTGTCCAGGGTGTACCCCGCCTCTCGCCCATTGACTGCTGGGATAGGCTCCAGCCCACCCGCGACCCGATCGACGGATTCAGCGGTATAGATAATGGATGGATGGATGGATGAATGATTTGGGGCTGCACGGTGGTGTGGTGGTTAGCACCGTCACCTCACGCAAGAAGGTTCCAGGTTCAACTCCCGGCTGGGGCCTTCCTGTGTGGAGTTTGCATGTTCTCCCCGTGTATGCGTGGGTTCTCTCCAGGTTCTCCGGCTTCCTCCCACTGTCCAAAAACATGCATGTTAGGTTCATTGGCATCTCTAAATTGTCCTTAGGAGTGAGTGTGAGTGTGCATGGTTGTTTGTCTCGTTTGTCTCTGTGTGGCCCTGTAATGGACTGGCGGCCTGTCCAGGGTGTACCCCGCCTCTCGCCCATTGACTGCTGGGATAGGCTCCAGCCCCCCCGCGACCCGACCGACGGATTCAGCGGTATAGAAAATGGATGGATGGATGAATTGAACTCCAATTGGCTTGAATTGGACTATATTATTTAAATGCCTTGAGATGACATTTGTTGTAATTTGGCGCTATATAAATAAATTGAATTGAATTGAATCGAATTTAATTGAATTGAATTGTCACATTCGCAGATTTAAGATTTTTTTAGATGTAACTTTTTTATGTAGGAACATCCCAACAGTAGCATTACAGGGTTAATAGAAACTGCTCAGATTAAACAGATTAAAACCAACAAAGGAGCAGGTTAAAACAGGTAAGGCACAAAGAAATCAATAGATTAAATAAAATGTATTCCTTAAACAGAGAGGGTGTCAGCATTTTGTATGCATTCTGGGAACCTGAAAACCAAAAGCTCTTTTTTTCTTGAAGTCTTACAAATTCCAGGAACCACAAGAGGGCAACATCAGGCTGGCTGCTGCTGCTGCTGCTGCAGCACACTCTGCATGGCTGTCAGCTGTGTAAATTTAGCTGAACCTTCAGAACCTTCAGACAGAAAGTGCACCTCTGGGAAGCATTAACCACAATTCAGAAAATCAAAGGGGCTCCACAGATGCTGAAACTGATGCCTACTCACATTTCAGGCTACCGGCCCCACATGTGTTGTGTTTGGCTTCGTTGCTCCAGTGACCGCTTTTGAAAATGCCTTAAGGTTATCGTTTGGCTATGTTTGCTGAATAATAGAATTATGTAATCATTATGGCCTCTAATTGTACAGTGCATTGGATATTATTGGATTTGTATTGTATTGCACATAATAAGTGCAGGTGTTTTGCTTGAGGAAAATAAAAGCACCTAAAATAGATCTCTTAAGAAGTATTCCCATATGGGAGCTGAATGCAAGCTTTTTGTAGTGCACGCTATCATAGAGGGAGGTTCAAGAGAAAAGAGATGACATAAATACAACTATTATCAGCCTCATACAAAGAAATTAAAGTTAAAGTACTCATTATGCAGAAAAGATATGTTTTATATGTTATATTATTCGATTGTTAATACTTGCTACTCAATGCCACTTCTAACTTCTTCACATACATTCATCTAGTTTAGTTCTGTGGTTAAAAACCTGGAGGTTTGGACCCCTCCAAAGGTCACAACGTAAATCTGCGGGGTCATGATATGATTCTAAAGTGAATAAACTGTTGCTTAAACCTAAACTCCAGCAGTTTATGTAACATAGATGTTGAAAGCGTAACACCTTCGTAATGTTTGTTTAAGAGAATAATCTTTTAGGTTGAACAACCTTCAAAAGTGTCATTTTTACACTTTTGTTCAAAAAGATATGAAATTCTAATGGGAAACACCAGCATTGTAGAGACGTTTGTGAACCTTAATGCCAATGGGTCCTTTTGTTCTTGCAGGCCGATACAACTTATGATTAAAATTGCTTTTAAAGAATATGTAACCTCTCGTGGTCGTGGGAGCAAATGCAAATGTGTGTCATATCTTAGTGTTTTAGGCTTTCATTGTTACTGACTGACAAGGAATTACGCTATAATCAAGCAACAACTTAGACCGTAGACCATTTTCATGACCATGGCACCTGGATCTGACCTTGCCTGCATGCAGAAAACACAAGGAGAAAGTCACTGTTCAGTATTTAGCTACATCCCAAAAAACACATGTGCCATATACACACAGATCAAGGAAAACAATGAAAAATCTCCACATCTGAATATGTAACCAGCTCAGCTACGCTTCAGGCTGGCTGCTCAAAGCAACATTTCAACTCTTAACTCTGTGTTGTGCAGAAAGTCTTTCTTTATTATCTCTGGCATGTCTCTCATTAATTGGCCCAAAGCAAAAACTTATATAACTAGTTTATAATATGAAATTATGTACTTGAATGGGAACACAATATGTACTGGTCAGATATACATTTGGCTCGCTGCAGGCAGCTCACTCACAGCTCACTGCAAAGGAACCAGAAGTGTCTTTAGCAAAGAGGCTGGTTAGCTTGCTATTGTAAGTAATGGATTTCAAAATTATTTGGACCTTAACACTGAAAATGGACGGCTAACCCACTAGAAGCAGTTCCAGAACTTACAATGCACTTATATTCATACTGTAGATATCTAACCCATTTGTACAGAGCGCTGCACTTGACAACCTACCTATCGGACAAAGCGTCCCAGAGCCAACAAATCTCCACAGAAATGATCAGATTTTACACAAAGGATGCTAAGAGGAACAAAATACCACATAAACTGTTACAAATACAGTAAGAAAGTCAGCAGTGTTTGCTCTGCATGTGGCTACTCTTCTCAAGACTTTTAGCGTTTAAGTTCCACTCTTTCCCCTTTAGTTTATTTTGGTAATTTCCAAAAATAGTAACAAACATATGTTTATTTATACACATACACTGATGATGGCAAATGTACCTATGTCTTATGGCAGAAATATCTGAGTAAAGTAGCTCAGTATTGTGCAGGGATTTATAATTAAGCAGCAAATTGTTTTTGGATCCTCTTTAATTCACTTTGTCAACAGTTGCGGCATCACCATTTCGTCTCGTGCTGACATGATGAAAGCGGACAGGTTTAGTGAAATGAGAGGGAGGAAGGGATGGAGGGATGAGGGGATGGATGGAAGGGGGGCGGAGTGATGCTTTTACTACAGTGTGTGTGCTGAGGAGGCTGTCAGTGAGGAGGAGAGTGGCGGAGAGGCTACTGCTGGATGGATGCTGAGTCGCTGCTGCTGCGTTACACTCTGTCACACCGTAGCAGCTCTCATCCTGGAAGAACAAAAGAACAACACCACATCCGTCTGAACACCTCAGGTAAGACTTCACAGCAATACTTTGGTTTGTTTGGATTTTAATTACCTGCTGTAGAGGTTCAGCCCATACTCTTTCATCATATTCAGATGGGCTTTCATTTGAACTTTTCTATTTTTAGATTAAATAACAGCTTCATGGAAATTCAGTGTAATGATGATACTTTCTGGTCAGATGCATTAAAGCCCACATCAGTGGTCTGTGGTTAAAAACATCTTATAAGCAACAATAATATAACGATTACTAGCATTTTTAATTAATTACCATTAGACATTAAATTTCCAATAATAGTAGCTCTCATTCTTCCTTAGTAAAACTAATCTAACGTATGAGATGTCATCACAAAGTGGCTTTATTATGTTGGGTTATGACCACGTTTTGTTACCCAATGGCAAAAAGACAACTTACTCAGTGGCTGTGGACTGTTTTTACCAGACAGAAAACAAGGCAAACACATATAACGTGGTGAAGAGCTGTTGTGAAATCAACAGTTTTTTTTACAGTCTTAAAAACAGTTCTGCTATTCACAAAAACAACTGGGATCCAGGTTTGGAAATGTGGATTTCCAGTGAGAGAGACCACAATAAAAAGGCAAAAAGCCTGCTCCCAAAACGCTTAACCTGTCTCACAGCGCTGCTCACAAGGGCACACAGTGGATTCTATCCCATAATTTCATCCGTGCTTTCAGTTTTCATGACAACATTTTAGATGTTCGAACAAAATAAAAGATATTTGAACAAACCAGGCTGCTGTGGCGGTTAGCACCGTCGCCTCACAGCCAGAGGTTCCAATTCCAGCTGAGGAGTTTGCATGTTCTCCTTGTGTTTGCGTGGGTTCTTTCCGGGTATTCCTCCCACCGCCCGGTGGTGGGAGGCATGTGAGTGTGAGTGTGAGCGTGGATGGTTGTTTGTGTCTGTATGTGGTCGTGTGATTGGAGACCTGTCCAGGGTGTACCGTGCCTCTCGCCCAATGACAGCTGGATTTGATCATTTCTTGATCAAATTCATCCAAATTTTTTTAAGCTTTAAGGCTTCACTTGGAGAATCTTCCCAGTGTACATATAGTACAAAGAGACATCAGGTACATATTATATAATACATACATCTGGATTTCTGGCCATGTGCTCATGTCTGTGGTCCATAGATTAAGGGTCAAAGATCAGACCAGTCCACCCCAAAAGCCTTTGATTTTAGATGACAGTCCCAAATCCACAACTAGCAGCAGCCATGACGAATGTGTTGCCACTCACTCAGTCAATTCAGATTTTCTTGGCGTATTTTCATAGAACAGTGATCTAAGTTCGTACCCTCTGTGTACTTAGATTTTCCCTGTTTTTGAAGAAAACAACTTTGAGAATCGCATTGAAAATGACGTGACTCACCAGCTGTTTCAGGTCTGAGCTGGCCAACAAAAAACATCCCAGTTATTCCCCGAGATCAAAGCAGTTCATGAAGAAGTGCTCTCTTCACTTTTCTTTTGTGGATGTCCATTGCAGTTCTTGTTTTTAATTAGGACAGCTACTTCTTCCACTGAATTACGAGCACTTGTACCAGAAACCTGGCCATTTCCTAAAAACGTCCAACCATTTCTTTTAATTAAAAAGCAATCTGGAGTCCTTACGCTTTAAGTAGACAGTAAAAGGCAATGTGCATCATGATGAGAAGGCAGTTTGTCATCCCCTTTATCTTGCAGTTAGAGACCATCAGTACCCAGAGTGAAGGACCATACAGCTCTCTGCCTAACATGTAGTGGCAGCAGTGGAGTCCAAGCTAAAGAGGAAAAGAGCAGATGAAGAAAAGGATGGGCATTATCTGTTTGTGTGTGTGAAATTGATTAGCAATACTATAACACTTCAGCCACAGTTGGATTTATAGAGCCCCTTTTTCCTTCTGATGCCCTGTGAAATCCATGCTGAATCCCGCTTTTTTGACCCCCAATCAGCAGTATTGACAGAGGTTTGTGTGACGCTGGTGGTGATGGATTATACGGGCTGCTGACCATTCAGGTGCTGACCGATGTAGCTAATGTGCTGGAGTAGAAATGTGCCATTCTGCTGAACTCAGCAGAAATCCTACTTACTTTAGGTTGTTTTTCTCTCGTGTCTGCTTTTTGGAACGAGGGAATTAAAGGACTTAATTATCTTGAAAGTTGCTTTCATTACTGAAACAGTTTAATGATAAAATATCTGTCAGTGTAAATTGAATTACCCAGAGTCCATTTAAACCTGCAATACAGACCTTTCTAAACCACTAAGAGGCACTGAAGGCTATTTGTAATTACAAATATTATGACCTTTTTGATATCAAGCAGAGTCACATTTTCAATTTCATACAAAATAACATTTAGGGTAATAAAATAGTTTCCTTGTATTGTTGAAAGACTTTATATGAGCACGCGATCAAAATTGTGCTTTAAAAGTCTTGCAGGAATCAAGTCCACTCTTAACAAATCTATTTAACCAAATAATTGAAATTTCTGATATTTTTTCCATTTCCCTTCACATCCACTGAGAACTGTTCCACATGAAACTCCTTCAGCAATTGGAGCTGCACAGTAATTGACTTTCCTCTTTCTCAGATCTGCAGCTGAGGCCTTATCGTTTTCAGCACACAGGAATTCTCCTCTCACAGCCGGAGCGGCAGATGTGCTGCTGTGGCCAGAGGTGTTTTATTGGCTTTGTATCATGAGCACACTTTCACAGCTAGAAAGGACGGGGGGTGGGGAGCCCATGTTTGTGTGTGACAGAAACAAAAGCTGAAAACAGTAAACAGATATGACATTTCTATGGTTCTCTGTGTGTGTGTGTTTCACCCACATGACCCAAATATTCTGTTGGCAGCCTCTTGGCAAAAATGTCTGACACATACCACCAGCAATCTGAGCACTGGCCATCCACAGACTGTCATTTTGGTTCTTCCGTTACCAGAAACACATTCTTACACGGAACAGGGTCAGTGGTTTCTAGTGGATGGCGATTTTTCAACTAAATGTTAAAAAGAGCTTGTTGAATGTACTAAATGCTTATGAAAGAAGGTTAAATGCCTCCTTTATGATCTCCTTTAGCACAAGAGATATTGTATATACATATCATATTATGTATGTTTATACTTATATACATATTCTAGAATGGCGATGTCCTAGAGGCTGCTGCAGCAGCTCTGGACATAAAGTGGGTTTCTTTGCATCCTCTCAAGACTTTCTACTGAGCTATTTCTTGTGAAAACATATTTCTCGAGCATTTTCTGTGCTGGTTTAGATGCTGGAAGGACTTTTTTTTACTTCTGTTATGATGCATTACAATGGCAACAGGGAAGTTGTTAACCTGTTGGAGCGGCTAAGTGAGCTTTCCAAAGCCCAAAAAATGCCTCAAGATGAGCTGAAGAGGAGACGTCAAGGAGGAAAGAGGGTTAAACCATTTCTTCCCTTGATCATCCTGGGATGTGTTAGATCACTGGATGAAATGGACAAGCTTGGGCCCCTGATGTGGACACAGCAGGTGTCTCTACTCAGCTTTAAGACTATATTGGAAGCCAGACTGCGGACAGAGAGGTGTTGAGCTGTGGGCTGTGAGTTTTTGTTCACCTGTGCTCTCTGCTGACGCTGTGTGTGACATACCTGCTGAGAAAGAGAACATACAAGTTAATGACAACAATAATGTTACAAGCACATGGAGAGTAAAACATAGCAGAGTCAGGAGAGGTGCATCATGGGAGGTCTACCAGCACTCTTAGCCTGTAGCGGCATAACTAAAACTTGAAAGCACAGACTCACATCACAGGTAGCACCTTACCAGCTCTCGGTTTGGAGAAGCAGGGAGGAATTATCATGGGGGAGCCAAACTAACAGTTACTGAGAGCAGGGACTAAAGAAGAGCCGATTTTCTCCATCTGAAACAAATTGCATCACATCATTGCCTACTTTGTCACTATTTTCTCAACCAAACAATGTCCGCGTTAACTGCGTCACTGCACTGCAGCTGCAGTGGATGCTGCTGTTAATGAGCTGTTACTCACAGTTCCACCCCAAAGTCTAACCCCAAATTACCAAGCAGGAGCGCGGTGAAATCTGTGCAGGGACCAGGATGTCGCTTTATTTCAAAGACCTGGAAAAGCACAAACATGTACCACCTTGAAAATCTTTGCAGAACTGATGCCCAGGAGGAAGATATCCAACAAGTCTGATACAACCTCTGACCCACCAAACAGCTAAAATGAATGCATCCATATGAGCATCAACCATGTATTTGTTCCACTTCCAACCCTCATGTTACTGTAGTATGTTGTGAACAAGTATTTCCCACTCATATCACCATGCCACCTCTCACACAGAAGAAATGCAGTCGTTTTAACTCTGTGATGACAAAGTTTCCAGCCACCCATCATGGGATTTGAGGACTAGATTACCCTTACATATCTACGCTTGGTTTCAAAGAGTCATCAGAAACGGGCTTGTGTGTTCTTATGTGTTTGTGGACGGGGGATAAAGTAGGTGGTGATGCATCCTTGACAAACTAAGCTCCGTAAGCTGCTTCCTCACTCGTCTGACAAGTCTCAGGAAAGGAGAAACACGAGTGGGAAGGGAGATAGTGTGAAAGGATCGACGGATGGTGGTGAATGGGTGAAAGAATGAAGAGAAGAAGCTTGTGTGGAGAGGGTCGTAAATGTGATTAGCGAATTGAGGAGATCTCTGAACATTTGAGAAGTGACAGCTGTGTAGACTGTGTGATAAAATGGGTGGAAAGGGGGAATGCAGTGGGTTGAATAGATGAGGCGGTGTTTAGGAGAAGTGAAATGTTTCAGTCTAATTCAGATGGGAGCATCCGGCACTCCTGGGGAATGTTTTGTGTACCGTAAATAACTGGGGTTTTGCTTTTGTAGAAAAGATGAGGTTGCCTGAACTGTGTTTCCTGAAATTATTCACCTCATTTCTGCTCTAGCACCTTATCCAACATGCCATGACCAACAGGCTTAAAATCTGTACTGGCCCTCCTACTCTGTCTTTGCGAATTTTAAAGGATTATTCTTGTCTGTTTAGAGTTATTTACCAAGTATCATGACTGCCCACTGTGTCAGTTTAGTTTATCATCGAGCCATTTGAATGAACTTATTAAATAAATCAATTGTCTTGGTCCTAAAAAACAAGAGTTGTACCTTTTCTAATATGGTGTCACTCTTGGTTTGTTTGTTAGTAACTTTTAGACTGTTACTTATCACAATTTAGAGTGATTTATTGGCTCTAACAGATGTTGAATTGTTATATCTTCACTGGGGCTATCAATCATTAAAAGTTTAATCGCGATTAATCATATGATTGTCCACAGTTAACTCATAATTAATCACTGAATAAACACACTTTTAACAGATGTTCTAAACGCACCTTAAAGGAATATATTTTTTAATACTCTTATCAGCATCGGAGCAGACAAATATGCTGGTTTATGCAAATGCTTATGATATTCATTCTTGCAACAACCCAAAAGAAATTTGTAGCATTAAAGGGATAGGTTGCCTCTTTTGACATGAAGCTGTATGACATCCCATATTAGCAATATCATTTATGAACATTTTCTTACCCCCTGCTGCGTCCTGTGAGCCGAATTCCAGCTGAGTTTTGGTGTTGATGAAGGTAGTCCAGCTAGTTGGCTGGGGTCACAAAAATAAAGCGTTTTGCTTCTCAAAACAATATGTGTTCAAAAGAGTAATACATTTGCATCACAAAATCGTTCTCCAGGAAAAAGTCAGACCTCATAACTAGCCGGACTACCTTCATCAACGTCAAAACGAGGCTGGAATTCGGCTCACAGGACGCAGCAGGGGGTAAGAAAATGTTCATAAATGATATTGCTAATATGGGATGTCATACAGCTTCATGTCAAAAGAGACGAACTATCCCTTTAAGATAAATTTTCTCGGTATTAACAAGTTCATTTTGACACCTCTAATATCAACATATATGAATTTTGGCTGGTGTGTTTGAAGTGAGCGTCACTCCTTGGTGGACTTTTTGGGAGTATGTGGAATATGGAGGGACACGAGTGTTCCTGATGAGTAGTAATAGCTCTCAAAATGGAAGATATATACAAACCGAACAACTCAGGTTCACGGAAAACATGAAACAGTAACAAAAAAAAAAAAAAATAGAATCTTATTTTTTCAATATTATTCATTGTAAGCAGTTCTGTATGGTTATTGCTGCTGGCAGGAATGACCTCTTGAACCTTTCTGTGTTGCAGTGAAGCTGGAGAAGCCTCTGACTGAACGCAGAAATCATGATTCACACTATTTCTGTGATACTTAGCAGAACTTCAAATATCAGTGGGAGGTTTTCGTCACGTCAATTTATTTGACGGGAATGGCTCATCTTCCTGCAAGCCAGAAAATCGAGATTAACATCAAATCAAATCAAATCAAATTTATTTATATAGCACATTTCATGTACAAACAATTCAAAGTGCTTTTCATAAAATAAAAGCATTGCAGCAGGGAGTGGAAGAAGCATTAAAATACATAAAAGAATATAAAGAGAAACAAATAAAATAATTTAAATGAACATGCAACAGACATTATGAGGGATTTTTCCTGCAAGCAGTGATGTTTTCCTAACCTTGATCCACTGGTATTTAATGCACAAACTTGACTAAACTGCCAATGAAAGAGGATATAACAAAAGCAAAGTTATGATTAAAGTACAAATCTAATTTCCTGACAAGTTTAGTGTTTGCTTTCAAAAGAGCCCAAAATCACACATTTACTCCAAATATTTCTAGAACAGCTCTCAATTAACTTTGAGTGTTCCATGAATTGTTGTTTTGGGCAATTTACCTGAATGGCAAGGGGTTAAAGACATAGTTTTAATTAGAAACAAAAACATTTATACACAAATAATACGACCATAAAATCCTTGGAAAAACAGGGAAACATGGGCAACAAACCAAAAGAGGATGTAGCTGACAGAATGTCCGAGTGTTTCTTCCCCTGAAAGGGATGTTAACGTACTGGGGGAAATTAGGTAAAACAGTTCTGAGGTCTGTTTAGCTATAATTCAATATAATCTATTCATTTGACTCCTCTTGACCTCATATGATTCCTTTCATGCAGTTTTATCTTGCATCTGGCGGAGTTACAGATATTAACACTTAACATGCCGGTGAATTTCTTTGGCAGAAAAGGTTTCCATCCATCCATTTTCTATATTTTAATCCGTCGGTCGGGTCGCGGGGGGGCTGGAGCCTATTCCAGCGGTCATTGGGCGAGATACAGGGTACCCTGTTCTACACATGTCCATTCTGTCCATGTGTAGAACATCTTGCAGCAAAAATACAAACAAATGCACGATGTACCAACAAAGACATGACCAGCAGCAAGCAATCCAAACCAAGCAGCTTTACATGAATTGTCATGACCGCTGCCCGCCAGATGCATAACTGTGTCACTGTTTGAGCATACACAAAAACCAGTTTATCATGTTCTGTCAAGCTATATGAATTCTGTAGTAGTGTACATTATGCAAACATGAATATTGAAATAGAAGTGAAGTCTGTGTGGAGCAGGGAAGCCTCTTGGCGTCACAAGAAGCACAGGAGGATGACGCAGTCGGTCAGTTTTCCTCCCAGCAGCACTTAAGCAGTCACTAACACAGTGTGTGTTTGTGCTTTGATATGAATAACTTGTATTATCGTGTGTGTTATACAAAAAAATCCTGCAGCTCTTATAAAGCCTGCACACTCTCATGGAGCTGAAGTGCCTCCGTTTTCTTTTACTTCACATCAATTTGCAATGCTTTTCTCTGGTCCACTGACTGTGTCTGACAGGTCGCCTCTCTGCATAGTGTGTGCATGTGTGTGCGTGACATGGTCAGAGGGAAATGTGTGTGTGCATGTTTATTTGCATGTCAATTTGGATGAATGTTAATAACAGGTTGGTGGAGGTATTAGAAGACCTACTTTAGTGCACCAGCAGACTCCCTGACTGAACATAGTAACAGATAGAATAAAATTGAAGATACAGTACATGAAAATAACTTAAAAGGACCTTGTACTTCAAATGATCATGAAGTGCCTTCAAAATGTGGGATTATATTAATAATATTTTGTAATAATGCAGAAGTAATGCTCACCATGTTTATCTTAGTTTAGCATGGTAGCACTAAACACACGATGCTCGAGAACCAAAGGAGCCGAAGAAATAAAAATTTTGAGCTAAAAAGGGCAATATGTGAAAGTAAAGGAGTCATCGAAGCACAGTTGGTTGTGCAAAGCATCATGGACAAATAGATCAATATGCTATTTTCATGCATGCACTGATATGTGCATATCACACATGAGTGATGTGCCCTAAATGTTCCAGATACATTCGGGAGAGGCTGCAGGTGAGAATGCTAACATGTACAACCGTTGCTTCTAATTCTTTCCTGAGACTGTCCAGCCAGCTTTCTCGTAAGGTGTCCAGAAAATCAGTGAGTGTGCCAGAAAAAAAAACACTTTGGAGCCTTTACTGTGAGGAAATGTGCATGCTGGTAAGATTAAATGTGATGTACTGTTTTCTGCTGACCTGCGGAAAGTTTCTTTCCAATTACTCATCACTGTAGTGGATATGTTTAGATGTATTAGGTATTGATGATAGCAAAATATATGAAAAATGAAAAATATATCAAAGAGCTTTATCTGTAATGCTTAACACGACTTAAACAAAACACAGCAGCATTTTCTGCATCGTGTCCTGCCTTAACATGATCTCACGACAAACATGTTGTACCAACAGGGGTTCATATCACAAAACATCAAAATTTCCCAACAAAGTCTCAGAAATTTTACAATAATTACATTTTCCTGACTTGTTTCCTGAGGGAAATGCAGCTTACGTCACACTAGGATTACACATTGATTTGTGATAAAGTAATAACATTACATAGGTTCTCATGACGATATTCATCACTGTTGTATTCCACAAAAACCCTAAAAAGGGCCCGGAGAGGTTTAGCAGATCCTGTTGTTTTCCACTTTTATTGTAATTTTTCTATTTCCCGTCCCACTTGCCTCACACAAGACAGATCACACAACAGCATGATCTTCCACTCTTTGGTATTTCCAGCTGTTAGAACACAACTGAAAATCTTTAGCCTAAAGTACAAAAAACAGCTTAAGAGTAAGGCCAGACCGACATCTTTCACATATTAGTAAATATCCAGTGTTCATGTGTGAAAACAGCTCAAATGAAATATTTCAATCAGGACTAAATTTGTGGACAAAGGACCCAACACTTTTTGAAAAATCAACATCTTGCATGTGCTTTCTCACATTACAAATTGATAAATCACACTTAAAGCCAGTGCTGATCAAAAATCAGTGCTTTAAACTGATTTTCACATTGCGCCGCTTCTCCCCTCCATTTGAGTTGTTAACACCAGGTTCACCACATAAGTTATGCCCTTTAATCTTAAATGGGCCCTTACACAACCTTACGCAGAGACATGCACACACACACATGTCCACATACATACATGTAAGCACCAATGCTCCCAGGAGGTCGTTTCGCCCTGCAGTCAACTATTACAGCAGTGTAAATCAAGCCGGCCTTCCTGTGGTGATGCGTCCTTGGTGAAGATCACAGACGAGGCCGAGTTCAGGCTGCAGGGTTTTCTCAAGTGATGCTTGGAGGAAACTGCGTCATATCTCATAAACACATCATGAATCATGAAAGCACTAAGACAGCAGAAACTGCTCATGTATGCATCTAAATCTTTTTAAGGTTGTTAAATCTATCGTATTCCTCACAGTCTGAAAGCATTCACCTAAACTTCATTCAATCTATATGATGATGTCACTGAGAAATAGTCCAGCTTCATTTGTTTGTTGACTGATACTCTTTCCCTTGAGGCCTCGACTTTTCTGTTAAGGATGTCCATTTGATATGATTCAGAATAATATGGATCTTTATTCATCATCATATAAATACGCTAACTATAATACAGCTACGTTAAAGCACATCTCCTGATGCCAAAGAAGTACAAAAAATATGGATAAAGTGCATCTGAAAGCAATAAAATCAGCAAAAAAATTAAAAATTGTTCCTGTTTTTAAAAATAACTTAGAAAATACCAAGATTAATGTCGTGAAACTGTGTGGAGAATATAGGAGCATAGACAAGGACAGAAATTATTACATTTGATGACTGAATAAAAATGATGACTGGCATATTTTTTTTTATCCTGCAGCACATTTTCATCGTGGTTATGAGAATTTGATCCGAGTTCGAACCTGAACTAAATAATCTAAGATTTAATTCTTATATACTTAATCAATATG
Organism: Odontesthes bonariensis; assembly: GCF_027942865.1. Lineage (NCBI taxonomy): Eukaryota > Metazoa > Chordata > Actinopteri > Atheriniformes > Atherinopsidae > Odontesthes > Odontesthes bonariensis. Next base: position 28,649,709 of record NC_134527.1, read on the forward strand.
AAGACGCGATTTTCATCTAGGAAAAAAAACACAAATTTTCCTCTTCTTTTACAAAACTGATTCATGTGCAGTCACCTTTTCTTGCATTTCTCAAATGTGTATCCTCAAACTTCTGACAAAACAGCACCCACGACCACTGACTCCTCCCCTTTCTTCTTGTCATCCTCTGAACAACACTCTTCTTGTACATTTCTTTTATGGAGAAAGGCCTCCCAAATTGTCCAAGATGGCAGCCCGTATGTAGCCGTTCCTTGTTCCTCTTCCTAGAAAGACTTGCTGCACAAATAGACGTGAGTGGTTTATTCATTACAAGAATAGGACAGTTTCCCTGCAGCCTCAGAGGCCTGCACTCACTACTCAGGGCTGAAATAATAACATGCAAAAATTTTGTTGAGTGTGATATTTTTATTTTAAGTAATCCCCAAAAAGACAATTAGGTGCTTTTTATACCGATTATATTTTGAAAAGCTTGGCAACTAATTCTATTGTTGTATTCACATTGTTCATGTTAGTATCTAACTGCCAGAAATAGCATTATTATATCTATAGCTTAAAGCGTAGGACAAATTATTAACTTCCTTGAATACTGGTGGTAAAATGATATCATAGTGGACTCCATCGGCCCTCAGCGATGAGACCAGTCCTTTGAGAATAGCAGCATCCGTGCTGCTTTGAATGCTTCACATGAGACAAACTGAGAAGTAATGAGGTGAAAGGGCACTGATACTGATATACTGTCATGTGGAAGCAGCTTCTGTTCTCCTCAGTGGATAACATAGAAAATCAGATAGTGTTATGTCCTGCTGCAGATCTCCAGTTTACACCGAGCTGCTCTAAGGCAGTGATGTTTCAGTCAGTAGTTCATTCATATTGTGTGTCTGTGTGTGCACGTGAAGGAGAGATGACAACAATTAATCAGCTCTGATTCATGACTAATATGATACTTTATATGCTTTGTGGTGACAGTGTCTGCTTCAGTATATTCATTATGACTGACAAATTTGTGTATGTATTTCTCTTAGTTTAATATCAATTGTATTTTTTCCTCTGATAGATTTTAAGAAAATGCACCCATTATATTAAAATATTGAGGTATTTACCACATTTAAAAAAAAGGGCAGGTCTCATCACTGAGAGCTACCATAGAGGAGTATAAAACTGTCCAAAAACATGCTCCAGTGATTTGTGTCACGGGACATAACGTTCTCTTTGTTGTGTGTCTGTGGAAACTAAATAACTACATAGAGAAATAGTCAAAAAAGTCAGCGTAAAGGAGTGGAAGTATTAGAAGATGAAGCTGAATACGTGACTTTCAACCACACAGCAAAAACTCAGCTTGGAAAAACAAGAAGAAGACAATGTAACTCGTCAACAAGTAGAATTTTCAAGCCTTTGAGACCCCCATAGATATCTTAAAATTGAAATTCAACCTTTTAATGCAAAATGAGCGCAGGTTCTCTGCGCACGTTCTATACGTGCGCACGTTTTAACGTTTAACGGTAGATATATAGCACTCTGAGGTCATTAAATTGATGTAAAGTGCTTTATAAATAAAATATATTATTATTATTATTATAAATGTGTGTGTGTATATATCCATCCCTTTATGACCAAAGTGTACCCATCTTCCAATGGCTACTTCCAGCAGGATAATACACCATGTCACAGAGCTCAGATCATCTCAAACTGGTTTCTTGAACATGACAATGAGTTCCCTGGACTCCAATGGCCTCCACAGTCACCAGATCTCAATCCCATAGAGCACCTTTGGGATGTGGTGGAACGGGAGATTCGCATCATAGATGTGCAGTCGACAAATCTGCAGCAACTGCGTGATGCTGTCATGTCAATATGGAGCAAAATCTCTGAGGAATGTTTCCAACACCTTGTTGAAAGTATGCCACGAAGAATTAAGGCAGTTCTGAAGGCAAAATGGGGTCCAACCTTTTACAAGCAAGGTGCTCCTAATAAAGTGGCCGGTGAGTGTATATAGATAAATGTGTGTGTTTGCGTAATGGGCATCTTCCATTCTGACCCCCACCTCGCCCTGAACACCTCAAGGCGTACACTCACACTCACACTTGAAGACGTCCGTCCGTCAGATTGCCACATTGTCCACAGTGACAGCAACCCCTGACAGTTCCATGCTTCAGGGACATGGCATTTTTCAGGGAGATGAAGGGGAAAATGATGAGAGGTATGGAGGCTGCTCAGCCGTTAAGTAACGTTTTCTCACTGAGCAGCCATTAGCAGGTCAAGTAGCTGTTTTTCTGGATCTTTCACTCAGAATGAAATATATAAACTCTGAACTTTGATCTGAATTTTCTTCCACACTTACTCCTAAAAATCAGCGATCAGACATCAAGCTGGTTGAAGCAGAGGCGAGAAGTTGCTTTCCTCTCAACAATGTTCATGTCAACATATAATGAGTGCGTCTCTCTGCAGTGAAAATGTCTCCAGGCTTTCACATTGCTGACCAGACATTAATCACACATTACTGCTAACAGCTTACTTTCCACAGTCAGCAGTCAGCCTCGATTAACACCCTGTTTTCAAGCACAAGCAAACAGCGCCTCTGCACATGGACACCACCAGCAGATGTTCAGGAATTTAATGCCCACAAGCACTTCTCGCTGTAGTAGTAGGTGTGGCAGCGCTGAAATAAATCAGACGTTGTAAAGACAGTACCCTCCCCAGCTGTAGCACACTGACAGTTTAATGGGCATCAAAATCCAAGCAGAATAATGCATGGAACTGTTTGTATTGTTTTGTGTTGGGAGAGCGACTCAGTCATTGATTTATTCTCTAACCCACTTTTGTTTGCATGAACAAATAACAATTTGTACAATTCATTTTGGAGTTTCTTTTATAATTCATCTTGCACTGTCACTAAAGCAGTTTGAGCTCACATTAAGCATGTTTACATGACAGTAGATTTTTTTTTTTATCGTGTTAGTATGACCAAAATCAGACTTAAAATGCGTGTAATCGTATTCGTTCAACCATAGTCATACAAAATCCCTTTGGGATCAAATCACAGTTAACTGTATGCGCTCAGCTAGACTCAAATGGGTCTCAGTGCACTCGACATGCTCCAAAGCTCCATCTTTTTCCATCCTTTTGTAAAAACAGTAAAGTGTACATGTCTGTCATTTCAGCGGAATTCCCAAAAAAGTTACTTCAATTCATATATGTTTATAGCTAAATCAAAAGGGACTATGTCTCATTTCCAGACTGTCGCTCTGCTCTAATGAAATCCTGATTTTAGAACCGCAGCCTCATCTGACAAAATCACCATCAAAGTAACTTAAAGACAAAGTCTCTGCAGTGAATTCTACAGTCTTGACTGTAGATGATTAAGGACACAAAAATGTGAAAACATTCAAGACAAGAGGACAGCCAGCTGATTCAACTAAACAATTAAGTTTACGAAGAGGTCGCTGCTTTCATTAATGAAGACAAAACAGGAAGCGTCACTGGAGCGTGATGTGCCTTAATGGACTCTGCAGGATGTGGGTACATAAAATACGATGAGGTAGCAGAGCAGCTATTTCAGCTCCATTTGGAACCAGCAGGACTAACAGATATACTCTTAATACTTTAATCAATTCTTGATTCTTGCATAGTTTAAAATGACTGCAAAGGTAGCTTCTTTCCAGCTTTGTGGACTCTGTGCTGGAGGAAAAAACAGCTAGTAACACTAGTAAAACAGTGTGTAATTAATGGAACAGGATTATTGTGGAGGCTGTCAGATTATCTAACTGAAAACATGTAGATGCTTAATTTTTATCCTGCTGCAGGATTTGGGACAGGGATGTCCACATCCGGTCCTCGAGGGCCACCGTCCTTCAGCTTTTAGATGTTTCCCTGCTTCAACACACCTGATTCAGAAGAAATTAATCTCTTCAAAATATTGTGAAGTTCTGCACAAGCCTTGTAATGATGCATTGATCTGAATTAGGTGTGTTGAAGCAGGGAAACATCTAAAAGCTGCGGGACAGCGGTTGAGGACCGGATGTGGACATCCCTAACTTAAGAGGTACTCGAGTGTGTTGATACAATAAGTTCACTACTGTGTGGGATTTGTTATGTTCTCTTCATCTTTTATTCAATTCAACTTTGAAATGACCCATTACATCCAGGTTTAACCACTTTCCCATCCACACCTCTAAAAACTACCTGAAGCAGAACCAGGGTGAACACAACAAACACACGAGTTGTTTGATCCCCTGTACGGGAGCCCCTGTACGGGAGCCCCTGTACGGGAGCCCCTGTACGGGAGCCCCTGTACGGGAGCCCCTGTACGGGAGCCCTGAGAGACAAGTAAAGAAAAAAAATTGACTTTTTTTTCTCCTCACGTCAGGGGCCCTGAAAGATAAGCAGTGAAAAGTTTAAAAGTTAAAATGTTTATTTTTTCATATCGGTCACAGTGAAGAAATGAAATACATAAAAAATAATACGGTGAAACTATGGTGTAATTATTAGTGTTATTATTATTAGTGTAGACACAAACATAAAACATGTTTACATCGGGCTTTAGGGGCTTATGAAGTCAGACAGTTTGTCCAATTTAGAAGAGCTGAGTGCTGCTGTGCCAGTTATACGAGATGCACTGATCCTCTTTTCCTGCCTGTTTTTTTTTTTTTTTATAACCCTGAAATAAATATGTTCTCAGAAAATGGAATTTCGTACCAGAATGTTTTAATAGCTGCGCTGGTCCACAGCTTACAAAGAAAAATGTAAAATGACCTTTTCTTTCATAACATGTCTTCCTTTCAATATTGTAACAAACCTGCATTTTGTACTATAATCCTGTCACCAAACAATTATTAGATGTCAAAAAATGCTTATAAGGTGGTAGAATGACATGGACAGTGGCCTTACAGCACAGACTGTCCTACAAGAGAACTGAGTTTGAGCCCCAAATTACACAAAATTTTCCAATAACTTTTCACTGGTTAACTTTGTTGTCAGTCACAGTTGGGAAAGATTTGGCATAAAGAGCCATGGTAGTTAGGTGGAAATATTAATAATCACTTGATTGCTGTTAGGGTTTGTTATGTCATGTTCACGTGGTTTATTAATCCATTTATCCTTTGGCTTTTAGTTTCCCTGTTGTTTTCACTGTTGTTATCTGTCTATCATCATTGCTTTGGTTGAGTTTTTCTTAAAGCCTTGGTTCGGTCTCTGTTCTGTGTTTTGGTTCAGTTCTGTCTGAGTTCTCTTTATTCTTTGTGTATTCTGTTTTCTATTTTTCAGTCTGTTTGTACTTCTCAATCATCAGTTCTTCCATTTGTCCTTGGGAAAGCAACTGAACCCCCATTTGGCCCCGGGTATGCTCATGTTCATCTGTGATAGAAGAGAAAGAGTGCACTGTATGTAGGATATATATGAGCTGTGTGAGTATCTGTGTGAATGATGTGTATGAGACACACTGTAAAACACTTTTTAAAACCCGGACAAGGTTAAAAAGACATTATGTGAGTGTGGACTATTTACCATTTAACACGTGTTCATTTTCAGGAGGTCGAAAACCAACTCCTGACTGCAAAGCAAAAGGCAGTCAGGGGTGACATCCCAAAATTAGACTGAGGCGGCGACCTTTGTGAATAAGCCCCAGTATCCCCTCTGACACTAACTGGGTCTGAAACCAGCTGATACTGAGGAACACAGCAAATTCCTCCTTTAAGGTCAGACATTAAAGAAACACACGTGAAAACAGTCATGGCTGCATATGACAGTTGTCATGTTTCCCCTTAGCTTAACACAGCCCTACTTTAACGCATCTGTTTCCCTCCGCAGCATAAAGATGCAACAAACCTTCACCTTTAAATCCAACAGGGCAAAATAACACGCTTTTTATCCTGATGTCACTGAGACTTTGAAGTTCTCTTACGCAGGCAGAATACCTTTGTAATATTTCATATATTTGGCATTATATCTTGTGCTTTTTGTTTGTGTTCCCTCATCATCTTGTTTGTCAAACCAAAAGCTCAGTTTCTGATGTATGTAATTTCTACCAAAACATTTGCACCAGCAGTTGCTCTCCATTACTGCAAGCAATAGGTTTGCTTGAGAAAGCAGAAAAAAGCAGGACACTTCCTGCAGGAAGTCTCATGATTTAATCTTGGATATATTTGTTATTGATAGGGTCTCAGATAGGGCTTCACGTCCAAGGATGAAATCAGTAGACCAAAAGATAAATGTCTTGAGCTTGTGTATCAAATGGAATCAGCATTTCAGTCTGATAAACATCACCATCGATCACACAGCAATAACTGTAAGCAATATCAGGCAAATAAAATCAAACAAGCAAAATGTGTTTTTATAAAAAAGACATATCGACATACAGTATAAACCAATCAGTTGTTAGATCAGTTGAAAGTATGAACACATTATGAAATGAGGTCCTGGCCTCATGTGTAAAAGGCACCTCATTCATTCCACATAGGAGTGTCCTAACTGAAAGAAACACTAAAAACCCCACAAACCACATAGATATAATTAGTGGATGTTCCGTGTCTCCCGCTGTGTGTCTTGCAGATGTTTTATCTCACTATGTGTCTCCTTGTGGTCATTTTGTATCTCTTCATGGTTATTTTATGGTGTTTATATCAGTCATCTTTGCATCTCCTTGTGGTTATGTTCCATTTCTCTAACACCATTTTGTTTCTTCATTTTACATCTTTTCTTTATGTCTCTTTTATGTCTCATTTTGGCTCTTTGAGGGATATATATTATATTTCTGGGGTAAGACTTGGGGCCCCTGATCTGTCCATGGTGTTGAGCCATGCGTTCCTCATCATGTTCTCAAGTGTTGGCTTCGTAATCTGCAGCTGCCTCGATTTTGTGAGGCTGTCATTTCGGATTTTATTGCTGACAGAAATCTATGTACAGTACAGGGCATCAGGCCAGGCTCATCTCAAGAGAGCCTAATGTCACAGGAAGCCACAAAATTACTAACACAGACACATTTGAGGAAAAACCAAAGCATGCCCTCAGCCAACAGACAGACTGCAGCTGATTTGCCCTGGCAAGAAAATTGAGTTATGCTCTGTAAGTGATTTCAAACCTCAAAGTCAGTTACGTTTGAAATTTTCCAGCCAGCCAGAAGCATTTGCAAAACTTGTGTCAAGTCCTCTTTTGATCAGCTAAACATATGTCTAAAAATCAAACACTTGAAAACCCAGTGGGGGAAAAACTGTACACTTTCGTTTCTCCCTTAACTCTTCTTTGCCCATTTAATACAGAGCCATAGTTCAGGCTCACAGCTCAGCAAATCTATGACAGGAGTCATGTTATGACTCCTGTGAAGATGTGAAGATGTGAAAACCTTTAGCTTAAAAATACCTGCTTCAGAGTTACTGACCTGGCTGAATCCATTTAAATCAGTGTTCGGTGGACAGTTTTTCTTGTTTCTGTGAAAGACATCTTCAGAATAGAGAGGGTTAATACGTTACATAATGAGTCAGCACCAGGAACTAATGCAAGTTGATTAAAGTGGGTCCTGCCCATCAAAATGCATCACATGATTTTGCAATGAAGTAGTGACACATTATATCTATAATTACTATTACCCAGAGTTCAAATCGGTCCTTATTATATACTATTGTATTTTGTAAATAAATAACTTCATGTGTGACACCATGCTGCAGAGGACTTTGATAATCAGTTCAATTTAAGATAACTTAAATTGAACTGATAAAGAAACATCGAGCCACGTGCTCCCCCATAGAACTGCATTATCTGCATTTACGGTAGGTATACCTCAGGTAACGTTTGGAAAGAAACAAATCACGTGGCTGTTGATCCAAATACACGCTGTCAAGCTCATTTGTGAAAAACAAAAAAAGTATATGTATTTGCTCATTTCTTAAAATGACAAACAGAAAACAGAGTTTTCTCATCACCCTGTTCTTGCTCTGAAAGCATTATATTCTGCTATATTGTTATTATCACTGAACACTTAACTTAACACTTATCAGTCTTTTGGGTCATTTTCAACTTGCAATAAACAAACATTTCAACAGCCTAACTGAAGATCAAAGGCACAGACAGATAAGTTACAGCCGGCCATGTTTAAGTTTATATACCTAAATATATCTGTCCTTAACATGTCAACCCTTCACTAAAACCCTCCTGACTTCATTGTTGGATTTAGGCAATAGTATTACTTGGTTATGGTATGAAAACTATCATGATTAGGTGTAAAACATTTACGTATTGTTTTTCATAATGCAAGCATTACAATCAAGTACGTCATTTTATTTGTTGCCTTGGTTACATGTAAACCCAACACATCACGATGAGACGTTACCACTTCCTGGTTGGGGTTAGAAATAACACCCCGCCATTTTTATCCTTCACTTTCACCACCGCAGGTCACACATTCTTTCAATGTATACGTTGGCCGTATCTGCCTGCATGAACAAACGCCACATGGGCACATTTTGAGGAGGACAGTAGCAACAAATACCATTGTATTACCATTGCTCAATGGAGTGGTCGAATCCAAACAAGGATTTTTTTCCTAAGCCAAGCGTTTAGGCATCATGTTGCCTAAACCCAAGCCTGAATTTTCTTTCTAAACAGAACAAAGAGATCAGATCACATCACCCCAGTTCTCAAGTCTTTACATTGGCTCCCGGTCAGATACAGAATAGCTTTTAAAGTTCTGCTACTCGTCTACAAATCACGGAATGGTTTAGGTCCAGAATACATGAATGACATGCTAGTAGAGTATAAACCCAGTAGAGCTCTGAGATCTGCTGACTCAGGTCAGATAGTGGAGCCCAGAGTTCAAACTAGACCCGGTGAAGCAGCTTTTAGCTGTTATGCTGCACACAACTGGAACAAAGAACCGAAATCAGCCCCAACTGTAAGCACTTTTAAATCCAGGTTAAAAACATTTCTCTTTCTCTTTGTTGTGTTTTAATTTTTATTCTATTTTTTTATTCTCTTTAAATTGCTTGTTTTTATGCTGCTTTATGCTGTTCTTTTAAATGCCTTGTCTTTATGTAAAGCACATTGAGTTGCCTGTGGTATATAAATAAAGATGCCTAGCCTTCTAAAAGGACAACAAGAACATAAAACTCTCATCATTTTCTTTTATAACGTTTTAGCCATTTGTCTGACCTGTACTCTTGCTTTGTGTGCCACTTACAGTTTGTGTCTACTTGTCTTGGTTCAGCAGAACTTGGTGGACGATGAATACGTCTGGTGCCACCTCAGGGGAGGAGCTCACCAATGAGGAGAAGGAGATCATTAACAGCGTGCTGGCTCGTGCCGCCATGATTGAGGCCATGGAGCAGGAGAGGATTGGGTAAGATTGAAAACTGTTGTCTTATTTGCTCTACATCCTAGCATCCAACCATGCATCCATGTTCACTGAGTCAAGTGATTTTTGGTGTAAGTCTGTGCCAAGTTTGTGTCTATGTGCCTGTGATTCTTGGCATTTGCTTGCAGGCGTCTCTCCAGTCGCCTGGATAATATCAAGAAGACAGCGTGTGGCGACGGACTGTCTCGTTGTCTGCTGTGCGGGGGATCCTTTGGACCACAGGGGGTCACAGCTGTCCTCTGTGTGCAGTGTAAAAAAGTAGGTTTATCATTTTTGATAGAGCAAAATCACTACAACAGCAGAGATGTACCTAAAGGATGGAGGCCCTTTTTGTTTTTGTTTACGGCTCCTGATGTCATGATTTGTTGAGGTTCTGTTAGGTTTCTTGGTTTTGTTAAGTTGCTTCTTTTCTGTTTTCAGTTCTTATTTACTTTAGTTCCTTCTTCTGCATTTAAGTACGCTTCATTTATGTTTAATAATGTAAAAGTTTTTTTCTGTCCTGCACCTTTGCTGACCTCCAGTTTTATCTTGTTAAAACTTCTTCCATTGTTCATCTCAGTTAGTTTTACTTCCCCCGCCTGTTTCTTACATCTGTTCAGTTTTTCCACTTGTTTATCTTATAGCAAGTCAGCCACTTTGTTGTGCTGTTCAGATTTTCAGCTGAAACCCAGTTCTCATTTAACATATGGAGATGTGCGAAGTTGAAGTCATGTGTCGGTAGGTTTGGACGTCATATTGTATTCTCACTTGCTCTGAAGTTGTCTTTTGTATGTGCAGACCCTGAATTCCAACTTCAGGATAGTGCTTCTACTTTCAAAGTGTTGGAAAAGCCACTAAAATCATATTTCGGTCCATTTCTAATCCTCATTCCTAATATGTTAAACATATCTGTCACATCTTTATATGTACTTTCTCATAAAATCTAGTAAACATGACTCAGTATAATAAACAATTTGCTGAATGTTTTTAGTTGTATTATAATTTGTTTACATTATTAAATTAGGGATCAGATTTCAGGACAGTATCAGCTTGTTAATTAGCAGATTTTGCATTTAGTGGTGAGATTCAGTCAGTCTCTGTAAGGTTAACCATCTTTATCCCTTTTTCCTTTGACCATTTTAAGCTGCAAAAAGCTAAATCTAACCAGGCAACAATGGTACTTCTTATACAGAAGAAATGTTTCATCACAAGATGGCACTAAATTCTCAATACACAACACGCAGTGACATATCCTCATATTCTCTATCATGCAGAACATTTCTGTCATGTGGCGCAAAAAAAGTAGTGTACAGAAGATGGACATCAGATGGGTCCAAAAAGACCATCATGCACCACACTCTGGAGTTAAACATAGCATACTAATGCTAGCTACAGCGAGCTGGTGAATGTTTGCTCTTCAGTATTTAGATTTTCTTAAACATGATGAATACCTGATGAGAAAATTACACTCCTCTGATGCTTCAGCTATTAAGTGACGACACTCTTTTTCTGTCTGAGCTGCAGCACTTGAAAAATTATTAGTGAAATATGTCCAAGTTTCAGGAAGCTTCAGTTTATTGTCTGTTACCCAACCTGCTTCTTTTTTTTTTTAAAGACTACTTAGAATGGATCTGATCTCTTATCCAGAACTATGTTTTCCGAACCCTCTTCTGACCACTTGGATTACCTGAGGACCCTTTAGAGCTGCTTCAACTGCTGCACCTTGAGCTCACACACTAAAACTATTTCCCAAAGTCTGATTTATCATATTGAACTACAGAATCTGTCATTTTACTTTGGATTTTTTTACAATCAAACAACAGTTTTATGATATTTGGAGAAACTCTGTACTTTTTCCTATTTTCCCCGTCTTTCTGTGCAGACCAAAGAGCTTTTCTCTGGCAATAAGCAGCCAATGGACCATGTGTTAACATGCTCTGACTCACACTGTGTAGTTCCAGGTCTTATGCGAGGCAATCTGTTTCTTATTGCTGTCAAAAACAGTGTACGGGTTAATGCCTTCTGAACTGTAAAAATATATGTGCTCCGTGCACCTGCTGTCAACGACTAAATCTGTGTAGACTGTGTGTGTGGTTCTTACTGTCTGTGTTTCCCTTTCCGCAGCACATGTGTAGCAAATGTGGGATTTGTATGAACAGTAGAACGTTGGCTGTGTGGCTGTGCCGGATCTGCAACGAGCAGCAAGAGGTGAGCAGAAGAAATGAGCAGTTTTGGTCATGTGACCAATTTATGGCATTAATTAAAGACTATGCCACCAGAAGCCCAGCTTTTTTTATTTTTTATAATAAGATGAATTTTCTGGCTTTTATATTATTTTTTTTTATCACAGAAATGCATTTAACTGCCCACTGGCCTGGAAATTGATCTTGATTGTTACCCCTCAAATAACCAAAATGAGGAACAAGCTTTAAGTTATTTCAACCCTGATTCGAACAAGAACAAAAAGATACGGAGGATAATGCAGTCTACTTTCTGATTTTCTTTATAATACTGTTACACAATTCCTGTTATGATGATGGTGTGTGTTTGAGGTCCATGCCCCAGGACGGCCTGACTCTTTAAATAAATGCCCTCTCCTGTCAGTCATAAAACCTAATCTGTAACCCTGCAAATATAAAATTGGTCATGTGTTTGCTTCATGAAATGAAGGAATGAAGGAAGACTTTTTTAACAGTGAAATCAAGGATTCATCAGACAGTAAGTTTATCACAAGATGGTTCACCCAAATAAGCTCACAACTGTTCAGTTACTGGCAACTCGACGCAGTTTTTAAAGACTGTAATCAAAGAATTATTAAAGCTTCAACAAAGTGAAACCTTGTGAATTATTTCCTCAACACTACTGCTAAATTATATGGCCGACAGATTCAATTAAATTCAACTCAGTTTGATTTATAAAGCGCCAAATCACAACATATCTAGTCCAATTATTGTCCAATGACAATCCAGTTTATTGTAATGCAATTATAATCCAATGAAATTCAATGCAGTGACTTCCAAATTAGTTTAATTTATACATAAAGAGCCAATTAAAAAATAAGTTTCCTCGCTAAGGAATCCAACAGATTTCACTGAGACTTCTCTTCAATCCAATCCCCCGTCCTGAGCATGCACGAGGCGACTGTGGAGAGAAAAAACTCCCTTTTAACAGGAAAGCTCCATCAGAACCAGAACCAGGAAGGGCGGCCATCTGCCTCGACCAGCTGGGGGTTGTGAGGCCTATAGCAGCAGAACTATAGGATGTTTCAGGGTCATCTGAATCATCAGGGCCGGGTGAGGAGGCGCCGAAAGCGGTGTGAGAGAAGACGGAAGAGGGGCAAGAGAGCCGGTGTCCGTGCTAGGCTGATGGCTAATGCTAGGCGACCGGCTCTCCCATCCATCCTGCTCTCTAACGTCCGCTCACTTGAAAATAAACTGGACTACATCAAACTACAATGGACTACTAAACGGAAACACTAGGGACTGCTGTGTGTATGTTTTCACAGAAACATGGCTCAGCGACCGCGTCCCGGAGGCGGCCATTCAACTAGACGGACTAGCCTCGCATCGAGCCGACAGAGACGCGCTGTGCGGTAAGACACGAGGCGGGGGACTGTGTGTTTACATCAACACGGACTGGTGCAACAACTCTGTCCTAGTGTTCAAGTCCTGTTCATCGCTGGTGGAATACGCGGTCGTGAGATGTAGACCATTCTACTTACCGAGAGAGATCTCCTCCCTGCACATTGTAGCTGTGTACATTCCTCCCAGCGCTAACGCTAAGGAAGCGCTAACCGCACTGTACGGGGCCATCAGTGATCTCCAAAACAAACATCCAGAAGGACTGCTTATTGTCGCCGGAGACTTCAATCATGCTAATCTAAAAACAATGCTTCCAAAATTCTACCAACATGTGGATTTTGCAACGAGAGGAGCGAACACGCTGGATCTTGTTTACACCACCATACCCGGTGCATATCGTGCCGAGCCCCGCCCCCACCTGGGATATTCTGACCACATCTCCGTCAAGCTGATCCCAGCATACAGACCGCTGGTCAGACGCTCCAGACCAGTCAACAAACAGGTAAAGACCTGGCCGGAAGGAGCCATCTCTACCCTCCAGGACTGTTTTGAGTGCACTGACTGGCAAATGTTTAGGGAAGCAGCAACCACCAACGGCTCCACTGACCTAGAGGAGTACACGGCTTCAGTCACTGTTTTCATCAGTAAGTGCATTGATAACGTCACGGTCATCAAATCCATCACCACGCGCTCTAACCAGAAGCCATGGATGACTGCTGAGGTGCGTGCACTGCTGAGAGCCAGAGACACAGCATTCAGAACAGGAGAAAAGGAGGCCCTGAGCAGAGCGCGGGCAACACTGGCCCAGGCTATCAGGGATGCAAAGCGAGCGCATGCCCAGAAAATCCACGGCCACTTCAGAGACAGTGGAGACACACGGCAGCTGTGGCAGGGGATCCAAACCATCACTAACTTCAGGACCACAACACCGGCCTGTGACAGTGATGCCTCCCTGCCCGATGCGCTGAACGTCTTCTACAGTCGTTTTGATGCAGAGAATGATGTGGTGGCAAGGAAGAACACCCCCCCTCCTGGCGAACAAGTGCTATGCCTGACCACAGCTGAAGTGAGAAAGACTCTGCAAAGAGTCAACCCACATAAGGCTGCTGGCCCAGACAACATTCCCGGGAGTGTGCTCAGGGGATGTGCAGACCAACTGGCAGATGTCTTCACGGACATCTTCCAACATCTCCCTGAGCAGTGCCATCGTCCCATCGTGCTTCAAAACCACCACCATCGTCCCTGTGCCCAAGAAGTCGCCTGTGTCATGCCTCAATGATCACCGCCCCATCGCACTCACCCCTACCATCATGAAGTGCTTTGAGAGGCTGATCCTGAAGCACATCAAGAACCATCTGCCTCCCACCCTAGACCCCCTGCAGTTCGCGTACCGAGCCAACCGCTCCACCGACGACGCCATCGACACCGCCCTCCACCTAGCACTCACCCACCTGGACAAAAAAGACACTTACGTCAGAATGCTGTTCATAGACTTCAGTTCAGCATTCAACACTATCATCCCACAGCACCTGATTAGGAAGCTGAGCTTGCTTGGCCTGAACACTACCCTCTGCAACTGGATCCTGGACTTTCTTACGGAGAGACCCCAGTCAGTCCGGATCGGAAACAACACCTCCAGCACCACCACACTGAGCACAGGGGCACCTCAAGGCTGCGTGCTCAGTCCACTGCTGTTCACACTCCTAACCCACGACTGCACAGCACTACACGACTCGAACCACATAATCAAGTTCGCTGACGATACGACCGTGGTGGGTCTCATCGAAAAGAACGACGAGTCATCATACAGGGAGGAGGTGGAAAAGCTGATCACCTGGTGCAAAGCCAACAACCTGTCTCTGAATGTGGACAAAACTAAAGAGATGGTTGTTGATTTCCGCAGAGCACAGAGGGACCACGAGCCTCTGCACATCGAAGGCTCCCCGGTGGAGATTGTGGAGAACACCAAATTCCTTGGTGTCCATCTGGCGGAGAACTTCTCCTGGTCCCTCAACACCGGCTCCACCGTAAAGAAGGCTCAGCAGCGTCTCCACTTCCTGAGAAGGCTGAAGAGAGCCCACCTCCCTCCCACCATTCTCACCACCTTCTACAGAGGGACCATAGAGAGCCTCCTGGGTAGCTGCATCACTGCCTGGTTCGGTAACTGCACTCAACTGGACCACAAAAACCTTCAGCGTGTGGTGAGGACGGCTGAAAAGATCATTGGAGCCACTCTCCCCTCCGTCTCAGACATCTACACCACACGCTGCATCCGCAAGTCAACCAGGATTCTTAAAGACCCCACACACCCCTCACATAGACTTTTCTCACCCCTCCCATCTGGCAGAAGGTACTGCAGCATACGGTCTGTCACCACCAGACTACAAAACAGCTTCTTCCCCCAGGACTCCTCAACGCTCAGAGACTGATCTGATCACCTCTGTTGTCCCAGCTGTTCTTTATTGTTGCTGTTTGTTGCACTGAAAAACTTCTCGAGAAACGTTATTTCATTGCACTGTATACTGTGTATATGGCTGGAATGACAGTAAACCCTCTTGAATCTTGAATCAGAGCCATCCCTAACTATAAGCTTTATCAAAAAGGAAAGTTTTAAGCCTCATCTTAACGGAAGAGAGGAGTAGTCTGCTTCCTTAACCCAAATTGGCAGCTGGTTCCACAGAGAGGGGCCTGATGACTGAAGGCTCTGCTTTGAAAACATATCAAATGTTGAATATGAGAGATATTACTATTTCATTGAAGAATATCAACTCAGCTTGGATTTGATGACAGGAGAAATCTTCAAATAGTTGAGACAGGTCCATGTTTCCCACTGTGCAGCATCTCCTATAATTTTAACAACATCTGTAAACATCTGGGAACTGAGGAGACCTTTGGGAGAGGAATGTTGTCCCATTTGTGTCTGATATAGGATTGCAGCTGCTCAGCAGTCTTGAGTCTTCTTTGTAATATTTTGCATTTCATGAAGCAAATGTTTTCAGTTAATAAAATTGACCTTCCCTGTTTTCCCTCTCCACTCCACAGATTAGCTTCCATCAACACACATTTTTGTTTTACAGCTTGTAAATATTCTGCTGATGTGATTTGGTCTCAGTTATTTTATAAAAAAAGTGACAGTGCACTAATAGCGCAGCACCAAAGGCCAAAGATGGATAGTCAGTGTCTACCCTGCCAAGACTTAGAAAAATATTTGTTTAAAAAGAAGACACACTCGGCTGCGACCATAGTTATTAGATTTTTTTCAACCCTCTTTGCCCAGCTTTGTTTTTGTAACTCCAGTGTGTAGCAACAGAGCTCCAAGCTCTAAAATCTAAGCCTCATTTTGTCCTCTTTGGAAAATAGGTCAGGAATTTGGGGCCACGTGAGTTTGCTGATGTTTGTAGAGCTGGGTTCACAATGAGTAATCAATTTCCACTGCCATCCAGCCGACACAAGTGAATTCACTGCTTTCTCCTGCAGGTACAAAAACGTTCTGGAGCTTGGTTCTTTAAGGGAAGAGAACAGCATGGTCTGCCTGCCCCGCTGCCTCTGTCCAGACCTCAACAGTCCACCACAGAGAACGGCTCTGATCCGGGAGGCTGCAGTGGATCTCAGGAACCCAGAACAGATAATCAGGGACATGGTAACTCTCACAAAATTCAAATGTGCGCATTTATCTACAAATTTGCCATTTGAGGTCTGATAGATATGACTCCAACAACAGCTGATTATGAGATGTCTTTATCATTTCAACATATTCAAAATCTTATTTAAAATATTTAAATGGGGGTTGGTCTGTGGAGTAGTGGGTACAGCAGATGCCCCATGTACAGAAGCTAGTCCTTGTGCAGCTGGCCCCGGTTCGAATCCCGCATCGGACGGCCCTTTGCTGCATGTTATTCCCCTCTCTCTGCCCCTTGCTTCCTGTCTCTCTTCACTGTCCTATGATAAAGGCATAACATTTTTTTTTTTTTTAAATATTTAAATGGTGGAAAAACTTTTTGAGATACATAATCTTGATGGGGTCATGCATACAACCCCAAATCAAGAAAAGTTGGCACAATACATAGAAATTGCTTATAAAAATAGAAACATGGGGATTTTTCCTTTTCTTGCGACAGTAATATTTTATTGCAGACAGCATGATCCCAAAATATTTCATATATAGTCTCGTCAGCTTAATTTCATTGTTAAAATGCAGCATTTTTTTCATTTCAGGCCTGCAAATATTCCAAAAAAGTTAGATTGTAAAGTTTTTACCGCTCTGCAATATTGAAGACGTAAAGTGCAAAGACGTCTTAAGACGTCTAAACAGGTTGGGATTGTTATTGTCACATTTTTCCTTTTCAAAGTTCTCCAACATTCTGTATTGGGGACAGGTCAGGACTGCAGGCAGGCCAGGCCAGTACCCGTACCCTCTTCTTCCTCAGCCATGCCTTTAGAATGTGGTTTTACATTGTCTTGTTGGAAAATGCATGGACGTCCCTGGAAAAGATGTGTTCTTGAAGGCAGCATATGTTGCTGTAAAATCTCAGTGAAATTTTCTGCATTAATGCTGCCATCACAGAAGTGGAAATGAGCTTTGCCAAGGGGGCACTGACACAACCCCATACCATCCCAGAGCGTGGCTGCAGGGACTGGTTTCTGAAAACAGTCTGGATGCTCCTTTTGCTCTTTGGTCCGGAGCACACGGCGTCCATTTTTTCCAACAAAGATCTGGAATACTGATCGGTCTGACCACAATACATGTTTCCACCATGTGATGGTCCATCCCAGATGCCTCCAAACCCAGAGAAGTGGACGCCGCCTCTGGACGAGGTTGACATCAGGCTTCTTTTCTGCACAGTAAAGTTTGTTAATTGAACTCTGTATTGTAGTGTTAATGGGTAATTGTTTCCCACAGTAATCCCTTGTCCATGTGGTTCTATCAGCTATTGATGAAGGACGGTTCTTGATGCAGCACCGTCTGAGGGATCAGAGATCACGGATGTCCAGGCTTGCTCCCTTGTCCTTTACAAACTGAAATTCCTCCAGATTCCTTCAATGCTTTTATGAAATTCTGCACTGTAGAGGGAGAAATACACAAATCTTTCTTTGAGGAACATTTGTGGACAAACTGGAGATTCTCTGCCCAGCTCATTATTATTGGTCAGCTCCACTACTTACCCTAAATTCCTCTGATTCCAATTTTTTTATTGTGTTGCAGGTCTAAAATGTCAAAATTGACATTTATTAACAAATGAAATGAAGTTAATGAAAAACAACAAATCTAAACATGAAAAGTCTGCAAAGAAACATTTTCTTTAGAAATTGCCTTATTCATACTATCCCAGCCTTTTCTGATTTGATGTCATAGTATTCTTTCTTCTTTTCAATCAAGTTGAATTTTTACATAGTTTCATGTTGCATACTCAATGAAGAGATGAAAGATTTGAGCACTATGATTAAAAACAGCTTTCAAGTACAAGAGGTGCTGTTTTTTTCCCTCATTTGCACATACAAACATTTCTAAGCAACAGTCAGACACGGCTTCATAGTGCGGGGCCACTAGTGACCACCACTAGGCACCGACTCCAAAACTTTCCTGGTTTCAACTGACCTCATTCAACAAGTGTTGATCTTTTTTATTTTTCTCACATGTGATTATGATGTCATTACCTAGATTCACTTAATCTAATCAATAATTAAATAATAGTTTGTCTGATATTAGACCCAAATATATCTATATTCAAAGAGTTTTCAAGTTTCACTCCTCAGACCTGCTTTCTTGTCCAAATACGATCACTTTAGTGATGGTCAAACGCCAAATTCAGGGCTTGAAATGACAAGTTTGCCAACCAATGGCTGATATCACAATGGCTGTGTTCACTTCTTATACGCAATCTACAAAAAAACAGAAGATAAGGAGGCCCTGCCTTTCTGAACAACCCAATCATCTGTGATTAGCCAGCTCAAGACCTGAGCAGGCACTGTCAATCATTTATAATCATTCGGAGGAACAGAGGAATTTGAAATAAGTCATGACGTTTCTTTATAGATTTCAAATATTATTTGTGGTAATTTAGCATCTTTGTGTTTGTTTTGGGTCTCTTTGACATAATTTTCCATGTTTTTGGGCTCATTTAATTGGTATTCCATGAAGAATTGTTATTGGCCTCCTGTGCCAATGCCCAGTGCCCATTAGTAATCCATCTATTGAAGAAGAAAATCCGGTGTGGTAGCATTTGTACAGACAATGGTGGCAGCAGTGATAATCTTATTATGTCTCTTCAGAGCTCAGAGCTGCACCACAGCGGCAGTCCTGTGGATCAGAACAATGGGAGCAGACAGCAAGAACAACAGCTGACAGCTGTAATGAGAGTCACTCTAGTCAGACAGCTGTAATGAATAGAGAAAGACATGTGTTGGCTTCCAAATCACCTCCAGCCAGCACACAACAGGCGAAACCCCCCTCAGGTAAAGTCACACTGCTCCTTCTAAGAATAAACCCAATGCTCCATTCAAAATCCGTTTAGAAAGAGACACTTCAGATGTTTAGTAATGTCTGCAGGTCCTGCTGTAAATATGGAGAACAAACATTTGGAGAAGGTGGAGGTGGTGCCCCGTCCAACCGTGGAGGAAAAAAGACAACCTGTTGTCTCCAGCACGGTTTCATCTCACAATCCTGCAGCCAAACTTACTCCACCTGTTAATCCACCTGCCAAAAACAGCTCTTCTCCAAAACCCCAGCCAGATCCAGCAGAGGATGAGGACAATGAATACGATTCAGATGATGCCAGTAAGGCCGATTATTCCTGTGAAATAAAAACTTTCAATTTTAGTTTTTTTTACTTGTAATAATGCAATATATTTTATTCTAGGATTTAAATTTGATTTCATAATCCATCCCCTCTCTAGATGTCAAATGTGTGCCTGTGTTTTTATTCTTGCAGCCACACTGGGATCTCTGGAGTTCAGCTTACTTTATGAACAGGAGAACCATGCCCTACATTGCTGTATCATCAAAGCTAAGGTAAACAGAAACACTCATACAGGAAGAAGCAAACGTGACCAGATGAACTCATAAAAGACAGTCTCCAAAGATAAAACAAGACATCAATGGGATAAGATGATTGTATAATGACACACATAGCAATACAAGGCAAAATGAGACAGGATGGAATAATGTAAGTTAAGACAAAAAAGATGAGAGGAAAAGACTAAACCAGAGAAGACTAAAGACGACAACAAAAGAACAGAACTGACCAGACAAGTTGAGACAAGAGGGGCAAAAAAGACCATTCGAGACAAAACAGAAACGAAGAAAATGTGAGAGGACTAGATTCCAACACACAACAAAACTGGACAAATACACGATCAAAGAAAACATGACATGGCCAGATGGATCAAGACGAGATGAAATAGGAAAATAAAATGTGTAGCAAGACAAGACAAACAAGACAAGACGGACTAATGTTAGATGTCACAAGAATAAACATGATTGAAATGTATTGCTCGATAGAACAAAGAACACAAGGTAGCACTGGAGAAAATAAGACAAGATGAGTGTAATATAAGATGAGAGAGTGTGAGACCAAAAGACAAGTACAAGACCTGCAAAGACAACATAAAGTAAGACAAACAAACAAGAGATTAGATGAGACAGAGCACGACAAAGGCAATATGTAATGAAAAAATAAGTAAAGTAAAGAGTGATAAGTGAAGACAAAACAAGACAGAAAAGTCACAACAAATCTTTAAGAAAAAATTTGACAAGATATGCTGAAACAAGATGAGACAAGATAAGAAAGGAAGAGAGATTGTAAGACAGAGCAAAACAAGTACAAGACAAATGAGCAAAGAGGAAGTGAGAAGAGATAAAGGAGAAAAGATGAAGGACAAAATAATACAGATGGGCATGACAAAAAAAGGCCATAAAGGAAGACAAGACAAAAAGAGAAAAAAAAGATGAGGAAATAAGACACCATGGAACAAGACAAGAAGAGATAGCAAGACTGGATGAAAGATAAAGTAGTACAAGATGGGCAAGGTGAGATGGACAAAAGGACAAACAAAACAGGATGAGACAAGAAAAAAAGTGAAGGATGAAACGGGACAAGATAGAAAATAGACAAATTGAGTAAAGACAAAAGACAACTAAGACAAAACAAGGTGGTATGATATTAGAAACAAGAAAACTACATAGAAAGACGGGATAAAAGACAAAACTGTAAAAATGGAGCAATTGGAAGTGACACAAAAATGGAAAACCATAAAAGTTGGAAAATGATAAGACTGGACAATAATGGGCACGATGCTAAACCAAAAGGGTACCAAACAAAACAAGACCTGACTGGACGAGATTTGGCAAGGCACAATTAGAAAAGACAAAAGATGGAAAGAGACAATAAAGGGCCAAATCTGAACTGAGAAGTCTAGACTGAGCAAGAAAAGATTTTATAAACAATGCCAGCGTACTTTCTCCACTGAATCGAAGTATTGTTTTCTCATTGTTCTCAGGGTTTGAAGCCGATGGACTCCAATGGACTTGCAGATCCCTACGTTAAGCTGCACCTGTTACCTGGAGCCAGTAAGGTACTTATTTATCAATGAATTTAGCTATTAATTTAAGGAACTTACTGTAACAAATGGCTAAACTTGTGGAGCACACTGTATGTATATGAACTGTATATCAATTACTGCATTCTGTTTTTATCTATATTTCATACAGCATCCCAACTTTTGGGGATTTTCAGTTGTGCACAAGCACGAATAGTTTCCTTTTCTAACTTGAGGGATTAAGTTGTTTGCTGCTGAGCAGTTGTTGCTGTTTTCTTGAGCTTTGTCTCCAAGTGATAACTCATTTTCTCCTCTCATCTATGAAACTGTTGTTTTTGTTTTGTCCTCAGTCCAACAAGCTTCGCACCAAGACCCTTAAAAACACCCTGAATCCTGTGTGGAACGAGACTCTGGTATACCATGGCATTACTGATGATGAAATGGCACGCAAAACTCTCAGGTAACCTGAACGCACTTTACACCCTCTACTGTGCCCTTTACTTTTACATGAAAGAGTCTCATGGAGTGCAACATCTCTCGTCAGGCTTTCAGTGAGCGATGAGGACAAATTTGGACACAATGAATTCATCGGAGAGACACGAGTGGCCCTGAAGAAACTCAAGCTCAACCAGAAGAAGAACTTCAACGTTTGTTTGGAGAGAGTGATCCCGGTAAGACAGAGGGCAACTCTGGCATTTTGTATCATGAAATGTGGGGGTCTTTGGCTAAAGCGTCAGAGGTCCGTTTCACGTAGCAGGTTTAGTGAAAACTCTGAGTAGGTTAACCCTGAAATGAGGGAAACCCTGAGTTTTCCGTTTCACAAAGGGAGGTAACTCAACCCCGAGAAAGAGGGGTAACTCTAGCCTGTTTCACAAAGAGAGGTAACTTAACCTCACGGTCAGTTACCGGAGTAACAGACTCTCTGAACCTAACCTGGTCGGGACCAGGTTTTATTCAAGAAACCTCGAGTTTCTCTCTGTCTCCGCCCTCTTTCAGCCACACACGCCATTTGATTTCCTCATTCATTCAGTCAGCAGAGCGAGTTCTTCTACTTCTAGAAGTCCATTAGGCACAGTAGGAGATTACTTTTTTCACGAACATGTCCTTTTGACAACGATCCCGTGGATGAAGGTGCAGCATTATCGCGCAGAGAAATAAATATTCGTCGGAGATGGTTATCAGACCGCGCATAGATTTTTGCATTTACAGACAATTATCTTTTTGAGCGGCACCATCAGAATGTGTTGGGACAAAAGAAAAAAAAGACATAAAAGACAAATAAATATTTGTATGAATAGGCTTAAAAAAGACATATATAGGCCTATTATATTTTATAAAGGCACTCGTGTCTTGGGGGTGGATTCCCTCCGGGGATTCCCTCAGCCACTGGCCTCCCGTTAGAGGTGGCGGTGCTGGGCAGCACCCGTTTTACGGGCATCTGCCTTCTTTCTGTTGGCTCAGTAGAAGTCTGTGTTAGTTTAAATAGTCTTAATTATTTAACAGAACATGATATAGATGATGACTCTAAATTGTCCTTCGGAGTGACTGTGAGTGTGTATGGTTGTTTGTCTCATTTGTCTCTATGTGGCCCTGCGATGGACTGGCGGCCTGTCCAGGGTGTACCCCGCCTCTTGCCCATTGACCGCTGGGATAGGCTCCAGCCCCCCCGTGACCCGACTGACGGATTCAGCGGTGTATAGATAATGGATGGATGGATGGTATAGATGAGAAGACATAGTTTATGTGTGTGAAAACAGCATTATGTTGGGAATAAAATAACTGCACAGTCAAATAGCCACTTAATATTTATTTTACAGTGTAAAACATGATCAAAATGAGGTACCTCCATGCCGAGGTCTCACCTGTTTGAACAATGTTTTTATATTTCATCTTAAACTGCTGCCAAGAGCGCTTCTCCCCTGCGGGATTGCACCTAAATGAAATAAATGAATGGGCTACCATTCAAGCAGTTTCCCTGTAATATTATTGTGATTGCAATGGACTACATTTAAACTTACACTTTTGCTGCTGCAACGGTGTTGCACTTATTTCTAAAAACATATTGAAACTCGCCGTATGAGCGCATTAAGATTTCCAATTCGAGGTTGGTGAAAAACGTAGCCCCTCCTCTTCCCCGTTGCCAAGGTGACTCGTCGAATCGGGGCTCCATTGATGCTGGCTTTTTAAAGTTGTGGTGCACGCGCTAAACTCAAGGTGAACTTACTCAGAGTTGATTAACCTCACTCATATCAGCGTTTCTGGAACCGAAAACTCAGAGTTTTCTATCTCAGAGTAGATCAACTCAGAGATCAGGAATAGACTCAGAGTTGGTTGAACCTGCTACGTGAAACGGACCCCAGTTCACTCAAATCCCTGTCAAGTAAAAAAGAAATTTGAGTTTTGAAATTTGGAAACAGCTAAGAGATGCTTTCTGTTTAAAGTGTTCATTAAAGGACAATATCTACAATCCCATAACAGGTTGTACTACTAATAAGAATAACGTGATATTAAATGTTTTAGAGCAAATTAAGGCTAATCTTGTCTTTAAAAAACTTGACCATACTGTCCGAAAAATAACTTCCAAAAATGTATGGACAAGGGGGGGAAGGACTGTTTTTAACCACTGGGTGCTGTGATGTCTTGGAGTTTATTCGCCAACGTTATTTGAAACTATGAAAAAAAAGATATACTGTCACGATCTGATGAGAAGCGTGGACCCCGGAGCGGAGACACAGAAACGGGTGAAGTTGATGGTATTCCAAAAAGTATTTTTATTTGACGACAACTGAAGTTGGTAGGCAGCAAACTTGTAGGTGCGCTCAGGCACAGGTAATCCAAACAAATACTTAAGGGTCCAAAAGGTATGGCGTGATACAATATAATCCAAAAACATGAAACAAGACGTTTAACTCTGAAGCCCAGAATAACACTGTTAATGCTAAAACAATCTGGCAAAGAAAAGGGGAAGCAAACCAAGTATTTATAGAAGGAAGATAATTAACAAACAATAGAAAACTGGTGTGTTAGGGTAGCATGGCATCCCCTCCTCCTGCTGGTGGAAGGAAAAACCAGGAAAAGAAAAGACACATTTAAGCAGGCCCTGGAGTCGCAGCTGTGGCTGTGATATATACCATGTTAATTGTTGGGCCTTTTTTATTCTTAAGAGCCAGTCCGAGTCTTTATGCTAAGCTAACTGGCTGCTACTAAACATTTACTGTGAAAATGGTAAGAAAGACACCAAAAATGCTTATTCCATTCAACCTTTTTAACAATGTAGGCAAAATATTTTGCAAATATCGAGGCTGCTGCTGATGTTTCTGGTTTTGGTGGTGGTAATAATGATAACTGTTTTTAACTCTGTGCAGGTGAAGAAGGCTGTGGGGGGATCAATCCGTGGCATGGCACTATATGAGGATGATGTAAGCCACGCATGGTTTTTTAACCATTTTGGTCACTGTAACATTATTTTTCTGTTGTATGAACAAGAAAATCCTCTCACAATGTCATGACAATCTAAAACAATGTAGAAATACATTTAGTAAAAGTAGAATTGCTGGAAGATATTAGAAGAATTACTGGAAGTTGTATTGGATTACATCATATTTCACAGGTGTTCCTCAAGTTCCACTTTAAATTGTAGCGTCAACTGTTTTCATTTGAGGTCTGTATCTCTTTCCTGTTCTGTAGATGTAGGGATGTGTGATCAAATCCTGACCTTCTAAAGCAGACTGTCCGGATGTCATTGATCCTCATCACATTTCCTCATCGATATTTCTGCTATCAGTTACTTTCACTTCTCATCCATGGTCAGAACTTGTTCTGTTGTGCCCATGTTATTATTACTCTCGAGTTACCTTGCATATTTTCAGACTGGGACATCGAGAAACGTTTCCGTGCACCACGTCACCACCACTTTTTGGATGAAAATATGTAACTTAGATGTGTAAATCAAAACCATTAGAACCCAATCTGAGTTAATGTTGATTCTGATTGCTGAAAAATGGCAAGATACTTCATAAAAATCTGATGCTATAACCCTACTAATTGACCAGAGGTGCTGCAAACAGATTTGTTGTTCACAGATGTGGCGAGTCTCCAGGTGAGTGTAATTTAATTGCCTCTTAGTTTGATGGCAACATTTTTTCCTCACCGCTGCTACTCAATTGGGACAACAGTTCTCTGAAAGAGGGAAGGAGAGTTGTCGAGTGGCTTTAAACCCTTTGCCCTTCAAGTTGCCCTTCAAGAGATTTTAACCTGTGAGCCCAATTCTTTCATTGGAAGCCCAAGAACAAGCTGGAGAAATCTTAAGTTAAAGTATTTATTAGTGGTCACATGTAAAGTATGGCTGCGCTGGACTCTGAATGACAGAGCTCCCGCAGGAAATCTGTCAGCCCGAGCCCCGACATCCGGAAACATTTCATATCCATGTTCACCTTTATCTCAGAGGTTGTACTTACACTCGACTGAGTATAATTGGCCAGTTTTTAGTGACATGAGCAGGCCAACCACCATCTTCGTCATGTTCTTTGGACGAGATAAACAACGTGTGTGTGTGTGTGACTTCTTGTTTTAGGCGTGTATATACTGTACCAGACCTATCTGACCTAATAGAGATGCTTTATCTGACCCACTTATTTTGTCCCGCTATGTCCTCTTGAAGTCTTGGACATACATTGTGAGCAGAGTGGAAAAGTACAAACTAGGAACATAGATTATTTAGTAAAATACAGAATATGAATACATAATGTCTAAGGACATTACCATAGTGCTGTTCTTTTCTTCTTACACTGTACTTCCACGATTACTTGCTTTTCTACTGTATTGCCATCACTAATGGTTACAGTTAGGAGTTAAAAGCACAAGGTTGGGGTTAAAAGACCATGCATTTCCATGTCATTGACTACACTGTTAAATATTGTCATTGACTATGAGTTTTCGTGTTCGGCTTTCTTTTGGTTTTCATGTCCTTGCTTATTGTTTTATTTAGTAGAGTCTGTCCCCATGTGTACTCCATGGTAGCAACTTCCTCTCCACTCCTTCTGCTGTTACTGATTGCCACACCTGATACTTGTTTATCACCTCCCTCAGTATATATCCTCCAGGTTTTCCTTTGTTCAGTGCCAGATCATTGTTGTAATCCAGTGTTTCTCTGTGAGTTTCCTGTAGTCAGAATTTCAGTCGTCTCTTTGTTTTCTATATTCGGTTTATAGTTTTCTTATCCTGCTCCAGTAGCGCTTCAGTTTAGTGATAAATCCATTGATTGTTTTACCTCTCATTCTCCTGTTATAGTCCAACACTAGGGTCCTCTTCGAACCTTCAATTTGACCATGAATTGAAACAAATACTCACTGGTCATGTGTCAGGTGATGCAATTTCAAACCTGGATTATGAAACTACTACAGATTGGACGTGTGGACAAATGTTCCTATTTGACTATTTCTGGTGATACCAGGCTGACTGCATGTGCATTATCCTTCATTACCAGATCTTATGATAATAGCAGAACAATCCTTCCAATTATTAGCACAGGACAAAAAACATCAGTATCAGATGAACACCATAAAAATGCAATGTCTGCAGTGACATGATGTGTATGTTTTATCACACTGCCACTGAGAGTGCACTATTATTTTATTCTGTTGTCTGTTGGGGGAGTTGCAATACAGACAAAAACTGTAGACGTCTGGACAATCTGGTGAAAAAGGCCGGTTCTGTAGTAGGCAGAAGGCTGGACCCTCTCAGTGCTGTGGTGGAGCAACGGATGAGGAGGAAATTCTATTCTGTTTTGGAGAACAATAAACATCCTCTCCACAGCATCCTGGCAGGCTCATCTCTCTTCGCTGCAGGACTGAGAGGTTCAGGAGATCCTATGTCCCCACAACCATAAGGCTTTTTAACAGTGACTGCTGACATGTTCTTCTCAAATTGACTTATTGTTATTGTTCTAATATACAATAATTGTAAATATTTAAAAAAAATTGAGCTACTCGACTATTTTGAATTTCCCCCACTAGGGGGATGAAAACAGTATTTTTCTATTCTATGCTATTATATGCACATTCATGTGTTTTGTTTGCACTTGTAATATACGTATGTGTATGTGTAGCTGAAAGAAGGTGAGGACTCAGAGGACAGGGGTCGCATACTGATTTCACTGATGTACAACAGTCAGCAGAGCCGTCTGATAGTGGGTGTGGTCCGCTGTGCTCACCTGGCTGCTATGGACTCCAATGGATACTCTGACCCCTTTGTCAAAATGTACGTGCTTCATTAATTGTCCTCGTCTTCACAAAACAGATCAGCTGCTGTGAAGATTTACATAATCAGGCGGATGTTCTGAGAAATGTTTTGTAAATGTAACCCTTAACCATTTTGAGTGGGTTTTTTTTTAAATTATTTTTAAAGCTTATTTGTTGATCATTATATCCTCTAAAACTCCCTGATGTATTTACAATCATTTAAAATATTCCAAACATCCAACTGTGACATACAGACAAATGATTTGGTATAATTATCCCTATATCTCTATACTGTAGATGTCTGAAGCCAGATATGGGAAAAAAAGCAAAAAACAAGACGCAGATAAAAAAGAAGACCCTCAACCCAGAGTTTAACGAGGTCAGTTCTTTCTAAATGCTTGGTATGTTCTGCTCTTCCAGATTTTGTAATAATCTCAGTTTCATCACTGTGTCTTAGGAGTTCAGTTATGAAATGAAGCATGCTGAGCTTGCCAAGAAAACCCTTGACGTCTCAGTCTGGGACTACGACATGGGGAAATCCAATGATTTCATTGGTAAGTGTGGATATTGGTTTGCAAACTCATTTCCTCATTCATCCATTAAAGCAGTTTTATTTCTAGCTGTGATTGTGGACAATGCTTGAGAAATGGAAGTGTCTGATGGACAATTCACAACTCTGGTCCAAATAAAGATATTTCAACAGATGTTGCTTAGACTGCCTTGGATTTTCTCTCAGATATCCACCGTGTCCACATGTTCATTCCTAATGACTTCAATTTAACATGGATTGGAATATGATTTTGAATTCCCAGACAATGTGTCCTCATGTTAAGGTCCAACTTTTTGTTTGTGGGATCATAGGATGTAAAAATCTTTTAAGACCGAAGGGGGAAAAAGTGCTTTTAGACCAGTGTGGCAAGTATTTCTGTATGTTTTTTGCTTCTTTTTCCTTTCCACTGTCACCATGTATTTTTGGGACAGCGGGTTAAATGGATAAGATATTTTGTGATCCGTTGGTTTACTTAGCTTGGCAACTTTTTAAAAAAATGGTATTATTTGAACTGGACTAGTTAAGATTTTTATAAATTTGATTGATCATAATTAGATTACAATTAATTTAATTGAGTTTGACTACATCTTTTAAGTCCAAGACAACATCTTTTGTGAATTGGCACGATATAAATAAACTAAGTTTAATTGAAATGTGCACGCAAGGGTCTATGTGATATACATTTTATCATCCTCCATGAAAGTAGCAGTGTTAGATATGTAAATTTAATGAGATATTATAGAGATTATTAGTGGTTGCTAATAATTAATTCATGCTTTTCAAACTTGGCCCTCACCTTTAGAGCAGAGCAATCCAGCATTCTAAGTACCACAGAAGTGGGAAACCTCAAATTTACTTAATTGCTGATATCAGGGAGAGGTGGATATAGGGAGGAGCCAGCCTGGGGAGAGAATGACTGAGGAGAAGAGAGTTTTAAGTCTGCTGTTTTGAGTTTAAGGCCCTTTGCCCATCAGATGCATATGTAGAAACCATTAATCATTTTGCCATATAATCGCAGTACAGCATTATTCCTGGTTGGTCTAAACAGATGGCAGTCGGGTTTTACAGAGCTTCAGATCTTACTTATTTTTTGGAATCCTCAACACACAATCATTGAAGTTACCTGCATAAAACCCAGGAACACAAACTCATAATATGGGAAATGTATCCTCTGGGTTGTGTTTGAGTGAGTTGATGTGAATTATTTTAACTGTAACTCAGGCGCATGTCTGTCAGCAAGATATTTAAATGCATAATTATGATGCTTACTTCCCTCTCTGCCTTCAGGGGGATGTCAGTTAGGCATCCAGGCTAAAGGTGAGTGTTTGAAGCACTGGTATGAATGCCTGAAGAACAAAGACAAGAAGATTGAGCGCTGGCATGTTTTACTAAATGACAACTCTGTCCAGTTTGAGGATTAAAACATCCTCCACCTTTTGGTGCATTTTCTTCATGTCACTTTCTCGCTGTAGATTTCTGTCTTCCAGGTAGTATAGATTCATCCTCTTTCTTTTATGTAGTTTTTCCCAAAATGTAATGTGAATGCTACATTTCCCATGAACAGCAGCATGGATGTTTATCTCTGGGCTTTTTGTAAAAAGGAGTGACCAATAGACAAAACTGGGAAGCTTATCATATCATAAACTGTATCATGCAGTAAACAAACCTCTGAACTGAGTGATTATCATATCTTATAGAGAAGATAAAGTCTTTGTTATCAAGTATGTTGTAATGAAGTGTGCATCCATGCTCAGACCCGACAGAGGGAATTTCCAGTTTTTTATCTGACCTTTTTTCACCCATCATGCCACTCGCATCACCATGGGGGAAAGAGGTCACTGTTGTCATTGTCATATCCGGTCAAGTGTTATCTGTTGATATACAATGTTGTTCCATTGCCAAAAAACATTGATTTTACTTGTGTTATTGTGTCTAACTATAGTGCATCCTGCATATATTAAATATTAAATCTGACGTGAAATGATTTGAGTTGTGCATGTAAAATGCTCACCTCTGTGTGCACATGTTTGAGCTGTCTGGGTTTCTGCTGGAAAGGTTCAAAAGCCTAAAATGCTTCTGCATGATCTTTTATCATGAAATTATGAAAACAAAAAATTGGATTATGTCATGCTAAATCCAGGTTCCAGAAAGTTATTAAACAATCATCTCTCTGTGCTGCTGATTATGCATGTCTGAACACTGATATTGTTGCATACACCTGGCTCATAATAAAGAAATGATAGCGCTTCATTTGCTCCTGTGCTTTATACATACTGTGTGACATGGCACAAACTTTGCCTGAATCAGGTGAGGTCTGAACCAATCAGAGCAGGCAGACACGCAGCTGAAAAATTAGTGAACTTTGACTTCTCTTGATAATATGATTTCTAACCAAGTAGGTGAAAGTTGACAGGCATGCTAAACTGTCTAAACTTGAATCCTTCTCCATCTAAATCTAAACATAGGGCAGATAGGTGCCAAACATTTAGAGTCCTATAAAGAAACCAACCAATGTCTGACCTAACCTTGAGAAGACCTGCGGGCAGCAGGTGACAGAAATAAATTTGTAAATATTCTAATGTAAAACTGATGTCTGCATCTCATTAACTCAGAATAAGAAATCAAATGCAAAGGTAAAATGTCAGCTACAAAGAGAGGTAAAATGAGTGCAAAAAGAGCCAATGAGGCAACACAGTGGATCAAAGACAAAAAAGACAAATGCAAAAAAGAGACAAAAAATTATGACAAAAAGAAATAAAGACAGTTTAAATGGCAATATAGAGTTGCAAACTGGCCACAGTAGAGACTAGATGGCTACAACATGGCAGACACAATACAGAAAATGACAAAGAGTTCAAAGTACACATGGAAACGGGATGAAAACTGACTACAAACAGAGACACAGTGGCTATAAAAAAGTCAAGGAAAGATAGAGGTATAATTGGACCATTGTATAAAAAAAAACAACCCAACAATTAGTAACACAAAGTAGTACCACAAAATGGAATTAACCATTTGAGTCCAAGTGGCTTCCAAAAGAAGAAAACAGACAGTATCAGTAAACACAGATACAGAAGCAAAGAATTTACAAAAAGGGTGCAAAGTTACTGCAGAGACACAACATGACAACAAAGACAGAAAACAACTATAATGAGACACAAAAGTACCACAAATGGGACAAAGAAAGAATCCAAATGGCTCAAAATAGATGCAAAAACACAACAAAGAGACAAACTGAGAATAAAAAGACACCAAATTACAATTAATTCGAAAAAGCTACAAAAAGACCAAAAAGCTTGAAAATGAAGACGGTGAAACTTTAATAAAGACAGATCAGATATAAGAAAATGGAAAAGACTCTGATTTGCTGGTGGGAAAGTAAGCAGTAAGACCGCTGGACCAAAGCAGTGACGTCATTTGACAGCGTGGGCAAGAAGGAGTGACAGGGAAGCAGAGGAAAAGCCCAAATGGCGAGAAAAAGTGAATGAAATGTATCACAGCTGCCTTATTTCAAGTTTCGCCAAAGCTTCATAAAGAAGACACAACACGACAAAAAGAAACAGGGTTTTTATAAATGGGCAAAAAGATGCCAAAATAACTACCAAAACCCATAATATGAGAGTCAAGTAAGATATAACTGATGCAAAAAAGTGACACCACAAAGTGACAGTTGAAATGGCTTCAGAAATATGCTAAATTCTAACGAAATACAGTACACACAAATAAAGAGACACAAAACGCCATTCATGGTGATTGTGTCTCTTTTGGAGTATGGGTGCTTTGTTATCATGTAAAAGAGGTGACCGGCCCCTCACTGTCTTTGCCCAGGGGCCCATTGTCTCGTGATCTGTCCATCTCCCCCGCAACGTGACATCATGAGATGGCACGTGAGCAACACGCCACTATCAAACACATTTTGTGTGTCATGGCTGCACATTTTAGGCTTCCACTGTTAGGAAACAGCACAGCATTTCAGATCAGTATTCTACCCACAGCAACGTGAAAATAAAGAGAGACAAGAAAGAAACAACATATTTTTCTTTCTCAGATCAGTCAGAGTTGATGGTTTTTTCCTTCTCGAGCCGAGTAATATCTGCCCTCAGGGTCATGACCTGTGAGGAGGGGTCAGAAGTGCAGAAAGCTGGTGGGAAAACAGTGGTCAGAGAACCTTAAAGCAGTTCAACAGTTCAGTAAAATATCTGTCATCAAAGCTCAAAGATTGTTTGACTAAAAACCAAACCAAACTGAAAAGAAAGTCAGGAAACTTCTGTCTGTAAATCAATAAAAATCGATTAGTTTATCACATTTTCATTTGGTGTATTTGGCGCGTGTCTGAATCTGATCAATGGATCAGTCACATTTACAGCTAGATAAACCTGTGTGTGTGTGGGTGTGTGTGTGCGTGGCGTCGATATGTTATGGTGAGTGTGTCAGCAATGTGGGGCACTGACAGACTTGTTTGACTACACTGCCAGGTCACGTGGCTGATCTGCATGTCTGTTAATCCACCGGAACACCCGTGCACCCTCCTCCTCTTCCTCTCGGTCTTCTTATTTAAAACCGACCTGGAGTCTGCCAATCTTTGAAACAGCCCCGACAGACCGACGCAGCACTTTCCTAAAGATTTAAAGTGACACAGCCTCTTTCATCCAGCCGCAGCTTCACCGGCTCGCCATGACGCACATCGCTGCTCTTCTAACTCTCATTTTAGCATCATCCCTCCTGTCCTGCACCGCTGCACGAGCCTCCATCCTCTGCACCTGGACAAAAGTTATTTCTGATGACGAAGTACACTACAGTTTCCTCCGGAGCGACCCCCAGCAGAGCCCTCCATCCCTGCGGCTGTACCACAGCGTCTGGTCCGGGGAGCGCGCTGTGCTCGGCTGCACCTGGAGCGACGACGCAGCGGTGATCCGGGGCTATCTGTCTCTCTGTCGGGAGCGCACACAGGAATTTTCCGACGTTATGAATAAAAACTTTGACTTGGACTCTATGTTTGACGCAGAGCAGTGCGTCTCTTTGGCCTCTCAACGCTTCGTCATGCTCGGGGCGCGCACTGGGAGGAGCGTTGATGGTCGTGAGGACGGAGGGTCAGAGGTCAGGATACATCAGCGCGTAAAGCGCGGCTTCATTGTACCGGGGACTCTCTGGTGCGGTTCTGGCAACAAGGCGCCATCATATGCAGATTTGGGTATGTTGGTTTCATATCTCTCAATAAGTTAGTCCCATGTATGAGTCTGATTATAACACAGAGTCAGAGGTTCCTGTCCTGTAGGGGTATATACCCCACAGGGGCCTCAGGAAAGTTTTTGAGAGGTTAACAGAAAAATGAAAGAACAAGCCCATCTTTTGCACAAAATTATTATCATTCTTTTTTCAATTAGATAGATTTTTTGCACTTTCTCTCTTTGGTTTATTGGCTCATTTTTTTAATTTTGAGGGTAACGAATGAATCTTTTCCCACAAAATAAAGGCTGCGAACAGCTAATGTAGCATGAAAATCAAACAACAAGAAGGAAAGGCCAAGTCACGTGGTGCTATATTAATGTTAACAAAAAGTCACCTCTCAGGGCCATTTGTTAGGCCAGTCCTTTTTTTTTTATCCTTTACTTAAAGCATGGACTTCTTTTCTTACACAAAGAGGAATATGACCTCGGCATTTAGGCCATCTGTAAGTTATGAATACACGAAAGTCTGTTGATTCGTGTCCTGCATACAGATTTTCTCTTTGTGTGTGTGTGTGTGTGTGTGTGTGTGTGTGTGTGTGTGCGGTTGTTGACATGAAAATAAGTGCATAGAGGAATACAGTCTGATGGTACCTAATGAAACTGTCACAGAAGTCCATGTTTAGAGATTGGAGGGGTTTGGTGTTTGTCTCCTGCTACTCCCAGTACGTTCAAAACTTATTTTATGGTTCAGTGAAACTGTTGGTGGTGCAATAAACTTCTTTCAAGGATACTTCAATCCTGAGTGGTGGAGCAAAGTGATTTGGATGGGACCTAGAAGTTTGTTATCTGTTCTAAGTTAAAAGACAGCTTTGAAAGAGAATAATCAATATAAGAATACTGACAGTTAGAATTTTCAGTCTCGGCATGGGACAATTATTTCAACATTTCCCACAATGCAACACAACGCCTCTACTTTCCAGCACCTACTCTAAACACAGATGAGAGAAATGTATAAGCCAAAGAAACTTTATTGTAAAATTCAAATTAAGAAACCTAATTTTTTATTTAGCAGATGAACAACATGTCTAATTGTTGAAATAGACTGATGATGAAACTCAGAAATGTCAGAAATGGAAGCAGAAGAGGATTCCCACCTCAAAGATGGACAGACATGCAGTACAAGTCATAAAGTAGAGAGAAATAACAGCGGTGAGTGTTCCAGCCTCCAAAATTTTGGTAAATTTTCAGAAGACATCAGAAATGAAGCAACACGGACCAAGACATCCTTTCTCAGACCGTTGCTGCACTCCCTGGCTTAGTGCAACCACCTGCACGTAACTGGTATGGTGAGCTCATGCATGCAGACCTAACACTGGCCCACTAATAACAGTGTTGCTCTATGATTCTTTCCGTGGTCGAAACCTGCTGGAGGAGATTAGAAATGTTCTACTCAGAGGTGTGACCAGAATGGCATGTGTCGGCCCCCCCGTAGCAACGCCCCTGGTTCTACTCGAAGGTGAATGTTTCTGCAGGAGGGGGTCTTTTGCCTTCCTAATGCTGACATGACACCAAACAGTTATTCTAGTGATTTCATGGTATCAGATTAAAAAACAATATCTGAATAAAATCACAAGTTTCACCAGAGCTGCGGTGCACTTCAGTCATGTCAGTCTGTTGATGTAAGATAGTTGTAGAACTCTGTCCAAGTGGTCCGAAGTCAGTCGTTGTCATTGCAAATTTTGAATAGGAACCTCAGTCTTTGTAAAATTCCTGTTTCCGATAGACCTATAACCCGCTGTCTTCGGATTTGAGAGCGTGTCACTATTAAGTCTTTTAAAAGTCTGTTCAGAATCTTCTGTTGTGGTAAACTTCACTGAGTCCTGCCCCCCTCTGCAAACATGTCGCAGGTATGAATGAAACCTGACACTGAAATGCATACATTACTTTTGGAGTTTTGATGAAACACTTTTCCACGCCTTTAAACTCTAAAAGCAGCTACTTTAGAAGGCAAGGCAAGGCAAGGCAGAAGTCTTGCTGCCACGAAAAAAACTATGAATAAGCTAAATTTGTGCACAGATAAGATCATTTTAAGGTCAAACTGTCTACTCATAACTGCTATTTTGTTTAATTCTGATCAAGACATTTTTATTCAGGTAGTTTCTTGGACACAAGTGATGACTTTACACTGTGTAGACTTTACACTGTGTAGAGCGGTCTAAGCAAAAAAGTGTCCAGGTGAGAGAACCGCTGATTTAATATTGGCTTGTCGTGGTTTAAAGTTTTATCATTGGATTGAATCAGCTGTTGCCATATTTCCATCCCTGTTTGCATGCCCATTTCTCTATATCTTGACTCAAGGTACCAAACCTAATATTTAGCTCACTATGATTTTGGTGAACATTAACAAAATGATTTTAATTTAAAAAAAAAAGTCAAACATCACATCGCATCATTTTAAAATAAATAAAAAAGAAGAATCCAGAGGCACGATCACCACATGTGAACCACTAATGTGAACCGGAGGGACACAAAGAGCTTACAATCACCACCAACTTGTTTTAAAACGATCAAGCAAGTAAGGTGTACCAAAACTCTTTGTGTTCTTCCTTTGTCCACCTACATTATACACAGACTTCAGACAAATTCAGCTTGGCAGCTTCTGCGTAATCCTGCTGGGGGGGTAAACAGACAGACGGATGAACAAACAATCAGCACCTATCATGTACCTTTGCTTCTCTTCTCCCACTTGGCAGAGAAACGTGGCAAGAGATATCAACCGTTCCCTATTTTAAAAGAAAGTTTTAAAAATAAATCAATTGTGATAATAGTTTTGGTAATAGTAAACTAAATAACTCAATTAAATTGAATAAATACAAGACGGACAAATGAAGTGAAATATCAGATTTTCTTCTGTTTCTGTAACCCTAACCCATAAAAACGTGTTTTCAAAAACTAAACCACAGACCTATCGACTTAATCTGCTTTTTTGCATCTACAGGGCTCTGAGCCAAGTGTCTCCTTGTCACTGTTTGATTCTCTTGGTTCCACAAACAGAGAACAGGTGAATCAAGCAGTGTCGGTTAAACATGGGTGACCATGCATGTCGAAACCAAAACGAACAGTCTGTCATTAAACAGCCTTTTACATGTGTTCCTGGTTGTTTCATCAGAGTGGAGTAAGGTTGCAGTCATGTTGTGGAACAATCCTGTAAATCTCACCAACTCTGCACTTTGTGTCTCTTTCAGGAGTTTTCTCAGACACAGACGGCTGCTGCCGGGAACACGACCAGTGCAAACACACCATCCTGTCCTTTCACTCCGAGTTCGGTGTGTTTAACAGCAACATCTTCACCATGTCTCACTGCGACTGTGATAACAAGTAAACACCCTCTCTAAAACCATATCCAGCCCATATCAGCTGACCTACTGTGAGCGTGGGGATCATTTTAAACAATGCCACCTGATATGGTTTGTGTTAAAGGTTCCGCAGCTGTCTGAGGGAGGCCAACGACAGCATATCTGATGTGGTGGGATATACCTTCTTTAACCTGTTGAAGCTGCACTGCTTTACATTCTCTCGCCAACTGCAGTGTATGCAGAGAAACTGGTTTGGAATGTAAGTGATTTATTTTTTAAAACATTTGTGTCTCGTGCAGCTCTGCATTAAAAATAGACCTGATTCTGTACTGGATATCACTGCATAGATAGATAGATAGATAGATAGATAGATAAATACTTTATTCATCCCAATTTGGGAAATTGTTGTGTTGCAGCAGCATACAGTAAAAGATATGTAAACAATTAAAGTAAAAACAAGCAAATAAAATAAAATAAAATAAAATAAAAATAGTGAATAAACATTAGCTATATACAAATCTACAGTATGAAGAGTTTTTTTGGGGGGGCTCAGGAACACCTCCAGGAGCTGTGAACAGCTGTGAACACAGCTCACCGTAACATCCACAAATGCAGGTTAAAGCTCTGTCATGCAGAGAAGAAGCCATATGTGAACAGGATCCAGAATCTCTGGACCAAAGCTCATTTAAAATGGGCTGAGGCAAAGTGAGAAACTGCTCTGTGGTCAGATGAATCCGCGTCATCTGATTATGTCAGAGGTTTTTTTAAGGGAAGGCCTTGCATCACAAGCTGCATCTATTCCAACAGCATGGCTTTGTAATAGAAGAGTCCGGGTGCTGGACTGACCTGCCTGCAGTCCAGACCTTTCACCAGCTGAAAAAATTTAAAACACAACAAAGAAAACCCAGGTCTGCTGAGCAGCTACAATCCTATATCAGACAGGAATGGGACAACATTACTCTCACAGAGGTCCAGCAGCTGGTCTCCTCAGTTCCAGATGTTTACCGATGTTGTTAAAAGAAGAGGGGATGCCGCACAGTGGGAAACATGGACCTGTCCCAACTTTTATGAGCCGTGTTACTGCCATCAAATTCAAGATTAGCTCATATTTTTCACGAAATAGTAAAATGTCTCACTTTCAGTATTTTATAAGATTATAAATATGTTTTATTGTGAAGGAAATATAAATTCAGGAGATTTGGAAATAATCACGTTCTATTTTTATTCACATTTTAGCTTTGAAAACAGCAGTAAAGTAGAAATACAGACTCACGGAATGTGCAGTTGAGACACTCTGAAAAGGAGGAGAAGAAATGTGTTTAACTGTTTTTTTTAGACTCACAGAAAAACAGCTGGATGGAACAAATAAAAGACACTATGAACTTTAAATTCAGGGCAAAAACAAACATATCGGACTACAAACACATCAGCAGTTAGGCAAGAGTCATCATATAATTATTTCAGTTATGCATGGCTGCAGCGATTTGTAGCCGTCACTTGAATAAGAAAATGAACACACCCGAACCAGTTGTATTACATAGGACTACTTTTTTCCTTTAATTGCAGTTTGTGAATGATTGAAGTTTACACTTCACCTCATCAGGCTTGAACTGTTCTGGAAATCTGCATGTATGCATGGCAGTATTAATACTTTATAAATACCAGTTTGTTTGTGATACATGCAAAGTTTTTGTGTGTGCAAGATCTATGCAGCTCAAAATCCTAACAGAGACAGTTTGGCACATTAACGGAATTCTCATCAGTCCTCTCATTTGATGCTTGGTGCAAAAATAAACATTCATTTTAACAATTCCACTCTCTGCTTCGACTCACAGGTGTAAAGAGACTCAAATGGCGTTGTATGCTGATGTCCATCCACCCACACTGTATGAGTCTACTCAGCAAACTGGATGCATGAACAGCTCATGCTCCATCACCAACTCCACAGAGCTCCTGCAGAGCAGTACATCAAATCCACAGCTCTTCTCCACGACTGCTGCCACACCCAGTGTCCCTACACTTTCAACTCGTTCACCTACAGAAGCAACGCCTGAGAGGACAGACGATCTGGAGAACGCTTTACCTGCCAAACACCAGACTGTGGTTGAGCAGTACGTCGACGTCACAGGTATTTCATTCTGAAAACATCTCAGGTTATCAGTTTATCTCTTCTTTACAGTTTCTTAATGAAACTGAACATTTCCACTGATGCATCCCCTTCACAGAGGAGCAGACACCATGCGGCATCTATAAAGACCTTGATGAATGTAGGGGCAAGATCCGCCCGCAGCAGACAAAATATGGCTTCTACAACACAGAGTCGAAGACGCTGTACCACTGCAACTGTACCAAAAGGTAAGCCAACAAACTGCCAACGGTCCTAATGGAAATTTCCAATCATTTAAAATGTCTTTGGGATGAGTCACATCTTGTTTGGTAAGCACAAATGTATTAAAACCATCCATCCATCCATTTACTATACCCGCTGAAATCTATATTCCTCCGGGTCGCAGGGGGGCTGGAGCCTATCCCAGCGGTCATCAGGCAAGAGGCAGGGTACACCCTGGACAGGCTGCCAGTCTATCACAGGGCCACACAGAGACAAACAACCACACACACTCCTAAGGACAATTTTATAGACACCAATGAACCTAACATGCATGTTTTTGGACAGTGGGAGGAAGCTGCATTACCCAGAGAGAACCCACACATACACAGGGAGAACATGCAAACTCCACACAGAAAAGCCCCAGCTGGGAGTTGAACCTGGAACCTTCTTGCTGTGAGGCAACGGTGCTAACCGCCACATCACCGTGCAGCCCATGTATTAAAAGCCCAGAGTAAATATTTGCAGCCCCCAACCAGACAGTGATAACGGCGCGCTCACCTTTATTCCTGTGTTTGAGGTTGGACAAGACATGGACCGATGTTTCATAACTCAAATCTAGGCCACAAGTAGTGTACACATAAATTCCCACTCTTACATAAGTTGTAGTGGCTCTCTGGATAAACCCAGAGAGGATATGAATCTAATCTAGCTTTTGCACAGTCTCTTCTTCTGTTTGTCTTCTTGATTTCATGGGCTGTTTTTTCTGCTGTGTGAATCTTGGGCATGTTTGACAGCATCTTGACGTTTGATCGTTTGTCTGTCCCTCCAGATTATTCCAGACTTTGGCTCAACAGAGACAACTGAGCAAAGTGCAGGACCTCCTGCTGGAACATGTGTCTCAGTCCTGCTTCTTGCCTCAGGACTGCGCAGCAGGCAACACGTCAGTATTTACAGACATACAGTAGATACAGATTTTTGTCCTGGCTTTTTACAGCATAGTATTACCACTCTGTACACAACCTCTGCCAAAAAATATCAAATGTCCACTCTTGGAGCTGTTTTATTTTTTTTATGAAAAAAAGGGGGGATGAAACCCCTCAAGATGATAAAAAACAAATATATTGAAATCATATTGGCTTTGCAAAACATCACCTAGAATTCTTTTTATAAAATGATTGTAAATCATGCTTTTTTTCAGATTAAGTACAGGGAAAAAAACTTGGAATAATCTTGTAATTGGCATTTGTCAGTTGTATCTAAAATGTGCAGTAAGTGCAGACACAATGGGAAGATTGAAAAGGAAAACATAAGGATGAGGTCACAGTGTGAAGACAGAAAACTCAATGCCATGTGTCTGAAAATAGAAAATGTACAACAAAAGAAATGGAAAAACAAGAGGACAGCAACACGAGTCTGTGTTTAGGACTTCTGGATCTCCATCCAGAAAAGCCAAACCATCACTAACACCTAAAGAGAAGAAAGCAAGGTTACAGTTTAGTTTGGTGCAGGTCCAATGAAACATGGAAAGACGACTGGCTGAAGAAAACAAGCACATTTCCACCATCATAGATAGGGATGGGAATTGATAAGATTTTTACGATTCCAATTCCATTTTCGATTCTGCTTAACGATTCGGTTCTTTATCGGTTCCCTTATCGATTCTCATTTGGAGAAAAAGGACAACAAACCGGTCGATTAGCATCAACTTTGTTTAGTTTAGAAGTAACACGAGTCATGACCTTACAAACCCAACAACGGGGAGGTCCACATTGGTCTATCATGGCCTGGGTAATTTAACTCTTCCCTGCTCTGGTGAAAGGAGAAGCTGGAGGTAGAGGTGAACTGGGGGTAGTACCACCAGCCTCTGGCTCTGAGCCAGTCAGGCTCTGTCTCTCATGATTTCATCTAAATGTAATGCCTGAGAAGGCATTCATTTCACCTTAACCGTTACTAATAGCAGGTTTTACAGTGAGGCAAATGGTGCAAACATGACAGGCAGTGTTTGTTAGTTAGTTAGTTACTTGCAGTGTTAGCCGAGGAC
Organism: Odontesthes bonariensis; assembly: GCF_027942865.1. Taxonomy (NCBI): domain Eukaryota; kingdom Metazoa; phylum Chordata; class Actinopteri; order Atheriniformes; family Atherinopsidae; genus Odontesthes; species Odontesthes bonariensis. The sequence goes on from NC_134527.1 coordinate 28,690,824, forward strand.
ATGCTAACGTTGCTAACGTTGCTGGGTTCAGATTCACCAACGTTAGTCCGGAGCAGATCGAAAACGCGACATTCATTCATAGTTATTGCATGTTGGTAGTATTTCCTCCCTTTGGTGAAATATTCACTTTGCAAGTTGCCCTGTTGTCGTCTTTTTTAGGGATGTGTAATCAAACTTTCGAGCGTTTGTACCGCTTGGGCGCCATGTTTACTGTTGACTGCTGGCTGCACTGGACTCGCCATGCAACGTTGCATGGTGACGTCATTCGCGCCCACTGGAATCGATAAGGGAATCGTTTGCAAAATCGCCAAACGATTCCAAGGATTTGAAACACTGGGAACCGGTTCTCAACAAGAAACGGTTTTCGATTCCCATCCCTAATCATAGATGATATGGGTTTGATGTGAGGTAAAGCCCCAGGTCTGACGGCAGATCTTAGTTTCTGTTGGAAATGACAAGGCTCCATCCCGTCAACTGCTGGAACCTAGTTGATAAGATTAGTTTTTTTTTAATCGATGAATTTTTCAAAGAAATAGAGCAGCTGAAACAAAGTACTTGTTGGGATTTTGGGATCATGATTCCAATTTTTTTTCCTTTACTTGATCTGAAAAGAATCATAATTTTTATTACAAAATATTACAAGAACATTTTAATTCAGGTTTTACGAAGCCCCAATGCTCATCTGTGAAAGGAAATATACAATGTTATGTCCTATATGTGATTTATTTTTTCTTTGTTAAGATGAAACAATCAAATGAATATCCCCCAAGAGTAGCCATTCCATATTTTTTGCCATATCTTTAGCATTAGCAACAAATCCCTGTAAAATCCCACTGAAGCAGTGAAAGCTAAACCTTTCTTAAGGTACACAAGTAGATATCCTTCTTATCCATGAAAGAAATCACTGTGTCGGATATTTCCTAACATATGACATGCATCAGTATGTATGCAAGTACACTGACTACGTCACAAGCACAGTACATGGGTAGTTAAATCTAGAAGTACCCAACCTGGGTGGGCCATTTCAAAGGGCCACCAGGTTGGCATTTTTAGTGTTGGATATTTGACTGCTTGGGCTATCAAACAGGAGCTGTTAACAGATCATTTTATGTTTCATGTACCCAGTGACTGCAGCTGCCAGATAAAAGCAGTCTTATTTATTCTTAAAGAAGTGCAGCAACATATAGATTTTAAAGTGGATTTCAAATCTAATGTTTCTTCCGCCTCACCCAACAGCTGTACAGCAGTTGTCGTGAAAGCAGAGTTTCCTCAGCTGGACCCGAGGAGCAGTGCAGAAATGGAGCAGCAGCGCCATCTACAGGCAGTAAATCTGAAGGTCAGGAGGCCAAACTCCACGAGAGCAAAGAGGAAAGACAGACCTGTGAGGCTCCACAAGCTGTGTGTCAGGATAACTCGACCCAAACAGTCGAAGAAGGCCAGAGAAGATGGTCGTAAAGCACAGCAGTCAGCTGAAAGGAGAAGATAACTCATCTGAATGTGATTATCACAGGGAGGAGACAAAGTGTTCAGTGTTAAACAGAAAGCTGTCATTGTGAAATGAAAGTTACCACACAAAGTATTTATAGTATTGACGCAGTGAGAAACATCCACTATTAACCTGTTAACAGTAATGAAGTAGCAAATTCACAATCTTTGTCAGCGCTGTTTGCTTTCGTTTGAATTCATTGATGTAAATTCTAGATTTTTGCTGACAAAGAGCACTTATTTCCAAATTTTTGAGGAATTATATGAATAAGTAGAAACTGCTGGAAGAATCTAAAGTTTTTCTAAAAGTTAAATAAGCTAAAGCTAAAATAATTACGCAAATGATAATAAGCCCCATTTACAAGAAGAAATTCAATCAAATTTACTCGTATATGAAACTCCAATTCCAAAAAAATCTGGGACGCTGTGTGAAATAGAAAAAAAAACAGAATTCAAAGATTTTTAAATCTCATAAAGAGATATTTTATCAACAGTAGAACATAGAAAACATGTCAAATGTTAACAGTGAGACATTTTATTATTTCCAGAAGAATGCCAGGTCCATGTTTCCCACAGTGTAGCATCCTCGCTTCTTTCAACAACATCTGTAAACATCTGGGAACTGAGGAGACCAGCCGTGTTTATTCACTTTTGGCTTCTTCTCTGCATGATAGAGCTTTGACCTGAATTTGTGGATGTTACGGTGAGCTGTGTTCACAGATAGTGACTCCTGGAAGTGTCTCTGAGCCCATGCAGGGATTTCCAGGACAGTATCAGCTCTGTTTTTAATGCAGACTGAGGGCCTGAAGGTCACTGACATCCAGGACTGATTTTCAGCCGTGTCCCCCGTTCACAGAGATGTTTGATATTTTGTACTGTAGATGATGGAATATACAAAGACTTCCCAATTTTACATCAAGGAACATTATTTCATTGTTGGGTTTGCAGAGTGCTGAATCTCTGTACATCTTTACTCCGAGAGACTCTGCCTCTCTAAGGTGCTCTTTTAATACCCAATCATGTTACTGACATGTTGCTAATTAAGTTAATTAGTTGCAACATGTCCCTCCAGCTGTTTTGTTTTTAGTTCCACTTAGTCTTCCAGCCTTCTGTTGCCCGACTTCTTTGAGACGTGTTGCTGCCATCAGATTAAAGACGAGCTCGTATTTTTCATAAAATGGTAAATTTGTCTCACTTTTAAAATTTGATATGTTGTTTACACTGTCCCACTTTCTTTAAATTGGGGTTGTATTTCACTAATATTCATTTCACAATGTCTTATCTGTTTATCCAACACTGAGCGCCTTGGGTCCCGACTAAAAGTTGCACTATCATGTACTTATATTGTCAGTGTTCGAGCGAAACTCTTCCTTGAGTGTATAAAACTTACCCATCTCTTGGAGGGATACACTTCTACAGTGAAGTTGCTAAACTTAATTTATGAGTTAAAACTTGTGCTTCCCTGCAGTGACAGCAGGATACCTGAAATGAGACATTTCTACTGTGATTCGTAGTTATTTCTGCTGAGATAAAAAATGGCAAAGAGGTCAAACTTGACTCACCTTTTAGGACTGTGGCTGGTACACTTAGGTCATGTCTACATGTCCTACAGTTTCTAAGGTCTGTTTCACTTTCTGATAAGAGCTGATAGAAGAAATGGGACTGCTTATGTGAAAATATGTATTTGAATTTATATGAAACAAATGTGGAGGACACATAAAACGCACAGAAAGAGGATGATGTGATGGGAAGTTTTACTCTGACCTGAGATTCCTTTTGTAAAATCATGGCTGTAGCCCTTCTTCCTTTACTGTTATTGAGTTGTAAGCACGCATTGCACTTGTATTTGTACAGTATTGTAAGAGTTGTGAACTTGTGTAAATATCCTTCTGAATATATCAATGAGGAATGCTACGAATTTGTAAATACCTGTACATAAGAAACACATGGTGAAGTATTTGTGGAAGAAGAAGAAAATGTGACTGATTAAAGCTAAAAATAATGGTTTGTGGGGGGATTTAAAGCTTCAGCCAGCAACAGTCAACACATGTTAGGATAATCACCAATCACTCATTAAACTGTTGATGTTTTGCTGTGATATGTTTTATTTTTTTGGACAGTTCTGGTACAGTAATGGTTGCTACACTACACAGTCGGTGTAGCAAGAATCTGTGGTGTCATTTATACTACGTGGGACGTGCTTTTCCTTCTGGCCTACAGGAGCTAGTCTCTTCTGGGGTCAGTGTATTTTTGGCTAAATGGTTAATAAACTTATGTTGCTGAGGTAACAAGATTTAATACAATATATTTACTTGTCCATGATTTAGTGTCTTTAAAACCAAGCTACCATCTGGATGAAAAGGGACAAAATATTTATGTTTTTAGCTGCTGCTTTTATTTGAAAAGAATAGATAAATACAGTTATAAAGGTTACAAAATAACCCACAGTCTGTGAAAAACTAAGTGAACCCCTGATCCAACAGCTTGTATAAGCACCTCTAACGGCAGTAGTGGAAGTAATGGTTTCCTGTGTGACGTTATCAGTCTCTCTCATGGTTGTGGAGGAATCTTGGCCCACTCTTCTTTCCAACGTTGCTTCAGCTCATTGAGGTTTGCAGCATCGGTTTCTGCACAGCTCTCTGAAGCCTCGTGTCCACTGTCAGTACAGTTCGGGTCACTTCGTATCGGTACGGGTCGGGTCACTTTAGGGTAAGCTTTGCGTTCCCACTGTACAAAGGGGACCCTCAGGGGTGGGAGGAGTGTGTGCCGAAGCGTCACTGTCGATCGCTCCGAAGCTTCTTCAGCTTAAGGGCCATTTCAGACCAGGGCGGCAAAGCGTGGCGGAACGGAAGCGATTTTCACCGGCGGAGGTGAAAATACATGGAAACAGATCTGTCCTTGCACACCGACGCGGCGGTAGTCGGGCGGTAGCGGCGCGGAGACGCCTCCATCCCGCGCTGCTTTTGGAAAATAGAACTCGAGCGGAATTTGGACGGCAGCGGCCGGCAGCGGCTGGCGGCGGGCGGTGTGCCGTTGAAATGAATGGGGAATGCAAACAGGGCTGGAGCAGAACTACCGCGGCCGCAGACTGTCCGGTGTGAAAAGCCAAGTTGAACACACCGCCTGATAACCGGCGTAAAGACTGCCGTCGTTTCGCTGCCGCCACGCCACGCTCTGGTCTGAAATCGGCCTAATGCGACACTGGATCAGGTCCGGTTGAAACCACTGTCTGCCATTTTTGGGGCCATCACTTGGAAAACGTTTTTGTTTCACACAGCGCCATCGAGCTCCCGCTGCACAGCCTCCTCACCAACAACGGAGAGCAGAGCCTGGAACCGGTCCTGTGTGCTCGGTACCCCAAGCAGAAGGGTTACGAAAATGGTAACGGGTTCCATGGGACCGGTACGCTTTGGTGGTAGTGGAAACACTGAAATAAGCGAACCGTTCTGAACCGACCCGTACCGGACTGTATAGTGGAAACGGGGCTTTAAGGTCCCAGCACAGCATCTCAGTCAGCAGAGGTCTGGACTCTGACTGGACCATTGCAACACCTGGACTATTTTCTTCTTCACACATTCTGCTGTAGATCTGCTGCTGTGTTTGGGATCATTGTCCTGTTGATGAGCCAGTTTCAGCCCAGCTTTAGCTGTCGGACAGACGGCCTCACATCTGACTCTAGAACACTTTGGTATCCAGAGGAGTTCATGGTGGACTCAATGACTGCAAGGTGCCCAGGTCCTGTGGCTGCAGAACAAGCCCAGATCATCAGCCCTCCACCACCGTGCTTGACAGCTGGTGTGAGGTGTTTGTGCTGATATGCTGTGTTTGGTTTCCTCCAAACGTGCTGCTGTGCATTATGAGCAAACATCTCCACTTTGGTCTGGTCTGTCCAAAGGACATTGTTCCAGAAGTCTTGTGGTTTGTTCAGATGCAGCTTTGCAAACCTAAGCTGTGCTGCCATGTTCTTTTTAGAGAGAAGAGGCTTTCTCCTGCAGCCCTTCCAAACAAGCCATACTTGTTCAGTCTTTTTCTAACTGTGCTGTCATGAACTTTAACCTTTAACATGCTAACTGAGGCCTGTAGAGTCTGAGATGTAGCTCTTGGGTTTTTGACCTTGGGGTGACCTTGCTGGGACGTCCACTCCTGGGAAGATTGACAGCTGTCTTGAATGTTTTCCACTTGTGAATAATCTTTCTCTCTGTAGAATGATGGACTCCAAATAGTTTGGAAATGGCCTTATAACCCTTCCCAGATTGATGGGCAGCAACAACTGCTTCTCTAAGATCATTGCTGATGTCTTTCCTCCTTGGCATTGTGTTAACACACACCTGAATGCTGCAGAGCAGCAAACTGACAGAACTTCTGCTTTTATAGAGGTGCTCACACTTAGTGATGATTAATTCATCGGTGCATTGATCAGCAGCACCTGGCTGCTACTTACTCTCTTCATTTCGATTGAAGCAGTTTGGATGGACTTTTTCACACAGGCCGTTCTGAATATATAAATTTTTATTCAGTGAATAATGACATGGTTTAATATGCCATGGATTCTTGTTCATCTGAGGTTGTTTCAACCTCATTTTAAGACCTGGTTAAACCAAATGATGATTATATTTATCATTATGTCCTGATACAAAACCTTAGGGCTGAAAGAAAAGTGTGCTTTCATTTTTACATGATCTTTGTGAATAGCCTTCTTTTATCTAATCCAGATTAATTAAGTATTCTGACCATCCAAACAAACTACTGGACTTTTCTAACATCTTTTATAAAAAAATACATTTATGCCAGTGCTGATCAAAGGCACTCATTGGGGCTGAAATGTTCTTTTCCAAAGGTTTTCCGAGGTGTTTGACAGCTTTTTGCAAACTAAATCAAAGTTAACGTGAGAATTCATTGCACGTAGTTTTCATTTCCTCCTGAAAAACTTCCACACTAAGACTTTGTGCGGCCCCGCTGTAATGGATATCTTTCAGGTAACTCAACTCCTCTCTGATGTCATGTGAAGTAATTGAAACCTTGCTGAAGGCTGCAGCCGTGGAGCCGACCGGATCCCCGCCTCTCACCGGACAAAAATTCCGCTATGGGGAGAAGATCGGCTGCGGGAACATGGCGCTTTCAGACTGGATTAACTTCCACGAAGAAAAACTTCGGAGGGTCGCCACATAGCACACGAGTCTTCTTAGATCTTAAGTCTGCTGGTATATAACATCGCTGGGCGATCGGAAGCGGACTTCTGGGTTTGTTTTGGATGGTTTCTGGGAGTTTTCCTGCCCCGCTTCAGCACAGCTGCTGTGGGATGAAAGTTTGGAGCTGCGGTCGCCGGATTTAGCGGAGATGGAAAAGCAAAGAGCGAGGAAAGAGAAGGTGAGGCTGGTGGAAAGAGACGTTTTATAAACCGGTACAAAGTAAAGAGACAACCGGCGTCCGTGTAGTGCGATCTGCAGGGGGCTGAGAAAAGGGAAGTTGAGTTTGGAGTTCACACACACATCCCATGATGTGTTGACATCCTGCAGGATTTATTTTGAGTTCACACACAGACAATCTGATTTCTGCCAGGCTGAAGGAAGCTGCAACCTTTTCACTGTTATCTGCCTTCAAAAACATCTAAACACCTCATTTATAGTGGTGGATCCTTAGAAGTGGATTGTAAAGAAGGAAAAGGAATAGTAGGAATAGCAATAGCAAGGAAAAGGCTTAAGGGAGTAAAGAAAGTTCAAAGAATTTAGAAAAAATGAATAAAGTGTGATTAAACGGGGCCAAATTTGCTTTAATAACAGACAGCTCTCACGATATGTAGTAAAAAGATTTGAACTGGATCAAACCTTGTGTTTTTTCTAGAAAAAAAAGCATCAAAACGTGAAAAAGTAAGTTGAAAGTCCAGCTTTTCACAGCCAGAGCTACCAAGAAAAACAAGATAAACGTCTAAAATCTTTTATAAACTGTGTTTAGTACATCATAGACATCTTTCAGCCGAAAGACGCCCAGCGTGGAAGACAAACATTTTATTTAGCTATTCATTGAAAAATGTGACAGTGAAAAGAATATTTTGGAGGTTTGAATTGTTGGTTCATCAAAATGCATTATGAATGTGACAACTTCATCAAGAAAATAGTGTGTAGACTGCATGAAAACTGTTAATCTGTAGCTATAAACATCATCATGACATGATCTTTCCCGAGGTCACTGACAAGTGTTTGTTTTGGCCACATCAAGTTTTCATTAAGATCATTTTGAAGAAGTTGTGTGATCCAAATAAAGTGATTTAAAAAAAAAAAAAAAAAAGCGTGTTTAGGTTTAAAAGAAATGTGTACCAAATAAATTCCTCGTAAAAAATATGAATACATGTTCTGATCCCATGAAGTGCCAGAGAAGAAAAGCGTGACAAATCTTACAACTTGTACTCAAAAGTTTTTTAAATTCTATATTCTACAGCTGAAAGTCTTAAATGATTACTGTGGGGAAACTAGGAGCATTCATGTGTTTGCCTGAAAAAATGAATGAAGCATTGGACTGATGATGAGAATAGTAAAAGATTACGTCGGTTTTTGAGCTGTCACGATGAAGTCACGACGAAGCCTCCACTAGAGTGATAGTTGTGGACATCTCACATGCCCCTCTTCCAGGACGTCTCTGGAAAATTTAATGGTTGCAGCACTTGAGTGAAAGTGGATATATTTGATTGCAACTCCAGCTTGTTGCCTTGGCACTCCCCATACAACATAAATTAGAATAGAAGATCAGAAGGTCAGGAACACAGTTCACTCCTGTTCAGGTATTCAGCTCCACAGTTTCTGTTTCTGTGTTGTCTCCAGGCATGTGACCCAGGCTGGAAAGGGGGCTGGGAGTAGTAAGACAGGACAGAGGGGAAGTGTATGTTTGCTTGTAATCTTGGAAGGACTAGGACAGGATATTCTTGTTGTGTTCCTGTTGCAGTGTTGTTTTCTAACTTGAACTTGAACTCTTTACTGTGTAAACTCATCTAGCTACACCACCTTCACATTTGTGTGTTTTAGTGTGTGCTGTGCTGCAAAAGCCAGACGTCAGCTGAGACACTGCGATAACTCTGGAGTTATCCTGCTCTTTAACATGGTGTACCTGCCAGCTTATCAACTGTTTGCATGCCTGGTTTTACAATTAAGAGGGAGGATTAATCACAAGTTGTCACAGGAATGTCAGTCAACAGGTGATGCAGACTGTCATAAAAAGCTGTGATGTAGTAACGTGCCTCAGAATTTCCGTAACATATGTATGGTACTTGTTTTTATTCAAATGAATATGAAAAATACTATCATACAGAAATATAAATCCCCCTAAAATAAAGAAGGTATACGATAGAATAGAGAATGTGAAGGTTTGTCATTCCAGTCAACTTCGGGGTCTTCCTGTTACCTGCACCTTACACTGGTGTTTTTGCCTGGTTAGCTTTGGTTTAGCTCGGCTTAAAAGTTTGTCAAAATGGTCAAATTTGTCCACACACTGGACTGGATGACTGACCATGATGTACTACCTCTGCTTATATTCCTGCACATTGCTAACTACATGTTTGGACTGTGGAAGTCCCATTTTTTTTTAATTTGTTGATACATATTCAGAATTTTCCCTTAAAGGATAGTTTGTTCATCATATCGGGGAAATGGGCTTTCACATTGAACTAAGCGGATGCTGGGGAGGCTAAAATTCTCAAACTTAAGGACATTTATAGACAAATTTGCAGTGATTATGTGACATGTTTGGTTGATATCAAAAATCTGTTTCCGTGCCAAATCTGACTCTATTTTTTGGCACATTTGATAAAGTAAAACTTTGAAAACATTCAGCTGGTGGTTTATTTCATGGAATTGCTGTCAGTGTGGGTATTATGATTTGTTAAACTGTCAGTAACGATTTTATAGAGTCTTGGAATTTGTTGGACGAGTTCTTTTAACTTGCACTTGGACTGATATGCTTATCGTTTTATTATGCCAAGTAGAAAGTAGAGTAAGATGTGATTTTAAAGGCCAGTATTACAATATGTGCATTAAAACATGATTACGAAGGTTTGCATGCATTGTCCTACATACTCAGTGCTGGTGGTATTATTATGATATAGCACAGTCAATGGGGCGTGATGTCATCTTCACATTTGATATACTCATAGATACTTTCTTACTTTCTGTTCATGTACATTTATAGGTTTATAGTATTCTTAATGCTCCACCAGGTTACCAAGAGGGCTTTTAAAACGCTTATAAGTGCAGTTAAATTCAGTTAAATGCAGTTAAAGCAACCAAAAATCAAACAGTTGAGGTTGGTTAAAGCTATTTAGCATTGCCTAGCAGATTAGCTTTAAGTGCTGCCTTTTCAGCACTGTAATCAAGTTTGCCTTGATTTGATTTAGAGGTTAAATATACAGTATTTGCAACCTCAAATAGTCAACAAACTGGTTGCTTTGCAACAACTGTTTGCTTTGAAGATGTGCCTGTGTAAAAGTGGAGACTGAATCATACTCCATCTGAATATTTATCAGCTTCTCTTTTCTGTGGTGTGGTAGCTGGTTCCCCTTCACTGGATAAATAAGGCAAATGTTTTCCCAAGATAGATTGTTCTAAGTGCAGCTTGTGGTGCTTTAGGTTTGGTTTCTCTTCCAGACACACAGTGGTTTTTTCCTAGTGTACTGCAACCTTAACTATCTCTTAATTACACATTTTAGGGTGCACAGATACAGCATATCAGCCCAACAATGGCTGTGGCAAATGAGTTTATAATGGATCAACGGGCTTAAATATATCTTTTTCTTGTGAAGGTTTACAATAAAGGTTTGTATGTACTGTATTTTATGTCACTGAAAACGAACCTTTTAGAAAATTTTTTTGGTGTGTAGCTTTTCGTTCAGTTTGGTGATGGTATGCAAAGAATTGGTACTAAAATCTGCTGTGACTAAGAGATAAGAAGAAGGTGCCTGCTGGTTCGGCATGCCGTTTACAGCTCAGTAATTGTGTTTTCAAGTGGATGGGTTTTTCGTTGTGGCGGCACTGAGGTAGGTTTTTTTTAGGGGGAATGAGGGAGGGAAAAAGTAGCTTTAAAAAGATCCCCATTTATGTGCAGAGTAGGCTGTATATTGTCTGATCATAGAATTATTTTAATCTTTTGTCAGAGTTTGTGACAATAATTGGAAAAGAGATTTTAACATGAAATTGGGATATTCATAAATTCGTTATCTAATATATTTTAGCTCTTAACTGAACATTTTTTTTACTGCTTCTGTGGTCATTCTACTCTCCTTTTGTATTGAATTAAAGTTTTTGATATTGTATAGAACATGTTCATGTACATTTCTTTCATTCTCAGTTTTATGTTAGAGTACAATATATTCTCTTTAAAACAGAAACAGCTTCAATTGGTCTAATACTTGTGACCAAAATGATATAAATGGTTATTTTATTGGTGCTGTTTACAGTGTAATGTCTCTACATAACGTATTTCTTTTTGTGAGGCTGATGTACTGTAGCAGGTCAAATCTGAGGCTATTGTGATTTTTACCAGCAAAAGATGGTGCACGGAGTTGAGGCATTGATTCTGTTTTCTGCATGGCCGCTCAGCTTCACTAAACACAATTATATGCCTCTGTGTTTAGCGAGCCATCTGACCTGTGTAGGACTCAGCTTTTTATTATTCAGCTGAATTGATCTGTTCAGCAATGTAGATCCTCTATAGTGTGAAATTGAGGTGAACCAATAGCCTCCAGCCAGTTGGAATAGGTGCTCATGAAAAATGCAGATTTTATGTAAGTAGCTTCTTGGAGGCAAAGAGAAAGCTGGGCTTCAAGGATAAATTGATCTAACCATTTGTTGACCAAAATGTTGGGGTAACCCTAACCATCAACCCTCAAAAAGGATCATCATGGTATCACATCTTTAAGGTGGGCTAAAGGCTCTAGCATGGTTGCCGAGTCTGCTAGCGCGAGCGGTGTTGATGACGTCACAATTTCATGCCGGTTATATATGGTGGCGCAAGTCAATACGCACAGAGGTGTCGCTGCTACGGGAAGGTTACCGCTATTCTACAACCACGAAAGTCGAGAAGAAAACAATGCCACTGTCAGAAGCAGGAACACTGTCATCAATGATCCTGCTGAAGTATCTGGATCATTTTAATTTTTCAGTTACAAGAGGTGAAGGTCTGAAACCCCCGGCATCACCACTTCGAGTCTCTGCCCTCTTATTTGCCTTCACGTATCTGTCCCGTATCTGTCCTGTAGCTTCTTCCACACATTCTTACAGAAGTCTCCCTCTTTCCCCAAAGTTCTGCCAATCTCTGTCCACGAGTTTTGGGAGTTTTATGTGGTCCCTGTGCCGTTTCACTGCAGTTTCGTACAGGTGCCTGTACGAACGCACCTCCTGACTGAGCCTGGTCTCAAATTGCTCCATCCGGTTTGTCGTTCTCGGCGCAGCCAAGTTACAAAAATCGACTGGTGCACGACAACGCGCTGCACCGTCTTTTCAAGGCAAGTGCCAGGCCTGAAATGTCATTTTGACGTCACGGGCCGCCAGTGCCGTGAGCGACGCGTCAACTGTAAATCCGCCTTAAGTCAGGATGATGAGGAGATTAGTAAAATATACAATGCCATCCATCCATCTATCCATCCATCATCTACCGCTTCTCCGGGGATCGGGCCGCGGGTGCAGCAGCTTGAGCAGAGAAACCCAGACGTCCCTGTCCCGGGACACTTCCTCTAGCTCTTCCGGGGGGACCCCGAGACGTTCCCAGGCCAGCCGAGAGACGTAGTATGTCCAACATGTCCTGGGTCTTCCCCGGGGCCTCCTCCCAGTGGGACATGCCTGGAACACCTCAACAGGGAAGTGCCCAGGAGGCATCCTAACCAGATGCCCGAGCCACCTCATCTGACTCCTCTTGATGCGGAGGAGCAGCGGTTCTTCTCTGACCCCCTCCTGGATGACTGAGCTTCTCACCCTATCTCTAAGGGAGAGCCCAGACACCCTGCGGAGGAAACTCATTTCGGCCGCTTGTATTCGCGATCTTGTTTTGTTGGTCACTACCCACAGCTCGTGACCATAGATGAGGGTAGGAACATAGATTGACCGGTAAATTCGGTGAAAAACGGTAAAAAACGGTAAATTCGCCTTAAGGCTCAGCTCCTTCTTCACCACGACGGGCCGGTGCAGAGCCCGCATCACTGCGGACGCCGCACCGATCCGTCTGTCAATCTCCTGCTCCATTCGTCCCTCACTCGTGAACAAGACCCCGAGATACTTGAATTCCTCCACTTGGGGAAGGATCTCATTCCCAACCTGGAGAGGGCATTCCACTCTTTTCCGACTGAGGACCATGGTCTCGGATTTGGAGGTGCTGATTCTCATCCCAGCCGCTTCACACTCGGTTGCGAACCGCTCCAGTGAGAGCTAAAGGTCACGGCCCGACAACACTAATGGAACCACATCATCCGCAATAACCCGATTCTGAGGTCGCCAAAACGGACCCCCTCAACACCCTGGCTGCACCTAGAAATTCTGTCCATAAAAATCATGAACAGAATCCGTGAAAAAGGGCAGCCCTGACGGAGTCCAACTCTCACCGGAAACACGTCAGACTTCCTGCCGGTGATGCAGACCAAACTCTGGCACCGGTCATACAGAGACCGAGCAGCCCCTATCAAGGGGTCCGGCACTCCCGGAGCACTCCCCACAGGACTCCCCCAGGGACACTGTCAAACGCCTTCTCCAAGTCCACAAAACACATGTAGACCGGTTGGGCGAACTCCCATGCACCCTCCAGGACCCTGCTGAGGGTGTAGAGCTGGTCTACTGTTCCACGCCCAGGACGAAAACAACACTGCATCTCCTGGATCCGAGGTTCAACTATCCGATGGATCCTCCTCTCCAGTACCCCCGAACAGACCTTACCAGGCAGGCTGAAGAGTGGGATCCCCCTGTAGTTGGAACACACCCTCCGGTCCCCCTTTTGAAAGAGGGGGACCACCACCCCGATCTGCCAGTCCAGAGGTACTGTCCCCAATGTCCATACGATGCTGCAGAGGCGTGTCAACCAAGACAGCCCTACAACATCCAGAGCCTTGAGAAACTCAAGGTGGCAAGGTGGACCTCATCCACCTTGCCACCGAGGAGCTTTTTGACCACCTTGGCAACCTCAGCCCCAGAAATGGGAGGCCCCACGTCCGAACTCTGCAACTCTGCTTCCTCATCGGAAGGCGTGTCGGTAGGATTGAGGAGGCCCTCGAAGTATTCCCCCCACCGACTCACAACATCCCCAGTTGAGGTTAGCAGAGCCCCGTCCCCACCATAAACGGTGTTGACGGTTCACCGCTTCCCCCCTCTGAGCCGCCGGATGGTGGACCACAAACTCTTCGAGGGCGTCCGGAAATCATTCTCCATGGCCTCATCGAACTCCTCCCAAGCCCGTGTTTTTGCCTCAGCAACCACCGAGGCTGCGTTTCCCTTGGTCTGTCGTTTCCCATCAGCTGCTTCTAGAGTCCCACTGGCCAAAAAGGCCCGATAGGACTCTTTCTTCAGCTTGACGGCTTCCCTCACCACTGGTGTCCACCAGCGGGTTCGGGGGTTGCCGCCACGACAGGCACCGACAACCTTACGGCCACAGCTCCGGTCAGCCGCCTCAACAATGGAGGCACGGAACATGGCCCATTCGGACTCAATGTCCCCCACCTCCCCCGGGACACTGCTCTCCCAGCAGACCCTAACAATACATTTGGGCCTGCCAGGTCTGATCGGCTTCTTCCCCCATCAGCGGAGCCAACTCACCACCAGGTGGTGATCAGTTGACAGCTCCGCCCCTCTCTTCACCCGAGTGTCCAGGACATACGGCCGCAAGTCCGACGATACAATTACAAAATCGATCATCGAACTGCGGCATAGGGTGTCCTGGTGCCAAGTGCACATATGGACACCCTTATGCCTGAACATGGTGTTCGTTACGGACAGTCCATTACGAGCACAGAAGTCCGGCAACAGAACACCAATCTGATTCAGATCGGTGGGGCCGTTCCTCCCAATCACCCCCTTCCAGGTCTCACTGTCATTGCCCACGTGAGCATTGAAGTGCCCGAGCAGAACGAGGGAGTCTCCTGCAGGAGCACTCTCCAGTGCCTCCTCCAGGGACTCCAAAAAGGGTGGGTACTCTGAACTGCTGTTTGATGCATAAGCACAAATAACAGTCAGGACCCTCTCGCTACCCTCTCGCTCAGCCGGCGCACAGCCGGGGGGCAATAAGTATGCCCACACCTGCTCTGCGACTCTCACCACGGGCAACTCCAGAGTTGGTGAGTCCGACTATATCTAGCCAGAACCGTTCAGCGTCGCGCACCACCTCAGGCTCCTTCCCCAACAAAGAGATGACGTTCCACGTCCCAAGAGCCAGCTTCAGTAGCCGAGGATCAGAACGCCAAGGTCTCTGGATACGGCTGCCGCCCAGCTCACATTGCACCCAACCCCCTTGGCCCCTCCCACGGATGGTCAGCCCGTCAGAGAATATAAAATGCATCACTCAGTATGTTAAAGTCCAGATTCACCTCTTAAGTTTTCACTTTGATTCTTACTCACAAACACAGATAACCTCTGTGCGTGCAGATCATTTAATGTGAATGTGTTCCCAAAAAACACACAAAGTTTCAGAGTAGCCAAACTTCTGTTTAAAGAACAGAACAGTGTAAACAACCAACTCAGCAATGTAAACTGTGCAATTGCAAAAAGTACTAGAAATGGATTTTCTTCTTCTGCTTTATTGACCGTGTCCTCGCTCAGCAGTAGTAAGCTTAGAGATTCATGTGTTACTCTAGTTCAGTGCATGATGGCTGGTTTTATTTAGGCAAACACCACCCTGTTGGACAAGCTCTGCTTCAGATCACTTTTTTCAGATCTGAAAGAGTCTTTTTTACACATTAACAGGGAACAATGAGGGAAATATGAGAGAAAGCAGCAGCTGCAAAATGTACAGTGTGTAATAGAACTGTGACTAACAAATTGATGTTACTTTTAATGATTTTTAATGTATGAGTAATGAAAAAATATGGCTTTTGAGGGTTTATATTTTAGGGCAAACTTCTATTCTGTTTTATTAGAACTGTTTCTTTTTGTTTTCCAACATTGACCATAAAGAACTTTGAGTATTTCAGCTTGGGTTATTGATTATGTGTAGCAATAATATGCAGATATAAAACCCTATTTTGCAACTGTACAGTGTTCACATGTGATTCATGTTAAACAGCAACGTGAAGCAACATACAGCTGATCAAATATGTCAGGTACAGTTTCCATTTACAAAACTGGCATTAATTAAATAAATGATGCCTTGGTTTGACAACTCGGGTCAGAAACATTTCTCATAACTACTTATCGAGCAATAGTAAAACACAAGACAAGACATGCGGTACTTTGCAAGAGTTTGAAGACATTCCAAATCTCTTAATATATTGCCAGGAAAATAAGAAATAGGTGCATTAAAAGGATTTATACTATGGTCTGGGTGAATACTCGATTCTGATTGGCTGGAGGGTGTAGGTTAAGTAAGGGATAATGCCTGACGAGGTGTCCATTATCAGAAATGAATGGACGACTCGGCTTCGCGTCGGACGGTTGCTTCCGCGAAGTCCAATCGTTTCTGATAATGGACACCTCGTCAGGCATTATCCCTTATTTATAGGGGCAAAAACAGAGTTTGTATAATTCTAGTTGGAGTCTTCAGGAATAGTTCTCCAGGCTTCTTGAAGGACATCCCAAAGCTCTTCTTTGGATGTGGGCTGTCTTTTGTTCCGTTCTCTGCCAACATGATCCCACACTGCTTGAATAATGTTGAGGTCCGGGCTCTGGGGAGGATTCATCCCTCCATCAGACCTGCTGCCACTGATTTTCAGTCCACTTCTTGTGTCCTTTGGCACAGCTCAGCCTTTTCTCCCTGTTTCCCTTCCTTAAGAACAGCTTCTTGACAGCCACCCTTCCATGGAGCCCATTTCCGATGAGGCTTGGGCCAACAGCAGATGGATCAGCTGAAGGTCCAGATGCATCTCTCAGCTCCTGTGTCAGGTCTTTGCTGGATTTTTTCCTCTTTCTTAAGGACATCACTTTCAGATCCTGTTCATCTGCTGTAGATAGTTTATTAGGCCTGACACTTCTTCTTTTGTCCTCCACTTGTCCAGTTTCCTCAAATGTTTTAAGGACACACTGCACACCATGCTGAGATATGCCAAGTTTTCAGCTAACAGCTCTTTGGGAATCACCTTGTTGCTGCAGAAATCCTGTTTTCTGTCTGTCAGACTGTGTTATCTTTGCTGTTTTTCATAGATGCAACTAAAGAAATGGGAACAAATGATGTGTCTTTGTGACAGGCTGCTGGTAACAAAAAGTAACTGCTCGTAGCTTCTTTGCTAAGTTGTCTGTTACGTGTGGACACAACACTGGTTTATCCCTTGAGTTAGGAGCCTTTTTTCTGTTTGAATGATTCATAGGTCAGAATTAAGTGGGTTCACAAAGAAAATGAGTGAAAAAGCAGAAAATGTCCAAAGAAAAACTCTGAAAGACCTTCAGAAAGCTGGAGAACTATTGATCAGGACCACTTTAAAGATTATAAGAATGTAATAAAGAAATGAGGGCTGGATCAGGACTTTTACACAATAAATGTGTTTCGTTTCTCAAATCTCAAATTTGAGACTGTCAATCATTGTTTGGTATTCTGAATCGTTCTTGCACTTTATTTGAAGGGAATCTTAAGTGCCACTGTATGCCTTCGCCCTCAGTCAGAAACATTGGGTGATACATTTGGAAGTTTTAGGAATCCCTGCAGGCTGCATATTTTAAGAGTGTGTCCAAATAGTTGTGTGTGTGTGTGTTTGAGCGAGACTGGGAATAGAGAGAGATAATGAGGGCCTTGGTGTAAGCTCTGGTGAAAGGACAAATTTGGAAACACCAGATCAGAGAAGGAAGCAGCGCTTCAATGTTAAATCTCCACAGAGTGAACCTCAGGGTGCACATTTTACACCGAGTTTAGCAGCTGCTATAGAAACGAATGAGAAGAACCGAACCCTGACTGTGTTACTCTGTCTGACTATTCTTCTTTCTACCAATGTCTCTGAGATTTGATATACATCCCAATTATTGATCAGTCTGACCTTTTTCAGTGACACAGCTTAAGATATTGGGATAATCGGCCTAGATCATTTTTAGGCAGTTACAGTGATCCTAAGCTCCAACCTAAACCCTCAGTGCACCCCATGATCCAACAGCTTGTAGAAGAACAGTTAGCAGCAATAAGTTGAAGTGTCATGTGGATCTATTCTACCTTTTTTTCACAACTCTATGTGCACATTGTGTCTATGCTATACAGCCTTTGTCTGGACCATATTTTATGTTATATATTATATATATGGTATATATATTAACAGGAAGGGTATTTAATCCTCGATCAAAGTTGTCGTCCACATAAAATTCCCATTTCTGGAGCCACACAGTTGTTATGGTTACAAAGGAATATGTGAAGGCATCAAATTTGTCTTTATACTCCATCATGCTGAGTTAGAGGAATGGCTTTTCACTCTTTACCACATTTTACCACAAGGCTCTGTTAAGAGAATTTTATTTGCTTCACTTGTGAGCGGTAACACTGTTTTGGATTATCAACGTTATTACTTTTTATATTAGATAAATCGACTAACAGCACAAATATGTCAGCTCTTTTTAATTGTACCTCTCCATCCCATCCCATCCCACCCTGCCCTCCCCCCTCCCTTATCTACTCCTCAGTTTTCTCTTTTTGGCTCTCGCTCCACGAGCAAAGCCACCAACCCTCCATCTTCATCCCCCTCTTCCTCATCTCCTCTGATCCCTTCGGCTCCTGGAGGGAAAAGGACAGATCGACTGCTGCTCTCCAGCCCGGCTGCCCTAAGTAAGGCCGAATTCTTGGAGCGTGTGCGTCGCAGCAACCAGGCCTGCCAGCAGGGGGAGTTTGCGCTGGCTGTGTGTCTCTACACCGAAGCCCTCTCTGCAGACCCACAAAACTGTATCCTGTACAGCAACCGCTCCGCAGCACATCTAAGACTGGGCCAGTACAGCATGTCTCTGGATGATGCTATCAAAGCCCGCCTCATCAACCCCAAATGGCCCAAGGTAAGATGTTTGACCCACGGTGGTCTGTCGCTGCTCAACCACACACTTCAGAAGAGAGTGGGATGAAGATGCTGAGAAGTAGATTTTTTTTAAGCATAAGAGCAGATGTAGATATATACACTGATCACCTTCCAATCAACATGTTTCGTCCTGTTGAAAATCAGCTTTAACGTCTTCCTCTTGTTTGACAGAAGCTCATGTTCACATCAACATTTAACGATCACCTGTTAAGCAACAGTTTGCTGTAACTTTTCTCCGTAGTTTGGAAGCTTTTATTGGCTTTCTGCTGCTCTGACCCGCTTTCATTCCCAGATTCTGTCAGACGGTTCGTTTTGCTTTAGTTTGTTGCCGTTACACGGTGGCTGAACACAAGCCTGCTATTTAGATTCTGCAGCCCGCATGTTGTGCTTTTATAGCATAATGTCAAACTTGTGCTGTGTTGTCTGTCTTTGTTGACAAATGTTTGAAAGGGACATCTTGCACACATAACTCAGCATAATGAGATATGGCTGTAAATAAACAGGCGGTAGGAGATACCGTGGGATGACAGTGATGACAGAGCTGGATTGCAACACAGTCTGGATATGATGTTGCTGATGTATCACTTTTGGTCTCTCTCTGATTGTACATCATTAGAGAATGTCAAATAAATAACCACATGCCGGTGTATGCTTGGAGAATATCAACTTGTCGTATATGGTTCCAAGTTCAAGTTCCTTTACTTTCAGAGATTTTGCCATTAAAAGATTAAAATCAAAAAGGTCAAAAACTAAAGTTTGAGTTTGATAACAATGTGATAGACTGATGTCAATTTTAAAAGATTAGTTTGAAGTTGTTTTTTTAATTGCATGAAGACAAAGATCTGAAGATTTCAGCAGACCGGGTTACCTGTGTCATGCTGTAGGAAAAGCAATACCGTGAAGACGTTTTATTCGTAATTCAGTTTGCCATTAAGGCCAGACTGTTTAATTAGCTCAGATGTGAAGAAACCAAACATTATTTACATCAGACTCCACACATAACACATCCCCAGTTCAAAAAGAGTTGGGTTCTTTAAAATAATCCAGTTATTTGCTAATCTTATAAAGCAATGTTTTATTCACAAAAGAAAACATCTTGAATTTGATATCATCAACACATCTCAAAAAAAGTTGGGACCGAATGTTTCATTGGTCCTGCTAACTTTGCACTCTCCAACTCAAAATTCAGCTGAAGCTCACCAATCCTGACTTCCAAATACAACATGGCTGCTTCACACAGAAGAAGTCTCATTTCATCGGTCACACAGAAAGTTCTGTCCGGCTGCTATCAGTTAACACATTGCTGTTATGTTTTGATGAGTTTAATACAGTATATTGCTTTGACATTGGCTTCTATTGCTGATGATAGGTGACATGGTCAGTTTGCAGAAGAGTAAGCAAAGCGTACATGTCGCACGGTCAGCTGGAGTGTGATGTCAGTTCCAGCTCTGATTTCTGAGTTTAGAGGAAAACGGAATACATTGTTGGACATACAGGCGAAAGAGTAGTGACATAAACCAGCATATAAACTCTTCATATCGAGGTTATATCAAGTTTCCCGCATTTTAATAAAAAAGATTTGAAACATTTGTTTTCAAGCCTGACTGGAAGTAGACACAGAAATTGCTGCTATTGATCATCTGATCATGATAGCCACATGAATGATGAATACACTCTACTCCTCTGAATCAAAAGGAGACAATTCTGGTCTGGATGCCTTTCTGGGGAGGTGCTTCGGACATGTCCCACCAGGAAGAGGCACGGGGGCAGACTCAGGACTTGTTTGGAGAGATTATATCTCTCGGCTGGCTTGGGAACGCCTCGGCGTGCCTCTGGAGAAGCTACGGGGAGGTCTGGGGATCTCTGCTCAATAAGTGGATGGCAGATGAAGTGTGCGTGAACATCTCGATTGTACGCTCTCAAATTATGTGCTGATAATTTGGAAAAGGTTTTTTATTTTAAAAGTGACGACCCTAACGGCCGTATCAGTGTTCTGACAGTAGCCACTGACTTGCTTTGCAGCAAATACCCCAAAAACTCTTTGAAATAATTTATACAACAATAGTAAATACTGAAGGAAATGACACAAGGCCATTTCACGTGCCTTAACAGTACATCCGACAGAGAAACAAATGGCTCCCGAAGACATTGAGTGCTTCTTTACACTTGAAGTGGCTCCTTCCATCCACCAACACTGTAAACAGTGAAGGGGTGAAGAATGGCGACGGCTCAGTCTTTTAAGTCCATTCAGAGAGGGAAGTAGGCAGTCGGGGGACTGGGTTTGCCAGGCTACCTCTGTCTGGACATTTGGGGCCGGGCCAGCTCGACTCGGCTTCCTTTCTCTGTGAGAGAGAATGGACGGAAGTGGTGTTTGGGTGTGTAACTGTGAGTGTGTGTGTGGGAGACAGCTCTGCACGGCTGTTATTTTGTTTTGGAAACCCTGGCGAGGCCTTGGCCTGAGTTTGGCACTTAAAGACAATAACAGAAGCAGCATTCCTGTGTGCGCGCCTGTATAGTGTCGGTGTCGTTGCAGTGAGCTCAGAGCTGCATTCGCCGTGGGTCAAAGCTAAGGTCACAACTAATGAACTACCAATAAGAAAGAGTCTTTCTGATGTGGAACGTTTACTTCTGCTTCAGTTCCCTCTTTCTGGCCTTCACCCGGCTGATTTCGCTCTCCTCTCTCCTCTTTTCTTCTTCTCTGTTTGCCTCCCACAGTTTGCCCCATTGCTGCCCCCGTCGACTTTTCTGTTGGCACAACAGGCGCAAATTCAAACTCGCTGTATCACAGACACACAAAAAGAGCGAGCATGGGAATAGAGGGGTGTAACTGGTCAAAAGTCGCATGTGTTTGTGGGATTATCTAGATAACACCGTACAGAATACCAAACTTCTTTTCAATTTTTGTTGTTTTCTTCTTTTTGTGTGCTAAGTCCAAAGATTTGAGAAAGCCTTTTGTTTCTTTGTGATTCAAATGAAGTTACTCCACACAAATAAAACTTCTGCAGCTTTCCTATTGACTCATTGGAGTTTTGGGCTCTTACAAACCTACAGACTGTTTTGTGTACGAATGTTTGCTCTTTTCTGAGTGCATTTATTTATTCAGATCACTAATTTCATGGAAGTCTGGGAAACTTTTCCATCTCTTCACAGACAAAGAAAAGGTGTCTGTTTGGTTGTTTCATGTTGCAGAATAGTGGAAGCCGGCACTGGTGGATGTAAAGCTGCACCACTGATTTGTTTTAAGATGAGAGAAATGAGCCGTGGCACAGAAAGGTTTTTACTTAACCGAACAACCTCACAATTTCAGCTTTTCTTAAGCTGGAGGATGTCTCGTTTTCCACTTTTGAGAGCACTGTGATATTCCATTTTATTTTCCTTTTGTCAGCAGAGCCAAAAACAAACCTAAACCAACAATTCAAGATGATTTATTGGTTCCTTGAGAGAAAATTCAAGGCGGCAGGTATATAAACAAAGCAGACAGTGACAACCAACCTACAGATCATCCAACGTGCTAAAAAAGTACCAAAAGCCTGATATAGTTCAATCCTCTGGGCCTTGGAGCTCCGCTGTTGTCCAGTATCAGAGACCCATGTTTCACGTCCCTTTGTAGCTTATTTTTGAGTTAGTCCCACTAATGCTCACCATGGAGCACCCATTGTGAAGCAGTCCAAATTTTTCCCCTTCGCATGCTTTGTGAACCTTTAACATTAAGTGTGTGATCTCAGAAGCATCACTGTAGACTTTGAACATGTAATTTGACACACGTACTCACTGGGAAGGTTTGAAGATTAGAATTGAAATGGTTAGTTGATTATCCAAACAATATTAGTGGGTTTTTATTCTAGTTTGTTCTTTCCCTTTCAGTTTCTTGGTTTCCTGCGTTTTGTTCACTTTAGTTCTCTGATTATCATAATCGCTTTGCTTTTTGCTCTGGTTTGATATTTCTTAATGCTTTATTTTAGTCTCTGTTCTGTGTTTTAGTTCAATTCTCTTTGGTTTCTGGTATTTTCCTTGAGCTTCATTCTATTTTAGTCCTCAGTCCTGTGTGTTAGATTGTGTTGTATTATTATTTTTGTCATAAAAGTTTGTGTCCCGTTTAGTTTCCCAACTTAATCCTTTAGTGTCATCATGGGCTTATTTCGGTCTGTATTAATGTTCATGTTTCTCCTGAACTTGTATTCATGTATGTTCTGTTCAGTCTCTTGTTACTTTCAGTCGGTGCTTTAGCTTCTGTTACTCTATTGTCGTCATCATCCCTAGAGTTCCTCAGTTGTCTTGGTATTGTCTCCAGGTCTCCGTGCACACCTGTTTCCTGTTGGTCACTCACCTGTTGTCACTCAACTCGTCAACCCTCCCAGTATTTATAGCTCTCTGGTCTCTTTTTTTTTTTTTTTTTCTCGTTTCTTCCATGAGTTCAGTCTTTAGATTGTTTAGCTCTGTCTATTGTTTCTGGTTTTCCTGCGTGGCAGCGCCCTTTGTTCGCTTTCATTTTACAATATAAAGACCTTTTTAACTTATCTCACCATCTATCTGCCTGTCTGCATGTGGGTCCACCACCCCCATCTGTGAAAATGAACTTAATTATCTTTTTAACATGTTCATATAGTATTTTTGATGTTTGGAAAGACATATCACAAGCCTAAACAACCATCAACTCTGCTTTGAATCTGCAGAGCACCCCCTTTAGTCTCAGAACAGTGAGGTCAGACTACTTAACAGGCACGTCAGCAGACACTTTTTACCGGTGCACGTGCCCCTGTAAACATCCTTCAGACTACGCTAAGACCGATGTGCCAAGGAAGAATAACATAGGCATGATTTTCCCTGTTTCAACCACTTAACCTACTTTAGTCTGCATAGGTCTACTAAAGAGTGAAGAGGTTGCATTTGCAGGCATTGGGTGCGTCTGTGCATGTTCAGCGAATGGACCGTGTGGAAGGCAAGATACTGCGGCCCGCACGTCATATTTATCAGCGGATAGTAGCCCACACATTTTGCCAATCGAAGCGTAGTAGGCTACACTACACATTGATGGATTGCCGTCATCGTGGTCATGGACATAAGGAAATCCTTACAGAGGAGAGTCAGAAGCAACAAGGAGAACTTAGAATGAAGTGGAGGGAAGTGAGAGATTTGTTTTCTCTGTTGTGTCGCCAACGCCCACGCCTACCCATAGGCCACTGTCATTTCTTACACCAAATACACAACGTTTGCATTTAGGCTTAAACAGCGTCTGGTTCCATGGTATATGAAAAACACGAGACAATATCCTATTCTGCCTATTAAAGCCTATTTACTAAACTATCTTAGGCATTATAAATGGGTAAAATGTGGGTAGGCTAGTTTAAAAGGCTACTCAATCAGGGGAATAACTTATCAGACCATATCAGGTACTCTTAATTTAAGATTTTGACTTTTTATTTCACAATATTCCCTCTTGTAGAAGTATTTATTGACTGTGCTACAGTGAGATTAAAACATATTCAGTACCTGGACTGAAATATTGCTCATTATTTTGTATCTATTGAAAATTGTAACACTGTGCATACTGTGTTTTTTTTAGTATAATATTGCTTCTTGTAAAAGGCTGACTTGATTATGTTTGATGAGCTACAGAAGAAGGATTTGAAAAGCTAATGGCTGAACTCAAAAGTGTTTTTATTTGCTTAGATAGCCTATAGCTCTGTTAAACATGTTGACGTTCATGAAAAATTTGAATAAATGTTCTTATGCATTCAGTACAGGCTTATTTTCTGTATACATTAAGGCAGTGTTGGTGGTGGGGTTCTGGCTGGGGGCCTGTGCCCCCGTACAGCTGTATGCTGAGCAACGTCCCTGCTACTTAAGGGAACCAGAACTAACTAATCCTGACCACTTGCTCGATGAGGGTCTAGGAAGTTTAAAGGGAAGCCAACATAAGCAAAGGTGGAGAAGCAAGTTTGTGTGTTTTCATTGGCTGATAAAATGGCAGATGTGACATGTTCTTTTCATGACTGTGATAACATGAAATCCGATTCTTTAAGCCTTTGTGTCTTATCCAAAGCAGTTAAACAACAGCAGAAGTGGATTCAGTTTATTTGAAGACATTGCAGTGACCCATTCAAATACCAGAGAAGACTCATGTCTGCAGTCTTCATTTTAAGAGGGCTGTTTCACAAATTTGACCATAAATAGCTCAGTTTTGCAAATAAACTGATTATAAAAGGTGACGCTGTTCCAAACATTTGTCTGAAAGTACAGGCGGGCATGTCAGAGAAGTCAGTGTTTTTTCATGGGATTTCTCGCTGGGTCAGATAGCTCCCTGCTGGCTGCGGTTTGCTGCTGCAGTGGCCGAGTCTGACCGGTTCAAAGCGATTCCGAAAGGTTTCTTCCCCTGGGAGAAGACTCCGCAGCAGGGCCGTGACTCCTCTCTTCCCTCCTGTCAGCTCGGTTTGCCACTAAACTTATCACAAACTCTGATGCTATTCCAAACATTAATCTGTGAGACTCTGTGTAAGTGAGCATGTGTGTGCTGGAGAGAGTTTGTCATTTCTGCTGACCTGTATGCTGCTTTCTTTTCGCTCCCTTGTGGATACGCACAGAGAAATGCAATACTCCTATAAACACAATAAGGAGCCTCATCTGCTATTCATGTTGTAATGAAAACTGTGATTTCCACAGCCTAATCTCTGCATCACATGTTGCCTACTGCATGCTCTGAACAGCCATTCCCCCGTGCTCCCTCTGTCGCATTTTCAGGAGAGCACAACTCCCAGAAAACCTCCTGCTGTGATGGGCTTGTGTGACCGGCAACTGCAGAAAAAGACCGAATCTAAGTAGTGTCCAAACTTTCACCTTAACTTCTCAAGTGTTCCAGTGTTTAAATGGCAACTGGATGTGGAGGAAGTTAGAGAGTTATGCGGTATCAAGGCAGTGAGTTTGTGCATGGCAAAATCTTAAATTACATAAAGTAAAAGGAAAACAGATGAGTTGTAAAGGGACCAGGAGATGCTGGTTTTGAGGCATGCATATATATATATATATATATATCAAAAATCCCAATCAGGGGTTGCTTTCAGGGTCTCATGCCTTAGAATTATTTTCTCTTGCATCTCCGTGTATTAAATATCTTTTTCAGAATAAGAAATTAGAAGATGTAAAGTCTCTGAAGATATTTCAGGAAAACGTATTTCTTTAAATCAATGAATCACTGCAAACTTCCTGTTTTCCTGAAGACATGAGGGGTGGCTCAAGACTTTTGCACCATACTGTAGAAGGTTCCTAAGCTGCTCTCAAATGCTCTGGGAGTTGCAGCAAGAATCAGTGCAGATCATCAGTAAAGGTTCAGCGGGATCTTTCTTTGAAGTGGAAGCCAACCAGATGGCAGCCAGCTCCGCCTGTTTACGGAGAAGGCTGAGGAGTTGGCCGTGCACCACTCAGGCTACCCCTGTCATTAAGATCGACTCCATAACCACATGCTGCAAAAATGTTACCGACATACGTGCAAAGAAAGTCCAGTTTCTTAAAGTGGTACCTAAAACAGTCTGATTGGGGAGCTTCCCCACATGACAGAGTTTTTATTAGAATGTGATCTTCATATTTGGAGTCCTCCGTGGTTGGGTGACATCAAGGTCTTTGCCGATGTGTTCGCTGTGTTTTCTGTTGAGTTTGTGGCATATCTGAAATTGTGTCATGGAGAATTAAGTCGGGTCAGCAGGGTAATCCAGGATTTAGTGCAGAGCATGTGAGGAGAATGAATGAGTACACAGCAGCAAGATATTCAACTTAAATGACTTCCTGTACACAAAACAACACCGTTCTCTTTCCGTAATGTGTCACCCTTTGAAGACTGAAAACAACTCACTAGATTCTGATGTGTACATATGCACATGTATGCACAGGTTTTTTATTATAAATAAGACTATCCACAATAAGTTACATAATGGTTTGAGTCACTTTTATAGCAAAAATACACAGGTTTTAGCTTTGCAGTAGTGGAGAGTGTTGTAGGAAAACTGAATTTCCTTGGGGTTTGGACGTCAGTCAAACAAAACACCAAATTAAAGATGCCACTGGACAGTTTTTTTACCGTACAATTACGTTAACTGTAATAAACAAGACACTAAACAATGAAAATAAGCTGCAAGAAATATGCAAACCTGCAATAAGATAGAACAAATATGTTTTAGATGAAATTAGCAGGGAAAAGAAAACATATGATGTTACGTGTATTTGTGATGTTTGATAAAACAACATATTTTCATGGTCTGCATATATAAAACCTCTGAATTATTTTAAACAATTTTTTTTCTTTTACAATCAACAGATATTGTGAAAAAAAACATAGTTGAAAAAAAAGTTTAATTTGTGACCGCAATTAGCCTCCATATTTTGACTCGTAGTGCTGATAACTGCCTTTTCTATTGAATTAAAGTTTAAAAGTGGAGCTCTTACAGTTTTTAGATATCTGTTCAACTGATTGTACCACTTTGAAATGTGTGATGTGGTGGGTGACTCGATTTAATTCTTAGAGAGGCCATCCCCTCCGTTTTTGGAGACCTGAAAACTTCAACTGGAAACCTGCAAATGAACATAATCTGACCACTTTAAGTTATTTCAAACCATACCCAGTATGAACACATTTGAATTCTTAGACATCTTTGTCGTGAAATTTGAAATTTGGAGACATCATTTTGCAGAAATATCCATATTGCACCATTATTTACTAAAATAACATTACATTTGACATTTTCTTGGCAATAATCAGTGTTTGGTTACATACACAGCACTGAGAGTTATTTTCCTTTTTTAAATGGATAACTGAATGAAAAATGTTTTTTCACACATGTTTTATACACATCTTTGTGTTTAATCTGGTTTGTATTGTTTTGCATCCTCACTTTCCAAAGATACTCTTTTTATGGAAATTATACAGAAGTTATGTATAATAAAATAAATGCAAAGCCATGTATTTTATGCAATGTAGGAAGTGGGAGGATGTGATTCAAGCTTGAATTTGCAGCAGCCACTAGAGGGCAGCACTGATATGTTGGGAAACTGTCCTCATAGAGCTCCAACACAACTTTTCCTTTGTTAGTCCTTCAGCAACCCTCTTGTGACCCACATCACATGAGGCTTTGCAGCACAGACAATGACAAACATGCTCAGTCCATGTTAGCCAACCCAGACGACCCAGTGCTCCTGAGATAAGATACAGAGCGAGCTTTAGAAGCTGCTCTGTCACCTCGGAGAAGTGTAAATCAGCACTTTCATTCTTCAAGTTAAATAATCCCACTTCTTTTTATTTTGTGCAGCACCTTATCGCTCCCATTAGCAGGAGAGGGAGTGCCTGCTGAAGCTACTTTGTAGCTTTCATTGTATAAGTGGAAATGATAACATGTCTAGAAAAAAAGTGCAGAATAGCAGCAAATACCAACTGCCTGCTCTGTATCACACACACCCAGTCTTCCGCTTCTTCTCCTGCAAAGTGTAATGAGTTTTTGCCTGGAAGAGTTTTTTTGGGGGGGCTAATTGTCTGGTAGTAATCAGGAGATATGCTCCTACTCGCAGTGTACAGAGAAGCTTGTGCGCCAGTGGCAGACAGGCACTGCCAGACTCGACCAAAGCCTGCTGTCTCAGCAGCCACCACGAGCTGCTGGAAACTTTTTTTTTTACCCGTCCGTCCTGCTTACACGTGTTTTCCTCACGGTCTGGTGCCTCGTCTGTCTTTGCAGGGAGAATTGCAGAGGAAGGAGAAAGATAAGAGCAGATGAAGATAATGAAATATGGTCTCAGCTGGACATGAACATGGCACAGTGTGAAAGGGAATGTCACATGATGAGGATTGAGGACTTAGCTGTTTTAAAACTACAAACCTACTATGAGCACTAAGTAGCCACAGTGTACACGTTAAACGAGTAATAACGTGCCACTGGCATTTTCATACTGTGATAACTATTGAGATGGAACATGAAAGTTAGTTTATGTATTCATACAGAGAGAAAACCGAATAGACAACAGTAATTGTTACTTTCCAGAGAGAACAAAAATATTGTCTAACTTTCTAAAAATAAAAAAAACTCCCCAAGACTAAAATTTGGTGCCACAGAAAAATGAAATGTAAAGAAGTTCTTGAGCGTTCCAGACAGACAAAATGTACTGAAATCTAACTCTGAACTCTATTTTAGACTAAATTCTGATGTCACCGTAGCTGGAAATCTTCAGTGAATCTAGCTTTCTAAACTCTAAAAACTAAAAAAAATGCCAGAATTGTGAAGAATTTTGATAAACCAGAAGTACTTAGTGTTACAAAGTAAAATCCAATCATGAACCTGCCTTGAGCTAGACCCTTTCTGTGTACCAAAGGAAGGAAATGTATAACACTGGGAGTAGTTTCAAGGACACTCTCACCTACAAGTCCACCCTCACTGTGCGCCTCACTAGCTTTAATCATCGCTATTTAGGGTCCTCTCTGAGGTTTTCATAGAATCAAATTATTGGAATTTCCAAAATAGATGCAAAAATGTGCGTTTCATAATTAAAGCAGATGCACAACCCAGTGAATGGGAGACAGTAACATTTCAGCACAGCTTCACAACACATAACAAAACTAGCCCAATTATTTTGAAAAGAATAAGAGGAATCACAGCCCACCACTGGTCCGGAAACCTCTTAACTTTGTAACCTCTAATATAGAGCAAGATATGTGGCCAAGAGGAGTCTTCTTTGCCACAAATTTTGGGATTTTTGGGTTGCCTCTCAACGTTTGGAGCAGCATTGGGGTAATGGAGCTGAAAAAAGAAAACAGAAAGAAGAGGAGAGATAAACAGCAGAGGGAATAACTCTAGTAACAGGCTGTGTGTTGCCATTTCCTGACAGAATCAAGGTTAATGAACAATCATATCTTTGGGGCTCCTGCGATGTCCGTGTGGGAGTCTGTGGAGGCGGGCGGGGTCAAGCTTTGAGCTTCAAAGAGTTGGCTTTCTGTGAATGTGATGGGAGTGTGTAACACAAGCATGACTTACATCTTGGCTTAAGGCCTTATGATGGCCTTTTTATTAGTTCACTTCGTACATCATAAATCTGCTGCTACTTAAGCCTTAAGTGTTTATTTTTGATGTTTTAAGAAAGTCTTCTTTCATTGTTTTTTTTTATGTGTTTGATGTAGGGTGAGGGAGCGTGTTCTTCGGGGAGGAAGGTGTTTGGTAGCACCATGGTATTCAGAGCTCTGACAGCTTGAGGAAAGAAGCCGCTGCAGAATGTTGCATTGTTGATGTAGTGGAAAGTCTGGTAGTGATGCTCCAATCGATCGGCCGATAATGCCCAAAAATAGCCTGATCGGCGATCAGAAAAATATGCCGATCAAAAAACCAAT
The DNA here is from genome assembly GCF_027942865.1 of Odontesthes bonariensis. Taxonomy (NCBI): domain Eukaryota; kingdom Metazoa; phylum Chordata; class Actinopteri; order Atheriniformes; family Atherinopsidae; genus Odontesthes; species Odontesthes bonariensis. The sequence goes on from NC_134527.1 coordinate 28,720,811, forward strand.
CACGTGACGTAAATTACTAGCGACCACTTTCTAATGTGGTACGTGACGTGTGTCAAAACCGAACAGGCAAAACCTCTACAGTGCATCTCGACAACATGACATCTCCTGTCTGGAATTTCTTCAAAGTGTGTCAGACAGATGTGAAACTTACTGCGGTCACGCCATCTGCGCTTCGGAGAGGCACGGTCGCGCTAGCTACACTTGAAAATCGAGAAGCTCAGTGTACACAGCATGCCTGAATAGTGTCCTGGATGGAGAGGGGGAGGCCTATAATACCGCCGACACTAAGGTGCTGTTTACACATACCCGGGTATTTTGATAAACGAAGACCTTTCCCTTCGTTTGTGCCTTTCGTTTATACATAAACGGAGTTTTTTCCTCCGAAAACGAAGCTAAAAAAAAACTCCGGCAAAAGTGGAGATTTTTTAAAAACTCCGTTTAGCGTTTGTGTGTAAACTGGTTGAAAGAGACAAAAACGGAGTTTTGGGAATGGAATGAGGAGTTGTCGTCATAGTACAGAGCCCCGCCCCTGCTATCCGCCATGTTGGCAGGATGCTAGCGTGAAAACGCCATTTTCTCCGTTCATTGTTTGTTTATCTGGCATCTGGTTTATCTAAGAGTCGCAGGGTCTTGTGTTCCAGGCACAGTTTTTGAGCCACGCGGTGATGCGGCTGCCTAAGGTGCTGTTTACACATACCCGGGTATTTTGATAAACGCATATTTTCTAACCTTCGTTTGCAAAAAAAACTAGGTGCACACAGCCCCGTTTTAAAAAAAAACCACGTCTACATTGATCCGCATAAATACGCTATCAAGAGCTGTTAAATTACGCCAAGCCTGACGGTGGCAGTGTTAGAATAATGAGAATTCCACACAAGCCATTCAGAAGCCTAATAGAGAACCGCTGACAGGAAGAACTTCCGGATCCTTTTCAAGAAGAAAATATGGCGCCAGGCTCATGTGTGTGGACTGATAGCGAGACTGAGCTACTTTTACACGTTGCGCTGGACTATAAAACTGCTAAAGCCGTGAAAAATGTCTTTGTTGTTCAATACATTGTATGACTGTAATTTTCAAAATCACACAAGCGAGTATAGCTCTCAACAACAGAAATGCTGCTAGTACCTCCATGCTTGCAAGATAAACAAACAATGAACGGAGAAAATGGCGTTTTCACGCTAGCATCCTGCCAACATGGCGGATAGGGGCGGGGCTCTGTACTATGATGACAACTCCTCATTCCATTCCCAAAACTCCGTTTTTGTCTCTTTCAACCAGTTTACACACAAACGCTAAACGGAGTTTTTAAAAAATCTCCACTTTTGCCGGAGTTTTTTTTTAGCTTCGTTTTCGGAGGAAAAAACTCCCTTTGTGTATAAATGAAAGGCACAAACGAAGGGAAAGGTCTTCGTTTATCAAAATACCCGGGTATGTGTAAACAGCACCTAAGATTCTCACGGAGAATGGAGATGAACTGTAAAAGTATGACCTGCTTTGGAGTAGTTTATGGTTCGGGTTTCAGATTAGATTATGTGTAAAAAGTGCAATCCTTTCACATATTAGCTCTGAGGAAATTTGACTGGGTTAGTACCTGGTTCCTGGTTCAACTCCCGGCTGGGGCCTTTCTGTGTGGAGTTTGCATGTTCTCCCTGTGTATGCGTGGGTTCTCTCCGGGTACTTCAGCTTCCTCCTATCGTCCAAAAACATGCATGTTAGGTTAAGTGGTGACTCTAAATTGATTGAATTTAAAGTGAGCGTGAGTGTGGATGCTTGTTGGTCTTGCTTGTCTCGATGTGGCCCTGTGATGGACTGTCCAGGGTGCCTCTTGTCCAATGACAGCTTGGATAAGCTCCAGCGCCACTGCGACCCTGAGTTGGATGAAGTGGGTAATGAAAATGGAGGGAGGGATGGAAATTTGAAATACTGTTGGACAGACCAGTAGAACGTGGAGACTTTACCTTTTGGGAAGTTTACTGTCACTGACTTTGAAATTCTTTGACTTAGATCCTTGCCACGTTATCATGGGACAGTATCAGAGCCAAATGAACTTCTTGAGAATGAAGTTTAGAAGCTTTTTGTGTAGCTAGAGAAATGGTAGTCATGTATTAACTTATTATTAATATTTTTTTGTATTCTCTCTTTTCTTAATTACAGGAACATTATTACTTTTTTTGACACAATTATCTTTTTGTTTTTCACACCTCTACGTTTACACAATTTGCTGTTCTTGTGAATGAAGTGCCTGGTGATCGGTGCATTTTGTGCTAAAGAAACGTAATGATGCTAAAATGCCCACTTTTTTGGTGAGTGCACACAGAGCCTGAAGAAGAAGAGGCTAAACGAGTAGGAAAAAAGATCAGAACCAGCGTTGCAGCGTCCGTTATCCGTTAAGAATAAGAAAAAAATTTGCCAGCTTGACACAACTCAACTAGTCCATGACTGTCATTGAAATCTGGTTTGGAAATATGTTTTGAACTAAATTTTTGGAATTCCAGCTCACTTACTTGTAGATATCTGATAATATGATGTGTATACAGACTCAGAGGTTGATAAACTCTGGTGAACACAATCAAACAAGGAGGGATAAAGAAGAAAGGAAGTAAAGAAAGAGAGAACTATTAAAATAAAACTGTAAATACAATTACTAACTAGAACTCAAACTACTCTAAACCAGGAAACTGAGGCGTTTTATTCTTTGAGGTAGTTTCATGAGATTGTTGCCAGCTGAAACACCCGGATTGATTTTAGGAGTGGGAGTCATCATCAAGCTGCACATCCAGTCATTTCTGACTCCTCTTTTGGTTCATTTCAATCCTCCTTTTCGTTATTCGTCATAAGCTTTATTCACTGCTGACGGAGAGGACACACTCTGAGTACTGATATATGCTCAGTATTTGTGGGAATTAAGCTGAACAAAAAATTAATGGATCTGTTGCAACTTAGACCATTTATATCAAAAAGCTTTCACAAGCAGGAAGTATTTGGCTTTATTAAACCTCATCATGGAGATATTTGAAGGATTTGTTCATCAACATCATTTAGTGAAGACATTCTTTGCAACTCTAAGCTTTTTCATTTTTTTTTTTCTTGGAGTCACTAGTCCCCACAGGCTCAGCCATGCTGGCTGGCTTAACTGATCATATCTGAGACCAAAATATTTCCATTATTTCGGAAGTCTGTGGGCAAGAGATATTCATGAAGACACGTCAAGCTGCCGGAGCATCAGTTTAACAGAAAAATCTTCAAATCAGATCTTCAGCTAAAACATTTAACAAGAGAAAAATAGGAACTCATCAGAGTAAATATGGAAGTAAAACTCTGTGTAAGCTCTCCTCTCTATTAAAGCAGACACACTTATTGGCTCATGTGTTTGGCAGTGATGATGTGCCAAGCTGCAAAACCCACCGGCTCCACCGGGCATATGTGCCGCCAACTGTATAATAACAAAAACTGCTTGTCCAGACTGGAGAAGGATGTTTATTATTCATCTTAATGGGGGAAATGTGAAAGTGTTGCTCCCCACATTGTGCAGCCATCAAAGGATTAAGGAACAGAGAGCTCAGCAGTTCCACCATCAGATAGGGTTAATTCTCTCTTGTGTGTTTCCTGCTTATCTTTAACCCCAAAATTAAATTATACATTCATGGATTGAAGTGAAACTCTTGAAAAGCTGCATGGGACTCTTTTTTTTTTTTATGCAGCCTAACTGGAGGGAATTAAACAGCTTTTTAAGGCTCTGCCATCATGTTGACTGATTGCAGTGAATTTACAGGGAAATATAGCATTTCATTGAAGGGAGTATGTTCATTTAGTGTTTTCATGTTTTATGTACATTTCTGTTCCAGCTTATTTTATCAGTCACTCAGGGGTACACAGAGGAAACGTCTTAATTTAAATTTCATGCAGCAGAACAGTGTTTTCAGTTCTGATAGCACATGTAATATCTGAAAGCAAGTTTGATATGAACAGAGCCGCGGTCAAGACTGAATTCATTTCATACGCTTGTGGAAAAATGTGCTCCTTTTCATTTGGGGAATCTTTTGTTCTGATCTTCTAACATCGCCTCATTCTTTAGTTACTCTGCAGATAAAAGCTTCGCTATATTTTCACCTCTTGAAATATGATGAATTGTTGAAGACTACAGAGGTTTATATTTTAAAGCTGATAATTGGTCTCTTTTTAGTATTTTAAGAGGTTTACTTTATTGATTTGATTTTTATTCAACTAGAAAGAAGTCACATTAAAAGAGACTTTTAATTTCAAAGGAATCTCTTTGAATAAGCAGGACTGTTTCACAGGTATAGACATACGTATATATATATATATTTCTTTTGCTATACATATCTTCTTTCTTCTGTTTTCTTTCTTTTCTATCTTCCTTTTTTTCCATTAAACAGGTGTAGTAATTTATGTAAACATGGTCAAACTTTATTCTCCAACACAGACGAGCTTTCTGTCCTTTCTTTAAGGAGTCTTCAGGAATAGTTCTCCAGGCTTCTTGAAGGACATCCCAAAGCTCTTCTTTGGATGTGGGCTGCCTTTTGTTCCGTTCTCTGCCAACATGATCCCACACTGCTTCAGTAATGTTGAGCTCCGGGCTCTGGGGAGGATTCATCCCTCCATCAGACCTGCTGCCACTGATTTTCAGTCCACTTCTTGTGTCCTTTGGCACAGCTCAGCCTTTTCTCCCTGTTTCCCTTCCTTAAGAACGGCTTCTTGACAGCCACCCTTCCATGGAGCCCATTTCTGATGAGGCTTGGGCCAACAGCAGATGGATCAGCTGAAGGTCCAGATGCATCTCTCAGCTCCTGTGTCAGGTCTTTGCTGGATTTTTTCCTCTTTCTTAAGGACATCACTTTCAGATCCTGTTCATCTGCTGTAGATAGTTCTTTAGGCCTGACACTTCTTCTTCTGTCCTCCACTTGTCCAGTTTCCTCAAATGTTTTAAGGACACACTGCACACCATGCTGAGATATGCCAAGTTTTCAGCTAACAGCTCTTTGGGAATCACCTTGTTGCTGCAGAAATCCTGTTTTCTGTCTGTCAAACTGTGTTATCTTTGCTGTTTTTCATAGATGCAACTAAAGAAATGGGAACAAAAGATGTGTCTTTGTGACAGGCTGCTAGCAACAAAGTGCCTAAAGATCCAATTTAAAACGGCTTCTTTGCTAAGTTGTCTGTTATGTGTCGACACAACACTGGTTCATCTCTTGAGTTAGGAGCCTTTTTTCTGCTTGAATGATTCATAGGTCAGCGTTAAGTGGCTTAACACACACAAAAAAAAAAACACATTTCTCTGAAAATGCTCAGGTACAAGGACTGGACTGAAAATGAGTGAAAAAGCAGACAAAGAAAAACTTTGAAAGACCTTCAGAAAGCTGGAGAACTATTGATCAGGACCATTTTAAAGATTACAGGAAAATCTGGCTGCTTGGAGGCAAAATATAAAGAAATCAGTGTTGGGTAAAGACTTTTGCACAGTTTTGTATGTCACTACAACACAAATTTGAAGTAAATATCAGTATGATAATAAAGACACAGAACTTGTGTTGTAGACATTTGATGCAATTTTTTAAAATGAGGACACAGTTGAAAATGTTTTGGGGATGGCCACTTCTCATTCATTTATTGATTATATTTGACTGTATATAAAGAATAATCTGAAAGAAGGGAAATGTGTACACTGACTGATAAAAAGTATCACAAGTAGTTTCAGTTCCCTGTGCTTGTTTCTTCTCACCTCCTCTGTTCATGGCCACATGCCTAACATATGAATAGCTCCAACATGTTTTCAGCACAGCACCGTCGCCTCACAGCAAGAAGGTTCCAGGTTCAACTCCGGGTTAATTGGTGTCTCTAAAAATTGTCCTTAGGAGTGAGTGTGAGCGTGTGTGTGGTTGTTTGTCTCGTTTGTCTCTGTGTGGCCCTGTGATGGACTGGCGGCCTGTCCAGGGTGTACCCCGCCTCTCGCCCAATAACCGCTGGGATAGGCTCCAGCCCCCCCGCGACCCGACCGACGGATTCAGCGGGTATAGAAAATGGATGGATGGATGGATGGATGGATATTTTCAGCATGTTCTCCTCTCTGAAGCTCTGCTGCTGTTCAGTGTTATGTCAGCTGGCTAAATATGACCTTCATAGGAGTCCAGCGGGAGTGCAGCAGGCTCAGTGTGCAGCACACACCTGTCAGGGACAAGCTGCTAATAAAGTCCCACATCCTATAGACTGAGGGGGCCTGTTGGTGTGTGTGTGTGCTACAGAGCATAATATGCACAATTTAACACAACCTTGCCATAAGGCATGAACAGAAATTAGCTATTAGTTAGCTGACGATGTGTGGCATGCATAAACATAACAGCCACAGCAACACACACTCACACAGACCTCTCATGTCGTTTCTGTTCTCCACATGTTTAAATGTATTTTCTCATGAACACAAACCTCTTTTCCCTGTTAGCCTATCAGTGTTTGTTATTTCAAAATGCTTTTCGCCCCTTATAGCTGCGATCAGTACAATCTGTGCAGAATGACAGATGTTTCTGGCTCCAGGATGAGCCCTGAACACTCACATTTCAACAGATAAAAAAAGAAATATATCGTGTGACATTCATATCATTGAACACGGAGGCAATGGCTCTTATTTACTCCCTGTTGATGGAATAGGGACATATTACACATTTGTATTTATTATTCCAGATTAAGCTGAAAGCTTATTTCAGTCTGAACTCCTACGACAGAACCCAACAGTGAAAATGCTAAAAAAAAATTAAAAAGAGAAAATATTTCTTACCTTAATTAGATAAACGAAAGAAAGGGAAGCTGTTACTGTATAAAATATGTTGTCATTTTAAATCATACAAGGGAAAACAACAAGGAGACAAAGTAAAGAAGAAATGACTGAAAAGTTCACCCTTCAAGACATTAAATAAGGGATCATTTTTATTGTCTTTTTGTCAATTTCAAAAGGTTTTTGACCCTCAAAAACACCTAAAATGTGCTTACTTTGATCTACTGTATGCAATATTACTACTTAAAGCTGACTTATACATGTGAATACCTGCATATTGTTTATAATAAAAAAAAAACATTTCCACTAAAACAACAGCAGCTGGTCTCCCTAAAAGAAGAGCTGATGCAGTACTGTGCTGAAATCCACTTTCAATGAACAATAAAGTTTCTCAGGATCAACATTTGATCTAATTGTGCTATTTTAAAGAGTCTAAATCACCTGGAAATGATCATATGTCTATTTTTTTTTTATATATCAACTTGCTGTTTTGTCCTTTAATTAATTTGTCAATTTAGTTGTAAAGCCCTGAATATTGCATTGAATACCGATGTGTCTGAAAAGCTTCATTAACAGAGTATTATCCCTCAAAATACCCGAAAGTGTCCGTATGGAACTTCAGAAACAATCCTTGAATGCAGCTTGAAAAATAATCCTTTAAATATGATGATTTCTTTGTTCCGTCCGTGTCTGCGGACAGAGCTGATGAGCCTTTGACCACACTGAACCTTGAACTTATAACTTGAGGGGTTAATGGTTTTGTCACTGTTCGATCATGCCGGCGATGCAGAGGTGTTGCTCTCACCCAGTTCTCGGGGGGGAGGATCAATGTCAGAAGCTTTTGGCTCTGTTACTCGATCAATAATTTTTTTTCTAAATGCACAAACATGTGCACACAGATAAGGACAGCGCGCACACACAGCTGGACAGATCTGATAAGCAAACACCTCCACGTTGTTTGGTCTGATTTTTATTAGGTCACACTTTGACCCCCGCTGACCTCACGTGACCACGCTCTCCAGGCTCTGAACTCTCGACCTGGACTTCACATCCAGGAATGGCAGAGGATGTGTTTGTGTTGTGGTAACATTGATTTATGTTGTGTCTGAAAGAGATGGAGGGAGAAAGGGTGGGAGGAGTGCGGGTTGGAGAGGCAATGAAACAGCTGTTTTATGGTCAGATGATTTCGACCTTGTCTGTGGAGAGAAAAGCATCAGATTGTTCACTCATGTACCAGTGACACAGTTTCAAAATGCTAAAATAGAAGTCAAAAGATGAATCTGGGGGGCGGTGATGAGGAGGTTGGGAGGATAAACACATTTCATATTTATGTTGCCCCTTAGGTGTTACAGCAGGTTGTCTACTTATCACATTTTTGTCTTTGATCCTGAGCTCCTCCTGACCACATGTTGGCCCAATGATTGTGTGTAAAAATTCCAAAAATACACTGCTTACCATATTTAAAGGAAAACATGAGCGGGTTGGGGGGAAGCAATCAGTAAAAGAAAACCAGATGAGCAACAATGGAGGGAAAGAAAACCAGTTACAGACCTAATTTCCAGAAAAGTTTGGAGAATTTCTAAAATGCAATGAAAACCTAGCTAGTAATTTGTTCATTTGTTTCAATCTTTATTTAACAGACAAAGGAAAGAGGAAAGTAAATCATTTCCTGTGTCCTTACTCACCAGCTTCATTGGATTTTGAAAATGTAACCACTTAAAATTCCTGCAGTTGTCACATAAAACACCCAAAAAAGGTATTCCCAAAGTAGATGTTCTTGAACCATTAGAGGAGTAGAGGCGTGGTCTGATGGAAATGTGTCTTCATTGGTATAAAACTATTTTACTGGAGTACATTAACTGGACCATTGCAAACATAACAGAAGCACTTTTGTTGGAGTTGTATCTGTTCTTGGAATACTGTGAGGCTTCATAGGTGAGTTGTATCATTTTTTGTATTTGCAATTGGGTTGAAATAAGTGTTTACTGTCTACAGTTAAGATTGTATCCTGAAATGGCTTCCATCAATTGAATCTCAGCAAGAAATTCCCATTATTGTCAGAGGCAAAAAAGTTTACAAGAAAATATATGCAAGCAGTTCTGTTCAGGAAGATTCTACAATCAGCAGGTTACCTGGTAAGGTTACCAGGTGAGGGTGTCAGGATTGGGTATAAAAGACAAGGATGGGTCGTGGCTCACCACTTTGTGCCAAACTCCATCAGAAAATCAGTTCAACAAATATTTCTCAGAGTAAGATTGTAAAGAACTTTGGTCTTTCAGCATCTTCAGAGCAGAATATTGTGAAAAGATTCAGGGAGTCTGGGGAAATCTCAGTGTGGAAAGGCCAAGGGCAGAAACCCCTGTTGGATGAGCTCGGAGCCTTTAGGCAGCACTGCATGAGAAACCTTCATGCCACCATGATCAATACAGCCACATGGGCTGAGGAGGAGCTTGGAAAACCATTTTCACTCAACACAGTCCACGGCCGCATCCAGAAATGTAACCTGAAACTGTATCACACAACGAGGAAGCCATATATCAGCTCTGTGCAGAAACACGGCCCAGTTCTCTGGACACCAGCTCATCTCAGATGGACAGAAGGACAGTGGACACGTGGTCTGTGGTCAGAGGAGTCCACGTTTCAGCTGCTTCTGGGAAAAACTGATTCTACAAAGATGAGAAAGAGCATCCAGCTGTTCTCAGAGAAAGGTTTAAAGCCAGCGTCTGTGATGGTATGGGGGTGCTTCAGTGTCCATGGCATGGATGGCTTCATATGTGTGAAGGTACCACTGATGCAGAGGTGGATGTTGGAGTTTTGGAGAGACCATCAAGATGACGTCTTTTCCCGGGAAGTCCGTGGTTATTTCAGCAGGACGACGGCAGACCTCATTCTGCAGGACTTCCAGCAGCATGGCTTCATACACACAGAGTGTGTGTGCTCGACTGGCCTGCCTGCAGTCCACATCTGTGTCCTCTGAAAAACTGCAACAATCAGTATCCTCAGTTCCCAAACCATTAAAAAGTGTCATTAAAAGGAATCTGATGGAACAGGATGGGAAACATGACTCTGGATCAACTTTTACTGAGTGTGTTGCTGCTTCAGATTCTACGTTTGGTTCTGTTTTCTCAGCACAATGAAGTGAAGACAATGAAAATCAATTCTCTGTACTTGTGTGTTAAATGGAAAAAATCTAAAACATAAACATAAAGTCAAACCAAAACACAACTCAGTCCATAATACAGTATTATCAGTACTGCAGGAACCTGGCCCAAGCTTTTAGGGATAATTCGTCCCAACGATGCCAAAAGATGCCAATTATATTTAGCTACGAAACATATTGAACTATTTATGGATATAAATGTGATACAAAAATGTATGTCTTGTATTTTGGATTACCTTTTAGCCTCACAACAGCATTTTAGAAATTTCATAACCAGGACAATCATAAGTTCTAAGCTTGGGGAATGGATGCTGCCTGTGCAGAGGAGGAGGATAAAAGAGTGAAATACTGTAGCTGCAGAGAAGAATGAGCGGATCAGACAGCAGCGTGAGTGTGCGTGCAGCAGAGAAAGACAGTGCTTGGAGCCGTGTATGGGAGCAAAGAAGAATGGTCTCATTTGTGGTTGTTGCTTGAAGGTCACACAGACTGATGCAGCCACACTTCTGTCCCCTTTATCTCACACCATGTTTACACTAAACGTTGAAATAAGATTTTTTTTTTTTTAAGTTTTTGCGCATCAAACACATTCTTTCCACTCAAGCATTTCCAGACTTTGTCGTTCATAAATAAAAAAACTCTTCCGCTTATTGTTTTTTGTTGTATTATTATTTGATTTTTGTTTAAAGATGATCAGCTTTATTTGGAATGAGGAGGTAAAACTTTATATGCGGTGAGTTCACCTTAAGATTGACTTTTTAGCAGAACCACATATATTAACGATATATTCCAATCGTGAGCGTGATCAGGCTGAATGACTGAAAATCTCCATCGACAGTATATATTTAAATGGTGGCACCCTCCTGTGGATGTAGAAATTATTGTTATGGACCTGTAATGGGCCGATTATTTTTGATGCACTGGTCATTGCATGGACAAATTGTGACATCAACACGGTGTATAACTGTTTCTCTCAAGTTCTGAGGTGAGCTTGGGTTACTGCGACCTTCATGACACCGCGACACCTGAGTAAACTCATTAGAAGGAGTCACACAGTACAAGATTCATACAGCAATTTAATTGCACACTTTCAACTACCTGCTTTAAAATGATTTTAAATGTTTTCCAGAGTTTGCGATAAATTTACCTCCGTGGATTTTCAGAGGTCAGACAGATTTCTGTAGCGACAAACATGCTTACAAACGCGGAATTCATGCAACGTTCGACTGGTTTCTAAAGTCAAGGGGTGCACAGCAGGCTGAAACGATACCTGGTGCACAAGGTCATTTCATGTCAATTTTGGCTAGCTGCATCTTTGCGAGGGTTGAGACCATAAGCGAAGTATTGATTAGATTAGATTAGAATCGGGATTTTACCTGCTGTTTTTAAACAACAACTGACCCCAACAGGAACAGACCCAAGATCCAGTCATCTACATGTTGGAGGGTTCAGGGCTACCTGCTGTTTATAGGTTTTACATAGACTTTTATAGCCCATTCTGCACACTTTCACTAAGTCTGCACACCTCGTTTCATTCTGGCATTGGCAAATGCTTTCATAAGCAAATAAATTATGTTCATATCTGCCATAATTTTGCAAATTTGATTTAATTCTGTTTAGATATGTTTTCTTTTAGGGTGACATGCTTTGTGCACATACATACAAGTACCTATAGGGCTGATAATATGTGCACTAGCTGGCCAAAAATAAGCAGTCAAATCAGGAGAAACCCTTTTATGATGTGACAATACTGTGGTAAAGTTTGGGTGAGGTTTAGGCTTAAAAAGAATTGTTTCTGTTGAGGAAAAAGGTCTTGGTTTGGGTTAGAATAAGTACATTATTGAGGCTAAAGCAAAATCATAATCGTTATGATAATAAACAGACAGTGAAGGTTAGATGGTACTCATAGTGTGTTTAACTATTAGACTTCATAGCATGGATTCATAGTATAAACATTCAAATATTAGGTTGAAACAGAAGATGAGCAGCACCCTTTCATGTTGGTGGTCATGGTGGTGAAGCCCCTTCTGAAGAAGAGGAGTTTAGACCCAAACACTCTTAGCAATTACCGGCCTGTATCCAACTTACCATTTTTAAGTAAAATGTTAGAAAAACTGTTTTTTTAACCAAGTAAATGATTTTTTTAAACATGAACAACATTTTAGAGAAGTATCAGTCTGGTTTTAGGATGAACCACGGTACTGAGACATGAGTAAAATGATGCAGGTGCAACTTAGATAGCCATATACTCACAGTCCTGGTACTACTGGATCTTACCACCGCCTTTTATTAAATAGACTGAGGAACCTGGTTGGCCTCTCTGGTATTATTTTTAACTGGTTTGTTTCCTACCTCACAGATGGATACTTCTTTGTAAGTATGGATACATGTTCCTCAGGAACCCATGAGATCAAGTGTGGGGTTCCCCAGGGGTCAATTTTAGGTCCAATTCTTTTTAATCTTTACATTCTTCCCCTCGGTGATGTCATCAGGAGGCACGGCATCAGCTTTCATAGTTATGCTGACGATACGCAACATTGGCGTACTCCTGATGACACAGGGCCACTCGTTGCCCTTTTTAACTGCATCAAGTCATGGATGGCAGCGAATTTCCTACAGCTCAACCAGGACAAAACTGAGGTGGTAGTCATTGGTCCTAAAGGCCAGAGAGAGAAACTTTAAACAAAACTACAAGATCTAAAAACCATCACAAACTGTATAAAATCTGGGCGTGATGTTTTACTCTGAGCTTAGTTTTATTCCACATATCAAAAACATAACAAAGATAGTTTTTACCATCTTAAGAATATAGCCGGAGTCCGCCCGTTTCTCTCTCAGGCCAGCACGTAGGTGCTGATTCATGATTTTATCGCTCATCGTTTAGATTACTGTAATGCCCTGCTCTCTGGTCTTCCAAAAAAAGAGTATCTTCAGCTACTGCAGAATTCAGCTGCACGAGTGCTGACGAGGACCAGAGGGCGGGAGCACCTTACACCAGTTTTAAAATCGCTCCATTGGCTCCCCGTACGCTTCAGGATCAATTTTAAGGTTCTTTGACTTGTTTTTAGATGTCTTAACGATCTTTACCACACTGGGTGCTGCTTTTGGTCCACTGACGGGGGTGCTGTCCTGTGGACTGCTCTGGCCCGGGTGGCTGGAGGGGTCTGCACCTTGGTGTGGGGCCTCTTGTCTGCCCGGGTCGGGGCTGTCTCTGTGGCGGTGCTCCCTGTAGTCATGGGCCAGGAGCCCTCTCAGTGTGGTCGGCCCCCAAGGGTGGTTTTTTCCTTGCCTTAGCTCTCAGTGCCCGGCCATGTCTCTGTCTAATAGGTGCAGTGGGTCTGAGCTTGTGTGTTTGTGTGTGTGTGTGTGTGTGTGTGTGTGTGCGTGTGTGTGTGTGTGTGTGTGTGTCTGTGTGTGTGTCTGTATGTCCCTGTGTCTCTGGGAATTTATGGAGGTGAGAAAGTTTATTTGTTTTGGCATTGTTGATTTTAGCCTCTGTTAGACACTTTGTGTTGCTTATAAAGTATGAAAGGTGCCATATAAATATAATTTGATTTGACTTGACTTGATTTAAATGTGTTAATAATGCAGGTAAACAATAAAGAGAGAAACACACACACACACACGCACACACACACCAACACTTTTCCACTCACCCTCTACACACTGGTGCAGACATGCCGAGGCACAACATTCATCACTGCCAAAGAGTGTGTTTCGTAGCCATATTTTGTGTGGAAAGTGTTCCATCATATTGACTTTCCTGACATATGGGGTGTGCAGGTGTGTGTTCGCTGGCAGTGTGTTTATCAGGGAAGTGACGGGTGTGTGCAGAGGCAGAGTGATGATGCTGCTCAGAGAGGACTGAGATAGAGATTCGATAAAGATATGCAGCTCCTCTGATGACTCGTCTTCCAGCTGCTGAAGAAAAGGTCAAGGTTCACAGGTCAGAGTTGACTTTGTTAACTCGTTGTATAAATACTGTCAGGCAGGCCAATCAGACAGTTTAGAGCTTGAATTCTTGGCGATATGTCACCTAATTGTACCAGTACTGCTGTGAGGATGCCGTCCATGAACACAAACGCGGCCAACCATGTAAACCAAAAGAAAAGAAGAGCAAAAAGAACAAAAAGAAAAGAAGAACAGCTCAAATTACTGTTGCATCACATTAAAGCAGACCTGTTGTTACTCAGGAGGAGGTGAGTCACTAATGATACAGACGCTGTTAGTTTCTTGTATGAGCTTAAACTCCAAAAGCATAACCCGAATGACCTGAAAATGTTTTACATGTGCTTTTTAGCTTTGATCAAAGAAGACTGTTTATCTGCCTACTTCATGAAATAAACTCATTTTCACATACATTTTTGAAACTTCCATTTTAAGCTTAATTATGTTCAATTTTCCAGTTGTTTTTCCTTGTTCAGAACCATGGACAGTACATGAGACTAAGGTAGTTCTTAGGTCATTAATCAACTGTACAAAGTCCTGATCCAGCCCTCATTTCTCTCTGTTTCCTTCCAAGCAGCCGGACTTTAATGTAAACTTTTAAAGTGGTCTTCTAGCCTGGAAAACCAGCGCCAACTGCTGGACGGCAAAATGTTTTGCCTGCGGTTGGGTCTGGCCTCGAACCACTTTTCATTTTGAAAATACTGCCCTGAATCTGGCAGATGGCAACTAAACCAATCACAACGCAGAGATGTGTTTTGAATCAACGCGGGCGGGGCAGAGGGTTCTGGTGCGGGGTTTTGAGGGAGTGACGACAGAGCAGTGCGACGTTGGGCAGTGGAAGCGAACATAGAGGAAGCGAAAGCACAACAAGAAAGATGGCGGCGGCAATGGAACAGCGCTCGTTTGATTCAGCCTTGGCATCAGTTTTGGAAGAGTCCCCTCCCACCAAAGCTTTCTGTCGCGCTTACTACGTCACAGTCAGTTGCGCTGATTGGTCAGAGCGTTGGCCTATAGGCACAGACACGGTTTGAAAGACAACGGGTTGTGCTCATCAACAATGTTCCGTTGTATCCATTGATCGGAGCCAGACTAAATTAGACATCCAATCCATTTAGGCTGGTTTATCAGGCTAGTGGTCTTCAACAATAGTTCTCCAGGCTTTCTTAAGGTCTTTCAAAGTTTTTCTGTTTGGCTGCTTTTTCACTCATTTTCAGTCCAGTCCTTGTACCTGAGCATTTTCAGAGGAATGTGTTTTTTCTTTGCTAAGCCACTTAACTCTGACCTATGAATCATTCAGGCAGAAAAAAGGCTCCTAACTCAAGGGATGGACCAGTGTTGTGTCGACACATAACAGACAACTTAGCAAAGAAGCCATCTTATATTCTGTATTTATATTTTTTATTTGCACGTTTCAATAAATCGCAGCAACTACTAGTTTTTCTGGAAATATGATGGGTGGCTCAAGACTTAAGGAAAACATTTTGAACGTATCTAATAATCAGCTACAACTCCAGAATCGCTGTAGGGACAACACATGTGAAATTACACAGAATCCAAACTACATGGGAACAAAAAGACCAAACAAACAAGCAAGAGGGGTTGCAAGAAGTTTCTGTGCAATTAGATTTCAAACAGTATCAGTGAAATCCTACAAAACCTTCCCTATAGCATCAGGACGACCCATATAACAATCACTTTTTGCCACACGTGCCAATGGTTTTGAACCACTGAACTCTTAACTTTGCATTTTCTGGTGCACAAACTGAAGATTCAGTCTTTTTTTTTTTTTACTGATGGCTGTCCTATTTGTGAAGCCATTTGTGTCCAAACGTGAACTATCTTTCATATAGATCCCTTTTTCTTTTTGACATTTTGATGTTATATGAGAATAATATGGGCCTGCTCAGTGTTTTCATTCATGCAGATGATCACTTCTTTGGTTTCTCTTCTCACCTTCAGAGTTTTTCTTTAACATTTTCCTCATCTGTTGTCTGACTTTGACTTTGGCTTCCAAGTGTTATGTTATTTGCATGCCTCTGGTGTCTGCACGCCTGCATGTCTTCTTTGTTTACTGCATGTAACAGGTTGAAAATATGCAGTTTACAGCTTTCGTGAAAAAAAAACTATGCGGTTTTATAGCAGCCATGAGCATAAACACATCTCACCCACAGACCTGAGGAAAGGCAGCTGGTATATTTTTGAATGTATCTGATAGCTTTGTGTGTGGTTCAGCTGGGGTTGTCAACAGAAAAACATTTGATCATTCTACATTGTGGATGTGGTGTGAGGTAGAAGACTCAATCACTCACTTATAGAACCGTGTTGAATATATTTTTGTCCTTTCAGAGAAAAACCTGAAACCAATGCCCTTGCGTGTTGATACTTCAGAAAATTGAATTAAATGTCAATCAGATTGCTTCATTTTTAATCATATATGCACATAACAGTCTGTCCTCTTATATAAGTCAGAAACATGAAAACATGCCTGCTTCTGCACCTTAGCTTGCTCAGAAAGCTGCCAAACAAACATTGGTCATAGAAATGTGCACCATTAATGTCAGCTTGAAAATCTACCAGGATGATGCCACTTTGGCCCAGTTAGATGCTGACGTGGGGCCTCACTTTTCGGAACCACCGTCCACACACTGCCGGCCCAAAACACACAGACTGCAAAGAAAGTTTGATGAGACGGAAATTTTAGACTTTCACATCTTGAAATGGTAAAGAAACTGTTAACATTAGACTTAAAAAAACAACATTTTGAGCTCATTTTGTTCCTTTCCAGGTTCTGTATCAAGTAGATTCTTAATGAGAGTAGAAATCAGAGTTTGAGCATGAAGCCTTTGAGCTCCAATGAAGATTATTATCATTTTTGAAGGCATTGTAACAGGATTCACACTGAGGTAGAACAACTCAGATCGTGACGTTAGAGACTGCAAAGAAGCTGGGTAATGAGAGCGTGATCCCACAAATGGCAGCGCTTAAAGAGTAGCAAGCAGCTTGGAGCATCTTACAATGACCTTTCAAAAAGTTAATTGGTTCAAAGACATTGTTGTAGTGTCGCTCTTCCAGGCTTTTTTTTTTTTTATCATTGGAGCTCGACTTCAGAATCTTGGTCTTTTCAGGCAACATCAGAGGGATTTCTCTGCGTTACATGTGATATAGTAAAGCTGTGAGTCTTTTTGGACAGGTGATGGGAAAACAAATGTAACTGCCTTTTTAAAAGGTTTTCTGTACTTTTGAAGACCACTACAATTAGATAAATGTGGGTTAGGTTGGTAATAGAATGGATATTTCGTTGCAACCCAGATTTTCAGATGCAGTGAAGACCAGTTTATATTCTGCTGTTATAGGTGAAATGAATCATTCAGCAATAAATCAGACAGTGGAGAATTGTTTAGCAGTGTTCTGATGATCGATTTAGTCTCAGCACACATTTATGAAAATTTTCTTTTCTCACCTTGGCCTAACGAGATTTGCTACAATGATTTTAAAAAGCTGCCCTCATCTTTTAGAAAAGGAACCTTTTGGCTTTGTTCATGCTGACATAAAACAAATGAAGACACTAGGGCTGGACGAGTTAAAGCTGCAGTCTGCAACTCTTTTTCAAGCATAATGCCTGGAACTGTCCGGGGATTCTGAAAGTAGTACATTAAATACCCCAATACAAAAAAAAAGAGTTCTCTAGGTCCCCTATATGTCCCGCTAGGTCCCTCCAAAGCCAGCAGGTTTGTTTACAAAATTGCAGACCGGACCGGTAAAAGGTAACCAATCAGGTTTACGAGCTGGGCTCTGCTGCCTGTCAATCACCAATTGTGCACGCGCGATACAAGGTAGGCTCGTCCCCACGCTTATTTATCTAGACTATTGAACTTCATTACGGGCTAGTCTACTTACTGTGTCTTCCATGATCGCAAATGACAGGTGAGGTGATGAATGAGGAGTCGTGTAAGCGCATATGGCGTGCACGTAGACGTGCACGAGTTCTCATGTGTTTTGATGGGGCGGGACAGGAAGTTGAATAACTTTTTATTTTTCTGTTAAAAAATAAGCATTTCTTGCATTTTGCGACTACGGAGGTCACCGTTTTCAACTTCAAGCGTTCTGATAGAACATGTAAACTCTTAAAATGCCAAAAATTAGGACTTTACGTATGACAACAAGAAATCCTGCAGACTGCAGCTTTAACTCGTTATTATCGCGTTAACTCGCTAATTATTTAATGCCGATAAATACTTTATCGCGCATTAACGCAGATTTTATTATTTATTTTATTTTGTAAAAGTCTGTTGCTGACTGCTGCGGAACCGGAAAAGAAAGTAATCGGCGGATCCACCAAACATGGAGAAGGGTACAGAACTTTTACTCTGTCATTTTTATTTTAAAGTTCTTCCAGACGGCGGAGTCGACAGAACCAAAGTCATCTGTAAACACTGCCAAGTTGAATTGTCTTCTCAGCGTAGTAGTTCCAGTCTAAAATATCACTTAAAGGCAAAACACACAACTGATAGCAGCAAGTCATTCAAGGAAACAGACAGTGGAGCGAGGCTTCTACATAAAAACTACAGAAAGATGCTGATGTTAAAAGTGTGTTTGCACAACAAATGTTATGGCACTTTCATTCATATGGCAGCACATTTAAAATAAAATTAAATGCTAAAAGCTATACGCTACTTTTGGATTCATTTTTGGATTTTGCGTACAAATGCAATTAATCAGGGAAATCATGTGATCGTTGCCCAGCCTTAGAAGACACATGTAATAATAATACTAATAACTTTAATTTATATTGCGTCTTTAAAAGGACCCACGGTCGCTTTACAAAAACACAAACAGAGAACATTGTGACATACCAACAAACAAACAAGCAGAACAGAAGATACACAGACAGGGGGAAGAGGATTACTGGTCGAAAGCCATGTTGAACAGATGAGTTTTGAGGGTGGTTTTGTAAGTGTCCAGAGACGGGGCATTGTGTATATCGGGGGGAGAGACCTGTTGCCACTGATTTTCAGTCCACTTCTGGTGTCATTTGGCACAGCTCAGCCTTTTCTCCCTGTTTCCCTTCCTTAAGAACGGCTTCTTGACAGCCACCCTTCCATGGAGCCCATTTCTGATGAGGCTTGGGCCAACAGCAGATGGATCAGCTGAAAGTCCAGATGCATCTCTCAGCTCCTGTGTCAGGTCTTTGCTGGATTTTTTCCTCTTTCTTAAGGACATCACTTTCAGATCCTGTTCATCTGCTGTAGATAGTTCTTTAGGCCTGACACTTCTTCTTTTGTCCTCCACTTGTCCAGTTTCCTCAAATGTTTTAAGGACACACTGCACACCATGCTGAGATATGCCAAGTTTTCAGCTAACAGCTCTTTGGGAATCACCTTGTTGCTGCAGAAATCCTGTTTTCTGTCTGTCAAACTGTGTTATCTTTGCTGTTTTTCACAGATGCAGCTAAAGAAATGGGAACAAATGATGTGTCTTTGTGACAGGCTGCTAGTAACAAAGTGCTTAAAGATTCAATTTAAAATGGCTTCTTTGCCAAGTTGTCTGTTATGTGTGGACACAACACTGGTTCATCCCTTGAGTTAGGAGCCTTTTTTCTGCTTGAATGATTCATAGGTAAGAGTTAAGTGGCTTAACAAAGAAAAAAGGTACAAAGACTGGACTGAAAATGAGTGAAAAAAAGCAGAAAATGTCCAAAGAAAAACTCTGAAAGACCTTCAGATAGCTGGAGAACTATTGATCAGGACCACTTCAAAGATTACAGAAAAGTCTGGCTGCTTGGATGTCAAATATAAAGAAATGACGTATGGATCAACACTTTAAAAGAAAATTCAAAAACTATTCCTCATTGTGTGGCTTTTAAACTTTTGTTGTTGCTGTCACCTCCTGTGAGTTGAATGCGTAGAGGACAGATCTGTGTCCTCTGGTGTCTGGCACCAGGATACTTTGAGAATCAGGCTTCTCTGAGATTGGTATCCGGGGAATTTAGAGGCCAGGTCAACGCCTTGGGGTCTCCGTTGTCCTCTCCAGTTAGTTAATGAGCTTTTTACCCCTGCTAAAAAGCAGGGTTAATGCTACGGTCTGTGACAATGTTTCCACACTCTTCTGTAAAAGTATGAATTCAGGAGCTTTAAATCTGTGATTTCATTCATTTTTTCATTCATATATAATAATAGTGGCCATTATTTCACCTATATTGACATAGAGAGAAATGGTCGTTCAATTTAATTTAAATGGTAATGGTCGTTTAATGGTAATGTTAAAGGTTTAAATGATTGTTTAAACAAATGAGTTTTGTCGAAATAAAACATCTGTCCACCAGCAACTCCTATGCTCACTCATTAAAACATTATATTCAGTTTGTGTAATCCAGACAATAACTGGAAATCTACAATGACAAAGTTTTTGGAACAGCAACACGTTCCCCGATGTCTAACTCACGACTAACCATCTTCATCATCATCATCAGTGTTTACGTAAACTGCCACAGTAGGTATATGTTTGGTCTGAAAGTGAAACATGGGTCAGTAGGCTTTCATGTCATTATAGTGACTCTGGTTATGTATGAAAGTGAAGGATCCTTGAATCAATAACAAAAAGGATGTTCAGAGAGAGACTGAAAGGGAAATGATTGTGTCAGATGAAGATTGCTAACAGCATTCCCATCTGATATCTCAGCAGGTGTGTGACTGTCGGTCATTTAAAAAACAATCTAATCACGGGGAATAAACGACAGAATACTAATAGGTTTAGAGGAGAATTGCCACATGGAGCTTTTTTAGGAGCCTGACGGTGACTTCATGTGGTCATCAGCCGAGTGGTGACTCCAACTCTGTCACTGTGAGCCACGTCAGCTGACATCAGCTCCTACTGTTGCTAATCATCTCACTGTGAAAAGAACACAATGTGTGGAGTTGTCCACTGAGATCGCTAAATATTACAGCGGCTCTGGTGTTATTTTCTGCTCAGCTGTGGATTGATAGATTTCAGATGTTGAGCTGAAAGTCCATTTAACTGAAGCCCAAATCGTAAACTCCAATAATAAAAGGGAAACTGTTGTGTCAGATTGAATGAATTATTTTGAAGTTATGAAAAGCACAACAAAAACGCACAAATACGAAGAAGCCCTGTGATGCAGAGGGAAGAGTTTTATAGCAACATGATGGATGCTGTCTCAAATGGCCCAACCTCTTCCATACCACCCTGAGTCTTCTTCCTGTTTGCCCAAGCTGTCTGAAAGTTTGAATTCTTTAACACGTCCATCATCCAGCAATCTCACAATGTCCAAGACAGAAGACGAAAGGGGCTTTTATGTCCTCCTCTCAATAACTCTCTGTTGTCTGGCTTATCTGTTCTTTATCTCATCATCGCTTCGTTCCTCCAAAGCCTCTCTGCCGGTTACCTTTTGATTGAAACTAGCAGAAGCAGCTTGAAAAAGTGTGCAATAATCCCAACAAGTTTGTCCAAAAGGAAGGGGAAGGGGGGCGATTAGCTGATGAGGAGCACTAAACGGACAAACATGTCAGAAAGAAGTTTTCTGATGCAGTGTTTTCTTTTTCTGAATCTTCAGTGGACATCTCATGCGTTACTCATGTAATCGTTCCTTTATCCATTTCTCGTGCACATTAACTCTTCTTGCTTTCATCTGACTGTCGGAGAAATAATGATGTTTCCTTGTGTTGCTGCTTTTAATTGAGCTCCTGTTCCATGTTAGACACCAGTTTTATTATCTTGTTTAAGAACACAACAGACAAAGAAGATCAAAGCACATCATTAGTGATGAAATGCAGATGAAACTGGTTGTATGTAGGTGAAAGACAGCAGGAAGAAGGTAAAAGATGACAAGCTGCACCTCCTCTCTACCTGCCTCTGCCGCTCGGTGACTTCTTATGTAACTTTAAAACAACAACTGTCTGTCAGCTGTGCGGGAGAAGTTAGAACCATGGAACAACAAGACCTGCAGACGGAAGATGCGCTGCATCAGAGTGGGTTCTTAGGATCGTCAGTCTGACACATTTCTTCTCAAGACTATGATGAAAGCAAACACCATTGATGACATTGGCTCTGCTGATCAACCACTCCATGTTGAGTAGACGGGAGAAAGTGGACAAGAGCATGAACAAGATCAGGCCACATTTAGTGGAGCGTACATTCATGACTCATTCAAGACTTTTACACAACACTGGATCTTTATGTTGGGAAAGTGATGATGCAATATGTTTCTTGGTTACCTGTGTTGGATCTGTAAAGCGCCTGTTTTGTGTTTGGTTAGAATTTGCACCACTTCCTGTTTTATTTTGGTGAACCTGTTTTACTCTTTCATTTCAGCAGTTGTTCCACACCAGATCGTTGTCACTCTGCACCGTTACATGACAAAATGATGTCATCCCGTTAGTCAGACCAAAATCAGACTTTTAAAATACATGTAAACATGTTAGTCTGGCCAAAATCGCATAGAATTGAGATTCACAAAGTAAGACTAATTCACCAAGATGATGAGGCTCAAATCACTCCTGCATGTATGCACCCAAATGGACCTAAGTCACAAAGTTCCATCTTTTTGTAAAAACAGTAAATGTACATTAATTCAGCTGAATTCCCAATAAAGCTGCTCTCATTCACATATTTTTCTATTTCTTTTGTCAGATGGTTAAAAAAAAAATCAGAAACTATGACTGAAAATCAGCCCATTAACACTACATGTCACCTCGTGGTCACTGAAAGCATTTCCAGTCTGTCGCTCTGCTCTAACAAAATCCTGATTTTATAACCACAGCCTCATCTGATAAAATCATCATTCAAGATGCTTAAAGTTAAAGTTGTCTGTACTTACATGTATCTCCCACAGAGAAAGTTACAAATGTCAAAACATTGCCCCTGTTTCGAGTTAGTAATTTACTCCCTCCGTTTTGGTCCCTTGTGTTTTTTGCCAAATCTTTGTCACTGTCTCCTTCCTTCGTGTCACTTGTTCCATCTTCTTGTTTTTTTTTTGTTTGTAGTTAAGTTTTTTGGGTTCCCTGCTTCTGCAGCACCCTTGGTTTTTCTTCTGTTAATTTAGTTCTTCACTTCCTTCATCTGGTTGCCTCCTGCCTGCTCAGTCTTGCGTTTGGATCCTAATTCTCTCTCAACCTTGGATCATGACAATTAATACACATTATTGGAAATGTAACGGTATTACCCGATTGGCTGTTTTTCATGTGGACGCCTGTGCTGATGTGTCACAGAGTCATCCCAGAAACAAGAAAATATAAACCATGCTGTGTCCTTCAGTTAAAGGTGGAAGTTCTGTTTTTTCTGTTGACATCCAAGGAAAAACTTCCTCATCCCTTATATTTGAGCACAGGTGTTTTGTTCAAACCTGCATAACACTGCAGTAACACTTCGGTGTAGACATCGTTGAATGGCAGGCAGACAGAAAAGAGGCACATTCGTGAACCAAATGAAATCCTCTGAAAGCACACATTCAAAGCACGAGCTCCCGGCTAAAAATACGTTTTACATTATTAATATGATGTGTGCTCAATCTATCAAATGGCTGCCACATAAACAACTTTTAATTTTCTAATTTGGAACCATTTAAATAGATAGCTGCCGCTTGTGCATCTAAATAGCCTGCAGCCAGTTGTTCTGTGTGGTTCTTTGGCTGCTGTTCGGGGCTTTCACCTCTCCATGCTGGTTTTTCCATCTTTTTAATGCCTACCATGTTTGTGGTCATTTTCTATTTCTATGGTTTTCAGATGCTTTTGTAATGTTATTTTTGTTGTAATTTTGGTTCCCTTTCAGGTCTTTTTGAATCTCTTTGTGATTTTCTGTCTTTTAGTTATTATTTGATTGATTGTGCAAGAACAAGCCAACAAACATTAACATTTCTTACAGAAGCCCTGACATTTTTCAGGCCCTTCCCCTTTTTGAGGAACAGATGTATTGCAGTTGTACGCAGGGGCTGCAGGTGAAACATATCTCATTACTTTCTATGTCTGGAACTGAGATCTGGTGACTGATACCAGGTGTAACAGGGATCGGCATTACAGTGTGTGTAAATGTGTGTGTGTTTATGAGAGATACAAGATTGAGGAAGGAGAGAGGCTGGAAACGATATTTTATTTCATTATGCTCCTTCATTCCCCTGTCCTTTTCAGACATGGTGATGGTCTCCTGCTCACAGGAGGATGACTTGTATAGAAAAACAGGTTGACAAACACTATTCCACCGAAACACAGTCACATGCAACACGCAGCTTAAACTTACACGCATAATAAGCTTTGAACCAGCATTAAAAGCTTGAATGAAAATGTACAAAAGATTTAATATATTTTGTAGCAGGTTTAAAACCTATTGTCAGTGTGTAAATGCAATAACTCATCAATGAGTCATTGTGAGAATTTTTGGTTCGCTTTGTGAGGTGAAAGCCTCGAGGAAGACCACAGACTCCTGCTGGGTTAATATGAACATCAAAGACAAACTGGCTGCTGCAGAATATTGAAAAAAATCATATCCTTCTTAGAAGAAAGCAAGTTCCAACTCTGAGAGAAACACTACAACTGAAGAGAGCTGCTACCATGATTGCAACACACTCTGTACAACCACAAGTTTTTATGAAAACAGTGCTGTGAAAAAGTCTTCATTCACTCCTCCTTTCTTTATGTTTTTCTTCCCAAGCTGCCGGACTTTCTTATAATCTTTTAAAGTGGTCTTCAGCAATAGTTCTCCAGCTTTCTGAAGGTCTTTCAGAGGTTTTTTTGGACATTGGCTGCTTTTTCACTCATTTTCAGTCCAGTCCAGTACCTGAGCATTTTCACACTGACCCATGAATCATGCAAACATAAAAAGTTACCAAACACATGACAGACAACTTAGCAAAGAAGCCATTTTGAATTGTATCTTTAGGCACTTTTGTACCAGTAAACTTTGTGCCTAAAGCAGCCTGTCACAAAGACACATCATTTGTTCCCATTTCTTTAGTTGCATCTATGAAAAACAGCAAAGATAACATAGTTTGACAGACAGAAAACAGGATTTCTGCAGCAACAAGGTGATTCAAAGAGCTGTTAGCTGAAAACTTGGCATATCTCAGCATGGTGTGCAGTGTGTCCTTAAAACATTTGAGGAAACTGGACAAGTATACCAGAGAGAACACAAATCTGCAGTTTGTATTTTTTAAGGGAGCTGCTTTGCAAATATGACCTGAAAACAACTGAGTTTTACCAGTAAACTGATTATGAAGTCTGATGCTGCTCCAGCTATTTATCTGAGAGACAGAGACCCTCAGTAAGATGGGCAGATCCGTCATCCAGTAAGTTTATTTATTTAAATGTGTTTTCTTTCTGTCCCGCTCTCATTCGTAATTCTTCCTGAATTCCTGAAGAAGTGATTCCACAGTTAAACAACCACAGTCCTGCTTCCGTTACATCCACATTCATTAGACCATTCCTCTTCTTAACCATCCCTGTTTGATTTTTTGACCATGTATGGCTGCATTAAACATTATAACTGATCAGTATAAGGTTGTGGAGATTGGAAGATGGTGTCATTTGCTGGAGGTTTGATAGTTGGTGGGCTCAGATTAACATAGCTCTATTCCCAGAATGAGGATAAAGGTGTTGGAGTCATACTCAGGCCTTATGTATTTATTCATTCATTTATTTATTTATCAGCTAAAACTTGAGAAGCACAAATGTTTTTTTTTATGGGATTAATAACAGCTGGAATGGGATTTCAAAAAATGTAATTTAACAACAGCTCTGTCTTTTGCAGTAAAATCCTGCTTATGTGTAGGTCACAGTTCAAACCTGTGAAGAGTGCTCTTCAGTGTGGAAAATGACAAGGAAATGATGAGAAATGAACAGTTTCACGTTGTATTGTAGTAACCTATTTATTATCAGGCCCGCTGTCCAAAACTAGGTTACGTTAGGGCTATAGGAAATGTGTCTTTGTGAGGACCGACTTAAGGTTTAGATCATATTTATGGAAGTAAGTAACATTTTGGCTGCATGTCAGTTTCAGACAAGGAAGCCCTTGGAGTGACTGTTGGAATTATGTTGAGGATGGGGAATGCACTCTGTCCTAAAGGGTCCTGACGAAAACAAAAGTCCAAATGTGTGCGTGTGTGTGTAGGAGGAAAAGAGAGGGGGAGTGTGCGTGTCGGTGTAGGGTTTCCCTCTCCTCTCTTTCGGCTCTCGCCTCAGTTGCGTCCTCAGAGCCGCTGGAGCTGCCGGAGCGCACAGATGATGCTTTACACCAACCGGCGGCTGGATGACAGGACGGCGCACTCCGCTCTGTGTCTCCCGGTGCTTTCCAGCCTCATCCTAACCGGATTATAACTAATTTACCGCTGCATTTTACGTGTCTGCACGACTCGTCTTCCCTTCCAGTGGGCTCGCTGCAAGCCGGCGGAGGCGGCGTTTTAACGTCGGATCTGACATGCCTCTGCCGCGCGTCCACATCGCTCCACACCGGCTGTTGTGACACTTTATGCTGCTCTTACCTGGTTTATAAATATGATGAAATGGCAGCCCCGGAAGAAGGTGAGTAAACCATATATTTTTCATTAAATGTGCTCCAAAGTTGATTAAATGTGCTCAGCGGACTGAACGACACCGCTTTGGATCAACGGGGCGGTTTTAACACTCAGACAGAGCGCGCGGTCACGGTCACTTTATTAAGTATAATCCGTTAATAGCCTCCATTTCAGAGACACTGCTCCAAAATGTATGTGTAGGATTATTAGAGGATTATACAGGAGGTGAAAAATTCCACAAAGCGGAATAAAGCCGCTGTAAACTCATTTCCACTGGTAGAAAACACTGGAAGTCACAATTAGAAATGTAATAAAGTGTGAGAGCTGAGCAATACAACTAGAGTTCACTCACTGCAAAAGTCATGCACATGGACATCCATGTTGTCTGCTATTCAGATCCTTAAATCGTCCATCACAGACTGAAACTTGCGACAGTTACTGTGTTTATGTAATCAAATATAAAGCAGAGAAACAGTTCTTCTTTTACTGAAATATGAGTTTCTGCTGTCTGTTTGATTTTTTTTTTCAGTTTAATGGTCACATTTTAATCTCACTTGACACAGCTTTAGGGCATTTTGTAACTGCTGTCTGATCAATTTTTGTGAAATAACCCCATCATGTCAGAGTTGGACATTTTGTCTCAACACATCCATGATGCATTTATAATCATTTTCCCAGAGGATAAACCCTCCTTTTCACTTCGATTTACTGAATTTTACAAGTTTTTCCACAAGATACATTTTTTTCTTATCCTTTGCAGTTGAAAACGCTCAACAAAAATCGGTTGGATTACTGTTAAATTCATGCAAACACTTTTTGTTCCCCTCAGGATGCGTAATAACTTGTGATGTTCGATGTCTAATTTCTGGCTGAATATCTAAAATGTTAATGACATTCATATCAGCTGTGTTTTGCTTGGACAGAATACTGAACTGCTTTATATGGAACAGTCCCAGGGGCCCAAGAAATAATACCCTAATCTTGTACCAGAATTATGATGCATACTGAAGAAAAAGGCACAAAATAGCCAAAATTAGATTCAGAGCAGAAATAAAGAGAAGTTAAATAAGCACAAACATAGGGATATCAAACACAATGACCTCAGACAGATGCAAAATTACTACAAAGAGATGCATAACGACCAAAATAAAACATTAAATGACCATAAAAGTCCCACAATGACCAAATTGAGGAAAAAAACAAGCATAACAAAATGCTAAATTAACAATATGAGAAATACATTTACCATAATATTGTAACTGACCATAAAGAGACACAGAATGGCTTCACAGAGATAGATAATGACTAAAAAAAGTCATGTAATGACCACAAAGGCAAGTACAGGAGAATAACCAAACAAGATACAGTTTCCTAGAGAAACAAAACAGAATCCTAGAGTAGAAACAAAACAAACAGAAGTTACAAAAAATAATGGGTACGGATCTACAAAATTAAAAACTGGCCACAAAACGTTCATTAAACATCCACGTCTGCTGGAGGAACTTTCTCCAGGAAACAGGGTCTATTGGTGGATCCTTTCCTCCATCTACTCCATTTCCAGGAAACGGGGTCTATTGGTGGGTCCTTTCCTCCATCTACCCCATTTCCAGGAGACTGGGTCTATTGGTGGATCCTTTCCTCCATCTACCCCATTTCCAGGAGACTGGGTCTATTGGTGGATCCTTTCCTCCATCTACCCCATTTCCAGGAGACTGGGTGTATTGGTGGGTCCTTTCCTCCATCTACCCCATTTCCAGGAGACTGGGGCTAAAGGAGGAGATGTTGTACTTCTAAAAACACCTTGGTACTGATAGTAATTCTGAGATTACACAAAACTCTCAAGTTGGGGCTTGCAGTGATGAACACTTTTGATTGGTCAAATTTTCACAGCATGTTTCTTCTTTCTGTGTTAGTCATTTCACACACAAAGACATGTAAAATAACCCACACGAGACCCTAAAGCAGGGATACCCACATCCGGTCCTCAAGGGCCGGTGTCCTGCAGGTTTTAGAGGTTTCCCTGCTTCAATGCACCTTATTCAGATCAATGCATCATAAGCAGGCTTGGGCAGAATTTAACAATTGTTTGAAGAGATCCATTTCATCTTAATCAGGTGTCTTGTAGCATGGAAACATCTGCAGGATAGCGGCCCTCGAGGACCAGATATGGGTATCCCTGCCCTAAAGATGCTAAAATAATAGAGAATAATGAAAACATCTGTTCTATTAAATGTGTGACTCAAAACAAGGTAAGCAGGGGGATTTTTAATGGCTGAAGAGCTCACACGGGCAAAATACCAGAAGCAAGGCCTGGACAATCTCAATCCAATCCATGATATCCTCAGATTAAAACAAACAAGCCCAAAAAAATCTATATTATTCAGCACTTTGTTAATAAATCTTGAAGCAACCTAGTGTCTATAATGCCATTCTACTTGATTCCAGCAGAGTGCTGTTTACATTTAGATTGGACTAAAACAGGCCTCAACCTGTCTCAGCCACGGTCATGTCAGAAAAAAAATACTCCAAATGTTGTGTGTTCAACCAAATTTAGGGATCTAAATATCTTGTCATAAATATGCCAACTCTGTACAGTGTTTTTATTGCTGGAAAAAAAAGAGGAAGCCATAAAATTGTCTTCCAGAATCCCTAAAAAAAAGCAGTAAAAAATCCACGGCATAAGCTTCATATGCCCCACGACAGTACACCACCTGCATATGATTATATGTTTTGTAAATAACATTATATACGGAGATGCTATGAAGTGCAGCTGTCTGATAAATAGAATTAAACTAATAGCACAATATTTCCTTCTGAAATGTAGTAGAAACAAGGTAGAAATTGGCAGATGAGGGAAATATTATAAATATCTTCCTTCTGTGTCTATGTACTGAGCAAATATGCTGCAGGTTATTTTGGTGGAAACATTTACTGTAGCTTAAAGCAGATTGGCTCCTAAATGCAGCTTGTCTTTAGACTCTTTTTCCGTGAGAAGGGCCCCACATGTAAGAGCAACCCTTCTCAGCATTCAGGAAAATGTGTTTGAAAAGGCAGTTGGTGATATTTTAAAACCTCCTCCGACTATAGAGTGGGTTGTGTGAACTGGCAAGGGATTCAATGGCTTCCCAAATTTGTTTCTGGCTCAAAGATCACAGGCAGCGGCAGCTCCTCTGGAAAGAGTATGAGCCCTGATCTTGGAGTGGTTGATCCAGCTGTAAAGACTTGAGAACTCCCAGTGGGGAAAAGTTCTGCTCTCCTCCAGTTGAGTGTGTTAACTGATAAGGCCAAACAGTCAGCTGGTGGTGCACTAATGGCAGTGATGAGGAGAGACGAGCAACCACAGATTTATCCTGTATAATTGGATGTATTTGGGCCATGAATGCTGGTATTTTCAGCACATTTTTAGGTCTGTTTTAAGAATAACCACCTACGATGCTCCTGTTATTGTTGAAAGATTCAAGAAACAAACAGATGGTTCACAGGTTTAATTAAGGATTAATTATGTAAAAAGAAAAGGCAGAATTGATACATATGTCAGCTCTAAGTTTATAAAAACTACAAGTATCACATTCCCACTGAGCATTTTTTTTGTCAAAAAGATGTTTTATCGGAATTAACACATAGATGTCTAGGCTAAAATTTGGCAAAATTAAGTTGAAATTGAAGGGTTTGTTTTAAGACTTTGATTAAATGTTTACCTTTAACCCAGATGTTACCATTTCACACCACCAGTACAAATGAAAAACTGTCTATCTGAGACACAATGGCAGCTGGTGGCTGGAGTGCATTATGAAGCATAAAATTGTGAACATGGAATTGAGGACTGGAGAATTTGGGGGACAGACATCACCAAGTTAGGCTTGAATAATACAGCAGCAACAAGTGCTCGTTGTCCACACTCAGCACTGAACTATAGGGCCATCCACACAAAAGCAATAAGTCATCCAGTCTTAAAGCTGCAGTCAGCAACTTTTTTTTAGTCATATTAGCTTGAACTGTCATGGGATTCTGGAAGTAGAATATTAAATAGGGTGTTTAGGAAAAATAATAAAATCTGTAGCTCCCTCTGAAGCCTGTAATCATGCTTGCAAAAACCGAGCGCTCCCGGCTGTTTTTAACCAATCAAGTTAGGGTGGAGGAATCCTACCTGTCAATCACAGCTTGTGCACACACTGCTGAGCGTGAGTCTGCCCCAGCTTGTGTGCGCTCACACTGGTGTGAACTCACGTGCACAACCTCATTCACAGAGGGGGAGGGGTTTGGGGGGCGATTCGGAGCTTGTTAGAGGTTGGGGGAGGGACCTGAAAGTTGTATCAGTTCGAATTTTCCGACTTTAGACTCGTAATTTTGAAAAACTGCCGACTGCAGCTTTAACTGTGGCTTATTAAACATTGAGTTAACATATTTGGCCAAAAAGTACACAAAAAAGCATCAAATTACCTGCGACATAGCTGACTGCCAAGCTGTTTTTGATGCTGATGGTGTCTCTGAAGTTAATTCTTTCCTGATGTCCTCTTTAAGGATTGCAAGATATCATCAAACTGTCTAACCCTAACCCTAACTCGTCCACAAGTATGAGTTCTTAATGAGTTCTTCTGAAGCAGTTCTTAATGTTAGCTGCTAAAACAAATTATAGTGAAGTCCAGGGTTTATGGAGCCGATATCTGATGAATTATGGAGAATTTTCATGTGAATTCTCAGTGGTGTTATCAACCAGCCAGCAGCGGTTAGGTTCTGCTGTTCCACACAACTCTCGATGAGATTGTTCCTGAAAGAGGGCTTAGTAGCCTACCAGTTGTCTGGTTGTCTAATCAAACTGCAGGCGAGGGAGATTTAGGTATTTTATAATAAACATTATAAACATTTATAATAAAAAAAGAAGAATTTTCTTATCAGTTTGTTGTGTTGTCTGAGCTCTCAGGATATTTACTGTATGTCTTCTTGTTCTGTAATAATGTCCTCAAGGGTTAGAGAGGGGTGGAGTGGAGTCCAGTGGGGTCACTTCATGCCCTGAAATGATTCCCATGAATAGATATGTGAATTAACGGAAGAAAAAAGAGCTGCTGTACTGCATCTGTGTTATTTTTGACCAAAGCATGTCACAGAAATTTCATTAAGGCCTGTGGAAGTTTTTAGAAAAAAGGCTATAATATGTCTCCATAAGTATCCTCAACTTATGAATGACATGTGGTGCATGTATGTCCTTCAGTTGTAGACCTGCAAGCTCCTGTAAATCATGGGATGCTGTGCTGTGGCACTGTGCACAGTCCACACTGCCTAAACCTAACCGAACAGCAAGCAAGAGCAAAAGTGGAGTGTGAAAAAAAAAATCAACAGTTATGTTTGTTTATCCCTAAAATCTGCACTGTTGCCTCTTAGAACCGGAGACACTCCTGTATGTCATTTTTGTCTTCCTCTATGCGTCAGGTCCAAGAATATTAATCAGTAGGTAATGTGTTCCAACACTTTTGCAAACTTCTTTAAGACTGTTGCCATTTCCCATATCGTTATCACCAGCTCATTATTTTCTTTTCCAAGAAATTAAACTTTTTGATATACAGATCATTTCGTTAAAAAGGGTTAGTCACCCTCCATTTTTGACCCTATGGCTATTTACATACATTACTGTTTTAGTTACAGCATATGTTTAAGGACCAATTTTCTTACTCACCACAGATATATATATTCATTACAATGATGTATCCATCCATCCATCCATCCATTATCTTCCGCTGGTCCGGGGATCGGGTCGCGGGGGCAGCAGCTTGAGCAAAGAGACCCAGACGTCCCTGTCCCCGGCCACTTCCTCCAGCTCTTCTGGGGGGACCCCGAGGCGTTCCCAGGCCAGCCGAGAGACATAGTCTCTCCAACGTGTCCTGGGTCTTCCCCGGGGCCTCCTCCCAGTGGGACGGGCCCGGAACACCTCACCGGGGAGGCGTCCAGGAGGCATTCTCACCAGATGCCCGAGCCACCTCATCTGACTCCTCTCGATGCGGAGATGATGTAGTTGATACAAATGAATTTAACTGTGACATTGCTGCATAAACACCTAAAATGATTTGTTACCCTGGTTTCTTTTTGTAGCAGCAGGCAGTTCAAGTTATAAGTCTGGTGACTTAAGAATGAATGAATCAATCTTGAAGGTTTTGAAAATATATTTCAGTCTGAATAAAGAACACACACTTATCTTGTGAATCTGAAGCTTGGTGATCAAACATCGTGTCGTTATGGACGTAACTCTTACAGTGATACCAACTTTGAGAAAAATGCTTAAACCATAGTTGACTTTGAAGAAGAGATGTGTGGACTGCTTTGTGAGGACTCCTTGCGGACCCAACTTCTCACTTTGGTTTTCATGTTGAACAGCCCCAAGATCCTCACAGGGTGACGAAAGCCACAGAAAGAGACTCAGCGGACCACTTGTAGTTTATGTTTGCATGACTTTAGATCCACTGTGCAGCTGTAACTGTGTTCCAGGGGGTTTTATAAATCATTTAGATACTCTTTTTTTTAACTGTTTTTGCAAGAAAGAGTATTTACAAAAGCTGACATTAAAACAGAAGTTGCTCAGATCACTTTTGCTTTTATTTGAAGCCTTGTAGGGAAGCCACAGAGTGAAGTAGGGCAGTCACTGTGTTGCAAGCTGCAGTGCATTAATTTGAGTCAAATCGTATGATGCTGTAAAATCAATATTCTCTTTCTGCTCAGTACTTTTAGACTCAATGCTCAAACACACAGACACAAAAGATGCACACGTGTACGGATCCCTTTTGATACGCATGGTCTACTTATGGATGCTTGTGCTTCTGGGTCATCTTACCTCCAGTAATTAGGTTGAATTTAAGGAAGGGAAACAAAGGCGTGGAGGTCAAAGAGAGAGAAATGAAAATTAACTGATTTGTGCCACGGTTTGGTTAATGTGGGCAGAGGAGGAATGAAAGGAGGAGTGAACGGAAGTAATCATAGACTTATATCATTGGTGTAAATCCATCTATGTTTCTTGGATGGCCTCAGTTATATTTTCATATACTCTGTATGAAATGGGGTTTGATCTCTAATGAGCAGGTGGGTAAAGCATGCCCATATTCGTCCTCATTAATGTCTGATTTATGGCTATTTATCCCTTCTTGACCCATATAGTTTTATATAGAGTACATATTAGGTGCTTAAATCATACATATCCACTATCAGATTTCCTTAGTGTTATAATACTTCAAAGTTGCACCCTGCATTTTGTATAAAGGCTAAAATTGATCAAATATATGCAATAAGACAGGTGTCACGGTCTATGGGTTTTTTGTTTTGTTCCTGTTTTCTTTGTTCTAGTTTTGATCTTTGCACTTCTATGATTCATGTTTTCTTGGGTTATCTTCTGGGCTCTAGTTTACCTTCTTTGCATTTGATTTAGTAGAGCTTCTTATGTATTCTGTCAAGTTTTGATTCTTGTTCTTGTTTCACACCATTTTCTAGTTTGCTAATTGCCTCCCCTACATTTTGTTTGTCATTACCTTCTTTAGTATATATAGATGCAGGTCTGATTGGATCTGTGAGAGATCCTCATCTTTGAGGTTTTGTTCCTGTCACACTCAAGCTTGTTAGGAGGAAAATTAGTAACTTCAAGCCAAAACATTGATTTTTTTTTTTTTTTTGTGTTGGAACAGGAAAACGCCTCAAGACTATAAATCAAATCAAACTACATTTATAAAGCACTTTTCATACATTAAAATGTAGCATAAAGTGCTATACATGTTTAAAAGCAGCCCCCATATCCCGACCCCACCCTGCCCCACCCCAGCACATACACACAAACAGACATATGCACACACACGAAGAGACACATGCACACACACACACACATAAAAATGAAAAAAGAAATAAAAAATTTGAAAATTTGAAAAATATATATATATATACATACATCCATCTATTTTCTATACCCGCTTTATCCGTCGGTCGGGTTGCGGGAGGACTGGAGCCTATCCCAGCGGTCATCGGGTGAGAGGCGGGGTACACGGCAGGCCGCC
Source organism: Odontesthes bonariensis (assembly GCF_027942865.1). Classification (NCBI taxonomy): domain Eukaryota; kingdom Metazoa; phylum Chordata; class Actinopteri; order Atheriniformes; family Atherinopsidae; genus Odontesthes; species Odontesthes bonariensis. The sequence goes on from NC_134527.1 coordinate 28,755,244, forward strand.
AGTCCATCACAGGGACACTCAGAGACAAACGAGACAAACAACCACACACACATTTCACATAACATTTCTGTAAACTTCTGTGTTTGCACTTATTTAGAGGTGTATTAAATATTACCTGACTATTGGCAGCCACTCTGAAATAATGAGCCTTTGTTGGTTTCATGGGCCCAGAAGCCCGACAGTAGGTTGACTTCATCTTTTATTTGTCAGTGTATAAGATGAGAAGTTTTGCTGTCTTCCTCCATCTCTGGGGTGTTGTTGTTTACTCGGCAGGAGATCATGAAACATTTCATATTCTGCTCTGCTCAGTCAGAACGGCAGCACACTGGGTGTAATGTGTTTACTTACAATGCAGCTAAGCTGCTTAAAGCTGCACTCCTTCCTCTGATTTAGGACTTAACCCACCATCTAAAAACCCTCTTAGCACACTTACACATCTTGTTAGAATGCGTCCACAAGATAATCACCACATTCTTTTATAATCCAGAAGAAAGATGCACTGCAGGCTACAGTTTGTTTAGAGTGCAATTATGTCCTGCAGTATCTATTGATGAGAACCCAGAGGAAACCCTCAAACAAAAGGCAGATGGACTGGAACTACTGTAGTGGATTTTTGCAGTTTCTTTTGTCATGTGCCAGGCAGTCATTTTACAAACAATAGCAAGATCCTGTTTAATCTTTTAAATCTGATTGATATAGTTTCAACAAATCAAATGGAGGCTCTTTTGGCATCCCCCAATCTACTGCCCTTACATGCAGCCGCGGAGAAAGACGACCTCTATGAGCATGGCTTTGGGCTACAACATCAATTGAGTGGGGTTAGAAATATCGGTGTGGGTTAAAAAAAACATCATGGTTTGGAATAAAATGCACTATTTCTACTACCATCAACATTTTTTTTGTCACCAGTACAACTTTGAAAATTGTTTGACCACGAGAGGCCCTATATCATTTGAATATGGCTTTTGGCACCACATGTGCCATATATTTAAACCTCTGAATACGAGCCGTGACAGATGGCTGTAAAGCGTCATTGATGTGAGATTGACCTCCTGGTCTAGTCAATAACATTACTTAGAGTTTGAAAATGAACATGATTAGGCATAAAATCCATTTTGCTGGTTGTTTTTCAATGTAAAACATTTTGAATCACCTTCTTGAATTGTGCTATGTAAATTAATTTGCTCGGCCTTTCCTTGGTTATATGTATACACAAAACACTTTATGATGAAACTTTGATAAAATGAACATGGTTAGGGTTAAAATACACTCTTCACAATGTGAAGTCCTCATGGATTATATTTTTACCCTTCACATGCCCTTGCTCTCTCTTTGAACACAATTATAGGTCGTATCTGCCAGCATGCATAGGACCCATTGGCATATTTTCGGGAGGATGGTCTCCACAGTTTTAAAAAATATGTCACTTCACCTTGGTCAAACCATCCATCCATTTTTCGATGCCATTCCAGGGTCACAGGGGCTGGATCTTATCCTAGCCACCATTGGGTGACAACAGGGTTTACCCTGGACAGGACAATGGTCAAACCTCTGGAGATAAATGTCACAAACCTACATGTTAACCTCTTTTCATCGTCATGTTTTAGAGTGTATTACCTGCTTTTATTCAGCTCACTGTGACTGAACTAGGAGATAAATCTCTGACTTTTGAACTCCTTTTGAACAATGTTTTTTTTAAACTGGACTTGCCGTAAAGGGAGCTGATTTGTGTGGCTGAATCAAGCAACGCCTTCCCTGAAGAAGATGTTGTCTGGATGGCAGCATATGTTGCTCAAAAAACCATAAAGAAACGTAGTGTCAAGGATTTCCAAAAGGAATTTTAGACGTGAATCTTCAGACGACAGAATAGTTGTCAGGAAATCAGACTCAGGGAGGAGAAATACCAGGCTTGTCTTTAAGGGTAAGGCAAAGAAGAAGGAAACAAAGTAGACATATATACATATATATTTATAGACGGAGAGTAAAGAGGGAAGAGTGTAGAGAGGTGCTCAGAGCATTGTGAGAGGTGGGAATGGAGTTTAAGCTGCTGATTCTCCCTCCCTCTTTGAATTTCAGAAACAGAAAATGTTTATGCATAAAGGAATTCCCTGAGTGCTGACCAAAGCTAGACTTTCTCTTTCTGCCTCCCTCAGAGATGCAGTGAAGCTGAGAGGACGAGACTCCGCCAGGAGCTTGTCATGATGATAGAGCCGCACGACTCCAATATCCTCAGGACATGTTTTCCCTGTCTCTGTCCTCCTGATATCCCTCCCAGTTTATTTCACGCCTGTCACCGTGTCTGCTTGTAGAGATACTGTCTCTGACTGAGCTCTAATCTGTCCCAGGGATGATGTTATTCCCTTTCTTTCACTCCTCGTTTCAGCTGCTCCTCCCTTCTTCCTTTCACTGCTCCCTGGAGAGGAGGGCAGGGAATAAAATATTTTTTTATTTCATATAAGAAAGGGACCATGTGTGACTTCACTTTGGCACAAAACCCCATTACTACTGTCCCTTCTCCTCTGGTGCTCTGTTTTTTCTCGTCTTTTGCCTTTAAGTTTGTCTTTAACCCCCTTTGAATGAGACATTGCCGTCACTCATCATCACACAGCTTCTTTTTAGTTCTTCTGCTTTACATCCAATGAACCAGAACAGATGTGCAGCTACTTCAGCACAGCTTATTTCATCTCCCTGTAATGACCATTTTTAACTGTGAATGTGTTTAAAATGTGTGTCCACTGGGTTTTTTATTCAGGCAGGGGAGCTTTTTCTGCAGCCTCTTAAAGTGTGCCAAAGTGCACTGACAGAGAAGTGCTTTTTCTCGCCTCAAATGCAGATTATTTCATATTTTCAGAAGATGATGTAGTTTTTTTCTTTCTTTGACGCACCCTTGGTCTACCTCTGGTTTATCCATCCATGGATAAACCAACGCACCATCTTAGGCACATATTTGACCTTGTTATTTCTTTCGGACTCTCAGTTTCCCTTTTAGAGATTTCTGAGACGGCAATCTCAGATCATCTCCCTATCGTTTTTGTAGTGATGGCCCCCCAACCAGTCAGCAAACCCCTTGCTCCATCCCGTCAACGGCGTATCATCACTTCCTCCACGGCCGATGAATTTACTGCTGCTTTCAATGACTTACAGTTTTTTCCCTTGAACGGCTTCGCATCCCCTCTCTGTCCTGATTATTTTGTTTCCTCCTTCCATTCCACCTGTGCTGGGATTCTGGACTCTATTGCCCCTTTTAGGCAAAAATCTGCCAAGCCAAGAACGGACCCCTGGTTGAACGACACCACCCGCGCCATCAGGCAACGTTGCAGGCAGGCTGAACGCAGATTAAAGAAGGACAAACTGCATGTGTCTCTGGAAATGTTAAGGGACTGTCTTGCTAATTATCAGGGAGCCGTACGTGAAGCAAACTCTCAGTATCTCTCCAATATTATTTCTAGCAGCAGTCATTGTCCCAAGGTGTTATTTGATGCAATTAACGCTGTGGTTAACCCATGCACTTCTTCTGTGACTGATGTATCAAACGCCACTTGTGAGAGTTTTCTTCATTATTTTGTTGACAGAGTGGATTCTGTCAGAAAAGATACCAGTAATGTTATTATGAGTAGAAATTAGGATCTACCTGTTGCCCCACCTCATTCTGCTGCGTTTGATCAGTTTGAGCTGGTTTCCCTCTCTTCTGTCTGTGACATAGTGAAATCTCTGAAACCTACAAACTGCCCATTGGATATTGTCCCTGCCAAAGTTTTGAAAGTGGTTTTTAATACTGTGGGGCCCAGTCTCCTGTTTTTTATTAACTCCTGTTTGAGATTAGGAACTGTCCCAGCTGCCTTTAAACAGGCTGTGGTCAGGCCCCTTCTTAAAAAGCCTAATCTTGACCCCTCAGTGTTGTCAAATTTTAGACCTGTTTCCAATCTGCCCTTTCTTTCTAAGGTTTTAGAAAGGTGTTTTTATACAATTACAGTCCTTTCTTGAGGATAACTCTGTTTTTGAGAAATTCGAATCTGGGTTCAGGTCTCGTCACAGCACTGAGTCTGCACTGTTAAAGGTGCTCAACGATATTGCTCTGTCTGTGGATGCCAAGTGTCTAAGGAATTATGTTGGCATCCACCGCACTGCATTTAAGTGGCTTGCGTCTTACTTGTCCAGTAGAACCTTCTCCATTATAGTTGGTGACCTTTCCTCCTCCAGTGCTCCTCTCTCCTGTGGAGTCCCTCAAGGATCTATTCTCGGCCCTATCCTCTTCGCATTGTACATGCTACCACTTGGGTCAATTATAGCCAGGCACAACCTTTCTTTCCACTGTTATGCAGACGATTTACAAATTTATCTACCATTGAAGCCAAATAGTAACAGTGCACAATGTTCTTTGTTTAATTGTATTGCTGATATTAAAGGGGAACTCCGGGGCATTTGAAGCGTGTTTCCATTGCTAGAGGTTGTCAAATAATGATAGTATGACACAGAGAGGTGCGTATCTGCGCTCCCTGTGTGAAGATCGCTCTGTCCGCACAGCATGTCATGCGAGGCTAATACGTGGTGGCTAAGGGGCAAGCGCTAACCCTTCCACGTAAAACAACAACTTGCACACTGCAGAAACGTCACACCACTTTATAACCCATCCGACAATAAAGTCACAAGCCTTACCATCAAAACCATATGCATGGTTCTCACATTACTGGCATGGGGACGTTACAAAACAACTTTATAAACAGCATGTCACTCACCGGCTGGTTGTAGGCTCGCGCATGTGAAAGCCCAGAAGAGTCGATGGAGAATAATCCCATATACAAAACAATTATATTCTCTAGAAAAACTGCGTTCAAGTATTTAAAACATTACAAGAATATTACTGGGCAAGTATTGTTGTAATGTTTTAAATACTTGAACGCAGTTTTTCTAGAGAAGATAATTGTTTTGTATATGGGATTATTCTCCATCGACTCTTCTGGGCTTTCACATGCGCGAGCCTACAACCAGCCGGTGAGTGACATGCTGTTTATAAAGTTGTTTTGTAACGTCCCCATGCCAGTAATGTGAGAACCATGCATATGGTTTTGATGGTAAGGATTGTGACTTTATTGTCGGATGGGTTATAAAGTGGTGTGACGTTTCTGCTGTGTGCAAGTTGTTGTTTTACGTGGAAGGGTTAGCGCTTGCCCCTTAGCCACCACGTATTAGCCTCGCATGACATGCTGTGCGGACAGAGCGATCTTCACACAGGGAGCGCAGATACGCACCTCTCTGTGTCATACTATCATTATTTGACAACCTCTAGCAATGGAAACACGCTTCAAATGCCCCGGAGTTCCCCTTTAAGCAGTGGTTGGCCCAACATTTTTTTCATTTAAATGATGACAAAACTGAATGCATTGTGTTTGGGGATACTGTGACGGCTGGCTTTGGCACCTTGTCTTCAAAGCTTAGTTCAACCGTCAGAAATCTGGGAGTGACCTTTGACAGTCACCTGAGGTTGGACAAACAAATGAACAATGTTGTCAGGACTAGTTTTTTCCAGTTGCGTCTCCTGGCCAAAGTTAAAATGTTTTTAAGTCGTCATGACCTTGAGAAAGCCATCCATGCCCTAATAAGTTCAAGGTCAGACTATTGCAATGCACTTTATGTTGGCGTCTCCCAGTCTTCTCTCAGTCGCCTTCAACTTGTGCAGAACGCTGCTGCCCGTCTTTTAACCAACACCAACAGACGTGTGCACATCACTCCTTTTCTTAACTCCCTCCATTGGCTTCCTCTCCTTTATAGAATTGATTTTAAACTTTTAAAGTTTGTTTTTAAAGCTCTTAACGGCCTCGCCCCATCATATTTATCTGAGTTTTTAACAGTCCGCAATCCTGGTAGAGCTCTGAGGTCAACAAATCAATTTTTGCTGGAAGTGCCCAGGTCAAAATACAAACACTGGGGTTACCGAGCCTTTTTCCATTGCTGCCCCCAGGCTCTGGAATAAGCTCCCCGTCGAGCTGCGTCTTATTTCTGACCTCGGCCTCTTCAAATCTGGGCTAAAAACCTACTTATTTAGGATTGCTTTTAATACCCAGTAGTATGATGGCACTTTTATCTTATTTTACCTTAATCAATTTTGTTATATTTGATTGCTTTCACTGTTCTTTAATTGTTTTTATTTGTTTTTACTTATTCTTCTCTATATTTATTAACTGCTGTAAAGCACTTTGGTACACCGTAAGGATTGTCTGTAAAGGGCTGTATAAATAAAGTACATTTACATTTACATTTACCTTCCACAGTGAGGAAATGGTACTCTTACTTTGTTGCCAGAACAAGCTGTGTCCCTAAATGATATATGCTTCCACATGCATGCATATGTGTGCTTAGCTTTGTTTCTCCTTCTGTGATTTATAGCAAACAAATGGAATTTAGCCAGTTGGAGTGAGCTTGGAGAGAAAAACACTCCCTTTAAATGGTTTATTTATTTAAATGAGCTCCGTGGCACATGAGTGAAAGATAAGCCAAGGTCATTATTTTGTCTGTGCAACACGCCACACTGCAGTAAATGTGATTTTTGTGGAGTTTTCTTTCATTTAGAAACTACCTCCAAGGTGGTTTATGCCTGCAGCTTATTACAACCCAGAGCTACAATTCTTTATGATGGTGGCTTTTAGTGGCCATTGAAAACATGAAAGAAAGTCCTTGTAGAGGGGAGGTCAGAGTTGATGGAAGGTTAAAAACATTGGATGTTCCTTGTTTGAAACTGATGGTAAATTCTTTCTTAAAACATGACTGTAATATGTCTGTAAAGATGGAGCTCAATGTTATTCTACTATTAGTTGTATTACGAAGATAGGAAGTGACTTCAGTGGGTGCTCAGTTTGGAAAGCTTTTTTAGTGCATATTCTCTGCCTTTTGCTCCCTATTTGAACTGCAGTGAAATTGCAATCTTTTTCATGTTAGCGGAAAATTTGGTAAGGTTACTCGGCTTTCATCAACTTGGCACTGAAATTCTTAATTTAAATTAAAAAAAATCCTCTCAGCCACTTGTCTTCGAGCTAAAAACTAAGCGCAGACAAAGGAAAAAGAAACTTACAAAGAGATTTAATTGTGTGTTGAAGGGGAACGGATGTAAAATTCTTCTCAGGGAGTTACAACACGTTTGAAATAGGTGTGACCCCTTGATAATCAATCATTTTGCAAATCAACAAAAGTGTAAGAAAGAAAAATGTGCAAGGAAAAGGAAAAGTGAAAGTTATCTGCAAAAAAAATTCAACATGAAGCTACTGTGAATCGCCGTACTCCACGACAGCAATCTACCAGGTGTGTCCTGAAGTACAGAGTGTTGAAACACAACCATGAGATTCACGGTTGCCCATATGGCATGTGCACGTGCATGTGGATACAAACTATAATTCTGTTGAAAGAATTTCCGATCTCTAGTGGTGCTGAGGGTATGTGAAGGGTAAAAATGTTGCCCATGACCCATGTGGGGTGGTAAAAATGTTTTTTAGCTCAAACCAAGTAGTTTTAATTTCTTAATGCAACCAAGTAAGGAAATGTGTTTCATCGTAATGTGTTTACATCTAACCATGGCAACCTGTAATATGGCATCCACGATGTAAAAAGAATGTATTTTAGCTCAAACCGTATTCGTCTTATTTTTATAACGAATAATAACGAAGTAACGTTATTGCCTAAACCCAGACGGGAAATTTAAAGTGTTGTTGTACCACTGATGGAACATATGTTGGTCTTGATCTCAGGCCAAATAAAGGCTCATGGTTGAAAGCACAGATTTCCGCTGCTCCATTCTTTCCTTCGTATGCAGACATTGTGGCTTGTTAAATTAAATTATTTGACATTGATGTTAGTTCTGACATGGAAAGGCTCACGCCGCTTGCAGAGGCGGTTCTGTACAGAACAGAATTATGTCTCATACTAAAGGGTATACACAAACCACACATTTAACCATTTCAGTTGGAGGAATTGTTGTAAGAGAGTTGAAGCGTTAAGAAATAAACAGTGAGTGAAATGAAAAGTTGTGCCAAAGCGGTGTGTTGAGTTGAGCTACATTTACAGCTTAGCTGGGCCATTTTCTTTCATTGTTGTAGTATACATGCATGGGAGCGGAATCAAGATATTAACCAAGGTGTGTCTGATGCCACATCGCTGTGGACTGTGTGAGAAAACGTTCAAGACGTTGTGCTTCTAACTTTCTCTGTGGGAGATCACGGTGCATGTAAGCACAGTTTAATTCACTGCACAGATGTTGTCTTTAAGGTATTTGAGTAATGATTTTGTCAGATGAGGCTGCGGTTATAAAAATTACATGACTCTAGAAGTTCTGATTGTTGTGTTAGTCAGGCCATAACCAGACTTTTAAAATACATGTGAGTATGTCACTCCAACCAAAATCGTACATAATTGAGCTTCTCAAAACTGGACTAACGCACCCTGATAATGTGGTTGGAGATTGAATCACTCCTGCATGTATACATTTAACTAATGAAATGTGTGTAGGTACTCTGTGTATGTCCCCAGTTCCATCTTTCTGCATCTTTTAGTAAAAAACAGTAAAGCAGAACTTTATATCAATAGAGCTATCTTCCCAACAAAACTGTTCCCATTCGCATATTTTTGTTATAATTCTCATTAGAAAGTCATTTGCTGTCTGTTTGGTTGTTTTTTTTACATTTTCCCAGTTTCTCTCTACATGCGTGGCTGCTGCCATCCAAGGTTCTGTTTGCACCCACTCACATTTAATCACTGAGTCTGAGAGGAGGTGTGACACTTTTATTATTTTCTTTTGAGCTCTTCTTTGCTTCAGTCCTGGTTCTTAAAATGTCTAAAAGTTGTTCTTAGAAGTGTTGACTAAGATGTAATAGTGACACAGACAAAGATTAGACAAAAGGAACAAATACCACAGAACTATTACATCTTTGCCTTCCAAACACACTCAACTGCCTCTATTTCCCTTCTCTTCAAGCTGTTGATAAGTTATCTTTTGTGTCCTTGACATTGCCTTGTTTACGCGTTCTCAGCAATTTTTCTATGATTCACTCTATTACTGGCAAATACACTTTCCAACTGCCTTTATTTTAAACTTGGTTCAAAGTTTAAAGCAGGCTGAACTGAAGTGCGCACATCTCCAGACATGCAGTACAGCACATGCAGATGCTGGACTTCAGCTCATAGAAAAACACAGAGCAAGCGCTCTATGTTTCAAGTCAAGGTCTCTGTTACTTAATAGAGTGAGAGGGGGAGAAAGAAAAAATAAAAGCAGAGGGGGAGGTGAAAGGAGGGAGACCCGTCTTTGCCATGATGGGAATACCAGAAAGAGAAAGGATAATATGTGTGTGTGCTGAGCCTATTAATAGTATCATACCTGCCTCAAGTCTCAGTGGAGCTGACCCAACAGTACTGGGATGCCAATATTTCACTCTGTGTATGTGTGCGCCTGCATTTACACACACAACTGTTCCAGCTTCATTCATGGGGCTTTAGCGATGCTTCCACACTTCTGGCAGCAACGCCTCTTTTTGGTTGTTGTTTACACTGATATGTTGTTTGTCAGGTATTTTAAGGACTATGATTGTTTTCCAATTCCTTAAAGGGATCCTTAAAGTTGCAGATGTGAGTTTTTCTTCATAATAACCCTTTGAACCACAGGAATCTTACAGAGGATGGAAAACTGTAGCCACTTTGAAAACTTTCCTATCCTCTTTCTATTTTTTTCAAAGCGTTATTTAAACATTTAAAATGCTATTCGGGTATTATAAAGATCTCTGCACCACCTAGAGTGATGCTTCGTTTTAAAACTTGGCAGAAAAGCAGTGACAGGATGATGGAAATTGTACCTCATCCTTATCTCATCAAATTTATAAATAGATGTATTTTAAAAGAGGTTCTGGTTTGTTTCCAGCGCAGTGATAACAGCACACTCACTCAGGGCGATCTGCTCCTACAAATGGACTCTTATGTGTTTGATGGGATTGTTTTTGTAGATGTGAGGACAACTGAGGATAGGCAGATTCTCCATTTTCCTGGTTTCTATGATAACAATTTCTGCATAATGTGATTCGTTACCAGCACTTGTGCTTGGAGAAGCCACGAGGCAGAACTTTTTTTCTTAAAAGCTTTCTAAAATCTCTGCAATCTTCAATCTAAAACAAAAATGGGAAGGAACAGCCTGGAACAACTTTGCCAGCTCAGTTCAGTTTAATGAGCAACTTTGCTGCCTATCATATAGGCCCGCGTGTGCCTTTGAATTACACTTCCAGCTGTTTTTTTCTCAGCTGCTGCAGAAATGAACACAAAGGAAGAACAGGAGGTTTTATGGGGATGAGAAATCCTGTGATGGAGAGACACTGTAAAGAGGACACCCCTCCGAACATGGGGCAACAGGTCAACCATTTGAGCTTCATGTTGCGTTACTCTCCTCGTGTTCTTCTCCAAACTATTACATCACAGACCAAAACAATTGACAAACAATTTAGCTTATGGTAAACTGGTTAAGCGGTGAATTGGATATCTCATATGTGTTGCAAGACTTACTATTTTCTACAAATGAGATGCGTGCTATCCCTTGTGGTTACTCTGTTGTTAATGGCCTTTTCCTCTTCTTTTACTTATTGATCAAAGTCTTGTACAGTAGCTGTTGCATCAAGGCCAGTTTTAGCCCACTTGAATGTGTACATGCAGGAAACCCCCACTTGTATTATCTGTGTTTGTTAGTTCAACTTTAAGATATTTGATTAAGCACTTGCAAGTTTACATGTATTTAAACTAGGGCTGGGCGAGTTAACTTGTTATTATCGTGTTAACTCGTTAATTATTTAACGCCGATAAATATTTATCGCGCATTAGTGCAGGTTTCATTATTTATTTCGTTATTGTAAAAGTCTGTTGCTCACAGGCTTTTATTTTGTAAAAGTCTGTTGCTGTCTGCTGCAGAACCAGAAAAGAAAGTAATCGGCGGATCCACCAAACATGGAGAAGGGTACGGAACGTTTACTCGGCCATTTTCATTTTAAAGTTCTTCCAGACGGCGGAGTCGACAGAACCAAAGTCATCTGTAAACTCTGCCAAGTTGAATTGTCTTCTCACCGTAGTAGTTCCAGTCCAAAGTATCACTTAAAGGCAAAACACACAACTGATAGCAGCAAGTCATTCATATGGCAGCACATTTAAAATAAAACTAAATGCTAAAAGCTATACATTACTTTGAATACATTTTTGGATTTTGCGTACAAATGCAATTAATCGCGATTAATCAGGGAAATCATGTGATTAATTAGAAAAAAAAATTTAATTGTTGCCCAGCCCTACTTTAAACAGTTAAGTTTTTCACAATGATTTTAAAGCTGCCGTCGGCAGGTTTTCAAATTACGAGTCTAAAGTCGGAAAATTCGAACTGATACAACTTTCAGGTCCCTCCCCCAACCTCTACCAAGCTCCAAACCGCCCCCCAAACCCCTCCCCCTCTGTGGACGAGGTTGTGCACGTGAGACACACCAGTGTGCGCGCACACAAGCTGGGACAGACTCACGCTCAGCAGCGTGTGCACAAGCTGTGATTGACAGGTAGCGATTCCTCCCCCCTAACGTGATTGGTTAAAAACAGCCGAGAGCGCTCGATTTTTGCAAGCACGATTACAGGCTTCAGAGGGAGCTACAGAATTCGGGATTTTTCCTAAACAGCCTATTTAATATTCTACTTCCAGAATCCCATGACAGTTCAAGCTAATATGTCTAAAAAAAAGTTGCCGACGGCAGCTTTAATGTTGTGTAAATCAACTGAATGTTGGAAGAATGTGGTCTGAGGGACTGAATCTGAATGTGTCCTCATTGCATCCTCATTGCATTTACAACTGTTCTTAGAGTCGTCCATGTGAGATCGAATCGCTCACGACACATATGAGGTTCAGGTGTAAACAGGACCTACGAGTGGCTGCAACCTGAAGCACTGCAGGCTGCAGATGGATACACATGGATGGTTTATCACAGGGGTCCCCAACCTTTTCAGCACCAAGGACCGGTTTGGTTCTGCAATTTGTTCCCGCGGCCCTTTTTTTTTTTTTGTACTTTACGTTCAACAGACATTACATTTAGCAGATGATTTTACAAATTAGGATATGATGACAGACAGACAGTCATCATTGAAAAAAATAAACGTGCACAATCGGCCTCCTATAATGCAATCTATGCAGTTTCCAAGTATAGAATCTAGCGAGTGAAATGAAAGAATTCCCGATTCCCATGTCTTTTTTAAAAAAATTCTTTTTTTTTTTTTTTTTTTTTCCCCAATCTCACGGCCCGGTTTGGAATGTCTCGCGGACCGGTACCGGTGGTTGGGGACCCCTGGTTTATCACACTGAACCATCTGGGATTTAATCCACGGAAAACAAATGGCAAAAGGGAGGCAGTTTTTAGAAATATTGGATGAACTCCCTGTCTACCATTGTTGGTTGTGAGCCAGCTTATTGATGGAGCCAGTTGGTTAATCAGACTGTTGTCAAAGCCTCATGGAGAAGAAAGATGGCATCTTCCACTGAGAATAGCCTCCACTGATATTCTTTGCTCTTCTGTTAATTATGAAATTCTCTTCTGTGCTGATATAATTGATGCTACAGCAGCATGTGTGCTAACCTCTTTAGGATCCACCACTGTTGACTGTAGTCACACCTAAAGCCTGCACACAGCTGTCATTATAGGACACTAATTGTTCTGAACCAAGCATTGCTTGATGTCTTTGCTGCCTCGCGCCCCGCTGGAGAAATAAATCCCTTCTGAATGGGGCTTTGTCCTGGTATTTTGCCCCTTATTTTCTTCAAGTCTTCATTTGATACGCTTGGAATCGTGCTTAAATGGTGAGCAGAGCACCAGAGGCAGAGAAGAAGACGCATGTTTGCTGTAAATAATTCAGATAAAAAGCTATTGAAAATGTGACATGCGCACATGAAATGCTGACAGGTTTCCGATACCTGTTATCAGACTCTGCTCTGCTACTCCTGCAGCAGCAGTGCTGTGTCTGTGTGTTTGTGCTGTATTAGAACATTCTGTTGTGTGTGTGTGTTTAGCTGCCTGTTGTATTCATTGAAGCAGTGGGGAGGTGCAAACGTCACGCTGTCTGAAAAAGCTAAACCGACTGACTGTGGAAAGTCTCTGGAGGATGAGGAAACGGAAGACAAACTGGAAGCCACTTCAGAATATGAAAATGCTGAGTGAAAGGTGGAAAACATCACAAATCTCTTCATACAGTGATTTCTTGCTAAGACTTTCTGCTGCTCTATTTCTCATGCATGCCACCATCTATTGCCTGTAATCACATTCCAGAGCGTTTCTTCAGCTAAATTGAATTGTAATTGGCAGACAATGGGCGTGACATCTTAATTCACTGGCTGGCTCGTATGGAAGCAGCTCGTCTAAATTGATCCTAAAGTGGCCTATGCTTACTGATGAGCCCAGAGCGTTAATGAAAGAATTCAAGCCAGAGCTGGGGACATATAGGAAACGTGGAGGCAGAGAGGGGAAAGAGAGGTGTATTATCTCTGAAAATTAATTGCCCTTTTGGACCAGTGCCATTTGCAATTATTGCATGTGACAGCGGCGGATTGTTTACCTCCTCACTGATATTCCTGAGTGATCTGCGGCAGAGTAATACAGCTTTCATTAGAAGAAGAGGACGTGCAAACAAACAAAAAATGCTTTGGATTACCAGAGCAACCCTGTCAAGTGATTTGCAACAGCGAATACGTTTTGAAGCAAATATATTTTCAGTGACCGGATTACGTTTTCAATCAACCTCATGTGGGAATGTTTGGAATTATTTGCCAAGACAGAAATTGCTTTCTGTGAAAATATCAGGTCTTACAGTGCAATATCCACTTTTTGTAAGTGCAGAATTATTGAATGTTTTCATGTTTTCACCGAGCCTGTCAGTTTCTGGTGTTTTGGTGGCACTTTGTGCTCCTAAAATCTAACCCAACTGAATAAGAAAAGGTGAAAAATCTGTTGCAAAAGCATTGGAAACACTGAGGCGGTTTTTGGCTGTTTTGAAAAAGACTTTCTGAATCATATCTGACCTGACAAAGTTTGGAAAATGGTTAACTCACTCAACTCCTTCCGCAGGGTCTACCTCTCCTGAGATCGGTAGGATTTGATAATCCTTTGAGCACTTTGTCACCACATGACAGAGCATTCAGTTAACAGCCTGAGAGCTTACACTAGCACATGCCAAACTGATATAAAACTACTTCAGAAGGGAGTTTAATTCTGAAATATTACACTTCCTTCATCTGCAGTTCGACCACAGGTAGTTGGTACTTATTCCTCTTTCAGGTAAAATCTTGTCCGAGTCATTTTTTTTAACTGGTACAACTGAGTGTAACGACCAGCCAGCAGGTTACTAATCCACTCAAAACTCACATTGTAACCCCGCCCAACATATTGGCTTCATAAAGCCTGGACTTAGCTGCTGCTCCATTCCTCTGTGCTTTGTTTAAGTTTTTAGCTAACATTAGGAACTGTTTCAGGTTCTGATGTGATTCGGCATTCAGTGACGGATGAGGATTGGAAAAGCACTAAAGAACACCAGAAGTCTGATTAACTGGCAGAGCATTATCAGCTCATTTCTTTCTCAGGTTGACTAGCTTAACGAAAAGCAATGTGTTTTTAATTTTCCCACTTCCGAGGTACACTGTAGTTGAAGTTGGGTGTAGATAAAAATGAAAAATTAATGAAAAAGGTTGGATATTTCTACTCTGTGCTGGGAGTGTGACGTCGAACTTTACTGCAAATCTGAGTTATTTGTGCTGCCACTTATTCCAGACACCCAATTATATTCTCCCAAGCAAAACAGAAAAAGGGGATTTTTGTATTTAGAAATCTTTGATATGCCCAAAACTTCAGCTGACATGACAAATTTTTAAATTAAACAGGGACAGTTTAAAACTGTCAGTTTAATGAAACCGTAACAAATCTACAGCTGTGTTTGGCTCTCACTTCTTTCCTTTTCACACTCTTAGTTCAAATCAAGGGGTCATTGTTCTTTTTCCTTTGATTTGCCTAAGCTGTGGAGTATGGACCCTCACTATTCAACCACAACCCACCATCTTGATATCCATCTCTGTTCTTAAGCCTTTTAACTGACATTAATAAGAGATATGTTTGTATTTGTTCTCTGTATACCAAGACATTTGTACTTTTATGTTGGTAATTGTGTTTGTGCTTTCACCATTTTTATTGTAACATCAGTTACTCAGTCTCTCTGTAAACTGCTTCAGATGTTTGTGTTCTGTAAAATTTTGCCTTTACGCTACAGTTGTTGGAGCTAAATGTCAGTGTCAGTGAGGACATGGATTTTTGCACCACTGGAGCAGACAGTACAAGCAGAGGATACTTTGGCTTTAATCTGGTGAGAAAAAATCAGCTTCCTGAGAGCGCCAGGGGGACAAAAAGGGGGGAGGGAGGGCAGTTCATGACGCAGGAAGCGAAGGTCATCACAAATTTGATCAGACTGATGAGAGTCTTGAGGAATGAAATCTTCTTTTACATTGTCACCATCAGAGCAGTTTGGAAGTTTTCAGTGCTTTTGGTGACAGTTTGAAATGAGTTTCTTTCATCCAAAGGTCAGAGGAGTTTTAGTTTTAGTTTTAGGTGAGATGAAGGGGAGAGAGCACAGGAGGAAGGAAACATTTCCGTGGAAAAAATGTCAAGAGAAAGAAAATATCTGTAAAACAAAGCTGGAGTCAAGTCCTGACAGATTTACTTCAGCCTCACACTCATAATTCACACCGTTTCTGTCTTAAATCAGCAAATAAAGCTTATGATCTCAGCTGATCCGTTCTCGGGTGGCACAGAAGCAGCTTGCAGTCATAACAAGGGGAGAAATTCTAGGAAAACGGATGCTGGCTTTAATACACAAAAATAATCTCACTCATTTTAACAATGCGATTCCGTGCGCAGGATGTTAAACCACTTCTTCCACACACGAGATGTTTCTCTGCAGCAGATTCTGACCAGCAGAAACGGTAGAAAATTACAATATTTCACTGCACTTTACCAGCAGGAATTAATTATAGTCACTCACTGTGGATGCTTCAATACGTTTAGCCAAGAAATTAAGCCTCCATGTGAAGGAGTGCATTTTTCTTTTTGGGGCAGCTTTTATTTTCAATCATCCTGCTATGTATTAGAAGCTTTTATGAATAAAAAGTCCATGTTCCCAGTGTCACAGGTATATCATCTGAGCTGATGAGATCACAAATCAACCATGACATCAACAACAGCTCTGTAACTACTTTTTTGACATTAATTGAAGTTGATTGGAATAGATATTTTTCCATCCATTTATTAAAGAAAATCTACAATTATATGAGCTTAGTTATTTCAAAACATCTCAGTCCAGGCTAAGTTACTCATTCTAGACCAGTAGGTGGTATGATAAGCAACAAAAGAAGAACATTCTGAGCATGTCAGTGACTTCAGAACCAATACAATGGTAGCTTGTTTTTCTTGTATAACACTGGCCGTTTCACCTCATTGGTTTATCTAAAACATTCCTAGCACACAGCCAAAGTGCAATGGCAAAACTGAAATTCAAATGCGACTCAAAGAAAAGTTAACCAGAAGTAGAGAAAATATCCTATAGGTGCCATTTTGTTGTGGTTTCCAGCACATGTGAAGTAGGCTGATACATCATGTTCCCCCAAAGCACTACTTACATATGAAGATGTGTTTTTAAAAAGTCTTTGGTAAAAAACTCAGCTTTTCTCACTAAAAACGTGTGAATGAGAGGTTCAGAATACCCATGTTAGTGTGGGCTGGGCTTTAAGCCATGGTTATGCTTGAGCTTTTAGTCAGTCTGTGTTTAAACTGCTACATCAGTGTGTGTTTTGCTACAGAAGTTATTCTCTTTCTGTAAATGCAAAAGAAAAAAGAAGTCCCGACAGGCTCGTGTCCCTAGTTACAGTTGCTAAGCTGTGATTGGACAGATTTGCAAGGGGTTAGTAAAAGGCCAGTCGATAGTAAACACATGTTTCTGCATTAATGTCATGTACGTTTGGTTTTCTTCCGCCATTATCTGCTGCGTTCAAAACATAAAATCCTTTAATTGGATTAGTCAGGCTGAATAAAAGAGCTGTCAATGAATGAGTTACCCAAGAGAAACATACTACAGCAAAGTCAAATCTGTCTGTATCAGGCTGAGGAAGGAGAGTTTGCTCCAAGACGGATGTTAGAAGACTAAAGGCATGGTAGATTAATGACTGAATGCTCTTCACTATGAATGATCACAAAGTGTGAGCATGATCAGGCTGGATTTGAGACAGAGCAGCTCTAATTAGCTTTGTAGGGGGAATCATTAGGACGGTGTTCTCTCCTTGCCCTGATTCACTGAGTGGGAACCGCGTGCATGATGCCTTCCCCTGAGTAATCACTGGTCTCTGTGCTGCTCCGTCTGCCTCCCCTCATGTCCTCCACCTCTCCTCATCTCTCCCTGAATGATTTGGGTTTAATTAAGACGGAACACCTCCAAGAGAGAAGGAGGAGGCGTTGACCCTGCTCGCTGTGAGGCATAAGAGGTGTAAAAGTAAATCTGAAGTGTTTAAGTAGGAGTTAAAAACTCTGTGTTCCTCTTCCAACTGAGATTCTTTTCTTTTAATGATTTGACACTGAGGACCATATTGTCTTTGTACAAACAGAATAAACAATATGATCTTGATTGGTTAAGGACCTTTAACTTTTCACTATCACATGCTCCATTATCTATCAAAAGAAAACTTTTGGCTTGTTTCCATTGGCAGAATTAAATTATAGCAGCTTTAGTGTAGATTTTGTAATATGTAGTGATATCTGTCGGCTCAGATTGTATATTTCAATCAAATGAACTATCAGGTATATTCTATCATAGAGACATCACTTAAAGTTTAAACTGGTCATGGAAGATGAAACCTTTATGGAGTAAAAGGATATTTTGATTTCATCCATCCATCCATCATCTTCCGCTTCTCCAGGGATCGGGTCGCGGGGGCAGCAGCTTAAGCAGAGAAACCCAGACGTCCCTGTCCCCGGCCACTTCTTCCAGCTCTTCTGGGGGGACCCCGAGGCGTTCCCAGGCCAGCCGAGAGACATAGTCTCTCCAACGTGTCCTGGGTCTTCCCCGGGTGATTTCACTTCCATGAAACTTTTGTATTTTGCCACAGAAGGTTCAGGTTAGAGCGCAGGGATGTTACACACTAACTTTTTCACTCTCCAGATTATTCAGAACATTTCAAAAACCCACAGCTTATACTGTCCATATACAAGTTGAGCATCAAAACATAGAGATTTTCCTCAGAGCACAGAGTGCACCCACACAAACTCTAACAGACTCTCGGTATATTTGAATCCTGATCTTTTCTCTTTAAATCAGTAGGTGAGGGGTCTCTTTAACCTCAAACACCATATTAAAAACTATTTATTCATGTGTCTTCACCACAAGCCTCTGCTACTGACTCAGTTTTCGAACAGCGAATGATTGTTTGAGGGGTCATTTCGTGTTTGCATCAGTCTGCCTCTGTTCCAAACCGCAGTAATTCTTCTTATTATTGTTGTTAGCTATTTGTTGTAGTGTTGTAGGGTCTTACTTTACCCCCATCCCTGTGTTCTTTAAATGGGGACATATGCCCCCCAACCTACCCCCCTTAAAAAGCCAGTATCTTTACTGTAGCAGCACATAACTCAGGTGGCCCTGATGTCTCAATGAAAAAAAAAAATCAATCATGTCTGCCTCTACAGGGCCTGGATCATCTAATCCCTGTTTGCCCCTGTCTGTCTATTTCCCTATGTCTACCTGACAGATTGGTGCACTCCCCCCACCTTCCCACCCCATGCAAGCAAGTATCCCACCAGGTGGTAGCTGTATTGGCATCCCATCAACATTTCTCCAGAAATGTTCTAGTTTATAAATAACATTATCATGAATGTGGCAGGGCTCCAGGCTGCAGCTATTGGGTGAAATTTTGTGCATGCGTGTCGTATGTGTGATTGAGAGATGGTGGAGAGTTAATTGGAGGCTGTTGTCATAACAACATAAAAGGGGATTCATTCATGGTGTTTTATAAAGCTTTTATAAAGACCCACTTTACTTCATGACTTGCTCAATGTAAACACTTTGTGAACAGCGGTTTGGTATTTTGTTAACTCTCGGTTCATCACTGGATCAGAGCATTAATCAGTATTAATCATACGAATATGTCGCTATGAAGACGATTTAAGTGATGTTCCTAAATGATGTGTTGTTACTACAAAGGGCACCAGTGCCACTAGTGGAAAGTGTTAGTTCCACTCTTAAACTGTAAATTACACCATTATTTGTTAATGTGATTACTAATTCAAGGAGCCTGGTGTTTTCTCAGTCTTTCCTTTCAATTTTTGATGTAACTGCACTGATGTCACAGTGATCATAGGGATAGGGAAGCGGGAGTTACCAGTGTCTTACCTGCAGTAGACAACACTCAGAGTGCTTGTAGATTTTAGAAGCAGACAGTTTCCTGAGGGACAAGCTTAAGCTAAAAGCCACTCAGAATTCGGGTCACCAGAAGAACAAAGTTTTTGCTATCTACAGCAACTTGAACCTTAAAAATTTCCCAACAGTTTGATGGAGCGCTACGTTGTGTATTTTTAAACGGGTAACAGATGCTTGATAAAAGACATTTGGATAAGGTCACACTGTAATCTCTGATCTATATTTTATTGACAGATCTTATTAAAACTCGAATGAGATGCTTTGCTTTACTTTCTGATATTTAACCAAGACATTTTGCAGGTGTATGGGGGGTCAAAAAAAGTGCCTGTGTTGCACATACAAATCAAGACACACCTGTACTGAACTGTAATGAGCAACAAAGATCCCACATTTAGAACAAGGTCAGCTTTAAATTAATAAAGAATGAAGTACCGCCTGTTTGTCAATAAAATCGCATCCTTGGGGGAGATCCAAATGGATCAAATGGTGCTCACCAAGGTTTGGATGACATCTGTTTATAAATCTTTATTAGTTACAGATCATTGAGTAAAACAGGGGAAATTACTAAAACTTCTAGTTTGTCGTTTTATTCTAGGTAGATGAGAATCTCACAGTTTGTATGCAGTGTATAAGCTACCAGTGACAAAGATGCAAGTGTCGATACATCCTGCATGCTTAAAAGAACATACCTGAAATGCCAGCTGGGATAAAAACTCATTTACCAGATGCTACTCCTCCCAAGATCTCGATACAACTGCCATGTTGAGTCATACACAAACAGTATCAGCATTTTGTTTGCCTGGATGGATGCTTTGTGAGCTGTCAGCTACAACATCAGTGAGACAAATGGTTTCAAATGTGCTAGCTGAAGCGTGCCTTTATTTTATACCTTTAATACCACGACATGAAGAATTGCTAAAAAAAAAAAAAAATCTGTGTGACATGTCATAACATTCATAAATTTTAAGTGTGGCTTGAAATAGGAGCGCTTGGTGCGATGCAGTGAATGTCCCTGCTGGTACGAAGCAATCAGAATAGACATGTAGAGATACACACAGCTCTTCATACTGACCCCACTCTGTTTCCCTGCAGGTACACTTGCCATGTCAAAGATCACAGAGGCAATCAAACTATCACCCAGGCCTGTGCATGACTATGCGCACACACTCACAAATGAAGCCGCAGCCTATTGAGTGACAGCTTAATTACCCAGTGTAGGAGAAGCAACCCCTGCGCTGTGCTGCAGTTAACAGGATCAGAAGGCCACTTGTCCTCCTCACCTCCCCACTTTCCTTTTATGCATATTTTTTCTTTCAAGTGCTGCCATGTGAGAGCATGTGTGAGCTTTGTGTGTGTGTGTTGTACGAAGGAGGTAGATTGGTCTAGAGATGGTGGCTGATAGTGTTTTCACATACATGAGAGCGTCAAGGGAATGACTCGGGGTCTGGGTTTAAAGATAAAGTGGAGTGGAGAGAAGAAAAAGGGAATTGCTTTTGGTCACCCAGGGACTAAAGCTTGCCTTGAGGTTAACGTGGAGCACTTGGATGTGACAAAGAGAAAGCTTGCTTTAATTCAGAGTCACTATATCAAGCTGCAGAGTTCTAACATCCCACTCTGGTTATCTTCACTGGCTTTAAACACACTTTGAGGGAAGCAGTACTTGTGGTGCACATGTTTGTGTGTTGAAGGTGGAAGTCGTGTTTCCTGGAGGCCAATTGAGTTAATGTCTGGGATCAGGTGTTTGAACAGCTGCAGGGAAGAGAGAGGTGGAGCTCTTTTTGAGAGATAAAAACAGAAAATGTGTCAGCTGCTCCTTTACATTGACCTCCAAACATCACATTTCAAAGGGAGGGTGAAAGATGCTCTCTGTTGTACTGACACTCACATCACCAGCAACCTCTTTAGCTGTGTGCTTTGATCCCGTGACCCTGACTAAAATAGACTATGAACACACTCCAGGTTTGTATTCCCAAATAAGTACTTCAAACTCTTCTGTATTCTCATGATTGTTTATCTCTGAAGTATTACTTGGATGCTTTTACTGCTACATGTTTGACTTTGTTAAGATGCTTTTGGCTATACGTGTTAAACATCATAGTGTTAGCATTATTCTCGTACAGTCACATACACTACTTTGGCAAAAGTATTCACTCAGCTGCCTTTAAACGCATATGAACTTAAGTGACATCCCATTCTTAATTCATAGGGTTTAATATGATGTCGGCCTATCCTTTGAGGCAATAACATCATCAGCTCTTCTGGGCAAGCTTTCCACAAGGTTTAGGATTGTGTTTATGGGACTTTTTGACCATTCTTCCAGAAGCTCATTTGTGAGGTCAGACACTGATGTTGGACAAGAAGGCCTGGCTCACAGTCTCCGCTCTAATTCTTCCCAAAGGTGTTCTATCGGGTTGAGGTCAGGACTCTGTGCAGGCCAGTCAGGTTCTTCCACACCAAACTGGCTCATCCATCTCTTTATGGACCTTGCTTTGTGCACTGGTGTGCAGTCATGTTGGAACAGGAAGGGGCCATCCCAAAACTGTTTCCACCAAGTTTGGAGCATGAAATTGTCCAAAATCTCTTGGTATGCAGAAGCATTCAGAGTTACTTTCACTGGAACTAAGGGCCCAAGCCCAGCTCCTGAACAACAACCCACACCATAATCCTCCCTCCACCAAACTTTACACTTGGCACAATGCAGTCAGACAAGTACCGTTCCCCTGGCAACCGCCAAACCCAGACTTGTCCATCCCATTGTCAGATGGAGAAGCGTGATTATCACTCCAGAGAACGCGTCTCCACTGCTCTAGAGTTCTTTACACCACTGCATCCGACGCTGCATCCGACGCTTTGCATTGCACTTAGTGATGTATGGCTTGGATGCAGCTGCTCGGCCATGGAAACCCATTCCATGAAGCTCTCTACGCACTGTTCTTCAGCTAATCTGAAGGCCACATGAAGTTTGGAGGTCTGTAGCAATTGACTCTGCAGAAAGTTGGCGACCTCTGCGCACTATGCGCCTCAGCATCTGCTGTCATTTTACGTGGAACACCACTTTGTGGCTGAGTTGCTGTCGTTCCCAATCACTTCCACTTTGTTTGAAGTTTCACGACTGGACTTGTTGCACAGGTGGCATCCTATCATGGTACCACACTGGAATTCACTGAGCTCCTGAGAGCGACCCATTCTTGCACTAATGTTTGTAGAAGCAGTCTGCATGCAGAGGTGGTCCTTTATGCACCTGTGGCCACGAAACTTATTGGAACACCTGAATTTAATTATTTGGATGGGTGAGTGAATACTTTTGGCAACATAGTGTACCTCTAACTGTATACACAAGTATATGAAACAGAAAGTACATCCTCTTTTAATTATATTTTTTGTAAATCAGGACGTAATAAACAGTCCTCTGGTCGGGTTTTAAAAAGTGGTGAATACAAGCTCAGATGAACAACAACACACAACATATTATTGCTGCTGTGTTTGGTTTCCTCCAAACGTGCTGCTGTGCATTATGAGCAAACATCTCCACTTTGGTCTGCTCTGTCCAAAGGACATTGTTCCAGAAGTCTTGTGGTTTGTTCAGATGCAGCTTTGCAAACCTAAGCTGTGCTGCCATGTTCTTTTTAGAGAGAAGAGGCTTTCTCCTGCAACCCTTCCAAACAAGCCATACTTGTTCAGTCTTTTTCTAATTGTGCTGTCATGAACTTTAACGTTTAACATGCTAACTGAGGCCTGTAGAGTCTGAGATGTAGCTCAGACTGACAAAACTTCTGCTTATATAAAGGTGCTCACACTTACTGATGATCAATTAATCAGTTTATTTGATTATCAGCGCCTGACTGCTACTTACCCATTAATTCCTGTGGAAGCATCTCTTAGTTTTTCACACACTGCTTCTGTATTTTCTCTCAGATTTTGTGAAATGAATAATGACACAGTGTAATATGTCGTGTCGTGTTTTGCATCTGTTGTATTTAAATCCTTTTAAGACCTGGTTAGGACCAGATAAATAGAAGCTTAGCATTGAAAGACTGTAATATCTTTTTCACACGACTTCATCGGTTTACCTTAAAGTGTTGCTCTTTTATTCTCTGCTTTTCAGTTGTGATATTTCACAGAAAATGGCAAATTTGCTGGAAGTGGATCCTGGGAATCCTTTTCCCTGAGATTAACTTTTAATTAACTGCTTCCCAGCCCAGTTATATCCATTGAAACATGGATACAGTTTCTGTTTTGTGTGGTTAACGCATGCTGGGCTCAGCTTTGCACTCCGGCTGTTTACATCAGAACAGACGGTAGCGGCTGATCCGTTGGCTCCAGATAAACTCTGTGTGATGCCACTGATGGCCCTAAGTGTGGTGCATCCACTCACACTAATATATATACAGATTCTGACACACACACATAAATAAGACATACACTCATCTGAGACCCTGATAAATGGAGGTTTTATGTCAAGCAAAATCTCTTTTATTGTAGCATTTAAAGCCTCGGGTCAACCTCCACCCTCAGAAGGTTTCCTTGTTTCCAAGTCAAACACACACTGTAGCCGTTAAACTGGCTGTGCAGGTCTGTGTTGGAGAGCCCACAGCTGGCCATGCAACATCTTTATTGGTCCCAGTGGAAACAGTGGTTATAGCCACTCCAAATCAATTATTGCATTTAGTCAGTGTACCGGTGGAACTTTGATAAATATTCAAGCAGATTAACCACAAAGCAGTTTGTCATTATGTGTTTTTTTTTATCAATCTGTGTCTGTGAACAGAAGATGTTGCATAGCTGCTCAGATATGCACCGTTCTACTTTAATTCCACCACATTTATCTGAAATATATAATATAAAACAGATGTGTTTGCATCCCTGTACAATACTATTTAAATGTCTGATTCTAAATGGCATCAGGACTCAATAATTGCCTTATTTCTCAGTTGAACAGTTGGATATTTGGTCTTATATGGAACTAAGATGTACATTATGTAATTATGTTTCAGAGGTACAAAAGAAGGAACATTGCAACAAAAGTCCGTATATTTTTCTTACTGTGATCTTATGTGTTTTTGGTATTCTGTCCCTGCTTTCTCAGCATGGAGGCTACCAGTGTTGCACAGATTTCTGGAGAGACATTCAGGATTATGTCCTTTGGAGCACCCCACTGGTTTTATTGGGTTCAAATAGGTGACATATATGACTTACTTCAGAGTTTCTTTCTCTTTAGAGACTCTGATATGATTGTGGGAGTGTGTTTGGATTGTTATGGTACCAGAATATTTCTTCTGTCCAATGTCTGTCAGCAATTTGTCTTTCTCTGTAACTTTTTTGTGACTATTACATTATAAGCCTACTACTGATTTAATATTTTACATACACATAAAGTATTATAGAAATTTATTGGGATTAAAGCAATACTATGTAACATTTCTACCTTAAAATAACAGCTTGAAAAAAATTGTGCGGCTAGAATGAGTTTTAATATTACGATTGGCCTGTCTCCTATGCCCTTCGGGGGTCTGAGTTGGAAAAACTGCGCTATGTAACTTTGCTGGAGCGGCCCGGTAGCGGCCCGGTAGCGGCCCGAGAGCTGAGCGGAAGTACTTCGACTTGCTTTCTGGCACACCTACCACAAAAACAAATAGACTCCTCTCACACTCCCAGGTACATTTGATTACTCTTACCTTCTCGGTCGACATAGCTTGCACCTTCTGACTCCTCGCCGGTTCGTCAACAAACGTGAAACGTGAAAGCGAAAGGGTGTTGTATTTACAACAGTGTAACCGTACATTACCTCCAAGCCTGTAGGGGGAGCTCCATAGTGGGCTTTTTGAGAAGTTACATTGTATTGCTTTAAGTAGGAGCATGGATAGAATTGCAGATATGAAAGATGTCCACAGCAGAGGATAAGGGTCCAAAAGCTTGAAACTATATCGTTGGACATTCAAACAATGATGAAACGTGCACTTTTCATCTGGGACAAGGGATGGAGATGATTATGCCGACATGAAATTGTTTATCTCAAGTCACCACAGTGACATGATTACTTGTTAGATGTGGTTTCTGTAGACTGGGAATCATCTTTCAGCCATTATTCTGCAACATCTTTCTGCACTCGTGCCACCCCATATCATTATCATCCCACTCCCATTTCTGTGCTTCACTGTCAAAGCTATGCATTCACTTTGGTAGTCCTGGCTGGGTTCAATCTAAACATGCAGGGCTGAAAATATTTCTTTTTTCACCTGATGAAACATTGTACTCTAACAGGCTTCTTTTCATGTTCTTCAGTAAATATTAACCAGCAGTTTTGTCCAAAAAGCAAACAATGTACAAGGTAGAGTAAAGTCTGAGATCCAGTGATAAACCCTGAACCAAGTCTGAAGGATCTGCCTGTCTGAGGCACTATTTAATGGCATTATCGCTCATTCTGTACAATCCTGATTCCAAATGTGTCTTGACAGATTTATATTTGAGCATGGGGTTAAGTTGAATAATCTTCTTGCTATAAGGGTTTATGACCTGGAAGTATCTGAATAGCAGCCAGAATGTTTGAATTCTCTAAATGACAACAAAAGGAGCTTCAGCGATTCCCTTATGATTACCTTTCGCAAAGGAAACTCTAGAGCAGAGATACTCATTGCGCGGCTCGCGAACCACATGCGGCTCCTCAAGCTCTAATTGGCGGCTCGCACTCGCATAGTAGCGTATTACAATATGGTAACAATAACAATAAATTTTTTCAAAAAAACATACAGCGAATACTGCACAGTATTAAGTATTTTTATTAAGAATTAAGACTTAATGGTGTTTCCTAAAGGGGGCTCTGTTAAACCTGGCAATGCAGCCCGCTTAAACCACCGTCACACTTGACCGCAGTGCACGCTTAGCTCCTTTAGCCAGCGCGAGATGCAGGCACAATGGATGGTTTTTAATTAAAAAAGGTCAAAAACCAGCACAAAAACCATGCTCATCTTGAATGTCTCACTATGATTACAACAACAAACTACAAATACAACATGAAGAAAGTCGAGGAAATGCATGCCAGCTTCTCACTGCTCTAGAGCATCCTTTATGAAGGGAAATGTGATAATTCTGCTCCAACATTTCTTGCAGCTGCAACATTCAAAGCAACACTCAAGTGTTTTTTATTATGCAGTTGTACTAATTTGGATTCATGTAAATAAATATGAGGACAGGAAGATGACAACAACCTTCACTTCTGCTTTTTAGTTCTTTTGTGAATTACCAACCTTGAAAACAAAGACATTTTTCAATATGATATCTTATTCTAATGTGATGGAAATAATAAAGCCTCCATGAAACAAGGTGATAAGATCGCATGAGCCAAAGTACTTAATGCATTTTTTTGTGGAACATTATTTGAACAGCTTAAGAGTCAGACCCACATCACAGCTTAGTGTGAGCACAGTCATCTTTTCCTAAGTCATTAACACATCTTAACACGTCTTTTTCCACCAATGTCATGAAAGGTTTTGATGAAAAGACTGTAGCAGGTAGTTTTTTTTTACCAGCTAACTGTACCGTACCCATGGATTTTCCTTCTTCTCTATCTGTGTAAAGCCTCACAGTCATTTTCTTTTATTTCCTCAGATAATTATTTCCCAGCACACAGACGTGCAAAAAGGCACAGCCTATAGATCAAAATATGAAACCTTTTCATGGGTTTTTCATAACCATCGTATTTAGACTTTTTGGACATCACTCATGTCATGATTTTTTTTTTTTTCTGTTCCATTAAAGTTTATTCACATTTGTTGCAGTGGGTTTCTTCCCAAATCCTGTCCAAATCCAAATCTCTATTTAGTCAACCTAAACTATTTATTTCAATTTTTTCAGAAGAGAAAAAACTCTAAATGGCACCTTAAAAAGGATGCAGTTATGGGATATACTTTATGGGACTTCCAGAAAAAAGACATAAGCTTTTAGTATTGCTTATTTCTAATAAATTATAATGTATTTGGTGGAGGTCAAAAAAGCTAAAATGATTAACAAAATAAATAAATATTTCACAAAAAGAGCAGACCGAGCAGTCCCCTGCTTCCGAGCAGCAAACACCGTAACAGGCGCGGCTGTCGGCAGGCGGCAGCACGCAGTGATATGAAGGGAGAGAAAATAGGGCCAAGCGATTGTGAGGTCTGACTTTTTCCTGGAGAACGATTTTGTGATGCAAATGTATTACTCTTTTGAACGCATATTGTTTTAAGAAGCAAAACGCTTTATGTTTGCAACCCCAGCCAACTAGCCGGACTACCTTCATCAACACCAAAACAAGGCTGGAACTCGGCTCACAGGACGCAGCAGGGGATAAGAAAATGTTCATCAACGATATTGCTAGTATGGGATGTCATACAGCTTCATGTCAAAAGAGGCGAACTATCCCTTTAAACTCAGGAACTTTAAAGTATTATAAGAAGTTTGAACTAGTTAGACTCCTTTTTTTGCACAATTAATCGTTTTTTGAGACTTTAAGTGCATTTTACCACAAATAAATCCTCCTGATAAAGATGTCTGTATATGTTTGTGTGACCAAACAGGCTCTTTAGTGCACCGCCATCATGGTTTGTGTCTTTTTTCACATGTTGACTCTGACTCTGTGGCTGTGTATCACTGTCTCACTGGTTCAAACGGCTTCTGCAGCCGTTTGCTTCTTATCTGCGTTGTGACATGAGTTCCCAGTTTGCTGCAACACATTAAATCCTCGTCATGATACAGATTGCTGTTTTTAATGACTCCCTCAGACCTTCTCAGCCTCTTAAATAATGATCTCACTCTGCAAGCTGTACAGCGCGCAGCTCACAACTCACACAGCGGGTCGTTACATCACCCGCTGTGGCAGAAGTGAGGTATTGATGGAGCGAAATGAAGCTGTTGTTTTTTAGCCATAGCATGATGGCATCAGCTCCTCTTCACCATAGCTGTTCAACAAAGACAAGAATTCCTTTCCCAGCTTCTTAAGTAATACATTTCACTTTTTTTGTTTCAGTTTTGATCAGATTTCTGTTGTAATTTACACAAAATTTCCAAGCCCAAGCCTGCTCTGTTACTGTTTATACTCCTGTTGAGCTTTCCAGTTGAGCGCTGCACACAAAGAAAATTCGATAAACTGTACATTCGTCATGTCTTTTTCTCTCACGTAATCGTTTATGTGATGTCTTTTGATGCAAAAAGGACATTTATGTTTGCAGCATGCCAATAATGAAAGATGAAACTCCCTTTTTTTTTCGTTAGGATGACTGTTTTTGACATCAGTAGTACATCTATTCGGACATACTTTTGCCTTATTTATCAGCAGGTGAAAAACAAGTCAGCAGACGGGGTGCAAAGCAGCATCCGTTATCACCACGAACACTCGCTCAGCTTTGGTTTTGTATCCAACACTATAGGTAGCTATCCAGATCATTTCTTCAATATATACAGACCAAATATTTTAGAAATTTGTGTTCTCATATAAAGATCTTTCAGAAAATGACAATTTTGTTTTAAAAACTATTTACATCTGCACTCCAGCAGTGGGAAGAATCTGTTATTATGTTGCTTTGTCATGAAACCATGATTGAATTTAATGCCATTTCTTTTGTGGCTATTTTACTTTTGGGTCACTTTTGTCTATTGTTTTATCAAGCAACAACCAAGCATTTATTAAAAGGCAGGCAGGTTGGCAGAAGGCTCAAGAAAATCGAGTTTACGCCCTGTTATTTTCTTCTTCTGTTTACCTTGAACACTGTTTCATTCTATTTTAAGTCCTGTTGTTGTTGTTTTATTATTCTTTGGTTTTACACTCTTTTGGTGCTGCTTGAATAGATTTAGAAAATAAAAGCCTGATTAGACTGAGGGGAGAAAAACATGGTTTGATGTTAACTACAACACTAAAATAACCAGTACATTACAAAATGTCATTATAGTTGGGTTTCTATTGGCTCCTTTGAGTCACATGTAGAAAATATGAATAAAACTTTCATACGCTTCTATTGATGAACAAAAAAAGTTTAGAAAATTGCTCGATATGCTTTTGTCTGTTTAAAAAAAAGACTTGATTTGCATTTGCCGTCTGAGCCAGAACACATTTAACTTTGATGTAACTATGTTATAATATCCCAGATATTCCCAGAGATTACAGTAATTCCTGAAGGCGAGTTTATTTAATTGTTCTCTTTTGGATGTCCCCTGCAGTTTTTGTTTGTTTCCTGTTTTGACAACTACTTCTTCCTTTGAATGAGAACCTTTAGCAATGTAGCCTATACCACCACCGTCCAGAGACACAATCTAGGTTATTCCTCTCAAGTCCTTCCTCCATGCAAGCAACAGATTCAGGAGGAAAACCCAGACAACCCTCTCACAAGCAACACTCTCCAGCTCTTCCAGGGGGGATCCCGAGGCGTACCCAGGCCAAGAGGGATATAAGGATTCAAGGACTCAAGGATTATTGTCATACCAGCTCACATTTACATGTTTATGGTACGAAGTTAGGACTCAGGTCCCGGTTTAAGAAGGTTAATAAATAAGTATAAAAATCAAGTACTTAAGAGCAAAATACAACAACAAGAGAAAAAAAAAAAATATATATATATATATATATATATATATGCATATGCATACAAATATAATATATATATATGTATATAAAATCCCTCCAGCGAGTTCTGGATCTGCTCCCGAGTCCCCCTCCCAGGATGACATGCTAGAAAAAGGCGAGCAGGAGGCATCCTAATTAGATGACCAAACCAAACCACCTCAGCTGACTACTGATGCGGAGGAGCAGCGGCTCTACTCTGAGCTCTGAGATGCAGCAGTAAACTGAAAGCTGCTCCTTCCGGCTCAGCTCCCTCTTCACAACGGACCGGAGGAGCGCCCTCATTACTGCTGACGAAGCCCCAATCCATCTCGCCATCTCTAACTCCAACTCAGCATCACTGAGAACAAGATCCAGAGATACTGAAACTCCTCCACCTGAGGCAGAGACTCATCCCCGACTCAGAGGGAGCACTCCACCTTTTCACCGGTTGGCCTCGAACCATGGCCTCGAATTTGGTAGAGCTGACTCTCATCCCAGCAGCTTCACACTTAGCGGAAGGTCATGGCTTGAAGGAGCCAATAGAACCACATCATCAGCAAAAAGCAGAGGGGAGACCCTTAAGGTTCCCCTAAAACCAGTTAATGAAAAGGTGTCGAATTCAGGGAAAAGTACATGTGATACATAATTATGGTTTCCGGAAGTGTAAAATAGCTACATAATTCTCAGGAGACTGTGCAGGCATCAGATTGCTTTATTTAATTTATCAATCTAGTGTAGTGGTTCTCAACCTTTTGGAGTGATAAGATAATCAGGTTGCTGTTCACCACCCCCAACTCTCCATTCCTATTCAGTGCAGGGGGCTTCATTAGCTGCCACTGTCAGAGATGGCCAACCTTGACACGATGTTTTCCAGTGTCAGGGGTAGGAAAACATTTTCCGAGAAGCCATAGCTTCATTTCAGTCTTTTGATCGCTAACAAAACTGGCTATTGCTGCCTTGTGTCAGCATCAAGCCTTTTTAGGTCTGTTTGTCTCACACTCAACAAGATCTACACTAAGGCAAATTATATCGTATAGGTTTAATGTACAGAGCATTTTCCTGACATGTTCATTTTATTTTCCGTTCTACGTTTTATTTTCCGTTCTCTCCACAGCCGTCAATGGAAACTCCCTGAAATGATCTCGCACCCCTCCTGACCTCAGGCTGTGAATCACTGTTAAAAAGCCAGCTACATAAAACAAGTGAAGAAAAAACAATAGATGAAAAATGTATATTTACAAGCAGATCACAGCAAGTTTAATTGGAAATGCATCACAGAACAACCGTGACTCAAACCGTGAGTAAAGTTGGCAAGGCTTCTTTGTATTCCTTTTCCTTTATACTCTCCGTTTAGACAAAGAAACAACGAGATTTGCAGACTTTGTTGGCTTTTTTGGGAAATCTCCACTCAAAGGGGAATGCATGTGAGAAAAATCAAGTTTTACAAATAGTTGGCTAGATATTGATGTTGCAGCTGGATTTATCTGTAGGGGAAAAAAATGTGTCACCCAGCTTCAGTGTTTTGGTGGACTCATTCTTGGCTTTTCCAGCATGTAAAGTGTAATGACCTGGCTTATTTACCTGTTTATGCTATTTAAAGATATTACCCTCAAAAAGCAGAATGATATATTATAATAATATTTATCTATCAGTGAAAAAACTAGTGAATTATTATTTCACCAGCTGTATTCTCAGTGTCCGTCCTCTCTCAACCTCCTCCTCTTCCTTTATCCTCTAAATTGTTAAATCTGTTCATTCAGGAGTGAAGCGGTGAGAGAAATTAGGTTTAATCCAGTTTGATTCCAGATAAAATGAGACTGAAGCTTTCGTCTGTGGGTTTTGAGGCAGATTCCCTGATTTCCAAAGACATCAATCTCCATCATGTCTGGTTTCTGTGAGCCTCTCTCATTCAGGCTCGCGCTCTCTCCCCGCCGCCACTTGTGCTGCCATCTGTTCTCGATTAATGTGAGTTACGAGCAGTAATTGAGGCATCTGTTCATCCGGTGAGCATCTTTTGCTCTGACACACCAACACAACACTTTACTCGCTGTATATCTCACTGTCCTCTGCATTTTGTTTTCCTTTGCATGTCATTGAGTCTCTTGAACTGATTAATAGTATTTTTTTGTCTCTTCAGCACTTTGGTTCAAACAGAAACATCTCAACAATCTGGAATTATTGCTGCTGTATTTTCTATGCAGAGAATAATTAATTGTGTGGCCCTCAAATTCCATATGTGGCACCATTAGAGGGCAATTTTTCCCTCTTTTCCTGATAAATAATCCCTGTTGATTCGCATATTTTGAACAGAAATTCAGGACATTTCTGATTGGGATTCCTTGGCTTTTCCTCCGGCATGGCTGTGAGATTCACATTTTTTAAGATACATTTTTTATCACTGTGTTGATTTTATCCAACACCAAAATACTTAGTTTTTCCAAAACTTCTGTGTGAAACCAAAAACATGCAAAAGTAATTATCTGAACATCAGCTTAAGTCTCTGAGGAAGTGAGGAAAGTTAAATATGTTCACGTGAAATCTTCAGCTCTAAAAGTAAAGCATGGCGGTTTGCACAGAAGTTTTTATATATCAGTGAACTTCAAAAAACTGCATTTCACTCTGTGCATGTTCTCCTTCTTTTATGGTTCGATGACAGTCTGTGGTTTTGTTCTAGCTCTCTTTGGCTGCCATGCCTTTTAATGTGTATTTGAGATTTTGTTCTTTCGTTGACCTTGGTTGGATTTCCTGTTCTTTAGTCTCAGTAAAAAGAAATTCAACTTTATTTTTGGGATACATCTGCATGCTTATGCCACAGGGCTCTGGTAACTTTAAGGTTGGTGGCATTGTGTCTTAAAAGCAGCAGAACAGCCTACATAGTTGGTCAGCTTCTTCTCATAGAAGTCTAATTACAACCCTTACTGGCAAAGTGACGATGCAGAATTACATCAGCAGGTGGGATAGTTGTTCCATTTAGTGGGATTTAACCTGAACTTCAACAGCAGGATTCACAAGTACTTTTAAAATTCTAGACTTAACTTTAATATACACAAACACATTTATCCTAGAAATGTTTTCAACCACATTAAGACATGAGCTTAAACTTATTTGTGGATTCCCACTATTTAGCACCTGAAAACTGTGTGGGAAGTGTTGGGTGGTCAACTGCCGCCGGTGTGGAGAACTGTCATTGGGATGAATAGAGCTGGCGGTTTTCTGGCCTTAAGAGTGTGTTTTTTGGGTCCTCTGCACATGTCCTGCCCCAGATGTGACAGATTAATACTTGTTGGGAAGCTTTTATTGAACTTACAATAATGTAAAATGCTTTTACATTGCTGTAATGCTCAGCTAAGGTACACCAACTTCACTGTTACGACGCGGTTTAGTGAGGCAATGAGGAGTAAAATGAAACCAGGACGAGTCTGGTAACTGAAACAATTATTTGTTTTGCAACTTTTAACGATAAAAAAGTCAAAGTTAACTAAAAAACAGGGCTAGAGGGTGTTGAAGTTTACAAAAGCAAAACAAAATTTAGTTTATAAAGACGAAAATGAACTTATAACCTCAAATTAGATTACAGAACAAACTGCTATATTTCTCTATGTAATGCTATGGCCCTTGGTACAGTCAGAGGGTGGAAAAGGACTAAAAGTTACAGAGTTTTACAAGTAAGGCTTTGCGGCTTGCCTCGGGAAGTAGAGTTTATCTCCACATACACACACTAGGCAGAACAAAGGCCTAAGGTCAGCCCAATTAGCAAGACTTTGACACATAACATGATTGCAAGGTATAGGCCTAACCTTTAAGAATGAGCAATACAAGGAAATTAGATTATGCCAAGTCAAATATGACCACAAAGGAGTCAGAGTGGCAAGCCACTCGGGTTAAATCACAGTCGCAACAGAGGACAGAAGAATTCTTCAACAGAAGGCTAGAAGTAAGAACTGGAGGAACAAGAGTGAAGACCAGAGCAACCAGGTTGCTCCCAGGTTCAAGGCAGGTGGAGTCAGGAGCATGCAGCCCATCCCAGAGTGGGAACGACAGTCATATCTGCACGCTCAAAATCATTAGAGTTAACACAGTAACTCTCACATGTGTCTGTTTTGGCCCATTCAGTCTCATTCCCGGACCAGATGTAGATGTAGAAGAAAGAACAATGAAAACTGTAAATCTAACATCGAGGAGCCTTATTACGGTAATCATTTCCATCAGGCATCTAGCGTTGGTCTGAGTTGCGTGTCTGCTATAAGTCCAATATTAACGCTCTTTCACCCTGTATTTGTTGTTCATCAACTCCAGAGGAAAGTATTTACTCTTCAGCTGCGTAATGTTCACCAGCCGCTCTCTAACGGTTTTTATCTGTTGTTTACTGCGGAGTAAGTTGAGTGTTTTTTAAAGCGCTTTCCCTTAGAACAGCAGCCTGCTGTGGCCGAGAAGAACACTATGAGAGCAGCAGAATTCAGCCAAAACAGCAAAGAGATGAAGGTCTGTAAAGCTGAAGAGAGCTGAGGATTCAAGTAATCCTCTGCGTTCGTAACAGAGAGAAACCTCATTCACATTTTTATTTGATTGATTATTACAAAAAGCAGCAAGAGCTCTCTGGATGCTTCCATGGGAATACAGAAGAATAAGTACAAGTGTGCTCACATATTGCACAGACCAACCAAGTGTGTCTGGTCCCTTTCATTGATCTGTTCACTTTAACTGACACGGACCTGTCAGCTGATGATGAAGGGCCTGTCTAAGAGCTCGACTGGGAGTCAGTGTGAAATACCTGCAAACCTCGGCGGCTGACAAGCTTTTTCAGAGATGCCCCAGAACAGAGTGTGTTTATGAGTTTTGGCGAGGCGGCTGTGGTGTATGTGCTTCTCTGTGAAGCTGTCTGCACCCCCTGTGTGTGCTTCGCAGGCAGGGTAGCCAGACTGAGCTAATAGGCAGGATGTGTGTGAGCAGGAGGCTGGAGGTGGTGGTGGAGGCAGACTCTTCCTGCTGTCATTCTCTGTCTGGCTCTGGCATGTTTACATCCTTGATGGCTCTGACACACACACAAACACACACACACACATGCCCAAATTGAGGCTCGCACACACATACACACACACCTCCACCTTACCTATTGTGCTACACATCCGCTCACACACAGCCATGCAGAGATAATTGCCATCGTTCTGTGATTATAACCTTCCTCCTCTGATATAATCATCCTCATTTGACTGAAATCATCTTCCCAAAGCTCAATAATAGACACAAATGTCTGAATGTGAAAGACCGCATCCTCTTTACTTCAGCCAAATCAGTGTGAGGGTGACAGATTTGAGGGGCAGTGCTAAGCAGAGGTAGGCAGACAGGTGGGGCTTCCATATGTCACCGCAGCTACCGTCCTGGCTCCTGCTGCTCTCCTCTCCAGCCTGGATGAGGGTCAGAGGGCGGGCTGCTGTCTCTTTCTCCTCAGCATGGGTTGGACTCTTGGCATCAATGCAGAGAGCTAAAACAAAGTCACTGTCCTGCCTTTCTGCCTCTGTCGACCAATAAATCCGATACTGCTTTAAAAAGGTTTTCTCTCTATGAAACAAGAGGTTTTAGTCTCTTTTTTTTTAGTTAAAAGCTATTAAGAAATGTCACTTAGGTCAACTTCATTTGGGTCTGAAGTAGTTAGAAGAAGTTAGAAAAAAGTGAGCTTACCGGGCCTTTTTTAGCCACCTTTAGATGTGGATAAACCAACTGAAACGTTGTAATGAGATGACCAAAGAAATGACATATTCTATTGAAGGGAAGCAGTTACTTCTTCAAAATATTTGTGTTCGTAGGTCTGTTTTCCTGATGACGTCCAGTGCTAACTTCCTGTTAAGCCAACTGGCTGCTGTACGCTTCAGGCTTTTCGGATCTGTTTGTCACGTTGCATGTTTTAGCTTACCAACAAAGCTTTGTAAATGCTTCAGTATTTCAGTCTTATTTCAAACATCATCTGTTAAAAGATTGCTCTTGAAACAGACTTTTCTTGAAGAGCTTTTCTACTTCTGAAATGATGCACTTTGTAGCTTTTGACTTTTGTTTCTTAAGGAAGATTTTTCGAAACAATAATGAGCATCTCATCAACTTTTTGTGGCTTTTTCTGTGACCAGTGTTTTCAGGCATGTAGCCACAGCTGTAATTACCAACCATTTATCCCACTTTGTGTTAATGAGCAGTGAGGTGACACTGTGGCCTGTTCACATTCTGCATCTACGCAAACACACTGAAGGCTAGAGACCTGGTGCATTAGATTAGACTTGACCCCCGACTCCGTTCGTTTAAATGAAGCTGTCCGAAGAAGATGAAAGGACAAAGACAGAAAGTGTTAGGCGGGACAGGAGCTAACATGTAATCTAATTGCTCTCTTCTTTGTCTTCATTCGCTCACTGTCGTGACAGATTATGTTAAACAGGAGGAGGGGGTGCAGGATGATAAATGAGAGGGAAGAAGAGGAAGAATTAATGTGAAAACAGAAGAAGACGAGACAATTAAGTTACGGAGAGGTCAGCGATGAGAGAGGAGGGGAGAGTGTTTGTGGTGTGTGCGTCTCTGTGATCCTCCTCATGAATTCGTTGTCATGATTCATTGTCTCTAATCTTGCTGAGAGATGCGCGAGGCCTCTAATGAAGTGTTTGCTGTTGGTGTGAGTTTGACCAGGAAAGAGTGTCTCAGCAGTCTGCTTCATCACTGTTCCACCTTTTAATCATTTCAGTCATGTAGATATGACTGATCACTAATCCATCTCACCCTAACAAGCAACTTTGAGTTCAGACGTAGTTCTAGTAAGAGTTTATAGAGCGTTTTTTTTTTATCAAAGTCAGTGCATTTTAAAATCACAGTTTCCGTTTGTCACTCGCTGGGTGTCAGCTTGATCCTAAAAAATTTGGCATCCCTCTCAGATTGATCGTAAAAACGTTCATCACGGACTACTTGAGTAATCACCAGCTCAGAATTGGAACTTGTACTCTAATCTGTATTGAGACCAAACAGCAAATCAATCAATGGAAGTGAAAGAAAGATATTTGAAAAAAATAATTTATTTCTTACCAGGTCTTGAAATGAGGTAAATACAACCAATTTTACAATCAACAAAATTCATTTTTTCGTGTTAAAGCAGTATTCCAGCTGACAAGAAAGAGC
This sequence comes from Odontesthes bonariensis, assembly GCF_027942865.1. Classification (NCBI taxonomy): domain Eukaryota; kingdom Metazoa; phylum Chordata; class Actinopteri; order Atheriniformes; family Atherinopsidae; genus Odontesthes; species Odontesthes bonariensis. Next base: position 28,792,439 of record NC_134527.1, read on the forward strand.
ATATGAGAGTATGGGGAATTTTTGGGGAATTCTTCATCTCCCTGAGACAAGAAGTCTCACACTTTTATGACACATATGTGAAATAAATAGCCATGTAATATACGGGGCTGTTGTTACGTCTGTTTTGTTTCAGTAAATAACTGCATACTTTGTGAAGCTTTGGAAGATAAATGGTTAGAGAAGCTGGAAAATTACAATAAAAGTTGATTTCTCTAAATCTGCTTCACGATGCAAACATGCAGTCGTCACACGTCATTCAAAGTGCCATATAAAGTCATCCATTTTTATCTCTGAAGTTTTTGACTTTTTTAATTGAATTTCAACCTTTCTGCCAGAGGATCATGATTGTGGCCGTACTGATGAAACACCAGACAATAGTAACCCTCCATTTATATTAAAGCCTTTGTATTCAAATGCATGTAAAGGGTCAAACGTTTTTCAGAGTTCTGACTTATTTCTATGAAATACCCACACACATTTAAGGCTTTTACTTCATCTGCATGTGTGCAGATTTAGTTGATGTTTCTGACAGGTTATTTGGCACATTTCGAGTACTTCACATGTCAGTATATTGAGAATGAAACCCTCATCATTATGTTTTTGTTTCTCTGCAGGCTTACTTTCGTCAGGGAGTTGCCCTGCAGTACCTTGGTCGTCATGCCGACGCTCTGGCAGCATTCGCCTCTGGTCTCGCACAAGACCCCAAAAGCCTCCAGCTGCTCGTTGGCATGGTGGAGGCTGCTATGAAATCACCACTCAGAGGTAGGCTTAAATAACTGACTTCATCCTGGCTTTTCCGTTACTGTACCAACACCTTTGCAGCAACATGCTTCATATTTACACACACATTTATGTTTGAAAGTTGCATGAGAGGACATGGCAGATGTAGGATGTCGGAAAGCTGTCTGGACGCAACTTTTCTTTTGTTCTTTTATTCAGAAGCGCTCCTCTTGTAGTCTGATGTAAAAGTTAAAAGATGCCTCTGATTGTTCGTACCACGCACAGACATGGAAGAACCTTTCATGATGGAAAAAAACAGGGTGGATGGAGAGAATAGTGGAAACATGGGAGTTTGGTGACATAGAAAAGAAGCTAAAAAACAAACTAAAACATGTAGAGCTGGATAGTGAGTGAAAAGGTTTCATTCATAATGGTTCCCAGAGGCGGGTTAATGTATGACAGCAGTTTATGTCATGCAGCGTTCAGAGATCGCTGTGTCACATTGGGTGATTATAGTGTCATAAGATTCTGTTGTGACTTGAGCAGAGATTGTCAGCCATTAATGGCTTGCATTATTTTAAAACCAGCATGTCAAAAGGTGTGCATCTGTGGGTTTACTGTCCTTTAATCAATATTTTGTTGAAGTTTGTTCTCAACTATGAGTTGGATGAATTAAATCATCAATGGGCTGATATCCAGTTGTGTGAGCCCTACATTAAGCTGAAAGAAGAAGGTTTTAAGGGCAGTTTAACGGTGCTTGCAATCCCAGAGAACTTGATTGTCAGTTTTTAATGGACTCCATCCAAGGAAAATGCCTGGCCGTATGGATGGATGGATGGAAGCGTTGTGCATGAGTGGACATGGAAGCTGTGAATTAGCTGTAACTTCTTTTTGATTTAATAGGAAGCTGGAGAAATAGGAATGGCTGTGTGTTGGGATAGTTTTAGATGGCCAACGATGACAAAAGTAAAGCAAGCGTGAAGCTCTGCTCTATGAAATTGTCAAGATTAGTTCATTTGCACAAAGGGTGTCATAAAAACCCAAAGATCCAAAATGACGCAGTGTTCAGAATTTGCTAATGGCTGCAGTCAAAGACAACAGGGACCGAGTGAACTAAAACATCCCGATACAGACAGAGGGGGACATTTCCAGTCATCTTTATCACTTTCTGTTTGATGTCTTTCATCAACTTTATCGCAGCAGATTGGTGGGATTGACCTTCACCCTAATCCTTTTCCTCCAGTAGGTTGTACTACAAATTAAACAGCTAACTAACTAGCAGGTATTATTTTAAAACTCACACCAGCTTTAAGTCATATGGTTTAAATTCTCCAATATTATTGAGTAATAGTGTTAGTACTCACCTTCCAAATACCTGTATACCTGTAAAGATTTAGTGTTTAAGACATCTGGTTAATTTTGGATGGGCATCTTCTGCTGTGTTGGTTAATAAAATTACTGGTTTAATTAAAGTTATTTATGATGTTTTCGAGAGTCACACCGCACCTTCATTTTAGTTACTGATGCATTTCTTATCATGTCCATTTCCAGAAAAGAACTTTCCAAAGAAATAAGCTGACTGTAACAGCTGAGGAGAGTCTGGGCTTGTTTTGCTTCCATGTTTAGTATGAGTTCCCTTCTGGAGTTCATGATGAAATATTTACAAGGTAGATTTGTGTCATTGATCTACCCACCAAACAGCTCTCAGGGCACTTTTCTTTGCAGGTATCAACAGCATATGAAAGATGAAGGAAGAGCACAGACAATCAGAAAAATGGCTTGCAGGCCAGACTTGGCACAGGATTATGTTTTTACCCTTCAGCTGTACAGAATGAGAGCACGGCTTCCTGGGAATTGCCCTTAACTTGGCGAGCTTAAGCAACTGTTTATGCACGTGGAATATTGAATCTGTTAATACACCAGAGAGCAGACCTTGTTGAGTATTCACAATAATTCCCTTTGAGGTCGAGTAGATGGGGTGATTTGAGCCCACGGCCACTGTTAATGGAGCAGAAGAGCATTGCTTTTATTCTCCTTTTGAAGGAAACAAAAGGAATCAGTTCCAAGTTTTAACCAGCAGCTTTGTTTGAAGAACACAGCAGAAGCAAGAGACACCACTGTCTCTTTGATAGGGGGAGCGTGTTGTGATCAATGGCAGCAGCTATGACATGCAGCCTGTGAGTGAGTCCTGCCTGAGCTTTGCTGCAGATCTGATGCACGACGGGAGGTTGTTTTGCCACCCGGGGGCAGCCATCCTTAAAACTTGATCTCCCATAATCTTCAAAGCAAACAAGCCTTCAAGTGTTACTGGGAGTTGCAACGCTTGAGTAAGCAGTCGGCAGGCTAACATGTGGGACCACAACGAAGGCCAACACACTTCTCAGTAAGCACAGCAGGGAGCGACGGTGTCAACAACACGGAGGAGGAGGGTCTCTTTGGGGCTTGCTGATGTCTTTTTTAGAGGATCATCGGTTGAGAAAGTTTTTTAATATTACGGAGGTTTCTTTCTAACAAACAGATGGCTACTGTCTAACTGGCCTGCCTCAGATCAGTTTGAGTTACAAAAGTTTTTATTGCAGCTCATCCAGAACGCTGCTGCTGGAGTTTTAACCTGGACTAAGGCTACCTTTACACGGAAACGATCTGAAACCAAAACGCAAAAGTGGAGTTTCGTTTTCACTTTTAAATCTGCATTTAGACAAGCGTTTTAGGGTGAAAATCTGAGTGCGTACGGAAACGCAAAAGTGTGTGACGTTTCATATTTATCGATGCAGTAAACACGCCAGATGGGCTAGGTGGCAACACTACCAAGACCAAGTCTTTCTACTTTCTATGTGAAGCGAAACGCAGTTTTGTGACAGTGGAGCGTTTTCAAGAATTCCACTCTGGAGGGCGGTTTCACTTTTTTGCGTTTTCATGCCCCCAAAACGCCGTTACCATCTAAATGATATAGTGCATCCGCAAAAAGGTTTTGCGTTTTTAACCCGTTTTCGTTTCCGTGTAAAGAGATCTGAACACATCACACCAGTTTTAAAATCTATACACTGGCTTCCAGTCAGTCACAGAATAGATTTTAAAAGCCTGCTGATGGTTTACAAATCCCAGAATGGTTTAGGCCCATATATGTTCAGAGAATATAAACCTAGCAGAGCTCTTAGATCCAAGGACTCAGGTTAGCTGGTCCAGTCCAGAGTCCAGACTAAACATGGAGAAGCAGCATTTAGCTGTTATGCTGCAAACAAGTGGAACAAACTGCCAGTGGAGATTAAACTTTCACCAAATGGAGACATTTTTAAATCCAGGTTAAAGACATTTCTGTTCTCATGTGTCTATGCATGAAATCTGCACGGTATCTTTTAATTTATCTAGACTTGCTTTTTTTTTTTTTTTTTAAATTCATTTGAATTGTTTTATTTGTTTCTCTTTATATTCTTTTATTTATTTTTAATGCTTCTTTCACTCCCTGCTGCAATGCTTTTATTTTATGTAAAGCACTTTGAATTGTTTTGTACATGAAATGTGCTATACAAATAAATTTGATTTGATTTGATTTTAGATTTTAACAATGTAAGACTAGAAATGCAAATGACTCCAGTTGTAGCTCTTTCAAGCACAGCTCAGTATGACCTGTTGGACTGATTTGACTCAAATGAGTCAAACGCATGCCTGCATGGATGCACTGTTGGTTGTGTAATAAAACATTAATTGACGCCTTTCAGCAGTTTACAACGGTTTTTCCCAAACTTCTGTTTAAACCAAAAGAAACACCTTTGTGACTGAATATTTCTGAATATTCTGACTTATTGACTCAACATCTCTAATTCATGAATCTTGCTTTGTAGTCCTGCAGCCCTGTGGTTAGCACAGACTCAATCTATGAAATTGCACAGCAAACACGGAGCAAAGTTGACTTAATTTTTTTTTTCTTATTTTGACAGTCTAATGAATGAATGATACACGGATTTACAGCAAATGGTAATAAAATAAGTATATGTGCTAATAATCCGAAAAATTTTCATTTTCGTGGTTTAGTCAAATTTGATCAGATCATGATGAAAGGGTGCAATTACAAATTTTATCAGCAGAATTACCACTTTGGGTCATGTTCAAGCTAGTTGAAATTAAAGGAAAATAAGATTTTTTGTGTCATCTGCCCACCTCCAAGTTGCATTTGGGTCCTCCATTACTGCCCATCCTGGCAAACTGGATTTGGATATTAAAAAAGGAACAAGCAAAAGGTACAGCAGAGCAAAAAGACAAACAACAAAAACAGAACACACAAGAACCAGAACAGTAACAAGGAAGTGCATTTAATGGAGGTAATCACTAACAATGTGGCAATCAGAAGCTGAACTCAAATGTGAAACAGGAATGCACAAAGGAAAGACATTTCAGGATAAAGCAGGAATCCAAACTCATTCAAACTGAACACAGAACAAGAGCTTACAAAAACAGTTAAGAAAGCAAATCTGAGAAGGAGGAGGTAAAGACAAGTGGTGTTCTCTGAGGCTTTTCATTAATCAAACTGAGGAACTGATAAAGGGAAACAACAGACAATCCACTTGGAAACCATGTAAAGGCAACGTGTAAAGAAACCAACATGAAATGAAAACCTGGGGTAGATATACTGAGGGAGCAAATTACAAACGAACAGCAGGTGAGACAATGAGTAATGGAAGTCAGGTGTAACACAGGAAGTAAGTTCAACAACATACACATGGATGTCATTGAATCCTACACAATGATCCTTTGAGGACAAAGTAGTTATTTGCTTTTTTGTAATATGCTTAAAATGCCTCATCCTCTCTCTTTGAGGTGCCCCCCCCATAGTGTTTCAACTGCTGAGTCAGTGTTGCAACAAGCTAATGTGGAATTATCTCTGAATTACCACTAATTCACAAAAGCTTTTATAATGCGACGAAGACGGCGGTTTGATTTTAGGAGTTTGGACACTGAGAAAGCTGCACTTCATGATGGTTAAAACCTCAATGACAGATTCATTTTTTTCCGTCTGGGATTTCCCTCTTATGCAGAGCAGACTTTTACTATTTAATATCACTCAGCATTAGGTATTGAATTACTTTGTCAAAGAAAGTCCAAACTAGACGTGCATCATTTCTATCTCTCCAAATCATTGTTTGTTCATTTCTGTTTAACCACGTCTATTAATATTTGCCAGGTGCTCTTTCCTTCAGTGCAATTACCTCATTTGATATTATTTCTGCAACTGTTTAAGCATCAGGATGATGTAGAACGCAGTTGTAACAAAATGAAGCATGGATCTGAGCTCACGCCAAAGTATTTGGCTTTACTTCGCTGTTCCATCAGATTCCAAATGTTTTGAGCTGAAAAATATGTTGAAATCCACAAAGATGGCAGCTCTGTTCTCTCTCTGCTCTACACCTATGAACCCCTCTGACATCAACACCAACTCTGCCTCCAATCAACCAGAAATGATTTACTGATGAGGCATGCTTCACGCCAACAGGTTTCCTCAGATTAACAGTATTATGATGTTATGATATTAGATGCTTTCCCACTCTGTAAGGTTACGCACTTTTGTAATAAAAATAGCAGAAACATCTATTTTGTCAAATTATAGTAAATAAATCGTACTTTTACCCCCAACTTGAGGTTTTTTTTAAAAGCATATCTGATTGTTCAGCTGCTAAAATCCAGATGAGAGAAGAAAAAAAATATGAGAAGTTTATTATGCTTGCTTGTCTAAATTCCCCATTTAATCAGAGTAATGAGCCTAATGAGTAGCAGCCCCTGGTTTTGTTAGTCAGGTTACATACAGTCTGCAGTACTTTGCAAAAGTCCTGATCCACCCCTTAATTCTATTCGATCACAAATATATGTTGGGAGCAAGAATGTACAGAACAGTGTTAAAGTCTTGAGCCTACACTCATTTTATATGTATTTGCAGGAGAAACAAATGCAAATGGGTGCAGCTTTCGTGCCTTCAGATAGGAGCTTTTTTAATGTTTGAATGATTCATGGCTCAGAGTTAAGTGGCTTAACAAAGAAAAAACACATTCCTCTGAAAATGGTCAGGTACAAGGACTGAAAATGAGTACAAAAAACAGCCAATGTCCAAACAAGAACTGAAAGGCCTTCAGAAAGCCTGGAGAACTATTGCTCAAGACCACTTTAAAAGAAAGTCTGGCTGCTTGGAAAGAAACGGAAAGAAATGAGGGCTGGATCAGGACTTTGGACAGTATCATATATGTGGATCTGTACAAACCGAACAGAAGAACCATTCAAAGAAGGGTCAAGATGTTCTTGTATATTTTTGAATGGTGACTGATTCCTTTCGTTCGCAGACTCTCTTGAGCCCACCTACCAGCAGCTTCAGAAGATGAAGCTGGACAAGAGTCCATTCGTGGTCGTGTCCGTCATCGGTCAGGAGCTGCTGACCCATGGTTTCCATGGAGCGTCGGCCGTAGTTCTGGAGGCGGGGCTGAAGATCGGCACGTGCTCGCTAAAGCTGCGTGGATCCGTCTTCTCTGCCCTGAGCTCTGCTTACTGGTCTCTTGGCAACGTGGAGAAGAGTATGGCTCACATGCAGCAGGACCTGGAGGTTACGAAGACCTTAGGTGTGAAAAATGAGCAGGTGAAAGGGTGAAAGTGTGGGGAAAGACAGCTGCCGTGAATAACACACTATGTGTCCTCCACAGGTGACCAATCAGGCGAATGCCGTGCTCATGGGAACCTCGGCTCTGCCTTCTTCTCCAAAAGCAATTACAGAGAAGCATTGGCCAATCACAGGAACCAGCTAGTGCTGGCCATGAAGCTCAAGGACAGAGAGGTATGTTTGCATGCTTACGCAAATTAGTTTCCTCATGGATACTCATAATGTTGCACATGTTGTATAAATCTGTAGCCAATGTTTGGGCTCGATTATGTTCTGTTTTTGTTGAAAATTAGAGGTTACATTCTGAATTTGGAGCACAATACAGAAAACAGCATTAAAGTAAGTGTTACAGAGGGTAAATGCAGGTTATGTTTCAACAGGAATCAGACATTACCAGTACTGCTATTTGAGTATGAAGGCTTTTTCATCAGAAACACATAACATATTCAGTCAAAAAACGGAAAATGTAAGAAAGTGAAAATGTTTTAAAATGATTGGAATCTTATTTTTTCCCATTTAAGATAAATAATTGGTTATTATACTTGTTTCTTGTCATTTGGAGCTGACTTATCTAGTCATTGTGCTTGCTGCACAACAGTTTTGATGGACTACCTGCATTAGATGAAGCCCAATAGTAGTTATTTAATGCAGATAATTAACAGGAGCCAAGACACCTGCTTCCAAGGTGTGTTAGTTGGAGAGACAAAATCCATTTTTTCAATCAAACAGCAGAGATTTTATGGACAATGTCCTGAGCATTTTTGTCTGTCATTACTCAATGTGAGTAGTTCATGCTCAGTCACAGATGTGCTAACTAACTATTCTGCTGAGATCCAAAAAAAACCTACAAGCTTCAGCTTTGCTGAAAGTACATTGCTTCCATGCATGTGGTCTTCAAAATGAAAATAACGTGCTTAATTCTTATCTGACTCGAAAATTTAGCCCATCATTAGTGTTGAATATCATGCTAGTTACAATGTGAAGTTAAATTTAATTACTGATTAACTACACCGACTTAACAGCCACAATTTTGAGGGCACTCAAATGCACTAATTTGAACTAATGATTATTTTGTATTTCAGCCTCTCTGAGTTCCTCCAAATTTTGCACCATCGGGTTGCATGATAATCTATAAATAGGCTAATTAAACCAGACACCCAAAGACATAAACAATTAGTCCACTTCTGCAGGCTGGCCACATGGAATGACTCATACATGGTCATAAACATTGTTTAACTTATAAGTAGCTGTTGCTTTTAAGAGGGTGGTATTTTTTACCTAGAGGTGATTGGAAACACTGTGAGGTGCATGTGCATCTTACATCAGGCAGTGACACACAACCAATTAGTGGGGCCACATTTTATCCACAGTTGTTTTTCACTCATGTTCTTCATCGCAAGAGATTCTCCATTTGAGTCTCGTTCTCAAAAGTTGAAATACTCCAAAATGGCACTTTTTAAAAAAAGAACACATAAGGCAAGTCATGAATTATTACTGTATTAGTGTTGATATCAAAACCATATGTATCTGGAAGAGTTTTATATATCAATAAGAGAGTGAAAGAAACATACATGTCAGCAGCAACTGTTGGCAATTACCAATCTTCCCAGGAGTGGACGTTCCAGCAGGGTCACCCCAAGGTCAAAAACCTAAGATCATCTCAGACTCTCTGGCCCTCCGTTAGCATGTTAAATGTTAAAGTTCATGACAGCACAGTTAGAAAAAGACTGAACAAGTATGGCTTGTTTGGAAGGGTTGCAGGAGAAAGCCTCTTCTCTCTAAAAAGAACATGGCAGCACAGCTTAGGTTTGCAAAGCTGCATCTGAACAAACCACAAGACTTCTGCAACAATGTCCTTTGGACAGACCAGACCAAAGTGGAGATGTTTGCTCATAATGTAGAGCAGCACGTTTGGAGAAAACCAAACACAGCATATCAGCACAAACACCTCATACCAACTGTCAAGCACGGTGGTGGAGGGCTGATGATCTGGGCTTGTTCTGCAGCCACAGGACCTGGACACCTTGCAGTCATTGACTCCACCATGAACTCCTCTGTATACCATGGTGGGCCAAGATTTGAATTAGTAATGTGAGTTAGTAATAACGCTATACTGAATGCACTGTCTGCACAAGTCCTGCTTGTTTACTTTTAAACCAGGTTAAACCATCTTTTTGTTAAGCTTCACGTGAACCTGTCTGACCTGTGACTTGTACCAACGGGTCCAGCAGATATGGTTTGACCCGCTCACTATTCAATCATTAAACATGAATGGTCTATACATCACATGGTCAGCACACAGACTCACTCATTTCACATTCATCTGACAGTGCTGCTTTCTGAAGTGACAGAAGAGTTTGTCTCATGAGTTGGCCTGAAACTGAGCCGATGGCATCTGTTTTTCATAATCTGTTCACACTGAACAAGGAGCACAGAGAGATTGATTTGATCTTCATTCACTGTCTTGTAAACTGACATGATATCTTCATGCTGTCTGGGCTGTTAAAGTATATATGATGCAACAGTGACAGCTGATTGTAACTAGTCCAGAATGCCAAGATTACGTTGTAGCCACAACCCAAGTGAAAATAAAGAATAAACTTGAGTTTCGCCTGTTTGGATCGTTTCAGTCCTCTCCCTGAACTGCTCTGACACTCCTTCAGGTTTTCTGGAGAGCACTTTCTTGCCTCTGGCCACGTTTAACTCGCTGGCGTTCCTCTGAAACACTTTGGACAGTTGGGAAAACTCAAGTTAATTAGATCGCTGCTACAGATTACAGTTTGGCCCTTTTAAATCTCAAAGCACAAAGTGAAGCTGTCAGCTGGTTTGTGTGTGTGTTTACCGTCATTTAACTACTTCCGTATGTTTGTGAGTGTGCGTGCGCATGTACGTGCTCTTAGTGTGTGAGGTGCTTCTTTAAGTTTGCCAGTACGTGATGCAGTGCAACACTGCGTCATGGCAGATCCAATTACGTCTCCTGGGGCTGAATATTTCATTTCATCCTAGGATTGTGTGCCTGTGGTGTGTTTTGTGAAACATGAAATATGTTTTCTGTGAGAAATATAAACAATGTGTGCTGATCAATAATGATTGATGTTGGCTAGTCTTCGATTTTCATAGCTGTGCCTAAGTCTTGGTTTGTAAACAGACATCTGCGTCTGGCGATTATACCCGAATACAGATGTGCTGTCAGACAGAGTTTTACCCTTATGTCATTCTTTAACTCACTTTGCTTTCACAGTAGAAATGGAACGTAAATACTCCAATCTTAATATCAACTGATATGTTAGATTATTTGGAAATTCAATTAGGATACAGCTTACAGATGATTGTAAATCTTTCAGCACCCTTCACCACAAAACATAATAAGACGCGCTTTCCTGTTCATTTTTTTGACTGAGTACGACACTAATAGCAGCTGCAAGTACAATTATTAGAAATATTTGTTGTGTTAATCGCTGTCATTGAAAGGCTGATACATATCGGTATCATACCCAAGTCTGAGCATACATGGGACACTTTTGTCCCTATATCATTTTTAAAAGCTGAGGGTGCTAACAAACCGAACTGATGACTGATGATGTCACTAGTAAAGGTAAAAAGAGATCAGCGGGATGTGATGTGGTAAACTTGACACAACAGATTGTTTGTGATACAGCAGTTTGGGAAGTCCTCCGTCGAAACGGATTAGATAAAGACGGGAACTTTGGATGAAGCATCAGCTCAAGCATCCAATCAGATTAACACAGACAAATAAATACAAAATCTATATTTTCAAAGCAGTTTTATTTGTAAAGCGCCAAATGATTCAATGATACAGTCCTATTCAAGCCAATTGTAATACAATCAGAATAAATCAAATCAAAAAGTTGCATAACTAAGGAAATCAACAGATTTTTTTTAAAGCTTCTCTTCAATCAATCCCCTAACCTGAGGCGGATACTTAAAATGTACTTTATACAATTAAAGCGATACTCCGGAGTAGATTCAACCTGGGGTCATTTGAACCGTGATATCCAGCCAAGTAGCCCACCCGCAGTTTTTTTCGATATTGGCTGAACATCAGCTGAGTTACTGAGTTATCCCGAATAGCTTCGTACAAGGGTTAATGGACCCTGGCAGTATCTCCAAAATTACCACACTAAAATCACATGCCATGACACCAAACTTCTACAGTAATACAAATATGGTCTGTACTCACAAAACGATGCATTTGGAAGTTTGAAAATAGTCCAGGAGTTTATTATTATCAACACAAGCCTAATAGCTTCTCTGCTGCTAAAGCTGCGTCGACGTCACTTCAGGGAGCTGGGAGCTTCAAAGTAAGATGAGGGTTGATCTACTACTGTAGACAACAAAGCAAGGCTGCTCAATTTCTCCATTGATAAAATAATTTCACAACTCTACAACATAAAAATTCATAAAAAACATGTAGAATATAGCATATACTTTGTTGTTCAGCCAATATCGAAAAAACTGCGGGTGGGCTACTTGGCTGGATATCACGGTTCAAATGACCCCAGGGTGAATCTACTCCGGAGTATCGCTTTAATATAAAAATGCATGTTGGTACGGTAAGACATCTGGTATCTGGGTCCACATAAAAAAAAAAGCCCCCAATTAGTGAACAAAAATAAATATCAGTGTTAAAAATATCAATAGATGATGATCATTTGTACATTGGTCATTAACAAAATCAAAATAAAGATGCTGAAAACTACTGACATGATTCCATATGGACTCTAAAAGTAACTACATTTTTTTATGCCTGTTATTTATAAGCCTAATTTGGTTCAAATAAAGTGAAACATGTCAGCTTGCTGTTGGGGTGACGGATGTTCTGCATGCTGCGTGTTTGTTAAGGTGATATCTCTCAAATACCATCCAGGACGGCCTCACTAGCTGTTGGGGGGGTAAAAGGCCACCGTGACCTCGAGTTTTGACTTCAAACACAGAATTCTAATTAATTTCATCTTCAGATTGAACAGATGTTGACTTAGGTGACATTATGGGAAGATTTTCTGGGATTTTCTGCATATTAACATCAAAGTTTTCACATATATAGTCGTGTAGAGAAAGTGTAGAGTGGACAGTCCTCTTATTAAACATTAATTATTGAGTAATTTACATGTAAAAATCATATTGTGTATGTCAATTATCAGGCCTTGTTCAGCTGTTTATCTGCCTTTTCAAGTTAAGCATGTTTATTTTTATATTTGATAACGAATGCGCCAAAAAAGTAAGAAACCCACAGAACAGACGAAGTTAAAGATGAATTGGACAGACAAACACGCCATTATTGATATTTTCACATTTTCTGTAGCTCTTGCAATGATAGCATTAGAAAGTACCACCCACTGCACTGTGCTATAATCTCTTGTTTTGATAAATGGAAAATCTATTTCTTGATATTGTTGTTGCAGTTTCTGAACTGACTGGACAATTGATCTAATTATTGTAGTAATAAGAATAAAGTAAATGTTTCCACACAACACAGCTTTACAATCAAACACACAACCTCTTAAAAATGAAACCGTGATTTCATCCTGGATTCAGAGCCCAATCGTACAGCTGTCAGAAAGATGAATGACAGTTTGACAGTGCGGTGTGTTTGGATGTGTTTTTATTAGGGCTGGGCACGTTAACTCGTTATTATCGCGTTAACTCGGTAATTATTTAACGCCGATATTGATGACGTCCAGTCCTAACTTCCTGTTAAGCCGACTGGCTGCTGTACGCTTCAGCCTTTTCGAATCTCTTTGTCACGTTGCATGTTTTAGCTTACCAACAAAGCTTTGTAAATGTTTCAGTTAGGGCTGGGCGAGTTAACTCGTTATTATCGCGTTAACTCGTTATTATCGCGTTAACTCGTTAATTATTTAACGCCGATAAATATTTTATCGCTCATTAACGCATGTTTTATTATTTATTTTATTATTGTAAAAGTCTGTTGCTCACAGGCTTTTATTTTGTAAAAGTCTGTTGCTGTCTGCTGCGGAACCGGAAAAGAAAGTAATCGGCGGATCCACCAAACATGGAGAAGGGTACGGAACTTTTACTCGGCCATTTTCATTTTAAAGTTCTTCCAGACGGCGGGGTCGACAGAACCAAAGTCATCTGTAAACACTGCCAAGTTGAATTGTCTTCTCACCGTAGTAGTTCCAGTCTAAAATATCACTTAAAGGCAAAACACACAACTGATAGCAGCAAGTCATTCAAGGAAACAGACAGTGGAGCGAGGCTTCTACATAAAAACTACAGAAAGATGCTGATGTTAAAAGTGTGTTTGCACAACAAATGTTATGGCACTTTCATTCATATGGCAGCACATTTAAAATAAAACTAAATGCTAAAAGCTATACACTACTTTTGGATTCATTTTTGGATTTTGCGTACAAATGCGATTAATCGTGATTAATCAGGGAAATCATGCGATTAATTAGATTCAAAATTTGAATTGTTGCCCAGCCCCAGTTTTTATCTCTAATTGTTTGTGCCTTTTTGTTCTGACACCAGGTTAAAGCATCAGACAAACTACCATGAATTCATCTGGTGGTGTCGTGAATTTTGAGCTCGGAAACCAAACACCGTTTTTTTCTCTGTCTGAGCAAGTGTGTCTTCTTCATGTGTTTTTGGAGCGGCGAATGCACCATAGACTCCGTCTCCTGTCGATTATTGAGCTCCGCCTCCACAGGTGTGCAGCCTGAGGCGGCTCAAACGCGGTCATCAACAGAGATCCATATCTCCCGCTGTGTGTTTGCTTTGCTTGTGGTGCGCATGTTTATCTGTGCAGCTGATGAGTGTTTCAGGACAGCGTGCATCCAAACAAAGGCACAGCCTATAGAGAGCTGATATTTAACCTGCAGGGGTGGAAAAGGAAAATAGGTAACAGCTTTACAGTATAATTGAGTCCAGTGCATCAGTCAGCTGAAAAAAATGAATAGGCAGAAATGATTTGAGTAATTCTCTTTAGTCAAGTGAAAACATTCAGTTGTCTTTGTTAGCTGCAGTATCCAGGACTTCTCTATTTGACATCATATAAACAGAATATTTTTGGGTTGCTTATAAAAGAAGGCATGTGAATATGTTCTGTCCTATTCGTAATGACGTGCATTTCAAACATTAAAATACACGATGATAACCTCGTAGAATGTGCCAAATTGTGGTCTGCACCCTGATGTTTGTAGGCGGTGCTGAAACAATGAACATCAAGCTCAGTGTCTAACCTCAGACATCGCTTCTCACATCCGAATGTATCCAAAGATTTCATCACTCAGAGGCAGACCAACAGGAGCTAGATTATGTCAGGCTTAAATCAAGAAAACTAATCTCTGCTTCTATCCCATGGTGAGAGGAAAAACAGTTTTTTCTGGGTGATTGAGCTTCTCTTTTCCAAACCTCCTGCATCTCTCGTGGCTGGTTTATCAGGCACAGCAGCACACAGAGGATGCAGTGCCAGCGCCAATATTTCTTCGTCCCTGCTCATTTCTCTTCCTCTCTTTTTCATGCATTAGATTCAGACCCCCATCTTTGTCTCCCCACCTGTTTGCTGAAGGTTTTTCCCTTCAAAGCTCTCCTCTTTGCAACATAACAAACACATTCAGAGTAATGACAGGCTGGATATTGAGATTTTATTGATTTTTCTCTGTCAGTCTCTCTTTTTCAAATATATAAAGACAGAGATAAAGATTGAAATATACAGCGCAGCAGCTAAGAGTCCCAGACACAACATGATTGGATTTTTTTGTGTATTTTCTGGTGCAAGGGAAAATTTGTGTCCTTGAGGGAAATCACACACTTGTCCGACCAGTTGACTGTACACATGGAGGCCTCATCGCCGTTTATTAAATCTCTCCTTCTCCCTGCCTCGAACTCTGGCGGAGACGTGACAAGTGGATTTTATGTGTTTGCACTCATCGCTTTGCTGGGAATTGGGATTTCTGTGGATGTGTGCTGTCGTCTTTCCACAAACACACAGACACGCTTATGAACGCAAATCAACAGAAATGAAAAGAGCAGGGTGTCCAGATGTCAATTAGAAGTGGTAAATTCCACTAAAGGTCACTTTGGCTATTTTCAGGGACAGGTTTTAATGCTCATTAAGGCTTCAATTTACAAGAATGTGGATGTGGTTTATCTCTCCACTGGCTGTTTGAATGAAGGATGTGACACTGTAACACTGACTTTCACTGTTTTTATACTCATTTAGTTGATAAGATGTCATAAAATATGTTGAAAATTAATTCAAACAAGTCATTTTGTCATGTAAAAGCAACACAAAGCAGCCGATCTTTAGGTTGTTTGGCATTTCTGTTTGAAAAATGTGTTGAAGGATTTTCAAACTTAGTTTTGTGAATTGACTCATCTGTTAATTAATCAACTGATCAAAGTAGCTCCTCGTCTTAGAACAGAGATCTGTAGGTTTTGGAGCCAAGTTACAAAGGTAATATTATGAAAATACACAAAAGATTTCCTTTAAAATGTATCAACTGTTGCACTATACTTTCTATTGATCTAATTTGCCCTGTCTCCAAACAGATTAGATTAGATTAGACTAGATAAAACGTTATTGACCCCTTTGCGAGGTTACTGTTACTGTTGTAGCACAAATTTAGATTCCTACAGTACCATTACAGAAAAATTCAAAAAAGAATAGTAAACAAAATTATACATGCAAAGATAGATAATAATAATAAAATAAAGAAGAGTTGTACAGTCTGGGGGACAAAGGAGTAACTGAGTCTATTGGTCCTGCACTTGGGGAGGAGCAGTGTGTCCCCGAACAGGCTCCTCTGTCCGCTGAAGACGGTGTGCAGAGGGTGGCTGGCATAGTCTATAAAGTCCAGTAGTTTGTCCATAGTCCTCTTCTCTGCCACCGCCTCCAGAGAGTCCAGCTTCAGGCCGACCCCACTCAGTGGGGTTACATGGCACTGAAAGGATCAGATTATTGGCTAAATTACAATAAGACTGAGTTATGAAGTTCATGTAGACGCCTTAATCTGACAAGAAATTGGATCAAATCGAGTTACTCACGATCGGATTAAGACCCCGAGATAACTCGGTTGAAAGTCAAAATAAACGTGTTTGTAGACGGTGAAGCACGTGGTGAATTAGACTTAGCGTTCTGCGCATGCTCCAGATTTTTTCCCGGGGTCGGGAACTGGAAGTCGGAAGAGACGATATTACTGTTGTTGTCGCCGTCAGAAAGAAACACACCGCGATGGAGAATGCTCCGTTGTGCATCGCGTTTGTGCAACAAGCAGCTCATCACAAACGAAATGTAGAGGGACGTAGCTTCATCTTGCTCTTCATTCGCCATTTTCTCGAATGCCATAGTTTGGTGTTGAAGTGGCTCTATTAGCAATAGTTGAAATGGGTACAGCGCCACCTATCGCACCGGAGTATGACATGCTTTGTGCCTCTGATCCGATTCATTCACCGCTATATATCCAAGGATAATTACCCTTGCTCAACTCATTCTTATTGTAATTTAGCCAATTATCTGATCCTTTCAGTGCTATGTGACCCCACTGAGTGTCATCCCGCCTGATCAGTTTGTCCAGCCTGGATGTGTCCTTGGATATCCTGCCCCCCCAGCACACCACAATGTAACACACTGAATGCACACCTTTGAATCCTGTGACTCACATAAAGACAGAATGGACGTTGGATATAAAGCATAACTAAGTCATTAATAATTCATAGCTCCTTCTCCATTCTCACACCTTTCTGTAAACATCTCTTTACAGTCCCTGACTTCTTCTCTGTCTGTGTGTCCCTCATCGTTTGCTTGGAAATGTCAGATTTATATTTTAGGTTTTGAGTCTTTGTTGCTGCTCGTGCTCAGACGGCCTCTAACGTGATTACAGTCTCTGTGATTGCATCAAAGAGATTGTTCTTACGGCGAGTCTTTACCTCGGGACAGAGTTTATTGATAATTACATCACACCGTGTGTTCACAGATCTGCCCTGAGTTAGGGCTCAACAGATTGGAGTCATTATCACCGGTGCCAAAGACACAACGCTGTTGGGGCCGAGCGGTGGAGGTGTTGATTCAGGCTGCCCAGCCGACATATTGTCTAAATGTTTCTGTAATTAACTGCTGCAGCATTTTTCTCTAAAAACTCAAAAGATGGATTATCTTCTCAAATTCTGCAATTAATTAATCAACAAAAAACCCTATGCCTGTTAATCATACCACTCGTAATAAATGATGAAGCTCAGTCACTGTGTTGGTGGAAAGAAAAAAATAATCTGTGATGCAAACTGCTCAAGAAGCAGGTACATCAACAACAATTACCTCTGACATACAAAAACTGGAACAAAATAGAACTAATTATTTGTTTAAGGAGCCAATATTATGCTATAGGAGTCCAAAATAATACCTGCAAGCTTTAATGGAACACATGTTTTGTCTCTTGTTGTTCATTAATGCAGCACTTCTTCTCACTTTTTGTCTGATGTCTTCATTTTATCTCCTTCCTCATTAAAACTTTCAAATGTTTAACACAATTAGTGCATTCCCTCATCTTTACAGTGTAACCGAGAAACAAATGCGATTAGACAGTTAGCCTCGACATACCCGTGCCACTGAGAGCTGACAATTCAGATGACATTATTGAGGAAATACCTGAGTTGTTACATATTTCCACTTGTTTGCTATTCAAGTTCAAAAACATGATTCACTTCAATCTCAATTGTTTTGTGATCATTTCGCTGCACAGGAACTTCTCCATGATGGATAGTCTATGTAGAGAAGAAAGTCATATTTATTATGTCACACTTAAATCAAACATGTACAATTTATGAACAGATGTCATACATTTGCTCAATAGCAAAATGTAGTGCGAATTTCAGTAGCACTTAACATTACAGCATGGTAAGAAGATAAGCAAGGTGATACCCAAACTGATAACCAGGTAATAGTCTGGTAAAAACAATGAGAATGTCATGGTTACAACAGACTGTAACTGAAATTATAGGGTTATATGGCACCTGAGACGAAGAGCAGTAATGGTGAAAATACTTTATAGATCACATCAAGGGATATATATGGGACATAAGGGATGAATTCTAGCACTATAATATGATAATTATCAGTTTTGACCTCTTTAATGCCATATTTAAGGCAAGTTGATTTTAATCTAAAAGCCTATGGAAACCTCATCCTATTTCCCTTATTATTATTATGTTATTACCACATTCATTTCATCATATTTGTCATGGTCTATGAGTTTACCCCCTTGTGTACTTCCTGTGCACACCTGGTCTTCAGTTCTGATCGCCACACCTGAACCTCATTTGTTCTCGCCTCCCTCAGTTTATATTCCTCCTGGTTTATCCCAGTCCTCGTCAGATCCTCGCCGTTACTTTCCTCAAGGTTTTCCCAATAGTGCTGTTCATTGTGTGTAGCTTTCACAATTTGGTTAGTTTTGTATGTTTTTGTATGTCATATTTTTTCGTTTTTGGTTTCCTTTATAAACTCCAAGTTAGATCACCTTCTGCCTGCTGTTCCACATTTGGGTCCTCAGCTTTCCACACTCCGATTGTAACAATATTACGTTCCACCTGTATCACCATTTTAGTTGGTTACCATATTATTACAATATTAAAATACTACTATCAAATAGTTTTACCATGTTGTCATCTTTAAATTTGTTTCCCAATTATTGTGTAGGGTTTCAGGCCCCCTATTAACCTGCAACTTCAGTTCCAGTCTGTCATTACCACGATGTGCTCAGATGTTTCATTTTACTAGACACGTCTTCAGAGTTCCATTTGTTTGGGGTTGGATTTCCTTGAAATTATGTTTGTTGTGTATGTGTGATTTCAGGCTGCCTCCGACGCCCTCAGCAGTCTGGGCCATGTGTACACCGCCATCGGCGACTACCCCAACGCACTGGCCAGCCATAAACAGTGTGTGTTGTTGGCCCGACAGACCCAGTGCCAGCTCTCTGAAGCCCGCCAACTGGGCAACATGGGCGCTGTTTACACGGCACTGGGAGACTTCACCAATGCTGTGCAATGCCATGAGCAGCACCTGGACATTGCAAAGGTAATAACTATTTAGTACATTGTGACGCTGTTTTTCTTTTGGCTTTTGATAGGTTTCAAAGCTCAAGCTTAAAGGAGACAGTGGTTTATTTTGAGTCATTGTCATGGCACCACAAATGCTCAAGAGAGCACCTGGCATGTGTTAATCTGATCCTAAAACCTCAAACAAAGCGCAGTTTCCACCTGTTGGAGTAATATTTGCTAAAAGCTGCAGTGGCCAGTTGTCCTTGAAAAGTACTCAGTATTTGTTAAGTCTGACTTCATATCTGTAACCTGTTTTCAAGAGATAAACACAAGGTTTTATGTTTGAGTGCAAGATATATGGCAGGAAAGTCACATATTAGAAGAGGCACCAAAACATAGGATTTTATTGCCTTATCCTAACATGCCAACTGAGCATTTTTTGGTTGAAACGACATCTGAAACACATGTATTGATATTCTGATCATTATCGGTGCAATAATACGTTATTCATCCTTAATAGGGAAATTATATTACTTCCGTATAGAATATTATTGATGATATCCTTTTGTTAAAAGATTGATCAATTAAAAAAAGAAAAAAAATGAGCTTTCAGTGTAGCAGAGAGAAGTGTTGGTAAAATCTGGATAGTCCCCGCAAAAAGCACGATACTGCCCTCCTAATATTTCTGCCGAGCCCCCATCAGGGTTTCAAGCTCATCCACTTGCCTGCCAGTGATCCCACACCCTCCATGATCATCATGGGAAGAAACCTCCTGCTCCCTTCCCTCCATCCCAGGCGCCCCCTCCCCAACCCGTCTGTACCATGGGTCTCACTCCAGACATCGTATTGCTTGTACTTCCTATAAACACTTCCTCTTTTATTCTGAGGTTATTGTGAGTTTCCCAACAAACATAACGGCTCTTCACAAAACTGTTTGTTAGCTTCTGTAAATATCTGATCTACAATGATGAAGCAGCTCCTTCAAATATCACATAACAACCCCAATAAAAACAAAAACCTGCCATTTATCACATTAAGCCACAATTAGAGGACTTTTGTCTGTTTGTCTTTTGGACTGCAGCCAACGTCTCACTCTGAGTAGATTTAGTTCTCAACAAACAAGACGACCATCTGTTAAATGTTGAACTGGTGTCAGGATAAAAGTTACTAAAGAAACTTTACAATGTTTCTGTTGCCATCTCTCTGGTATGTGTGACTCCGTCTCCATAGCTGTAAAAAGAAAACCTGTTCTCTCATTTTGTTTTAAGATTCTGAGTCATTTACAGGAAATAATTAACCAAACATCAAAATCAGTTTTAATGCCTTAATATCAGTCGTTTTTTGTTGTTAAAATACTTTCAGTCATGTGTTGAAGCTCAGTAATATAATTCATTTTTGAATAATGGTAAATGGGTGATGTCTTTGGCAGACTTTGGAGAACAGGCGAGAGGAGGCGCGGGCGTACAGCAACCTGGGCAGTGCCTACCACTCTCAACGGGACTTTGACAAAGCCATATCGTACCATACGAGAGTGCTGGAGTTGGCACAGGAGCTGGCAGACAGACCAATCGAGATGAGGGCATATGCAGGTCTTGGACACGCTGCCCGATGCATGCAGGTCAGTTTAAAACCATTTAAAGACACCCCTTTAACAGGACATTTTCATTGAGGAATCAACATGTGGTGAATATGTGGTCATTTTTTAAATTTTTCTATTGATTCTCAGGATTTGGAGCGGGCACGTCAGTACCATGAAAACCAGCTGGACATTGCTAAGGAGCTGCTGGACAGAGCGGCACAAGGCCGAGCGTCCTCTAACCTGGGTAGGTTTCACTGAGGGTCATGGAGGGGTTAGTTGGCCGGTACTGTGAACCAGGTTGGCTGAATCACCTCACAGCTTGTGCCTGATTTGGTTTACTCCAGGTGCTCTGGTTTCCTCCAACAGTCCAAAGACCTGCGTGCTAGATTAACTCATGAAGAGCTAAAGCAACGTCTGAAAACAGGAAGTAGTTAGCCCGATGTTGTATCAGGTGTCAGTGGGTTTCCTAAGTGCTTGAATAGAATGTAAATGTAAATGTACTTTATTTATACAGCCCTTTACAGACAATCCTTACGATGTACCAAAGTGCTTTACAGCAGGTAATAAATAAAGAGAAGAATAAGTTAAAAAAAAATTTTAAAAATAAAAGAACAGTGAAAGCAATAAAATCCAAAAAAAATCGAATAAGATAAAATAAGATAAAACTGAAGAGAACTGAGAGAAGACTGGGAGACGCCGACATAAAGTGCATTGCAATAGTCTAACCTTGAACTTATTAGGGCATGGATGGCTTTCTCAAGGTCATGACGAAGGCAACTGAGCTAGTTTTCCAGGTTTTTGAAGATCTTTTACCTCTCATCTGAAAGGCTTCTTCAGTTCTCAGAGACCGGTTGGGAGTTTCAGACTTGTGAAACTTTTCTTTCTTCACTTTGTGAGGACATACCCAAGAAAAGCTTCTAAGCCTGAGTCATTGTTGATTCATATGAGCATAAGAATGTAAGGAAACACAACCTAGTTCTGCATTAGTAGTTACAGCCTTCTAGATACCAGACTGCATAACGGTGTACTGGACAAAACTGTGTCTCAGTGTGTCAAACATCCAGGGTATTTCAAATACGGTAGAAGATTTTGAAGAGATGTTGTGCATACCACAACATTTATACTATGATACCATATATCAGTGATAGTCACTATTTTTTTCACAAGAGCCACATTGGCAGAGCAAAATCAAGGGCAGAGCCACTTTTACGACAACATACTAAAGTCCCCTTTTGCAAATATGCATTTCTACATATAAAACATCCCACAAAAAAGAAACAACACAGCCAATACATTTTCAATTCAGACCACAGTTACCCTAATACTGGGATGAGTGGAAGCTAACATGCATGTCCTTGACTTTCTTCATGTTGTATTTGTAGTTTGTTGTTGTAATCATAGTGAGACATTCAAGATGAGCATGGTTTTTGTGCTGGTTTTTGCCCTTTTTTAATTAATAACCGATTCATTGTGCCTGCATCTCGCGCTGGCTAAAGGAACTCTGCGGTCAAGTGTGACGGTGGTTTAAGCGGGCTGCGTTGCCAGGTTTAACAATGCCCCCTTTAGGAAACACCATTAAGCCTTAATTAATACTTAATAAAAATACTTAATACTACAAAAAACGCAAACTTAATAAAAATACTTAATACTACAAAAACGCAAACTTAATAAAAATACTTAATACTGTGCAGTATTCGCTGTGTGTTATTTGAAAAAATGTATTGTTATTGTTACTACAATGCAAGTGTGAGCCACCAATTAAAGCTTGAGGAGCGCATGTGGCTCGCGAGCCGCGCAATGAGTATCTCTGCTATATATGATATAAGAAGTATTTATTAGAGCTGGTACTACACCTTGTAGTTGTTTGTCATCTACCAAGGAAATTCTCAGCTGCGTGAAGAAAATGATTAACAATGGTAAGATGAAAACAGACAAAGACATTTATCTGTTATAAACTAGCAAAGCCCGACATTGTAAGCCTTGTGCTTCCAGCTCGATCCAACCTAAAGTTTGTACCAAACCAAAAAAACAACCAGAACAAAGGTGACCGGGAATGTTAGAAGGGCAAGACAACCAGTAGCTCACCTACAAGTCCATTAGTGTAGCAGCTTTAGCCCGGTGTGGTTTGCTTGCAGTCCAACACTGAAGCTAATGCCCTGTGGAGAAAAAGAAGAATGACAGTTTAAAGTTTTGTGTTTCAACTAAACAAGTGAAAAAATAAACCTTTTAATTAAGCCAGTAAACAGGCTAAATTAAAGGTTCACATTCAGTTGAGTCCATGAGCAAAGCTCCCAGTGTGCTGTATTGTTGGAAGGTTTCGATTAAATGTGTCACAACATGACTGTGAACAGCCACATTAAAACCACTGAAAGGTGATGTGAATGACTCTGAGAATTTGGTTTTAATGGCACATGTTCAGGGATGGGATTTACAGACCATTTTTTAAAAGAGTGTTGAAAGCAGGAAAAATGTGCAAGCTTGAGGATGTGAGAACTTTTACGAGAGTCCCATCATGACAGGCAGAAGGCTGAGTCATAGCATCTCCAGAACAGGAGGTCTTGTGGGGTTTTCCTGGTATGCAGTGGTTTTACGAGTGGTCCGAGGAGGGATTGAACCGGGCAGCCACGGCTCACTGATGTGCCCGAGCAGTGAACGCTGTCTTCTGTGGTCCAGCTTCTGGAGCACAAATTCCAAGGTGGACCCAAAGATGTGAGAACACAGCGTGCATCACAGTTTGTTGTGTATGACGCTGGGTGGCTGCAGACTGGTCAGAGAGCCAACCATAAGAACAACAGAACTGGACCACAAAGACACCGAAGAAGCCACGGATTGATGAGTCGTGTTCTCAGCACATGTGGGTACGACATTATCCTTTGAAAGCCACGGCAACAGGACGTGGCGTAGAAAGAAGCTGGCAGAGGGAGTCTGATGTTCTGGCAAATGTTCTGCTTGGAAAATTCATGTAGATGACACTTTGCCACCAATCTAAACATTGTTGCAGACCACACACACGCCTTCCTGGCAGCTGCACTCCTGTGTGACAGCGGCCTCTTTCAGCAGAATAATGTGCTCTGCCAGACCACAGAATGTGATCAGTGACGGTTTGAGGAGCATGACAATAAATTTGAGGGGTTGATTCGGTCTTTTTACTCCCCGGATTTCATTCAATCGAGCAACCACGGGTTATGCTGAGTGACATATTAACTCGCAATGAGTTGACATGTTCCTCTCAGTTTTCAGAATGAAGATTTTGTCCAACCCACTTTCTTCACTACATGTTTTCTGGCTCCTAAAGCCCAGATGAGAAAGAACAGACCCGATAAAAGTGTTGATAAAGTCATCAAAGTTGGCCGTAATTATTAACATGAGCTCAGAGAAAAAGCTTACATTTCAGGAGAGAGTGAATGCAGATGTTTTTATGCCCTGGACTTTGGCAGTCCACACAGCCTACAGAGTGTGGGAGGGTTGTACTGTAGAAAGCATTCAGCCTCATCTACAAGTTTATTTTTTTTGTTAGACATAACTAAAGATATGCACGGTGGTGTGGTGCTTAGCACCGTTGCCCTCAGAGGATTCCAGGTTCACCTCCCAGCTGGGGCCTTTCTGTGTGGAGTGTGCATGTTCTCCCCGTGTATGTGTGGGTTCTCTCCGGGTACTCCGGCTTCCTCCCACCGTCCAAAAACATGCATGTTAGGTTAATTGGTGTCTCTAAAATTGTCCTTAGGAGTGAGTGTGAGTGTGTGTGTGGTTGTTTGTCTGGTTTGTCTCTGAGTGTCCCTGTGATGGACTGGCGACCTGTCCAGGGTGTACCCCGCCTCTCGCCCAATGACAGCTGGGATAGGCCCCCGCCCCCCCCCCGCGACCCGACCGACGGATTAAGCGAGTATAGAAAATGGATGGATGGATAACTAAAGATAAATCTTTGTGACATTTTGTTCAGGAATGATGTATAATACTAATACTCAAGGTCTTTTATGAAAAATATGATATGAAAAAGTTATTTTTCCAGTAAAACCTTATAGAAGTTTTTCTTTTCTGGTAAGTTGATGCAGTGGCACCTGATGGTCCTAAAGACTATGAAGCACAGAAGGGTGAAGCCAAAGCTTAGGGAGGTCAGTGAGCACTGGAGACATTTTTTTTTTTAATCAAACCTGTAGCTCGCAGCTTGTGTTGACTTATAGGGAAATATCCAAACATGCTGAGACAAAATGATAAGACTTACTTGGCTATCAATATCTATAAAAGAGAGTTTTCATTGTCTGCTGATTGACTTTCACTGTACAAGAGGACTTTTACCAGAACTGTGAGAACAGGCCGTCTCTGACTGCCTTCATCCACCAAATTATTTCATATTATCAAGCACATTCAAAGTAACTGCATCCTGTCAACCACACTGACGTTCGCTGAAAGCAGAGATGATGAGAGCAGCGCTAACACCCAGAAATCTACTCAGATACCCAAAGAATGTTGGGCGATGCTCCAGATATTTGATATTTGTCACCTCTGCAGCCAGTCGTGTTTAGATAGCACGAAAGAATGCGCACGGTTTGCAAAGCAGTGCTTCAAAACCTGGGACAAGAGGCCAGTTCTGATCACAAAAACCTTTTCCAGCTTCATGTGTAATGTAAACTTAGCTCTGTGGGTGTTACCATTTATTTAGCCTGTTTTTAGTGTTCATCTATAGAGGAGTAACTCTCACAGATACACACAGTTAGAATCTGTGATTTTTTTTTTAGGAAGCACTGCTTCATCTGCTTAAGTTGACGAGCTGCCTCTGAACTGCTTTAATATGTACTGTATTATAGGAAGTGTAGAGTGCTCATTATATTCACACATTTAACAAACACCGTTGCAGGTGTTGATGCAGGAAGTTCATAGTACTTTGGATCTTTAGATGATGTGGTATTAAAAAGAAAATAACTCAACTTGAACCCAGCAGAGACCCACATTAGAGAAGACAAACGTGTTCTAATAACACAGCTAGTTATCATTTTACTTTGTAATTAGAACCAATTCCAATTCATACATTTTTTATACGCACATCACTTCCTTCCTTGCTGAATTTGTATTTTTCCAGAACTAAACTTTTTAAACTTGAGGCAACATTCCTTTATAGTAAAAACAAAGTGCATTGCTGTGCTATTTTTCCATAAGACGAGTAAATGCTAATAGATGCAGAGGTCTGTCCTGCACCTGATGGAAAGCTCTGACATGGTTTACATGCAGGAGCCTCTACCATCTCGTTGAACTGTTCCCGTGTTAACACTGACCCACTCTGTCACTGCTGTCGCCAGCAGGGCTCACACTGCCTGGGCTATTGTCCTGTGCCTGGACAACTCAATCTGCATCGATCTGCCACATTAGATACACAGATAAAGCACTTTTGATCAATTTACGAGTCTAAATAAGCTGCGGTAGTCTTGTAAAGGCTGTAGATCCAACTACCCGGACAGCTCATTTGCTAAATTCAGTGATGAGAAGCTCCAAATCAACCCTTCTGGCTTTTGAAGTCCTATCACATGACTGCAGCAGTGCCTCTCTGGACAATCAACACTCATGTTTTATTAAGCAGGTTTTGGTTTCTGCGGCCACGGTGATATCCGAGAGGCAGTGAACCCGACTCCACCGCTGAGTGGACAAGTCGCCACTGTGTGGGACTGCTTTCTGCAGACCTTTCAGCGCTGACTCCGACAGGGAAGACACTTCCAGACATGAAGATTAAATCTATCAATGAACCTAATCTACCTTGAAGAGTTTTTGGGGGGGGATTTAGTCTTTTGGCTTTTCTGTTCGGTATATAAAAAATCCAAAGTAGCAGGGCTTAAAGAGAATTATTTTTGGTTGATACGTACATATACTTCTAGACATAAGATGTCTAAATGTTGTGATCTGAAGATTTGTTTTTGTTTTTTTTCCTTATTTAATGGTTTGCCTATCTATGTATCTACTCATCTCATTATCAGCAGCAGTATTTAGACTCATCTTCCTCTTCCTCTCTCTGCCAGATCCCCGTTGTTGGTTCAGTCTTCTTTAAAACGTATCTGTTTTACTCTGCCTGAGCAAGCTTTTTCCTGTGCTGCTGGTATCTTGTCAGTAGGGGGTGAGAGGCAGACTGATCAGACTCCTCACTGATGCCTTTAACTGCAGGAGACGATCTAAACATCTTCCAGTCCCTCTGCACTCACTCCTCTATAGATTTAAATTGTCTGACATCACACGGCGTCTGTGCTGTTTTTTTCAGCTTCTCCTCTCTTGGAGCCAGTTTGCCAGGCTGCTGTAATCACCAAAAATTCGTATTATTTGCTGCCTGAAGTAAGCGAAAGGAAAGCATGCTCACATCAGAGGTTGAGAAGATGCTTTGAACTAACAGGCTTTAGCGAAGTTGCTGACTCTCTCCTGACAGACGAGCTTCAGTCTGTGGTTCAGATCAATGATTCAGGTCATCATTTATGGATGATTATAGTTCTTTGGATGCTGACTTGACAACCCTTTATTCTCCTGTCCTCCCTTCTTGTTTCCTTCTTTCCTTTTGTTTCCTCCTCTCATCGCCTTTTTGTTCCTTTTTTTTTCTCCTTCCCTGTTCTCCTTCTTCTTTCTTTCCTCTCTCTGACCTCTTTTCTTTTCCTATAAAGAAAAGAAGCAGAGCCATTGCCAACCTAAATTTGACCATATCACACGTCACAGTATTTTGCAAAGCAGCACTCTCTCAAGTCCAAAAATATCTCAACTAGGTCATTGTCTAGCTGTCCAGAGGAACTCCTTAGCGATGTGTGATGGCACCGTTTAAATCTTAATCACTACTTTTCTTGCAGCAACACAGCACATCTGCATCATGGGCCTCTTTCTTACCTGTCATTTAGCCATTTTCTACTCAGTGGGACCACAAATCCTTTTAAATTTGTCTTCTTTCCCACCGTTACTACTTGAAATAATGATTCACTTCACATAAGAATAGGTTAGTGCTTATAACCTTATATTTCTTGTGTTTCTGGGCAGAAAGGAGATGATTTGCAAGTCTATCTTACTCCCAACATCTATCTTACCCCACCCCCCCATAATTTGGAGACTCTCTTCCTCCCATAAATGTTGTTTGTTCATCCAGGGAATTCTGATCTATAGTTACATTTAATTTGAAGACCACGCAGCTTCTAGTGGGAGGAACAGGATGTGAGGTGTTAAAGTGGCATTCATTAACATGATCTTTGAATAGTAGAAATAATGTGTTTTAGTTTTTATTTTAGTTCTTTTGCCTGATCATGGTGATGAAGTGAAAAAAGCTTTTTAGTGAGTTGGTGTTGCGTTATTGCCTCATTGATCATGGTCTCGACTTTGCATCCCTTGGTTTGTTGCTGCTCGTAATCTCGCCATCCTCCACCCCATTTGCCTTCATAAGAGAACTTTGTGGCTTAATTGAATCCTCCTGCTGGTTGTAGGGGCCCCTAGTTTAATAAGTAGATTTAGTACATGTAAGGATATGGACAAACAACCTATAAAGTCTTTTAGATTTGAGGAAAAGTTGTCATTTGTACGGAATGTACAGGAGCAGAGACTGGCCAGTATTAATAGATGTGATTACAGCAATCAGAAGTTGCTTTAGTCTTACTTTTTACTTGACAGCCTTGTTTTGAGTTGAGCTTCCGTGGCAGCTTGACATGGCCTTTTAACTGGACCACCATCCTGGTCCCAGCTGACAGGCACGTGAGAGAAGTTGTAACGCTGTGGACTGTGTGAGAAAATGTTTAAGACATGGAAATGCTTTAAGTGAGTTGACACGTAGTCTTAATGGGCCGATTTTCAGTCCCAGTTTATGACAAAAGAAACAGAAAAATATGTGAATGAGAGTAACTTTATTGGGAATTGAGCTGGATCAATAAACACTTACACTTTACTGTTTTTACGAAAAGATATTTTAAACAAAGGAACTTTGAAGCATGAACAGAAAGCTTCGACCTATTTGAGTCTAGTTGAGCGTATACATGCGGCAGTGCTTAGATCTCCAGGGTGTGTTAGCTCAGTTTTAAGAAGCTTGATATTGTAATTAACATGTAAGTCTGACTTGAACTGACATGTTCACATGCATTTACAAGGTTGATCTTAGTGGGGTTTTTTTATTATTAGTATTATTTTTTGGCTTTTATGCCTTTAATGGATAGGACAGGTAAGAGAGACAGGGGAATGACATGCAGCAAAGGGCAGTCTGATGTGGGACTCGAACCGGGGCCAGCTGCAGCGAGGACTAATAGCCTGTTGTACATGGGGCGCCTGCTTAACCCACTACGCCACGGACCACCCCTGGTCTTAGTGTTTTAAAATTGTAACCCCTTTTATCTTTGAAACACTCCTGCATGTTTATTTTCTTACTGTTAAAATTGTGTTGCTCAGTACTGGTGTAGTCCTGCATCAGATGACACTTTTGGACAGACCATTGTTTCCCCGAGCTGCGACCTACACATTGGAAATGGTAGGTTTGATGATGCAACACAGCAGACCAGCTCGATCCTTTTGGTGAATTACTGTAAAGAAAAATCTACAAAGAATATTTTTTCGTCAGACAAGGATGCTCTTACAAATTCCCCCCAAATCATCAAGGCGTACCTAACTATGGATATGATCAAAGCGACAATTACAACAGTAATAAGTAAAATAATAAAATGGAATTAGAATGGTGGCCCGCGAAGTCTTACAACCTGCAGCAGACAAGGTACGGACTTAAAGGGAAAGTCGCTCCATTCTTAATGTATAAACGACATGAATACATTTAAGCTGAAAAATGCTTCCTGACTACAAAGAGTCATCTTCAGGATGAAGACAGACTTCTCAACATACTGGCTGTTGAGTGCAGAGATGACTCAAATGGGTTTTTACATCTCGGAGCAGATTTCCATTTGTCCCTCCATCCCTTTTTGCACCACCTACTCCCCTCATGGGTGCGTAGCTGTCCCAGAGTGTGGTTTATCATTCACTCTTTGTGTGTATGATTTCCCTATTTGTATGTGTTTCCTCTAGATTTGGAGTATTTTTTCCTTCTTTGAATGGTTTTACAGTCGTTTTGTCCTCTGGGGCCAACAGACAATAGACCTAAAAATATCCACCCATTCAAAGGTTCCTAAGACATTAAACTAGGTCTTCAGCTGAGGTTAGTGCTATTAATACTGTTAAAGATAAGAGACTGCACCTTTAAAAAGCAAAAAAACCTTTTCCTGATATAAATTTGGCCACCTTCCCCTTTGAAGTTGGCGCCTGCTGAGGTGATGCTTTGCTCCCAGCTCTGCTGCCCCATATGGAAATCTCCCTGGAAGTCCCATTTGGTTGATATGGATAGGATGCACGTTTCAAACTTTGTTTTGTTTCCCAAAAAAATCTAATGATATGAAGACTCAGTGTGCTGTGGGTGGGCTCACATTGACACGAAGGAACACACGCACCAGAGTTCAGGTTGTCTGCATTAACAGAGTAATTCATGCTGCACGTCTCTGTGACTATCAACAAACACACTGTTGGCTGCTGTGCTGACCTGGAGGAATTCCTCAGTCTTGGAGGCTGGTTCCTCAGCTGAAGTGAGCTGAGTGATTTGTGGGTTGTGGTTTCAGACTGTCTCATCCAGTCGAGAAGTAACTGGGGTACAGCACAAAAAGTCTCTTCCCCCATTACCTGCTTTCTGGAAAGACCGGTGTCATATCAGGAGATTTTAATAAACAGTAAAGTAGATTAAATGCTGAATCTTTGGCAGCTTTGACACACCCGCCATCAGAATGTTTAACAGAACTGATAACACATCTTTCATGTCTACAGCGTATGTTTACAATCTAACATCTAAGCTGTTAAATTTGTTTTGATTAAAATGAACTCCGCAACTGTTTTGCCCTACAGTGTAGTTCATTTTAGCTGATCTGAGATCTGTTAATAGGGGGTCTTCAGCAGACATGCCCCCAGCAACTCGAGCAGAGAGTTTTACTTACTTTCTGATTGTTTTAATCATTCATGTTTGGCTGCGTGGTTGATTTAATTTCTGCTTTACTCAGACTTTAAGTTGTTGGAAAATAGATAAGCTTAATTCATGACAGACAAATGAGGTGTGGTGATTTGAACTGTCAGCTGTAGGAAAGAGAGTTCCTGCTTTGACTCTAATTGTGGCTTCTCTGTTTGGAGTTCCAAATTCTTCCTGTGTCCTATGGGTTTTCTCTCCAGATAATCCAGCTTCCTCCCACACTCCAAAACATGTATGTTCGATTAACTGATGGTTGTAAATCGACTAACTGTGATGGCTGCTTTCAGTGGACATATTTCTGTACCTAAAGGAAAAGAAATTTTCACTTGGGGTGCAGAATTATTCTTCCGAGAGAAAAATAAGAAGATACACAAATGTTGCACTTTTTAAAGGTACAGTGTTTGTACCCAACATATAATGTTTTATCATCCAGCTTTACTTTTTAGTGTGCAGACATGTGAATTTAATTCTTTGGTGTAGTATTTTATGTGTGCTCGTGCAAGCTTTAAGGCTCAGGGTGAGATAACGAATGTGCACCTGTATTTGGTCAGAACTGGTGCAAAAAGCACAAAGGAGCTGTGCATCACTGCAGAGGGTTTAACAACTTTAAAGGGCCTAAGCATCAAATTGAAATCTGTTTTTTCCTTTGACTGGACCGTGAAAAGAGATTTTGGTTTAAAATGAAGGTATTTGTTATTTTCTATTTATTAATTTATTCACTCAGTGGACATGGGTATTATCACCTTATAAATCCACACAAATGTGTTTGCATACAGCTGCTTATTTACACAGAGCTGCAGGCATTTGGTGTCATTTCTTAGGCCACCTAAAGAACTCAAGCTTTAGTATTTTCTCCCGTTAGCTCTGTTTTGGTCTCCCGAGAAGAAGGATGGGACGCTAGTTTCTGGATACTCCACTTTTTCATCAACAAGTGGTTAAATGTATCTGCCTATTATCATCTAAGTAAGTTTATCTAAGCTTTTTTGCAACACCAGCTTCTTGATGGTAGTGTGACAGTTCAGTGTATTCTCAGAGCAGTATGCCATTTATCACCACTCCCCTCCTCTAATCTCTCTGAGCTGTCTCAGCTGAGTGCCCGGTCATCAGATCGCAGCTCATTTTCCACACCTGAAATCCTGGCAGTTCTGCTCTCCTCACAGCCGCCCCTCCACGCCGGGGAATCCCACAGTCCTGCAGAGCATCTACTCATGGCTGGCACCTTCACACCTGTGTTTGCTGAGTTCAGGAGGACGTGTGTAACTGTAGCCAGCTCTTCTTGCCAACTCCGCAGGCTTCTCTGTAATCCTCTTAGCGCGAGACCCTGACGAACGAGGTCTCCCTCGTCTTATCCTCTTCTGCCTCACGCAACCCTGTTTGCTTCATCCAGACGAAGAGTCCTGTAACATAGTGTGTGGGGTGTTTGTTACACTTCTACAGCCCTCTGACTTCTGACGCACTGTTTATACGATGTGCAAAAACATGTAATTTTCTCGTCTCTGCTGTGACAATATGAGCACCTCATGCATATTGGAGGTTTTTAAGATTGCAAGCCAGCAGAGTGTGATGTATTACGCTGCTGCACACAGAACTATAAAATGCCAATTAAAAGCAAGTCCATTTTTATTCATTAGTTTCTGTGTGTGCAGTTTAATTGTTTTTCCTTCAGATGGTTTTAGTTTCTTGTGTTTATGCTTTAATTGATGTGCCATGAATTAAAAAACAACTTATTGCCTTCATGAAGCTTGTTGGTGATGATGATAAGATATTGCACAGATGATAGTTCTCTCTAATGAAATATTGACTTCATAATGTGCGCAATGTTTGTGAAAGGACTTCATTTACACAACATAGCACTCTATCATTATTCCTAAGAGCTTGAATTAGGAATAAATTAGGAATAAGGCTTCTTCAGTTCTAAACTGCTGGGTGGGGAGTATCAGCTTAGAAGTAGAAGAAAGGCTGCTCACACCAGAGTGCTGTGTGGGTCGTTTCAGTCATTCTCACCTGTGAGTTGCTCACCTGTCTGAAAAAGCATCTTCTGCTCACAAGATCTAAAGTGACCTTTCGTATGAGAGGTGAAACGTCTTCATGAATCAAGAAAAAGGAATTCAGGGTGCCGTTTTTCAAGCTCTTAGGACTACCATGACTTGGATGACTGAGAATATACACCGACTCTAGTATCATTGCTGGTGCTGGCAGATGGTATTCATGTGCAAATAGTTGATATAATGCATGTATCATGAGTATCATCCTACAAAAACACTAACACTAAAGTTAGTGTTAAGTTCCAGAGATTAGTTACCTCAAGTTGTTATATTTCGTGGGTTTTACAAGGTACAAGGACACAAATGCAAAACAAAACAAAAACAAAACATGACTAGGACAAAAAAAGGACGTGACGTGACGTGACGTGACGTGACGTGACGTGACGTGACGTGACGTGACGTGACGTGACGTGACGTGTATATGTGTATGGCACAAGGATCTCACCATGACTAAGAGAAATCAGGGAACCTAAGTACTGTGGGGACTGATGAGTGAATGAGTGCAGCTGATGAAAACGAGTGCCGGTGACGTGAGTGAAACTAATGACCTAGCATGGGAAGTGAGGGAAAAGCAAATGGCAAAACTTAACTAAACATGGACTAGAAAACTAAAGACTAAACACCAAAGCATGAGAAACTAAAACATGATAAAACACTAAACTAAAAACGTGGCGCCAAACCCCATGTTCATGGCACCAGTGGTTATGAGAAAAAGCGCATGTAAAACCTTCTGTTGAGGCAACCTCTAAAACAGCCAGTGTTGTCCGTGTTCACTCTTCACTAGAACAGCATCGTCACCTTATCCATAACATGTTGTTCCCTTGTAGTTCTGTAAAATACCTGGCAACTTGATATAATAAAATAGTGATTCTGGGACAAACTGAATCATCCATGCATCCATTTTATATACCGCTGAATCTGTCGGTCGGGTCGCGGGGGGGCTGGAGCCTATCCCAGCGATCAATGGGTGAAAGGCTGGGTACACCCTGGACAGGCCGCCAGTCCATCACAGGGCCACACAGAGACAAATGAGACAAACAACCATACACGCTACAAACTGAATCATTTTCTTTTTAAATCAGATCAAGTATCATTTGATTGGGGCATCCATTAGTGGTATAATACTCATGGTGTGATGAGTTAGACTCAGGTTTTATAGGGGTTTCATTGTCAATTTATCAGAATCAGAATCAGAATCGCTTTTTATTGCCAGGTATGTGGACACACACGAGGAATTTGACTCCGGTTACACCTCACTCTCTTTAGTGCAACAATTACAAAAAAATAGACAAAAAAATAGACATAGAACAAGATTAAATCAGAAGTGCAAATTGGTGCATGGTGCAAGGATGAAACACTGAAGTCCGGTTTTAGCTGTTTAACACAGAGACAGCCTGAGGGAAGAAACTGTTCCTGTGTCTTGTTGTTTTGGCGTACAGAGTTCTGTAGCGCCTTGCAGAAGGGAGGAGTTTAAACAGTTTGTGTCCAGGGTGTGATGGGTCTGCAGAGATGTAACCTGCCCGTTTCCTGACTCTGGACAGGTACAGATCCTGGATGGAGGGCAGGCTGACACCAATAATCTTCTCTGCAGACCTTATTGTCCGTTGCAGTCTGTTTTTTTCCTGTTTGGTGGTTGATCCGAACCAAACGGTGATGGATGAACAGAGAACAGACTGAACAATGGCGGTGTAAAACTGGATCAGCAGCTCCTTAGGTAGGTTGAGCTTCCTGAGCTGCCGCAGGAAGTACAACCTCTGCTGTGCCTTTTTGATGGTAGTGACTGTGTTGGTCTCCCACTTCAGGTCCTGAGAGATTGTGGGGCCCAGAAACCTGAAGGATTCCACAGCAGACACTGCGTTGTTGGTGATGGTGATGGGTGGCAGAGTGGGGGGGCTTCTCCTAAAGTCCACTGTCATCTCCACTGTTTTTAGCGTGTTCAGCTCCAGATTGTTCTGACCACACCAGCAGACCAGCCGTTCAACCTCCCGTCTGTATGCAGACTCATCACCGTCCCGGATGAGGCCGATGACCGTTGTGTCATCTGCAAACTTCAGGAGTTTAACAGACGGGGTCTCTTGAGGTGCAGTCGTTGGTGTAAAGGGAGAAGAGCAGTGGGGAGAGTACACACCCCTGGGGGGCACCTGTGCTGATGGTCCGGGTGCTGGATGTGATGCTCCTCAGCCTCACCTGCTGCTTCCTGTCAGTCAGGAAGTTTGTAATCCACTGACAGGTGGAGGAGGGCACAGAGAGCTGGGTGAGTTTGTTGCGGAGGATGGCTGGGACGATGGTGTTGAACGCCGAACTGAAGTCGACAAACAGGATCCTGGCGTACGTCCCTGCAGAGTCGAGGTGTTGCAGGATGTAGTGCAGTCCCATATTAACGGCATCATCCGCTGACCTGTTCGCTCGGTAGGCGAACTGCAGGGGGTCCAGCAGGGGGTCTGTAATGTCCTTCAGGTACCCCAACACCAGTCTCTCGAAGGACTTCATGACTACAGATGTGAGGGCAACAGGCCTGTAGTTGTTCAGTCCTGTGATGGTGGGTTTCTTGGGGACCGGGATTATTGTGGAGAGTTTGAAGCATGAGGGGACTTCGCACAGCTCCAGGGATCTGTTGAAGATCCGGGTGAAGATGGGGGCCAGTTGGTCAGCGCAGACCTTCAGGCAGGAAGGTGACACACCGTCTGGGCCGGGTGCCTTCCTGATCTTTTGTCTGTGAAAGACTGACAGAACATCCTCTTCACAGATTGTGAGTGCTGGTGGGGGGTCAGAGGGGAGAGGTGGCAGAGTGGCAGGTGATGTCAATGGGGGGGGGGGGAGGTGGAGAGGTGTGAATGTGTCAAACCTGCAGTAGAACACATTCAGCTCGTCAGCCAGTTGATGATTCGCTGCAGTGTTTGGGGATGGTCTCCTGTAGTTGGTGATGGACTGCAGGCCTCTCCACACTGACGCTGGATCGTTGGCTGAAAGGCTGTTTTTAATCTTTTCAGCGTAGCTCCTCTTGGCTGCTTTCACCTCCATTGTCAGCGTGTTTCTGGCCTGGTTGTACAGGACTCTGTCCCCACTTCTGTAGGCCTCCTCCTTGGCCTGACGAAGTTGCCTTAGTTTTGCAGTGAACCAGGGTTTGTTGTTGCTGTATGTGCGGAAGGTTTTGGTGGGCACACACATGTCCTCACAAAAACTGATGTAAGATGTCACGGTATCAGTCAGTTCATGCAGGTCTGAGGCTGCAGTCTCAAAAACACTCCAATCAGTGCAGTCAAAGCAGGCTTGTAATTCCACTTTGGCGTTGTTGGTCCATCTCCTCACCGTCTTGACCACAGGCTTAGCAGATTTCAGCTTCTGCCTGTAGGTCGGGATAAGATGAACCATGCAGTGGTCAGAGAGTCCCAGGGTTGCACGGGGGACAGAGTTATATGAGTTCTTAAAAACAGTGTAACAGTGGTCCAGACTCTTTGTGTCCCTGGTGGGACACTTAATATGCTGTTTATATTTTTGCAGTTCGTGGCTGAGGTTTGCTCTGTTAAAGTCCCCCAAAACAATGAGCAGAGAGTCCGGGTGTTTTTTCTCCACGTTATTAATCTGGTCGGCCAGGTGTTGTAACGCCTCAGTAACACAGGCCTGAGGAGGGATGTAGACTCCGACCAGAACAAACGAGGAAAACTCCCGCGGCGAATAGAACGGTTTACAGTTGATGAAGAGTGTTTCTAGTTGAGGACTACATGATTTGTTTAGGACCGTGACATCAGTACACCAACCTTCGTTTACGTAAAAGCAGATTCCGCCTCCCCTCGTTTTCCCCGTAAGCTCCGTTATCCGGTCCGCTCGGTGCAGGTGAAATCCAGGCAGGTAGAGAGCAGTGTCCGGGATATGCTCACCGAGCCAGGTTTCGGTGAAGCCCAAGGCAGCAGATCTGTTGAAGTCCGTGTTGGTTGTATTGAGGAGCTGCAGTTCGTCCACCTTGTTCGCCAGAGAGCGGACGTTGGCCAGGTGAATAGACGGGAGCGCAGTGCGAAACCCCCGCTGCCGCAATCTGACAAGAGCGCCGGCTCGCTTCCCCCGATGTGTCCGGCGTCTCCAGCAGAGACCACAGAGAGCTGCTGCTCCTCCAATGAGTAGTTCTGTTAAGTTTTCCGGATCGATGAGAACCGAAGAAAAAACTTTGCTGGTGGTTATACCAATGTTTAGGAGGTCTTCTCTGGAGTAAGTGACCAGAGAAGGAGCACAGAAAACACGACAAATGCACAAAAAAACGTAAAAAACACGAGAGAGCGAAGTACCAAGGCAGCCATCCACGGCGCCGTCTCCATGGATATGGCTCCATTTATGGCTTTGTTAATGCAAAAAGTTTCAAAAGAATGGGTGACATGTCAAATTCCAAGTTAAGGAAGACACAAGACGACTTTTATCAGATCGTATTGAGTTATACGAGTCAGTCATACAATAAACACAGGGTTTTACAGGTGTGAGCATGATCTCATTAGCCAGGATCCAATGGAAGCCACTCCATTACAAGACTATCTATGGCTGTCCCTGCACACAAACAATCTTAATCCAAAAACATTTCAAGTTAAAGGCATTTAGACTATTTGGTGGCATGGTGTTGAGTCTGTGCGTCCAGAACATCTTTATTCAATGAAGTTTCAGGAAGTGGCTTCCTCCAGCTGCTGAGCTGCTGATCCTGAGCTTTGCTTCAATACTGTGTTTTGCACTTGCATGATCCATCTTGCCTGATATTTGCTGTTTCGGGTTGTTTCGCTTGTCCAGAATATGCTGAACCACAGGGACATGTTTTGTAAATCACATGGGTTGGCCAACAATTAATTAAAGCCTGATAGGGATTTTCCTCCCAGTATAAGGATAGGATTTGGGAGGTTTTCACACTTTTTTATGTGAAAGAGGTTTCGTGTTCTGACTGTTTTTCTGTTTTCCTGAAAGTGATCATTATTGGAAACCTTTCTCTTCAAGCAGAGCGGGTTTTTTTTTTGTTGTTGTTATATTAAAAATCTAAAGCCCAGAAAACAGTTTTCTCTATAATAGTTCCCTTTGAGCTAAGTATTATAATACTTCTTCCTCCTCTGGATGTAACCGTTTTCTTCATATCCTAAAAACTTCACATTAACAGGACCTTTAAAAACTAAATATTTTTAAAAGA
The DNA here is from genome assembly GCF_027942865.1 of Odontesthes bonariensis. Classification (NCBI taxonomy): domain Eukaryota; kingdom Metazoa; phylum Chordata; class Actinopteri; order Atheriniformes; family Atherinopsidae; genus Odontesthes; species Odontesthes bonariensis. The sequence continues at coordinate 28,830,581 of NC_134527.1, forward strand.
GGTAATATTTTTCCAGATCAGTTTGCAGTTCTCAGTTTATCCCCACGGATCTCTGTGAAAAGAATTCAGACATTTGTGTCACTAATTTGAAAATAATGTGTAATGTATCTTCCTAAACTAATTATGTTTGCTGTGATTTGGGCCTTTATTTGATATGCAGTTAAAGTGTTTACACAGGAGCGGCAGTATTCATACTGTAGTTCTGTCTCAGTGTGCTTTAATCAAGTTTGGTGAGCACAGCAACACTTCGAGGGGGGATTAAAGTTGAGTCTTCGGTGCAATAATAAGTAGTGGTAATAGTTAGTATTTAAAGTGCAGCAGAGCAAAAGGTAATGTATGTTTGAGAAAAAGTTATGAGAATTATTCTCTCTTGTTTCCCTAGCTCCTTCTTTAACTTTTTGCTGCTTTGTCTGTAAAAAACTGGGTTGTTGACAGCGACGACGACACTTCATCACAGGAAAAGTTGGGACGGCTACCGGGACCCGAGTTTTCCAGTTCCTTCTCCCTGGACGCAGACTCAGATCTCTACATGCGCCGCACTGACGTTTGAGGAGCCTCAGCAGCAGATATTATTAGACTGTTGAATCTCCTCACTGTGGCTTTTGAATTATTCACCGTTCTGTGTATGTTTGTCTTCACATTCATTTCTGTTGGATATTTACGTCTCTGTATGTCTTGTCGGTAATTACCATGTTTATCCCTCCCCATACAGGTTTGGTAATCACTGTTTGGTGTGTAGTAATAAATGAATCCGCACTGGATAAACTCTCCAGCAGAGATGTAGACTTTAGATCAGAGGTTCAGAGATCTGACCTGATTAAATCTCTGATGAATCTGATGAAAACTGCTCAGCCTTCAGACCTTTGTCAAACTTCATCTCACCACCATCCCACAACTCTTCAAGCAAACTGTCTTCCCCCCAAATTTGTTCCTTCTTTTTCACCTGCTTCTTTACTTGAGGTCTCATAGATTATACTAAACTATTTTCAGGTTCTCCCAAATTCTTTTTTTGCGCCTGGGTGTTTTTGATTCAGTCGGAAATAAGAAGTCTCTCTGTACACTGGCTTTCCCTCCGGCTTCTTTAAACATTAAAGAAAACCCAGCATGGATCAGTTTTAGCTGAAGAGCTTTAAACCCATATCAGAACTGTTTTTCATTTCCAAACTGCTGAGAGAATGAAAGCTGAGCAACTCTTTCTTTTTTTTGATGAACTGTTTTGCTCAAAGTGTCTGGTGACATTATGATCAGAGCAGCAGATTCTGGCTCCACGCTACCCTTGGCCTTGGCCTTTAGTCACCAAAACACAAAGGTTTTGACCTATCCACATCCCATCTATGGTGGGTTTTATATTTGAGTGCACTCAAAAATGGCGGCTCAAGTCACTGCCTGGACAATGGTTGTTTAAAGTTTGAATAGATTTAATTAGACCAATTCAATCAGATAGATTATTGATTTAAGTTTTTGTTGCATATAGAAAACTGGTTTGCAAATATTCTGGCATAGACAGCAGTTTTTGCAGTTTTACAGGACTTGGCCTTGGACCCATTTCATATGACGGGACACATTGTAGGACTAAACATTTTTTCCTAAGTTCTGACCCTGAAAATGGAAAAAAAAGTATTTTGGTGTACTTGCTCCATCTTAATGTGTTTGTTGGCTTAACCCACTTAAACACAATGCTTCTATGCAGGTTTGTTCTTTTCAGACCTGGAGTGACATTTGTGTGACGTCCCTTTAAAGCCTTTTGCGACCTTTGTACTTTTACATAAAAAAATCTTTCTGAAGGCACCCACCAAAAGATTTCTCCTCGTAGACATGAGGAGAAAGGCTGTGACTTACAGAAAGTTAGACAAAAAGATAAAAGTTAGTGTGAACAAAGACAACTGTCATGTTCTTCAGACAGCCCTCGGGTTTGAGGAAGCTTTTTCAAACAAAAAATACCCTAATTAGGACAGCTTTTTAAAGGGCTTCTCACATTTTAATGGGTTACCAAATAGGCTGTCTTTTTCTCCCTCTCACTTCCTGTCTCAGGCATCATACATCAAATGAAGGGGGAGTATGAAGCAGCACTGAAGCTCCACAAAGCCCACCTGTCCTTCGCTCAGGAGTTGGGGGACTATGCTGCCCAGGGGAGGGCCTACGGTAACATGGGCAACGCCTACCACGCGCTCGGTATCTATGACCAGGCAGTGCGCTACCACCGCCAAGAACTGCAGATTTCTCTGGAGGTGAATCCCGGGACACTTGGCAGTCATTACGTCCGTGTCGGAAACAGAGTTGTGACTTCTTTTTGTGCTTCAGGTGAACGACCGTCCCTCGCAGGCGTCCACGCATGGTAACCTCGCAGTGGCCTACCAGGCGCTGGGCGCTCACGACCGAGCTCTCCAGCACTACCTTCACCACCTGACCATTGCAAGAGAGCTCCGAGACACTCAAAGTGAAGCAAGAGCCTTAGGCAAGCCAGAGGACAAAGAAATTTGCACTCAGATTCTTTCAAATGAAACAAATCATGAACCGTTTCATCTACAATTCTATGTTTTTCCTCTACAGCAAACTTGGGTAACTTCCACAGCTGGAGGGGTGAATATGCCCAGGCTTTACCTTCCTATCAGCAGTACCTGGCTTTGGCCCCAAGTTTGCAGGACCTTGAGGGGGAAGGAAAAGTTTGCCACAACCTTGGCTATGCTCACTACTGCCTTGGACAGTGCAGAGACGCTGTCAGGTCAGAGACGAAATGAATTGGAAACTTTATGTCGTGTGTAAAATCGGGAGGAAAGAAAGAATTGAATGTCAAAAAGTTTACAAGAAGTAGCTTAACTTTCCTGCACCTTACTGCACTTACAAACATGCATTTGAACGTAACGTTTGGATTCCTATGAGAGTCAATGTTTTAGTTTTTAAGCTTATTGCTGTTATGTTGACATAAAGTGTGAAAGAAAAAGGCTAAATTTTGATATATTTCTATCAATTTCCCAGGTATTATGAGCAGGACTTGGCCCTGGCAAAAGACCTCCAGGACAAATTTGCACAAGCGAAAGCCTACTGTAACCTGGGTCTGGCCCATAAAGCACTGGGAGAGTACAGCAAAGCAGAGGAATGTCAGAGATACCTGCTGTCTCTAGCACAAGCCCTGGATAACACACAGGTCACCTGCTGATGCTGTGTTCACTCAGTAAACTGTCCCGTCCCGTCTGTTTTACCAGGAGCTACTTGTTAACCCGCATCGATGTTTTTATACTTGTCAGCAGGCGGTTTTCAGAGCGTTTGGGAACCTCGGGGATGTGTGTGTGTGTCGGGGGGATCTCCCAGGAGGTGTGAAGTTCTACCAGCAGCAGTTAACCCTCGCTCAGAAAGCCAGCAATCAGAGGATGGAGGCCGATGCCTACTCAGCACTTGGATCAGTTCACAGGTAAAAATAGCAACAGGTTGGTCTCACAGAGCCAAACCATTGGCAGAGGTGATGAATGTTCTGGGCGTGTAGTGTTGGAGGGGAAATTCCCACAGATGGGGAGGCTCCAAATCTTGGTCAATCTTTGGGCCATTTTCAGTGTGCAGTTTACAGCTCAAAGGTTCCTTTTTCCCAAACAGACTTTTTTGATATAAATATTTTTCATGAAATGGTAAAATCTCTCACTCTATATACACCAAGCTTTTACATTGCTGGTAGTTCTTGTTGACCACAAAGTCAGCCTTGAACACACTTTTATCTCATTCAGGCTTTTCCAGAGTAAAGTCAGGAAGGCCAGTGGTGGTTTAGAGCACATCCTCCCTGGGAAAAGAAACATTTCATTATGTGCGTTTACATCCACCGTTAAGCCGAGTTACAGTTACAGCAAGACTAGAACAATTAAATGTATTACTCTCCAGGTTCCACTATAGAAGCTGTTTATTGATCAGAGTATGTTTGACTGGCAACATAAGGCGGTGAGACTGTATGTTCCCTCATGACTTGTCCGTATTTGTCTTTTTCCAGTTGACCCAAAGTAATTAAAAACAGTAGCTGGTGTAGGTGTACCAGCTTATTCTGCTAAATAGTAACAGTACACAATGTTCTTTGTTTAATTGTATTGCTGATATTAAGCAGTGGTTGGCCCAAAATTTTCTTCATTTAAATGATGACAAAACTGAACGCATTGTATTTGGGGACACTGTGACGGCTGGCTTTGGCACCTTGTCTTCAAAGCTTAGTTCAACTGTCAGAAATCTGGGAGTGACCTTTGATCTGAGGTTGGACAAACAAATTAACAATGTCGTCAGGAATATTTTTTTCCAGCTGCGTCTCCTGGTGCGACCAAGTCGTCATGACCTTGAGAAAGCCATCCATGCCCTAATAAGTTCAAGGTCAGACTATTGCAATGCACTTTATGTTGGCGTCTCCCAGTCTTCTCTCAGTCGCCATCAACTTGTGCAAAACACTGCTGCCCGTCTTTTAACCAACACCAACAGACGTGTGCACATCACTCCTTTTTTTAACTCCCTCCATTGGCTTCCTGTCCTTTATAGAATTGATTTTAAACTTTTAATGTTTGTTCTTAAAGCTCTTAACAGCCTCGCCCCATCATATTTATCTGAGTTTTTAACAGTCGGCAATCAACGGTCAACAAATCCATTTTTGCTGGAAGTGCCCAGGTCAAAATACAAACACATATACCAAGCCAAGGGTGACCAAGCCTTTTCTGTCACTGCCCCCAGGCTCTGGAATAAGCCCCCCGCCCAACTGCGTCTTATTTCTGACCTGGATTGCTTTTAATACCCAGTAGTATGATGGCACTTTTATCTTATTTGATTTTGTTGTATTTTATTGCTTTGCACTGTTCTTTTATTGTTTTTATTTGTTTTTACTTATTCTTCTCTTTATTTATTACCTGCAGGATTTTCTGTAAAGGGCTGTATAAATAAAGTACATTTACTTCCAGGTCAAAGCCAGGACAAGAATTGTGCATCATGTTAAATGCCTGATCCTGTTAGAGCTCCATAAAACATATACATGCAGGATTATACATGCAGGATAAATTCAACCTCCAGCTGCATTATCCAGGTGTCTTAGTGCAAGTTTGAGCTATTCAAACAAACGTGTTTACATGTTTTTAAAAAGTCAAGTTTTAGTCACATTTATTTTGTCTTTTTTTTCTGTCTTGTAAACGTACTAATGATAAAAGTAACTAATACATCCGAAATAGTACATAATCAATAAAATGACATGTTTAAAAGCATTTGTGCACATGTAAGCTCAAATAACAATCTTTTTGACACAAGTCCCTAAGTTACACTCTAAACGCGAACATAAAAGATGAGATCCCTTCCTCCACAACAGGCTCCAAGTTTGCACTGAATATATACCATAAAAAAAACCAATGGAAACAATATAAGACCCTATAAAAACCCTGTGTCCCCACCCTTTTTCTCCACTTAGGCTGCTCCGCCAGCTGGACTCAGCCTTGTCCTTTCACAGCCAGGAGCTGACCATCCGAAAAGATCTCGGAGATCAGCAGGGGGAGTGCCGGGCCCTCGGCCACCTGGCAGCGGTCCACATGGCTCTGGGAGACTACGCCACCACCTTCCAGTGCTATGAGACTCAGCTGGGCCTGGCACAGGGGCTCAGGGATGCCCGTCTTGAGGCTCAGGTCCACGGAAACATGGGCATCACCAAGATGAATATGGGGGTGTTTGAGGAAGCTATAGGATATTTTGAGCAGCAGCTGGCCATGCTGCAGCAGCTGAGTGGAAGTGAGGGCTTGTTGGACAGAGGCAGGGCTTATGGGAACCTGGCAGACTGCTATGACGCTCTGGGGGACTACGAAGAGGCCATCCAGTACTATGAGAAGTACCTGACGGTGGCTCAGAGTCTCAACCAAGTCCAGGACCAAGAGAGAGCCTATAGAGGACTTGGCAGTGCTCACAGGTAGGCCAAAACGATCCTGAATTATACTTGTGTTTTCTAACAAACTTTTTGAACAGGAATTAAAAAATAGTAATAATTCAGACGAATAAAGCAGCAGCTCAGAGCTACTTTTCACACTGTAAATCCCCTCAGTGGCTTGTTATCGTAAGACTACACAACAACTGTTCACTGACAGAAGGCTTAAGATGGGTTTCCTTTATCCATCTGTTGTTTCTGCTCCCCGGAGTGCAAGTGAGATGTTAATGAGAAAAGAAGAGTCGCTGTACATTGAACAAACTTTGTCTATGTTTCAACTTTGAGTCTTATTGAGAGGACACAAAATCACAAATATTTTGCGAATATGAACCAACTTTCTCTTTTTTTTTTTGCCTACTTCTGCAGGCACGTGTGGATAAAGATGCGGAGAAATATCTGATCTGCTCTGTTTTTCGTTACCTTTTCCATCTCTGTCTGCAGGTCCATGGGCAGTCTCCAGCAAGCACTGGTTTGCTTTGAGAAGCGGTTGGTGGTAGCTCACGAGCTTGGTGGCAAAGGAGGGGGTAAGGCTCAGGCTTATGGGGAGCTGGGTACCCTGCACAGCCAGCTGGGCAACTATGAGCAGGCCCTGTCCTGCCTGGAGCACCAGCTCAACATTGCACACTCAGCAGGGGTAAGACTTTACCTGCAGAAGGTTACCAATTTCTCAGCTTGACTCGAAAAATGTGGAGAAATGATCTAATGTATGAACTTATTTGCAGGATAAATCTTTGGAGGCAGAAGCAAGCGATGCACTTGGAGGCGTTTATCAGCTGATGGCAGATAATGAGACGGCCTTACAGGTTTGTGAAGATTCATAACACAGCATGGGTCATTCGTGGGAAAAGTCTGACATTTTCTTAAATGTTTTAAGTGAAATACTTCTCTTAAAGCTTAGCATAAACAGTGTGAGCGGGTGGAAGCAGCTGTCCTGGCTGCAGGAAGTCACACGGTTTCAAAGGGACGTCGCTGATTAAACGGATAAGATTTCCTGTCCAAATCCAGCTCTTAAAAACTCATCTGTGTTCAGCGAAGCCGTGAATGTTATGTTTTTTTTCCATCAATAGAACTATGCTATATAGAAGTAAACATGAACTGGAAATGGTCATGGTTGTTACCGAGAAAATATTTCTTAATCAACAAGATTAGAGAAACCTCAAGTTAAATTATTCCCAACTGTTAAAATAGTTCCAACATTTTGATTGATTCGTTTATGGAACAAATTTGTTGAAACTCTGTCACATCTCGTCTGCAACTGGTCCGACGCAACAAACATTTGGACCAATATGAAGACCTTTTGAAAGTGAAAAGGTGTAAAAATACAGAAAAAGACAAATATGTGTTGTTTGGTATGAAATGAAAATAAAAATACTATACATATTTATGTATTTATAAAAGTAAGACTAAATCCATTAAACTGTATCTAACCCATCAAAATTGTATTAGACCCTCAAGCATCCCCTGTTATTAGTTTTTTAATCATGCCATTGTAATTACCTTTTATCTCCCTGTTGATTTTTCTACTCTTTTGTAAATGATAAGTTTAAATAGGATGATTAAAAAAAACTTTAAATAATGATAATTTATATATATATATATAATTTTTTTTTTTTTTTTAAACTATAAAAGAGAAGTTAGTATAGACCAGTAGAGATGCAGAGACTACTGGCTGCTCGATCAGCTGGGCCCCCTTTATTCCCCAGCTAAGCTCTCATCATAACTTACATATGAACAAACAAGTGAACAGTCCTACTCCTCGAGTATTCAGGACTGGTTCTACTCATTTTCTTCGTGGAACACTCAGGCTGTCTGACCTCGCCTCCATGAGACTGTAGGTGGAGCTCTTCGGACTGAAAGCAGAAATACGCAGTCGTGGCTGATTTTGTTCACGATATGTCTCATAATAGATGAAAAGCATATGTGTTGGACATGTTAACAAGGTTGGCTGCATGATGGTGTGGTGGTAGACACTGTCACCTCACAGTAAGAAGGTTCCTGGTTCACCCCCCAGCTGGGGCCTTTCTGTATGCGTGGGTTCTCTCCATATACTCTGGCTTCCTCCCACCACCCAAAAACATGCCTGTTGGCTTGAATTGGTGACTCTAAATTGACCCTAGGTGTGAGTGTGCATGGTTGTCTGGTGACTTGTCCAGGCTGTAGCCCACCCTTTAACCAATAGCAGCTTGGATAGGCCACAGCCCCAACTCAACCCTGAATTGGAGGTTAGCAACTTGATTCGTAGCTGACGCAGGCTTTAAGTAATCAAACTCTCCTGCTGCAGTGGCACCAAAGGGCTTTGGACATAGCAGAACAGACGGGATGTGTGAGGAGTCAGGGTCGGGCCTACGGCAACCTGGGCCTGACCTACGAAGCTCTGGGAAACTACGAGCGAGCCGTGGTCTTCCAGGAGCAGCACCTCAGCGTGGCAGCGCAGACCAACGATCTGATGTCTAAAACTCTGGCCTATGGGAGCCTGGGGAGGACACACCATGCACTGCAAAACTACGCTCAGGCTGTGATGTACCTGCAGGAGGGTAAGACACTTAGACAGAGAGGTATGATTTGCATTTGTGTCTAAAACAGAACTGCTTACGAGTCATATTTGAGCCAGTTTGGATCAGTTGGATCATTTTATTTAGGTAAGATATTTTTTCAAATGTGGCCGGTTTATCTAAAGAAAAGAGACCTGAAGCAAATGTTTCGGCACCCTGCATGGTAGGTTTTAACCCCCTACCCCCCACTCCCCTTTATTGAGTATCACAGCTTGTAAAAAGCAAAAAGTATTTCAGCTCTTTTGGGGGATTTTCCCCCTTTCTTCCTGCAAAATAATTCTTGCTTTGGGAGATTCTTAGGCTCTCTAGTATTCACTGTTCTTTTGAGGTCTGTCCACATATTTTATCTGATGTTTACATGAAGAACTGTTGAGACAAAATATTTAACTTTCATCTCTTGGGTTGTCCATTTTGGATGTATAGAGAGTAATTATTCAAAGTCAGATGTGAGACCGTCTGTCCGACAGCTAAAGCTGGGCTGAAACTGGCTCATCAACAGGACAATGATCCTAAACACAGCAGCAGATCTACAACAGAATGTGTGAAAAAGAAAAGAATCAAGGTGTTGCAATGGTCCAGTCAGAGTCCAGACCTCAGCCTGACTGAAATGCTGTGCTGGGACCTTCAGAGAGCTGTGCAGAAACCAATGCTGCAGACCTCAATGAGCTGAAGCAGCGCTGGAGAGAAGAGTGGGCCAAGATTCACTCTCAAAATTCAAGATTTATTATGTCCTGATCTCATGATACTACAATTTTAAACCAATTTTAACTTTTTTCTCAGTCACACAAGACCAACGCGAACACCTACTGGTGCTTCACGTAATAACGTAGAATAATAGATGCAAAAAACTTGAGGCGTATTTCCAAGTTCTGCTGCTCTGCCTGTATGTAAAACATTAACATGACACATGAAAAAGAAAGAGCTCACAAAGACAGCATAGTTGGTAGAGATACTGCTTCCAGTGTGAATCTAATTGGATTTAATTTTCAGTGACAATTAGCATCTGATACATTAAAAGCTGATACATGAAGCATAGACATGGAAGAGGGTGTGATTTCTTTTTCACATAAGTGTATTTACCTGTGGCTGATTTCTATGACATGTGAGCAGAATGTCTTGGATGCACCCTAAAACAAGTAGTGCAGAAATCTCTTAATAATCAAGATGCAGCATGTGCCTAAAATGAAATGATGTTCAAATGAAGTCTGTTTTGACTAACATCAACAAACTTCTCAATTTGTTAAGGAAAAGGAGCCGAAAGTTAGTCACAGTTTTTGCCCTGCAGTTGTCCAGACCCTATTTGAGCTGCAGCTCTTCGAATAGACTTTGATCTCCACGTGGGTTTCTTCTTTTAAGTTATTTTGGCCTGTGAACATCGTGAGGTGTATTCCTCTAAGGAGGCATGAAAGATAGTCATGAGTCTGATACAGGCTAATAGAGGATCACGGTTTCTCTGTGTGGTTTCGCTCAGGCAGCTTGTTGTCAATAATCATGCTTGATTTAACATCTTCTCTAATGAGACTGCTCTTTTGAAAACAACACCTCGTGTGTCTTGTTTTAACTGCAACCTTGTCAGAAATAATGCAGTTTCTCAAAGAGGCACAAACACCAAGGGTGAGCCAAACTAAAATACGACCTAATTTAAGGTTTGGATGGTTAAAATAAGTGGTTGGATTAATTCACAAACTCATCCAGGCTTCATGGAACCTGTAAAACACGTGCACAGTTTGTCACCTCACTCTCGGATTTTAATTGATCATTAACTTGACAAGTAGCAAGAAATGGGGCTCAGACTTGAGGTGAGGATGGCGCTGGAGAAGCATTCAGATGCATGCCTCCAATTAACCTCCCCAGCCAAAACACAGGCAGGGAACATCACAGGCCCAGGCCCAGGCGAACAGGCAGAGAGGCGTGAATGAAAACTTGATATTTGACGAGATTCTGCTCAATCTGAGAGCCTAATGAGAACTAAACACAACCTGGCTCGACCGTCTATACCTCGCAGCGGTGGAGATGAAACATATCTCAGACAAACTAAAGAGAAGAAAGAATGCATGAACTCTGAATTTGAATCAGCTGATTAAAAAAGAGAAGGAAACGTGGGAGGAAATGTGAGAACCATGGGCTCAATCATCCAAGTTTGCTTCAGTGCACAACAGTCGTGTTTGATGGGCCTGTGGGAACCAGCGTCTGATCTCCTCGGTGTTCTTTCCTCTCAGGTCTGCGTCTGGCGGAGCAGTTGGGTCGGAGAGAAGATGAAGCAAAGATTCGCCATCGCCTTGGCCTTTCTCTGTGGGCCAGCGGAAACATGGAGGAGGCACAACATCAGGTGTGTGCATCTTAACACTGAACGTGAAAATGCAGAAATAACGCAGTGTAAGCAAGTGGAAACTGAAGTTTATTGTGAAACAGTTTCAAAGTTAGGATACTTTAATTCGACCAATTAAACATTAAAGAAGTCATATAATGCTTTGGGGGTTTTCTGTTTCTATTAGTGAGTTATATCACTTTTTGTTAAAGAGAAGAGTTCACACTATAGAAAGTTATTCTCCCTGAAACGCCTCATTTGTGGTCCAGACTTTTCTTCCTGGACTTGATTGCGTCACCTTTAAACTGTTTTGTATCAAACATAGCTGGTGAATAGTTTGGTACATCTCAAACGAAGAATGAACATCTGCCTTAAGCTTCACCATTTTTGACTGATTAGCTGGCCAATCACGGCAGAGTGGGCCTTTAAGGAGGGGCTTCTTAAAGGGACAGAAACTAAAACAGAGCATTTCATACAGAAGATGCTCACACCTATTTAAGTACACTCCCAGAATAGAATTCTGATCATGTAAAGAGCATAGTACAATATACTTACAGTCGTGTGTTTCTATAACATCTCTGCTTGGTATAGCAAGTTTATTTAAAGGGATAGTTCGCCTCTTTTGACATGAAGCTGTATGACATCCCATACTAGCAAAATCATTTATGACCATTTTCTTACCCCCTGCTGCGTCCTGTGAGCAGAGTTCCGGCCTTGTTTTGGCGTTGACGAAGGTAGTCCGGCTAGTTGGCTGGAGTTTAAAAAATAAAGCGTTTTGCTTCTCAAAACAATATGCATTCAAAAGAGTAATACATTTGCATCACAAAATCGTTCTCCAGGAAAAAGTCAGACCTCACATCGCTTGGCGCCATTTTCTCTCCCTTCGTATCACTGCATGCTGTGTAGACCGTGCAGACCGAGCAGTCCCCTGCTTCCGAGCAGCAAACACCGTAACAGGCGCGGCTGTCAGCAGGCGACAGCACACAGTGATACGAAGGGAGAGAAAATAGCGCCAAGCGATTGTGAGGTCTGACTTTTTCCTGGAGAACAATTTTGTGATGCAAATGTATTACTCTTTTGAACGCATATTGTTTTGAGAAGCAAAACGCTTTATTTTTCTGGCCCCAGCCAACTAGCCGGACTCCCTTCATCAACGCCAAAACGAGGCTGGAACTCTGCTCACAGGACGCAGCAGGGGGTAAGAAGATGTTCATAAATGATATTGCTAATATGGGATGTCATACAGCTTCATGTCAAAAGAGGCGAACTATCCCTTTAAAGGGTTACTTTTCTACTTCTGACACTGGCATATCAGTGGAAGCAGTCACAATTAACTTGCGACTGACATCAATCCAGTAACGAATTGTGCTTTCATTGAAACCGCTTTTAGTTTCTGTGATTGATTAGGGCCGTTTTGTAAATATTGTTTGATGCTGAAAATTAACTTTATCTTCTCTCATTGGTAAGCTCCCTGCATTAACATTATGGGATATCATTTAAACTGTAGCTTACGGTTGCTGTTAAATACATATATACATACATATACGTATGTATACTGTTGAAAATCCACCTTAGATATACACCAATTCATTACAATGCAAAAAAGAATCCAGAAAAAAACTGGAACAGATGCAAGGCAATCAATTTTAAACTAATCAAATAATCAACCTTTTCTACAGACATTAGTGAGGGGATTTATCGCAAACCGTGGTATTTTTCATGAACTCATATGTTTCGTCTCATTAGCAAAAGTCCCAAAAGGAATTTGGGAAGTAATCTAATTAAACCTATGAAATAATTGTAGATAATAAACAATATAAAGTAACAAGTAAAACGACATGCATTTAATAAATGTACTTAAGTTAAATTAGCTTAGATTCTGGCTTTCAATGGCTGTGTTTATGAAAAACGTCCACGTTTCAGAGCAGTTCCCAGTCCAGTGTAGGTTGTGAGATGACTGTCCCCCTGAGTCTTGCACCATAGCACCACCCAGTGGTTGACATGCTAACTGCAGATTACCATGTCAACTCAGGTTTAAAACAATGATTGTAACTCAAGATCAAGCTCTTTAGAAATATTAATGCTTTAAAGTGAGGTGTTTTGAATATAGAAACAGGTGCCTAAATTAAAGCGAAAAGGAGATGTATGTAAAGATGATTGCACACCTGAGTGGGGTTTGATTCCTCCACATACTGTTGTTTAAACTCAGCCTGTGGATCTGTACATGTGTGGACTTGTAGTGTATGTTTCTCCGTGTGATGTCTGTTCTGTTACAGTTATACAGAGCGTCTGCATTGTTTGAGACAATTCGTCATGAGACACAGCACAGTTTGGATTACAAGCTTTCCCTGTTTGATCTGCAAACCAGCTCATACCAAGCTCTCCAGAGAGTCCTCGTCAGCCTTGGTGAGTTAACTGGCTTCTCCTATTTCTGTGATTGTTATTCTGGAGTGTGAATGTATCTTTCTTTGCCAGTTAGCAAAGCACTGGCATAGAAGTGATCCATCTTCGTGTTTTCCCCTCTCAGGCCGGCACGATGAGGCGCTGGCCATAGCCGAGCGAGGGAGAACACGCGCGTTTGCTGATCTCCTGGTTGAACGCCAGAAAGGAAGTCAGCAAGCAGCGAGTGCTGACCCATATACCCCAGTCACTGTGGAGAACATCCTGGAGACTGTCAACAGTCAGAGAGCTGTGGTCCTCTACTATTCTCTGGCAGGAGGCTTTCTGTACAGCTGGCTGATATCTCCTGGCACAGGTGCGCCACCATGCACGCTCACACTTTTCCACACTAAACCACCTTTTTCATTTAGACGTAAGACACAAGTTAGGTCTGAATATACACTTTTTGACACTGACACATTTGTTACTTTAGCTATATCATGAAGATAAGCATTAAAGGGACACTTTGTAATTTCTTCCCCCATCTAGTGGTGCAATTTTATTTTGCAAAGTCGAATGAATTTGCTCTCTAGCGCCTCACGTTTTCAAATGTGCGTTGCAACTTCTTGAACTACTGCAGGCGGTATGTGTCAAGATTCAAGAAGCTATAGACTCAGACTCAAGGTCCATACAAACAAAAAGAAATCAAGACACACAGTACAAAGGATTACATAACACACATACAATAACACTATAAATACAGATGACAGATAACATGTCAGATAACACAAGTTGACATAGCCTTTGGTGTGCAAGCAATGCAATTAGTCATATTCCGGGAGTTACCGGAAGTGACGTCGACGCAGCGGTAGCGTTAGCAGCAGTGTTTAGTTGCTATCTGGAAAGTGTTCCTTTAAATAAACTCCCGGTAAACTTACAAACTTTCTAATGCCTCGCTTTGTGAGTTAAGAGCCTATGTGTACTACGGCAGAAGTTTGGTAACAATCAATGCATTATTAGTGGGAAAATTTACGAGATAAAATCTATTTACCGTTAGCGCCAGTAATAAGCCATTCGGCGGACGTGACGTCAAAATGACGTCATTTCCGCTTGCTGGCCTGCCGTTGGGGAAAACGCGATTCGAAGTGCTTTATGTCCCTCTCGGCACTTCGTCGTTTTTCATAGACCGGAAGGACATGGCGGCCTCCATAGAGCTTGCCCGCTCTATGTAGATACAGACAAGTTATTCTTCGCTCAGGAGGATAATTGAGATTTTTGACAGAGATCATTTTACACCAATGAGGACTAATTTATGAATGAATATGTTGATTTGAGCTAATAAATGACTTAATTTATTACATAGTGTCCCTTTAAGAACACACTCTTAGCTGTAGTTGGAGGGTATTCGCTTGCTAAATGGAGGAAGTCGTCGCAATTACACCTCTTAAATGTGTTGAAACTGAGCTGAGTATTTCCAACCTCAGCTCATCACATGTGCATACTTTGTCAGGAACACTTCAGAGTAGTCATGTGGAGTCATTTTGACGTGCAGTGGAAAACAATATCATACCGTTGTGAGATCAAAGCCAAATGTTGCCTGGTGGTGACATCAGTCGTGTGGGATGAGTTCCTTTGCGAACCATGAAAATGGAGAGGAAATTATATTTTCCCTCACCCCCATACCTAAGAAAACTGTGGGCATTTCATGCTAATTCATGAGGTCTTCTCGATTGGAGACAAGCAGCCATTCCAGCTGCCAAGATACTGACTTTTACAGTTATTATAAGTTCTAACCATGCAAGATTCAGCTCCAGATCCATTTCCTTAATGTAGAGAAATTACACAAAGGGGAAATAATTGGAAATAGCATAACCGTAAATATTGTTTGTTTTAAAACTAATGACTTTCTAAGATTGTTTCTTCATTTAATGTTCTGTATTTTCATGCAGATATATAGATTTTTTAAATATATGCTAACAGATTTAAGTGTTAGTATTTTCATATTATGATTTATAGAGCACCAGTGCCCAACAAAGATGTCATATTGGGCTTATTTGTATTGCTAGAAACTCAACAGTCCCCTTTGAGGAGCCCTTGGGGACAGTGGGAAGAAAAACATCCTTTGAATAGGAAGACACCTTCAACAGAATTAGAACCATCTGCCTCGAACAGCTCCAACTATAGGACAGGAAGAATTGTAAAATCAGTGGAATTAAATCCCCAAAAAACTATGAAACTGCTTCATTTGAAGTAGCACATGAGAGACTTGAGCCAGGTTGGTGAAAAGAAAAAGAAAGCTTTACTTACTTACTAATAATCTCTGGTATACGGAAGAGTATTAGGGCCAGGCATAAGAAAAAATATTTATATTTTGCCTGTCGAGAATAAAGTCAACATGTCGAGAATAAAGTCGAAATGTCAAGATTAAACGAGATTAAGACATTTCAACTTTATTGTCGACATGTGGACTTTATTGTCAACATGTGGACTTTATTCTCAACATTTCGACTTTATTCTTGACATTTCGACTTTAATCTCGACAAGCAAAATATTATTACTTTTTCTTATGCCTGGCAGTAATACTCTTCCGTACTGGTAAGATCCAAAAGTGAATACAAAAGCTAAAAACCTTCTACAGGACTCGAGTGTCAAAGGTCCAAAACAAAACAACTATGATGGGCCACCGAAGAGAGAATTTGTCAAAGACGAGTGAAAGTCCTGTTTAAATGCTACCAGGGAAGGACGAGCTGATGGTGGGCTGCATGCTTACAGAAAGAAAATAACCGGGCCCTCCGGAGGATGGAAAATTAAACACATGACTGAGTCCAGGAATCCAGGAGATGAGCATTCATGAGTCCTCTGTGTGACAGGGTGATATTTACCATGCACGCTCATCCTCCTCCTCGGATTAACCCTTTCATGTCTGACGCATCATAAGCTCTCTTTGTGTGGCGACTTTAGGGTGAAATGTCAACTATATCCACGCTTGTGATGTGACATTTGAAGATATTTTTGCTCCTTTGGATTTTAATCACTCTGTGGCAACATGACCTTTCTTCAAAGGCAAGCCTCAGGGCGAAATATTTAGCTTCATCACCAGTTTGGTCCCCAAATCTACTATCTTTTATCGAGGATTAGGTATTTTAACTCTTGATTAGTGTCCACTTACATTGAGGCAAATGAACACACATGCAGTGCTCTAACTCATGTGTGTTCTTCCTAAAATGCTGCAACAGGCATTGTGAAGTTTCACGAGGTGTATCTGGGTGAGGCCGGCCCAGAGGCGTCTGAGTTCCAGGATGGAGGAGGGAGCCCACAGGGTGCAGGTCCCCTGTCTCTGGAGCAGTACATCTGCAATGCCAGAGAGGCTCTGGGAGTGGACAACCATTACAGCAGGTAACACACTGTAGGGAAAAAAATTCTGTCCTTTTTCGTCCTGTTTCCCACACCGTCAGCCCGTCTCTGTGTATAGTAGTGAGTAGGTTGATTTAATTAATAGGTTAACATTTAATTTTGAACCTCATTCCTCAGAGGATGTATGAGTGGGTGATTCGCAGGTGCCAACTGAAGGCCAAAACTTATATCTAATATCTCAACATCTGCTGGATGGATCAACATCTCATGGTCCCCTGACAATGAACTTTATGTGAAATGTCTCGACAACAACAGGATGGATCGCCATTAACTGTATCCTCCTATTTGGTAAAATTGTAATAACTTTAGTGATTCTGTTGATTTTCATTTGGTGCAAATGTAAACGAAGTTCATTACAAAATACAAAGAAAGTGGAGGCTTACACCTGACATAAACATGTGTCCTCTTTGACCTGATCACAATGTGATCTACTTCAGAAAGCATTTAATATTTTGAAAGAGCGCAGCAGCCATTGATATCTGATTTCTGATTAATGATCTGAATGTTGAAGTTGGACACTTCCTGACAATAAAGTGTTCCAAAGTAATCCCTCAAATGTAGATTTCTATTTCATTTGAGAAGCAAATTGACAGATTGTTAAAACAGAGCGTACATTATAACTTTTAATGAACTTTTGTTTGGACATATTAAATATTGTCATTGGGTTTCTTTGAGGTCAGATTATTTTCTGAAACAGTCAAAAGAGAATATAATCTGAAAGTGAATTACATTAATTAGAAGTTGCACCCTAACATGTTGAGCTCTACTTTTATTAGTAGTTGGATCATTTCTCATTTCATTTACATTATTACATGTTTATATATATAAATGTATTGTGTAAGAGTCACAGAGGACAGTTGTCAGTGTAGAACATATGAAGGAGTATTTCTACATTGTTGTTTTCGTACTTTCGCTTCAGTAAAGTCTCTGAATACTTCCTCTACCACTGAGAAATTAAGAATAAATTCATGGTTGACATGCAGAAATCTCACAATCTGATAATGGACGCAACCCGCGGGCTCCGTGTATAGTTTATGGACTCAGTGCTTAAAAAAAAGAAAATATAGTCCTTATAGGTGATTCAAGGATCCTGTCGACATTATTGTTTGCTGAAAGTGAGGACTTCTTTTAAAATTGAAATTTTAAAAATATATTTTCGAGATAGTCAAGGCCAAGACAAACATAAGTCCATAGTTACAACAGTAAAAACACAAATACAGAAGAATTATAAGTATGTCCCGATCCGATCAGTTTCAGGGCAGGGCCAACTCAATGGGCTCTTCCATGTCCAAATGAGCAGGCTTAAGACGATCTATTGCGACCTGCTCTGGTTCACCCCCCATGTCCACGTTGGACGTCCACGTCCAAGTTTTTAGACCCCCACTCCAAGACACGGATGGGCCCATCGTAGGGGGGGCTACAGCGGGTTCCGATGACTGTTATGGCGGATGAAGACGTACTTGGCAGATGGGAGATTCTTGGGGACGTAGGACTGGGGGAGGCTGCCGCAGTCCGATGACAGTCAGCTGACCAGGGAGCTGTTGCAACCGGGAGAAACTCCCCCGGGACCCACTGTGGCTGGATGTCATCCTTGGGGGCAAAGCGAAGACCGAGCATGACCCATGCAGTGGAGCTTCACCCCCAGGTGCTTGGCGACTGCAGTCCAGAGCTCCGACATGAACTGTGGGCCCATCAGAGGTAACGTCCGAAGGTGTGCCGAACCGGGCCATCCAGGATGTGATGAATGCCCTGGCTACCTCTGCTGACAGGGGAATTGCTTCTGGCCACCTGGTGGTCCTGTCCACCATGATGAGGAAGTGAGTGAACCTGAGGGACTTTGGTATGACGTTGCATCTTGGCGCGCTGACATGCCACACAAGAACCCGCCCAGGCCCTAACATCCTTCTTAAAGGCCTCGGTATGCTTCTCTGTCACTATCCGTCAATCCGACTCCGTGGTCACGCAGAGGCTATTAAACCTTTCTAAGTTCTCCGGCGGGATGTCGGATACGCGGTTACATGCTGCCATTCCAACATACCGACATTCCGACAGTGACGTTCAATTGTCGGAATGGTGGCATTTTTTTAAGAAATGAAACGTCCCGTCATTCCGAATTTCATTTTTTCTTTTGTCGGAATGGCGGTATGATTTTTTCTTTTCAACATACCACCATTCCGACACGCGATTTCAGCACCACACGCGTGGACAGCTCGCCATGCAATAATAGGGCTGCACCAGCTACAAATCCCCAAGAGAGAGACATTCCAACACGCAAGTCAAGCAAGACTGATCGCACCCACTCAGAAATGTACTGATGATGAGAGCTGACGAGGGGCTCGTTGTGTAGCCAATATTTCATTTGGCAGTGTAAAACGGATGCTATTTGTTTTTGTGACAATTGCCTCAATTTAATTGACCTTAAACCACTGAGAATGCTGTCAAAGTGAAGCGGAGATGCGCATCGCAAAGACAGCACAGCACCAGAAAACCAGCAAATGCAATGTGTAGCCTATGTTACCGTGGGAGTTAAGATGCAAAAAAAGATCAAATCTTGTTTTTCGATATTAGGCCTATACAAATCAAATGTAATTTAACGAAAAGCTTCATGACGTATTTCAATCATTAACAAGATCGCAGCCCACACAGAATCGGAGATGACTTCAATTAATTCATGCATGCCTTGTGCTTGTGGAGGGGACAGCAGGTTAGATAAATGCACGTGGCTGCAAAAGGAATACCAAATTTAAATGTTGGTTTCAGTTTTCAATTGGGGTGCGCAGAGTTGCAATCTTCATCGCGCATTCAAGACTGTGACAACTGTCGGAAGACACGCAACCTGCTGTTGTTGAAAATATTGCCCGTCGACATATCCACAAAGGATGAGCCCCGATCTTAAGGGATAAACTCACACAGAACTTCCTCCCTGCTCGTAAAAAGAGCAACGGTTAAAGAAACCAGTGGGCACCTTAAAGTGCAATCCTCATACAATCACTATGCAAACAAACAACACAACAACAAGATCCACATCAACAACAGCATTTTATTAACTTTTCATTCAAAATTAGGTAAATACAACTAAAATTACCAACAAAAAAATAATTAATTAATTTAATTAGATTGGAGATGCTAATTAATACTGGGGGGGGCGATTTTTTTTCCCAGTCCGACCCTGACAGCTCCCAACAAGTGTCGGAATGGTGGTATCAAAGTGTCGGAATGGCGGGATGTCTCAGTGGCGTCATGTCTGAGTGACGGGATGTCGGAATGCCGGTTGCATACCGGATACGCAATGCAATTCACCTCCCGATCAGTAGGTGTCGCTATGCTAGACGATCTAATCTTGCGACGTCTATTGTGAAAGTCGTTGATTGATTGTTTACCTTCCGGCTCCGTTCCACTCCTCACAGTGAACGATGGCGACCGAGAGAGAAATACTTTTGTTGGAGTTGGAGCTTATTGATATTGAAATTCAAATAATTTTGAACAAATGTTAACCAGCACACAGTAAACTCTTTCAAAAATGGCGGTGTTGTTGTTCTGAGAGGAAGGAGCTAAACCATAAAAGTGATTCCGGAACAGTGTTGTTTTTGACAACCATCTTAGATTTAGGCTGCGGCTACACGAAAACGTTTTTCACTGTAAACGATACTTTTTCTTATCGTTTCGCTGTCGCGGCCACACGGAGCCGGCGTTCCCACTACCCCAAAACGATAGTTTTTGAGAACGGGTTCCAGAGTGGGAAAGTTTGAAAACGGCCTCGTTTCGTTTCCATTGTTACAGCTAAAACGTTTTTGCGTCAGTCACACGTTGACGCTGTGAGCCAATTTTAACACTTCTCTATTGTCTCACAGCGTGGCGTGACACAGTGGCGTGTGTACTGCATCGTTTCATCGTTTTCGTCTGGACCAGCAGCGCGTTTCCGTGTGGTCGCAAGAATTTTCGTACCCGTTTTAAAAAAAAAACTCGTTTCGTTTTCGTGTAGCCGTAGCCTTAGTCTTAGTCTTAGTCTTAGTCTTTTGGACTAAAATGCTTATTAGTTTTAGTCACATTTTAGTCACTTCTATATGTGATAGTTTTAGTCCAGTTTTAGTCGACGAAAACTCAAAAGGGTTTTAGTCTAGTTTTAGTCGACGAAAAGTCAAAAAGGTTTTAGTCTAGTTTTAGTAAAAAAAAAAAAGAAAAAAGAAGTATAGTCTACCGTGTTAAGAAAATAGTATGGTCTTAACTATTAAACAAGCAGAACAAAAATACATAGCTTATTAACTGACCCTGTACTAAAGCTTTCTGATTTTTCATTCTGTACTGTGCGTGTGTCCCAACTTTACTGTAAGCGCACTAATGCACAGGTCCTGGTTAGGGCTGCACAACGTCACTTGTGGCTTTTAGGCAAAAGCTAGCAGACTCTACGTATAACAGTAACTCGACCTGTTTAACATATCAAGTTACGTGCTGACAGAACGTACACACAAAGAGATAACCACACCGTCACTGAATGT
Source organism: Odontesthes bonariensis (assembly GCF_027942865.1). NCBI lineage: Eukaryota > Metazoa > Chordata > Actinopteri > Atheriniformes > Atherinopsidae > Odontesthes > Odontesthes bonariensis. The sequence goes on from NC_134527.1 coordinate 28,851,647, forward strand.
AAACATGGCTAAACATGCTGCTAAAGTAACACACACATAATGAATTGACGTTAGAGTAACAAAAGCTAACTTTAGCCTGAAGTTAGCAGCCCATTTGCGCCAGGAGTATGTGGAAAACGTACTAATGTATTAGCTTACTATGAAATGTATCGATTATGTTAACAGCATTTGTAACTTACCTTCGAAAAAATATCCCTGTGGCGAGCCTTAAGGTGCCGCAGCAGATACTTTTTAGGTTTTAATTGACACACACAATAAGCAGAAATGTCATGTATTTTAAACGTCTGACAGATCACCCACTAACATTTTCGTCCATTCTCGTCTCGTCAACGAAATCTCACACACGTCTCGTCATGTTTTCGTCATCAGAGAGCTATGTTTATCTCGTCACCGTCTCGTTATCGTCATGAAAAAAAGTGGCGTCAACGAAATGATTTCGTCATCGTCATCGTTGACGAAAACAACACTGTTCCGGAAATGATGTTGTTACCAATCACAACCTTGTGGCTTGGTCCATTGCCATGGCGGCATAGTCCAGTCCTAGGTGAAAAGAAAAGGCACTCGCCCGGGAAAGACAGTCAGCGAATAAGTTGTCTTCGCTTGCCACGTGTTGAATGTTTTTGGTAAACTCGGAGATTGCAGAGAACTGACGCTGCTGACGACCAGACCATGGCATTGTGAACGTCAGCAGCTTATGGTCCACCAAAACAGTGAACCGGCGGCCCTCCAACAGGAATCTGAAGTGTCGGGTGGCAAGGAATATACCTAGGAGCTCTCCATCAAAGATGCTATATTTCTTCTCACAGTTGTGGAGCTGCTTGCTGAAAAAGGCCAGTGGCTGCCAGGCACCACCCATCCAGTGTTTAAAAACCGCCCCCACCGCATAGTCAGAGGCTTCTGTAGTGAGGGCGCTCGGGGTACTGGGAGATGGGTGCACCAACAGAGCAGTGTTGGCCAGTGCAGTCTTGGTAGCACACAAGGCTTTGTCCCTCTCTGGGGACCAATCCACCTTATTATTGGCTGTTTTTCCTCGCAGGGACTTGTACAAAGGACGCATGAGGTGGGCTGCATGGGGAAGAAAACGATTATAAAAGTTCACCATGCCCAGAAACTCCTGAAGAGAGCTTGTGGTGCGCGGGCGTGGGAAACCATTGACTGCCTCCACCCTGGCAGGAAGTGGAACTGCTACCTGTGGAGTGACGTGGTGTTCCAGGAAGGTGATGGACGACTGTCCGAATTGGCACTTGGCAGGATTGACAATAAGCCTGTGCTCGCTGAGCCTTTCAAACAGCTGCTGGAGGTGTGTCAGGTGTTCCTGCGCAGACATGCTGGCTACGAGAATGTCATTGAGAAAGTAAACAAACAAGAATGACATGTCTCACATCACATGTACATCAGTCCATTAGACACTGAAATGTCTGTGCCACCCCTTTGTGGCCGAAAGCCATTTGCAGGAACTCGAACAGGCCAAAGGGTGTAATTACAGCTGTTTTGGGCACATCCTGTGGATGGATTGGCACCTGGTGTTATCTGCGCACCAGATCGATCTTGGAAAAGATGATGGCCCCCAGCCAAGTGAGCGGAGAAGTCCTGTATGTTTGGAACAGGGTATCGGTCAGGGTTTGTGGCGTTGTTCAGGCGACGGAAATCACCACAGAGGCGCCAACCGCCATCAGCTTTAGTAACCATGTGTAAGGGGGAGGCCCATGGGCTGTTTGAGCGGCGCACTATGCCAAGACGCTCCATAGTAGCGAACTCCTCCCTGGCAATCGCCAACTTGGCTGTGTCTTGGCAGCGTGCCCGTGCATAGACTGGGGGGCCCACAGTGGCGATTAGGTGTTCCACACCGTCCTTAGTCATAGCAGACGAGAACGTGGGCATGGTGAGGTCAGGGTCTCCAGTGGTAAGCATGTTCGACAGGCAGAGCGCTCCAGCCCCCCAAGTGTGCGGGGGTATGATGAGAAAGAAAGGGCAGCAGATCTACAGATTTCAATCCAATAGAGCACCTTTGGGATGTGGTGGAACGGGCGATTCGGTTCATAGATGTGCAGCCGACAAATCTGCAGCAACTGCGTGATGCTGTTATGTCAATAGCCGTTTCGGACTGTAGGAACCTTTGGCAGTTCTAATAACCTTTTAATCCACGGGGCCGTTTTCTCCCGTGTTCGGACATACAGGAACTCGGGGCTATCTCCCTCAGTTCCTATAACTATTTAGCTCCTTCTCCGAGGTCGGGTCTTTTCATGGTTCTATAGAACGCATCTGACGTAGGTGTTTGGTGGTTGGTAGCTACGCCCCATGTAATGCTATCACGGCTGAAATGTTTCCTCATAGGACACAGACACAACCGGCGCGTGTTTAATAAGTTAAACTTACACTTTGTCTCCTTTGTCTGCGGCGCTCTGCTCTCCTTTCTTCCTTCATGAAATGAAAAAGTATCTCCTGACTCTCTCTGTGAGCTCTTCCAGCCTCGATATTAGACGCCTGATGTGATCGTCCATAATTAATATCACCATCATGCAGACCATGAACACGGTGGCCTCCTAGCTCTCCATATTAGCTTCTTTGTTGTGTTTTTCTTCTCTCCTTATTTTTACCGGGTTTTGCTTTGTTTTGTTTTGTTGTTGAATGTGGCGCTAAACGGCTAACGGCTAACACGTCACGCAGACGGCTGTGCGCGGCGCATCAGTCCCGACCTGGTCCCGACTCATGTGCGAATGCAGACTGAAACAGTTCCGCTGTGGAAGGACAGTTATCAGAACGAAATTTGAGTAGGACAGTTCTGATAACTGCGTTCTTAGAACGGTCTGTCCGAAAGCAGCTAATATGGACCAAAATCTCTGAGGAATGTTTCCAACACATTGTTGACAGTATGCCACGAAGAATTAAGGCAGTTTTGAAGGAAAAAGGTGGTCCAACCTTTTATAAAGTGGCCGGTGAGTGTATATCTTATGTACACTCATTAAAACAAAAAGGCAAACATTGAACAAAGAAGGTTTGAGTATACACATGCTGTATTTCATTTATCCTGCTTTTCTCTTGCTCTCTGCTGCCAGTTTTCTTTATCCTCAAATTATGCTGCCGCAGTGTTCAGGCCCAGGTTGGCAGAACTACACGGGTTAGTAAATCACTACCATGTGTCTTGTCAGCAAATGTTCCTCCACACAACTTTTGATGAAAACCACTGCAGTGGGCTGGCGGTATTTTACATTGATTCACTGCATCTGTCATGTGTGAGTGTTAAAAGTTGAAGTTGTAGAAAGTCTGGCATTTTCGTATGATGATTGAGTTTTACTAGCCTCCAATTTGTGTTCAAACATCAAAAAATGCAGCTTTGACAGATTAAATCTCTCTGGGAATGACAAATGTGGATTCAGAACAATGTTTGCTTTCAGCAAGCCGTCAATGCACCACAAAAGGCTCTTGTGATTGATTATACTTATTTCCTTTTTTTAAAAAGTATCACACACCTTTTGTTTACTTTCTGTATCCTCACAGTTTAAGTGTTAGTGTTAGAGTGACTGAATGAAGAAATTACTTATGCATGAGCAATAAATTGTACGCTTAATTCACCCAAAGCTCGCAGGGTTTTTGTTGCTACAGACTGTTGTTTAACCACTGGCTATTAGTCTGTCATTTTTAGCACATCTCAAGTTTTATTGACATGTAATAACTGCAGATGAGTAAAAACAACACTAACAGGCCCAGAGATTTTCACTTCTGCTGCATGCCCCCTCCCCTCTGCAAAAATTGTGTATTCCTCTCAAGGTGCTAACTGTCTCCATTGTATTGTGAACTGTTGTTTGAATGAACTCTGATCAGTCCAGCATACTATGTGTTGAGTTGTGTGTTCACCTTATTTTGGCAGTTGATCCGAGAAACGCTTTCTATTGGTCATATAAACACTTATTTTAATAATGGCCTGTCATGTTAGGAAGGGACATACTAAATCCTTCATGAATGGTAATTTAGTTGTAGGTTACACCCCAATTTCAAGGACAATTTAATCTATCAAGCTCACAATCAGTGGGTCAACATGATGAGATTAATTCGATTATAGCTATAGTTGGATTATGCTCCTTATTTGAGAAGGGCACTTATCCAAGTATATATGGCGGTGAATAAATGGAATCATTGGCACAAAGCATGTCATACGACATATGTACAATAGGTGGCGCTGTACCCATTTCAACTATTGCTAATAGAGCCACTTCCGGTTGACCGCTTCACCACCAACAACAACAAACGTGGGCATTGGAGAAAGATGGCGAACGAAGGGCAAGATGAAGCTACGTCCCTCTACATTTGGTCTGTGATGAGCTGCTTGTTGCACAAACGCGATGCCCAACGGAGCATTCTCCATCGTGTTCTTTGTTTCTTTCCGATGGCGGCGACAACAACAGTAATATTGTCTCCTTTGACTGCCGGTTCACGTTACCGGGGAAAAAACTCGAGCATGCGCAGAACGCAGAGTCCAATTCACCACAGGCTTCAACGTCTACAAGCATGTTTAGTGTGACTTTCAACCGAGTTATCCCGGGGTCTTAATCCGATCACGAGTAACTCGATCCGATCCAATTTCTTGTCAGATTATGGTGTATACATGAACCTAATAACTCAGTCTTATTGTAATTTAGCCCTTAATCCGATTTTTACAGTGCCATGTAACTCCACTGAATGTCAGAGGTCAGAGGACTGAAAATAGTGTACCAAAAAACACAATTTCAGCTTGGAAAAACTACAAAAAGACGACATAACTGCAGGAAGGAAATAAATGTTTATTTCACGTGAAGAAAAGCAGGCTCACTACATATAGAGGCTATACAAAGCACAGAAATGTAGCATATAGTTGTCCCATCTAGCAGTTTCCACATTCCCATGGTGAGTCTTTCCTACATTTGCCACAGGTGTATTTGCGCCAGTGTACACAAAGTTCGGTGCGTCTGTTATTATTGCAGAGTATGCGCACCTGGCACTGTGTCTTTTTCTTCTGAGAAACTCTCATCTCACGGCGCAGCTGTTTGTGTTCTTCCCCTTGTACCTTTTCCTGCAAAAGCCTGTTTTGAAGTTCATCTGCAAGCCCCAGCATGAACAATTGGCAACTTTCTTTGGATCCTGTACATGCTGTGTACAAGACATGTGCATTTGTGACATTCATGTCAAGCAGGTTGTAAAACACAGCCATGGGCCATCTCCGTGTTCCTGCACACACAGAGTAGTTGCGTGATTTCTGGTCCATGATGTCAAACATGCATTTGAAATGGTTGTAATCAACAACAATGTTTGGTTTTTGTTTTTGGGTGTCCACAATTTCCACTTTCTGATGCATGGTGCTCAGAAGACAAACAGATTTCTTTTTTTTGTTTGTTTCAAACACTATCAGCAAGGCACTTGTGAACACCTGTGTGGAGTACAACTGGCGCCCCAAGGTTTCCTATGCATTTGCTGGTAGCTCCCGACAATTTTTGTTGATGGTGCCAAGCAGTTTTTCGTTGAAGAAGCCTGTCAGCCAAAGACAGAGAGGTGGAGAAATTGTCCATAGTTACAGTCCTTCCCTGATCCATAAATTCTTCCATCAATTTCAAAACAACATTCTCTGACTGCCTGCCTCGGACTAGTGGGATCTTTTCCCAAGTAAGGGATGACATTACACATGTATTTTGTGTCCAGCTCTGCTTCAATCCATAACTTGATTCCAAACTTGTCAGGCTTGGATGCAATGAACTGCAGAAAGGGACAACGAACCTTTGAAGGAAATAACTGCTCTTCCACGGTAACATGTTGCCCTGGACTGTAGGACGAAACAATTCTGAACAAACCGCTGCCAGATGACTGAAATTTCTGCTAATTTTTCCATTTGTGTGCGCTCCTTGCTGGCAGCGGCGTCGAACAGGGGGGAAAAGTCAGACTGATTCACAGGGTCCAGCCTACAGGGGGGGCCCTAAGGGAAATTTTCTTCTTCTTTCGTTTTCAAAAAATCATCTTTTAAATAATATCAATATATGTTGGTAATTTATAAAAATCCAATGTTCTCTGGAAATACATCTGTTGAAATGTATATCCCAGCCTGCAAATAGGCTATAATCTATATCAGACACCCCCATTATCAGTGCGCATTGGTTTAGTCCGCGCTCTGGCGGACTTTTGATTGTACATGCGCCATAAATTTCACTCACTTCATTATTAGGCATTAAACGCAGCAGCCGGCACAGTAAAGATGTCATCCAAAAAAAAAATCAGGCTTTCAGAAAAGAAAAGAAAGGCAAGAGAGACAAAATGAAGGAAAGCAACTGCTTACTGATTTCTTTCCCAAGAAAGGTGAGCCCAAATGTCAAAATTACAGCCTACAGTAACTGATTATCCCATTCACATTCCGTTGCATACCACTGTGATACCAGCCATGGCCGTAGCCAGCTATGAGGAAAGTGAGGTCTGGACCTCGGTAATTTTCAGGGATTTTTTATTTATTTATTTATTTAATCTCGGTTTTCGCATACACGTTTCAATTGACGTTTGTGTTGACATCACTTTCGTGAATGTGTGACTGCGTGGTACCATTTGAAAGGTCTGTTTCTGCCCTTTCCAACGGTGTATATAACACGTGTGTGCGCTCCGTAGTCGGTGAGAAAAGTACCGTCAACATAGTAGCTGCATACCAGTAATCAGTAATAGAAAAATTAGACGAATTTGACGAACGATTTCCTCGGCCACTCTGCAGTGCAGCGGCGATTGCTATATACTGACGGAAAGCTCAGCTCAAGCTCTTTAGAATGATATGATTGTTATATCGATGTCATGTATGGTTCATGAATAAAGAAGACAGCACCTTGTTATAGCAATGCACATTTATGTAGGCTGGAGACAATTTTTCACATCTAATTTAGTAATGAATTCAATATAGCCCATAAATCTTTATAGGTTGTTTAGCAACAACTATAGCCTACAATATGCATCTATCCATCTATTTTTAACTCTATTTTTTATATTGGTTAGTTAGCCTTACTCTATGCCTGGCCAAATGGCCTTTGCTTGTACCAAACATTTGTATGCTTGCATTGGGAAATAATCAGGTTATTTTTAGCTATAGGTTCTAGTTACATTATAATGGTTTATTTTGCTACCTCAATGTGCAACACTGCTATATATTAAAAACTATATAATTTAAAAAATATATATATATATATATTGTAAAAATTTCGGCGCGCGATATGCGCGCGCATCATAGACCTCACCTATTCCTAAATCCTGGCTACGGCCCTGATAGCAGCCGAAGTCAAATAATTAACAAATAATCTCTCATTTTGTTGGCTTCCACATAATTGTGAAATAGAAGCCATATTTGTCTTAAATGTATTTATTTTCATAATAACTATTAGCCTATACAAGTGTCCCAAAAGCCTAACATAGGGTCGATGTTGGTTCAAATATGCATGGTAGTGGTTGTTCCTGGGGCCCCAAATTTGGTGCTACGCCCCTGCTTGCTGGTGTCCTTGTTGTCAAAGCAAAGGTATCACTTTATTTCAAGAAAGCGGTTACGGGGCATTATGGCTTTGATATCTGGGGTGCCGAATCGATTGGCCCACATGAGTCGCATGGCACCAATGTAGCCCTTGTAGGAACGCCATCAGCTCTACGGCCTGTTCTACGGCCCTCCTGGACTGTGCGGTCTCTGATGGTCAACAACATGCTGATATCCAACAAACACAGGAAGCTTTGAAGGCGACTCGTGATATGGTGTGTTACAAACTCTGTGGCCCTCCAGATCCATTGAATGCTGTCTGGACTTTCATGAGCAGAAAAGTCTCCAACTTTTTTTGGTGGAACCTCACAGTGCCATCTTTCGCCTTCTCTGTGCATCCAGGTGTTATGCCCACATCTGCAACTTTTTGTTTTTTTATTACAAAGGGGGGTAAAATGCGTTGCGTCTTCCTCCTCATCCGACGTGGCCTCTGTGTCTGAACTATCCTGCTCAATCACATACTTGACCACCCGTCTCCTGGTGCCTCTTTGGAGGGGAGAATTTACAGGTGCAAGAGCAGTCGCATCCTCATCACTTGACGAATCGGTGACAACGTTTTCATTCTGAACTGCGAGGTCCACATCTCCTCCATCAGATTCACAGTCCGACATGCTCTGTAGAATTGCTAAAGCCTCCTGAACACTGATCCTTCTTGGTTGTGACATTGTGAAGTCTGGGTCTGCGTGCCAGGCATTCCCTATTTATGGTTGTTTCTCGCCCACAAAATTCACACCTTTTACGACACTTCCTTCCCCTTCCTTCATTGAATCTAAATTGTATGATGCCCATTGAGTCTTTAAAAAAAAAAAAAAAAATCACATCAGCTATAATCAAACCCACGTAGTCAACTTGAAAGAGGCTATTTCTGAGGTTGCACAATTTGTCATATGCCCTTGCCAGCACGTTTTTTGTTAAAAATGTTATAGTGGAAAAATAGCAAATATTTTGGTTATGTGCCTTTGGTATGTGTCAGGTTGGTGGGGTGCGAGGCGTGGAAAGGACACGGATGCGGACTTTCAAAAAAGCAAAACTTTATTTTTCAAAAACAAGGTTAATATAAAGCGTGGCTGAGCCAGATACCAAAACTAGACTGTGGAAAACAAAACATGACTATGACTTGACATGGCATAACTTACTGGTACTTAACTTTGGCTTTGCGTGAAGACGGTGTAGATGGTGAAAGGATCTGACAAAGTGCATGGGGAAACCTGAAAACTAAATACTGACTGGGTGATAGGTGAGTGAGTGCAGCTGATGGGAAAACTACAGGTGCTGTGAATGAGGGTAATGGCAGAGCAACAGAAACTATGGGGAAAACATGGCTAAACTAAATACAGGATCTGGACCTAAAACTTAAAACGAAGACGTGACACAATCCTAAACATGGCAAACCTAAAACCGGATTTGGACTTGAAGATTAGGAAAACTAAGACATGACAAAACTAAAAACTAAACAAGAACTAAAAACATGGCAAAACCTCATAGACGTGACAGTATGTGCCTTTTATGGCCAGTGATTCTTACAGAAGGGCACATCAGAGTTGCTGGCCTGCAGAATATTATGAGTGTACAGATTATACTCTTGATTCAGAAGTGTTGGCTCATTATAGACCTATATCCAATCTCCCTTTTATGTCAAAAGTTCTTGAAAAAATAGTTGCAGCTCAGCTTTGTGATCACTTACACAGAAATAATATGTTTGAAGAGTTTCAGTCAGGATTCAGAGTGCATCATAGCACAGAAACTGCACTGCTGAAAGTTACCAATGATCTCCTCTTAGCCTCTGATAGCGGACTTGTGTCTGTGCTTGTCCTGTTGGATCTCAGTGCTGCATTTGATACGGTCGATCACAGTATCTTATTACACAGACTTGAACATGTTATTGGGATTAAAGGAACTGCATTAGGCTGGTTTAAATCATATTTATCTGATAGATTTCAGTTTGTTCTTGTAAATGAAGAATCTTCCTCACACACCAGAGTAAGTCATGGAGTTCCCCAGGGTTCTGTGCTTGGACCGATTCTTTTTACTTTATACATGCTTCCATTAGGTAACATTATTAGACAGCATGGCATAAATTTCCATTGCTATGCTGATGATACTCAGCTGTACTTATCTATAAAACCAGATGAACCCAATAGGTTGGTCAGACGACAAGCATGTCTTAAAGACATAAAGACCTGGATGACTCAGAACTGTCTGCTGCTAAATTCAGACAAAACTGAAGTCGTTATCTTTGGACCTGAGCGTTTCAGGGAGAGATTGTCTAGCTATATAGTTACTCTAGATGGTATTTCCTTGGCTTCTAGTTCTACAGTGAGGAACCTTGGAGTTATTTTTGACCAGAACTTATCATTTGACTCGCATATAAAACAGGTTTCTAGGACTGCCTTCTTTCACCTTCGTAATATTGTTAAAATCAGGAACATCTTGTCTCAGAGTGATGCAGAAAAACTAATTCATGCATTTGTTACTTCAAGATTGGACTACTGTAATTCTTTATTATTGGGCTGTCCCACATATTCTCTAAAAAGCCTTCAGTTGATCCAAAATGCTGCAGCCAGAGTTCTGACGAGAACTAACAGGAGAGATCATATTTCTCCAGTTTTAGCTTCTCTTCATTGGCTCCCTGTTAAATTCAGAATAGAATTAAAGATTCTTCTCCTTACATATAAAGCTCTTAATGACCGAGCTCCATCATATCTTTGTCAGGGAGTAGGATTTATGGCTGGGTTTTTAGTTTTCCTTCCTCCAGAGTGCATATTTGGACGGGCTGCTTAGGCTGGTCATCTGCTGCAGGTGCTCTGCTTCCACACCTGCAGATCGTCAGCCTCATCACCGGAGAATATATAAGGAGCCGGAGGCCAGCTACACGCCGCCGGATTGTTACTCTAACACGGAGGTTCTGCCCGTGACCTTTTCGAGCCAGAAGTCATTCCCCCCGAGAAAGGACCTTCTGGAAGACACAGCTGGAACCGCTCCTATTGCACATACCTGCCTGCCCTGAAGCAGTCGTCCTCTACTATTCATTTCCACCTGGAAGGAACCTACAAGCCCACTCCCTAACAGCCATCTCTGAAACCCGTCCACCTCTCCCTGGCGGAGGAAACTTGCCCCGAAAGGATCACGCCCAGATCCGCCTCACCGTTCCGGACAAGCCCTTTACGCTTCCAATAAACTTACTTTACCAAATCCTGTGTCTTCTGAGTGCTTTCTCTGTATGTGGGTCAGAAGTCTGAACAAAACCATGACAATCTTAAAGATCTCATTGTAAGATATTTTCCTAACAGAGCACTTCGTTCCCAAACTGCAGGTTTACTTGAGGTTCCCAGAGTTTCTAAAAGTAGAATGGGAGGCAGAGCCTTCAGTTATCAGGCCCCTCTCTTGTGGAATAAGCTGCCAGTAAATGTCCGGGAAGCAGACACCCTTTCCACTTTTAAGACCAGGCTTAAAACTTTCCTTTTTGACAAAGCTTATAGTTAGGGATGGCTCAGGTGATCCTGAAACATCCCATAGTTAAGCTGCTATAGGCCTAGACTGCTGGGGGGCCTCATCTGACACACCTTTCCTCACTTCACTCTCTTTATGTATATGTGATATTATTATGGTCATTAACTCGTGTTTCCCTGTTCCAACAGATATCCTTTGAATGGTGTTACAGCAGCCCCCTCCCCCCCTTTCTGTCTTCTCAAACCCCAGCTGGTCGAGGCGGATGGCCACCCTTCCTGAGTCTGGTTCTGCCAGAGGTTTCTTCCTGTTAAAAGGGAGTCGTTTCTCTCCACAGTCGCCTCAGGCACGCTCAGGCCGGGAGATTGGACCGAAAAACAAAAAGTTTTCAGTGCAATCTGTTGGTTTTCTTAGCTAGGAAATTGTTTTTGAATTGGCTCTATAAGAACGAATTGGATTATTTTATGAATTATGATTATTATTAATTAATTGAATTCCAATTGGTTTGAATTGGACTTACTATCTAAGTGCCTTGAGATGACATTTGTTGTATTTGGCGCTATATAAATAAAAATGAATTGAATTGAATTGAATTGTCCTGTGTGGGGTGCTGGCAGGGTCACAGCTCAATAATTAGGCTTCTTTACACATCAATGGGAGGCAGTTAGTGGTATGTTAGATTTATTCACACATTTGGGGGGGGGATTTCATTGCAGACTAAAGTCTGCACTTTGAGCCTTCTAAACTTTATCATATATTCCAAATGAATTGAGGGAGAATCAGCTAAATTTAGACGAAGTATCTAATGACATTCTTTGTTTTTGTTGCCAGAGCTGGCTCCAGCAGTGAGACGGAGAGTGAAGCCGGAGATCTGCTGGAGCAACAGTTTGAGGACCTGAACAACAAACTCACCTCAGCCACCGACCCCACAGGATATCTCCGCATGGTGTCCAGAAATAACCTCTTTAACAGGTTTGGTTTGATGTTTTTTTAATCTGGTTATTGACTGACATACCTAAATAAATAAAATGCACGAAATGGTGCATGTCTCCATTTCACCAGGTTATAGTATTATGTGATTTTAGCGGCCAGCATAATTTCTCTTAGACATGCAAGAAAGGGAGGGTGAGAGTGATGATGCATCTGAATCCTACACAGCGGACCTTAAAGTTAAATGCCTCCATATAAACTACAAACGTCTCTCACAGCAAATATTTTCAGCTGTAATAATAACTTTAAAATGACTGCATTACATTTAGAGGAACCCTGCAGTCTGGTTCAGTGTTGTAGCTTTCATAGCTGTCATTAACATAATTGGTATCATCTGTGCTTCTCCTGCAACAACAAGTCAGAACATTTTATGTTAACAGATCTGAAACTAGATTTAAAAACTTGTGTCTTCTCGAGGATGATTTGAAATCCTTTTGGTGTTTCCATAACTTTTCATTTTATATTTGATTTAGTTTGCCACAAGTTAAAGCCCATACTGAACAATCTTAGACCTCATCTCCAACACATTGTTGTCCTGGTTTTAAGGAAAAACAGACGTTTCAGTTCTCATCACCAGGCCAGATTTAAAGAGCTAAAAAAATGTGACTCATCAAAACTATAAATTAGAGGGTAAATAACCTTCTTGTAATTGTTAGTCACTGATATTTATTGAAACTGTTAAAAAAAATTCTTGAGAAAATGGATGTGTGGCGTTAGGCTGTGAGAAGTGTGAATTCCAGAGTTTTATGCTCAGAGCTTGAGACTTGGGAGCCTAGGTTATAGTAAAACAATTTGACATTTTCATCAATGTGTCATCCATGGAAACATTGGAAAAATGGTGTCAGACTGAGTCTTATTTAATGGATTTCCACCCCTGTTCAGTGTGTACATCTGTCATGTGTGCATTTATTCCTCTAACAGGAACTGTCAGAGCATGACAAGCCTGTACAGTGCGACAGTTTCTCCGGTAAAGGACAGCTTATCTTCTTCTTATTCCCGACTGAGTTGTATTGGCAAGCCGCCCCTCCGAGCCCTTTATGACTTACTCATAGCGCCAATGGAAGGGGTATGTATGTGTTCGCCTGTCAAAGATTTGTATTTCAATCAGGTTCTTGTTTTCTTTCTTTTTATTCCTTTTTGCTGAAGTCTTTCTGTCATTGTTTCCCCACATCACTTACATCAGGGCCTGATGCACAGCAGCGGACCTGTTGGCAGGAACAGACAGCTTGTTTTAGTTCTGGAGGGAGAATTGTACCTGATCCCATTTGCCTTACTCAAAGGCAGCTCTTCTAATGAGTACCTGTATGAAAGGTTTAGTCTCATTTCTGTACCTTCTTTAGCCAGCCTGCAAGCTGGAATCAAGGTAAGGAGTTCATATTCTGATAACGTTATTTTCTTTAACACTACTGTTTTTCCTTTTCTGTGAGATTTTTAGCTCCTTACTCTGTAAAAATAAAATAAAATCTCTACATGGTTCAACCCACAGCCTCATCCTCGCCGCACTGGCCCTTTGCTTTGCTCTGATGGAGGCTCAGTGGCTGCAGTGGTTGGGGCTCCTCGCCTGCCCCCCAGCGTCATGGATCGCTGGCTGTGGGGGCCCTTACCCTCAGCCCAAGATGAGGCTCTTTGGCTGGGGGAACAGCTGGGATGTCATCCACTGACTGGAGCAAATGCCACAAAAGAGCGTGTTTTAGCCGCGCTGAGTAAGGCGGAGTGTGTCCACTTTGCGACTCATATTTCCTGGAAGCTCGCCTCATTGGTCCTCGCTCCCGGCCAAGAGCACGTCGGAGGGGAGGGGCTTGGTGGCAGACCCAAGGTGAAATCTCCATGCGGGGCATCGACAGCAGGCGAAGGTCTGGATCAGGACAGAAAGGTCAAGGGTTTCTTTCTGAAGAGTCACAGCAGCCCAGAGAGACTCAGAGGAGCAGATGAGAGGAGCGAGGATGGGGAGAGTATGTGTGAAATGGAGAGTGTGTGTGATAGTCCGTCTCTTCAGGACTTCCTCCTCACCGCTGCTGATATACTGGACCTGTGCTTGACAGTCAAATTAGTGGTTCTGAGGTATAACTTCACAGATTAAACATTTTCCAATCCTGTTTGATGGAAGCATTTTACCTCTAATTATTCCCCCCTCAGGTTGTACCCAGAGTCCAGCAGCAGGGTCACAGCTGACGGAGTGGTGGGCCTGACTCGAGCCTTCCTGGCTGCTGGCGTACAGTGCGTTTGCGTCTCTCTGTGGCCTGTCCCGATTGCTGCCTCCAAGCTGTTTACGCACACCTTCTACACGGCCCTTCTAAATGGAACCAAAGCCAGCGCAGCTCTGACGGAGGCAATGAAGACTCTGCAGAGCAGCAAGCACTTCTCACATCCCTCCAACTGGGCTGGTGAGCAAACAACTGGCAGTAAACAAGTTACTCTGACAGAAAACTGAAGAGCCTCTCACTAGAGTCAACCACAGCAGGCAGGTGTTTCTCGCAAAAAAAACTGGTGACTGTTGGGGAAACATTAGCTTAAAACAACAAGCTAAAGGTTCACAAGAGGTTTGTGAAACTTAAAACTGTGTCGTGCTGAGGTTAACTGACTTTAGTTACACACTTTCCCTGGCATGACATTACCTCAGAGCTGCGGGGGAGCTGAGATACTTCATCCCTGCATTTGATGGAATATTTGACAACAAATTTCTGTGAATGGATGTTTTTATTACAGTTTAAAACTGTGTTGGTTAAATCTTACAACTAGGTGGAGCTATAAATAAAATAAAATCTGCCAGATTTTTGAGTGTTACTTTAAAGGGATAGTTCGCCTCTTTTGACATGAAGCTGTATGACATCCTATACTAGCAATATCATTTATTAAATTTGACTTAACCCCTGCTGCGTCCTGTGAGCCGACTGCTCGGTCTGCACGGTCTACACAGCCGGTAGTGATACGAAGGTAGAGAGAAAATAGTGATATTGCTAGTATGGGATGTCATACAACTTCATATCAAAAGAGGCGAACTATCCCTTTAAGAGACAGATTTTTAAACCCCAGGACCAACAGTTTGACTTGAGAGAGACTATTATTATGAACAGAAATCCAACTCCACACAAATGTGGGCAGGGCCAGATTACCATGTTACACTTACTGAGGAAGGCTAGGTCTTCTTAGTTTTTTTTTCAAATTCAAATTCAACATTTATTTATATAGCACATTAAAACAACCTCAGCTGACCAAAGTGCTTCACAACAGCAACTGCATCACAAGAGAGTCATCAATAAAAGCAATAAGAATGACTTCATCACAGATGAAAAATAAAATTTGAGATAAAATTAGCAATAAAATAACAATAAAAGTAACAACAACAATAAAAGTAGCAAGCTAAGGTGAACTCCATTTCAGCTAGTGGAAGGCCAGGGAAAAGAGATGCGTTTTCAGTCTGGATTTGAACTGGCCTAAAGACTGAGAGGACCTGACAGACAACGGGATGCTGTTCCACAGTCTGGGTGCTTTTTCTATAATTCAGAGAATTTATAACTGCAGGAGCATGATGTTAAGCATGAAATCTGGAAAAATGACCTCTAAGATTGGCATCTAATGCATAAATAATGTTTCCTTCAAGCCATTAGATTAAAGATGTTTTTGAAAAAGACATCCATTCCAAGTTTTACACATCGGGTTAGACAAATCTTTTTGATTTATTATCATTATATTGATATTATTCGTACCAATATATCTCATACTGTTTTCACAAGATAGGGAGGGATTTTTTACAAAAATTAATATTTTATACAGAGATTTTTAACTTGTTTATGTTGCCCGCTTGCTGCTGTGTGCATATAGAAAATGATACCACAATATACATATTTTTTTAAAGAATGCCTCACTTCTGGCAAAGCGTTAAAAGTGTATAAATTTACATCAAATGAAATTTTAACCCAAGAGAGAGAGGATGTGGAGCCACAAGTTAGACAGATGACATGAGCCTATCTTTTGCCTCATCCACGTTCCAAACTTGTTTTTGTCCCAAAGTGCCCGAAGGTGGTTTTTGATATTCTGATGTGTTTTCCTTCAGGTTACATGCTGATTGGCAGTGATGTGAAGCTCAACAGCCCCATGTCACTGGTTGGACAGGCCCTGGCTGAGATCCTGCAGTACCCAGAGAGAGCCAGGGATGCCCTCAGGGTTCTGTTGCACTTGGTGAGAAACCTTCACTCTTCTGTTGTGACACTTCTCAGTATCAGTGTCAATATGAGTCAACACAAATCCAGATTAGCCGAACATTAAGTAATAAATGTAGACATCAGACATCAGTCTGTGGACTTAACACTGTTGATTGGACAAACCAAGGCATTTGAAAGCATCATTTTGAGACAATGACGTACAGTGTGAAATGCTCTTTTTGCTCTCTCGATCCTTTTAATATGTCACTTTTTTCCCATCCTATAAAAGAGAATTTATATTTTAATGCTGGAATGAAAGAATGAAAAAGAAAAAAAACTATACTGTGCTCTCCAGAAGACCAACACAAATCACGTACAGTGAATACTGAGCTCAATCATTGTTCCTGTTGTGCTTAAAGCTTTGGAACCTTTACTGTCATGTGGAAAAAGAAAGTTTTACCTATCAGAATAAAAGAAAATAATAATCTGCTCCCAACCAGGTCTTAAAATTAGGTAAATACAACCTCATATGTACAGGAACACATGCAATATTATGCTGTCATTATTTACTGAACAAAAATTATGCAAAAAATATCAAGGAACAGTGTATCAAAAACTAATTCCACCCTTACTGCTTCCATATAAACTAAGCAGCAAGGTGTGAGCACCTCTATTAAAGCAGAAGTTCTGTCAGTTTGCTGCTCTGCAGCATTCAGGTGTGTGTTAACACAATGCCAAGGAGGAAAGACATCAGCAATGATCTTAGAGAAGCAGTTGTTGCTGCCCATCAATCTGGGAAGGGTTATAAGGCCTTTTCCAAACTATTTGGAGTCCATCATTCTACAGAGAGAAAGATTATTCATAAGTGGAAAACATTCAGGACAGCTGTCAATCTTCCCAGGAGTGGTCGTCCCAGCAAGGTCACCCCAAGGTCAAAATCCCAAGAGCTACATCTCAGACTCTGCAGGCCTCAGTTAGCATGTTAAAGGTTAAAGTTCATGACATCACAGTTAGAAAAAGACTGATCAAGTATGGCTTGTTTGGAAGGGCTGCAGGAGAAAGCCTCTTCTCTCTAAAAAGAACATGGCAGCACAGCTTAGGTTTGCAAAGCTGCATCTGAACAAACCACAAGACTTCTGGAACAATGTCCTTTGGACAGAGCAGACCAAAGTGGAGGTGTTTGGTCATAATGCACAGCAGCACGTTTAGAGGAAACCAAACACAGCATATCAGCACAAACACCTCACACCAGCTGTCAAGCACGGTGGTGGAGGGCTGATGATCTGGGCTTGTTCTGCAGCCACAGGACCTGGGCACCTTGCAGTCATTGAGTCCACCATGAACTCCTTTGGATACCAAAGTGTTCCAGAGTCAGATGTGAGGCCGTCTGTCCGACAGCTGAAGCTGGGCTGAAACTGGCTCATCAACAGGACAATGATCCCAAACACAGCAGCAGATCTACAACAGAATGTGTGAAAAAGAAAAGAATCAAGGTGTTGCAATAGTCCAGTCAGAGTCCAGACCTCAGCCTGACTGAGATGCTGTGCTGGGACCTTCAGAGAGCTGTGCAGAAGCCAAAAGTGCAAACCTCAATGAGCTGAAGCTACGTTGGAAACAAGAGTGGGCCAAGATTCCTCCACAACCATGTGAGAGACTGATAACGTCACACAGGAAACCATTACTTAAACTTACTGCTGCTGAAGCTGCTTCTACAAGCTGTTGGATCAGGGGGTTCACTTGGTTTTTCACACACTGCTTCTGCAGTTTGGCTTAATTTTTGTTAAATAAGTCATGACATACCATGACATACCTTGTAATTGTCAGGGTTGGGGTGGTGAGGTAGGACACTAATGCAGACTTTCAAAAAGCAAACTGGGTTTATTTTCAAAAACAAAGGACAAAACAAAGCGCAGCTGAGCTGGATGACAAAAAACTAAACTGTGGAGTAAATACTTAATACAATACAAAACAAAACACTTGACAAGTCATGGATAAATACTTGGCTTTTAACGAGACAACGTGGCATGGCATGAAGGGTGAAAGACGGGTAGGATCTGACAGAAGGACAGGGGAGACTGGAAACTAAATAGGGAACTGGGTGATTGTGAATGAGTGCAGCTGATGGGGAAAACACAGGTGAAGTGAGTGAAGCTAATGAACAAGCATGGGAAGTGAGGGGAAAAACAATGGCAAGACTAAAAACAAGAAATCAAAACCAAGACATGAACTGAAAACCAAAACATAACCTAAAACATAAAACTAAAAACATGGGAAAAAGTCACGTGGGCGTGACAGTAATATGTCATGTAGTGTTTTTCAACCAAGGTTGCATTTACCTTATTTTACGACCTGGTGAGGGCTTGATGATTTGTTTTATTTTATTATTAGGTTCTGATACATAAAACCTTCAAATTGAAAGAAGGTGTACTTTCTTTTTAACATGACTGTGAATGGCCAAATCTGTCACTGTTACTATAACACTATGACTGTGAACTGTTCCTCTTTCTCTCTGCAGGTTGAAAAGTCTTTACAGCGCATTCAGAGTGGCCAGTGTAACCCGATGTACACATCACAGCAAAGCGTAGAGAATAAGGTCTCCATTTTGGTCTTTTCATCTCTTGTTTTTAAATGTCAGTCTCCGTGTTTTCGCTATTCATGTGTCTTCTATCCACTGGATAAGGTTGGCGGGGTGCCCGGGTGGCAGGCCCTCCTGTCTGCGGTGGGTTTCCGGTTGGACTTCTCTGGTAGTGGTGCTGGACTCCCTGCGGCAGTCTTCTTCCCCACATCAGACCCTGGAGATCGACTGCAGCAGTGCAGCACCACTCTGCAGTCTCTGCTTGGTACCAGAGCTTTTCCATTATTCAAAACATTTCTGCTGTCACTCACACTGATAAGATAACCTGTTTTGTTCTGATCTGTGAGCTGTAGAATTATACCCAATCTGGGAATATTGTGCCAGAGTAATTCAGATTCTACATTTCAAGTTATGGCAACTTCCATGTTAAATGGCTCTTGTCTTAAAAATGTGCTTTTCAAGAGGTCTGTGACAGTTTCAGATCAAAGATTGGAGCCAAATGCAGGACATCACAGACAGAAAGCATCCCAAATATACCACAGATTGGCCAAATACTGAGAGGCATTCAGTGAAGCTGAGAGGTGGCAGGCAAAAACAAGATCATTCCAAATTATCCAGAAGTTTAGTCTTATACTTGTAAAGTGTCTTTGAGTTTTTTTTAAAAAGCGCTATACAAATAAAATATAGGCTATATATATTTTTTATTATCATAAGTTCAGTGGCTAGCAAAAATATGTATATGCAAACAAATGGTCTAGAGCCCAGAACAGATGAGGATTGAACTGACTCTAGGAATAAAAGTCTGGAAAGCTAAACTCCAAACTTTGGGAAAACTTTTGTATAACTTTGTATAACAGTCATAGCTAATAGAACACATAAGTAATGTAATCACCAAACTGACAACAGGTGGGAAGGAAGCCACAGCACAAAGCAAAACTAAAGCTGTTTTTGAATTGTTCACTTGCTCAGTATGTAACTGTAGTCCATCATCAAGTGAGTCAGACATTTTTTAATGCTGGTACGCAAAATGCTGGCGCTCTACAGAGGTAGTACTAGCATGCTAATATTAGCCTGCGCCAACTGCAGCTAACGCTGACTGCTCATTTTTGTGATTTCTTACCCACTGAAAACACATTGTGAGCAAATAATCTTAACCATAAACTGGCTAGTCCCCTCCTCTGTCTGATTCACCCGTGTTTAGAAATTATTAGTAAGATATCTGTAGGAACAGTACTTGAATCTTAAGTTGTTCGGCCTAAACAGTTAGCATGTTAGGGGTAAATTGCTATGGAGCAATTGATGGTTCTATAAACAGTTGTTTACCTACTGTCATTTAATTGATTTTTGTGAATGATATAAATTTTTTATTTGTACATTTGTGCTTGTGTAGGTGAATGTAGTACAATCAAAAACAATCCATGCACAGATTTGTGTCATAAAGTTATATTTTAGAGTTGTGTACATCGTTCTTAACCAAAAACAGCAACAGATTTGATATTTATTTATATATGTATTATGTTACCGTGTGAAGAGAGTCTTAAATTCTCCCCTTTCTGTTTCATGCCCACATTCTGTACAGGATCACTCAAAGTTATACCTGACCATGTAAATTATTCATGATTAAGATATTAAATTGCTGCTTTCAGGTGTAATTAATCTCCTGTGCATTCCCCAGGTCTGACTCCTCCGGCCCTGCAGGCTCTCTGTAAACTGGTCACAGCATCTGAAGCAGGAGAACAGCTTATTCTCAAGGTACTGCCATGCTGTGCAGTACCTGCACACAGGCTCGTGGCAGTGATGGAAGTAGTACTGACATCCCTGCAATGTATAATGTGTCAAAACACGGATAGTACATGGTACTATTATCAATAAATTCAGTGTAGCTGAGGTACTATTACATGGTACATATAGATCGTATGAATCAGTCTCTTAACAATGTAGGAAATTAAAGCTGCCGTCGGCAGGTTTTCAAAATTCCGAGTCTAAAGTTGGAAAATTCGAACTGATACAACTTTCAGGTCCCTCCCCCTCTGTGGACGAGGTTGTGCACGTGAGTTCACACCAGTGTGCGCGCACACAAGCTGGGGGCAGACTCACGCTCAGCATGGAAGATGTGGTTGGTGACTGTTCTGTTCAGATAATAGATAAATAATAAACCTAACGTGATTGGTTAAAAACAGGCGGGAGCGCTCGAATTTTGCAAGCACGATTACAGGCTTTAGAAGGAGCTACAGAATTCGGGATTTTTCCTAAACAGCCTATTTAATATTCTACTTCCAGAATCCCATGACAGTTCAAGCTAATATGACTAAAACAAAGTTGCCAACAGCAGCTTTAAATACATTAGATTAGATTATATTTTACTGTTTGGCCCTAAAGCAGTTATTGAATTAATATGATGCGATAAGTTTCGAGGAGGAATGTCTCTTTAGAATAATGTTGGCTCTGCATTCTTTGTTAAGAGTCATAACCACAAACAATATGTGTGGATAACTGAATAAAGTGAAAGTTGGTTTTATGAGGCTTTATTTAACTGAAACCATTTTCAGTGTCTTTACTGACAAACTCCACAGTCAATTAAACAAATCTAGAATTTAATGCAGCAACACACTCAAAAAAGCTGGGATAAAGGCACGTTTGCCATTTTGTTACATCATCCTTTCTTTTATGACTTTTAAAATGTTTTTCATTATTTGGGATACTGATTGTTGCAGTTTTTCAGAGGAATCTGTGTCCATTCTTGCTGAATCCAAGATTTCAGCTGCTCAGCAGTCCGTGGTTGTTAGGGTTAGGATTAGGGTCTGATTCTGATTCTGTCTGATAGAAGACAGATGTGGACTGCAGGCAGGCCAGTCGAGCACACACACTCTGTGTGTATGAAGCCATGCTGCTGGAAGTCCTGCAGAATGAGGTCTGCCATCGTCCTGCTGAAATAACCACGGACTTCCCGGGAAAAGACGTCATCTTGATGGTAGTATCTGTCTCTCCAAAACTCCAACATCCACCTCTGCATCAGTGGTACCTTCACATATATGAAGCCATCCATGCCATGGACACTGAAGCACCCCCATACCATCACAGACGCTGGCTTTAAACCTTTCTCTGAGAACAGCTGGATGCTCTTTCTCATCTTTGTAGAATCAGTTTTTCCCAGAAGCAGCTGAAACGTGGACTCCTCTGACCACAGAACACGTGTGGCCGTGGACTGTGTTGAGTGAAAATGGTTTTCCAAGTTCCTCCGCAGCCCATGTGGCTGTATTGATCATGGTGGCATGAAGGTTTCTCATGCAGTGCTGCCTAAAGGCTCCGAGCTCATCCAACAGGGGTTTCTGTCCTTGGGTTTTTCACACTGAGATTTCCCCAGACTCTCTGAATCTTTTCACAATA
This sequence comes from Odontesthes bonariensis, assembly GCF_027942865.1. Lineage (NCBI taxonomy): Eukaryota > Metazoa > Chordata > Actinopteri > Atheriniformes > Atherinopsidae > Odontesthes > Odontesthes bonariensis. Next base: position 28,873,707 of record NC_134527.1, read on the forward strand.
TTCTGCTCTGAAGATGCTGTAGATGCTGAAATATTTTACTGATGATTCTAGTTTGGCACAAAGTGGTGAGCCATGACCCATCATAGTTTGGAAAGATGAAACCTTTTGTGGATGCTTCTTTTATACCCAATCCTGACACCCTCACCTGTCACCATGTAATCTGCTGGTTGGAGAATCTTCCACAACACTGTCACTGGTTGGTTTTATAAACTTTTCTGTCTTTCTTTGCCTCCCTCCCAACTTTTACCAAGTGTTTTACTGCATATTTAGGTGTGTTTACACTGCGGTTGAGTTGTGTTAAGCAATGATGTGATGAGGAGTTTAATTTCAATAAGGAACTGCTCATTTATTGTCAATTACAGCCTTTAACAAGACACCAAATACACAACACAAAACTGGCGGGCTCTAACTGGATGAACACTTTTACTCATGGTGCGATTATTTTCTATCATAAAAGTAACGCTAATCTAACAAAACAAGTATGAAACAGCACAACACTGACTATTGAACAAAAAATAACACTTTTAAGTATCTTAGAACACACTCAAACACGACTATAGCTTCACAAACAATGCATGCTGGGAAGGCTCTGCCCAGAAACTCCCCCAACACTCTCCAGTGTCTTTGCAAATCCTAAGAAGTTTGTCAGAAAACAAACAGAAAATTATCACTCTGCGCTTCTGTCTGTTAAATAAAGGTTCAGTGTTCAGTTGCATATAAACAGTGAGTGTGAGAATATCTCTATCTGAGAAATAGTCAATTAGATTTTACATATGTAAAATATTGAGGATACTATGCAACTGTATTTGAGACCTTTTTCATTCTTCGCCTCTGATTCATGCCAACATGTTAAACAATGTATTTTCTGTTATTCCCCTTTCTTATAATCCTTGTGTGCCTATTGTAATCTGACATGTTCATCAGAGGTTAGTCTCATCTTTTCCCACCTTTTCACTTTCTCACCTTCTGGTGAATACATCAGTCATACAGCTGGTGGAGGAGTGTTGGTAAAACATAGCCCGCTCGTCATACCCCTCCATATGTACCATACAGTTTGTACATCATCAGGCATCGTCATCATCAGCAGTTTTCCATTCAAGCATGACTTAGTGGTGTTACTCACTGTGTAAACCCAACGTTTACACAGGAAAAGAGAACTAAATTTCTGTTTCCTTTTCTCTCATTTTCGCGTCTCAAAGGCTGTAAAAAACATGGTGGGCATGGTAAGTGTTTCATGATGAAATTTTCAGAGAAAAAAATTCAGAGCAAGTGAAAAACTTTCCAAAGCAGGCTCACCCAGATTCAAACACTAAGTAACTGCACTTCATTTTAAAGATCTTTGCAGTGTGGGTGCTACATGAGTGTTGCTTTAATGAGAATTTTAAACAGCTTCCTGTTTGCTCACAAAGCACTGGTGTGATTTGAAACATTATTTTCCTGTGATCACCGTAAGATTTTAAAGTCAGAGGCAGGAAAAAGGCATTCATACTGTGGTAAATATCAATCCATAAATCTTGTTCTCTCTCCAAAGCTTCACCAAGTGCTGGTACAGCTGCAGTCAGGCGACAAAGAGCAAGACTTTCCGCTGGCTCCCATTCAAGTGTCGATAAGTGTGCAGCTCTGGAGGCTCCCGGGCTGCCATGAGTTCCTGGCTGCACTCGGTAAGTCACTGAGAGAAGAGACTGAGCTTCACATTCATTCTTTATGCTTTACTGTCAGTCATTTATTTTATCATCTATTTTATTTCAGTAGTAGGTATACTCATGATTAAAAGTTAAGTTATTGTTGACATAAAGTGTCTGAAAAACAGTGAAGCCCTGTGAAAAATTATACAAATACACCCAGAAAAAATAAACAAAATACAAATCTAGTTGAACATATACAAAATATATATGAAAAAATATCTATATTAAATACTAAACACTAACTCGTCTATATAAACCTGGGTATAACACCTCCGTGATTTCAACAGGAAACTCTCATAATATACCTGTGGAGTACTACTTGCTTCTTTATATTTGTACATTTGTACATTTCCAGAAAAACAGAAGCTAGAGAGGCTGGCCGCTCTGGAAAAGTCCAGTGTTCTCTGATTGGTCGGTTTCCAGTGGCCTGATTTCTTTTCTCATCTTTATTGAAATTAAAAACTTCAAACTAAAAATTTCTTTTACTGGATGTAAAGCTCGTATACACCCATGAGAGCAAGATGAGCCATCAACATGTTTAACATTCTTAATTATTTTCCAGGATATTATTAGCTTTAAAGCAGAATAAAAATACGGTTTTACATCAAGTTTCTTCTCATTACTTTAAATATAAATAAAGTGTTTATTTTGAGAAGAACTGCACATACTGAGCTAAATCTGGACTCTCAGAAAGAGCTTCTTCATGACACATGTAACATCTCTGTTACATTTTAAAGTCAAACATTTAAAATTATCAACAATAAACTGAGAAACTGCCCACATGCCTTATCTATTGTTTAATATATCTGTTATAAATAAATCATAAATTAATGATCACTTACAGGTTTGAAAACATAACTTTTTAACTTTTTCAGTAATCAGATGGATAAACCAACCTAGAACGGATGACTTCAACTACCTACTTAAAGGCTAAAATAGTGAAGGTACATTTAACAATATTCAGATTTTAAACCAAAGGCAAACAGGCACTTGTTATGTGAAGATGTGGTGGTGTAATGATGGTCACTCTTACTCTTTGTCCACTGTAATCTGAGCAGCTGTGTTCTGTACGACAGTCCGGACAAGTGTGCACGTTAGTGCATGTGACACCCCACCATTCAGTATAAAGCAAATGGACTGGTAGTTTTTCTTCCAGTGAATAAACCATGTTTTTGGCTAAAAAGCATCCCACAAAGAGTCCACATTGCCCTGGTTTTCCAGAGATGGTGTTCTGCACCAACTGAATAAAAAGCTCCAGGTCAGACCAGTTCTATCCAAATAAGTTTAGTCCTTATGACGTAATTAATATGTTACAGAGACAGTTTTAAATTTGTGTGAAGCAAAAGTGAAGCGCGTAAATCATGCTAAAATCCCAGGCAACACAAACCAAGATTTCAGTGATGAGTTGCCAATGAAGAGAAGCTAAAACTTGAGAAATATGATCTGATCAGAACTCTGTCTGCAGCATTTTGGATCAGCTGGAGGTTTTTCAGAGAATTTGTGGGACAGCCCAATAATAAAGAATTACAGTAGTCCAGTCTTGAAGTAACAAATGCATGGAGCAGTTTTTCTGCATCACTCTGAGACAGGATGTTCCTGATTTTAACTACGAAGGTGAAAGAAGGCAGTCCTAGAAACCTGTTTTATATGCAAGTCAAAGGACAGATCCTGGTCAAAAATAACTCCAAGGTTTCTCACTGTAGTAATAGAAGCTGAGGTAGTTTTTCCCTGAAGCGCTCAGGTACAAAGGCAACAACTTCCGTTTTGTTTGAATTTAGAAGCAGAAAATTCTGAGTCATCCAGATCTTTATGTCTTTAAGACATGCTTGTAGTCTGACCAACCTATTGGGTTCATTTGGTTTCATAGATAAGTACAGCTGAGTATCATCAGTATAGCAATGGGAATTTATGCCATGTTGTCGAATGGGATCTCGCTCACAGTGCGACTGGACAGAAACAGTCGAAAGCTGCTGATACATTAGTGGTAATGGTGGGAAGGATTCCACAAATCTTCTCTCTAATAGAAACAATTTTATCGGTGAAGAAGCTCATGAAATCATCACCACTGAGAGTTAAAGGAATAAATGGCTCAACAGAGGTTGGACCTGGAGCACAGAAAAGAATGGAGATCATTTAGCAGCTCCATCTACTGCATCGGCACAATATTCCCTGACATCAGCAATATTAGACTCTGGTGTCTTTCATGGCTATTTGGCTGAGTAGCTTGAGAGGTTATGAGACGAACTATCAATGTGAAGGTCTCAAGCTTAATTACCAAGTATACACTTCCTTCCTATTCAGCTAGTCCTGGTGAAATGTGTGTAAAATGTGAATGTTTTATCAGTGTCGTTAAAAAGATTCTCAACTTAATTTTGCCATCTTTTGGCCTAGTTGTCTGTGGACCATGTAACTGTCATTTTAGATATTGTTAGCTCGATTCTTTCATTGAAAGCCCAAGAACAAGCTGGAGAAATCTTAAATCAAATAAAGTATTTATTGGTGGTCACAAGTGAAGTACCGTAAATCAGCGCTGGACTCGGAGTGACAGAGCCCTCGCAGGAAATCCCTCAGCCCAAGCCCTGATATCCGGAAACATTTCATATTTATGTTCACCTTTATCTCACAGAGGTTGTACTTACACTCAACAAAGTATAATTGGACATTTGCTAGTGATATGAGCAGGCCATCCACCGTCTTCGTCATGTTCTTTGGATGTGATAAACTGTGTGTGTGTGAGTGTTTTCTCAGGCGTGTATCTACTGTACCAGACCTATCTGACCTAATGGAGACGCTTTATCTGACCCAGTTATTTTATCCCACTAAAAGACTTAAAGTCTTGGACACACAATGCGTTTGTATGAGCTGAGTGTAAAAGTACAATCTAGGAACATAGATTATTTAGTAAACTACAGAATATGAATACATAAAGTCTAAGAATAAAGCCAATTAATAACAATGTCTTCTCAACCAAAAATGCTCAGTGGGACATTCTTTGCATGTGAAATCTATTTAAAAAATGTCTTCTAACTGTGGCGCTTCAATGATTGTAGTGCAGTAAAAGTATTTTCACTTGTGCTTTGTGAAGTGGAAGTACAAAGCGACATAAGAGAGGAAGAGTTGGGTGAAGTGAAGTCTTCTGTCTCTGTCAGGTTTTGATCTATGTGAGGTGGGTCAGGAGGAGGTCATCCTGAAGACCGGAAAACAGGCCAGCAGACGTAACATGCATTTTGCCCTTCAGTCTCTTCTCGCACTGTTTGGTGAGAACATTTCCTTTTTTTCACACTGAATCGCTCTCAATGTTTTTTTATATGCCACTAATGCGTGAAGTGCCTTTTATTTGTATTTTTCAGACTCCACAGAGCTTCCCAAGCGACTGAGTATGGACAGTTCCTCCTCTCTGGAGTCTCTGTCCTCCTCGCAGTCGGCCTCCCAGCCTCATTCCTTACCCGTCTCCCTCAGCTGCTACCCACCGCAGCCCAACTACTTAGCCCCAATCTGCCCCGACAACCTCTCCTGTGACGCCATCTCCGTCTACAGCCTCAGCTCCCTCGCCTCATCTCTCAGCTTCCTGTCTCGTCCTGAGCCTGCAGGAAGTGACATAATCAGCCATCGCTCGCATCATCAGCAGGAACCAGAGAGACAGTGTGGAGGTGCGGGCCTTTATGCCTCGCAACGCCATTCAGGTGGCCTGTCAAGAGGTCGACTAACCAATCACGGAGGAGGATTAGCTGGAGGAGAGGACGAGGAGTACGAGGGGTTCTCCATCATAAGCAGTGAGCCATTAGGACGAGGGAGGGAATGCGACACTCTGCCGCTGCCTGCAGGACACCGACAGGGCAGAGGTGGTGCTGGGAGAGGATCTGCTGGGAGCCGTCCTCTAACAGTTTCCTCCAAGGGAAGCATCAGCACACCTACATCCCCTCTTAAAGCTCCGCCGCTGCCCCTAACAGACCCTAAAAGCCCCAAGATCAAGCAGGAAACGTAAGTGCAGTGTTGTTCAGAAAGTACAGGTTACTGTTGTCCTGTCCAAAGTATACTTTCTTTCTTTCTTTTAAGAAAATACCCAGTGTTCCTTTAACACCGGAACATTGGATGATTTTCACCATTATTATTATTTATTATCATTCGAGAAAAAGAGAAATTCTAAAGACGAAATACCAAACACCAAACTAATATGTATGAGTAGTATTTGACTTACTGTCCTCTGTTTTTATCACTACAGCCCCTTCTTTTTGGATTCTTATCAAAGAACGAGCCGGCATTTTGTTACCAAGTTGCTCATTTTTTACACTGATGGTTTTACACTTCTATCGAGTAGCAATAAGCAGTAACAAAAGCCTAAAATGGATTAGCCTTCAAACTGAAAATGTGGCCTTTGTTGAACTTTTTTCCAGATTATCTCCTCAGAGGACTGGGAAAGGGAAGGTGAGCAGCTCCGAGTCGGACCAGTCGAGCACAGAGACAGACAGCACAGTCAAATCCCAGGAGGAGAGGATGGGACCTGCAGGACAAATGGATCCCCAGGAACTGGCCCAGAAAATCCTGGAGGAGACCCAGAGCCACATGCAAGCTGTCGAGAGCCTGCAGAAAGCAAACATCAGAGGAAAGACTATCGGAGGAGCTGAAGGACGAGAAGATGCTCACACCAGACAGCCATCTATGTCTACGCCCACAACTCCAACTTACACTCCCACTGGTGGAGCACAAAGGTTTCAGCCCTCTGAGACCAGTGCATTTAGCAGACCTCCCAGCAGGGCCAGTCTGAGAGCTTGCTCCTCTCCTCTTTCTGTCTCTAAACATCTCTCACCCCTCTCCGCCTCTGTCTCAACCCCTCCTCCAATTCGGCCTAAACCTCCATCCCGCTCCTCATCGCTGCAGAAAATCAGCTCGGGCTACAACAGTCCAGCTAATTCCTCTCCTTCTTTGTCTCTTCCTGTGAAAGAGAAGAGCTCCCCCCTCCCTGTGGTCTCCCCAGATGTGCTTAAACTTAAACACTCCAGCTCACCTTTCAGGTCCCACATCTCACCCTCACGCTCTCCTGCTGACAGCGCCCCATCTCCGGCTCTTTCCTATTCCTCCACGGGGTCCGTTTCGGCATCATCGAGCCCTGCACACACTCCTGAGCTCAACCGATCGAAGCAGAATAATAAAGTTCAGGCAATCCATGACTTAAAAACCTTCTGGGCTAATGCCAGCCAGAAACAGGAGGTGCCCTGTCCTGCCAGGTTACTACGAGGTGGACATAAAAAAATGAGTACAGTTCAGAAAGATGTTTTGGGTTTGCTGAATCTCTCACCTCAGCATGAGTCTGTCAGGGAAAACGAGGGTCACAATGCTGACGAGAGACCAAACGGTCACCAAAAACAGGAGGCTAAGCCACCTCCAGCTGCACCCTCGAGTCTCTCAGCAAACTCTAAAGGAGGCCTCAGACTTCCTTCTGGGAATGGCTACAAGTTCCTCTCATCTGGACAGTTTTTCCCATCTTCTAAATGTTAAGAGTTGGGATGTTTGCCCCGCTGAAGTCACAGCCAGCAAACTAATCCGCTGACTCATTTCCCGTGTTTGTACCGAGACAGAAGCTGCCCATTTTTCAGTGAGATACATTTTTACCAATCCCTGCTGAAGACAAGTTAGGAAGAAAGTACAGTTTCGTATTGGCCTGATTTTACATGTTGTTACTTTTGTGAAGGATGTAAATGATTTGAATGTGATGAGTGTGCCTTCTCAAATGCTCAAAGCGAAGTGTTTGAGTCTCTGGCTTTGATTGTGTTGTCACGTCTGACTCGAGAGCACGTGTCTGGATGTACACTGAAAAGAACGTTTTTGACCAACAGTCTGTTGACTGGGTGAACATGTCAACCTAAACGCTCACTCTGTTTGTGTAAGTTGACCTGAATTTGATCTTGATTTATTGTGTAATAATTATTATTATTGTTAAATATCATTACCATTGGTTATTCTTGTCTTTTATGTTGTTGTTTAACAGTCATTATTACACATTTTATAAAGAATATTAAAAAAAAGACAGAAGTGAAGGAAACGCATTGATATTTTTATGAAGATTTTGTTTGGGCAAAGACCTCTTTCTGTTGAGTGTTTCATTAAGTTTATATTTCTGCAGCGCTGCCAGAGTTCCACTTGGAAAGATCTCAGTTCTTAAGACAAATAAAAATGTTTCCTTTTCTTGTCTCATTTGTATGTCACAAATCCATGACGTGAGAATTATTCTGACTTTCTTTATGCTAAAAATAGACACAGCAGTCAATATTAAACAAAAACAGACATTTTTACCTATGGTAAATCCTGACAAAAACTCACTGTAATTACACTATGTGAATACGGGGAATTTATCCAAAGATTCTACAACTACTTTATACTTTTTGTCCACCGTGCTATGAGGAAAGTTTATACTTTTCATGTTTATTCATTTCGTAAACACTTTTATTTGTAGTCACTTAAATGTTGGGAACACTTAAAGGGTGACGTGGGGTTCAGCAACATGTCCAAGAAAACTTCATTGTGTGTAGCTCTATTCCTTCAGCCACAGCTGCCAACCTTTTCCTCCACTGAACAGTACTGGGATCTTCAGCTGAGCCTCATTTTATCATGTATTGCCAAGAACAAAGGAAATAAGTGCACTTATTCATTAAAATGTGCACATCTAAATGGAAATACAATATATAAGGCAAAATAAATGTTTATAGGATATGAACAACCAATATTTGGTCCAAGCACCTTTATTCTCCAACACAGCCTGAACCCTCTCAGACGAGCTGATCAGAGCTGGATCAGATATTTTGCTCATTACTGTATATCAATTTAAAAACTTTGTTGCTTTCCACCCTTGTAAATATATTTAAATCTGTTATTCATATTGTTAAAGATATCCTAACATGTGGTTGATAGAGTTAAAGACAAAAACTACAGTTTTCTTTGTTGGACATTGTGACACGCAGCTGATTAGCATAAAATAGAATAGAATAGAAAAATACTTTATTCATCCCCCAATGGGGGGATTCAAAATTAGTCAAGTAGCTCAATTTAAAAAATATATATTTACAATGATTGTATATTAGAACAATAATAATAATAATGATAAATGAATACATGAATAAATAAATCAATTTGAAAAGAAGCAGTCACTGTTAAAAAGCCTTATGGCTGTGGGGACAAAGAACCTCCTGAACCTCTCAGTCCTGAGATGAGCTTTTCACTGCAGCTGCTCCTGCCAGGATGCTGTAGAGAAGAGGTTTATTGTTCTCGAAAACAGAATAAAATAGTATCCTCATTCGTTGCTCCACCACAGCACTAAGAGGGTCTAGCCTTCTGCCTATCACAGAACTGGCATTTTACACCAGTTTGTACAGGCGCGTACAGTTTTTGTCTGTTGTGCAACTCCCCCAGCAGACAACAGAATAAAATAGTGCACTCTCAGTGACAGTGTGATAAAACACAAAATGCAAAATGCACATCATGTCACTGCAGACTTCGAAGGAGCTGAGCTGTCTCAGGAAGAAGAGATGGCTCTGGCCCCTCCTGTACACTGCTTCCACGTTGGCAGACCACTCCAGTTTATTACAGGCATGCAAACTTGCCACCTTTCGGCGAAATTCGCCGTTTTGAAATCAAAATGGATCATTCTTCTGAATCGCGTAGATCCGAGGAGAAAAAAAAAATGGGGGTGGGGGGGTGAGCATGTCAACTAGCGAGTGCAACTGTGAACCTCAAAACTACACTAGACCTATCACCGCTCTCTTCTCTTGACAACAAATGACTGACAAGAGTGGCGTGTGAGAGAAGCACTATCACCAATCAGAAGTGAGGAGGGCGAACATTTTGCCCATTTGAGGAGGTCGTTTCATTCGTCGTGAGTTTATCAATGCAGAGTCCGGAGAGCTCTACCACAGGTCGTATTTGAGAGTGCGACCCCCATCCCCTCGCTGTTCGCCCACACCCCCGTTGATGATGACAGCCTACAGGTGCACTCGTGTTCATCCAGTATGATGCACCATCAATCGAAGTTAAAAGGGGCACAATGTAGGATTACGTAGTGCTCGTGGCATGCATGTCTCAAAACTTACACTGTCATGAAAAAATGCCGTTTAACTAAGCTTGCCGCGAGAATGTTTTTCATGTTAGAGTGCCAGCTGTCGATACAAATTTGTCTCTGGCGGTACGTCAAGTGAATTGCTGATATAAGTTTTTCCCGTGGAGCTCGTTTGGCTCAGCATGCCAAAAGTTCACTTTCGTGGTTTAACGACAGCGGACCGTGAAAGTGGTCGGGAGAGTCATCGTTCAGGCTAAGCATAGGCTGTCTTGGGGCAGTAATTAAAGCTGCAGTCTGCAACTCTTTTTCAAGCATAATGCCTGGAACTGTCCGGGGATTCTGAAAGTAGTACATTAAATACCCCAATACAAAAAAAAAAGAGTTCTCTAGGTCCCCTATATGTCCCGCTAGGTCCCTCCAAAGCCAGCAGGTTTGTTTACAAAATTGCAGACCGGACTGGTAAAAGGTAACCAATCAGGTTTACGAGCTGGGCTCTGCTGCCTGTCAATCACCGATTGTGCACGCGCGATACAAGGTAGGCTCGTCCCCATGCTTATTTATCTAGACTATTGAACTTCATTTCGGGCTAGTCTACTTACTGTGTCTTCCATGATCGCAAATGACAGGTGAGTTGATGAATGAGGAGTCGTGTAGGCGCATCTGGCGTGCACGTAGACGTGCACGAGTTCTCATGTGTTTTGAAGGGGCGGGACAGGAAGTTGAATAACTTTTTATTTTTCGGTTAAAAAATAAGCATTTCTTGCATTTTGCGACTACGGAGGTCACCGTTTTCAACTTCAAGCGTTCTGATAGATCATGTAAACTCTTAAAATGCCAAAAAGTAGGACTTTACGTATGACAACAACAAATCTTGCAGACTGCAGCTTTAATTAAACGTTTAATCCTACATACTTGTAGTATCCCTTTAAGGACCATGGGACTAACTTTTTCGTTAAATTTAATGTAATTAAATGTATGATACTACAGTTAAATGCTTTTGAAGACCTGTGATGTTATATATCAAACACATAATAGTACAGTAAATGCAATTGATAGGCCTACTGTACCTATAAATTCATCTTTTATGCTGCACAGCTGTTCTCTACTTAATGCAAATGGGACATACTGTATATTTTATAATATATATTTTGTATAATTTACAACTTAATGCGTCTCATGTTTCCGCTTTTCCGCGCGTGCCGTGTGTCCGTGTACCCTTGTCACCTTTTTCACCCCTGACCAGTTTGCATGCCTGTATTATCCAGCAACACCCCCAGGTATTAGCAGGTCCGAACAGTCTCTATCTGAATTACAGATTAAATATAACAAGTCACACAATTAAAAATGACCCAAATTTGCAAATTTACAAACAATGTACAAAATAAAATATAAGCCTAGAATAAAATAAAATATTAAATTAAATGAAATGTCAGCTGAGCTGGATTATTGTACATGAAGTGAGGAGTTATACAGTTTGATAGCCACAGAAATGATTTCCTGTGGTGCAGCGTGGTGTAATAAGTCTGTTACTAAAGGTGCTTCTTTGGCTGGCCAGCACATCATTGAGAAGATTTGAGGAGTTGTCCAGTATGGATCTTATTCTCCCCCCCATTAATGCAGACTGACTGGTATGGAGTTTTAGATCTCCTAAAGTCCACCACCAGCTCTTTGGTCTTGGTAGTTGTTATGTCTCGTCAAATTTGTTAATCATGTTTATGTTATATCATGTCTTGTTTAGTTTCATGTGTGGGTCCTGTATGTTCTAGTTTAGTCAAGTCACTCATGTCCAGTCCTGTCATGCACTTCCTGTTTTATTTTGTACTCACATTTTCCCCTCTCGTTTCAGATCCTGACTTCCTCCCTTTGTGCGCTTTCCCTCATTGTGATTGTCAACCCCGCCCCTGATTGGTTCCACCTGTGTCCCCCTACCTCATGTTCAAATAGTCTTTGTCTCCCTTTGTCTGGTTTTCAGTTCGTCTTGTTCTGTCCCTAACCAAGTTTATGTCAAGCGTGAGTGCATTCTAGTTTAAATTATTTTTGTCATCCTCTTCGAGAGCGTCTTTGGTTTTTTCTGGAAAATAAATACCTTTTGGATTACCTCACTGAGTCGTGCAATTGGGTCCATCTGAACTGTGTCTCAGGTCGTGGCAGTAGTGTTCAGGAGCAGGCAGTTCTTTTTGGTCCAGCAATAGAAGGTCCCTGTACTCCTTCTCCTGTCCACCACACACACATGCCACAAAAACCGTATCATAAGAATACTTCTGTATGTGGCAGGAAAAAAGCAGGACAGAGTTGTACCTGAAGTGTGAAAAGAAAAGGAGCCAAAACAGTACCCTGTGGAGCCCCAGTACTGCATTCCAGTGTCCCAGAAACATTTCCCCATCCTGACATACTGAGATCTGGCAGTCAAATAGTCTATTATTCACGATGTGAGGGAGGGGGCCACACCCATACCTAGCAGCTTGTCTTTCCGTATAGAAGCCGTATGGTGTTGAAGGCACCGGAGAAGTCAAAGAACAAGATTTTCACATATGAACCAGGCACATCCAGATAAGCATATGCCCAGTGAAGCATGTACAGGATCGCGTCTTCCACTCCTATGTGTTTCTGGTAGGCAAACTGGAGGGGATCAAGAGCCTCAGCAACCTGCAATCTCATGCGATGAACAAGGAGTCTCTCCAAGGTCTTCATGATATGAGATGTCAAAGCCATCGGTCTGTAGTCATTCAGCTCTTGTATGAATCAAGAAGTTTTCCACCTGACTTTTTTAATCTGAAGGGATGGTGACAGGAGTGATGTTGGTGTCAGTCATGTACTGTAGATGGGGGTAGGGGGGCAGCTGGACAGAGGGGGGCTAGTGGTGGGAGTTGGTGCAGAGGTGGAGGTGCAGTTGGACTCAGTAGGCCTGTTGGTGGAAGCTGCTGCAGAGGTGGAGGTGCAGCTGAGCTCAGGAGGCCTGTTGGTGGAAGCTGCCGCAGAGGTGGAGGTGCAGCTGGGCTCAGGAGGCCTGTTGGTGGAAGCTGCTGCAGAGGTGGAGGTGCAGCTGGGCTCAGGAGGCCTGTTGGTGGAAGCTGCCGCAGAGGTGGATGTGCAGCTGGGCTCAGGAGGCCTGTTGGTGGAAGCTGCCGCAGAGGTGGAGGTGCAGCTGGGCTCAGGAGGCCTGGTAGTGGAAGCTGCCGTAGAGGCGGAGGTGCAGCTTGGCTCTGGAGGCCTGGTAGTGGAAGCTGCCGTAGAGGTGGAGGTGCAGCTTGGCTCAGGAGGCCTGGTAGTGGAAGCTGCCGTAGAGTAAATGCCCAGCTTCAAGCGAATCAAGTCAATCTAATTAGATTAAAAAGGTTAACAAATTAAACAAATATGAAAGCTGTATAAAATGAATGAATGGATAGTATTTTTTTTTTTTTATATAAAATAACATATTGTGCAAATTACACGAATAATGGTATAGATATGAGAACCAATCAGATTCCGCCTAGTGGGCGGAACGAGCTTGTTGATAATGCTGTGTGGTGTCAACTCCCACTGCGCAGCCGCAGCCCGGGTGACGAAGATGGTGCTCATCAAGGAATAGTGAGTCTTATGTGTTTGTAAAAATATATATTTTAGCACGTTTAGCATGATATTTCCAGCTTTCCTTGAGCGTGTTATGGAGGACTAAAGATGTGTGATTTGTTTGCCTTTATTGTTACCGGTATTTTTCTGTCATGCAGCCGGTAAAAAGCCAGCTTTGAGCAGGGTGGATCAGGACGTGGATAACGGGACACACCGGTCTTTTTTAGGCGTTGCTAGTACAAGCTAACGTTAGCTTCGGAGTAGCAGCAGCAGAGGGGATAATTAGCTTCTTAATGCAGACGACTTGCATAAAAAGGCTGCACAGGCTTCGCACAACCACTGTGCATATCCACTTAGTTAACATGACTCTGATGATTGAATATACCTTCAACTTAATTGTGGTTAGTTAGTTCGCAGTGTATTATTTCTTTAAAGTACCGTAATGTTAAGCTGTGGTCTCGTGAGTGACAGATTAAGGTTCCTTCTCTGTCGGATTTACCAGTAATGCTAACTGTCCAAGTTAGCCGTAGCAGCCGGCTAGCTGCTAGCATGACAATTCCAAGAGTTCTTCTGTTAAGCCCTATATCTAACAGTTGAGTTACAGCTCATTGTTGAAGCAGACGTAGCCGAAACGTGAACAAAGAATTCGGGAGGAATAACCATTCAACATGGCTCACAACGTCGTTCCCTTCGAGCTAGCTTTAGGGTTACTTTGCTGTTACTTTGTTGGCGCTAGCATTAGGAGTTAGCCATAGTTAGTGAGCGGCTAATACAACGTTGTAGTGTTTAGTTAACACGATCACCCTCCAGACAGCTGTTCATTAATGTATTTTTCAGTCTGATGGTGGTTTCTAACCACTTTATTGCTAGTAAAGCTAACCTTTACCGAGTGGGCAGCCTATATCCGCTGCATGTAACGGCACTGTACCTGTTGTTTTGAGTGGGCGATACCACAAATTTGGTTTCGATGCTATGAAATCGATACAAAAACTAAGCAAAATGCAGCTAATGTCACTGTCACTTAAGGAGGAGAGACATTTATATCCTCTTCTGAGATCAACTCATTAGTTTTCTGTTTTTTTTTTCACTGTAACTATACAGTAAATCCACATCTATTTACTGTATTTTAACATGTTCCTAGTATTTAAATATAATAAAATATAAAGAGGTAATCACTGCAGACGTTCAAATGCAAATTTTGAAGTATTAAACTAAGTGTTTAGAGTCCCAGGATTGGACTGAATGGCACCTGTTTTTGGTAGTTTTGTAACTGCTTCATTCTATATTAAAATGTATTGAAATCGACTTCTTTTGACGTTATTTCGGCCCTCAACTTTAACCCTTCAATCAAATAATCAACACATAAATCCTTAATGAATAAATCCTCCATGAAAGTGTGTCTTAATTACAGCCCAAAACAATATTAAGAATCACAGTTGTTTCCAATTCCGATATTTCAAAATGACATTTTCATCAATATTTTTTAATAGTTGTCCAATGTTTGACACTTGGATGTTGTCATTATGATGCCATGTCACCCTGCCCCTTTCTTCCGCTTCACTTTAATGGTGGGTGGAGAATAAATAGTTTGAGTGACTCTCTGTTGACATCAGCCATGTACATTTAAATTATTTTAAAACACATTTAACCTTTATATTCTTGTAAAGTTGATGCACATTATTAAAGTATTGCCAGAGCATAAAATGGCTAGTAATTCACAGTTATCTGTGAGTAATTATCCATTTAATTTATTTAACATTAGTGTTTTTGTTTAGGAGATAAATTGATCAACACCTGCATCTATCAGCTGTGCTGATTTAATCCATGAGTTTGTGTTCAGCTGTTTACAGCAGGTTAAATCTTCAGCACACCAAACAGTGTTTTGAGTGAAACTATTAGGGATATAGGGATATTTTCAGTGTGCTGATTATTTTCTTGAGGAATTATTTAGTCTAAAACATTGAAAACACTTTATTTAAAAAAAAAAAAAAGCCAATAGAGCTTCATGTGACAACAAGCACTAGACGATCAGGGAGTAAACTGACAAACTAACTGTTGCAACTCTGCTGGATATAATTTATTTGGGTTTGCCCATGACTGAATAAATGTCTAAAGCCAGCAAGTATGATGAGTCATTAGAGCCTGGATTTGATCCTTTGCTATGTAATAAGATTTCTTAATATTTAATCTTGCAATTATAGCATTAATAAGCAAAGTGATGCTTCTACGCTTGTTCCAACTAATTAAATTCCTCCTTTTTTTCAAACATTAACACTGATCAGACATAATGAACGTGCTTGTGAAAGCTTACGGTTTAAAGCTGCTGTCTGCAACTCTTTTTCAAGCATAATGCCTGGAACTGTCCGGGGATTCTGAAAGTAGTACATAAATACCCCAAAACAAAAAAAAAAAAGAGTTCTCTAGGTCCCCTATATGTCCCGCTAGGTCCCTCCAAAGCCAGCAGGTTTGTTTACAAAATTGCAGACCGGACCGGTAAAAGGTAACCAATCAGGTTACGAGCTGGGCTCTGCTGCCTGTCAATCACCGATTGTGCACGCGCGATACAAGGTAGGCTCGTCCCCACGCTTATTTATCTGGACTATTGAACTTCATTACGGGCTAGTCTACTTACTGTGTCTTCCATGATCGCAAATGACAGGTGAGTTGATGAATGAGGAGTCGTGTACGCGCATCTGGCGTGCACGTAGACGTGCACGAGTTCTCATGTGTTTTGATGGGGCGGGACAGGAAGTTGAATAACTTTTTATTTTTCGGTTAAAAAATAAGCATTTCTTGCATTTTGCGACTACGGAGGTCACCGTTTTCAACTTCAAGCGTTCTGATAGATCATGTAAACTCTTAAAATGCCAAAAATTAGGACTTTACGTATGACAACAACAAATCCTGCAGACTGCAGCTTTAAATCGATTGCAGCAGGTGAAACTGCTGCTGTTGGATTTCACCGTTTACTGCCAGATGTTGATTCAACTTTGGAGATTTTTAGCTTGTTTTGTGTGTTTCAGCAAGAGTTTAAAATATGTGTGTGGTTGTTACTGTTTTCAGGGAACCACCCTGAACTGTAAGATTCCCAGCTTACGCCATAATGCAAGAGATTTGGAGTCACTGTTGTGCAATTCAACTATGTTCATAGTCGAAAGTGCTCTTTATATATAATTTTAAGTAATAGTACATATCCAATAGAATAATCCCTTTCGTCAGTTTTTTGCAAATTACTTTATTGACAACGTGAGAAATTTGTGATAAACATCAGTTCCATTTTTTTCCCAGGAGCTTAAAGTGACCTCACATTTATGCAACAAATAATAAAAACATCTCAACTCAAATGATCACCTCTCTAATGATCACATCTGAGAAGCTGGAACCAGTCAATGATTGGTGTTTTTAGGAGAAAAATAAACTGAACTGTTGATTTAGTCATCAAAATGGTCTATACTACCAATGATGTTTGGTGAAACGTCCCTTTAGAATGGCTGCCTGCTCTCTCTTTCCCAGCATCACAGCACCTGTGCTGCAGGTACACTGAGGGCTCACAGTGGAGTTGCGTAACTGCGGGTTACCTTGACAACAGGACCACTTGAACTGTGACTGGTCATCCTGTGCCAAATCATTCAAACAGTCTGGTCCTTTTTAATCCGGCAAAGCTCTTTCGAGTGCAGAACTGCTCTCTGCTGCGGTTAATACTCGGTGTTAATGAGTGTAATGGCAGTTCGGGTTGATGATTAATGAATAGAAAGAACAGAAAGCTTTATTGTCACTGCACAGAAGTTCAACGACATTAACGCCGACTGCTAAGGATTCAGTCTGTAAGCAGTTGTCACCATAACCTGGTCAACACAGCACAAATTTGCAGGGAATAATCAATAAGTTATTTATTATTAAAGATGAGAATAAGTCACTTCTTGTTGTAACTTCCTTCGGTGGAGGATTGGGTGCATTTGCTCTTTGGATTCTTGTCGATGCAAAACTGTTGCTACCTTTGGGAAACGCTACCATCAATGACTCCTAATGACTGTCACATCAGAATGCTTGAAATCCGTGCATCATGGTGGGTTTGACTGATTGATTTGTCTTTTAATGCTGATTTATACCAATCGGGGAAATGAACAGGTGGGAAGACTTGAACAGGACTGAAACACTCCTGGTGTGACGTTGTCACTGTGTCTGATAAATCCAGGTCAGAGTTTCATGCTGTGGTAGCTTTTGTTCATTTTGTCAGTGCGAATATGTTCATTTTTCTTCTCATTTACAAAGCCAGCTTTGCACTTTAAACCACAGACTCTTTTTCTGTACTTTGTCCAGTCGGGCTGCACTGTTGATGTTGTTGAACGATCGAACCAAAATCCGATTGTCTCTGAAAACCGTACGTGCTCTGTTTGTGCAGCAGAAGTCATGATGTTTCCTTTCCAACCTAATTGTTTCATTCTAAGACGCCTTGGAAAGTGACTCAGAAAGCCACGGCTCATCTGCCATATTTGCCATTCACATGAGATTGGACGGCAGCGTCTTAACATCTCATACAGCTGTAAGAAGTATTGAACAGTCGGTGTCGCACAGAAGCCTGAAAGTCCTCAAACCTGTGAGGGTTTAATCTTATCAGCTTGAGGAAAAACTTGATCTTTCTCTGAACTCGGGGACACGTTCTCCACCTTTTATCACTGTTTGTGAAATGAGAAACACAGAGTCAGGAGTTTTCTCATGTTCTGTCCTTTTACCATAAGAATCTGTGTTGAACACAACATCAGTGGATTGCTAACCAGTTAGAGCTGAGCCTCCATAAAGTTTTCTTTTGTTTAACTGAGAAGTTGTGAAAAGAAACTTCTTATTGAAAAGCACGTTCATATTTAATATATATTTTAAATAAATATATTCATATTTATTTTGTTGCTAATTAATGGCTTAGAAATGTCCAAAAATGTTGGAAATAACTCTTCAAATGAACACTTCTTTATGTCCTTTTAACCTGGCTAACTCTTCAAAGCAAACAAGCATTCTGTTTATGAAACCAAACCTTTTAAGGCATGATTTTAAAGACTCAGACTAATTCATCTTTGGCGTTTTTTACTTTCAGTACCTGCCAAATTATCGGTTAGTCAGTTGTCTGTTGATTTTTGAGTATTAATGGCCACAACCATCGGAAATCATTATACGTTCTGGATGCTGGCTATAAATACCTTGGGCAGTAACTCTCAGGCTGTTTACTCTGCAGATGTTTGAGTCCTTTTCCACCCTGAATTGAGCGTGTCAGACTAGACTGCTCGTTCTCAGCCTATTTCCAGTAGGCCTCCATCAGTCGGTGCATGTTTACATTATGGGTGGAGTTTGAATGTGAAAATCTCAGTTGAGGGGTGTTGTGAACTGAGAGAAGAGGAAGAACAGAAGCCTGAATGGCAGGAAATTCCTTTTACTGCTGTTTGAGCTGCTGATGGGATTTTATTTGTGTAAAAGGTACTTATTGGTCATTTATGGAAGCATATGTTTAAAAGAACAGTTTGTTTTTAAAACCCTAATCCTCATGAAACAGCCTAGCGCAAATGGACATGATTGTCCAGAGGACACTGTTTTCATAGTCGAGGCAGATAATGTGTGGTGTATAGGATAATGTGATATTTTTAGCATTAGCATTTGTTCGCCATTCATAATTGCCGCTCAGCTATAACGTCATGCCAAGTCCAGATCATATTTTTCTGAGTTTGAGTTTTAATATTCACACTGGGAGCCTTTAGTTTTACCCACAAAGATGGCCTGAGTTTGTACAGAAATGTAATGTTTTCCCATCTTTGTGTAGTCCCATCGTGAAGCTCTCAGCGCTCGAGCATTTACTGTAAATTTGAACAATCTATCATTTGTCCATGACCTCAGGATTGTGGAACCAATGCTCAGCCAAAAGGATGTCAAATCCCCATCCCTCTATTTTTGTTACTTTTCTGGGTTCTTGTGTGATTTATAACTTGGTTATTTCTCTCTGTTTCCTGCCCCACCTTGTCCCCGTTTTCCCCCTCAGTCGTGTTGTGTTGCCGGTCTCTGTGGAGGAGGTGAGTAATGCTTCTTCTTCTTTGTCCCATACAAACCCTTTACCTTCAAAGAGTTACTCATAGGTGTACATTACACAAATAGTCAGTTTAAATAACCATAGTTGGTATTTTTCCTGGACACAAAAAGCTCCACTTTTTCCACTCAGGCTTTGGAGTGGAGCTCACACCTAGACAAAATGGCCTTTGTTACATAGCGGTGGCATTACTGTGACAGGCTGGTGGTGTTTGTTGCCTGAAGAAGAACTGAACTAGGGTGTGGACTTACAGCAGTCACAGTTTAGTTAGTTTATTTAGCCTCAAAACTACACCAGCCAGGCTCTGTGATATCCAGCGGCATGACACCTCGTCCCCGTCGATCGTAATGTTTTTCTATAAAATATCAAGCACAGCTGTTGCTTGATTTAGTAGCTTTATGGTAATTATTAATAACATGTTAAACATCACGAATATTCCAGCTTACACTTTTAGATTAGACTTCATTAAGCTCACAAATCCCAATGAATAGTAGCACATATGTGTACATGGAGTTGTCCAGCAGCTGCTTAAAGGATGTCTGAAACTTACAGACATTCACAGACGCTAGACTAAAAGCAGTTAAGCTGCGAAATCCCCACAACTTGAACTGAAAGCCCCCCACATGCATCAGGGACCTGCCTAACGTTTTCCTTTTCCTTGCAGTTAATCTAATGATTTGTCCCTCTTGTGTCTGTTCTCTCTGTTCCCATTCCTCACAGTATCAAGTAGGGCAGCTATACTCTGTGGCTGAGGCCAGCAAGAATGAGACGGGAGGAGGAGAAGGCATCGAGGTGCTGAAAAATGAGCCCTACGAGAAGGAAGGAGAGAAGGGACAGTACACACACAAAATCTACCATCTAAAGAGGCAAGTCTTTGGACTGCGCTTGGATTTTGGAGAAATTTTGAACGTGCAAACCGGTTTTCCAAGAAAAGTTTGACTTGAGCTTTTGCTCACGAGAACAGCTAAATATTGATTGACAGATGGCGTACAGTATATAAGCAAAAGTGTAAGGGGTGGTTTCTATTTATAAATGTGGATGGAGAGACTGTTTACTGCAGAACAGAGTCAACACCTTTGTGTCAGCCATTAGTATCCGTTTCACAAAGGTTCTGCTGGGAAGTAATTATTCTTTGTAGAAAACAACAACAACAACCTCACAAAGCAGACGTTTCTTCCATCGTCACTGTTGTAGTTAATGATTGCACAAGTTGAATTTGGTTCGTCAGACATCTGCAGGGCGTGTGCTACTGTTTTAGATTTCCTCAATTTCTTTTGTTGACTCAGTGTTTGCACGCGAGCACAGCAGCTCAGATCTTCTCTTGTAGAGGGTTTACATGGAGTGTTCGTAGGCAGGGCAGCGTGGGGGGCTGAGGTGTGTGAGCTTCCACCACATCAAGATACAACTTGACTTGTAAATGTGGAAAGAATTCAACAAGAGATCCTCCGAATTGTGCTTTTACAATACTCGGTGTGGTCTGCAAGTTGCTAATCATGAATTACATTATAATACATTATTACATGAATTACATTATAATGTTCATGGGGGGGACACCTTCTACTTTCTGGGGTTGGGTGCAGAAAGCGTGCAGCGACACACGTTCAGTTGCACCGCAGATCATTCACAAAGGATCGAAATATTTCCATAACACCATTATTCCTTATGATCCTCAGACATTTACTGGGAATATTCATGTCTTTTTATTGCCTTGTCTTGTGTTTTCTATGATGAGTTTAAATGAGGTTGGAATGCAGCATCGGCTCCTTTCGCCTTTGGATTTAGCTGCAGACCAAAGGAAAACATAGTGCCATCGCTCGCGTCACAAATGAATGGTTAAACCCAGGAAACATAAAATAACATGATCCTTCAGCAGGATTATCAGACGGTGTGTCTTCATCTGTCTCTCTCTCGCTCTACTTTTGGATTTGTCTCTTTTAAATATTCTTATTTTAAACTCATCGGCCTCCCTCTTTTTTTTTTTCATTACCTTTCGCGCAGCAGGTCAGTCAAACAACTCAGTAATCAGGATGTAAAATGATGTGTTTAGAATCTATTATATTTTATTGTACATTTTGACAGCCAAGGAAACAACCTGATTTAGTCCTTTATCATGTTACAATGAGATTTTGGCATCATGTCCTGCCTCCTTTGCGCCTTGTCTGAGAATTCCCTGTTTTGAGTGTCTATTTCACACATGTGATAACTGCATGAGGAAGGAAGTAAACTACTGAGAAAGTCCGGCCCAAATTCATTGTACACCGTCCAGTATCCCTGTGTAAACGGCTTTAGTTTAAACGAATGGAAAGAGAGCGATTGAGATAAGATAAAGTCCCACCATGCAGCTGTCAAATACATAAAGGAGAGGTTTTTTTCATAGTGACGCTGCTGTGTACTCTTTCTTTTTCTTTTTCAACCTTTGTAAGACCTCCTGAACTGTCCACTAAAGCGCTACAGCACTACACTGATCTGTGGGGGTGGAGTGAGTGCGCCTTAGGATGGAGTTTGGGATCGTGCCAGTTTCTCCATACTCGTGGCCCTGTACGTTGTAATAGTTACCCATCATGTGATGTTACACATCAAGAGAAGGAACGGTTTGAAATGTTAGTTTAAGGCTCTTTCTCCTGAAACTAAAGGCCTGATGTTTCAGCCACATGCAGACAGGAAATGTTTATACTGGTGCAAAGAGGACTGGAGATTTCCCCCATATCGGGGTACTGTTTCCTATTCCTGCTTTGTCCACCCTCTGGTCCTTTGACATTGCAGGAAATGAGAGTAAAATGTTTGTACGGGGGCTTGTTATCCAATGCAACTTCAAGACGACATTTCTGTTGGATCTTTGAGTACACGTCTGCTCTGGATCTGCAAGTTTTAACTCTCTCAAACTTCCCTCTTTGTCTCCACTGCAGTAAAGTCCCGGGTTATGTGAAGATGATTGCGCCCGAGGGAGCCTTAGTTTTTCATGAAAAGGCTTGGAACGCTTACCCGTACTGTCGCACTAGTAAGTTAACCCTAAACGTGTTTGTTTACTGTCTTTACTCATGTCTTTGCGTGGTTTGATTCACATGAAATACACTAGCTGATGGCACGCATGACCTACATGACCTCATGAAAATGATCCGACGTTGATACTAATGGTATTTTTTCTCCTTGTTTCTTTTTCCCTCCGTCTTCTGCAGTTGTGACGGTAAGTTCGAATCTTTTTAAACCTGATCACATAATAAAATCCATCCATTAGATCCTTCAACAGGGGGTCCGTGGAGGTACTGCAGGGGGGTTGCGAAATCTTTGGTTGATTAGACGATTTTTAACATTTAAAAAACATTTTTCAAAGAGTTTTTTTTTTTTTCTCAGAAATTGTGTGCAAACTTGTGCCATCCACAGATGGTTTGAGGAGTCATTGTCCCACATACATGCATGTTTAAAGTTAAAATCTGTGGATTATTTGAATAGCTCAGCGTTGTATGCAAGATGTTTGTTTATAAATGGCAGTGGCACGGCCACCCTGTACCTTGCACATGTTTAAAATAAAAACATGAATAGCTTAGTATTGGATGTACAATAACAGAGTAGCTATATTTATACACGGCACTAGGCCCCGTTAAATATAAAACACAATTGTATGCCATATAAATAGTAGGGGGGTCCCTGCTCCAACTCTCCATCAGTTTGGGTGTCCCTGGCGTTGAAGACCCCTGCATTAGATAGATTTCTCTCGTTCATTTCATCCTTTAGACGTGCAAACTCGGTTGATCTTAAAAAAGGAGGCAGAGTACACCTCGTGTAGAAGGAATGCACGTGATGTAATCAGACATGTGTCTGCACTCGGACTGTTTGACAGCCTCGAACACAAAAAAAAGCATGACGAAATCAGTGAAGAACTGTTGTCCTTTTAAAGTAAAGAGAAAAGAGTCTAATGGATTGCTGTAATTTATAAGGACAGCTGGAATCCTGGCTCAGAAATGGGGATCTGCAGTGATCACTGTGTCCAGTATGGGTGAAACTCATTTTTGTCCAGGATTATCACAAACCGCGATAAGCTATTTAGCATTTATAGATCCTGTAACTGCGCTGTTGTTGCATTTAATAGGAAAAAACCTTAAATAATGAGGGTTGGATATCAGCCAGTGATACAGTTGTGTAGTTCTGATGATGAAATTGATTCAGAAAGTGACTTAACGTCTAAAGTATTTATTGTCATTTTGATGGATGATTCAAATCGCAATCCTTTCTTATTAGAGACCACGATAAAGAGACCAAAAATGTGCCCCGTTAAATGTTTGACCCTGCTTCAGTGGATTTTGTGCTGTTATTTCATCAATCTGTCCACTTTTCAGTACAAATGTTTGAATGAAGTAAAAGATGTTAGCGTGAGCTTGTCCATGTTCTTGTGTGTTGATTGAGATCAGATTAATTTCACTAAAAGGCGTACAACACCAGCCATTCAAGCTTTTATTTGCATTCAGGGTTAGCTTGATGAATTTTTCCAGTGTATTAATGAGGTCCATATCAACATTATGAAACCTGATATCTGGTTAAGTTAAACTGCTTTTAATTAAATCTGATATTCGGTTGTTATTCTCCCGACTCATGACTGGCCGTGGTCGTCGTGTTGAATGGTCTGTCACAAACACAGCTCAGTCATTCCTGCACGCTTTTTCAAGTTAACCTCCATGTTTACGGCGGTGCTGATTGGCAGACCGCACCAGCCCGACACCTAAATGAGACCCCGGGCTGTTTTGTCTTGAAGCCTTCTAACCTTACCTTCACCAGAAAGTTGTGTAAAACTAAAAACACGGGATTACGGCAGCCTAACCTGCCTGAAACGTGAAGCGCTTGTCGGTTCCAGTAGTTTGTTTTTTTTTTTTTTTTTAAATCCTCTTTTTACTTTCTCCATACTGAAGGCGAAAATATGACTCCACCTGGTGATCTATTTAACACTTGGTTAAATAAGAATGGAAGAAAACCCTCGCAAAGGATTAATTACACAGCAAGTTGATCCTTGAGAAATATGCGTCATGTCCCGTCTTGTCGTCTTCATGCCTGCAGACGCTGTTGTGTTGCTGCAACGTAGTTGATAAACTGAGAATGCTGCTTCTTTGCTTCGGACTGTCCCCTCAAACATCCGCTCCAAAACTCTTCAAATATTCATGCCTACATGAACAAAGTTAAATTTACGACAGAAAGTTCCAGTTAAGGGATTTTTACCTTTATCCTTATCATGTTTCAAATGCAGTTTTTCGCTTCAGCTTGTGTCCTGTAGTTATTTCATACAACCGCTTATCGGGGTTAAAAATAGATCCGAGCGGAGTGGTGCAACTCACCTGTGTGGTTTCAGTCTGATTGGTTAATTGGATTTGGCTGTGGGGTTTAAGTACATCTCTCACGACCCTCCACTGTCAGCGAAGGAGTGGTACCTGCTTTACCGGCCTGATAATGCCTGACTTTATAAAATCTGTTGTTCTCCTGCTTTTCAGAACGAGTACATGAAGGACGACTTTATGATAAAGATCGAGACGTGGCACAAACCTGACATGGGAACAGTAGAAAATGTAAGTGAGCTGAAGGCACAAAGTGGGGGTGTGTTGAACTGAATTTGAATCTGATTTGATTTACCCTCGAGGCAGATTTAAATACATCCTACAGGAAACTAAACCATTGTTTGTCCATTGTTACCCTTTGGTGAACTTGTTTTGTTTGTTTCTTTTCTGCCACGAACAGGTCCACGATCTGGACGAGCAGACATGGAGGACCGTGGAGGTGGTGCCCATAGATATTTCAAGCAAAGAAGAAGTGTCCAGTGCGGTGAGTGGGACTCCTCTTCATGACGAAGAGCCTGGAAATCGCTCTTGTGCCTCAGTTGGAAACGGAATCTTTAATGCAAAAAGTCCTAAAAAGTTGGACCATTTAGATTTAGATTTTCATGGTTTGTTTGTTGGTTAAGTGTTGCTGGTTAGTTGGACTGTTTTCATCTTATTTAACGCCCTGAAATAGTTTTGTTAGCCTCATTTTAGCCCGCTGGAGCTTCTGTGTTTCGGTTCCACAAAAGAAATTGATGCTCACTGAGTGTAATGGAGACTTGTGAGCTTCCCAAAGGAAAATATACCTTTAAGGACTTCTACTCTATTTGTATTCACACCTCAGATACTGCAGATAGGAACCCCAAGCATGTATATATGACACTAGAAAGTGTTAGTCTGACCAAGTCAGGACTATTGACTGGAATCATGAGGTCAAAGCCCCCAAACCGGACTAACACCCAAAAAATGTGTCTGGGGGGGGTCAAATCACTCTGTCGTGTTTACATGAGCAGATCAAATGGGCCTAGGTACTCCGAAGTTGCTCCAAAGTTTTTTGCCTCTTTTGAAGTATATTCATACAACCCAATAAAGTTTCTTTAGTCAGAAACTGTGACTGAAAATCAGTCCATTCCACTCATTTAAGGCATTTTTATTATCTTCAGAGAGTTCTCAACTTTATTCTATTATAAAGGATGTTTGGGGCTGTAGCGGTGAAACGGTGCATAATACAGTACATTCTGTAATTTTCATGATTTGTCTACTCGTTTTAATTGAATTAATCGAGGATGGATATTTAGGCTATTGCAATGACCGTATCTGCTAATGTTGTGATGACGTTCGTGAATGAATCGATTCCCCTTTGTCTGTCTGTTGTGTCCGCCCGCTCAGTCCTAAAAGTCCCTGCAACTGTGCAGTAGCCTAGCTCTAACGATGCGCCCTGTCACGTTGCTAAAACCTGCCTAGTGCCTAAAGAGCAGAAGAAGCCTAAATGCTTTTACGAAGGGTTTCCATTCATGAAAGGGATTTTCCTTAGTTAAAACTTGACAGAGACCCTGCATTTACATTCCTGACTGTGAAGAATGAACGAATGTCTCGTTTCTTGGGACGGGGTCCGTCATCCATTACCAATGTCAAGTTCAAGAGAGAGAGGACGGGGGGGGCAGGGGTTGATGGGGTGGGGGTGGTCGATGGGCGGTCGTGGCCACTGTGGGAACTGTGGTGCTTAGTTGGAGTGACAACTGGGATAGCCAACCAAGTGTAGCGAGAAACGGGTAGCTAATCAGACAAGGATATCTACGTGAAAGAGGGGGGGTTTCGAGCTGTCACATACATTTAACCCTTTATGTGCCATAATTATGGAGGACAGCGGTTGTATTGGTCGTGATTACACAGTAGGCAGGGTATCTGCACATTTTTTATCAACAAATTTAATGACTTTTATGACCTTTTTTAAGACCTCTAAGAATAAAAATTAAGACCAATTACCACGGCAAAAATATATATAAAAATGACACTCTAGGCTGTTCAGTTTAACAAAGCACATTGTATTTTAGCAACAGTGCAAACAGTCAGTGCATATTTACAAACATAAAGTGCATGTCAGGCAACTGCCTTCTCAATAATACAACAATACTGCTGTAAATAACATACAAACAGTGTGTAAACAAACTGCTGCCATTTGTCTGAGGCTCTGAGCAAAATAAATTCATAATTTAACCTAATTTTCGAGTTATGTCTACTGTGCCTTTACAAGTAGCAAAACGATTTTACTACCCAAGTTAACTTAAACCAGAACTTTGGACAACTCACGTGAAGCACAGACTATGGACAGTGACTTTGCATTGCATAAACGACACGACAAAATTTAATTTCCTTCGGGATTAATAAAGTATCTCCAATCTAATTAAATTTTTTAAGAAACGAGCACAGACCGCTCATACAGTCAATGGCACGTACCCATAGAAAAAATACACACATCACACACAAATCCTATCGACTGCTAACAACCATGATCAGTAACCCACACAAACCCAGACACATAATGGCTCGGCGAGCAATCGGATAAACCAATGAAGTGAATTAATCCTGTGAAAGAATGAAAACAAGTGAATGAAACCTGCACTCACCCATTATGAAGTTAACTCTGCCAGCCCCATACTCTTGCCCCTGCTCAGCCAACTCCTTGACGTCGGGTATGTTTGGTAACGTTACTGCGGCTAGCATTAGCAACTAGGCTGCTAGGCTTGCTAAATCGGTAATCATTAGGCTACTGAAAAAAGCTAGTCTTTTTAGCTGCGTTATATTATCATCTTTCTTCTAGGCTACAAGTTAACCTTTGTTTACGGCCACTGGCCCTAACCTGACGCGCTAGCTGTCAAATCACCGGAAGTACTGGCGCACACACAAAATCTCGAACGTCAGCAGTCGCCATATTGTGCACAGAGCGATAGAAAATCGTCTCTCCAGACATATCTTTCGTTCATTCCGCCCAGATGAAATTTAATGCCACTCTTCGAAAATCGGCGAAATTTAAGACATTTTAAGACCTTAAACACATTTTTTATTTAAGACTTTTTAATACTTTTTAAGGATCCGCTGAGACCCTGAGTAGGGGACTGAATATTGGTAGGGACGTGACCCTAGCGTCCCTACCCAAAATTACACCCTTGGTGCAGTGAATTCAGCAGACCACACCAGCCCGACACCTAAATGAGACCCCGGGCTGTTTTGTCTCAAAGCCTCCATGCTACATGTACTTACATGTACCATGATCTCCCACAGAGGAAGTTAGAAGCTGCTGAATGTCTGAAAGGTTTTCTTACACGGTCCACAGCGTTGTAGTAACTCGATTTTCCTCCTTTGCTTACATACAGTTATAAGGAGTGATGGTCCAGTTAAATGCCCAAGTTTAGCTGTAGTTGGGGCTAGCTGGTATACCAAATATTTATTTATACCAGTAAATAACTCAAAGGAGTTATGACACGATATGTCCTCTGTAAGGCGGCCACTGTATATTTCTCCTGGCGTCGCAGCCTTGCCCCCGCCTCTCCCCCGCCTTGCCCCCACCTTCCCCTGATTTGTCAGCAACAAGCTGAGCTGCACTTACTTACAACTTATCCTCATTGTTGCCAGTGTAATGGCTCCCTCCCACCCAAAAAACTATCCCTCCATTTAGACAAACTTTTACTCTGTGTAAGACGTCGCCTGCAGCACCGCAGCACGGCCTTCTGTTGCTTGTGCAGTGTAAAAATGATAAGTGAGAATCTCAGTACAGATAAAAAGTTCACGGCAAAGAATAGTTGAACAGGTAGAAGAGTTTTGGTTTGATTCCAGTCTTTGAATAAGTTAATAACACGATTAAAGTGCCTGTGACATCATACGTGTGGCATTAAGTTGAAGCAGAACGCGTCATCTGAAATATTAGCCTAGAAGAAGCACGATATGAGTTTGAATCTAAACCAGGGCTTCCTTGGCTTCCCTTTCAGTGTCTGTGTGTGTTAGAGGTCCTGTTGCTCATATGGACCAGTTTTTACGAGTTGTTTCAGCAGTGGCAGGTGCCGGTGCTGCGCTGGTGTTAATCGGTCACCATACGGTTACAGCGTTTTGACCAGTCGCTGTACAGTTATATCGCAGATTGTTCCCGTCTTGGTGGGAGGCTCCAAAGTTTACATGACAAGATTTTCAATGCTGTCATTACATGTTTCTCCTGTGATGGAGACTTTTGAAGGCCCTGTGGGCTTTTCACCAGGCTGAACCCCTGACTCATCTGACTGATTTTTATCAGGCAGTTCCAGCTTTTTGCAGACAAGTCTCTCTCATCTTTACACAAGTTCCTCCTGGTGAATTAGTCCGTTTTGATGTAGAGAAATGACAGTTTCTGTCCACGATCTTGGCTGGAAATGTGCTTCTGCTCAGTTTTCGGAGTAGAGAATTTTCTTCACCACGCTCTCTGTCAGGTTTGATATGGTCATTTTCCTTTGTTGCTTCTCCCCTTTCCTGTCCCCTGACGCCGTCTCTTGCACTCTCTCTGGCTTTAGCTTCTCACTCATCAACTCCTTCCTGACAGACTGCTCTGTGGGTGTGAACTGAAGGACTCCACAGATGGTGGTGATCATCTGTTGTGCCAACAGAAAAAAGAAGGGCTTCTTCTTTTAACAGTTATGAGAACAATTAAGTGGTTCTTGCGGTCAGAAAGTGACGAACAACTTCCTGAGGTCATTACTACATAAACCAGAGATACTCGTTGCGCGGCTCGCGAGCCACATGCAGCTCCCCAAGCTTTAATTGGCGGCTCACACTCGCATAGTAGCGTATAACAATATGGTAACAATAACAATACATTTTTTCAAAAAACATACAGCAAATACTGTACAGTATTAAGTATTTTTATTAAGTTTGTGTTTCTGTAGTATTAATTATTTTTATTAAGTATTAATTAAGGCTGCAGCCCGCTTAAACCACCGTCACACTTGACCGCAGAGCACGCTAGCTCCTTTAGCCAGCGTGAGATGCAGGCACAATGGATCGTTTTTTAAATTAAAAAAGGGCAAAAACCAGCACAAAAACCAAACGAAAATCAGCATAAAGACGCCAGAGAGGGGACGAGCAAACAAACGTCGGGTGTACCGCGAGATGGAGGCACAATGGATCGGTTTTTAATTAAAAAGGGCAAAAACCAGCACAAAAACCATGCTCATCTTGAATGTCTCACTGTGATTACAACAAAAAACTACAAATACAACATGAAGAAATGGTCTTAATTGAAAATGTATTGGCTGTGTTGTTTCTTTTTTTTGTGGGATGTTTTATATGTAGAAATGCATATTTGCAAAAGGGGACATTAGTATGTTGTCGTAAAAGTGGCTCTTCCCTTGATTTTGCTCGGCCAATGTGGCTCCTGTGAAAAAAATATTGAGTATCACTGACATAAATGAACAATAGAGAAAATGTAAGGAAATGTAAATGATTACAGATGAGCTGACAGGAGGCATTACAAGACAGGCGTGGCTTCATACATATTCCTTTATTTCCTGGTTAACCTGTACTGAAAGAAAAGACTCCAGTGATGAGAAGTCTCTAATTCTTCCTGAGTTAATGGTGTGTAAAAATAAATAAATTAAAAAAAGCTAAACTGGCAGACTTTGTGCAAGGAAGTGGTCTTCTTGTAATGATGGTTCTCCAGCATTTGGACATATATACAGTATTAAGTGAGTGGATCAGTTGTAATAAGAGAGATGATGTGACCAGAACATTCAGCATGATGAGCAGGTGATTTCTGATGGGAGTGATTCAAAGCTAGATGTCTCCACCCTGAGGAAGACCGTGGTCAAACAGGACACTTTGTTCACTGATTTGTCTCCCCAGAAGTATAAAACATCAGCTGATATGAAATGATGTGAGAAGATGATGGTTTGTTGTTTGTTTAATCTCTTCATCTGGATTTGAGTGGTCAGTGGTTATTCTCAATGAACCTGTAGTTCACTCACACATCCAAGCAATACCATCAACACCAATGTTTAAAAGTGGTAAAAGTAACCTTATGTTGGGAAAGAATCCAGAAAAAACTATTCATGCGTTGCTGATTAGTTTTGTTTACGGTACAAAAGCCATTTGAACTCAGCTTAGCAGCCTGAAATATACAACATGTCTTTATCCTCCTATAATTTCTCAAAGTGAATTATTTGACTAGATTAGAGCAATGAAGGGGTCTACCTTTGGTTATAGCACACTGTTTCTTGGGCAGTACCATTCTAGTTTTCTGACATTGGAGCTTTAACCTTAGCAACAAGATAAAGAGCTTCTTTTTTTTACTGTGAGTTCTGCTTCCTTTGATGCTCGGTGGAAAAAGAGTAAGATCAGTGTTGGGTTACACAATGGGGGTATTTGTTTCACCAAAGCTGTTTCAGTAGATTAAAAAGTAGATTAAAGAAAAAGTAAAAGATTATCAGTGCCTTTCCTCCGTTTAATTTACAAATGAACGGAAGATCACATAAATAAAACCCACAGGCGGTTTTAAAGACCGTTGTAGCCCTCTGTGGTCGGTCAGTAATGCCTAAACCATCATGCTGGAGATGGTTTAAAATCTAACAGGATTTATTAAGACATTTCCTTCCAGGTGGGTCACACTCCTCCCTTCCATTCTTACTCTAGCTCCTGTACAATAATGACTTAAGTGGATCAGTGCCGAGGCCAAGGCTAAATCTGAATGTCCATCTGCTCCAGGTATTCGCCTCCCTTTCACAGCAGAGCTGATGGATTAAAACAGCACAGCAAACTGTGTTGGGATTTTGGGGGGGGGGGGCAGTAAAAATCCAATCCAATAAGTGTCCAATAGAATCCAATAAGTCAAAACTCAGCCATGTTTTCAGAAGGCTACCCAGTGACATTTATTTGCAGGCATTTCCGTACTGAATGGGAACTGTTCAGGTTAGCTAAAGGCTCAGGTCAGGTCTATGTTTTGCAGCATTTGACTGTTGTGTTGCCTTTTGTCCTCTTTCAGGATTACAAGCAAGAAGAAGATCCTTCTCTTTTCCACTCTGCCAAGACGGGCAGAGGACCACTGGGTCCTGAATGGAAGGTACCCAAGTTGAACACACAACTTGATTAGTGGTCATCCTTTCCCTTTTTACACCTGTGGTACTGATCTGTGTTGCCCCGACTCTTCTTTGCAGAACGAGCTGAAGACAGATTGTCCTTACATGTGTGCGTACAAGCTGGTCACCGTCAAGTTCAGATGGTGGGGTCTGCAGACCAAAGTGGAGAATTTCATCCACAGAGTAATACTGTCCTCTCAACATATTCTGTTATGGGTGCTGCTTTTATTCTGAACAGCAGAGGGAGACATGGCTCTGATCCTTAATGCTGATGTTCTAAATGAACTTCTGTCCTCCTTTCTACAGCAAGAAAAACGTATTTTCACCAACTTCCACCGCCAGCTCTTCTGCTGGATTGACAAATGGGTGGGTTTGACCATGGAGGACATCAGGCGGATGGAAGAGGAGACCCAGAAAGAGCTTGAGGAGGTAATGAACTCATCAATTTTACAACTTCATAACGAACTGGAACATGTTATCTTCCTCTTGGGATTTATTGAAATTCGACCTAATGATCCAGTTGCTTTTATCTTTTGCAAGTTTACAGATCTCTGATTATTTGTAATGGTTTGACCAGACTGATGACCTCACACTTAACAAAGATGATTTAACCCTGTTTACTGCTGAATTTCACATTAGATGCGTCAGAAAGGTGATGTGCGAGGCACCTCTGCAACAGACGAGTAGAGGCCCACCGCTGTAGGTCAGACACTAGAGGCAGGCTGAGTAAGTCTCTGCACAGGAGAGGTGGTGCTGCTGCATGGATCCTTCTCCACCTTTTTCTTCAGACTGGTGTCCAACATGTCCGCTTTTTTTTTTCTTTTTCCATAACAATCTCCTTTGTTTTCACATCTTTTTGTTCCTGCTTTTTCATTTCATTTCATCTCACAGACCATGTTCTTCAACCGTGGATCAACTAATGTCATACAACAAAAACATGATCGGGTTATTGTTTTGCAGCTATCTGCTTCTAATTTGGTCATATTTTGGTTTCTTAGATTTAGATTGGGATGAATTTTCTGATTTTGAAAATTCATCTTGAAAATTGGTGGGTTACATGATTTCAACTCAGTTCATCTTAGAGCGCATTCCCAATCCCATTAAATCAAATTATTTAAAATATAAATTGGTCCAATTCACATAATGGCAATTGAATTAGAAAAAGTAAGGAATCCAACAGAAACTTCTCTTCTATGCAATCCCCCGTGCTGACTGTGGAGGGGAAAAAACTCCCTTTTAACAGAAAGAAACCCCCATCAGAACCAGGAAGGGCAGCCATCTGCCTCGACCAGCTTAGGGTTGAGGACAGGAAAGAGGGGACAACAAGCACCATAACACCAGGCCAGGGATACCTGCTGAGAGAGTGGGAAACACAAGACCATAACAATGTCATATGTACATAATATCATTTGAGAAATTAAACGGGGGGGAAAGTGAGCAAAGTGAGGAAAGGTGTGACAGATGAGGCCCCCCAGCAGTCTAGGCCTACAGCAGCTTAACTATGGGATGTTAACCTAGCCTAACTATAAGCTTTATCAAAAAGGTAAACAGGAAGGTTTTAAGCCTAATCTGAAAGGTAGAGGGGGTGTCTGCTTCCTGAAGCCAAACTGGCAGCTGGTTCCACAGAGAGGGGCCTGATAACTGAAGGCTCTGCCTCCCAAACTGGCAGCTGGTTCCACAGAGAGGGGCCTGATAACTGAAGGCGCTGCCTCCCAAACTGGCAGCTGGTTCCACAGAGAGGGGCCTGATAACTGAAGGCTCTGCCTCCCAAACTGGCAGCTGGTTCCACAGAGAGGGGCCTGATAACTGAAGGCTCTGCCTCCCATTCTACTTTTAGAAATCTGGGAACCTCAAGTAAACCTGCAGTTTGGGAACGAAGTGCTCTGTTAGGAAAATATCTTATAATGACATCTTTAAGATATGATGGAGCTCGGTCATTAAGAGCTTTATATGTGACGAGAAGAATCTTAAATTCTGTTCTGAATTTAACAGGGAGCCAATGAAGAGAAGCTAAAACTGGAATCTTCAGAACTCTGGCTGCAGCATTTTGGATCAGCTGGAGGCTTTTCAGAGAATATGTGGCACAGCCCAATAATAAAGAATTACAGTAGTCCAATCTTGAAGTAACAAATGCATGGAGCAGTTTTTCTGCATCACTCTGAGACGAGATGTTCCTGATTTTAACAATATTACGAAGATGAAAGAAGGAAGTCCTAGAAACCTGTTTTATATGTGTGTCAAATGATCAATTGTGGTCAAAAATAACTCCAAGGTTCCTCACTGTAGTACGAGAAGCCAAGGAAATACCATCTGGAGTAACTATATAGCTAGACAATTTCTCCCTAGAGCGCCCAGGTCCAAAGATAACGACTTCAGTTTTGTCTGAATTTAGAAGCAGACAGTTCTGAGTCATCCAGGTCTTTATGTCTTTAAGACATGCTTGTAATCTGACCAACCTATTGGGTTCATCTGGTTTTATAGATAAGTACAGCTGAGTATCATCAGCATAGCAATGGAAATTTATGCCATGCTGTCTAATAATGTTACCTAATGGAAGCATGTATAAAGTGAAAAGAATTGGTCCAAGCACAGAACCCTGAGGAACTACATGCCTTACTCTGGTGTGTGAGGAAGATTCCTTTTTAACCAAATCCTGGCGGAAACCCTTCAGATTATTTCTGTGCAAATGGCGACAAAATTGAGATGTAACATTTTTCTTAAGATAAGACCTTAATTGTTCATGAATATTGATTTAATTGGTTGTGGTAACAGATTGCAAAAGACACATAAAGCTGAAGATCATTTACAAATTAGCCTCCATCAAAATGTCCCACGACTGACTGCTTCCTGTGTGGTTTTTGTCTGACACAAATGGCTCTCAGGAAACATATCTGTTTATGATCATTCAGATTTATTAGTTCCTCAGCTGCTGAATTCAGGCTTCAGGCACAGATCCACCAAACATGGAAGTCATTCATCCAGGCTGTTGCAGCCCATCTGGAAGCAGTTTGGTCAACACTTTTTTCTGTTCAGTTTGGACGCTCCATTAGTGATCCATATCTGAAGAACAGAATCGGGTTCTGTCATTGTCTTCCTTCCTGCTGTTCATCAACTCGTGTTTGTCATCTTTACTCACATTTTAACATTTTCTTCCAGCATCTGCAGCTCTGTCTCAAACGCTCTGCTCTCGCTTTGTTTTCCTCCCGACGTTTTGTGTTGGTTGTGTTGAAGTTAACCTGAAATCTTTACCGGTATCGTTCTGCATGTGCACGACTGGTAGTTAGAATATTTAACAGGTGTTCTGCAGATCTTGAAAAGTCAGAAAGCTTTGAATTTAGATTTCTCAATAATGATGAATAACAGACAACTTAGCAAATAATCCATTTTTAAATTGGATCTTTAGGCACTTTGTTACTAGCAGCCTGTCACAAAGACACATCATTTGTTCCCATTTCTTTAGCTGCATCTATGAAAAACAGCAAAGATAACACAGTCTGACAGACA
Organism: Odontesthes bonariensis; assembly: GCF_027942865.1. NCBI lineage: Eukaryota > Metazoa > Chordata > Actinopteri > Atheriniformes > Atherinopsidae > Odontesthes > Odontesthes bonariensis. The sequence goes on from NC_134527.1 coordinate 28,908,950, forward strand.
GAAAACAGGATCTCTGCAGCAACAAGGTGATTCCCAAAGAGCTGTTAGCTGAAAACTTGGCATATCTCAGCATGGTGTGCAGTGTGTCCTTAAAACATTTGAGGAAACTGGACAAGTGGAGGACAAAAGAAGAAGTGTCAGGCCTAAAGAACTATCTACAGCAGATGAACAGGATCTGAAAGTGATGTCCTTAAGAAAGAGGAAAAAACCCAGCAAAGCCCTGACACAGGAGCTGAGAGATGCATCTGGACCTTCAGCTGATCCATCTGCTGTTGGCCCAAGCCTCATCAGAAATGGGCTCCATGGAAGGGTGGCTGTCAAGAAGCTGTTCTTAAGGAAGGGAAACAGGGAGAAAAGGCTGAGCTGTGCCAAAGGACACAAGAAGTGGGCTGAAAATCAGTGGCAACAGGTCTGCAGTGTGGGATCATGTTGGCAGAGAACGGAACAAAAGGCAGCCCACATCCAAAGAAGAGCTTTGGGATGTCCTTCAAGAAGCCTGGAGAACTATTCCTGAAGACTCCTTAAAGAAAGGACAGAAAGCTGTCTGAGAGGGTTCAGGCTGTGTTGGAGAATAAAGGAGCTCAGACCAAATATTCACTTTAAAGCTCTGAACAAACGCTGTTCATATTTCAGTTTGATAAATTGCTGCACGTATTTCCTGTTTTTCCAGCTAATATATAAAGAAATGAGGTGGCTTTAGACTTCTGTACAGTACAAAGAAAGACTTTTACCCTCCGAACAAATCAACCTTTGTTCAGGTTACTAACTTCACTGTAAATTATTTAAATATTAGTATATCAGTAAAGGATTTCAACCTGCAGAAAGCCTGTTTAAACATATCTCTGCTCTTTATTCCCAAACTAAACACCTGCCTCTCCTCTGCCCTCCAGCTGCGTAAAACAGGTCCGATTCGAGGCACCAGTGCTGCTCATGAGCAATGAGGCAAATCAACCAAACCCTGTCATGATGATGTCATCAGAGACACGTCCACCACGCTGAGGAAGTGGCCCTGACGTCGCCTCTTCTCTTCCTGTCTCACATGATTCATTGGGGGGTTTGATAAGATTGGTAAACAGTACTGTACAGATTCTACCCCAATCACAAGCCTCCTGTTCACTCAGAAAAAAGGAAAAACAACAACAAAAAAATAAAAACGTGGTTTTGCATACTTATAAAAAAAGAAGAAAAAAAACTCTTTGCACAGAAAGTAAATTGCCTGATATGTAATTGTTAGTTGATCATTACAATGGGCTTTGTTTTTATTCAGGTGTGTAAACCGTGACTCAGAAAGTCATGCCTTTTAAATTAGAATGTTGTCTTTTAGCTACACAAGTTCCCACAAAAATTGGTATGAGATGATGTAAGCAGGTATTGGACCATTTATCTCCCTGCCCTCCCTTGTATTATGACTGTCTGTCTCTACTTTATTCTCGTTTCTCCCCTTGACATCGTCCATATTCTTGTCTAGACCCCTCCATGTTGTCGCGCTGCACCCTCTGTCTGGCACTTAGTTGGGAATACTTTCTTTCAAAGTTTTCATTTTCAGGCGGTTCTGTGGTTCGAAGCAAATCCTCATGCATGATAATTCTTTGCTGTTGATTTCCCCCACATATGCCCATAGTTCAACATGCCCTCCATCCCAGAGCGCATGTGAACAGCAGCAGCAGCAGCAGCTCCTCACTTTCTTGTTCACTGCATGTGTACAGTCGCTGCAATGCAGCTTGGCTCAGATGGACTGTGTGTGTTGATCAGAGAGGCGGTGAGCGCCCTCTAGGAGAGTCTGTACAGTACACCTCTGTGTTAGTGTGAGCGTTTGTGTGCTTGTTTGTGTTTTCAGCTGCCTTCACTCTTTCAGGACTGTCACTCTTAGGACTGGGATTGGAAAGCTTAAAATCCAGCCTCATGAACTTTGCCTCATGCTGTCGCTGCATGGCCTTTCTCCTTGGCTAGGGCTTTAACTGGAGGACTTCCAAGGCCTCCAAAAACAAACAAAAAAAAAAAAGATCAGGATGAGAGTCGGTGCATTGCTGCGTGCATGAATCAAGGAGTCAAAATTTTTTTTTTTTTTTTTTTTTATCTTAAACTACATTTTCTCAACTGACAGAAATGGGTCCAGGCAGATTTGTCGTGGTTAGCAGGCGTTCTTGGTCTCCAGTTTATCTTTTCTTTTTCCTTGTATAGTGACTTATTTTGAAAGCTTTTCATCCTCTTTCACTCCACCAAGAAACTATGAAATCAGTCTGAGCTTTTCTGGACTGTTTCTGGTGATGGCTGAAATGGCTTTGGTTGAATACATTTGACTCTTAGAGTTTAGGTTGGAGTTTGTTGATGTGTGCAAAGAGGCGTCTTTAATCGGCTCATTTTTCTGACCGCTTTGACTTGAGGTTCCCTCATCGACAGCTCGGTTTAGCTGTGTTTATTGTGAGCTTGGTGCAGATGCTGCGGGTAAAATATTGTAACTCGGTTAAGACTTTCGATCAGGTATGAGTGTTTACAAAATTCTTAGGTGTTATGTTTTATGGTGAACAGCTAAAGGAGAGCTATACTGTAAGCGTACTTTATAATAGACCCGTTATAGAAGTGGACAAACTGTACATACAAACTCGAACGGGATATTCACAGCTACTAGCATCATCAGGTTTATCATTTAATACTGTACTGTTCTAACTGTCAGAAGCTGTCGAGTCGGGGCAGCTCTGTGGGCGGCGTGCTGTGTGTGACGTGGAACTAAGTGTACCTCCCCATGCTTCTGAATGTGCAGCCACACAGATGAGCGGACAGATGTGGCAGGGCGTCCCTAAATGCAGGAAAGCCTGCATGTTCCACACCTGTGCGAGCATGACGTGGACCCTTTATAAATTACCAGTTAATGGGGACAGATGGATTTACTAAAACAACTAGATTTGCATGCTCACTTTTGAAAAACGCGTTTTTTTTTCTTCCTCTCCGCTCGATTAAACCTCTGTTTGAGCTGCGCTTTTGAGAAGCTCTCAGACTTCGTCAGACAAGAAGGGAAATCAAAGCGGGGGGCTCCTCTGTCGTTCAGACTCGCCTCGGCTCGACCTCAGATTACCAGACGAGGAGTGAAAAGCCTGAGCGAGTCTGATGACGGCGCGGCCCCACGCAGTAGATCAGGCTGTGTGGTGTACAGTTTTTTAGCGTTACCGGTGATCCCAGCCAGCGTATGACTGTGAGGGGAGGGCTTGAAGCTTAGGGAACAGATGGAGTCCACAATACTGTTTTCTTATTGTAATCATGAATAAGCACTTGCAAAATCTACTGTTTTTCTTTTATGTTTTCATTTTTTTGTTTTGTTTTTGACAAACAAAGATTCACAATGTATTCAATTTCTCTTTCTGATAAGGCAAAAAAATTCAGGGGAATTAGTAGTGAATGTATTAAAAATTAGTTGGTTTTTTTTCTTTTTCTTTTTTTTTCCCATGGCTTTCAGGCTGTGACAGAAGGTCTAGACAATGGAACATAACAGAATATCTAATAAATTTGAACAAATAAGAGAATTGGTGTTTGATTCAGTTGTCTGCTCGGTTTGAGTGTTGAGCCTTTATCTCTTCACACTGAACATTTCCTGGATGCAGTACTGAGTCAGTTCAGTTTATAAGTCATGACTCATCTCAAGTGTAAAACAGATGATCACAGTTTGGAGCAAAGAACCTGAATACTTGCATTAATAAAAAAATACTTTTTACTCATTTAGTTTTTTCCCCATTTGCAGAAATACACAAGAAAGCTCTTCTGCCAGCTCAGGAATTTGGTCATTTCCTCCCTCTAATATAAGAGTTACGATTAGCTCATTGGACAAAATAAATCATTTAACTGTTATTATTGCATTTAAATAAGAATAATGTGGATCATTTTCAGATATTACAGCAACAGTATTTGAAAAGGTTCCCTAAGATTTATTTACAGAATGTCTTTTTTTTTCTCCCTAAGATATCGGGTAACATGTTTTTTTTTTCAAATTATTTTTCTAATCTTATGCCATATACCCACAAAATAACAATGAATTGAATTGTTCCAACAGTAGAAATGTTAAGTTTCTAAGAAAGGTGTTGGCCTACATCAGTACAGAAACATCAGGTGCTTACAGTGAACTATGTGGTTCAGCAGCCATTTTATGGGAAATGGTGTCTAAACTCGGTAACCAACTGCTTTAATAAAGGATTTGTTCTTTAAACGTTTAGAGATGTCATTCATAAGACTTGTGTTAAATCCAATTTACATGTCAAATTGGCTAATTACTTCTTATTATGCAGCCATGAAGAAATATTAAAAGTCAACCAGCAACAACTGTATCAGCTGAAGCTTCTGATGTTCGTTTCAAGCGAACTTCTTACACTGAAATCTGGATCAGGTTTAAACTGCCCCTGGTTTTCTTTGGTCTCAGTATTTTAGTTTGAGCAAAACCTTGTAAAGATCCCCTTTGACAGTTAGAAACTGTCTGGAAATTGTCAATATTGGGGCTATTTTCACCCCAAATATATTCAGAAGATTCAGCCTATTGAAGAATCTGCAGAAAATGACAAATGGTACAGTTTACATTCATCCTGCTTTTTTTTTTTTTGTTTAAAGGCTGTTCTATCCATCCATCATATAGTCATTTTCTAAACCCGCTTTATCACAGGACTAACTCAGAGAGAGAGAGAGTTTTTATTTAATTTAAAACAACATCTGAAATGTTTGTTTTAAGACTCAAATGGACCTGTCAGTCTGCACCAAATGATGACAAATTGAAAGAAAAAATTAAACCTGAACTGAAGAAATAGTGACACGACTGTTATTGCTGCTGGCAGGAAGGACCTCCTTTACCTCTCTGTCTTACAGTAGCGCTAAAGAAGCCTCACACTGATCACACTCTGCTGTTTTATGAAGAGGATGGGCATTCTTGTCCATTATGTTGAGCAGCTTTTGCAGTGTTGTGTCTCGGTAAACCCCAGGTAGCTGTATTTCTTAACCACCTCGACCTCTTCACCCAGAATGGAGACAGATTTTTTCTTCCTTCTTCCTCGTCCTAAAATCCATTATCATCTCTTGTGTTCATGTTCAAGATGAGATGACTGTTCTCACACCATGCAACAAAGTGATTGGCCAGTTCCCTGTACTCAGCCTCTTGTTCATCACTGATGCATCCCACCTGCAGAGTCATCTGCGTATTTCTGGAGATGATTAGCCTAGCAAGCCAGACCCATACAGCAAAAAGCTGATTATTATGCCCCTAGCGGAGCAAATTCCATTTGCGGCCGCTAGGGGCGTCTAGATTTCTAGGCTAGGAGATGATGGGACTCTGAGTAATACTGAAAGTCTGAGGTGTGGAGTGAAAAGAAACTGTGGTCGGTCAGGTGGTCAATAATCCAGATGGTTGTGGGTGTATCCACCTGTATTTTATGCAGTGTCTTGCATAAATTGGGGGTGAATTGGATTAAAACACTGGAGAAGTCAAAGAATATGGTCCTCACAGTGCTGTCTGCTTTGTCCAGATGAGAGTGGGCTCGCTATAGACTATAATACATGCACTATTATCTTTATCTTTGTGCATTCTGCAGCAAAAACAACAAAACTGGAGTGTTCTTGATTTTTTTTTTTTTCTTTTTATTTACAAATAGTAGCTTTATTCTGTTTATTGTGCCTCTTAATTTTGTTAATATTTTAGTGGCACTGAATACAAGAAGGTGCTATTTCTGGTTAAAAAAAGATAAACAATGAAAATGGAAACAATCCTTTTGACTGCCTTGATACATACAAAACTTGTCTTTAATACTTTAAATGATATGAGATATAACCTATCATGACCTAAGTCTTTTAAAACGTAAAACTCCCCCCAAAAATATTTTATTTTTCAAGTAAAGTTTCATGCAGTAACGAAAAGCAGGGATATAAATTAATTTGGAAAGTTAAACCTTTAGTTTTCATTATAAATGATCTCTTTGCTCTCATGTTTATCAGTATTTAAGAATTTATTATTAGTTAGTTTTTCTTAAAAATGGTGCAATACTCAAGTCGCATCAGCTTTGAAAGGTAAAAGCACACATACAATATGTTGCAACAGGTCTTAATGAATCTATACATGATGGCAAACACTGTGCAGAAAACTGCATCTTTGATTTCCGAGGGACAATTTAGAGTCAAGGTTTCATTACTCGGCTAATAGCTGAAATGTGATCAACGGCACATTTATCACTTAACAGTTATTTAAAGATCTTCTCACTTTGTCTCAGGTAATAAATGTCAAGTCTCAAAGGAACTGTTTCATGAGGTATTAAGGCATAATTAAGCCCATGAACAGATAATGAATTTATAGTCTAAAATATGGAAGTAACTTTCTGACAAAATTAAATCCCGAGAAAAGTGTCTAATTTCAACAAAGAAACCAAAATAATGACATTAGGAAATTAGAATTAAAAAGTTTTGATGATTTTGACCCTTTTTTTGACCACTTCTTTTATTTGGTAGGCTCAAAAAGGAAAAAAACAACTCTTTTTCTCTAAATATTTTACTTATTTTACTTTTAAAGACATACTATGCAACTTTTTCATGGTCATAAAATTGCTTGGCAATCATCAGTTTGCTTGGCTGACCCGTTCCGATGAAAACGGTGACATTTCCATCTCCATCTGGTGGCCCTAGCCCGAAACAGCGCTTGCAACTTTGCCTGTGGCGCCGCGTGCTTTGTTTAGCTCTGGAAGTCTCGCAACACACGAGAGCCGAGAACTACTGCTTCACGGCAGGTCGTAAAGGGCTCTGAGCCGAGCCAGGTAGCCTGATAGACACACCCCCCTCCATTAGCTCTCGATGGTGCTTTTATACTGCTTTGATAATTACTTTTACTACATACCTTTGAAGACATCGCGAACCTCCGTCGTCTTCTCCAACTCTCTGCCAGTGTCTTGAAAAATAAACCGTAAATTGCCTCTGGTGGGTTTACGACAGTCTGGCTAGACTGTCGCCTATTTTCTACGGAGCTCCCCCTACAGCTTTGGGGTGTGTATTGCATGGTAAACAAACCCCGTATTACTGAGCCCTGCTTTAACCCTTAAAGTATGCTTATTAATTTATAATGTACTTTATTAAATTATGTTTATAAAAGATGTTGCACATATAAGATGCATTTTGTAATTTTTATTCTGATAGAAGAATAGAAGAATGTTTGCAGTGTTACAGAAAACTCTTTTAAATTACCTCCTGTTTTTTAATCCTATCCACATCATTTACATAAACAGCAGTCTTCAGCTAAATGGCCTAAAGTTAAAATTGTGGAAAATAATGTAATATCTCAAAAGTAAGTGGCAGAAGTCGAAATAGTAAGTTAAAAACTCATGTTACTTCATTTGACAAAAAGGTATCATTATGAAAATGAAAAGTAAAAATGATGAGATTTTTTTTAAAAATCTTTTCTATTTTCTATTTATTTTTCTTGGCAGTAATGGGCTTCCATACTTCCATACTATTGCGCTTTCAGCGAAAAAAAAAAAAAATCCTTTAATCGCTCCTGATGCAGCCCCGAGTACGCATGCGTGAACATTTACCCATCAGGTAAACTCCACCATGGCGGCGAGAGGCCATGTGCAAGACCCCAACGACAGGAGACTCAGACCCATATACGGTAAGCTTTCAATGGGGAGACGCATTTTATTTATGTGTGGAGGTTTGGGGAACATGGCTGTGACCTGTACCGGGGTGTGTGTTTAAACTGGAGGCTACCGAAGCTCGAGGGGCATCGATGCGGCCCCTCCAGTTCCAGCCGCGGACTCTGCTGCCTGCAGCCACCGATGACAGTGCACCTTACCCAGCCTGACACCAAGCCGGGGAAGGGTACTGTAGCCGCGGCGGATGCCTGTATGAAACCGTGCATCCCCATTTTAAAGCTACACACAATCTCGGTGGCGTTGCGGCACCACAAGGTGTGGACATTTTTGTTGTCCGGTGGAGCTCCTTCTCAAAGTCGAAGTGTGTTCTCCTTCTGCTAACGGTCGCTCTTTGACAGCTAGCTCAGCTGGCTAATGTGTCAGGCAACCAGCCTGTCAGTCCACGGACACGCTGCGGCTGGATATAAAAAAAAAATAAAAAATGTGTGTATTTGTGCGACATTGGTGCACAAATACAAACAAGTTGTAAATGCAGCGTGCACTCTGAAGCGATGGCTCCTTTAGCCGAGTATTAAATACTTAGCCTTCAGTTAGCATTAGCATCATAACAGTTTAAGGACAATGCTGGAAGCTAACTGCACGAGCTGGCTAGCTAATATGGAGCTGTCACAGCTCGCAAGCTGCTCGGACAGCTAAGTAACGGATATAACTGACTTATTTCGAGTGTCTATTCAGGGATATGTTAAAAAAAAAAAACATAAAATCTGTTTTGTTTCCGTTTCTCTTTCATTCATACTAACTGTTAGCTTTGCAATTACCTAAAAAATGATCAGTGTTGATGGAGGCAGCATATTTGTCGCATTTTATCAAGTAGCATTCAACTTTTAAATCGAAAAGTTTCATTTTAAAATACAAACACTTAAGAAAAGTCTCCGTACTAAATTAAATGCCTTGCTGAGCAATGTTTCGGCTTTACTGCTGCTTAGTTTGACAGCATTGCTATGTCAGGGTTTCTCTCAGTTCTGTGGGTTTCAGGCAACTTTTATCTCCTGTGATGACAGTTTGAACAGAGAGAATAGACATGACATAATCACAGCATGCTGTCTGGTGCAGTTAATTTTGGCACCCAGCTGTCCTGAGGAGGCTGAGCTAAGGTCTGTCTGAACGTGTCTCTGCATCTACAGACTGCAACAATGGCCAGCCATTAAGAAAGATGGAGGTATGGTTAGAAATCAACTAGAACATCAACTAATGGCTTAGTTTAGTCATCATAAAATCAGTTGAAAACAATATTTTCATCTTTTAAGTCAGCAAAATTAACTTTGAATTTCTAAACAACTATAATTGATATTTCTTTGTGATATTAAGCAAAGAAAAGTACCAAATCCATGAAGGCTTGAACTCAAAACAAAATATTCATAATTTTTATTTCTTTTGGAAAAAATGAGGCCAAATGGAGAGCACTGGGTCAAGGTGAATCTTTGCCTTAATAAGGGGAGATCAGGTACATCATGTTCTTGTCGGTGAGTGGGGGTAGGAAGGAGCAGGAGGTGGACAGGAGGTGGACAGGAGGTGGACAGGAGGTGGACAGGAGGTGGACAGGAGGTGGACAGGAGGTGGACAGGAGGTGGACAGGAGGAGGACAGGAGGTGGACAGGAGGTGGACAGGAGGTGGACAGGAGGTGGACAGGAGGTCTGGCGTTGCTCCCGTCCGTTGTGGTGAAGGTGGAGCTGAGCCAATAAGCAATGCTTTTGATTTGCTGGGCCATCTTCGTTCCGAGCCTCACCTGTGGCTGTGAGATTCGGGAAGTGACCTAAAGAGTGATTCCGCAGATATAAGCGGCTGTATTGAGTTTTCTTCAGAGGATGGCAGGGCCCAGCCTTAGAGACGAGGCGGAGAGAAGAGCTGCTGCTCCTCCACATTGAAACGAGTCGGCAGTTGGGATTCAGGCATCGGATTTGGATGCGTCGTTGTCACGTCCAAATGGGATTGTGGAGGGATTGTGTATCCCTTCGAGCATGGGAGTGTCTTTGGATCCCTCAGGAGGAGCTGGAGAGGGTCTGATGAAAAATGACCTTTTGTTTGCTAACTAATCAACAAACTCGTGTTAGTATGCACAGTATTTTTATAATTCACCACATATCTTACATGTCTTACATGTATGATTTGTTGTAGTTATCCCCTTCGTTGGTCAGGGACTGATCAGCCAGTTGGGTTTTGGCTTACAACCACAGTGGAAATAAGCTAACGGTGATTAAAATACTTTCTGTGCTGCAGTGCACCCCTTTCCAAGCAGCGATGCACCCTTCCGAAAAGCCCAAAATCTTGCCAGGCTGTGGCATGTTTAGCTGTGCTCGAACTAAGATGATGGAAAAAGAATCTTTGGCTCACGCTTAAGCGTCAAAGTCTGAAGAGCAGCAAATTCAAGTTGTTGGGTTTTTTTTTTTTTGTTGTTCTCCAAAGATCAATAAATAAATATAAATGCTTTCAACAAATAATCCTGATTACTGTAGATTTATTTATTCCACTTGGATAAACGTAACCATGTTATGAAGCAGTTTCTCTGCATGGATGAATGTGATTCTCTCTCAATCAGAATTACTACAATGTTGTTCTTTTTCCCCAGATTACCTGGATAATGGCAACAATAAAATGGCAATACAGCAGGCAGACAAACTGCTGAAGAAACATAAGGACCTGCACTGTGCCAAGGTGGGTGACTGCATGACGTTTTCGTCCACTGATTGAAGAAAAGGCTGATTTCTTTCTTTCATTCCCTCATCGCTTTTCCTCGTAAACGATGACAGAACAATTAAGCCGCTGTTTAACACACAGTACAGTCAGCCTTAAAGACACACCGATACTGAACGGCTGATGATTACCTACTTGTTATTCAGCTCCTATTATTACAAGATTTGAAAGGGAAAATTCTATAATTTTGTAAGGTAATGTCGGATCTGATGTCCTGACTTTTAATGTTTATTGACAACAAATTGAGATCAAATTTACACACTCTTGTGCTGATTAACGGGTACCCGAAAGGCTGAAGTCTCTCAGTCCTGAAGTACTTCCTCAGACTTTACCTGAGGTCGTGAGAAGCTGAAGAACCCACAAAACCCACAAAACCTTTAATTCCCTCTTAGAGTTGCAGTTTTCTCATAACATGTTGTTTTACCATGGAAAATTTATATCCAGCTAGCAAACATGTTACGGTGTGTTCGATAAAAGGCTGGTGGATCAAAAGCTTCAGGTGCGGCTCAAACACTTTTAACACTTTTCCTTCATGCGTTTGGTTTAGATGCAAATTATGCAAATACATCAGCTTTTTCAATCTGACCTCAGAAAAACTGTGTAATTACAGTGATTTCAGAGGGGGGGGGGTTCGTACGGCGACATTCACAAACACCAGCTGCTGATATTAAGTCTTTAAAAGGCCAGAAAATGAGAGGAATATGAAGTCATACGGATGTTCTGTTGTTTTAGCTTCACATCCATGTTGAAACGCTTTATTGATGCAGAGGTGATGATTTGTTTTTTCTTTGTTTATTTTTGAACACCTTTTTAGATGGTCTGAGTGTTCACTATATTTCTCATGTAATCAGTTATTTTGTTGGTGCCTTTGCTGTTGAAATATAAAGATCAGGGTTTTTGTTTTTTTAAATTGTTTATTGAACATTTTTTGTTAAACACATACAAATCACAGATTGGGCAAATGTACAGATTGAAAGAAAAACTCACCATCCCGTATTCCCAGATCCTCTTAAAAAAAAAAAAGACAAAGTACAGAAAAAAAGTATTGTAATTGAAATGAAATGGAGCAAGATATAATAACTTAATTAAAAAAATAAATTAATAAATTAACCGTGGTTGAAGAGGGGGAAAAAAAAAAAGGCACTTCACCGAAATATGCAGAAATATGTAATCTCTTATTCCCAGTTTGTCACATCAGTAATGTTGTCGAAATAATCCAGAAAGGGCATCCAAATCTTGAAAAATTTGTCCTTATTGCCTCTCAGAGTGAATTTGATGTAAAGATCTGTTTTTAAAGAGGACAGTTAGATTTACGGTGTTAGCATTCATTAATGCTCTGACACGGTTGCATTCTGGCTTTATATTTTGGGATGCGGACGTCTCTGAACATCTGATCCGAGGGCCTCGATTTAGAACCCTTAGTGTGGTTTATCTTGTCTATAAGTATCTACCGACCTGTTACCGCTCTTGCACTTCCCATAAAAGCCACCACCTCGCCTCATGTCCTTATTGTCCAGTATCTCCAGTAAAAAGGCATATTCTATAGGTATAAGCTTAAGTTTGTAGTCATCAATTTAATCTTGTGTGTGTGGCTCAGTTAGGCTACATTTACACTGTCAGTTAAATGTTACCCAATTCCGTTTTTTTTGCTCTCATGTGACACAGATCGGATATGTTTTTTGACCGTGTAAATAGGACAAGGATGCATGCATTTGGATATTTTGAGATCGGATACAGGCCTCCTTCAAATGTGGAAATTTATCAGATACGAATCGGATATGTGACAATGCGACCGCCGTGTAAACAGGCAGATCGGATATTCTTACACATTTGCGTTCCACACGTCAACCTCGGAGGACGGTCTGTAGCTCATCAGCTCGTGGAAGCTGTATGTACCGATGCCACAGCTCGTCTCGCACGACTTGGCAGAAGTTGTTTACAATCAGGCACACTGATGCGTTGCTAATGCCAAATAGGTGAGCCAATGTGCAACAGCCTGCACCTGTTGCGAGCCACCAAAGAGCGACACCGACACGCATTTTCAGTGGAATCGCCCGACGAAATGTGGTGTCTTGGTAGGAGAAGAATGGGGACAAACTCTCGCACAGCATATCAAAAGTTTGTCAGCTCATTCTAAAATTGCTGACCCACTGCTCTTCATCAAAGCCCGCCTCAACATTCTCCCACCAGTCCTGGGATCGGTCTCGCACCCAGACACTCCTCTGAACAGCTGAGGAAGCAATAATTGCCGCGTGTGCACAGGATGCAATAATGGCCCTTTTCCTCCTTCTCTGCCAATGTTGGGCGAACTTCTCATGTACCGCAACACTAGCATCACACCTATGTCAACGTAGTCCATTTGCTAGCAGTAGAGTTTGGTAAACACTTAAGTAGGCATGCGCAATCTTTCAGGTGATAGGCAAGTGTAATCGCGTGAATCAGATATGAGTCACATTATTAAAGTACGTGTAACCACACATTAAAAAAAATCGGATTTAGGCAAAAAATCAGATCTGGGCATCAAAACTTGCAGTGTAAATGTAGCCTATGTCACCCTCTGTCTCCACTAACAACTAGGCTTCTATAACTCTGTGTCTTTGTCCTTCTCCTTCCAGGTACTAAAGGCTATCGGCCTTCAGAGGACGGGAAAGCAGGATGAAGCTTTCACTTTGGCCCACGAGGTGGCCACGTTAGAGCCCACCGACGACAACTCGCTTCAGGCCCTGACTATACTGTACAGAGAGATGCATCGTCGTGAGTATACGTGCACTCACAGCTGCAGGCTGGTGTCCACGCTGGAGTGACGGCGTTGTTAAAGATTGTGCTCGTTGTTCACAGCGGAGTTGGTCACCAAGCTGTACGAGGCGGCGGTAAAAAAGGTCCCTCTGAGCGAGGAGTATCACTCTCACCTCTTCATGGCTTACGCTCGTGTGGGAGAATACAAGAAGATGCAGCAGGTGGGAAACCTCACCTTCACACCTGGATGTAAACACGCAACTCACATGACCAACAGCTGTTGTTGCGTTCCCTTCGTAGCTGATAAGATGCTTTCATATTTAGAGCTACGATGAGGGTGTTAACGACTGTTTTCACTCTCTTCACAGGCAGGAATGGCTTTATATAAAATTGTGCCCAAGAATCCTTATTACTTCTGGTCTGTCATGAGTCTGGTGATGCAGGTAGGGGCCGGCTTTTAAGACCCTTTTCTAAGAAAACTTCATAGCCTTGGAAATGAAATTTACCAAATCTTTCGTTACCAAGGCAATCTCGGCACAAGATGAAAAACTGTCCCAAACGATGTTCCTGCCGCTGGCTGAACGCATGGTGGAGAAAATGGTGAAAGAGGAGAAGATTGAAGCAGAGGCTGAGGTGAGTATGTCGTCTGTAAGTTCTGGGAGTGTAAAAATATAATTTTTTCTCTGGCTGGACCTTTCTTTCTTTACAGTACTTCTTCTCTACTTCTACAGTTTGGTCTGAATAAAGGTAAAATGCCCCCCAAAAAAGTCATTTTCAAAACTGCTCTTAATTTCAAATTTTATTTTTTATTATTTAATTTTTTTCAAGCCTTAGTTTACCAATTAGCCTCAATTTGATTTAATTTTAGAGTCACAAATTCCTTTTACAGCCTAAATATGAGTTTTATTCCCCCAATATTTTCAGGTTAGCCGAGGTTTTGCTGAGAAACAAATGAGCTTCATAAAGCTGCTAAAATATAACCTGACTCACGTCATCTGGCTGCGTTCACCAACTACACGCGGGGGCGTTCCCTTTCCTCACACAACCATCTGAGGAGCCTGGGAGTCATATGCGTTTCGTCCGATTAGGAAAATAATCAGAGCCAATGATTAATCGCTGGGTGGGACTTTGGATGAAAGGGCGGCGTTATGGCCGCCCATTCATGCTCCAGAGGGCGGGAGTCAGGTAAGCTCTGAGCTACGTCACGGGTTGAGTCATTGGGAGTGGCTGCAGTGGCGTGTCAGTCAAGATGACGGACAGATTCTTCATCCAATCACATGCACGACTTTTAGAAAAAAATCGCCCCATTTGAAATCATGTTGGTTGTGGGCTCGTCCCAGATGGTATGCGAATACCAGAGGGCGGGAGTCAGGTAAGCTAAAATAGGCCCATGATTCAGATAATTCCTCCAAAAACACAAAGATTTAAACCTTTTGAAAATATATTCTTCTACATACCACCTTAAGTCAGTTGACCCATGTAACCAGAACCAAAACTTTTAAATGCAATACAACATAATAAATGCCTTTTAGGATATCTAAACACCATAGAGTAACTATAAAGTGCCATTTTACTTCATGTTAAATAGAGTTAAGGTTAAATTTTTAAAAAAAATTAAGAAAGCAGAGGTTAATGTGCAGATAAGTTGATAAATTCCTAGATGTTATTATAGATGAACGACGCCCTTTCTTGGCCTTTTTTAATGTGTTCACAGTATCAAGGAGCAAATGAAAAGTTGCTTTTCTGTCGCTCTCAGACTCACATTTTCTTCTTTTTATGCTTTTTAAAGTGCTCAGAGTCACGTTCTGTATCAGCATCCCTTGATAAATGATGTGATCTGTTCCCATCTAAAGTTTTCATCTGAATTGACCCCCAAAGTCGGCCCTGTCCAGTAAACTGGTTTAACACCATGTTGTCAGAGCACATTCGGTCTGAGACTTGTCATATTTTCTGCTTTGTCAAATTAGATTTTGAGGACCTGACTTTTTTTATTTACAATCAGTTTTTTGTCTTTTCGTGTGCGGCTGTAGGTCCAGCTGTATTTCATGATCCTGCAGCGCTTGGGAAAGTGTGAAGAGGCTCTTGAAGTGATCCGGGGTCCACTGGGGGGTAGGTGGATGTGTTTGCTGTGCTACTTTTACTGGAAACATGTGAATGGCACGTCTAAATTTAGCCAGCTCCATATTGTTCCAGTGTGACATGCTCTTGATTCGCAGTCTTTGTTTCCCGTAATTTGAATTGATTTATGTCTCATATCACATTAATCACCATCCCTGTAAATGTCCGTAAACCAGTCAGTGATGGTAAAGTGTGAAAACTACGATATCTTTTAACTAGGGCTGGGCAATGATTTAAAGTTTTAATCTAATTAATCACATGATTTCCCTGATTAATTTCGATTAATCGTATTTGTACGCAAAATCCAAAAATTAATTCAAAGCATTTTAGTTTCAGTTTAGCATTTAGTTTTATTTTAAATATGCTGCCATATGAAAAGTGCCATAACATTTGTTGTGCAAACACACTTTTAACATCAGCATCTTTCTGTAGTTTTTATGTAGAAGCCTCGCTCCACTGTCTGTTTCCTTGAATGACTTGCTGCTATCAGTTGTGTGTTTTGCCTTTAAAGCTGCAGTCTGCAGGATTTGTTGTTGTCATACGTAAAGTCCTAATTTTTGGCATTTTAAGAGTTTACATGTTCTATCAGAACGCTTGAAGTTGAAAACGGTGACCTCCGTAGTCGCAAAATGCAAGAAATGCTTATTTTTTTAACCGAAAAATAAAAAGTTATTCAACTTCCTGTTCCGCCCCATCAAAACACACGAGAACTCGTGCACGTAGACGTGCACGCCAGATGCACCACTCCTCATTCATCAACTCACCTGTCATTTGCGATCATGGAAGGCACAGTAAGTAGACAAGCCCGTAATGAAGTTCAATAGTCCAGATAAATAAGCGTGGGGACGAGCCTACCTTGTATCGCGCGTGCACAATCGGTGATTGACAGGCAGCAGAGCCCAGCTCGTAACCTGATTGGTTACCTTTTACGGGTCCGGTCTGCAATTTTGTAAACAAACCTGCTGGCTTTGGAGGGACCTAGCGGGACATATAGGGGACCTAGAGAACTCATTTTTTTTTGTATTGGGGTATTTAATGTACTACTTTCAGAATCCCCGGACAGTTCCAGGCATTATGCTTGAAAAAGAGTTGCAGACTGCAGCTTTAAGTGATATTTTAGACTGGAACTACTACGGTGAGAAGACAATTCAACTTGGCTCTAAATGCAGGAGTTTTTAAAAAAATATTTTGAAATACGTACTTTTATGTTGAAACAAGTAAAACAGGAAATAGCGCCGGTTAGCTCCGTGAGCTTCCCACAGAGACCGAGGACCGATGTTACCTGCTAGTTTATTTTTATTTTATCACTCCATGCTTCGTTGTGTTTGCTGTAACTGTGTGAATGTGATGCATTCAACTTACTTTTACAATAATAAAACCTGCGTTAATGCGCGATAAAATATTTATCGGCGTTAAATAATTAACAAGTTAACGCGATAATAACTAGTTAACTCGCCCGGCCCTACTTTTAATTCTAGCATTCATGGTTCTACACGACCACATTACTGCATCAGTTTTCAGCATTTGTCCCCGTTCTTCTTCCTCTCATCTCGTTCTGTCGTATGTCTTTCACAGAGAAGCTGACCAGTGAGCTGCAGAGCAGAGAAAGCAAGTGTATGATGCTGTACCGGCGACTGGAACGCTGGCCGGAATGTAACGCCTTGGCCCACAAGCTGCTCCTCAAAAAGTGAGTAAGCTTACAATTTCAAGCCTTGAGAGGACGTTAAAAGCTGTCTGAGAGCGCGCTTATGAGCTCGAAGATCTCCGATTCTCCTGTGCGGTGTTTGGTTCAGAGGGTGTGAGTGCAGGTTGATCGGTTGAATCATGACTGTAGCACCAGCAAACAGGATTAGAAAGCTTCGAATGTGTAAACATCAGCACTGAAACTGGATGAGAAACGGATTAATGGGCTGACTGAGCGTGCTGATTGTCAGCAGATTATTTGGTCACTTCAGCTTTCCTGTTAAAGGTGTCGATGCTGTAAGAAAAATAAATGAAATGGAATATAGGTGTGTAGCTCTCAGGAGAGCTCCTCAGTCCCCCTTTTCAAGCTATTCAATCCCTTCTTTCTTTTCCTGGGAGCATATATTAGGATGGTTGATGTCACCAGCACGTGTAAAACTCCCCTAAAACACAACCCTGGTATTTCTTTTAGTTCCACTTTTTGTTTGAAAGTTCCTCATTTCACGAGCTGTTCTGATTTTCATTTCAAAAGTACGTCATTTTTCAGCTGCTGCCGACCTCGCCAACACTTCCTGAGACTCCACCTCAGAAGCAGTTGGTGTTTTCTTCAGAGACCGTGTCACTGTAAACGTTTGAACCTCGTTCTTCAGTATTCTGGATTACTGTAGAGGACCCCAGTCCAGTTTGTGTTCTCTGTTTCTCGTGTTGCTCACAGATTTCTATCTTTACCCGTCATGACCTGATGCAGCACATGTGTGTGGTTCATGTTTTTAGTGGCTTCAGAAGATGAGAAATTAAAGAGTTGATTAGAAAGCTTAAAGGGATAGTTTGCCTCTTTTTTGACATGAAGCTGTATGATATCCCATATTAGCAGTATCATTTATTAAATTTGACTTACCCCCCGCTGCGTCCTGTGAGCGGAGTTCCAGCCTCGTTTTGGCGTTGACGAAGGTAGTCCGGCTAGTTGGCTGGGGCCACAAAAATAAAGCGTTTTGCTTCTTAGAACAATATGCGTTCAAAAGACTGATACATTTGCATCACAAAATCGTTCATCCAGAAAAAGTCAGCCCTCACAATCGAGACTACAGTTTTTAGCCACGGCTCTTTCACATGGTCATCTTTCATCAGTATACGCTGGACTTTAGAAAGAGGACCACACTTCTGGACTCCTTTGCATGTAGAAATACTGCCGTTCCTGCTCTGGAGCCAATCTTCCCTGCTCAGAGCTGGTGGCTCCAAGTTAAGTGAACTTCTGGCTCTGAACCAGCATTTCACTGCCCAGAACCATTTGTTCCAAATATATCAAAAGATTAGAAATGAAACATCTCGATGGCACCTGTTTGTGAATCCATCACGTCTGAAAGTTGACAGTCTGCCGTAGATTACAGCTGAGACAGATGTGTGTCTGTGTTTGTAGCCCTGATGACTGGCAGTTCTATCCCTCATACTTTGATTCGCTCTTCCACCTGATGGACCAGTCGTGGAGCCCTCCAGAAGAAGGCGAACAGTGAGTAGAGCTTTCTGATTTGGGAGGTTTGTGCTTGTGGAAGATAAATAACGGAGCTTGGCATGAGGAAGGAGGTGATTCTCCTAACTGATCGTTAAAATTCAATCCAGCATTGATCGGTGTGTTTTATGTGCATCTCCAGCTGCTCGGAGGGTCCGGTTCATCACGCTGTGGCTGAGGTGGTGAGGTTTGTGGAGGAGAGAATTAAGGAGCAGGACGGCAAAGAGTCGCGCTCTCTTCGAGGCCCCTACTTAGCACGGCTGGAACTAATACACAGGCTGAGAGAAAGAGGCTGTCCTGAGGAAAGCCTGCTCGGTAAAACACTCGCATTTAACGCTCGCTGTACATTTGCCAGATGCTGCTGCTGTTCTGTGACCGTATGCTGTTTGGCTTTGAACAGGTGAGCCTTTAGACCTGATGGTGCAGTTCTTCGGGAGGTTTGGAGACAAGCCCTGCTGCATCACCGACTTAAAAATATACCTTCATCTACTCCCTCCGGACCAGCACATTCAGGTAAGACCACCGCACAGTAGCACTGCTTCTTGTGAAGTGATTGGTTTGGCTGTAAAACACGGACCTCTTTGCTTAACTCCCCAGTTCATTAACCATCTAAGCGAAGCGGTGCCCCTGGGGGAGCAGGGAGAGGAGGGATCTACCTTCCCGGAGGACACCAAAGCACTGCAGAGGCATTTGTGTGTGTGTCAGCTGAGTCGAGCGCTTGGGCTGCATCACTCGCTCGACGTCAGCGGAAAACTGAGTCTCATCGCGGAGCTCAAGGCTCACTATCGTCATGGGCTCAAATTTGGTAAGAGCGTCACTTTTATTCAGTCTTAGACCTCGTGGTGTTTTAAACTTTTTGTGGAAAATCTGGGCAGAGAGGCGTGAAGTCTGGCTGCTCATCACCCGAAGCATGCAGGTCTGCTCCAGCAGTTAAAGTGAGAATTAACACACTGATATGACGATCAGCACCACGTTACTACATCAGTGGTGCTTTTCTGCCGCGTACTCCAGGATTGAAATCTTGTTTGTGTGTTTCTACTTTGTGGACCCATACGAACAACAAAGGGCCTTTTCTTTGCTTTTAGATGAACCTGAGACAGCCGCACAGTCGGCATGTTCTTCTTGATCAACTGTTTTATGGCTGTTAGATGGCAGGTAGTAAGGAGGTCTGAATCTGAGACCTCCATAGTGATTTTCTGCTTTCATATGTTGCTCTCTCCATCACTGCTTCCTCTTTTTTTTTTTTTTTTCTTTTAAAAAGTCATTTATAACACCACCCAGCTTTAACATCAATAAACCACACAGGAAACCCCCCCCCCTCAACTGAGAAACTAAATATCTGGCTCAAAGCACAAGTTCCTTAAAGTGATACTCCGGAGTAGATTCAACCTGGGGTCATTTGAACCGTGATATCCAGCCAAGTAGCCCACCCGCAGTTTTTTCGATATTGACTGAACATCAGCTGAGTTACAGAGTTATCCCGAATAGCTTCGTACAAGGGTTAATGGATCCTGGTCCGTATCTCCAAAATTACCACACTAAAATCACATGCCATGACACCAAACTTCTACAGTAGTACAAATATGGTCTGTACTCACCAAACGATGCATTTGGAAGTTTGAAAATAGTCCAGGAGTTTATTATTGTCAACACAAGCCTGATAGCTTCTCTGCTGCTAAAGCTGCGTCGACGTCACTTCAGGGATCTGGGAGCTTCAAAATAAGATGAGGGTTGATCTACTACTGTAGACAACAAAGCAAGGCTGCTCAGTTTCTCCATTGATAAAATAACTTCACAACTCTACAACATAAAAATTCATAAAAAAAACATGTAGAATATAGCATATACTTTGTTGTCTACAGTAGTAGATCAACCCTCATCTTACTTTGAAGCTCCCAGCTCCCTGAAGTGACGTCGACGCAGCTTTAGCTGCAGAGAAGCTATCAGGCTTGTGTTGATAATAATAAACTCCTGGACTATTTTCAAACTTCCAAATGCATCGTTTGGTGAGTACAGACCATATTTGTACTACTGTAGAAGTTTGGTGTCATGGCATGTGATTTTAGTGTGGTAATTTTGGAGATACGGACCAGGATCCATTAACCCTTGTACGAAGCTATTCGGGATAACTCAGTAACTCAGCTGATGTTCAGCCAATATCGAAAAAACTGCGGGTGGGCTACTTGGCTGGATATCACGGTTCAAATGACCCCAGGTTGAATCTACTCCGGAGTATCACTTTAAGCCCCTTTCACACTGCGACCCGCTACCTTAGCGGGTCCAAATTGCACCTTCGACCCGCGTCGAGTAATGTGAACGCTTGGCGTGTTGGTGACCCGTGTCGCCTGAAGCCGAGTTCAGGGGGCGTTGCCTAGTGGCAGAGCGTCACACGAAACACATAAAATGCTGGGCGTGTACAATGACGTAGGTACAAGCCATGCGTCGGAGGTAGGGTGAAATACACCTTGAGGACTCGTTTTTGCAATTGTATATGCAGTTCATGGAGATGTTATTTTACGGGGTGTGGATGGTTACAACGTGGGATGCCGCCGAAGAACATATGTGGAGAATACAAGAGCACTATAGTCCCCGAAATGTGGCGGTAAATAACGTCCTCTGCTCGGAGGCTGAGGAGCTCGCGGACCTCCTTTTCTCCCCAGTTGGCCATATTAAAAAATGTCTCGAACTTGATGTAGGCTAAAACAGAGTAAAACTTGTCCTCACCTGTCCTGTTGTTCTGAATCAGCTGTCCATTCTGTCTTTTAAACTCCTCACGTTACGCCACGCCCACGTCCGACCCGCGTCGATTGCGTTCACACCAAACTCGGCTCGGCAAAAAGACTACGGTCCGACGCGGGTCTAAAGTCGAGTTGACGCGGCAGCCCGGGTCGGCAGTGTGAACACAACAGCGGACACGCTAAATTCGCGGATTAAACGCGGGTTATTCCTCAGTGTGAAAGGGGCTTTTAAGGTTTGCAGAGCTTCTGTTTTTAGGACTGAGAAGCACCTTCTTTATGTTAGTCCTGTTGTACGTCCCTGTTACTGGTTGTTATTGGATCCTAGATTAGTTTTTAAATCAAGAGAACTGACCACTCAAGGTGTCGCTGTACAGTAATAAACATATTTTTATTGCATGTTCCCATCCAGCTGTTCTGTAGCTGAAAATGGGAATGATCAGATCAAGCTCGTATGCAAATAATTCCAGGGACCACATCCCATTTTAAGATGATGTCCTTCCAGGGAGAACTGTGGCCCTGAGCTTATTGTTTTTAGTCAGGAGACCATCCAGTGTCCTCCTGTGTCCAGGATTAGAGCTGGGCCTTACCTCGAGCTTTTAAATTTCATACGAGGTATAGGAATTAGATCATATCTATCGATGGAGGTCATGTAGTGTTAGTTATACGAAGAGGGCCTCTAGTTGGTCTATTTCTCCTCTCCCTGACTATCACAACTTGGTAGCACAACCTCCCCCCTCATCCTGCAGCAGCAACATGGAGACGCACAGACGGGAGGCAGGTTGTTGAAGAGGAGCTGGTGGGCTATTTGGAGATGGTTTTGGCTCAAAGTTGCAGATGAGCAGCGGAGGATTGTTTTCTGGAGACACATCTGAAAACCGGTTCCAACCAACAGTTGGAGCACGACTAACCTGTCCCACCATTTACTGCAGCGCCATAAAGTGCAGAATGAAGAGTGTTTTACCTGCGGGCTGTGGAGCTTCTCCCATCCGGGGATCCGGAGGCGTTTCCAGGTCAGATGGGATATACGATCCCTCCAGTGAATTCTGGTTCTGCCCCGGGGCCTCCCCCAGTTGGACGTACCCTAAAAACTTCCAAAGGGAGGCAACTAGGAGGCATCCTAACCAGATGAACCACCTCAGCTGACTCCTTTCTGTGTGGAGGAGCAGCGGCTCTACTCTGAACCCCCCCCCCCCATCTCATTTCCTCATTTCAGCCGCTTGTATCCACGACCTCATTCTTTGGGCCACTACCCAGATCTGTGACCACAGCTGAGGGTTGGAACAAGGATGGAGCGGTAAACTGACAGCTTCTCCTTCCGGCTCAGCACCCTCTTCACCACAACGGACCGAAGCAGCACCCTCATTACTGCTGATGAAGCCCCAATCCGTCTGTCCATCTCTAACTCCAACTCACCATCACTGAGAACAAGATCCAGAGATACTGAAACTCATCCCCGACCCGGAGGGAGCACTCCACCTTTTCAGAACCACGGCCTCAGATCTGGCAGAGCTGACTTTCATCCCGGCTGCTTCACCCTCAGCTGTGAACCGCAGCTGAAGGTCATGGCCTGAAGAAGCCAACAGAACCACATCATCTGCAAAAAGCAGAGGGGTGTAACAGTAAAAAACGTAAATGGTTAACATCAAATATCAAAAACATGTTAACCGACGTGTCTGTAGCAGCAAGCTGCTCAAGCTCTCACTCGACTGATTATTTTCACGAGTTAATTGTGTTTCTTATTAGGTATCAGATGTTTAAGATTTAGAAAATAATTTTTACTGATATTTTCCTGAGAGGCTTCTAAATCTGTAACTTGATGTGTGTTTAACAGGGAAGAATGCCCTGAAGACGGAGTTGCAGTTCTCTGATATGTACTGCCTCATGGCAGCTCACGTGTATGTCGACCTCTGGACTGACACGGGTACGTTTCTCCGCTTTATTCCACTTTTATTTAACTTTCAGGGAACCTGTTTGTGAAAACCTGTGTTTTTGTTTGTGTGTGTAGAGGATGAGAACATGGTGTGGCAGTGTTTGGGTCTTCTTCAGGAGGGTCTGTCTCACAGCTCCTCCAATGCCCAGTTCAAGCTGCTGCTGCTGCTCCTCTACTGTCGTTTGGGGGCCTTTGAGCCTGTCGTGGACCTTTATTCCAGCCTGGATGCCAAACATGTGCAGCACGACACCATCGGGTCAGTTCCTGATAACTTTCAACTTGATCACAGCCTGTATTTATCAAGCGTCTCAGAATTCCTGTTCATTTTTTTATTCCTTGTTCTGGTGAACTGCATTAGAGTGAATGATCATTTTCTTCAGCTCTTTGTCTACAGAAACATTGAATCCTTTAACTGACTCTGTCCTTATCTTAGACTTGGTTATCTATAAGTCAGACCACACTGACAAACTGCACCTTATTGTTAACCATCACAGCTTCCAGTTGTGTTTCCAGTACTTGATTGTTCAAATATGAAAAAGGGGCTGAAATCCCGCTTTGATGCTGCAATGACATTTACCTTATTCATCCTATCAGGGCATTATATTATAGATATCATTTAGATATGATATAAAGAAGCACTGGCAATAAAAAAGTGCAAAACTGGAAGAATTCTCTGCATGTGAATGCTGGTAAATGCAATCCTGCCGTGAGTAAATCTTAAAGCTGAGGATGATGGTGCACGAGTTCGGCCGGTTTTCAAACATAAATCTGTGCTCCAGAGTCACTTTCTCATTGATGGAACAACTTTCTGTGTTTGTGGCTCTTTATTCTTCATTCATGCAGCATGGATGACTTTATTGAAGCAAATATTATCATTTTTACATTTGTCTTTAAAACATGAAAGCGATTAGCTTAGCAAGCCAGACCCCTACAGCAAAAAGCTGTACAGGGGTCTAGTGACGCTGGATAGCAGTGTGGGCGGGATAAACGGTTGTCTGTTAAAGCTGCAGTCTGCAACTCTTTTTCAAGCATAATGCCTGGAACTGTCTGGGGATTCTGAAAGTAGTACATAAATACCCCAATACAAAAAAAATGAGTTCTCTAGGTCCCCTATATGTCCCGCTAGGTCCCTCCAAAGCCAGCAGGTTTGTTTACAAAATTGCAGACCGGACCCGTAAAAGGTAACCAATCAGGTTTACGAGCTGGGCTCTGCTGCCTGTCAATCACCGATTGTGCACGCGCGATACAAGGTAGGCTCGTCCCCACGCTTATTTATCTAGACTATTGAACTTCATTTCGGGCTAGTCTACTTACTGTGTCTTCCATGATCGCAAATGACAGGTGAGTTGATGAATGAGGAGTCGTGTAGGCGCATCTGGCATGCACGTAGACGTGCACGAGTTCTCATGTGTTTTGATGGGGCGGGACAGGAAGTTGAATAACTTTTTATTTTTCGGTTAAAAAATAAGCATTTCTTGCATTTTGCGACTACGGAGGTCACCGTTTTCAACTTCAAGCGTTCTGATAGATCATGTAAACTCTTAAAATGCCAAAAATGAGGACTTTACGTATGACAACAACAAATCATGCAGACTGCAGCTTTAAGTTGCCTCTGCACTCAACGCTACGCAATAGGATGGCGCAACAACCAATCAGAGCGATGAAGAAGTATTACGTCGTCAGCGCGACGGAAAGTACATGGTGGAGTGTAGTCTAATGTCAGAGAGGAAAGAATATTATTTTTCTTTTCGACTTTGCCTGTGTTTTCAATACCGGCACTCCAATCTGTTAGTGTAGAAACTGTACGCAAATAATGTGGAAGAATGGAAGTAAACGACAGTTGCCGTTTTTGCAAAAAGAAGATGAGGATTTCTGGCGGCCTTGTAAATTCAGCTCATATCTTCGAAAGACAGAAAGAAAAACAAACAATTGCCAAGAGATTAACACAGGTTGGAGTGCCAGTGTTGAAAACACAGGCAAAGTCAAACAGAATTTGTAAAGTTTGTCTAAGGTTTTTTTACGAGAATAGTACATGACCTGCCGGTGCTCCGGAGATGGGAGCGGGATGAAAGTTTTACCGTACCCGGAGGGCAAAACTCCGAAAACGTCCTTTTTTTTTTTTTTTTCAAGAAAGTGCAAAGAAAGTGCAGTTATCTGTTTGTCTCGCAAAGAAAAATGTATATTTAAATCTTCTAGAGTCGCTGCCAAAGCTAAATCGAAAGACTGTTCGCTGGGCGCAGCCATTGTTTACCTCTCTCTGGAACTACACACTGAAACGTCGCACCTCTCTCGTCAGAGCCGGCCTCACGATTTGATTGGCCTGATTAAGTTTCGATTTTCAGCCTCGCAAAACGACCACAACTGACTAGACTGCGCCCGGGAGCAAATTCAATTTGCGGTCGCTAAGGGCGTCTAGATTTCTAGGCTAGATAGTGATAGTATTGTGCCTTGAACTTGTACGTGGGTTTCATCATTCATAGGAGTTTTTCTGTAAATCTTGGACAGTACTCCTCCTGTATGTCTCCTCGCAAGTATGGTGTTCCCCAAGGGTCGATATTAGCACCTGTTCTTTTTGCCCTGTACATGCTCCCCCTGGGTTCCATTTTTAAAAAGCACAAAGTCCTTTTTCACTGCTTTGCAGACGATGTTCAAATTTACTTGCCTGTAACCACCAATGACAGCCAGTCCGCTGTAAAAATGCTGCAGGATTGTCTTGGGGAGGTACAGGCATGGTTGAAATTGAACTTTCTGAACCTAAATAAAAATAAAACTGAGATTCTGGTGTTCGGACAAAGTAATCCCCTGCATGGACATGACGGTGATTGGCCCTCGGTCCTCCTGCTGCCGTCCTTTTGTTAGGAATCTGGGTGTGATGGTTGACCCTCTGTTTAAATTTGATAAGCACATCAGCGCTGTCATCAAGGCCGGCTTCTTCCAGCGAAGGACTCTTGCAAAGATTAAATCTCATCTTCCTCGGGCTGATTTTGAAAGAGCAATCCACGCATTTATAACATGGCGTTTGGATTACTGTAATTCTTTATATATAGGGTTGGACCAGGGTTCTCTGCAGCGTCTACAGGGCGTCCAAAACGCTGCAGCCCGCCTGTTGACCAGAACAAAGAGGCGCGAATCCATCACCCCAGTCTTGTGCACCCTTCATTGGCTCCCTGTCGGCTTTTGGGTGAAATTTAAGGTTTTATGGATTGTTTTTAAGTGTTTAAACTCCATGGGCCCGTCTTCTTTAAGTGAGCTGCTGCAGCCCTACACTCCACTCAGAGCACTGAGGTCAGTTGACCAGCTCCTGTTGGCTGTGATGGAGCCTTCTCTGTGGCAGCACCCAGACTGTGGAACAGCCTCCTGTTGTCTGTCAGCTCCTCTCAGTCTTTAGGCCAGTTAAAATCCAGACTGAAAACACATCTCTTTTCCCTGGCCTTCCACTAGCTGAAATGGAGTTTACCTTGGCTTGCTACTTTTAGTGTTACTGTTATTGTTATTTTATTGCTAATTTTATCTCAAATTTTATTTTTATCTGTGATGAAGTCATTCTTATTGCTATTTTATTGATGACTCTCTTGTGATGCAGTTGCTGTTGTGAAGCACTTTGATCAGCTGAGGCTGTTTTAATGTGCTATATAAATAAATGTTGAATTGAATTGAAAAATTCATTATGATTAGAAACTCAAACGGGACACAGATGGACCTCTTACTTCCTGTTGTACCTGTTGAACTCTCATCTAGGACCTCTTTGACTCTTCATCAGCCTGCTCCTCCTCTCCTTCAGCTGTAGACCAGTCCATGTTTAGAAGGCGGTAGCGGCTGAATGGGTTGTTGTTCAGTTCAGTTGGTTGTAGACAGAAACGTCTTCCCAAACAGGACATAATATCCACCATCGTTGTTTTTAGGATGACTGCTTCATCTGTTGAGTGTTAGCAGACTGTCACCATCTTCTGGAAACACAACGCAGGCCAGTTTGTTCAGTTCAAACCAGTCGGTGGAAGGTCCAGTGAATGGAAACCTGGTTCGTATAACCTAGGAGTGTTCCAGTCTGTCGTAAGAGGGAGACATCGTCTCCTGTGTGAAGGAACTTTCTCTTCCTTAAAGGAAGACCTGAGATGCCGGATGAATACGAGTTCTGACCAGCACCCGTGACAGATTAGTGCTGACATGCTTTTGTTTTTCAGGTTTCTGTTGACGCGCTACGCTGAGTCTCTGGGTCAGTTTGCTGCAGCGTCCCAGTCATGTAACTTCTCCCTCAGGTTTTTCCACTCCAACCAGAAAGATGTAAGTTTCTCCCACTTGGCGATTTTTAGTGTCAGAGACGTCTCTCGCCCTGTGATCCTCTCTCTCATTTCTGTTTCCTTTTCGTGCCGTAGACCTCAGAGTACATCATCCAGGCGTACAAGTACGGAGCGTTTGAGAAGATCCCAGAGTTCATTGCTCTCAGGAACAGGTTGAACCAGTCGCTGCACTTTGCCCAGGTCCGCACTGAGAGGATGCTCCTGGACCTGTTCCTTGAGGCAGATATGTAAGAACGTATAAAACCTGCCAGGTGACAGCATGGTGTGCTGTAGAGCTGCAGTTCTGTTTTTGATGTTGCGGTTTTCATTTGTTTTTTTTAGTGTGTTGAGTTTGGAGGAGAGCGTGAAGGCCATGTCTTTGTCTGCAGAGGAGGATGACATCCCCTGGGATAGTTTAAGGGACAACAGAGACCTTACTGTATTTACAAACTGGGACCCTAAAGAAAGGTATCAATCATGTTTGGTATTATATGTTTTGCAAAAGAAAAAGAGACCCAAATCAGCATGTTTGGCTCCTCTTCCTCCCACAGAGAGCTGACTGATGAACAGCGGCGTCAGTCTCTGGAGGAGGAGTCCGTGTGGCTGCGGATACGTTCTCTAATGCTGCGCCTGCTCACCTCGCTGGCTGCACTGGGACACACACAGCAGAACTCTGAGATATCCAACGAGAACGGAGTCGGAGACAAAGCCTCCATCCTCAGCAGCCTGCTCTCCCAGCTCAACCAGACTCTGCAGACAGCAGCACAGGTGGCAGAAAAACGCATTCAGGTAGCTTTCACACACGGTGAAGATCTCTGAATGTCGTCTGGATATCTTTATTGTGCAAACTCTTAAAATACAATGTGTTTCATTGGCTTTTGGTTGCAGTATCCATTCCTGGGACCCCCCTCCACCCGCCTGGCCTCCGCTCTGTCCACTGGCAGCTGTCAGTGTCAGGCTGCAGCCCTGCAGCTCTCAGTCCACCTGCAGGAGCTGGAGACAGCTGGACTCGGTAAGAGGAGTTTGCCGTATCATGAAACTTTGATGAAGAGCGCACCATCTTCCTTTCTGCCTGACGCTTCCTGTTCTTACTCTCCTAGATGAGTCGTCAGAGCTTCAAAATCAGATCTGTAACTCTTTCAAATCATTAGTAGTTCAGCTTCAAGGTGAGCAAACAGCCGGATTTCTTCGTCACACCAAAGATTTCTTCTGTCTGATGTGCTTCATGCTCTCTTCTTCTGTCCACAGAAATACTGAATAAATGCAAAGGAGATTGTTTGGAAATGAATGAGAGCAAATTAAAAACCCAGCCCTCCTTTTTAGAAAACCTCATCTTCTTTGTTGAGGTGAAACTACTCTGCTTTCATCCAAAGTCTTTCTGTCTGCATTTCCTTCATCATATCACATTAAACGGTGTTGTTCTGCACAGACGGTGAGCATAGTGTTGTGGATGGCGAGTTACTGTGCCAAGATCCTCCGACCACTCAAGACAAGTTTACAGAAGAAGAAAAAGAAGAAAAAGGATGCTAACGCAGTTCTGGTAGAGTTCCATCTTTTAGTCCCTGTCATAGGACCACACCCCTCTGTGGACTTGTGTAACGGCACTCTGTTGTGGTCACTGTCTTCTCTCGCAGCCGGTGGTGGTGTGTGGGTTCCAGGAGCTGACGGGGGGGTTGCAGGACCTGCTCACCCAGGCATTGGAGCATATAAAGGGGCAAGAGGCTGGTATAACGGCCCTGAAACTGGCAAGTCTAACCTTGGAAGAATACCCGCAGGTTAGTGTTCAAACATGAGTGCAGTTTCACTGTTGTTCCAAAGAAGATAAGACACACAAACGGTCCTATTTGCTGGGAAAGAGCCTCTAGACATATGTGATGTTTATCTCTTTTCTGACTTTTCTCTTTATCTATTTGATCTGAAACAAGAAGTCTAATAGATTAATTTAAAAGTAACAGCGTGTAGGAACCCATCAAAAATCAAGAATTTTTAGCTTTTGGGACTTTTTGCACAAAACATGGCTGCAAAACGACAGTTTATCATGTAAATAGATGTCAGTGATTGTCACTGATTATTTTGGTGAGTGTTCTGATGTACAACATGTTTTTGATACTGCTAATGTCACACCTTGTGCAGCTTGTGATGCGTTACAAGAGATGATGCCCTGGAGGAGGCAAGAAGTGAAGTGCATTTTTGTAATGGAATACAGTCGGGCTCCAGATCAAACCATTTCAAAGCAAAGCTGCAGTGAATAACTGGCAGTAACCCCATTCAGACCTCTGCTTCAGTTTGCAAACTGCCTCTAAAGAAGCTGTAGATATGATATAAAACCATTTCAGAGGTTGAAATTTCCGGCTTTCTGAGTAAATTATAACCTTTACCCTGATATTTATTAATACATTCATAAAAAAGAACATATTGTAGCTGTAAGCCTGTAAATGTCGCTCCAGGTGTGATGGATTCATTCTTAGAACAGATCACTGTGCATTAATTTGTCAACACGGACTCAAACCTGCAGATGTAGCTCATCTGAATTAGCTACGGGTACGTTGGGGAGTTAACAACACTCAGTTCCCTCTTCAGTGAACAACAACTACTGTGTGTTACACACTCATGTAACAGCCGACGCCACCAACATGTGGTGACATTTCACAGCTTCATTTTTTTATTTGCTCATTCCTGTGTTAAATGAGCAGGAGTCATGCGAGTGGCAGCCATGATGGGAGCAGATAGCTCCCTTAGCATAGTAGCCACTAGCTCACTCATCCTTTCTGATAATAAAGGGATGCTTGTTTTCATGCAGCTGCATTAAGTTGCATTCATGTCTATAAAAACGAGGACGGGAGGGTTGGAGTGAGAAACCGCGACTGAATGATGTATAGGATTTGTTCTCCGTGACACAATGTGACGAGAATGCATCAGACAAAGTATCTAAAGTACTTTTTGTAAAATATTTACTGAACATTTGTAATTTCACTGCTACAGAGCCACATTACAGCTCGGTGTGTGGGATCAGATCCATCTTTCCCCAACCTCAGGATGTGTTTTTACTAGGTTAAGGACCATACGAGGCAATTCTTTGAGTATTCAACCATATCCCAGCTGATGAAGATGTTCAGATGCACAATTCAAAAGTTTGCTTTGAGTTTGTTTAACAGTTGGATGGAAACACAGCTGTTCATCTATGCGGGTATCAACAATAATGCAGCAGTGGAAGAAACACTGAAACGTTCATGTGGAAGGAAACATGAACTGTTGTTGCTGCCACTGAAACTGGACTTTTAAAACGTATGCAAACACGTCGGTCCGTTGGACCAAACGGGCTCATGCGCTCTGTTCTTGCGCAAATCCTCCATGTTTTTACAACTTTTTGTAAAAACAGTGTAAATGAATGCAGCTGACCCCAATAAAGCTGCATTTAGGTGACCAGTAGGGGGCGTGGCGGGCTTGGAGTGAGTCTTACTCGCCATTGTCACGATCTGCTTGGTTTAAAGGCCTCGCATATCATCGACGATGCCGCTGCTTTTTTCAGTTGCGATCTTAAGGTCAACTAAATGGTATCCTCTTCTTTTGACGCCATGTTTACCGTTGACCAGAGTGCGTGTTTACATCCTTCAAATCTGACAGCGGCTTCCTGTCTGAGGGATCAGATGCGCCTGCTTCCTACACAGGAAGTGTTAGCAGCAGAGGTGGGTAGAGTAGCCAAAAATTGTACTCAAGTAAAAGTAAAAAGTAGTCATCCAAATAATTACTTGAGTAAGAGTAAAAAAGTGCTTGGTAAAAAAAAAACTACTCAAATACTGAGTAACTGTTGAATAACATCTAATTTATTTGTAAACACAAGCATTCAATCAGATAGACAAAAATACAAAATAATCATCTTTAAGCAAATTAGAGTTCATCCAATTGATCAAATGAATTGAAATTAATTAATTACAAAATGGCTTAAATTAAAATAATCCAGGTAAATTTAAGAACTTCAATAAAAAATAGGCTAATAGACTTATGGAATGTTTAAAACCTGTGTGACCTAAAAAATATTTATATTTACCTATCCACAGGGAAAAAAAATAAACTAGTTTAGGAAACTTAGCGCTACATGTTTCCTCAAGTTAGATGTTGAGTTTCTGCTGAAATGTGCGTTTGTTTTGGTTGACACAGAAGACACATAATGTAGCTGCTGTTTCTCACTCTTTGTAAGGTAAACATGCTTTCAGTATGAGGACTCGTCTGTGTTTTCATTTCCCACCGTTGATTCTGACATTTTTCATCTGTTTCTTTGTTTGTTTGCTACGACTGCTAATGCTAAAGCTAACCTGTCCCGCCGCTGAGATCGAGTATGGCCACGTGACCAGACTGCACGGCTGCGTCTGATTGGTGGAACACAGTCAGGTGGTAGAGCCTTTGGCGGAAGTCTCTCTCTGTCAGAATAAAACATTAAAATGAGGCGTACGCGGGGGGATAAAAATAATGACACGTAGAATACCAAAGAGGTAAGAAGAAAAGTAACCAGCTCATTGTAGCCTAATGTAGCGGAGTAAGAGGACAGTTTCTGCTGCACAAATCTACTCAAGTAAAAGTCAAAAGTATAGAGATTTAAAACTACTGCTAGAAGTACCTTTTTTTTTTTTTTTTCAAAAACTTACTCAAGTAAATGTAACGGTGTAAATGTTACTCATTACTACCCACCTCTGGTTAGCAGTCCTGCTGAGAAGGGAGATGGTTGCTCACGTGAGGTGAGATGGCAGGTGTGTTTCCACATGGCAACTCATGGTCACTGAAAGCATTTCAAGACTGTCGCTCTGCTCTAATAAAATCCAGATTTTATCACCGCAGCCTCATTCAGGTGACCTAAAGACAGCGTCTGTGCAGTAAATTCAGAACCGTCATCTCCCACAGAGGAAGTTGGAGGCAGCAGGCTGCCTTGAACTTATTCCCCTCCTGTGCACGTGAGCTGAGCACGGTGTTCCAGTTAAACGAGCGAGTTGAGCCGCAGCCGGCGCTCCACTCAACTGAACATGTAACAGGCACGTCTCCATCAGATCTGAATGTTTATTTCAACGTGGTGTTGACGTCTGCCCTTTGTCTTCTTGTGTTTCAGGACGAGGCGTCGTTTATGAAAGCTGCTATGGACAAGGTGCAGAGCAGCTACCTGCGCTCGCTACAGGAGGCGGGAGATCTGCTCAAAAAGAGAGCGGAAACTATAAAGAACCTCAAGATCTGAACGCCATCACACACCCCCCAGACTAAGATGACTGTACGCTCATCATCACACACACCCCCACCTGCTGTCAGCCCGCCAGCTAACCTGCGAGTCCTCCTCACTGGTCCGACAGAACCGCTGCGCTCCGTCGCTTCCAACCTCCTTTCAAGTCTTTGAGCTCTCGGTCTGGAGTTAATTCTTCTTCTTTTACACGTCAACTTGCACCTCTGGAACATTTGCAACTCTTATAGCACATAAGCTTGTAAGTAAACTCATGAATTTCTACAGCAGTTAAAGGTGACAAAGAGGCAAAAAGACTCGCTCTTTTAAATAAATATATCTAGATCAAATTAGGATAAATGAATATGCCATTTTAGGATATAATAAATTATTGTACATAAGAAAGACCACAGCGACTCGACTAAATGAGAGTATAAGACACAGTAAACCACTATCCTGTTTGTTGGTCAGTTTCTTCGTAATTTCTCACCCTTTTTTTTTTTTTTTCTGACTGAGAACAATCGCAGTGACACAAACCTTCATCTGTGAGGAATGGCTTGTTTTTCCTCATGAATCTGACGCACTCTTTGGACACACGGCTGCCCGCAGGGAGACTTCGGACTCCCGATTCCCCGTTCCTGAATCCTTTTGTCTCGTTTTCCTTTGCTTTGTGTATCATGTGTGTTGCTTTGAACCACCTCTGTAGCCGCAGTATTATAAAGAGATGAGCGAAATAGCAGGACGTCTTTTTTAAAAAGTTGAATTTTTCTTTCTTTTTCTTTTTCTTTGCTTTCTTTCTTTTTTTCTTTTTTTTTCCTTTTTTTTTTTTTTTAAATAGAAGTGGTGCTTGTAAACGAGATTCCGGGCATCTTTTGAGGCGGGACTGATTATTTAAGAGACCGTGTGCGACTACCTTAACGTGAATGTTCACCAAAAATGCGCTGCCGCCTGCATCATTATGCAACTAATGGATACCCATGTATGTAGTGGCAAACTTAGAAACACAGATTTGTCCCACGCGTGCGTATGTTTTGTAGTCCTTCTGCTCCGGGGCGGTTCTTCTGTCCCAAACCCACTGCGGTGGGTTTCACATTTGGACCTAACTGTAAATAAAAGCTGGGGCAGCCTTTTGGAAGTAGTGTGTGTGTGTGTGTGTGTGTGTGTGTGTGTGTGTGTGTGTGTGAGAGGACCTGAGTGTGTTTTAAAAGCAGCTGCAGTAGAAAACAACGAGATTTGTCCTGTGTTCATGTTTTTGTCATTCCTGCCTCTTTCTCCCAAAACGACGTCAGCAGCATCTTCTGGAGGGATGATGGGCGACTGCTGGTGCTTTTTTTTTTTTTTTTTCTTTTACCGTTTTAATATTTGACGCAGTTTGAAAATGTAGTAATCAACAACCCCCCCCCCTCAAAAAGCTTGATAGTCGTGCATACGGTCGCTTACACATCTGCTAATCAATGCCTTGTACTTTCTGAAGAGTCGAGCCTGTTCGAGTGGAGCTGTGGCCGTTTGTCATCTGACTACATGTGTTGTTGAGGTTCAGAATAATGGTTGACAATCTGGAGTGTCATCTCACCCTCTTTTTGTTAGAAAATGGAAAACAGAAACACTGGAATGTCGAAGCTTTTTTTAAATAAAAAGGTTAAATGTGAAAATGTTGCTGTGCGTCGTCTTCATATCTTCATTCAGGCTTGTTCCTCTTCAGCACAAGTTATTTCCTGTGGGTTGTTTTGTGACATGAAGCAGCAACTCACTGAGACGGCAAAGAAACCCCAAACACGGCAACATTTCCACTTCATTTTAGAACTTTTGATATAGAAAATGAGTCATTTCATTGTTAATGTTGTAAATTTGACCCCGATCTGTCCTAAACTATGAACTCAGATAATTGATTTATTTAATGAAATTGAGAGTATACATTTTTAGAAAGATTTTGGTTCTACATGAAATCCATTTTTCTTTCTGTTTTATTTTCTTTTGATGTGCAAATGTTATTTGTTTTTTGTGGGGAAAAAAATGGTTAAAAAAATCTATTTTTGTTGGAATTTGGTCATTATTTTTGTGTTCATTGAATTAGATTTGACCTAATTTGCATATTTCAAGAAAAAATTTCACTTTTAATCTGAAGAAAGATCATTTTAATTTATGGAAATATGTAAGAAAGGGCTCTTCCATTATTTATTTTGACCCAAGACTTTAATGTGCAGGTTTTTTCCAAAGGAATTTTTTATTAATTTCATAGAACTGAACATTTAAACCTGTTTAAGGTTTCAATTCTTCTGACTATAGACTGTTCAGCTTTATAATGTCTTTATTTTTTTCTCGTGTGAATATTTTTGTGATGGAGTTCTCCTATTAGGCCAGTTTTTGTTCATTTGAACCACTTTTTAGCCTTGAAACTGCACAAAAAGGTTTACTAAAGCTTGCAGCCGGATATTTTCAATGCATTCTGAGCTGTACATTTCTAAAACTAGGACCTGTATCAGTGTATTTTTGACACATTCTTGGATATCTGCTTGTAAAACTGGTCAGAGACCTGTCATTAATGCCTTGAATTTGATAGACAATGTCCTCGTTATTCAGAGCTTTTTCTGTGTTTTATTAATCTATAAGAAAAAATGTATTCTAAAATACATGAATATCGCAACCAGGGAAAATGCTGCAGTGATGTTATGTGACCACTGGGAGACAGTAGAGCAGTAAACTTCGCCTCGTCTGCCGTAGAAGAAGAAACTGCTCAATCTCTTATCTATTACATGCAGCAGGCTAAAATGCAGTGAGTTACCTTATATTAGCATACAAAAAAAAAAATGTTTGTGTACATGGGCGTTGAAGGCAACTAGCATTACGAACATGTGCAAGTGAACTGAAAGGAAATTCTTTGACTTTAGTCTTTTTGGACGCAAGTTAAACGGCTCATTAGTCATCCAGCTAGCTTCGTGTAGCTAGTTTTAGCTTGCGCAGCTGTGTGCGGTTTGTTTTGTTTTCTCAAAAAGTGGCACGTTCTCCTTAACACATGAGTGTGTCGCTGGTTGTCATCCGTCTGGAAATAGCCGACCAGTCTCCTTCACCTCGAGGTTTCCAGTACTCCGCAGGTGAGTTATGTTCTCAAAAGCTCATCTTTACAATTAGCCTGACAGCTAACCAGCAGGAACAGTGATGACATGTTTGTCTCCTGGTAGGCCATTTATTGTTTCACAAACTTGACTTTTTTTTTTATTTAGAAATCTTGAGTGGATAATAAAGCGTGTTCTCTGAGTGTTAAGGCTGTTTAATTGAAATCCTGTGGTTGAGATGGTTGATGATACCTCTCTGAAACTGATCTGCAGTTGAAGGCATGTCAGAGGAGGAGCTGCAGGAGAAAGCTTTGGGTTCAGCCAAACACACTCTTAGTGGAAAGACCGACCTGGAGAGAGCTGCTGTCCTGCACCAGCATATTGGCAGCAGAGCCATGGGGGACATGGTTATAGAAACCTTTGAACCCAGCCCAGGTAAGGCCTTATTTGTTGTCCTCTGGAGTTGAAAAAGTATTATGTTCTTTATATTCAGACTAAGCAGAGGAAAGATTTCTGTAATCATGAACCTTCCAAAAACACTAGTTACTATCTTGTATGAGTTTCTTTCTCATACAGCAGTTACGGATCATGATGTGTAGCAATGAAATTAAACATTTTATGTCACGTCTGTAGAGATGCCATCATTTTTGCCAGGGTTGTATGTTTTGTTTAGATCAAGCCACACTTTGTCGTCCTATCGAGTTAAGTTGTCTTGTCCTCAGAGCCGCTGCCACTCTGAACCTTTTCACGATAACCTGTGAGCGCATCTTGTTGCTCCCATTATGTCTAGAAGGAGGAGGAGACGAACAGCTTCAGGATGCACAGACAGACCCAGACAGTCAGGAGGGAACAGGAGCTTCACAGGACACTGCGACAGGAACTGCTCCAGACTCCCCCTCCAAACAGCTCCCAGATCAGATTTCCTTCTTCAGCGGTAACCCCTCAGTGGAGATCGTACATGGGATCATGCACCTCTACAAGACCAAGTGAGTCACACTTGTTAGAGATGTGATGAACCTTTTGTAAGTGTTACTTACCACACCACACCACTGAACCTTTCGGGCCCTTCTTATCAACAATGTCATCAACAATGTCATCCCTTACGCCTTGGGCTGTGTCCTCTGTCGTTTCTTCAGATGGAGCACTCATTTTCTGTTTTTATACGGCTGCAGCAGCACAAACAAACACGCCATGACTAGCTGCTGGCATGGCTCTATTCCAGCCACGTGATTGGTTCAGCGCTGCGCAATACTCATTGTCATTGGCTATTTGTATTGTCAGTCAAAAGATGGACGAATGTAATCTAACGAAAGGTATATCGACCATGTTTCATATCGCTATCGAGGAAAAGTTATTCCTCGATAGCTATTGTAATTGTTTTATCGCCCAACCCTAGTACAAGCTAATCAAAATAAGATTGTTTTATTGAACTCTACGGTGTGTCGTCCACCTCGAGCTGTCAGTGTTCCTGTGCTGCTGGACTCCACAGAGTGAATATTACTGTATGAGAGAGAAAATGTTATGATGTGAGTCTGAGAAATGAATGTGGCACATCTGTGATTGATTCTGTTCCAAAAAGCCGTGAAAACACAGAAGGTTTTGCTTATTGTTACGCCTTGCCTTGGGGTTATTAAACAAAAGGGCTAGATTCAACGTCAGGGTGAGCATGACGTTTAACAAACTGTAACAAAAGAAAACCGAAATCAAATACAGGGACCTACATAGAACAAATCGAACAAGGGACTCTACAAGTTCTCCACAACAAGCAGCCTTGGCTTATTATCGCTCACGTCGCAGTCGGGTGACGTCTCGGCGTGGTCTGGTTGGGTCCTCAGATGGAAGCAAAGCCGAATGAAAGTTAGACGCCATCAACTTCCAGTCCAATTACAAGCGACCTGAAAGACGAATCCAGAAAAGTATGCACACACGTCACAACATGTTGGCACCAACCTCTGACCACATACCCTAACATATTAGCCTGGGTCAAGACATCATGTCCAGATATAATGAACTCTCATTTTAAAACATGAAATCCTGCAAAGTGGAGAGACGAAGTGACTGTTGGCTTAATGTCGGAGAAGATAAATAAAAAAACAAGAAGAAAAACCCAATTTTAGTTCTGATATGTGGGTTTGCAGAGTTTGTTTGGCCTCTTTAGATTTGTTGTGCACGCTGTTTTGTCTTCTTGGCCAGTTTACAGCCTCTCACTTGCCCTTTAGTGGTGCGGATGTGCTCGTACATCCTCTGTTTTTAATGTAAAAAAAAGAAGAAGAGCTCATCTAGCTTTTCATCTCGGATCCCAACGGCTCGTAAAAGAGACTCCTCTGCAGCGGGCTGCATCACTAACAGGAGTCTCATTCTTCCACAGAAACGTTTAATCACTCAGACGTATTTAGATGTGTCAAATCCAGCTGTTATTTCCCTGCATTCAGCTAAGTGTCAGTTGGCCCTGTGTTTATAGGTGTCTGTTTTCTCTGATTTAAGCAAAATGACGTCTTTGACTGAAGATGTGAGGCGCAGCGCGATGGTGTGCATCCTGACGGTCCCAGCGACCATGACCAGCCATGACCTCATGAAGCTCATGGCGCCCTTTAATGATGTCATGGAGCATATGAAGATCATACGGGACTCCACGCCTAACCAGTACATGGTTCTGATTAAATTTAGTTCCCAGGTAATTTATCTACACTATTATACATGTTTTTCCCTCTACCAAAGATACTTAAAGGTTATTCGGTTGTTTTTATACAACGCATATCGTGGAGGAAAGACAGTCGTTGATTTGGTGTTCGTTGAGCTACATTTTAGTTTTTATTGTGAGTACATTGATCACATATATGTTCATTGTTATGATTATTTCATTCTAATTCTAATTGAAAATATGCCTTCTACTTTTTTTAAGTGTTTTCTTATGTTTCTGTCCCCTAAATGACCTGGGTGATAATACTATAGAACATAGTTTGTCCATAGATGGGTTTTCTCTCTCTGAAGGGGTAAATTTTAGTGCTTTTCCACGAAATAACTGATTCTAACATATATCAGTGAAGCTTAAGTTGGTCATCATCATCTTAAGTGTTTACTTTAAAGCCAACTGAACTGCTTTTCGGAGACATTTGACCTCTCTTTCAACAGGCCTGCCGCCTTCTTCTTATAAGGTGGAAAACACTTAAACCCTCCATCACCCGAACCTGTTCTCAGCCACTGCTGGTTACAAGCTCACGAATGATGCTGTTTAACGACGTGGAAAAGATGCTAACTGTTCTTGGCTCTCTGTTTTATCCACTAGCTGCCATTTTCAGTGCAAAACACACTCCCCATCTGAGTTTGGGTAACATTGATCTCCTTCTGCTCTTCATTGGTGCCTCATTCATGGATCTGTACATGTTATAGTGTTTGCTGCCACTTGGAGGC
Organism: Odontesthes bonariensis; assembly: GCF_027942865.1. Taxonomy (NCBI): domain Eukaryota; kingdom Metazoa; phylum Chordata; class Actinopteri; order Atheriniformes; family Atherinopsidae; genus Odontesthes; species Odontesthes bonariensis. The sequence goes on from NC_134527.1 coordinate 28,947,956, forward strand.
AGTCTGAGTAAATATGAAGAAGAATCTGCTCTGTTTTGTGATGGAGTGGATTTAAGTTGTCACCTGTGTGTCTTTGCTATTTATGATTTTTAATGATGATTCCAGAAGACCTTCAACCAATTAGCATTTGATTAAAGTGCAGTTTTTAACTTTTTTAAGGACGACACGTCTGCCCGTGTTCCACCACATTCCCTCCTGAGCTGTTTTTGTTTAGTTCTGTTTCAGAAGGCCACAGCACACGTCCAAATTGGATGCTCCTCCACATCCTTTTTAGAGGGTTTATTTCTAATTGTTCTTACGTTTCACATGGGAAAACAGAGTATTTCTACATATGTTAGCATGTGTCTGGATGGGAATCCTGAATTTTTTTTTAGGCAAAAACTCATGTAATTTGTGTTGTAAACTGGTAGTTAGTTACTCAGAAGGCTACATTTACAAGTCACTTGAATTAACCCTGTGAATTTTTAAGAAGAAAAATGAAATATTGTGACCGAACGAGACGGGAGCAGTTTTCTAAGGTTTGATTTAACTCTGGTCCCTGTTTGTTTCTTTCTAGGCGGATGCAGACAGTTTTTACACGGCCTGTAACGGACGCCAGTTCAACTCCATTGAGGAAGCGGTGTGCCAACTGGTTTATGTTGAGCGAGCGGAAGTTATAAGATCTGAGGAGGTAAATGTACCCGTTCTTTTAGACGGAACACCCCAGATCTCCCCCAGAATCACTGCTGAACGTGTTGTTAAACACCTGAAAATATGTGTGTCTGCTTAGAATCTTAAGAGCCAAAAAGCCATTAATATCTGTTTGCATTATAATTTAATCTTAAATGTCTTGGGTCTCTATTGTTGCTTGTTGATTTTCAACCTTTTATTTTGGTTTTATTTCAAAGTAAATGGAGTATATTTGTAGTTTTGGTTTTTATAATCAGCTCCAGTGAGAACAAAGACTGAAACGAGTGAAAGCAGTTGGACAGGATTAGTTTTGGATTGAAAATTTACATCTTTTGACCCCAAGGTGTGCACAGTTTCCTGTCTTTGTCTTTAGTTTCCTCCCATTTGACTCTGTTTCCTCTCCTTCCTCCCCTTCTCTGTCTCCTCTTCAGGGAGCCAGTCTGCCGGTGATGGAGCTGACGGAGCTGCCAAAGTGCACCGTGTGCCTGGAGAGGATGGATGAGTCTGTTAACGGCATCCTCACCACTCTGTGCAACCACAGCTTCCACAGCCAGTGTCTTCAGCGGTGGGAAGATGCCTCGTGAGTTGGACACCAAAGCCAGTGTTTCCTGTGTTCACTCGTGGGCATTTGAAGCATTTATTACTGATCGGTGACACCAGTTGTGACGCGTTTAACCAACTGTAGCCCCGTCAGCCAGCCAGTTATCGCTGACAGTGTTGAGGATCACATGCTGCCACCTGCTTTTAAGTCTTCTGGATATTTCTCTGGCATCATGTCACATGCCGGTTGTTTTTGTTCTTTCCGTGCATTCTTCTGTTTCACAAAGGCCCACCGCTCACGTTTTTGACCTCAGTTGAATATGTTCTGTGTTTTTAGGTGTCCGGTGTGTAGATACTGTCAGACACCGGAACCAGTGGAAGAGAACAAGTGCTTTGAGTGCGGAGTGCAGGAGGTAAATAACAACGTCCTCATTGGCACATCTCCACTCTTCTTTGTTGTCATTAATTGAAGCCTTTTTTTTTTTAACTTTGCTGTAGAACCTGTGGATTTGTTTGATCTGCGGGCACATCGGTTGTGGTCGCTACGTCAGCCGGCATGCCTATAAGCACTTTGAGGAAACGCAGCACACTTACGCCATGCAGCTGACCAATCATAGAGTCTGGGATTACGCAGGAGGTAAAACACTTTGGCAAGTGCTGTGCGTGTTTAGGAGACTCTCATTTCTTCATATTTCCAAGAAAATGAGAAATAGGGGTATAGAGCGATTTATAAAAACATGGTAAAACATAAATGTAAATACAGTATATAAGAAAAAAACTGTTTCTAAGCAGCTTTAAAGTGAATATTCAGTCTGAGCTCCTTCATTCTCCAACACAGCCTGAACCCTCTCAGACGAGCTTTCTGTCCTTTCTTTAAGGAGTCTTCAGGAATAGTTCTCCAGGCTTCTTGAAGGACATCCCAAAGCTCTTCTTTGGATGTTGGCTGCTGTTCCGTTCTCTGTTAAGATGATCCCACACTGCTCCGGGCTCTGGGGAGGATTCATCCCTCCATCAGACCTGCTGCCACTGATTTTCAGCCCACTTCTTGTGTCCTTTGGCACAGCTCAGCCTTTTCTCCCTGTTTCCCTTCCTTAAGAACGGCTTCTTGACAGCCACCCTTCCATGGAGCCCATTTCTGATGAGGCTTGGGCCAGCAGCAGATGGATCAGCTGAAGGTCCAGATGCATCTCTCAGCTCCTGTGTCAGGTCTTTGCTGGATTTTTTCCTCTTTCTTAAGGACATCACTTTCAGATGCTGTTCATCTGCTGTAGATAGTTCTTTAGGCCTGACATTTCTTCTTTTGTCCTCCACTTGTCCAGTTTCCTCAAATGTTTTAAGGACACACTGCACACCATGCTGAGATAAGTTTTCAGCTAACAGCTCTCTGGGAATCACCTTGTAGCTGTAGAAATCCTTTTTTCTCTGTCTGTCAAACTGTGTTATCTTTGCTGTTTTTCACAGATGCAACTAAAGAAATGGGAACAAAAAGTGGCTTAGCAAAGAAAAAAGGTACAAAGACTGGACTGAAAATGAGTGAAACTGCAGCAAACCAAAGAAAAACTTTGAAAGACCTTCAGAAAGCTGGAGAACTGTTGATCGGGACCACTTTAAAGGATTGCAGGAACGTCTGGCTGCTTGGAAAGAAACAGAAAGAAATGAGGGCTGGATCAGGACTGTATTCCCGTTAAAGCTGCTTTCCTTTTTTTTAAGCTTAGACTGCATTTACTGCCAAAATTCTAACATTATCAGTTTATAAAGACACAAATCTGCAAGTTTTTCCCAGCTGGAAGAAGCAAATGTTTGACCTTTTCTCTTCATAGACTTCTAGTATGATGAATGGTTGCCATTTTTTCCCATATCTTTTTGTAATCATCACATCCGTCTCGTGTAACTCAGATAACTATGTGCATCGGCTCGTGGCCAGTAAGACGGACGGGAAGATGGTGCAGTTTGAATGTGAAGGAGACACCTGCCATGCTGAGAAGATCGATGCACTTCAGCTTGAGGTGGGCCTTTTTTGTCTTTTGTTGCTTTCTTTCCAAAGCATGAAACGGTTTTAACGAGCTCTTCCTGCCTGCAGTACTCGTACCTGCTGACGAGTCAGCTGGACTCTCAGAGGATTTACTGGGAGAATAAGATTGTTCATCTGGAGAAGGAGACGGCTGAGGAGGTACTGATGAGCAAACACGACGCTGTCTTTGTGTTCGCTGGCTGGAGTTCCGGCTCATTCCTTCTGTCGTCTTTACGTGCATCTTTCAGATCAACAACATGAAGGCTAAATTTAAGGAAACGCTGGAGCGCTGTGATAACCTGGAGCAGCGGTTCGGAGACATAACCAAAGACAAGCAGAACATGGAGAAGAAGTAGGTTTGGCTTCACATTGTGGGCTCGCCCGGGCTGCTCGTTGTCACTGTGTCACCCACGTGCTTGTTTTTTTGTGTAAATTATAGACTGTTGTTATTATTATTATTATTATTATTATAATTCTAGAGTGTTAAAGGCTAAATAGCTAATTCTGCCAAAACGGTCACAAAGCTCTCAGTGATGACACTTCTGAATTTCACTGATCACTTTATATTTCACTTTCGTGTCACTTCACTGGTCACTTTATATTTTATATTCTTAAACAGTTTTTTAAATTCTTAGATTGTTTTTAAAGTGTTTATTATTGTATAAACATTTTTATTGCTTTATTATGTCTGCTACTGGATGCTAGAATTTCCTTCAGGATCAATAAAGTATCTATCTATCTAAGGAGTGCAGTAATTAGTGAGTGCAGACACACAAACCGCAAGCAACTCACCTGTTTCCCAGAATGCTCAAGAATTTTATCCAGGAAATTAAAAGGATTAGGGGAGATTTCTCTGAAGATTCGTGGATATACAAACTCATACCAGCTACTGAACATTTAGCTTTTAGTTGAGAAGTTAAACATATGACCGTTATGACAGTTAGTGTGTCTTTGCTTGTATCCCGTGTATGATGTCATGTATTGTTGTTATGGGCTGCCGTAATGAACGGTTTCCTTGTCATGCCACGACAGATCCAAATTCGTTAGAGATTTGATAAGGTGAATCACTACCGAGTTCTGTGCATGTTAGTTCACATCTTCAACTGCACAAATATCCCAGCTGTGCTGAATCAAACTCTCACTGCTGTTCAATGTTAAAGGAACCTTTTGGGGGGGGGGGTAAAGCCGGAGTTACAGTTCACGCGTCTGTCACAGCGGTGGCGGACCGTGATGTCAAAATGACGTTTCAGGCCTGGCGCTTCCCTTGAAAAGACGGCGCAGCGCGTTGTCGTGCACCACTCGATTTTTGTAACTTGGCGGCGCCAACAACGACAGACCAGATGGACCGTTGTGAGACCAGGCTCAGTCAGGAGGTGCGTTTGTACAGAAACTGCACAGGGAGCACGTAAACTCCCAAAACTGGTGGATAGAGATTGGCAGAACATGACAATTGGATTCTGTAAGAATGTGTGGAAGAAGCTACAGGACAGATACGTGAAGGCAAAGAAGAGGGCAGAGACTCGGAGTGGTGATGCCGGGGGCTTCAGACCATCACCTCTTTTAACTGAATTAAAAAATTAAAATGATCCGAATACTGCCGCAGTATCATTGATGACAGTATTCCTGCTCTTGACAGTGGCATTGTTTTCTTCTCGACTTTCTTCGTTGTAGAGTAGTTAGCGGTAACCTTAACGTAGCAGCGACACCTCTGTGACGGAGAAGATTGCAACTACTAGCGCATTGACTTGCGCCAGTATATACAGCCGGCACGAAATCGTGACGTCATCAACACCGCTCGCGCTAACAGACGCGGCAACCATGCTAGAGCCTTAACTCACAGCCGGGCTGTATTTTGAATGTTCAGGTGCACTCAGCTGAACAGTCGAGTGGTGAAACTGAGCCAGGAGCTGAAGGAGGAGCAGGAGATGAACCGCTGTCTGAGAGCCAATCAGGCGCATCTGCAGGCACAGCTGGCAGAGGAGGAACGCAAGGCCAAGGAGACCGGTAAGTCATGCCTCAACCCACCATACAACTACATTTTGTAGTGTGTTGAAAGTCATTGTAACATAGTTGTGAAACCCATCGACATCGCACCGTGAGTTTAATAAAGTGCATAAAAACGGAAGTCATTTCATAAAGAAAAGAAGTTTGACTAAAAAAGGATATTGCAGAGCAAGTGAAATAACTGAATGAGAACCATGAGAACTTCCCTGCTCACTGTTGATCCTTCAGTACTGGTAATAAATAGCCTGAATGATGAAGCAGTGGTGCTAAAGAATGGAGCTTCCTCTCTTCCAGCTCGACGCGTCATTGGGCTGCTTTTCTTTGTCATAACATCAGCCGTTTAACTGGCTCTGGACCAGCTACTCATGTACAAGTCGATCTTTGTGTGACACGTCGCTCCTGAAACAAACTTACCGTATTTATTTAGAAATTTATTTCCCAAAATCCAAGAACAATGCTGATAGAGAAGCAGTTGCGTTGCATGAAGCGGTAACAACAAGAAGGCCCGTCTGCAAAGTCATTTATATACGAGTACCAGGGCTCAGAGACGTCACTGCACCGTTGACGAGCCTCGCCCGGCAGTACGTTGTTCCAGCAGCCACCTGTGGACTCGTTCCTCCAGCTCTGGCCATCTCGCTTTCAGCCCACGATTCACTTTCTTTGTTTTCTTCATTGCAGTCAGATTAACCTCTGCTTTTCGCCAGTCCCTCACAAGTTTCTCACTCACTCCAAACCTTCTTTCTGCTGCTCGATGACCGTTTTGGCTGCATTTTCTACTACCTGCAGTTTGTAACCTGCAGAATAGGATTTTCTTTTTGTTTGTGTCCAGTCGTTCTCAGTTGTCTTTGTTTTGTTTTTTTTCATAATTATTTTTTGGGGCTTTTATGCCTTTAATGGACAGGACAGTTGAAGAGAGACAGGAAGTAGGGGGCAGAGAGAGGGGGAATAACATGCAGCAAAGGGCCATCCGATGCGGGACTTGAACCGGGGCCAGCTGCAGCGAGGACTGTAGCCTCTGTACATGGGGCGCCTGCTCAGCCCACTACGCCACAGACCACCCCTTTCTCTGTTGTCTTTAAGTTATAAGTTAAGGCCTCAGTATGCTTCTCCGTCGCTATCCATCAATCCGTCTCCGTTGTCCGTGCTTTCGAAGTTCTCCGTCGGGATGTCGGATACACAATGCGATTCACCTCCCGATCAGTAGGCGGCGCTACGTTATACGACCCAATCTCACGACGTCTATTGTGAAAGTCGTTGATTCACCTTCCGGCTCCGTTCCACTCCTCACAGTGAACAATGGCGACCGAGAGAGAAAGACTGTTGTTGGAGTTGGAGCTTATTGATTTTGAAATGCAAATAATTTTGACCAAATGTTGACCGGCACACAGTAAACTCTTTCAAAAATGGCGGTGTTGTTGTTCTGAGAGGAAGGAGCTAAACCGGAAAAGTGATTCCGGAAATGATGTTTTTAGCCGACCAATCACAACCCTTGCCGTCTCCTCGACGGATAGATAGATAGGAATGTTGGCCGACGCACGCAAGCGACGGAGAGCGTCTCCGGCAGGGTCTCTGTCGACGGAGAGGGGTCTCCGTAAGCGACCATAAGGCTAGACGTCCACTATTCCGGCACGTCAACGTAACTCGCCGGATTGGATGCCTAGTTGTCGCCGTGTTGCTACTACAGTGGGTGTGTGGGGCGTGTAGAATGGCTCCGGGGGAAAGTAAATAACTTGTGATTTTAACCAACCGAAGTTTTGGAGGGAAATTAATGTGTATAAATCGTTAGCAATGGAACATTATTTCATATTGTACCATGGATCCGGATCTGCGAGCGAGGAGAGCTGCTGTGCTGCTGCTGCTGTTGCGACACAGGAGAACACATGATCTACTGTCATTGGATAACGCACTCCGTCTGCATAAAGTCCGGCCGAGCCCAACTTTTTGACGTGCCGCAGGTCCGCCGCTCGCCGTGCCGGAATCCCAGCATGCTTTGCGAGCACGGCGACAACGATCGGCCGGATTTCATTGAAAATTAATTGAATGCGTTGGATACGGCTTGACGTGCCGGAATAGTGGACGCCTACCGTAAATCAGCCTTTAGGCAGCATACTGGTATATTTGTCACAAGCCGAGAGTGTAGACAGCAATGTTTACTCCTTGGTTCGTGTCAGTAGGTATGAATTAACATTTAAAAACATGTTGAATTATATATATTTTTATATATAAGTCGCTCCAGGCTATAAGTCGCAGGACCAGCCAAACTGGAAAAAAGTGCAACTTATAGTCTGGAAAACACAGTAGTTTGACTGAAGAATCCAGAGAAACGGGACCAAACTAAAGACGGGCGGTGGAGCAGGAAAGTGCAGAATGACCGGCTGTCAGATGCTCACAATATGGAAATATGCAGGTCATTAGGTCCTGAAGAGGTTGTTGTTACCCATGGACTGCAGTTTGGGACTACTTCCTCTTTACAGTGATACATGTAAATCATAAACAAACACGTGGAGCTGAGCCTGCAGGTGGACAAAGGAAAGCACAAAAAGAAAGTTTCTTCACCTTTAAATCGAGCCACCCAGCAGCTTAGAGTCATTCTAAAGTTGGCAGGAGATGTCTCAACAGTCTTCTTCTTAGACGGCGTTATTCCACACAGGTGGGCCTTCATCACCACTTTGCCTGGAGGCAATGGAAACTTAAAGGTCGACACTGTAGACATGCCTGTATTTTTCCTTCTGCCTCTCTTTGAGGGTGAGGGCCGTTCAAACAAAGGTCCACGTGAACTCTGACACCAACACTTTGTGCCTTCTCACTTTTTTAATGAGAGAGATTCAGGATTTTAAGAAAAAATGTTCCGTTTGTCCTCAGATCCGCTTACTCGCAGTTTTACTGTCAGCTTTTGTTAGCCTCCATGGATACCTGTTTGTGTAGGTTTCTGTGAGTTCTACCAGGGATATTTTGACTACACTTGTATTTTTCTGACTCTTGGTTTGGTGACTCAGGCTAAATCGACGCTGTGTGAGTAAACTCTTGATGTCTCTCTTTCCGGGCTCTGTAAAGATGAGGTCATTCCTTAAATGTCATCTGAGCAACCTTTCACACAGCTCAGAAAGCTCCTGCTCTTATCTGTAAATGCTCACGTCTTTCCTGACATTATACCTGCGAGTTTGTCTTTGCAGAGGTTCACCTGCTGCAGCCTCACTCACTGTCCAAATGCTGACACGGTTATGATGTCGGTGCACTTTAAACAAATCATCCATACATAAGTTTAAACTCTCTTTTTAGAGAGCTAAAGCTCCATAAAACCCCCATAAGGTCATTAATGCTGCATCCGAATGCACCATGCCACTCTGGATCTGTTTGTAGCATCGTGATCTTTCACACACGTTCGGCGTGTTTCCATCGGATTCGTGAACACTTTCATTTGAATCTGAAAGACATTTCACTCTGACCTAAAAAAAGATGATCTTTGTTGTGGAGTTTTGAGTGAAAGTTGAGGAAGAAAAGGATTCTTTGTCCAGGTATTGATTGAACTTTACGAAATTAATCAAATTTGTATTAAAAGTTACTTGTTCAGGACTTCTGTTCTATTAGAAATGTTCCTTTTATGTTTAAGTGATTGAAACCCAACTCTACAGCTCAGTTCTCCAACACAGGTGCAGACAGAACGAGTAAACATGAGTTCCAGAAGCGGTGAGAGATTTCCGCTTGTTTCAAAGCTTTTCTTTGCTTTGTGCCAACAGAAGTTGTTATTATCTCCTGTGTGACTCAGCTGTGCTGCACTTCACACTGAGAACGCCCCAACACAGAAGATGTGTTTGTAACTAAGACGTGTTTGAAGAAAACACACATACAATGTTCTGGCTTGTTTCAGTTCACTGGATCTGAGGGACAAAACAGACCTGAAACTGAGACCCACTGAGGTGGGATATGACTATCAGACTTAAAGCGCGGTGATGAGCGTTTTTTTTTTTTTTTTTTTTTAATGTTCATGTCGATCATCTGTTCAAAGAAACTTTCTCCTGATTTGGGGCTCAAACGGTACAGTGATCATTTGTCTCTGTGCCAGACTAACTCTTCAGGATGTTTTCTGAACCAGAGAAGAAAAATGCACACATCGGCTCGGAGCGCAGCAGATGAAACAAACGAAGCCGAACGAGCAACAAAACAGCAACATAGCACACAGATGATATGAACCTTTGAATTCATGAAGTAAGCAAAGCCAGAGCACCAAACCCCCCCGGTTTGTTACTCACAGTTTAGATCTGACTGCTGTTCATCAGCCCCTTCATGTTTTACGTGTGTAAAACATGAACAGCACCTCCCTTATTTCTGGAAAGACATTTGTTGGTGTAAACTGGCTCCTATAAATGCAGACTGTGTGGGCAGGATCTATTTTTGTATTGCAGAACATTTCCCTTCAACATTTAAGCGTTTGCTGCTGGTTTCCTCATTTCAAGCGTGGCTGCCTATCACAGGAAGTAACTACATCTCTGCTGGAGTTGCATCACGTCCTCCATTGGTCTATTTTTCTCTTTCTGTTAGAAAAGGCTGTCGGTAGCATTAAAGCAGTGTGGCAATGCTCTTTTTGTTATTTTTATAATGCGAAATGCTTTTGTGGGAGCAGCATCTGCTCAGAAAAACATCTGAAGTCCCCTCCTCAGCAGCTGGTCAACACACGCCCTTTCTCACTTTGTTTTTATGTGGTTTGGATGACCAAAAGACTGGCTTTTGGTCATCAGAACTTGCTCCTGAGTGGCACATAAAAAGCAGGAAGCAGGTACTTTGAGGCAATCTTCTGAGGTCCACTTGGATAAACATAACTTGTAACTTTAACACATATACAACACATATATACAAGGAACTAAAAGATTATATTAGCCCTGGATTTTCTGCTTTTCCACTGAGGTGAAAGCTACAGGGTGGAATAGGCCAAGAAGAGAAGAACTGTTAAAGTTACACATTTCTGTTTGTGCCGTAGAACTGATCTCATGATCGCAGCCGCCTCTCCCTCTTGGCCTTTGAGCCGGTGTCACCACCACAGCCTGCTCTGTGTCGTTTCTTTCCAGATAATTGAAGCTGGCACAAATAGCAGAGTTTGAATCAGTTATTCCTGCTGTAAAACGTAAAGTTAAAACATTTAAAAAGTCAGAAATCCTCGGCGCGACAAACGGGAACTGAAAAATACTTCCTCCCTACCTGAACTGATTATTGGAGGTAAAATATCTCCTCCAGAACTCCAGTCGCCCACTGGTCAAGAAAAGTACGCCAATAAAGACTGAAATCCCTGGAAATCTTTCAGTTATTTGAAATGCAGCTTCAGTTTCTTAAAGGAAATTGACAATTGAGGCTCTAATCTTTGCTATTCTACAGCCAACGGCTACTAATATCAGGAGCAGGGGGGAGTTATTACCAACAAGAGCACATAGTATTATAATAATAATAATAATAATAATAATAATAGGATGATTGTCTTTAATTAGATAGCATTGTTCTAAATCAGTGTCACAGAGTGCTTCACAAACAATAAAATGAAGTGAAATATAAATGGGGTGGCCAACAAATACAACAAGTAAAATGATGCATGAAAACCAAAGAATGAAATGAAATGGTGGAATAAAAAGACATTAAAGTCATGTAGAATTAAGATACGCCAGTGAAATCTAATAGTCAGTAAAGACTTTCCAAAAAGTCTGTTTTTAAGGAGTGATTTAAAAGAAATGATTCTGTCGCTCTAAACCAAACGGGACTGAAACTTGAGAAAGGAAAGTGAAGTAAATATGGACGTTAACAATGAGAAAGATGGTGTACTGATTGTTTCTTATGTCAAATATAGCAGCTAAAGAAGTGGATATTTCCTCCTTAAAGTGGTGTAGACCTAAAACACGGCATGACATGGGACTCTGTTAGTACTGCTGGATGTTAAAATAAGTGGTTATAAACTTAAAAATGTTTTTAATTGGTCTTCCCTGGAGCCTCAGGAGGCAGAACGTCCTCCTTAGGTGACAAGAAGTCTCCTAAATACATCAAAACGGTCAAAGTAAGCAGAATTATTCCCTGAGGGGAAAAACAATATGTTCAGCTCAGCCTGAATCCACAACAATAAGTCGTATCAAAGCACGAAGTTCAATACACGTCAAATAATGAAGCTACTTCTTGTCCTTTTCAGTCTGATTCATTATGATTTTATTGATATTATTTCAGTTCATCAAAAAGTTATCTGTCCATGAAAAGCAAAAGATCACAGGGACTCCTGACTCACTTACCTTTAAACTGTTAGTTTTCCTCTTTATTGTCACATTCCTCCCAGTGGAAACTTTTTTTAAGGTGAAAAGACCTCTGGGAGGGCACCCACCTGCCTCTGACAGGTCGAACACATGAGTCATAAAAAATTATCTTTCAATCATCTTCTGATCACAAACTAGAAGTGTGTGGTGTTTTATGTCCCTGCTTATGAACCAGCCAGTAACGGTACATCTGTGACAACTATTGAAACGGACCAGTTTGAATCCTTTTCTCTGTTCTGATATGAACACGCTGCACATATTCAGCACTGTCGGGCAGAGCGGAGGCTGTTGCATAAAACCCAGTGATGTAACAATGTGATGAGGCAGCTTTCTGCAGGGTTGCATGAAGGTGTTGACATATTTGTGGTTTAAAATGCAACTGCTGTGACACAGTTGTTACACTTCATTGTATGTCTGATGCACCCTGTGGGTTGAGGCATGAGATCAAATGTTGAGATCGTTTTAAGTCAGACCAGTGTGTGAAAAACTAAGTGAACCCTTACTGCTTCCACAGGAACTAAGAGGGTAAGTAGCAGCCAGCTGATGCTGATCAATGCTCTGATTAATTGATCATCAATGAGTGTGAGCACCTCTATTAAAGCAGAAGTTTTGTCAGTTTGCTGCTCTGCAGCATTCAGGTGTGTGTTAACACAATGCCAAGGAGGAAAGACATCAGCAATGATCTTAGAGAAGCAGTTGTTGCTGCCCATCAATCTGGGAAGGGTTATAAGGCCTTTTCCAAACTATTTGGAGTCCATCATTCTACAGAGAGAAAGATTATTCACAAGTGGAAAACATTCAGGACAGCTGTCAATCTTCCCAGGAGTGGACGTCTCAGCAAGGTCACCCCAAGGTCAGAAACCCAAGAGCTACATCTCAGACTCTGCAGGCCTCAGTTAGCATGTTAAAGGTTAAAGTTCATGACAGCACAGTTAGAAAAAGACTGAACAAGTATGGCTTGTTTGGAAGGGCTGCAGGAGAAAGCCTCTTCTCTCTAAAAAGAACATGGCAGCACAGCTTAGGTTTGCAAAGCTGCATCTGAACAATCCACAAGACTTCTGGAACAATGTCCTTTGGACAGAGCAGACCAAAATGGAGATGTTTGCTCATAATGCACAGCAGCACGTTTGGAGGAAACCAAACACAGCATATCAGCACAAACACCTCACACCAGCTGTCAAGCACGGTGGTGGAGGGCTGATGATCTGGGCTGGTTCTGCAGCCACAGGACCTGGGCACCTTGCAGTCATTGAGTCCACCATGAACTCCTCTGGATACCAAAGTGTTCTAGAGTCAGATGTGAGGCCGTCTGTCCGACAGCTGAAGCTGGGCTGAAACTGGCTCATCAACAGGACATTGATCCCAAACACAGCAGCAGATCTACAACAGAATGTGTGAAGAAGAAAAGAATCAAGGAGTTGCAATGGTCCAGTCAGAGTCCAGACCTCAGCCTGACTGAGATGCTGTGCTGGGACCTTCAGAGAGCTGTGCAGAAACCAATGCTGCAAACCTCAATGAGCTGAAGCTACGTTGGAAACAAGAGTGGGCCAAGATTCCTCCACAACCATGTGAGAGACTGATAACGTCACAGGAAACCATTACTTCAACTTACTGCTGCTGAAGCTGCTTCTACAAGCTGCTGGATCAGAGGTTCACTTAGTTTTTCACACACTGCTTTTATGTTTTGGCTGAATTTAAGTTCAGTAAATAATGACATGGTGTAATATGTCATGTTTTGTCCTGAGTAAAGCTTTTCAGTCCCCTTGTGTTTGTCTCCTGAACATTTTTGCTGTTTGGCGTTTTTCTCTGTAGGCGAGCGTAAAGATGTGGTTATAACGGAGCTGCAGGAGCAGCTGAGAGACGTGATGTTTTATCTGGAGACGCAGCAGAAAATCGAACAGCTGTCCTCAGAGGCTCGCAGTGAAATCCAGGACGGGCACATCAACATCCCAGCCAGCCTGTCCGACGACGCTCTGGGCTCGGGGGGAGCGGGCCCCTCCTCCGGCCGGGGCCGGAGAGGTCGGGGTAGGAAGAGGAAGTAGGGGGAGCTCGGCTGGAAGCGATCACTGCCTGTCAGCCTGGACACACACACGGCTCAGCCCTTGTGTTTTTGGAGCATGTGTCGACGTCATTGTGGTTCCTCACAAAGCGCTCTGAGAGGAGGATTCGACTTCTTAAAGAAAAGCAAATCGAAATGTTATTTACTGCAGAATTTTCAATTTCAACTTAATGATCGCTTGTTGGCAGTAAAACGGAGCGTCTGGCAGGAATGTTCACTTATCGAAGAAATCACTTCAATGTAAATATATTCAGCCTTTTCTTTTTATGAAGAGTGTCTATTTTGGCCATTAATTGTATTTATTTGATCAAACATATGTTCACATGTGCCCAGGTTAATACCATGTAATAGAACTTATTATCAAAGCCTGTTTCATATCTTTATTTCTTTAAAAACAAAGCTGGTAGATGAGTGAAGGAAAGTCATGGTTCTATCATCATTTGGACACTCAAACTTTTTATGTTTTGTCCATGAAGTAAAATGCTGACAGTTTTCAGTGAATCGGCACTCCTCAGGTTGACGGAGGCGGAGAAGACGGAGGACAAACGCTCATTTTGGGTGAAATGTTTCGTCTTCTCTCTGCAGTCAGAGTTAGGGGTGAGAGCAGGAGGCATATTTTCTGTTTCCCACCATCTCGGATAGCGATTTCCAACCACCTTAGAGGGATGATGTGAGGATGCTGGAGCAGCTCATTGAACTGAAGAGGTGAAACTATGATCTGGTTTACAGAAGGTATTTATCTACTCGTTTTTCTTGAGGAATGGATTTAAGTTAAAAAAAAAAAAGACGAACCTGTCAATCTCATGCTCCAGACGCTTATTTTCACTCCATTATTCTTTGATTATTGTACATTTTACAGCACAGTGTTGCTTTCTTTTTCATTTAGATGTTTATTTAGAAAACCTGACAGATAAATTATGATTGAAAACAACCATTTCCACTCATCTTTTCATTCAAACCTTTCATATAAGTTGTTACTTTTCAACCTCTAAGTTCTTCTGTTTCCCTGATTAGACCAAAGCGAAGACGTCCAAAGATCAACCGAGGGGGTGGGGGGTGCATGGAAACAGAAATGATGGATCTGCTCACCACGGAGCTCTGTTTTTAAAGTCTGACACAGTCTGCAAAATAAAACCTATTCAGGAGCTCCATGAAGTGCAGATCCATGTTCTTCTTCCATGGTCCTGATGACAAACACCAAAGCACGTTGGTCTTTCTTTAATAAATCCAAAAATGTTATTGTTAAATCTTCTTGGATGTGAACATGTGCTGCAAAATTAAGGTAAATGAATCTATTCATGACTCTAGATTTTCTGAAATCCTGATGAGCTGATTTAATCATTATTATTAGATCAATCCACAAAAGAATTGTCTGTTTAAAGGCCTACAGAAAGGTGATTTTTTTTTTATTTTTTTTATTTATTTTTTTTTTTTTTGCACAAAACTGAAATAGCAGATCTATTCCTTATATACCAATTGTTTTATGATTTTAAAATAATTTTAGGCCCCTGGATAGTCCTGATTAGGCCCAATAAACTATCACCACATTTGACTCGAATTTGGCAAACTGGAACGACAGGTGCGTGACGTCGCGAGTGCCAGCTGCTGGAACAACCCCCAGTAGTTCTAGTAGCGAAGCCAGCAGTTTGCCAGACCTGGACAGCTTCTTCACGGCAAATTTCGATGTGTGGGACGTCGCTTGGAAATATAAAACATTGGGTTCAGTGTAGTTTTTATTGCGAGTAGATGTACGAAGTGCGTGTGTTGTCCTCAGCAGCAGCAGCTCACACCACCGGGGACAGAGGAAGCAGAGAGACCCGCGGTCGGAACTTGTGTCTGTGTCTCCCTGTCCGCCTGCCTCCTCTCTGGTGAAATCAGCCGGAGCCATCCCGCCGTGTTCATGACGTGGACACACGTCGGGGCTCTTGATGATCGCTCTGCCGGCTGATTTCAGGGCAACCATCCGGCGGTGTGTCCGCTCTCCGCCAGGTGGATTCCCCCTGAGCGTCCGCACCGCAGGGAGCAAAACACGGCGGGATGGCTCCGGCTGATTTCACCAGAGAGGAGGCAGGCGGACAGGGAGACACAGACACAAGACCGCGGGTCTCTCTGCTTCCTCTGTCCCCGGTGGTGTGAGCTGCTGAGGGCAACACACGCACCCACAGAACTTCGTACATCTACTCACAATAAAAACTGCACTGAACCCAACGTTTTATTGCCTTCACCACTCAACAAGCATACTATAGCGGCAGCCAGGAAAACCCATGGCACCTGTGACGTCACACGGAAGCCCCGCCCTCAGTCTGGAATTCCAGGAAGGATTTCCAAGCGGCAAATTCAAAATCGCAAATTTCATGCGTTTATGAAATGTTTTGGTGTAGAGTCCAACGATCATTATTGTTCCTCTGTGTATGTATTATCATTATGTATTGGGTATAGTGTCAGCTTTCTGTAGGCCTTTAATCAGCTGTAAAAATGGCCACGCGTTGCAGGCCTGATTTTAATTCTGGGTATTAAGATTGAATTATTTGCACTTTACCAGCTGCAACATTAAACCTATTCAACTGTGAACACCTCAGTTATTATCCAGTCATTTTTCAGCATATAAAACACTGAGAGTCGCTTCTGTGTTTCACGCTAAAGTACATTTAGCTGCTTATTATACTTGAAGGTTAAGATCTACTTTTACTTGTATGAGGAACTGAATACACACCTGTTTAAAAAAAACAAAAACAGATCCAGCCTCATTTCTGTATATATTCCTTCCAGGCAGCCAGACTTTAAAGGGGATAGAGAATCAAAATCATCTTTTTCACGTTTTTGGTGTTAGTTCTGAGTCTCCCCGCTGTGGGGAGTACACACGAAGTGCCAGCAAGTGTCAGAACCTGTTTCAAGTACTCCCCCTTTTTTGAATTGCCGCCAGAAAATGGGCAAATCCGTGTTTGAGCATTAAGTGACGTAACTTTTGGCGCAATCGCCACCCCCACACCCAAATCCACAGCCACCCCCTTTTAGACACGCCCCTTCGGCGAGAAACAGGAACAGGTGTGCCTTCCAAGGCTGTGACAGCGGACTACGATCGTTACATATTCTTCCCCCGGAAAGCAATGTTCACGATCAATGGCTTTTATTTAATTTTAACAGTATCCCCAGTACATACAACCGCCGACTTTTCCTTTGCTCTGCGCATTTCACGGAGTACAGTTTTACAAACCTTGCACGATTCCGAGCAGGCTTCAGTCGGAATTTAATGCTCAGTAGAAGGTCAGTTCCGACTTTGCAACAAAATCAACCCCAGCAATCAGTACAGCCTGTAAGTATCACATTTTATTTTGTTTTAAATGTGTGTTGTGCCATATTCCTGTTGTAAGAATTGCACGTTAGCTCTGGCTTGTTCATCTAAAGGGAATGAGCTTTCTTTTCAGTCAGTGTATTACTCTATAGCTCTGTTTTCAGTGAGAGCAAGGGCAGCCAATCAAGCACCGGCAACCGAATAGCGCCAACACCTATCTGCATTTCATAATGAGGTTGCCAGATAAGCTCTGAAACGACGCCAATAAGGGCAAACGACGCCTTCTAAACCCAGCATAGTAACAGCTGTTTCAGAGAGCCTTTTAGGGAGGTTCTGAGCCATTACAGACCCAACCAATTTTTTTTGGGCTACATATCACATCACAGAACAAGGATTAATGGCCCAATTCAACCTTTCTCTATCACCTTTAAAGTGGTCTTGAACAATAGTTCTCCAGCTTTCTGAGGCCCCATCCACACGTAACCGGGTATCTGCTAAAATGAATATATTTTTCAACGTTTGGACCTGTCATCCACATGAAAACGCATAAAAACGCATCGTAAACGAATGTTTTTAAAAACTCCGGGCAAAGTGAAGATTTTTGAAAACTCCGTTTATGCAGCTGCGTGTAGACGGAGCTAACCGGGGTTTTGCGTTTTCGAACGTCACAATATGCGCCAAAACAACAACAAATCTGCTTTAAAGTCTAAAGTGCGACCTTTGTTTACTGAAGAAGCATGGATGCCTTGAGAACTGTGGTGCTTATTATTGTGCAGGCGCCTGTTTACTGCCTTGATTTTACACGCCCAAGTTGTACTCACTCCTGTCGCTGTCGGAATTATTACGTCCTCATATCGAGGGGCAGTCCACTGTCATGCGATCACCTGTCAGTGTGCTCAAAAAAGTTGCGTGCACACTTTATTATTTAGCTGACGAGGGCAGATTGCGCAAAACAGCAAATGCATTTGGGTTGTCAAGACAGGTGAAAACGCAGATGTTCAGTTATGTGTGGAAGGTGTTTTTTTTTTTCGAAAACGAGGTAATGTGGATACAAATTATTTTATAAATGGAGGGGGGGAAACATTCGGTTTTAAAAATACCCAGCTACGTGTGTACATAGCCTGAAGGTCTTTCAGAGTTTTTCTTTGGACATTTTCTGCTTTTTTTCACTCATTTTCAGTCCTTGTACCTGAGCATTTTCAGAGGAACGTGTTTTTCTTTGTTAATTCACTTAACTCTGACCTGAATCTGAATCATTCAAGCAGAAAAAAGGCTCCGAACTCAAGGGATGAACCAGTGTTGTGTCCACACATAACAGACAACTTAGCAAAGAAGCCACTTTTAGATTGAATCTTTAGGCACTTTGTTACTAGCAGCCTGTCACAGAGACACATCATTTGTTCCCATTTCTTTAGTTTGATCTATGAAAAACAGCAAAGATAACACAGTTTGACAGACAGAAAACAGGATTTCTGCAGCAACAAGGTGATTCCCAGAGAGCTGTTAGCTGAAAACTTGGCATATCTCAGCATGGTGTGCAGTGTGTC
This sequence comes from Odontesthes bonariensis, assembly GCF_027942865.1. Taxonomy (NCBI): domain Eukaryota; kingdom Metazoa; phylum Chordata; class Actinopteri; order Atheriniformes; family Atherinopsidae; genus Odontesthes; species Odontesthes bonariensis. Next base: position 28,966,359 of record NC_134527.1, read on the forward strand.
CTTAAAACATTTGAGGAAACTGGACAAGTGGAGGACAAAAGAAGAAGTGTCAGGCCTAAAGAACTATCTACAGCAGATGAACAGGATCTGAAAGTGATGTCCTTAAGAAAGAGGAAAAAATCCAGCAAAGACCTGACACAGGAGCTGAGAGATGCATCTGGACCTTCAGCTGATCCATCTGCTGTTGGCCCAAGCCTCATCAGAAATGAAGGGATGAATCCTCCCGGAGTTCAACATTACTGAAGCAGTGTAGGATCATGTTGGCAGAGAATGGAACAAAAGGCAGCCCACATCCAAATAAGAGCTTTGGGATGTCCTTCAAGAAGCCTGGAGAACTATTCCTGAAGACTTCTTAAAGAAAGGACAGAAAGCTCGTCTGAGAGGGTTCAGGCTGTGTTGGAGGAGAAAGGAGCTCAGAGCAGATATTCACTTTAAAGCTGTTTATTTATGTTCGACCATGTTTCTATTAATCACTGCTCATATTTCCTGTTTTCCTGGAAATATGCAGACTTTTGCACAGTACAGTAATTCTTGCAGGATTTTTACAAAACGGCTCAAAGGTTGTGTTCGGTGTTGTTTTGAGAGCTACAGTGTGAGCGTGTAATGTATACAAAGCACTGACAGCAGAGCGAGTTTGACAAAACACACTTATTCCATTCAATCCTGCAGAAAGTTCATTTCAAAGCTTTGGGCCGACCATAAAGACCTTAAATCAGGAAAAATGTAAAAGTTGCAGTTTCTTCTACATTTGAATTAATTGGCTCACACAATAATTTATACCCAGTTGATCTAGAAAAATACTTTCCATGTAACATGTTTTTATTCAGCATCTCTAACCCTCTCTTTAACCTTTCACATAGAGGAGAAATTAAACTTATCGTGATATTTGGCCCCCCCATCACCACCTCTGTGCTGCTAAACAACAAACATCAGTAAACAGGATGTTGTTCACGCAGCTCCCCCCATGCTTGTGAAGTGCAGCATGTAATACGATTGATCGTTACCTGCAGTTTTAGGCAGATGAGTCACTATTCAAATATGTTGCACCTCTTCTATTTATATCCACGTGGCCTGCAGCGTTACAGATCTGTTTTTTTATATATAGCTATATAATGAATATATTCATCTGCTTTTCCACAAACACAGCAAAGATCTCATGAATAACATGACCAGTGGGGTAAAAACAGAATATTGTAAAAGCTCATTGTCACCCAGCAGAAAGGCCACTTTTCCAGCTGCGCTTACAGAAGAGCTGGTTTCCCAGGATTGTTCTGTGCATTGTTTCTGGTTGACACCTTTAGAGGTAGTTGTTTTAAAGGACTGATTTTGACAGTCTTTTAAAATGCAGTTCTTCTATTACAGTGAAAATGAGACGCTCCATATATCTCAGCCTCATGATTAGACGTTAAATGTGAAGCTTTAAGGCTGAGTTATACTTGCGCGTATGTTAATGGCTCGAGACGTTTATGCTTCATTTAGCTTTGTCGGCGGTTGCGTGTGCTGCGTGGCGATTCACCGCCAGGACAGTAGGTGGAGTAGCGGGTTTTTTCAATGACAAGCCTACTACGATGAAAGGAAATTCACCGCCAGGAGCTCTTTGGCAAGTCTCTCTTCCATAGATTCATGCTTCTTCTTCTTCTTGTAAATAGCCGGTATTTTGTCAGATTTTCAACACCTTGGGGGTCTAAACGACTACTTTCTCGCATGAAAATGTTTCAAATGTTGCTAAAGTTATATATTTACAGAGTTTATAGCTTAAGGGAAATCAGCTTTTCAGGCCGGCTGATTTCGGCTCGGGCAGGAGTGAAGTGCATACTATCAGATCGATCAAGTAGTAGGCGGTTTCGACCACAGCCAGTGGCTTGCGCTTGCGTCTTGCGTGAAGTTTAGTCGGCAACGCAACACAAGACGCAAGACACAACGCAAGCCCTTGCGCGGTTGCAAGCCCCCCCTTGCGTGCTTGCGTGTCACCTCAATTTTCTAAACTTTACGCAAGACACAAGCCCAAGCCACTGGCTGTGGTCGAAACCGCCTACTACTTGAAAACGGCACTCATCGATCAGACAGTATGCAGAGCGTTTACACACAGTGCACTTCACTCCTGTCCGAGCCCAAATCAGCCGGCCTGAAAAGTTGATTTCCCTTAAGCTATAAACTCTGTAAATATATAACTTTAGGCAAGGCAAGGCAAGGCAATTTTATTTATAGAGCACAATTCATACACAGGGCAATTCAAAGTGCTTTACAGCTACATTAAATCACAAGAAGGCAATAAAACCATTAAAAAGGAATAAAAAAATAAAAGAAAGAAATTAAAAAAGAAAGAAATTTAAAACCCATTAAAATAATCATTAAGTAATTAAAAAGTGAAGAGTGCAGATAAAATACTTTCAGGTGTCATATGCACAGTTAAATAGAACTGTTTTCAGCCTGGATTTAAACATTGTCAGAGTTGAGGCCTGTCTCACATCTTCTGGAAGACTGTTCCAGATTTTAGGGGCATAAAACTGAAACGCAGCCTCACCTTGTTTAGTCCTGACTCTGGGCCCCAGCAGGAAACCCCTCCCTGAGGTTCTCAGAGCCCGAGTTGGTTCATATGGCTTTAACATGTCAGAGATGTACTTTGGCGCTTGACCGTGAAGAGACTTGTACACAAGCAGAGCTGTTTTAAAGTCTATTCTCTGAGCGACAGGAAGCCAGTGCAGAGACCTGAGCACTGGACTAATATGGTCGTATTTCCTGGTTCTAGTCAGGACTCGAGCAGCAGCGTTCTGGATGTACTGCAGCTGTCTTATAGCCCGTTTAGAGAGCCCAGTGAGCAGGCCGTTACAGTAGTCTAACCTGCTGGAGACAAACGCATGGATCAGTCTCTCTAAGTCTGGTTTAGACACTATTCCTTTGATTCTGGCAATGTTTTTTAGATGGTAAAAAGCTGCTGATGTTACAGATTTAATGTGGCTGTTAAAGTTCAGGTCTGAGTCCAATATTACCCCGAGATTTCTAACTTGATAGTTAGGTTTTAGAGAGAGAGTCTCAAGGTGACTGATGACACTTTCTCTTTGTTTCTGTGGGCCACAGACAATGATTTCAGTTTTGTCTGAGTTTAGCTGGAGGAAATTGTTTTGCATCCACACACTGATCTGTTCGATGCAGCGACACAGTGTATCTACAGGCCCGTGTTCTCCTGCCGTCAGTGACACGTAGATCTGAGTGTCATCTGCATAATTGTGGTAGGACACATTATAGCTGCGTATTAGCTGGCCTAGTGGAAGCATGTACAGATTGAACAATACGGGTCCCAGGATTGACCCCTGGGGAACCCCACAGGTCATAGCCATTTTGTCTGAGACACAGTTACCAATTTCAACAAAATATTTCCTGTCCTCCAGATAGGACTGGAACCAGTTTAAAGCACGACCAGAGATTCCCACCCAGTCTTCTAACCTCTGTAATAAGATCGCATGGTCAACTGTGTCAAAGGCAGCACTCAGGTCCAGCAGAACTAAGACTGTGACTCTACTTGCATCTGTGTTCAGGCGGATGTCATTTGTCACCTTGATCAGAGCTGTCTCAGTGCTGTGGTGGGGCCTAAAGCCTGATTGGAAAGTATCAAAAGCATTGTTAGACAGGAGAAAGTCACTAAGCTGTTGGTATACAACTTTTTCTAGAACTTTGCCTAAGAATGGCAGGTTTGATATGGGCCGGTAGTTGTTCAGTACTGTGGCATCAAGATTGCTCTTCTTTAGAAGAGGCTTAATGACAGCAGTTTTTAAGGCCTTTGGAAATGTTCCAGTCTGGAGTGAGATGTTGACTAGATGAGCGAGTTGTGGTAACAAACTGCTCAGCACAGACTTTAGGAATCTAGTGGGCAACTCATCAAGGCAGCACGTTGATGAACTCAGACTGCAGATGGTCTCTTTGACTGTTTTGTCAGTAACAGGTGTGAAATGTGTCAGCTCTAGGTGTCTAGCTGGCTGCAGAGTAGTTATTTGTGTTGTGGAAATTATTGCATTTTTAATGCCTTGAACTTTGTCATTAAAGAATATTGCAAACTCATTACACTTGGATGTAGAAATGCAACATTTGAAACATTTTCAGGCGAGAAAGTAGTCGTTTAGACCCCCAAGGTGTTGAAAATCTGACAAAATACCGGCTATTTACAAGAAGTAGAAGCATGAATCCACTCGAAGAGCTCCTGGCGGTGAATTTCCTTTCATCATAGTAGGCTTGTCATTGAAAAAACCCGCTACTCCACCTACTGTCCTGGCGGTGAATCGCCACGCAGCACACTCAAGCGCCGACAAAGCAAAATGAAGTATAAACGTCTCGAGTCATTAACATACGCGCAAGACGCAAGCGCAAGGGCAGTTAAAAGAAGTATAAAAGCTGAGTTATACTTCTTTTAACTGCCCTTGCGCTTGCGTCTTGCGTAAAGTTTAGAAAATTGAGGTGACGCACGCAAGGGGGGGCTTGCAACCGCGCAAGGGCTTGCGTTGCGTCTTGCGTTACCGACTATACCCCAGGCTTGACTCAGCCTTAACTCAGCCTTTAGTCGGTGTTGTTCGGTCACAGACCAGAAAATGGCCGGAACTCTAAAGCTCACCAGGTACAAAAGCAAGAGTTCATTTAAATAAACTTATGTGTAACTAATTCTCATCCCTTCTAGCTTCTGTGCTAAGCTAAACTAGCCGTTTCCTGGCTGTAGTTTCCCTCATATCTCAGTGATACAAGCATGGCATCTACTTTCCCATTCGTGCTCTCAAAACTTAATAATCTCATCAAATGAGCCTTTTTCCTGAACAGAATATGAGTTTTTTTTACAGCAGTGTGACAATAAAAGTCCCTTTGTGACACCGAAAGTCTGCGGTTCCATGATATTTATCTCTCTTGATCTTTAGATGTGATGGATCACATTTCCTGTAAAACTCAGTCGTGATGAGTAAAACGTAACCGCAAGGAAACAAAAACCAATGCGATGAAGTTCTTGAAAAGACTAACAATCATTTCCCATGAAAGGCTGCTTCTGTTTGTCCTGGATCATTTGTTCTAGACGGAGAAAGAACAAACTTCACTGTTTCCGGCTGCTTTAAAAGCTGAAGGGAAAGCTGATAGCTGAACCTGGTTTGGAGTAATTAGCCAAACCTGTTGAAAAACGAGCTTTTGGCAGCTGAGTGGAAGAATGAGAATAAAAGAGGAAGAAGAAGAAGAGGAGGAGGAGCCAGCAGGCTTTAGATGTGAGATGGACAGATAAGCTTCCTGTGTTGAGCTGTGCGGCTCTCTTCTCTGCCTTCTCCTCTTGACTCAGCTATGGATTAGACCTTCATGAGAGTCGGTTCTCTTTGAAAGCTTTGAGACACATTTTAAGGTAAGCAGAGTCACTTTTTCTTTCCCTTGCTTGTGCCATCCCCACATTTCTCCTCTCTGTGCTTTGCATGCACAGCTTTTTGCAGCTGAAATGTGAGCTAAACTTTTCTAGATGGAAAATCTATTGAGTTAACACAAAAAAAGACACTCTTTGAAAGCTACTTTGTCTCTTTTTATCTGCGTATGTTTGTCTTTGCTGCCAAAACTTGCTCAGCATTCAAGACAGGAAAGTTCCCTAAAGAGAGATTTTTACACTAAATCTTTTAAAAAATGCCTGGTATGCACCAGGTCTCAGCATGGAAAAACACAAGAAAAAGGCAGAGGAAGTTCTGATACTCCTTGTGGTTTTTTTTGTTTGTTTTTTTTGCTTTCTCCCCACTGTGAGTTTTCCTGAATTCTTCAATGCTGAAGTAAAAGAAGCTTGTAGGAGTATTAGAACTTTTCCAGAAAAGACGGTGCCTCTCTGCCAAGACTAATATCCGGCTCTGATCGGTCACACAATCCCTTTACTGTTCTCCCTTTTTCATTCTGTTGACTTGAGCTCTTCGGGGTATAACTCATAGTTCCCTCTTCTCTGACAGGCTGGGAGTTTTTGGTTAAAAGCAAGATAACAGATAACTTCTGATCCTGCACAAAGAGTATTAAACTGGAGCCTTTAAAGACCCAAAACATGTCTGCAAGCTCAGGTTGCTTTGAAAAGCTGGTGCATGGAGGTTTTCCGTAGGTGCTCATGTAACAGCTGTTTTAGGTGAGTCAATAATTATCCTGCAGGACAGAAGCTTCCTGAATGATTCGCACTTCCTTTTCTCTTCAGCAGCAGAACTCATTTCTGTACTCAATTTGAATATCAGGTGGTGTGAAAAAAGCAGAAGAGCTTCCAGGTAAAATGTGGTTTAGAGTTTAACTTGATGAGTTTGGAAGCTGGCCGGTGACACTTGTGCATTTTCATCACTGCTGCATGCGTGCTGCATAGTGTTCAGCTTTCTATCAAATTCACGAACACCAGCAGCTGTTTCACACTCGTTTTGTGTTACGGGCTGTTAGCGATACCCCGCCTCTCACTGGTCTGCAGTTTAAGCAGCCTAGAGATTAATCTGCACCACTAATTCCTTATCACGATCAAACATCTGCATGTGGTTACTGGTGCCAGCCTCTGGTGTTTCTGCCCACACTGAGCATCACATGGTTGGATAACAGAATAGCAGGAGTGGCTGCACTGTTAAAATGACATCTCTTGATCGTACCATTTAGACTAATTGTGCATGGAATTAGTGAACTTTACATTTCATTGTAAGTATGTCCTTTTTTTTATGTATATCTGACCAACAATAAGAAAAAAGTTTTCCGGAGGTTTTCTTCTGCGGAAATGATTTTTTTTTTTTTTTTTAAATGGACTCTTCCAGCTTTTTGAAATATACAACATTATCAGAGTTTCACAAGAGATAACGGTGCCTAAACGGTGGCATGTTAAAGTAAAACGGTTCCCCCGAAAGTTCAGCTTTTTAAACACATTGCCAGGTTTTAATACTGCAGAAACTCCATGTTAAAAGTAGCATGTCTGGTTACCTTTGGTAATAAATAAAGGAAAGTTTATGTTAACAACATAAAATGAGCTCTAATGTCTTAATCCATGAGGTTAGATGTTATATTAAGTGGATTTCTTCTCCGATAGACCAAAATTGCCAAATGCTTCCCCATGTTTTCAAGCTCGAAGGCTACGAGGACGGCTTCATACTTAGCACGACCATGTTAGTTTGGGTATCAGGCCTTCATCCAACTCTTAAACTTTAGTAATGTTCAGCTCTCAGTAAGAGAAGAAAAAAGTGAATTTCCGAGTTAAAATGCGCTTTCATTGTTAAAGACTGCTTATTATGCTGCTTTTCGACATTTTTGACCAATCAGGGTGGACTGGGCCTTTCGGGGGGAGGGATGCCTTAAAGAGACAGGAGCTAAAATGGTTAATTTCAGACAGAAAGTGACAGTGTGCTGCAGAAATGTAAAATGAGAGGACAAAAAAAGCAAGTCTTCACGTGAAATGTTGCAAATCTGCTCTATAAACAAAATTCTGATCATGTCAATAAGCATATCATGTGTTTTTTAACAGATTATTTAAACAACTGTGGTGCTTAAGAGTCAACTTTCATTTAAGTGAATATTTGTTGTTTTCCATACCAACTCTTGTCAGTGTCATCTCAGATGTAGTATTTTCAGCTTGTTATGCTGCCACCTAATGGCCCAGAATATTTACACAGCTTCAAAATGTGTGTTGCCCCCCTGTAAAGTGTCTTTAAAGAATCTTTCAGCTGAAACTTAAGCCGCCTGTGTGGCAACAGAAGAGTAAAACCAACAGAAAACAGCTTTTATGGGCACACCATGAACTTATTCTTTAAACAGTTGGTTAATTATACATTGTGAGGTCAAATATATTCAAGCTGATAAAAGCTTCTGTTCACCATTCAGTAAGTTTGTTTTCTGAAGATACTTCCTTTCATAAGGGTTGGCTGCTGCAGCCCTGAGGCGGACTGAGGAGAGATGTGAGTGAAACATTAACAGTGAAACAGTGGAGTTCAAGACGTAACTTCTTGTGTGCAGGAGGTAAAAGCTCTTCGATTGTCTGAGGATTTGTGCTTCTGCAGCAGAGCCACGGTCTCAGGGAGATAATCCTCTGAAATAATGAACACCAAAGCCTGAAATGTCGGCTGCTAAACCTCTTGTGCTGCTCCGTCAGGGTTGTTGTTGGCCACAAACCAGAAAACACGTTTGCAGCTCTTAAAATGTTCATTTTCCTTTCAGGGTCGTTATGATCCAATTTTACAGATTCATCATCTTATGTAAAAGTTACAAAATTGCGTTGATGTAATAATTCATCCTTTTGTAGATTACTGCACAGCCTCTTATCACATTTAAAAAAAAAAAAAAAAAAAACACACACACACACCAGCTTCCTGTTTATTTAAGGCCTCCTTCCTGAAAAGAGCAGCTTGCTCTGTTTGGTCAGTTGATTGGTCTAAAAGGGCAGAGTGGGAAGCAGATGGTCATTTAGTTTGTTATGATGATGTCAGCAAGTCCACGAAGAAACATCTGGATTACTGAGAGGAGTTTCAGGCCGTTCAGCAGCTGTTCCTCCTGTGAGGGAGGAAAACTCCCTTTGGTTGGGGGCTGAAAGAAAGAGGAAGAAATCCAAAAAGTTACAGAATGACCTTTTTAAACACGTTCTCTTCTATGTTCAAGCTTTTCTCCACATCTTGAAGTCTCTTTAGAGATAGTTGGAAGCACAAAAAGGCCTCTGCCTAAACTGTCTTTACTGCTAAATGAATACAGTCAACAATCTTATCTGTCAAAGAAAATGATTTTACTCTTATTGACTTAACGTGCACTTATGGGTTTATCCAAGCTTCACTTTACTCTGCATCTGCAGCCTCTTTGTAGATTATTCTGATAATAATTGATGAGAGATGATCAAATAATTTCCCCACAGAGATCTAATCTTTTTAAGAAACCGTTTAAGGAATTCTGTGTCACAAAGTCCCTCAACTAAGGAGATATTAAAACATAAGTGTTAGCCTCAAGAGGGCCGCCCATCCAGCCCCAAATGTACAATTGTGCTTCAGGAAAGTGACCAGTCAGTACTGAGCAGCCACACTGATTGAATGTTTCTGATCCTGAGAAGGGGCCACACTCCAAGAGGATGCTGAAAATATCATCTTTCATATACAGAGTCATGTGATCAGATGTTAAAATCCTCTGCCTCCTCTGCAGATGAGTGACCGAAGCAGCAGCACCTCCACCTCCCAAACGGAGGGAGAGTTGGATGAAGAGATGGAGAGTGAAGAGGGGAAGAATGAGAATGAGAGGGCTGGCAGTCCGGTCCCCAGCCTGTCCAGCTTCTCCACCTCCCTACGAGCCGTCGTACGCATCAAACAGAAGTACCAGGCCATGAAAAAGCGCCGTCAGGAGATGGCCCTCGAGCCGGGAGTATTAGGGGCCTTCGCAGGAGCGGCACCGCGCAGCAGCCCCAAAATCTTCACCTTCGACGGACTCACCCCCAGCGCTTTCTCCTCAATATCGTCAATTACCAAGAAGAAGAGGAGGAGGAGGAGACGGGTATTATTCCCCAACAGAGGAAGTTGCAGGACTGTGCCGAAGCAGGAGCGCAGCCGAGCCATGTACTGTCTCTACCTGCTCTTAGCCATCGTCTTTGTCCAGGTAAAGAAATGAATAATAACCCTGCGGTTTTACTTATTCTGCTTCATCTTTGGCAAAATTGGGGTGTTTTTACTGAAACAACAGTTACAACAGGGGGGGCAAAGTAGCCTAAACCTCTATATGAAGTTTGTGAAGCTGATCAAACAACTCCAGATGCAAAATATCATGGTGTAACATCAATAAAGAGGCCATAAAGAAGACAAAAAGTACTGCAACGAGAGTCGAAGCAACCACAACTCTCGTTTCAAAAATAAGGAATGAGGAGACTTAATCTTTAAGATGTCTCTTAAGTTTTTTAGAAAAGAAGGCCAGTGGCCTTCTATTGAAGCACTTAGAATTATCATCACCTGGATGACTGAGAATCTACAGACAAGAAGAGACTTAAAATGAACACAGAGATACACAAGTAGTCAGAAAATGTCTGCAAAGAAATCCAAAACGAGCTCAAAAAGACCTCATCGTTTTTTTTTGGGCTGTTTACAGCCATTTTTCATCCCTGCATAGTTATTAAAGCCATTTGGTGTCCCTCTAGTTTTTTTTTTTTTTTTTTTTTTTTACCATTTTTCAACTTTCTGTAATATTTAATCATTACGCATCCATTTGTAGTATCTTAGAGCCATTTTGGATCATTCTCTTGCTCTTTTGAGTAATTTTTTAATACTAGAAATTTTGGCATTTTATGTCTCCTAATGTTAGTTTTTAACAACTATTATGCATCTCCCTGTGCTCTTAATAGCCATTGGATATCCCTCTGTAGTAGTCTTAAGCCATTTTGGATTGTTCTTGAGTAACTTTTCATTTTCACTTTGACTCTGTTTGTGGCTGTTTTGACATATTTTGCATACGTCTATAGTTGTTAAAAGCACTTATTTGTTCCTCTGTAGTTATTTTTGAACAATTTTTCAACTTTCTGTAAAAGTGAAGACATTATGCCTTCCTCAGTAGTATTTCAGAGCAATTACGTATCCCTTTGGAGTACTTAAGAGCCATTTTGGGTCCCTCTGCAGTTCTTTTGGGGGGGGGGAATCCATTCTCAAGAAATTTTGTCTCAATGTCTCTTTGTAGCTGTTTGAGACATTTTGCATCCCTTCTGTAGTTGCTAAAAGCCATTGGGTTTCCTTCTGTAATTATTTTTAACTTTGTAGAAATGTTGTCATTATGCATCCCTCAATAGTTTAAGTGCCATTGGGCATCCCTCATTAGTATTTAAAGGCCAACTTCCATCGTCATTTCATTAAAACTGCTGTGTTCACCATTGTTATTGAATGCATTAGGCGTCGGTTCTGTTTAAAAAAAAAACGTTTTGGTTGCTTTGTTTCAAGCTGTTTTTGTGGGCAAGAAGAATGGCTTGATGACAAACGACAAGGTTTTCCGGTCCTTCTCATGCATATCCGTGTCGCGATAATGAGGCGTCTCTGATTGGCTCCCTCCAATGAATGAATGAATGAATGAACCCCCCTCCTCCCCGCTCTGTGTCTATCCGAGAGCAGCAATCAGCTGATAGCTCGCTCGAGCTACGCTACTCGAGTTTACTCGCTTGTTTTGAAAACTTATGGAGGAAAAAAAACCTTTCAACATGTCTTCTGAAATACAGCCGTACATCTATGACCCTGTATCAGAGGATGAAGGGGAAGTCGAGGAGGAACAACCGGTTGCTCTTCGTTTATCAATGAGCGTTTCTGACTGGTAATATTTGCACCTCAATATTTATCCTCAAAGTTTCTTGTCTATCGTTATGCTTAGCGTTTTAACAATTGCTGCTTTTTAAATAATAATAGACAAATGTTTTGACCGAGGGCTGATACTTTACGCTGTTAGTCTTTGCAATCTTTCAGTTTGTTGATTTTATTAGCCTACTTTGCCAGAAAGGCTCATCTTCCTGCTAAATTCCTCAGAACTAGCATGCCAATCTACACATTGAATATCAGATAACAGTTCACTTACCAACACAGAATGATCATTCGGTAATAGTATATCCAATATGAGATATAAATGGTCTAATACGAGTAATGTTTGTTAGGTGCACTTGCGGGAACAGTGAAAAAATGTCCACGGAAGAAGAGAATGTTTGCTGCCGGGAGATATGTAGACTATCGCATCTGTGGCTCAAAGTTTGCTTAATACGGTAACTGACCGAGAGGTTAAGTTATCTCTCTTTGTGAAACAAACTTATATATATATGACTCAACCCTCTTTCTCGGGTTGAGTCACCTCCCTTTGAGAAACGGAAAACTCAGTTTCCCTCATTTCAGGGTTAATCTACTCAGTTTTCACTAAACCTGCTTCGTGAAACGGACCTCAGTACTCATAACACAGGCTGCCATGGAATGAAATTAACATGCTGTGTTTGTAACAAAAACTCGGATGCAAAAGTTAACAATCAACAACTTACCGCCTGTGGGCTGGTGACTGTTCTTCGTGATGATATAGACCCAGGTCGTAGAAACAGCTTTGTAGCAAAACCCCTGTTGTACTTGCCCAAGTTTTTGAAGTCGCTGTCCAGGCAATGTGTGGAACACAACACTAGCGTCTTGTTAAACTTAATTTGTTGTGATGTTCCGTAGATGAACTCCAGCCATCTCTTCCTATCATCCGCATTCTTGGGCAACATATGCATCGACAATGCCTTATTGCCACAGATCGCACACGTACGAGTATGTTCCGCCATGCTAATAAACAGTTAGCTGATTAGCTTCTCAACTCTGCAGGCAGCGAGTCGCGTGTCTTCACTAGTACCTGTACTTTTCCATTCCGAGGGGGGCGGGTTTCCATGGGCGGGCATAATCCCAAGTGGGCAACGCCTTTTTTCAGCGTGACGTAGAATGTACAGGCTTTTTTTGATTCGCTCGTGGCTCTGCATTGTTTCTGTAAATTCGGGAAAACAGCCTGTGGAGGTGACGCAACACTTGGAAGCCTGGTATGTGTATGTAACTGGGGTGACCCTCCCTTTTTCAGAAGGAGCAAGTAAAACCGTTTTTTAGTGGAAGTTGGCCTTTAAAGGAAAACGTCGGAAAATTTCAATTTTCCTATTTTCCCTGACACCTGTCCCCCAAAATCGATTTCTCACACTGTTTTACATTATTCAACCCATAACCTTGCGCTCCCAGATTTTTTTCACTTCTGGCCATGGGCGCAGCCATGTTCAGCCACATCCGAGCATATTTTACGTCAAATGCAATTCTACTTGTGCAGCGGAAATAAAATTCTACTTGTGTGGCGGGAGTGTGCTCTAACAAAGTGTAGAGTGTAACTTGGAAATACACAATGATTGAATACTACCTGTATATAGTAGAATTAGAAATTATTTTTATTTCAACATGTATGTTCACATATATCTGTAGTGATAGTCTACAACTGCCTCGTCGGCGTGAAGGGAACCCTTGTAGGTCCCGTCCTGCGACTCATATTTATCCCTGATCGCCCACACCGCACAGGAGGGAATCACTCTTCGGAAGCGCTTCCCAAGTCTCCCATGGAGAAAGTAGGTCACCTGCCAGTAGGCCTGGAAACGGTACACAAGGTTGGGCATGGGGTCCGGAAACGCCTCACGGCTCGTGGATACAACCGGTGAGTCGTTAGCATTTGGCGGCGGTGTCGCGGCTGCTGCGACAGCCACTTGTCCATCCTTATTTTTACCCTTATCCGACCATCTCGGCTGATGGCTATAAGCTAACATAACTTGGATCGAGAGGCTGATCATGATCTGACTCGGACTCAGGCGAAACTTCGCATTCTATCTCCGGGTCCGACCAAGACAGTTCGTAAGTGTCTTCCATTGCTGTAGAAAAAATGTTTGCATTTCTGACGTCATGTTGAGTGAATATGGCGGCGCTAGGGAGGGAGAGCCAGAGCGGTATAACTTGAATTTCAAACATTCGCGAATGTTACTCTCTCGGGCTGACAAATGTAAACAAGGTGAGAAATCGATTTTGGGGAACATGTACCAGGGAAAATAGTGAATTTGAAACTTTGCGGCGTTTTCCTTTAAAGAGCCATTACACAGCCCCTCAATAGTTTTTAAGAGCCATTGGGCCTCCCCTTGTAGTAGTTTAGAGGCATTTTGGATCATTCTATAGTTCCTGCGAATAATTGATCAACTTAAGAAAAAATTTAAACCTGTAGAAATGTTGTCTCTTTGTGGCTGTTTTGAGACATTTTGCATTCCTCTGTGGTTGTTGAGGATCATTTTTTATCAAACTAGCCATTTTATGTTCAAATAATGGGACACTTGTGGTCCTCTGAGGCTGAACCCTGATGACTTCAGTCCCCCTTCTTCAGCTGTCATTAAGTTATATTTGAACTAGTTGCATCTAAAGTTCTCAGATGCATTGGTTTCTGAATAAAAACCTACAAAACATAACATTCACATCAGCTTTAGTTGTACATCATGCTTAGTGGTAAATAAGCTAAGGCAGGTAATCATGACTTTCTAACCATCAGAATGTCACCATGTTCATGTTTGAGCAGTTGCAGTTAGACGAGCATACAGTAGCTGTTTTAATGATAAATGTACAGGTGACTGTGGAAAACCTGTCATTTCAAAGTGGATTATGATGATGTTTATAATTGATTATCTTGAGCTGAGTAATTGTACAATCACACCCTCGGTTTGCATGCTTTCTTTGTATCCAGCTCCTCTTTAGATAAAGTGATATATTTGTTTTATCCTGCCTGGATCTGAATACAATCTGAGCTGTTTGTCGGCATGCCTCATCACGTTCTTCGTCACATTTGTCATTCAGGCTAAAGGTTGGTCCTTCATCTTTACCTCATTCTCAGGCAGCAGAATCCGTTTAATCCTAATGACTGTGCTGCATCACTGTCACGTGTATCTCACAGCATTGTAATGTCACTGTATTTATTAATCAGTCCACGTGAACTTCCCATGTGATGATCGAACAGTTTAAAACATTCATTTGCAAACATTATGAAAGGTAGCAATACATTTTTGATGAGCTTGAATTGAGTCATGAGAAATTAGTCAGTGGTTCAACACTCACATGCACTTTTTCTCATTAAATGAACAAACCCTAGATCTGCCACTGGTTTCCTAAAAGTAATGGCTATTAGACAAGCTACATAACACAGATGCTGTTTGTTTTGAAAGTTTTCTTCAAGTCTCTGTAAAAGTTTAGCCAATTATGCATCTCTGCACCTTCATTTAACAGTTATAAGGATGATAAAAAGGTTGCTGTGGTCTGAAAACACTTTATTGGGCAAAATAATCCATCGGAATCCATGCTCATGATCTGTGACCGTAGGTGAGGGTCGGAACAAAGATGGAGCATTAAACTGAAAGCTTCTCCTTCCGGCTCAGCTCCCTCTACACCACAACGGACCGGAGCAGCTCCCTCATTGCTGCTGATGAAGCCCCAATCCATCTGTCCATCTAACTCCAACTCACCATCACTGAGAACAAGATCCAGAGATGCTGAAACTCCTCCACCTGAGGCAGAGACTCAACCCCTACCCGGAGGGAGCACTCCACCTTTTTCCGGTTCAGAACCACGGCCTCTTGAAGAAGCCAACATCATGTGCAAACAGCAGAAATGTAACCCTGAGGTTCCCAAACCAGACACCCTCCTCTCCCCGACTACACCTACAGATCCGGTCCATGAAAACCACAAAGGGGATCGGTGACCAGAAGCAGCCCTGATGGAGTCCAACAAGCACCGTAAACAAGTTCAACTTTGTGCCAAGAATCTGGACACAGCTATTACTTTGGTTATACAGCTCGGGGGGGGGGGGGGGGGTCTGTGGTCTGGATGTTGACCAGACTGTGGTCAACATCCCGTGGATGTTGGTGAAACAACTTCAGGAAAACCGTAAAAAACAAAAAACAGCCTCAAGTAAATAATTTAGTTCAATTTCATTTTAATTTCACTTTGGATAGTAACCGTTAGAATATCAAAGTCAACGTTCACCATTACACAAGTTGAAACACTGAAATGTATAAACATGTTTGTGGTGTCATATTCCTAATATCTATAACTGGTTTTTCCGCAGGTGTACAACGCCATAGAGAACCTGGACGACCACGTTCTCAGATATGACCTGGAGGGGCTGGACAAGACTCTGAGGAGGGAGGTTTTAGGGCAGCAGGGGGCTGTGGATGGTCTGCTGTCCCACCTGAAGGAATACCTGTCTACGTATGTCCACAACAAGCCCCTGGTGGTGTCCTTGCATGGCCCCAGCGGTGTAGGTAAGAGCCACCTGGGGCGCCTCTTGGCTGGACATTTCCGCTCGGTGGTGGGCGAGACGCTGGTGCTGCAGTACTACGTCCTCCACCACTGCCCCCAGGAGGCCGATGCCCAACAGTGCGCTCGCAACCTCTCCGCTATCATCTCAGAGATGGTGGAACGAGCCGAAGAGGAGGAGAAGATCCCACTCTTCATCTTTGACGAGGTGGAGCACATGCATGACGAGATCCTGGATGCGCTGTGGCAGCTCGTCGCCTCCAAGCAGTCCAACGAATACCTGAATGCCATCTACTTGTTCCTGAGCAACCTCGGTCATGCACAAATCACCAAACACGTGCTACACAACTCGTCAAGTAGTTCTATGGCGATGACGGCGTCCATCCACCACAGCAACCTCGTCAAAGAGCTGACTCCCATATTACGCAACACTCTGGAGAAGCTTCACCCCCTGTGGAGCGATGCGGACATCTTACCTCTGGGCCTTTTGGAGAAAGGTCACGTGATGGAATGCTTCCTGGATGAAATCACTCGAGAAGGCTTTTACCCGGATCGCGCCAATATCGAGCGCCTCGCAGGGGAGATAGAATACTACCCCGTGGTCGGGGGGCGCGAATATTCACAGACGGGGTGCAAGCAAGTGGTGGCAAAGGTCAACCTGCTGTGAATGGCTGTGTGCAGGAACCGTGTGGATGCTTCACATTCTTTTCACTGTGAAGAAGAAGCTGTGTGAGAAGGGAGTGAGTTTACACAGTTACGAAACTTGAAAAACCCAACTCGGAGCCAAAGCCGCCAAGAGCAGTTTTATTAGAATGAAGAGAAGTAGTTTGTCCACAAACTATTTAAAGTGTGGGTGTTGGACTCCTGTGAAGAGCTGTAGAAATACCACAATTACTTCTTAAAGGGTCAGTCCACTCAAATAACATGAAAATATGCTGTTACCTAAACACTATCCAGGTCACTTTTAGACATTTTCTCTCTTGAAAATGCACATTGCTGCGTTTGGTTTTAACTTCTTCGTATACCAAACTGGTTCAGACTGAAATATTTCAGTGACACGTGAATTTAATGACATCAGAGTTAGAGTTTCATAGTCGACTGATGTTTCATAAAGCACCAAAAGCAGGTCAAACATATCCATTTGTATGTACTTATTGTCAGAGACGACTTCCAGAATGAATTAATTCTACTGCAAAACAACACTGAAGTCTCCATGAAACGATTTGCATCGTGAGAACTTGCATCAGTTGGCAGAAATTTGAAAGAAGCCTTTCAATGGATGCAAATATAGAACTGACCCCCCCCCCCCCGCCTCTAAACTAGGAGGAGTCATAGGATTGTTTCCCTGGAAATGAACTCTGAAACACCTTTAAAAAAACCTTTCTTTAAGACAACTTTACTCATGTAAAGGGTGATGTTCAGTGAGATCATATCGAAAACATCAGAAAAATGTGGATCCTTTCTGTAGTTGGAATATTTGCTAAACTAACTTCCTCGAGCTTTGTTTTTCTTTAGTGGTAATTAACAAAAATCAACCTGTTGAAGGTCAAAAAACAGCTCAACGTTAAGCTAAACTATCTTTTTCCACTCCAATACGGTGGAGATGAATGAATTTCCTAAACTGAGGTTATAAAACCAAATGAGTGCACCAACATTTTTGTTAGCTTTTGTTTGTGTGATTTGGAGGGACTGATCCTTTGAAGAAAAATGAAACATTTCACAACTTGGCAGCTCAATCGGACATAAATGCTGATAAAAGACTGAAGGACATGTATTAGAGGGTATTTGTGTTTTAACAGAAGAAAAGAGTGAAACCAATATTCATTTACAAGGAGGAAGTTGGGATATTTATAATGCAATATTATTTAGTTCAGACTCATTCGAGGACATTCACACCAAGTCCCTTTTTGTCTGACTCATATTCATCGAGAACGAGAAGTTTATCAGGGCGGTGCTCGCATCTCTTCAGTGAGAACAAATCCTCTGACAAGTTTATTACAGATACAGTTAGTGCCCAAAGAAATTAGATGGGAGTCAGCGCAGACTGGCACCAACATGGCCTTTTCATTTTTGGAGTCCTGAACATGTCTGTGTCTGTGGTCATGGAAATGAATTAAAACATGGATGCTGTGATTATGTGTGAAATTCTTCTTGTTACAACAGTAACTGCAGCAGAAAAGCCTGACGTCTGATAAAGACTTTGTTTTTATGAGAGTGAGTGAGTGAATAAGTAAGGTAAGCAAGTAACTATGAAGGTAAAGTAGGTGTGTAAAGTATGTACGTACGGTTAAGTGAGTAAAGTAAGTAGGTAAGGTAGGTTAGTAAATTAAGTCGGTAGGGGTAGGTTAGTAAAGTAAGTGGGTAAGGTAGATTAGTAAAGTAATTGGGTAAGGTAGGCTAGTAAAGTAAGTCGGAAAGGCGAGTGAGTAAAGTCAGTGAGCTAAGTAGGTAAGGTAGGTTAGTAAATAAAGAAGGTAAGGGAAGTGAGTAAAGTAAGTAGGTAAAGTAGTTTAGTAAAATAAGTCGGTAGGGGTAGGTTAGTAAAGTAAGTCGGTAAGGTAGATTAGTAAAGTAATTAGGTATGGTGGGCTAGTAAGGCGAGTGAGTAAAGTCAGTGAGCTAAGTAGGTAAGATAATGTTAGTCGGTAAGGTAGGTTAGTAAATTAAGAAGAAGTGAGTAAAGTAAGTAGGTAAAGTAGTTTACAAACCTACCCCTACCGACTTAATTTACTAAACTACTTTACCTACTTACTTTACTCAGTGACTTTACTAACCTACCTTACCAACTAACATTACCTTACCTACTTACTTTGCTCAGACTTTACTCACTCGCCTTACCGACTTACTTTACTAGCCTACCTTACCTAATTACTTTACTAATCTACCTTACCGACTTTCTTTACTAGCCTACCTTACCTAATTACTTTAGTAAATTAAGTCGGTAGAGGTAGGTTAGTAAAGTAAGTCGGTAAGGTAGATTAGTAAAGTGAGTCGTAAGGTAGGTTAGTAAAGTCGGTAAGCTAGGTTAGCAAAGTAAGTCGGTATGGTAAGTGCGTAAAGAAAGTCGTAAGGTAGGTTAGTAAAGTAAGTAGGTAAGGTAGATTAGTAAAGTCAGTAAGGTAGTTTAGTAAAGTATGAGGTAAGGTAATTCGGTAAAGTAAGGTAGATTAGTAGAGTAATTAGGTTAGCTAGGTTAGTAAAGTAAGTCGGTAAGCTAGGTTTAGTAAAGTAAGTCTGTAAGGTAGATTAGTAAAGTGAGTGAGTAAAGTAAATCGGTAAGGTAAGTGCGTAAAGTAAGTTGTAAGGTAGTTTAGTAGAGTAAGTAGGTAAGGATTACTTTCCCGCTGAGGTTCCTGAACATCACCACGTTGGTTTATTCCACTATTTGAAGGTAACACCTCTGCGATTACATCCTGGTCAACAGCGAGCATATCAGGTAAGTTTCTTTCAGGTGGTACATCATGTCCCATGCTGGGCTCAGGTGAGTTCTCTTTGTTAGACCCAGGTTCCATATTCAGAGCATTGTCTTGGTGACAACAGCAGGTTGGTGAGTATTTTGGTATTGTCCTAAAACATGGTTTATATCAACTGGCCAGTTGTTTAATTTTTTGGGGGGTTCATGTGAAAACGTAATTGGTTGACCAATGAATACTGGGATTGAACCTGTCAATAGGCAATTCCTGAATGTAAAACTGTGAAAATGACATGTTGCATTGTTGTGCTGCTCGGTTCTCTTTCCTGCTAACATTCATCCACAGGTTAAATGAACTGCATCAGCAGCAGAACCACTACAGGACTCACAGCCAAGCAATGGACAAGGTGTCCATCTGAAATTCTGGAAGGTGTGCCCACCATGCCAAGATGATGGTTGAAGCGTCACACAATCTTCAACCACAACAAAATATATCTGAATTCTCTCCTGAATTGTCCTAAAATAAGATTAGTTAGGGATAAAGTGGTGGTTCACTTCCATGAAGTGCTCCGGATCAGACTGCTGAACTGATGTTCAGCCAGAAGAAGAACCAAACACCAAGCAGCGACAGGATTGGACCAGAAGAGACTGAGCAACTGCGCGACTCTGCACGAACTGCGCAATGCTGTCATGTCAATATGGACCAAAATCTCTGAGGAATGTTTCCAACATATTGTTGAAAGTATGCCACGAAGAATTAAGGCAGTTCTGAAAGCAAAAGGGGGTCCAACCTTTTACGAGCAAGGTGTTCCTAATAAAGGGACCGGTGAGTGTACATTCTGTATTTTTTCGACCTTGTGCAGTAGCATATTTTGCATGTCTTAGATAAGTTATATAATGTGTAGTTGTTGCTTTTCCACATCCTTTGAGCTTTTAGAGACATTTTGTCTTTTTGTAGGGTTTGACTGACTGTTCCATTTATGCTTCTATGAGCAATCAAGCCAGCGAGGCTCAGTGTTCTGATAACATTACTAAAGTTAAGAAATCTCCACATACTGTAATCTAAAAGCTCACAGATTCCTCTGGTTGTGTAAGTCCATAACTGATGTTTACCGCGCGAGAAGCGGCAATTACTTGATTTTACTTTCCCATAAGAAAAACGATTCAGACGTGTTTTTTTCTTTTTAATCTTTATTCTTAGAATTCCCTTAGTTCACATTGGAAAAAAATGAGGTACTGTGTCTAAATGAGAAAGAAAAATTAGCCTTAAAATCATGATAATACAATCAGACAAAGAAACACATTTAGATGCGTGATTAAGAAAGAAGCAGGAAGCAAGTGTGGGGACACAAAACCCTGTTATTATCCTATGAAGAGTCAGGAGTCACTCGGAGGATAAGCGGTTGTATTTTTCTGTACAGATCTGAGGAGTATAGATTGTTTAACGAGCAATCGCTGACAGCAACGAGAGCGGTCCTCGAGCAATGAGTGGAAACAGCTGTCCTCGTTTCCTTTGTGACTGCTGAGCCGAGACAGATGAGAACAACATTGTAGAAATGCAAACTAACTACATGAGCTACCAGAAGATTCCACCACATTGGTTTCACCTATCAAAAGGAGTAGTCACAAAGGATGAAAAGATCTTTCAGGAGCATCTGGTTTCACTGCCCAAGTGGTGCTGCCTTACAACATCCTTCAGTCAATGCAGGAATCGGTCTGAACTTCATGAAACGTGTGAACCAAAACTTCAGAGTCTTCAAACCGATACAAAAAAAGGAAAGACACTCTGCACCTTTTTTTTTTTTTAAACCAAGCAAACAAGCTCGGCATCCATGATTTCATTCTCACATGCTTTTAGGAACACCAGCTGTAATGAGCTACACATTTACACCAACGACTACATCATCCAAGACCTACAGGGAAATAAATAGTGTCATTTCAACAGTAACCTTTCGCACCTACACACCTAGAGACTCAGCTGTTACTGTCGAAGGCTCATTAGATGTGTAATGTGGGGGCCTGTGTGAGGGGAGTCCAGAGAGGAGCAGCTACATGAAAGGTGGTGGTGTCGACGGTGGTGTTGACGTGGAGTGTCCTCTTTATGCCTCGAGCTCAAAGCCCATGCCGACTTTGTGTCCGCCTGCGTTGAAGTTCTTCCCATCGATGAGGGCCGAGAGGGTGACCTTAACGCCTGCAGAGACACAAGAACCACCACCAATCACACAAGTGTGGATGGATGCAACTCAAGTCTTTTTCCTTTTTACCCTTTGTTTTCAGGGCTTGAACTACATGGGTTCAAAGCATCTAAAGCTAATTTACCAACTGATTTTCAGCCCACTTCTTGTGTCCTTTGGCACAGCTCAGCCTTTTCTCCCTGTTTCCCTTCCTTAAGAACGGCTTCTTGACAGCCACCCTTCCATGGAGCCCATTTCTGATGAGGCTTGGGCCAACAGCAGATGGATCAGCTGAAGGTCCAGATGCATCTCTCAGCTCCTGTGTCAGGTCTTTGCTGGATTTTTTCCTCTTTCTTAAAGGGATAGTTCGCCTTCTTTTGACATGAATCTGTATGACATCCCATATTAGCAGTATCATTTATGAACATTTTCTTACCCCCTGCTGCGTCCTGTGAGCCGAGTTCCAGCCTCGTTTTGGTGTTGATGAAGGTAGTTGCTAGTTGTCACCAATCGCTTGGTGCTATTTTTGCCTTCATATCAATGCGGGCTATGTAAACTGTGCAGACCGAGCAGTCCCCTGCTTCCGAGCAGCAAACACCGTAACAGATGCAGCTATCGGCAGGTGGCTGAACGCATTGATATGAAGGGAGGCAAAAATAGCACCAAGCGATGTGAGGTCTGACTTTTTCTGTATGGACGATTTTGTGATGCAAATGTATCACTCTTTTGAACGCATATTGTTTTGAGAAGCAAAACGTTTTATTTTTGTGGCCCCAGCCAACTAGCCGGACTACCTTCATCAACACCAAAACGAGGCTGGAACTCGGCTCACAGGACGCAGCAGGGGATAAGAAGATGTTCATAAATGATGTTGCTAATATGGGATGTCATACAGCTTCATGTCGAAAGAGGTGAAATATCCCTTCAAGGACATCTGTTACGGCCCCTGGCCTCCAGAGTCTGTGCAGTCTCTTTGTTTATTTTTAAGCAGATTCAACTGTGGGAGCACTCTCTGGTGATTGGCTGCCTGGGAGCTGCAGAGCCTAACCCTATTGGACCAGCGGGAGATGACAAGCCAATTAGTCAACGATGAGGTCCACCTGCACTCTATAAAAGGCTCCTGAACTTATTTCCCCACGGGGACAGCCTTAGGAACAGACTTTGTTTGCTGCAGCCTTTTGTTGACTGTTTATGGAAACTTCAGTGGAATTTGTACTTCCACCTTTTGCCCCGTTTAACAGTTTGAGTCGACTGACTCTAGTGCTTCTAACTAGAAGTTTGTTACCCTGTTTTGCCTGGATTATTTTGAGTTTGAGTTATATTTGCTACTTTGGTTATTATCGGTTATTCTATTGTTGGGGTTTCACCTTAGTAGTTTGTGTGGTTAAAGTGTACCCCCTGTCTTGTTTATGAAACCTTTTTCTTTGTTATGATTTTAAACTTTAGTTTTTCCCTCTGGACACATTTATGTTACCATCCTAATCCCCTAGACCTGGGGTCGTAACAACATCACTTTCAGATCCTGTTCATCTGCTATAGATAGTTCTTTAGGCCTGACACTTCTTCTTCTGTCCTCCACTTGTCCAGTTTCCTCAAATGTTTTAAGGACACACTGCACACCATGCTGAGATATGCCAAGTTTTCAGCTAACAGCTCTTTGGGAATCACCTTGTTGCTGCAGAAATCCTGTTTTCTGTCTGTGATTCATAGGTCAGAGTTAAGTGGCTTAACAAAGAGAAAAGGTACAAAGACTGGACTGAAAATGAGTGAAACAGCAGAAAATGTCCAAAGAAAAACCAGAAAGTTTGAAGAACTATTGCTCAAATGTGTGGTGGGGTTACCTGGCCGAAGGCTCTGGGTGTAGCCGATTCCAATCAGACTGGCATTGTTCACTTTGGCCTGCGGGGAAACGTGATAAGACATGAAACATCAACAGTTTGAGACTGTGCATCGACATCAGCATTCAAAACCTAAAAGGAGAAGCAGCAGCACTCACAGACAGAGAGGCGTCTTTGTCCAGCTTGTATTTGGCAGCGATGCCGAAGCGGGTGTTGTTGCTGCCGGCGGTCCAGGCCAGAGTGACCGCCGTCTCCAGCTCGTCGTTCACCTTCTGGTAGATGGAGCCGCCGAACTCGGTCCCGTCGTTACTGGGGGGGAAGGGGGAAAGAAGACGCTCGTTCAGAAACGCTGCCTCAGCTCCAGGAGCACCGAATCTCCAGTGGAACACTCACACGTTGGTGTGCAGCTGAAAGTCTCCGGCCTTGTAGCCGAGGGCAAAGTTGTTCTGGGCCAGTTTGGATTTGGCGGTATCGAAAGCCATCTGGTATCCGGCCAGCCAGCCTTCGTAGCCCAACACGGCGGCCGCGTGGATGATGGGACCCTCGAAGTCCACGTCGCAGCCCAGGTTCACGTAGTCACACTTGTAGCCGGTCTTCAGCTTGCCGCTTTTCTTACTGATAAACAAAAATGAAAACAATTCCCACAGTTTAAAGCCAACTATAAAGTAATTATGACTCCATATATCATCCAATATTTCATTTAAAAATGGCTTCATCTATTCGCCCTAAATGATCCGGTTCATTTACTTTTTTTTTGTCTTTGTGATGTAAACTTTATGTCCCATTCATTCAAAAACAAGCTTTAAAAGAGTTTATGATGCCAGAAAAAGTCTCACCCCGTGTTCGGTACAAACGACGTATCCAAGGCAACCTTCAGTCCCTGAGCGAGCTGCAGGCCGAGAGTAGCTTTAGGTTAACAGAGATTTAAACCAGTCGGACACTCACACGTCGAAATGTTAGACGCACGCACCTGGTCCTCCACAGTGACCTCGGTAGCCAGCGTGTTGTCTGTGTTCCACTTCTGGTTGACGCTCAGGCCGAGCTCCTTCATCTTGTATTTGGTCTCCAGGCTGCCGGCCGCCTTCCCCGTGTCTGTGTTACTGGAGCCGGACGTGTTGAACTCCTGCAGAACCACCAAATCAGAGAAGTGTTTGTTATCGCTAGAAAAAGACTCGACGGCAACCGAGATCAGATCGAACTGTTTATAAAAGAAAACCAGGACAGTCTGTGGCGTTGAACAGCGAACATGTCAAAGCCAAACCAAGAAAGCCCAGAACGCTATGTCATGCAGGACAGAAAGAGGATGAGAGACGGACAAGAAGAGGACAGAAACAACCAAAAGATGAACTTAAAAACAACTTTCGGAAGTTTTCAGAGTCGGAATGAAATCTGGAAGAATCTCACCAAGGTTGTGGTGTGCGCCGCCGTTGGTTTGAGGTGGTCATAAAACTCAGTCCGGGCTGTTTTAAGGCGTCTTTTTCCCATCGAAATCATCAAATAGTGTCGTTCAGTGACTCGTTCTGCGTTTTCAACCGACACGTGCGCTGTTGTCACTTCCAAACAGGAAGCAGGGGAAGCTGTGGCTGACAGTAACCATGGTGATGAGGTAAAACGACGTACGGTTCAGTTGGACCGAACAGAAGGAGAAACTAACTGCATTATGGAAACAGCAGGAATGTTTCTACGATGTTTCATCTGCACTTAAAAAGGCAGCTGTGGCTAAAAGCTGCTCATCGGTTTCCACCAGGTGCATGATGGGAAATAATCTCAGAAAAAGCAAGTTGTGGTCTTTAAAATAGTGTCTTTAAATGTGAGAGGGCGTCAGGAGTCTTATAGAAACCTTTGTTGTTGTGCAGCTGGCCCCGGTTCGAGTCCCGCATCGGACGGCCCTTTGCTGCGTGTTGTTCCCCCTCTCTCTGCTTCCTATCTCTCTACACTGTCTTATCTAATAAAGGCATAAAAAGCCACAAAAAATAATTTAAAAGAAACCTTTGTTGTCTGCACTTTAAAGCTTCAGTGAAAATAATGCAGATAGTTACTGTTGTTTATTAAACGGAGAACAAATAGAATTTACTGAAGCAGAAAGTAGAAGCAGGAAATAGAAGCAGCTTCGTCCTCAGCACTTTGGACTCTGGATGTGACTCATGTAATGTGCAAAGTTTGAAAAGCAAAGGTCAAATACTCGAGGAACGCAACAAATGTCTTTGCTGACATCAAAAAGAATGAAGAAGTTGAACGTCCAGCTGCTGACCGACAGATGTTAATAGAGGAAATAAAAGAATGTAAAAAAAAAAAAAGAACTCAAAGAGTTAGGACTAAACAGCTGTGAAGGTTTGAGAAAACAACTTCTCTGTGAGGTTTATCAGAAAGGAGCAGACAGTTATCCGATGAGTCCAGAGTGATGGCAGCATCAGGGTGGGAGGAGCGTCAGCCCAGAACACGAGGTCAGCTGACCACGGGAACGCACGTCCAACTGGCAGATTCCAGGGTGAAGCTTCATCAGGCTCAAACTTTGGAAGAGTTGTTCTGGTAACACGAGTCTTGATTTTAACACGGGGGAACCTCCAACTCGCTGAGAATCTTTGGGATGTACTCGAGAAGATGGCGGCAAATTAGCGCCGTGATTAAAACTAAAGCTGGTCCAAAAAAAATCTTAGAATAAGTAACGTTTTGTTTTTCAAGCCGGCAGTTTGAGTAGAAGCTCAACCTGAACCTCCATCTATTTAATCTTTGCAGAAATGAGTCGGAGACATTTTTCTCTAATTCGATACTTTAAAGAACAAATATTTAACAAATGAGGAATGCAGCCATAAACTCCAACTCAAAGACATTTAAAAAGAAGATGTGACACCTTCATGCTGTGATGAATGATCAGAACGAAGACGAGAAAACAACAGAAGCAGAGGATGGGGTGGATGAACAAGACGGACACTGACGGAGAATCAGCTCTGCCTCGACACGGGCGGACCGAGCGGTCGGCTCGGGAGCCGATCTTACCATCTACGTTAGAGCGCGAGCGGTCCAGGGCGGCAGCAGGGAGACAGAGCAGTGGTTAGGAGAGGCGGCAGAGAGACAGACGGGCCACCGACACGTGGACCCGTCCTGTTTCTCTACAACTGAGCCCAAACAAAGCTCAAACAAAGCGGGTCGACATCAGCGGCGCTCGTCAACCTGGAAATCTTAAAGCTCCGAGTTACAGCAGGGGTGCAGTTAAAGGAGGGCGGGGCGTAAGATTACAGCTTGGGGGGGTAAACAGAGCAGAAAGAAAGGAAAAAGGGTTCTCACCACTCCACTCTGAGACTTGGTCTTCAGGTCCAGCTTCACCAGACCGAAACCTGTTGGAATCACAACAGACATTAAATATCACGTCTGTTTACCTGCGAAGAACCCAGAGAACATCGCATCAGCTTCACCTTTTCCAGTTCGGATCAAACAAAGCAGATCGGAATTTTACCGACTCAATTCTCACACGAGATCAGCAGTTTAAGAGGGAAGCTACTACTTGAGCTACTTTCTGCTGACATTATCAATCATCACCTACCTCTGGCCAAACATTAAAGACTTGGCCACTTTCATATGGAGCACTGCTGGCTTTTCCAAATTACAGCCCTAAATTTCTAAAAAATTGTTGGGAACATTATTCTGAAATTACTTTGCAGTTCACAACTCTTTATTTCTGAGGGACTCTGCTTCTATAAGGTGCTCTTTTTTATACCCAGTCACCAGTTGATTAGTTGCACTTGGGGTTTATTTATACATACAGAACATCCTGTCTCTTTGGCTGCATATGATGAGACTAATGGACAAATCTTCTAAACCTGAACAAAGACTCATATTCACAGCTTCCCTGGGGAGTAATTAAGAAAAATGACTCCTTTACAGCCCCCCCCCCCGTAAAGGAACCCAACATGCAGCACCGTTTAAATTCTCATGTGGCTTCGCAGAACCGAACAAACCGGATGAGCGTAATCTGGATCAGCCGGTTAATCTCGGCACCTACGGCTTTCTCTTCGTGTTTGTTCGGAGATGCTTAAAATCCGTGAAGTCAGACTATAAAATATCCTCCCGACGCTGCAGCTGATTACTGATCATCTGATGATCATTTTCCTCAAGTTCAAGAAGATGTTTCCAAGACGTTCAGTTCTTAATCACAGAGGGCGAAAAGGAGAAGAAAACTAAAACATCTGACAATAAAAAAACATGGTGACGTTGTTTTATTTTACCAAAAAAAAAACCATCAACATTCCAATTTTTTTTTAGGGACAAAGCAGCAAAGTAACGAGCAACAACTTTTGTCTGATTTTCAAATATTTTTATGTCACAACATGTTTGTGATCTTTCATCCCGTCTCCTTGGAAACACGATGAATGTGTAACTCTGGCTGACCTGAGCGAGTTTAAAGAAGTTTGCACCAGTCTACTGAACATTATCTGTGCTGTGGATAAGAGACCCGCGCTTTGTCACAGTGAAACACCGGAGCTGAACAGGCTGGGACTTTCTAGCAGTTAATAATTGACTAAAGCAGCACTCACCGTAGCCCTTGCTGAAGATGTCCTTGGCGGACTTGCCAAGGTCTGAGTACGATGGAGGGACGGCCATTGTGCTGGAAGAGATGAGCTGTGTCAGACTTTTCAGACTTTACGTGTAACTGAGGGAGAGCTGAACAAAACTAACACTGACATGTTTTATTATCAACAATCTAATATGTCATTTCAGCTTGTTTTGCTTTGGCCCCGAGCTCCATGGTTCTGACTTGCTGAAGGAGTTCTTCTTCTTCTTGGTAACATTTCTACTTTAGCTGAAAAACTTGCACAGAACTAGCTTTTCTTTAGGCTAAAAATAAGATAAAAATCTTTATCTTCCTTTTTTTTTTTTTAGGTCATTTCACTGTGCATGTATAGCCTGCGTTACAGACTCCCCAGAAATATTATATTTGAGTAAATAATTTTACATCTTGCAGATTATTTCAGGAGTTTTACTTTTGTTTAACAGCGTAAAATATTTATTATCACGGTGGTTATCGCTGTCGCCTCACAGGAAGAAGATTTCTGGTTCGATGTTGAAAGTTCTGGACTCCGGTTTCCTCCCACAGTCCAAAAACATGCATGTTAGGATAAGCAGTGAGTCTGAACTGGCTGCATCTGTGTGTTGGTGTTGGGATGTGGACCCCGCCTCTAACTCCAGGCCCCCGGAGACCTCAAACAGGATGAAGCAGGTATGGAAAATGAAAGAGTAGTGAGTCTGAACGCTGTGTAATCTGACGACAGAACATCTACATTGAACTGTTGAACTGACACAATACAATCTGCAGCCCGAAATTTGGCAGTTTAAACCACCGTTTAATCTGTTTTGCAGGCTAGCTGTTATATAGTGAAAATAATAACGCTGCAGTGGTGTCTGTCTGTGACTGAAACAATGCAAAAGTTCAAAGACTCAACAGCTGAAGGACCCAGCAGAACCAGCTGTTCCCTGTGAGGCTGCAGGGATGCTGACATTGAACGGGCTCTGAATCCTCACCGGGTTTGGGGTAAAACATCTCAACTACTGGATGTTTCATCCTGGTTTTATTCTCTGTATAAATGCTGATGTGTGAGCAGCTGCTTTGGACAGGGTGAACATCACTACACGACAGGATTTTCTGCTCTTACTAAATGGTTGCTGCATCTCAGATGAGGGACAAAGGACAGCAGATGGGCCAGTGAAATAGGTGTGGGGGCTTATGTTAGCTAACTAGCACAAAAATTTAAGCTAGTTAACGCTCGTAGCGATGAAACCTTCCTTTAAAAAGACACACATCCTACAGCCAGTTACAGACATCCAATTGATGAATCTGCGGCTAATGTTGCTGTTTTAAACCACTGCACTAAAACACGGATACCCATCATCCAGGGATTACGCTGCGCATTACAAGGCTCAGCATCATTACATAACGGTTAGCTAAATCGCTAAAAGCTATCTCGAAATCAAGCTAACCTTGGAGATAAACGCTTCGGTTAATAATTACACATTTGCAATAAAGTTCAGCGGTGTGTTTGATATTTATCAGAGTTGTAAAAGCTCCTCACCGGTGCGGCAAAGGTGTTTGAAAGGGGAGTGTGCAAAGCCTGGAGCGTCCCTGGCGTGGTGCTGCTGAGCGGACTGACAGCTAGCCTAGCTTAGCGCTGCATGCAGGGCACAATGAAGGAGACCTACGATTGCGCATGCGCGACACCAAAGAGGCAAGCTACAAAGAGTCAACGCGAGAACAAGAGATTAATCCCACATTTACTACCTGTTTTTATGAAATAAACGTTTAAAAAAAAACATGGTTAAACAGAAAAAGACCAAAAGACAAGCATAAAGTCCTTATTTTGAATAAAACAAACAAATAGTACCAAATATATATATTTGACCTCTTAAAGGTAGGAAGTTTATTTGTTACTAACAATAATAATAATAATACAGTAGTAATAATAAATCATATTGACCATGCAGGATATAGACATTTGTGTGATTTATGACATGATGTGCATACACTAGACAAGAAAGGAAATATGGGGGAAATTTTGGGTCAAAAAAATTAATATAAATATGAACGAATTTATAAATGTATATATAATTAATATAAATATAAAAATGTGATCGAGATATATGTGAGTAAAAATTAATATAAATATGAACGAATTTATAAATGTATATATATAAATATAAAAATGTGGCAAATAAATTTATATATGTATATAAATATACATACATTTGTAAATATATTTTCAAGATTTTAAAATAAATATGCTTGACTGTGTGTGCAGTCTGCATTTGTGGATCCATTGTTTGCATTTGTGGATCCATTTTTTTGCTCTCGTGTCCATGGCGTAATTTTGACACACTCCTACTGTGCTGCAAGATAAACAAACAAATGCATGCCGATTTGAATGTGAACAGCGGCACAGCCCTCTATTCACGGAGCATCCACCAGATGGCAGTGTGCAAGGCACAGGGCAATGGCAGTGCCTTGCAGTCCAAGACAGAGGCTTTGGACGATCAATATGGAGTCGACAAGTGGAACAACTGGATGGGTATGACTAGCAGTTTAATCATTTATAACTTTTCCTAAATCCCTTTGGCAAGGCAGAATGAAAGGTAAAATGTAATGTAATGTATACTATAACCCGCAATTTTTTTTCTCATGCTTTGAAACCTGCAGCTTATAACATAGTCCAGCTGATGTTCATTGTGTTTATTTGTTATCTAAATGTTCAGAACATATGATCAATGACGCTAGTCATAGCAGCTCCGCTAGCATCAATAGCTATTCTGTTGTCAGAATGCTTTCTCCCACTGACCTAGAACCTGAATCGGAATCTATTAAAGATTCTCTAGGTTCTATCTACTCTGATTCTATCTACGTCAATGCTATATGTATTAAACTTATTAGTCCAGGGTATTCTTCATTAAGACTGGTCTGGAGCTAGCATTATAGTATACATTACATTACATTTTACCTTTCATTCTGCCTAGGATTTAGGAAAAGTTATAAATGATTAAACTGCTAGTCATACCCATCCAGTTGTTCCACTTGTCGACTCCATAGTGATCGTCCAAAGCCTCTGTCTTGGACTGCAAGGCACTGCCATTTCCCTGTGCCTTGCACACTGCCATCTGGTGGATGCTCCGTGAATAGAGGGCTGTGCCGCTGTTCACATTCAAATCGGCATGCATTTGTTTGTTTATCTTGCAGCACAGTAGGAGTGTGTCAAAATTACACCATGGACACAAGAGCAAAAAATGGATCCACAAATGCAGACTGCCCGACTGCACACACAAAGTCAAGCATATTTATTTCAAAATCTTGAAAATATATTTACAAATGTATGTATATTTATATACATATATACATTTATTTGTGTGTCACATTTTTATATTTATATTAATTATATATACATATATAAATTCGTTCATATTTATATTAATTTTTACTCACATATATCTTGATCACATTTTTATATTTATATTAATTATATATACATTTATAAATTCATTCATATTTATATTAATTTTTTTGACACAAAATTTACCCCATAAGGAAATGGCATTTTACTAGGTCGACAAATTGCTCCCCAGCCTGGAAACGCTGCTTCATAACATAAAAATGCCTTGTGCAAGACAAGAACTGCATATAACTTGCAGTTAATTGAGGAAAATAAGAATAACTCTAGCTTTCTTTCGATTGAACAATGCATTCCTGATGTCCGGTACCTCGACATCTTCTTAAACTGCTTCTCTCCCATTGATTTTACTGAGCTAATGTCAATAGTCAGAGCCTCTAAATCATCAACAGGTCTGTTGGACATTTAAAGATATTTTACCCTTAAAGGCCAACTTCCACTAAAAACCGGTTTTACTCGCTCCTTCTGAAAAAGGGAGGGTCACCCCTAGTTACATACACATACTAGGCTTCCAAGTGTTGCGTCACCTCCACAGGCTGTTTTCCCGAATTTACAGAAACAACGCAGAGCCACGAGCGAATCAAAAAAGCCTGTACATTCTACGTCAAACTGAAAAAAGGCGTTGCCCATTTGGGATTATGCCCGCCCATGGGAAACCCGCCCCTATTACTAAGCAGAAACCTGTAGTCTGTGGGGCTCCTCATTCCTCCTCATCGAGCCTCTCACTACCACCTTTCCATCAACTACATTTGACACTGAGCATATACAGAATGTTATTTTCTGGAGTTGCTAAAAAAAACAAGCAAATAACTAGCTTAACCTTTCCTTGGCTAACCTAATACTAAAATGCTAACGCTGCACACGGAGACTTCATAGCCACCATGGCAAATTACATAGACCGCGGAACGTGTTTGAACAAGGGGGGGCCACAATCGCAAGAGGGGGTCACCAAAATTTTAGGTCGGACATGATGCATAGCCGAGGCTATGCACAGTACACACAGACACGCACGTAATGCCATCAGTCATGTCAGCCAGCACAGAACAGCGCAGAATAAAATGCACAAGAAAGGTACCTCGGTGGTCAGTGGTAACGCAACTGAAGCTGCTTGCTTGTACCAGTACTAAAGCACTATGAGAAACACTGAACACAGAGAAGTGCACGTGCTGTGGTGCTTGGTCAGAGGAATGTGTGGGAATATGCTTGCTGTTTTATCAGAGCTGGGCGCGCGTGTGTGTATATGAGAGAGAGAGAGAATGCGGATGCACATCACGTTGCCAGGATGATTTTACTTTAAATGTCCAAACAGCCAACAACACTAATAACCCAAGTCCAAAATATGCCAGCACAGAAGTGCGCAAATTGCCAAAACAGTCAACACAGCACAGAAGGCTATAGCCTACATAGATGAATCAATGGTCATGACTTTAGCCCACAACATGCCAGCACATAACTGTGCCGAGTAAAATGCTCAATCAGCCAACAATACACAACAAAAGCACCTCAGTAAGATGTTAACTCAACTTAAACTCGCTTGTATCAGTACAATGCAGTATAAAAACATTGAACAAGGAAGAGTGCACACGGCGGTGCTAATAAAACCATTGACTTACGAAGCGTGGAAAACGAACGCTCTGCTGATGCCGTACTGACTGGGATGGTGAAAAAAAGTTTCAGAAGTTTGTGTACTTTGGGCTGCAGGCCTTTTCCGACAGGAGCAGCATTCATTGCATTGCTTATGACTCTCACTGACAGTTTGTCATTTTCAAGTGTAGATGTCTTATTCGTGTCTGGCAACATGTGCAACTGTGCGCAGAGTTGATCAAAGTCAAAATCTTTGTATAGAGACGTAATGGATGATGGGAGTGTCACCTCATCCCCGTCCCCAGCTGTCACTAGTAGCCTCTCAATGTCCACCACTACTCCGAAATCACGCTGGTCGAAGCGCCTATCGTTGTGAAGAACCTGTCCCTTGCACCCTCCTGGTTTTTTTTAGCATATCGGGATTGCTTGGTTGATGAGGCGTTGTAAGATCCCTGCAGCACTTACTTGAATAGTGCCCATGGCTAGCCTCAGCGAGCTTTGGTTCGGTTAGCGTAGTAGTTGAAGAACATTCGTCACTAGCCTTTTTCACACTGAGACCCACCACACCATCGCGGGTCCAAATTGCCAATTCGACCCGCGTCGAGCAATGTGAAAGCTTGGCGTATTAGGTGACCCGTGTAACTTGATGTAAAACAGAGTGAAACTTGTCCTCACCTGTCGCTGTTGTTCTGAATCAGCTGTCCATTCTGTCTTTTAAACTCCTCACGTCACGCCACGCCCACGTCCGACCCACGTCACTTGCTTTCACACCAAACTCGGCTCGGCAAAAAGACTAGGGTCCGACGCGGGTCGAAAGGCGAGTCGAGTTGACACGCCAGCCCGGGTCGTCAGTGTGAAAGGAACAGCGGACACGCTAAATTCGTGAATTAAACGCAGGTTCTTCCTCAGTGTGAAAGGGGTTAATGTTGCTTGGTTGGTCCACAGTTGAAGGTTGGGGCACAGCTGTCCCATCAGATGATGCTGTGCTTTTTACTTATTTTGCTTTGAAATATTCAAAAATGGGTTTGTGCCTTTTCACTTTGGTTGTGTATTCCACGCCACGAACAATCTCTGCAGTCTACCACAATCACTACTTCTGCCGCGCGATTTTCAGTGCTGCGCTGTTATAGGCCTACATTTTGCAACATTGACGTGTGACGTGAAAAATATTGCTTAAGGAAAACGCTTGATTAAATTATTAACGCATGGGTTGTGTTTAAGTTTCGACAGGTTTTGAGTTGAAAAAAAACTTGCAGGCTCTCGGATACACACAGAGCGGGGAGGAGGAGGAGGAGGGGGGTTCATTCATTCATTCATGGGAGGGAGCCAATCAGAGACGCCTCATTATCGCGTCACAGATATGCATGAGAAGGACCGGAAAACCCTGTCGTATCTCAGCAAGCCATTCTTCTTGCCCACAAAAACAGCTTGAAACAAAGCAACCATAACGTTTTTTTAAACAGAACCGACGCCTAATGCATTCAATAACAATGGTGAACACAGCAGTATTAATGAAATGACGATGGAAGTTGGCCTTTAATATGTACATCTACACTGGACCAGATTAATCTGTCTCTTTTAATTGACAATGTACAACAGGTTTTTAAATATGCTTTTATTGAACCCCCATCTTCATAATTCTAGATTCGGGTAAACAGGGAGAAGCAATCGACCCCTGTCTCAATTAATCAGATCAGCTCAATAGATATCAAGTAATATCTATTACTCAATTTTATTAACACAAATGGCAAATAAAGTAAACTCACTCACCGAAGCACCATCACCCGTGTTGGTGGACATGGCTGATCTGTCCAATGTAACGTAACTTGATTGGCTGCCGTTGGATGAATTGAGACAGGGATCGATTGCTTCTCCCTGTTTACCCGGATGTTAAGTCTGGTTCTTTTTCCACTGAATTTTTTTAAGTTGAATTTTTTTCCACTGAATTTTTGGAAGTTGAATTTTTTTACACTGATTTTTTTTTTTTTTTTTTTTTTTTTTTTTTTACACTGTTGGTTTTTCAAATTCAAAGTCTGATTTTGATGCTGTAAAAATTCGAATTTAGAAATTCGTATTCAAACTCTGATGGCACAGAAAAACTTCCATACAAGCCGGAGCAGGAGACACCGTCCCCATAAAATGATTTCTACGCCCCTGCTCAATTTAAACACTGGAAACTTTGCCCTCTGCTGGGGAAGTGCCGCAGTTACAGAATGACTCCGGTCCTCCTTAAATATTGGTGACAAACATGGCGTTTTTCCGCGTTAGCGTAGGGGGTGGGGGGGTCACGTCCTGCCCCGCCCTGAGCGGCCACTGACTCGACGTTATCAGCCTCCGCGAGTGTCACGGAGGGAACTTAACTGTCAAAAGTACACAGACATTATTAAACCTCGATGAGCACCAAGTCCAATGGTCAGCACCGCCTGCCTGGCCTTTGAATGTTCGCGTTGCCGCTCCTGCACAAAGCAGCCACTGCATGCATGAGGACCTGAGAGGGCTTACAGCAGCCGAGCTCGTCAGCGGTTAGAAATAATCATTAAAAAAAAAGTTAGATCGGGGTATCGCAGTCATGTCGGAACCAAACAGATTTGTGAACCCGTTTCATAGACCTCGGTGTTTGGCCGCCGCAGCTCCGGCGGGGAAAGCCACATTTACGCATCCTGGAAAGGCGATTCTGGCAGGTAAGGAAGCGCCTGACACCGGGGCTGAGCTCCGAAAGTTGTTTACAAGTTTCAGTGCTGACCCTCTGTCTACCGAAGTATGTCAGATTAACATATTTTTAATGTTCCAGCTGCAAAATGACTGTAAGTTATGTTAATGTGTTTGGGTCCATTAATAGTAAAGAGATTATTTTAAACATTTTCTGACGTTTTATGAACTTAAAGGAGAAGTTCGTTTTTTTTTTTTTTTTTTTTTTTTTTTTAAACCTGGACCTTATTTCTGGCATAAAATACTTTCACATACTCACCGATAATAGTTTGGTGAAAGTCGGCGTCCTTCAGATGATATTTAGAATACTCATATATATCGCTACAGAACAGGGCAGAGACAATACAGCCTCTAAGGCATTATCGGTCTTTATTTCACCAATATTTTGAGCCAAATGAATGACTGAATGCGTACTATTGCACTGTTAGCCAGGGACACGCAGAGACCTTTGGAGGGGCAGGTGCTCAAAGTAAAAAGGGGGCACATGGAGCACAAATTTGAAACACTCCTTTTGTTTTTGCTTTAACGTCCTCTCCTTACGAGGCATCGCTGCAGAATGAAATATGATTGATAAACAATAATCTAATGCACAGAAAACACACACACACAGTGACATTTCATACTTTTTTCAAGACATATACTGTATAGCTACAAATTTGCTCCATGGTGCTGATGCATAATCTTCCCTTTATTATTCGTAGTGCTGATAATAAAGTAAAAAATGATTAAATGATATAGAAATCATGTATTTTAATGTATTTGTGCCTGACTATCCACTTTGCTCAAGACAGCAAGGTTATAAAAGTTATATATTTCATATTTATGCATATTATATGTCATTTGTGCATATAAATAAATAAATAAGTACTGATTTGTTTAAATGAGAGGTTGAGAAAATCACAATTCAAATTCTTCTAATTGTTATTGTCGTTGTTGTATTCATACTAAAATAGTCCAAAATGATGTGAATAAGCATGTAGGCTACATTGCATGGCTTTATGTGAAAATGTACGGTAAACTTTTTCCCTGTCCTGCTCTGTGACTGACCAATGAGCTGAAAGCATATTCACACACGAGAATACGCTCATTCCATTGGTCGAGGAGTTACTGTGCTCACCGAGAAGATAGTGGAAGACAACAAAGCAGCATACATGGCAGCTAAGGCTGATTTATGGTCGTTGACGGAGACCCTCTTGCGTGCGTTTGCCAAAATTCCTATCCATCTGTCGATGCGATGCAAGGGTTATGATTGGCCGGCTAACAACATCATTTTCGCAACACTTTTCCAGTTAGTTAGTTCCCTCCTCTCACAACAACAACACCGCCATTTTTTAAAGAGTTTACTGTGTGCCGGTCAACATTTTGCAAAAATTTCTCTCTCGGTCGCTCTCTTTCACTGTGAGGAGTGGAACGGAGCGGGAAGGTAAACGATCAATCAACAACTTTCACAATAGACGTTGCGAGATTGGGTTGTTTAACGTAGCGACACCTACTGATCGGGAGGTGAATTGCCTTGCGTATCCGACATCCCGACGGAGAACTTCAAAAGGTTTAAAGCCTCTCCGTGACTACAGAGACGGATTGACGGATAGCGACGGAGAAGCATACTGAGGCCTTTACGCAGACGCCAACACTGCTTCAAGCAGTGGTAGACAAAGTACTCAAGTTAAAGTACTGAAGAACTTACTTTTAAAAATACTTAAGTATTCAAAAGTGCAAAGTACATTTTCCAATATCAGTACATTGCTGTATTGTTTCCTGAATGCTTTTACAGAACCATGTAACTCTCTGAAACCACTTAATGATGAACTGACATGTAGACTTTTTGCACCACTCTGCTAGAAAATAACAACAACACGGCAGCTATGAGCTAACAGTGCAATAATGCTTGTTCATTCATTCGTCTTAAAGTATTGGTGGAATAAAGACAGATAATGCCTTATTTAGAGGCTGTATTGTCTCTGCCCTGTTCTCTCCCGTTATATGGATATATGCTGATCTCGAGTGATCTAAATATCTAAGGACGCCGACTTTCACCAAACTGTTATCGGTGAGTTGATGAATGTATTTTATCTCAGAAATAAGGTCCAGGTTTAAATAAAAAAAACTTCTCCATTAAGAAAGATACTTATTTCATTCAGTTAATTTTGTTATTTTGTTTTAAAGTGAATTGCTGGATAATAATTTGTTAATGTCACTCAAAAATATGCATCTAATTCAATTCGGGTTCGAGTCAAATAGTTAAAAAAATTGTTTCACTCACAAAAAAGGGGGCTAAAAAATTCACCAGGCCAGGAAGGGTTGGGTTGGCCCTTATTTAGGTGTCCCTGGTTTATTTTTCAGGGATTTGGCAACCCTAATACAGACATACTTTTCCCCCTCAGCACGCTGTGTGGTTAATTAGAGGCTATAACTTGGCTATAATGAGAGTGTGTGCAGAGTCAGACGCGCGCACATAGGTTGCTGCTCACTTCACTAACTTCGTCAGTTATCTTGTAAGAATACACAAACAAATACCGCTGCAGAACCTACTCACCGGACCGGCAGTTGTGCTCTTTCCGTCTCTAGCAGCTTAGCAGCGCCGAGCTGCAGAGCATGTCGTCTGGGCCCGTCAAAGCAGTGAAAGCAGTTGTCTGGGCAAGTCTATGTGGATCATGTGACCGACCGAGGGTGGATCTAAATTATTATTAGTATTATTATTATTTTGGACCACACACTTACAAAAAACAAACAAACAAACTTTTGACAAAAGGGCACTTTGGGCAGAAAGGGCCAAAGGGGCAGGGGCTCCAAACATCCAAAGAAGAGCTTTGGGATGTCCTTCAAGAAGCCTGGAGAACTATTCCTGAAGACTCCATAAAGAAAGGACAAAAAGCTCGTCTGAGAGGGTTCAGGCTGTGTTGGAGAATAAAGGAGCTCAGACCAAATATTCACTTTAAAGCTCCTTAGAATTGTACAAACTCTGTTTTTACCTCATATTCTGTATTTATATTTATATTTGCACACATTGTAATAGATCACTGCACCTATGTCCGGTTTTTCTGGTAATATAGAGAAATCAGAGGTGGCTCAAGACTTTTGAACAGTACTGTGAGAGTAATAATGCTCTCCAGGTTGTAGATGTGGTTATCAACTCACATATTTCAACTTTAAACTTAAGTGACAGCACTAAAACAGATGCTACTCTCTTTAATCTTTCCTTTTGTTCATCTGATGTTCTTCCTAATATGTTTTTACCGGAAGTAATGGTCTAACTTTGGATACATATGAATATAGATTGGCCACTTAAAGAGGGCATCTAGTTATTAAAACCTCATTAGCTTCATATAAACTTATATAAAACATTAAAAAAAGTGTCCTTTGGTGTTAATTTCTTTGGGAAGGAAAGTAATAGATGGTGTGATGAGGAGGATGTAGAGCTAGATAATGTTAAGAAAACAGCTAAAGGAAGTGAATGAAAAAATCCTGTTACACCATTAGAAAAGGCTTTAATTGAAGGCCTTAAGGGTTAACTCTTTAACTTAAGGCTTGAAGGTTTGACTCTTTAATTTAAGGATTTAATGTTTAAATCTTTGATTTAAGGCTTGAAGGTTTAACTTTAATTTAAGGCAGTTTCAGGATTAACTCTTTAATTCAAGACTTTCAGATTTGACTCTTTAATTAAAGGCTTTCTAGTTTGACTTTTTAATTTAAGGCTTTCATGGTTAACTCTTTGATTTAAGGCTTTCTGGTTTAACTCTTTAATTTCAGTCTTTCAGATTTGACTCTTTAATTCAAGGCTTTCTGGTTTGACTCTTAAATTCAAGACTTTCAGATTTGACTCTTTAATTAAAGGCTTTCTAGTTTGACTTTTTAATTAAAGGCTTTCATGGTTAACTCTTTGATTTAAGGCTTTCTGGTTTGACTCTTTGATTTAAGGCTTAAAGGTTGACTCCCCTGCAGCTTGCGGTAGTAAAACGTGCTCTCCTTCAGTTGAAATGGACCTGTACTATAGACTTCAGCACAGACCCTTTTTGCTGCCTGTGTCTTTAGTCAATCAGTGACAGATGCCCAAACTTGTCAGAGTTCAGCGTGTACGAGAGATCAATCAGTATCCTAATGTTGCATCATCAACAGCGCGCACACAAATCTGCTTTTCCAGCCCCACGGGTTGTGTTTGAATGTTAAAAGTTCAAAAGAAAAGCCTCGGCGGCTGCTGTAATTTCCTGAGCTTGACCGTCAGCAGTTCAGTCGCTGTTTAGTAACGATCCGCTGCCCTCATAGTGTTTGCTCAGAGGCCCGGGTCTCCGCGCTCGACGTCACGAGCCTCAGTGACAAAGCACTTTGCACCATCAGCCTGAGGGCACATTCTCCCAGATTACAATACACCTGCCACGAGCACGGTTCAGAATCTCAAGAATCCTGTAGCAAAAAAAAACTGGTCTGAGGACAGTGTGTTGAGTGCAGAGGGTGACAAACATGACACGTCAGCAGAAACCAGAACAAACGAACGCACTGAACCCTGATGGAGGCATGAGCTGAGAGAATTTTACTGTCACTCATTGGTTAGAAGATGAGTTTGCTCATCTCAACCAAAAGAGACAAAACACACAATGATTTCACAATAGTTTGATATTATTGTGAATTCTTTTGGGCCACAATAACTTTAATCTGTGTGGTGCATCCTTTAAATGGGACGTCAAACCTCACAATCATTCACTTTTTTTAACCACTGATACAAAAACCACTGATCCATTGAGCCATTCCTTAGGGAAACTTTACATGAATTAATGACCATGAAATCCAACGTGTTGCGTTTTTCTTCCATAGATAGATCCTCAGAAATGCCACATCGGTCGGCTTGTTAGCTGAGGAGGACGCTAGCACAGAACAGAAGGAAGCTGAGGCTTGGGCTAGGCGGTAGAGACACTTTATACATTTCTCTCCCATACTTTTCCCAAAAAGCAACTTGTGTTTATTGTGTTGGACACATGGTGGCTAATTTCTGTTGAAATGTCACCAGAACTACCCCGCTAGAACTATTACTATTTTAATGTGGCACCTAAACAAGTTCCGTTGACATGCAGTTCAATATCTCAATTGGTTGCATTTTCTGAAAAATAAACCAATGAATGTTTCATGTTAAGACGCCTGTTTTATTTCCATTCTAAATAGTTATTATTCCAAAAGTATTTCTTATCCGATTAACTTGAATAATCAGTGGAATAATCTGAATAATAATAATCATTTACTGCAGCCGTAGCTTTATTATTAAGCCATTGTAGTTTCTGGGTAGTTTGGTGGAAATTCAGTTGGCTGCATTTTGTACAACTAGTCACTACATCCCACAAACTCAGCCTTTAATGGCAGAAAAGGGACATTTCCACATAAAATATTCAAATCTTTAATTCAATACACAGACTTTGGTTTGTCTGTGGTAATTATCACCACAGCTTATAACTTTAGTTACTATAATCATCCATTGGGGTAACTTTCAAAGCACAAGTTGATCATGAATATCACACCGTGGTCTCGTGTTTTGTCTTATAAGTTAACAAGGTAAAAACAATGTGATGAACATGGCGTGATGAACCTTTTTAGATGCTGACTGTTTGACCAATCACAGCAGAGAAAGTGCAGCTGTGATGCAAAGTGTTAATACAGGGTGTATTGTTAATGTTTCTGGGTTAAATCTGTGCTTTAACGGCTGTGATGAAGCCCCTCTGCCTCGACTCTTCTGCCCACCTCTGCTGATATTTGTGTCACAGACTGATACTGTTCATTGCTGTTGATTTGGTGCACTTCCAGAGTTCCTGTTCATGTGTGTTTTTGCACGTTAGACTCGATAAACTGGTTCTGTGTCTTTTCCCAGCTTGAATCGGGGACATACCACAGGTACTGCACAGAGATTTGTTTACAGATGATGGTGATGTGGACTGTTTTTCATTCTAGCTTAATTTGTAGATACAGCTTCAGAGCCAGCCTCTAACCAAAGTAATGCCTGGGTGTGTCCTAACCAGCACTGTTGGCACTCAGAACAGGCTCCAAAATTAACTTGAAGATTTAGTAAAAGCAAGCTTTAACCTTGTGATTGTTTACGCACACAAACACCCTGACTTGTGTTGGTTTGAACTTCTGCTGTGTTGGATTTGCCTGCATGACTTTTTTGGAAACGCACGATAAAAGCATCAACAAAGAACCCTTTGCTGAATTCACCCACAGTTCCTCGAAAGAGTCTTTTCTTCTCCAGTTTAAGAGTGCTGCTCGTAAATTCTTCAACTTAAAAGTGCGTCATTATTCACACTATTTCAGCAGATTCTGATCCTTACAGAGCGTTTACTTTCTTGGACTTGGTGCAAACGTCCCACCTCTCTGGTGAAAGAATGAGCCCACTCACACTCATAAATCCTTGTGGCAAACAGTGTGAGCTCTGCAGGTTACACACCTCCTTGACGTGGAGCATGGTCGGGGGGGGGGGGGGGGGGGGGGGGCGCGGTGTATCCGAGGGTAGAATCACACTGAGGTCAGCTGAGCCAATCAGCTGCAAGCTGCCTGTTTGCTGTTCAACTGCAGATGTGTGACAGCGAGAAATTTAAGGTGGAACTGGTATAATCCAACTGACTCCAAAAACTACTGATACCAAAAACTAAACGGGGAAAAAATCTCAATAAAACTTTCATGCACAAAATATGTAAAAATATTCATTTAAAAATCTAAATGTATACACAGATAAGGGGGAAATTAATAAAAATGCTTTTGTTTTCATGTTAATTTGCACTTTTATGTCATTTCATTCATTTCTGATATTGCTGTTTTTATATATTTTTGATATGCTAACAAACTTCTATAAAGTAACTTCATGATAATTTGTTGTTGGCCACCCACTCAATTGAATTTGAATTAAATTTGAATGGATTATACTTGAGCATAAATGTGCTATTTCCACTTTATTTCCAACTCTTTAGTGTTTCTTTGGTGTCATTAATCTTTTCTTCTCCATCACTTACATCATCAGTGTGAAAATTAGTTTAAAAAAGGCTTTTGTTTTCATGTTAATTTACCCCTCTTCTTTTTACATTCGTTTTGCATTCTTTTACGAGTGCAGTCTCTTCAGCAACATCTGAGTCCTTTTTGGTTCCTCCTGTTTTGCTTTTCTTGCATCTCGTGTGAACTTTTCCTCATTTGTGAAACACGTTGTGTAATGCAACACATCTAAATCATGTGTCAAACATGATTTAGTCTCTTAAACGAGCTTGGGTATAAGAGCGGGACTCAAATACAATCAGGAGTTACTTTCTACGTTTACTTGTGTCTGCAAAGGTTTGATTTGTTGATGCAGTTGTATCACTTTGTTCTTGTTTCTCGCCGGATGAAATCATCTTTATGGAGTTCTGTTTCCTGTTCTCACAGGCGGGCTTGCTGGAGGTATAGAGATCTGCATCACCTTCCCGACAGAGTATGTTAAAACACAGCTGCAGCTCGATGAGAAAGCAAATCCGCCCAAATACAAAGGAATCGGTGAGTTTCTGTTCAGTGTTGATTTCTTTATGAACTTATGGCAACTCTACATGTGTTTTACATAATCCAGGAGTCAAACATTTGTTGTATATTACATTTCAGCAGCATTTTCTGATAACCTAAAAAGGTTAAACTCTGAGTCTGTTATATTTTAGCAGGATCAGTAGTCTGAAAATCATTGTGCGTGTACATATTAAGAAGTTATGGAGGCTTCAACTCTGTATTTACTAATTAGACAGTAATCATTGTGGGAGTTATTGATATTATTTAAGTTTTTGATAACCTTGTGTTTGACAGACGAGGTATTAATAACACAATCAGGTGACTGCATTACATCTAATGTTGGCGTCAGTAATCACATCAACTCAGTTCATGTAAAATAATTTACTTGATTTATTGTCCAGAAATAGAAATAAATGTGAATTAGATGCAATTTTAATTTAAATGTTTTTATTTTGAATTAATCGTGAAATAAAATGTAATTAAATGAAATCGATGAATTAAATGACATCCAGTAGTGAGAGAGAAGTTATCACCTCTTCAGAAAAAACGTTTAGAAATTCAACTAAATATGAATTTAATGTGAAGTGAATTAAACTGGAACATTTTATTCTCTATAAATTCATTATTTTTTGTAGAACTTCAGTAGAGATTAGAAAGTCTTTAACACATAAATAATAAATCTAAGTTAAATCTTACTTTTAATTGTATTCAGCCGAGAATAAAGTCACTAACTAAAATGAATATTTAGGGTTCTCATTTAAAAAGAAAAAGGTGTAATAAATTAACACTTTTCTGGAGATAAAATTATCACCACATGAGTAAACAGTAGTTAAATAAAAGATCTGACAGAGAATAAAGTGCACAAACAACAAAAGATTAACATAAAAACACGATAAATAACTGGAAATCCGTTTTTAACTCAGACCTACTTCTCTGATGACAAATAACTCCACGAATCAACAAATAAAGTCAGTTAAACCCCTCAAATCAAGTCACTTGATGGTTTAAACAGATGACGAACATTAAGGTTCAAGTTAAACACGGACAAACAGACGTGTGTTTGCATAGGAAGTCGGTCTTTGACTTCTGAACTTTGGCACAGATCTTGTTTGTCTCTCTAAACCTTCGTAGAAAGCAGGAATTCAGACTAAAAGACCTTCTGACAACTTATTGTAGCAGGATTTAACTCCATGAAACCAGTTTGTTTGAAGAGCTGAATTCTTTTTCATTTTGTACGTTAACCCCGTCTCTCCCCTTACAGTCGACTGTGTGAAGCAGACGGTGGACGGTCATGGGGTGAGGGGACTTTACAGAGGTCTGAGCTCACTAGTCTATGGATCTATACCTAAAGCGGCCGTCAGGTACTGCACCCTCGCAACCAAACCACACTCAAGAGCAGGGGCGTAGCCATCATTTCAAAAAGCAGGGGGACAGGCTGTGATTTCGACCGAATGAAGAGCTGAAAAAGAGCTGAAAACTTGTCTTCTCCTATAGCTTCTGTATTTTCTTAGCTTTTCTCTTCACCTGCGAAGCCTCTCCATAACGTGAACTGCTGCTACCTCCTTGTTATGATCCTTGTTGAGAGCTTCCCGCTCTTTCTGCTGCAAAACAGTTAAATATGTGCAAAGCAGCAGAGGAGTTCAGAGCACAAACATGAAGCTAGCAAGCTAGCTACTGATAGCCT
This sequence comes from Odontesthes bonariensis, assembly GCF_027942865.1. Lineage (NCBI taxonomy): Eukaryota > Metazoa > Chordata > Actinopteri > Atheriniformes > Atherinopsidae > Odontesthes > Odontesthes bonariensis. The sequence goes on from NC_134527.1 coordinate 29,010,952, forward strand.
TGGTAACAGCAGCTAGTCTGCTACTTAACTGAGTTAAATAGTCTTTTATTGTTAATAAAAGACTGTACACCTGAACGTATTTGGGCAAAATCTTTTGTCTCTTGTTGGCTGATTTGATCGTTGCATTGATTCATTTCTGAACATATTAACATACGATTAGCGGCTCACGTCCTTCCCCTCTTGGCACCGCAATAACGAGGGAAGACAACATGGAGTCTGGTCATACTTGAAAAATGAAATTAATTGAATTGAACGTTAGGAAAAGTGCTATATCCTTGCTTATAAGTGTACTTTAGATTCCTCAAAGTAGCCACTGTTTGCCTTTATGGTCATTCTTTATATTAAGCACCGCCATGAGGTTGTCACCAGCAGTAGTTTCCAGTTCTCAGGTGAGCTGTGTCAGAGGTGGAAATCCGGTCCAGATGTGAGATTTCAGATTTCACAGCTGCTGTGTTTTAGTGCGACGCAGAAAAAGTGAACAGATGGTGTCTGAATGTGTGGTTCCTGCTGTGAAGCACGGAGGAGGAGTGGTGATGGTGCGGGGGAGGCAGGACTAAACCAGCATGACCCTGCAGCACACCATCCCATTTGGTATGACTTCAGTGGGAGCATTGTTAGTTTTTCAGCAGGACAATGACCCAAAACACAAATACGTGAGGCTGTTTGGCTGGAAATGAGAGGGAAGGGACGCTCCTTAAGTTTCCATTTGGGATAAACTGAAGGAAACATGAAGGAAAACAGCTTTAATCACTAAACTCCTTCAACTTAATTAATACGATATTTACATGTATTTGGGAGTGAACATCGAATCTAATCTAAAATCCAACTCATAACGCTTCTAAAGCTAACACACTTCTTAAAAAAATATTGAATTATCTATATTTCTTTTAGAAATAGTCATATTTCTATTCTTAAAGAGAACCTAACAAAACGATTCCACCAAAGTTTTAATCTTCCCAACAGCAGAAAGCTTGTTGAATAAAACCAAATGAGTCCTCAGGTTGAATCAATAAATATTCGTGAAACTAATAAAAGTTTTAGTCAAATAACAAACCTAAAACTACAGAAAGATGTGCTGATGCAGCCTCTGTCTCGAACACCAGTGAAAGAAGGCAGTGAAATATGAATTATCGCTCCCTCCTCAAACCTTGCTCAGTTTACCCCACAGTTGCATTTTGGAAAAAACACTACGTCGCTTACGAATTCAGGAAAATATTTAGCAAAATGGTTTTCATGTTTTGATGCTGTCTGATGTTAAAAATATGCAGTTTTTAGATAATGTTGGAGTTTATCTGGCAGATAATGATGGGTGCTTCCAAAATGAATGGTCACATGACAATAAAAGTGCATGTTTGAAAGATGGGAGTGGGCCATCTTACCTACTGTCTAATTTTAGCCCACTCTCCCCAACATGCTGTCAGAGTGAATGAAAATAAGGCCGTTTGTTGACTTTGTGCAAAGCAACTGTGAACAATAAATCACCCACTAATCCTCAGAGCTTGAATAAGGACAACTGGACTTCTTTCTCTTTGTTTTTGAAGACGTTTCAGCTCCACACAGACAGACTCACCTGCTCAGACTGTGGAGCATTGGTACTGTTTTAGGAGAGTTTCAGGAACTGGAGCATTGACAGAGGAAAATGCGCCTGAGCTCAGTTCTTAGCATCGTTACTGAACGTCAGAATACTAAATATAATGTTGCCGTTGTTTCATTTCACACACTATAAGTGGCTTTTCAGAACTGGGGAATTCGAAAGTTGACTATTTTAATAGCTTAAATGCCCTATAGCGGCCAAGCCAAAGCTTTAAGCCACTGAGGTGATGCACCAGGTCATTGACGCGCTGATTTTAGCTTGTTCGTGTTTTTAAAGTAGGAGTCGGTTTTACTACTTGAACACTTTGTTCATTTATTCCTCTGGCTTCTCGTACACGTAAAACATCCACACCTGTTTATTCATCTATTGCTTCAGACTGTTTTCCCCTTCATGGTGAAACACCTGTCTAGACAAGGAAGGTTACCCAATGAGATCTGACTCAATAGCCTATATTGCTCCTACACACTTTATTTCCAACTTGAAAAGCCTTTATTTTTTACTTTGGGGTCATGAATCTTTTTATTCTCCATCACTGTGACAGATTTGGGGTGTTTGAGTTCCTCAGTAATAAGATGCGTGATGAGAGCGGGAAGCTGGACAGCAAGCGGGGTTTCCTCTGTGGCCTCGGAGCTGGAGTCGCGGAGGCTGTGATTGTAGTCTGTCCAATGGAGACAGTTAAGGTACAAACTGTTTAAGATTGAATATCAGTTGTAAGTTTTTATAGTCTGTAAACGTTGTGTTTCAGGGCAGCAGAAGTCCTGGGGCTATTAACTAAAGGACAAGTTAAAAAATTATGCACGAACATGTCAAAGCTTCAGGAGATTCTGTCTTTGCTTTTCCCACGAGGATTTCATACGATTTAATACCGAGTTTAGACACAAGAAAGCAGCCTCGAATTTTGCAAATCTGGAGCTTTAGAGTTTTTGAAGAGCCACACTAATAATAAAAATCATAGAGGCTGTGGCCACAACCAAAATAACCACTGGAAATTCTCGTGTGACTGCGTTTGGTCTCAGGTTCTCAGGACTTCTACAGCTTTAACTCTGAATGGTTTCACTGATGTTCATTCCCACAGTAATTCATCTTAGTCCTCATGTTCTTTTAGGTTAAATTCATTCATGATCAAACATCAGCAAACCCGAAGTACAAAGGATTTTTCCATGGGGTGAGGGAGATTATCAAAACTGAAGGTAAGAAGTGCTTCAGCTGCATTTTACTGCCCCCTACTGGTTCACCTCCTGTATACACAGCGCTGTGCAAAGGTCCTGAACTTCCCCTCACTTTTTACAGATTTCCAGAAAAAAAGGAAAAGTGTGCAATGATTTATTGAAAGGAGCTTTAAAGTGAATATTTATCAGCCTGAACCCTCTCAGACGAGCTTTCTGTCCTTTCTTTAAGGAGTCTTCAGGAATAGTTCTCCAGGCTTCTTGAAGGACATCCCAAAGCTCTTCTTTGGATGTCGGCTGCCTTTTGTTCCGTTCTCTGCCAACATGATCCCACACTGCTTCAGTAATGTTGAGGTCCGAGCTCTGGGGAGGATTCGTTAAGTGGCTTAAAGGGATAGTTCGCCTCTTTTGACATGAAGCTGTATGACATCCCATATAGCAATATCATTTATGAACATTGACTTACCCCCCGCTGCGTCCTGTGAGCCGAATTCCAGCTGAGTTTTGCATTCCACGAAGGTAGTCCGGCTAGTTGGCTGGGGTCAAAAAAATAAAGCGTTTTGCTTCTCAAAACAATATCTGTTCAAAAGAGTAATACATTTGTATCACAAAATGTTGTCCAGGAAAAAGTCAGAGCTCACTTCGCTTGGCGCTATTTTTGCCTCCCTTCATATCAATGCGTCCAATGTAAAACTGTGCAGACCGAAGAGCAGACCGAGCACTCCCTAGCCACCTAGCGATAGCCACACCTGTTACGGTGTTTACTGCTCGGAAGCAGGGGACTGCTCGGTCTGCTCTTCTCTATTTTTTTGAGAAGCAAAACGCTTTATTTTTTTGACCCCAGCCAACTAGCCGGACTACCTTCGTGGAACGCAAAACTCAGCTGGAACTCGGCTCACAGGACGCAGCGGGGGGTAAGTCAATGTTCATAAATGATATTGCTATATGGGACGTCATACAGCTTCATGTCAAAAGAGGCGAACTATCCCTTTAACAACTCAAAAACACATTCCTCTGAAGGTCAGGTACAAGGACTGGACTGAAAAGAGTTAAAAAGCAGCCAATGTCAAAAGAAAAACTTTGAAAAACCTTCAGAGAGCCTGGAGAACTATTGATCAAGACCACATTAAAAGAAAAGAGAAAGTCTGAAAGAAATGAAGGCTGGATCAGGACTTTTGCACACTTTTATGATACACATCCCACTTCAGGGATCATATTTGTCCTCTTCTTCATTAATGCTGAAAATCTTTTTGATAAATGATGCGTTGGGGAGGTAAAGACTTGTTTCTGTGACGTGTCCTCAGGACTGAAGGGGACCTATCAGGGGCTGACGGCCACTATACTAAAACAAGGCTCCAATCAGGCCATCCGCTTCTACGTCATGACCTCCCTGAGGAACTGGTACAAAGGTACGGGAGCGAATAATCCTCCATCTTCGATGCGTAAAACCAAACATGCAGCCCGTAAAACAAACCCCTTCTGTTTTGTTTTGACCGTGAAGGTGATGACCCCAACAAAGCCATCAATCCTCTGCTAACTGGACTGTTTGGAGCCACCGCCGGTGCAGCCAGTGTGTTCGGAAACACTCCGCTGGATGTCATTAAGACCAGGATGCAGGTTAGCCGAGAGACACAATTACTTTCTCACCTCATAATTCAACCCTTAGCTTTGTTACTAATCTTTGTTCTTCAACAGGGTCTCGAAGCTCACAAGTACAAAAGCACATTAGACTGCGCTGTTAAGATCATGAAGCACGAAGGACCGATGGCGTGAGTAACACCTTTTTCTCATTAAGGATGGTCCGATGTATTCCTCCGCTAAAGGAGATAATTAAGGAAGCTCTTTAGATGCTTCTGGGTCATTTCACTCAGTTTGGAGGGTTCCTGAGCTAAATAAAGTATTCAAACGGATGCTTGGATCAGAGGTACAGGATTTTCTGTGTTGAAACATCTGTAACTCAGTCCCAGTAAAACTCCCATTGATTCCACATGGTTGAAGAAGAATTTTACCTGAATGGAAGCAGTTAATGAGGTTTTTTAGTAAAGGGACATCACAGGGAGGGTTTTATCAGTGAAGATGGACCCTCTGTGAAAGATTGTGTCCAGAACTTAAGAAATAAAGATAATTATTTAATTGTCTAATGTTCATAATTTCATTAAAAGTTTAAGAGTAAAACAAAGAGGAATCTGAACAAAGAGGAAAAGACCAGGTTGAATGTTGGTGATCTTCAGAGAGCGTTTCATTAAAAACAGACATGATTCTGTGGTTAGGAATAACTGCGTGGACTCATGAATGCTTCTAAAAATTATTATCAGTGAACACACCTCATCACTCCATCCACAAATTAAAGACAAAACTCATGCCACAAAAACATAGAAACGAGATCCAGAGACATCCTTCTCTGAGCTCGGCTAAACTGACCGAGGTGGAGTCGAAACTTCGCTGTGGTAACGTGCACATGACACGGGTAACGTGCACATCTGTGAGGGCACCATTAAAGCTGAGCCATGCATACAGGTTTCAGAGCAACATGTCTTTTTAAGGGAAATTGCCCTGAAATAACATCAAAGTCACTCTGTTGATTCTGTTCAGGTTCTACAAAGGTACTGTGCCTCGGCTGGGTCGGGTGTGCATGGACGTTGCCATCGTCTTCATCATCTATGAGGAAGTCGTCAAGGTCCTGAACGTAGTTTGGAAGACGGACTGAGATGGATGACTCGCTGCTACACGAGCAAGGGCGTTCGGACTGGCCATCCACTTTACCAAATGGGCCAAAACCAGTCCCCTGTAATCCTGCTTTTAGGTTCTAATATCTACCTCCGAGTATTTTCACTCAGAGAAAGAGGAAAAGATTGATTTTATTCTAGATTTTTATTTGTAGCACATCAACAGTAAAAGCATAGTCTGCAGATTTGCTGCTTACAGTTGCTCTTCTTTTCTTTGATGAGCAGGAGGGGAATTCCTTGGAGCTCAGGGAAAGGAACGGGGTGTTTATTCAGACCTGCTCGATCGGAGAAATGGGAGCACTGTCAGCACAAACTGTTGCTGTTTGCACTTAATCAAAGAGAAACCAGTGCCACGCCCAACAAAATGTGACTTAGACGCTAGAAAAAATCAATTGTACTTGAATAAAATAAAACAAATCCGAGATTAAACATTTCACGGCCCTTTTAAGACGGAAGTATTGAGAGATTCAAACTTTTATAAAAGGTTTTTTTTTCTCACTCGGCACCTGATAGAAAGATTAAATATTCATGTATGTATGTAACAAGCTGCTGAAGCACAATTCCGTTAAAAACTAAATGCCTTAAATCAAGATTGTCAAAACTGAGTCTATAAAGATGCATAGTATTAATGTATTGTACTCATCTTACTTAGAAACGCACATTTCTTTTTAGGAAGTGTGAGGAGGATTTACTTTAAATTAGCAGATTATGTTAATTTACTAAACTGACAAAGTGCCTATGTATAATATGATTTATTTAGAGATGTTTTGAGATTAAGAATGAGTGAATATTGTACTTAGTCACTACAGATTTTAACTGTGTACTCAGTTCCACACACTGCTGTTTAATTCCAGGCAGTGTCTAAGTATTTCTGAGACGTTCACATCTTCTCAGCTCATCATTAACTGTTTGTAATCATTTTTATTTTTAAACCTTCTTTTAAACCGTTTGAAATGTCGTTAATGGTGCCTTTCATCTCATTCCATGGAGAATTGAGTTGCCTATGAAGCTAAGATGGAGACAGAAGTTCTGCAGGCATAAAGAGAAGGCCCCACACCTGATTATCTTATAGACGCTCAGTTAGATTTGTTGTTCCCTAACCATTACAAAGAGAAGGGCTCAGAAGCATGCACGTGTTGCTGGTGATTGTCTCGTCTGAGACCACGTTAACAATTTCTTTTTCAATTTTCTTACTTTTATGACAAACCTCAGCTAGAGAAGAGATTCGCTTATATTGCCTCATGAGTTGTCTGCTGTTAACAGAGCTGAGGAAATGTAGTAGCAGAGACTTTCTACCACTTCTGACTTTCATGATACTTAAAAAACAACTGAAATCCCAGCACAGACTTTGTCTTTAGCTTAAGTGAGGGTTGATTTTGTCAGATGATGCTGTGCTTGGAAAAAAAAAAAAAAAAAAAAAATCTCTTAATCTTGATTTATTTTTAAAAATGACTTAAAATCTCAAAATTCTGACTCGGTACCTTGGCATTTTCTCGAAATGTTGAGATACCAACTCAGAATTTAGACTTAATATGTTAAAATTTCGACTAAATTTTTACAAATTCTGACTTATCTTAAAATGTTTAGATACTATCTCACAATTTTGATTAATTATCCCAAAGTTTTGCGATAGCATTTCAAATCTGGACTTTGTGTCTTATAATTTTGATTTAATATCTCAAAATTTTGACTTGGTACCTCAAAATTCTGGTGCAGTAAAATTTGGAGATACTAAGTCGGAATTTGAACTCAGCTTAGTATGTTAAATCTATTACTTAATATTTGAAAATTGTGACTTAGTATCTCAATCTTTTGAGAAACTATCTCTTAATCGTGACTTAATTTATGAAAAATTACTTAAAGTCTTAAAATTCTGACTTAGTACCTTGGTACTTTCTGAAAATATAGACAAACTAACTTGGCATTTTGACTTAAAATTTGGACAAAATATTTAGTAATTCTGACTTCTCTCAAAATCTTTAGATACTATGTCACAATTTAGAATTATGGCATAGTAAAATTGAAATGTAATAACGATTTAAATGTACACATATCATTTAGAAATGCACATTTCCATGAAGGAAGTGGTTTGAGGATTCCCTCTTCACACAGCACAGACTTGTGCTTTACATAATCAGGATCTTATTGGAGCAGAAGCCTTACGGTGCATTCAGAGGGTCTTTGGGTGAACGTGTCGTCTTACATTTCAGATTTGTTTCACCGTCTGTGATCAGCAGCAGAAAAATATGTGAATGAGAGCAGCTTTATTGAGATTTCGGCTCTGTTAACAAACCGTACATGTGAACACAGAGAGTAGGAGAGAAACTGTTCGTTATCATGCAAATTTGTGACAATCGTTCATGATTTGTAGACGTTTACCTTATCCACCACAAAAAACAAAAGCTCAACTTTATTCTCTAGGTAGAAACTTCTGACTCTTCCCAATTTTCTTTACCTGTAAGAACAAGGTCCAGAAGAGTGAAATTACCACAAAGATTGATTCTAGCTAGTCTCATATGGGATTACAGAATACCCACTTTGCTTGGCCCACATCAGCCCTGCAGAGACTGATTGTTCTCTGTGTCTCCAACTGGTTAGGGAACAAAGCAACTGAGCGTCTCCATTAGGTTTTCATTTAGGTGTTTAAAAGACTGGCAAAAGCTTTGAGCCTGAAAAACTGAGCCGCATTTTCAGAAATAATCTATCCGTACTTGAATATTTTATTTGTACTTGTACTTTGAAAACATGACGATACAAGTTATAAACTCTATAAAGTCTCTGTCTTAGCTCCATAGTGGTTCAGCTTTTAATCCAGACTTTTAATTGCCTTTACTTTCTACATCAACTGAGGACCCAATGTGCCATCAGCTGCTCATAAATATGGTGGAATTCCTTATCCTGGACTGGAGTTAACAGCTTGTGAGTCTGGCTTGTTTACAGTAGTAGAATTGCCTGTTTCTGCTCATCACACAGTCTTTGTATAGGACACCCTATGTTTACTGTAAGTTTCCCTTTTCATCTTTATGTTTAACCCCACCGTGCAAACATGTGGACCTCCATCACAGCTCTTTAAATGTAACTGGAGTTTTAATATGAACACAAGATCATTCTCCAGTAGTTGGAACTATATATTGTGCCTTCAGTCTAATTAATTCTGCTGTTCATGCTCACAAATAAACATGGATCTGACTGTTCAGTTTTGTTGTGTTCATTTCAACTGCAACATCTTTCTGTCCGGTGTTTATACTTTTATCTAAAACTACACCCGGTAGAAATATGGAATGAGAAATTGTTGAGATTTATTGCAAATTTAGCTTTTTAGGTGAAGTAGAAGAAAAAAATCATGAGTCAAAGATTGTGGTTTCAGGTTTTTTGTTTCAGCTCATTCGTCTTTACTGACAACCTGAATTATTTAAGGACTTCACTAAAAGAAAATAATATTCCTCTTCTCACACCATAAATTTTCAGTCAGGTTGAGATTTAGACTGTTTCCTGGCCATGTCATTGAGTTGATGTGTGTTACTTGAAGAAAAGTTTGAGATTTTTTTTGTTTTTTTGGAAAGGATTATCATCCTGAAAAATGAGCTCAGCATCACCAAACCTGCTTACTGATGGAATGAGAAAAGTGTCCTCCTGTGTATTTCCTGTACAGGTAATGGCTGCCATCTCCCCTGGTCACAAATGATGGTGGAAATGTACTGGTTTTCTTCAGCCAGACATCTTTCTTTGTGTCATTGGACCAAACTAAAGTTCCAGCATCATCATCTCCTTGGAGATTAATCTCTGAATCTCACTTTCATCCAACCATCCACAGTCCATGACTGCTCTCTTCAGCCCACTGTATCCTGTTTTTCTTCTCTTTTGGTGTTAAAGGGATAGTTCGCCTATGACATCCCATATGTCATAGGCATAGTGTCTTGAGGACCAGCTAAGGTAGTTCATAAGCAATATCATTTATGAACATTTTCTTACCCCCTGCTGCGTCCTGTGAGCCGAGTTCCAGCCTCGTTTTGGTGTTGACGAAGGTAGTCCGGCTAGTTGGCTGGGGCCACAAAAATAAAGCGTTTTGCTTCTCAAAACAATATGCGTTCCAAAGAGTAATGTATCTGCATCACAAAATCGTTCATCCAGAAAAAGTCAGATCTCACAATCGCTTGGAGCTATTTTCTCTCTCTTTCATATCACTGCGTGCTGCGTAGACCGTGCAGACCTAAGTGCAGACCAAGCAGTCCCCTGCTTCCGAGCAGTAAACACCATAACAGGTGCGGCTGTCGCTAGGCTGAACACATTGATATGAAGGGAGGCAAAAATAACGCCAAGTGATGTGAGGTCTGACTTTTTCTGGATGAACGATTTTGTGATGCAAATGTTTTACTCTTTTGAACGCATATTGTTTTGAGTCCAAATTCTGGTGTAGTAAAATTTTGAGATACTAACTATGAGTTTTGACTTAATATTTTAAAAAGTTTGACTTAGTATCTGAATATTTCTCAGATGCTATCTCTTAATCTTGACTTAATTTTAAAATATGTACTTAATACCTCGAAATTCTGACTTGTCTTGTCTCATGAATTTGACATATGACCCCAAAATCTGACTTTAGTATCTCAGAGCTTTCAGCGATAAAATATTAAATCTTGACTTAGTATTTTATGATTTTGAAGTAGTATCTTGTTGGCACCTGAGAGTTTTCAGATCCTATCTCAAAATGTTTTTTGAGATAGTATACCTTTTGAGATATTAAGTAAAGATTTTAGAAAGTGGCACACATTTTCAGATACTGTCAGAATTCTATGAAACCAAATAATGATTTTGACGCTGAAAAGAGTCAAATGATGTTCTATTTCTGGGTAGAAAAGGGCTTCCATAGACCAATACAGTGTTCGTAATTTTTGACCTTGCTTCGTGTTTTTTGGACCTCCTGCCTTCCGTAGTTGTCAGTGAGGCGTTGTAGCTGCTCGTCCGGTGAAGGGAAGATGTTTGTGTTTGTTTAGCTCTGCTCTGCTCAGCTCAGGCGTCGTCAAACATGTCTCTTAATGGAGGAGGAGGAAGCAGAGGGTTCTACTTCAACACCGTCCTGTCGCTGGCTCGGTCACTGGCAGCTCACCGGCAGGCGCCGTTAGACAAGGTAATGGTCCAGCTAGCGTCCAGTGACAAGCTAATACCTGTCAGAAGAATGTGACAATTGGGCCTGTCCTAAACTCCACTGGTTTCCCTGACTGCTCTGTCATGGAGCAGAGCAGACATTTAACGTGTTTGACAATCTGTATATGTGGGAATAATGCTGTCATTTAGAGATTTAATGACACGAATCAGTGGTATTTGGAGCTGACTTTAAAGCAGGCTAACGTTGGCTAATGTTAGCTGTTTGTAGCCTTCAGTTAATCTTCTCAGTGGTCAAAATACATTGAATGGGAGGTGTGCCACCACGTCTTAAATGTGAGCGATTTGTCCTTTAAAATCCTTTTTTTAAGTATAAGTGCCATGTGACTCCAGCACAGACTTTCTAAACATTGAGGTCATCCATCATCATCATCCGGGTTATTTGTTTTGATTTGAGAGCTATTGCCAAATTTGGGGCCACCATAATGTTTAGATGAAGGTTAGGTATCGTTGTGAACTTAATGGTTCATCAGTGTCTTGAGGACCAGCTAAGGTAATGAAATAATTTCATGTATGATTTTCACTGCTACAGCAATTAAAATGGGTAACAATCTGTAAACAATATGGCCATTCATCCATCTATAAATCCACGTTCTTCCACTGAAACGAGTTCAGGTTGGGTGGCAGTACCCCATACATCCTTCCCCCAGATAAAACTTGACGCTGAGCACATTCATTTTACAGAAAAGGTTTACGCCCCATTAGACCAACAATCTTTTTTTTTTTAAGTATTTTTTGGGGCTTTTTATGCCTTTAATGATAGGACAGTGTGAGAGAGACAGGAAGCAGAGAGATGGGGAAGACACGCAGCAAAGGGCTGCTCGGTGCGGGAGTCGAACCGGGGCCTGCTGCATCGAGGACTAAGCCTCTGTACATGGGGCATCTGCTTAACCCACTACGCCACCGACCGCCCCAGACCCACAATCTTATTCTGCTCGTCGCTGTCCACAGCTCATGGCTGTAGGTGAAGGCTTGAACTTACTCAAGCTCCAGCCTACACATACTCAGTACTCCTTTACAACCAGACTGACAGGAACATCTACAGTGGTATAAGAGGCTGTCAGAAAACAGTATAATGACAAAGATTAACTTTGCATGGAACAATCAATGGAAGAAAATTACTTTTTGAATTAATATATTACATCCACAAAGTGTTTTCTCTTGTTAAACGGTAGATTCTGGCAAAAAAAATTACGCTTTTTTTGTGTCTTTAGTAGATTGATTAATTTTTCTGTTTCACTAAAGCCAAACATTTGATCCAATCGTCATGGTCTCAATAACAGAATAAACACTGGATGGAGTGAAGTACTTCATTAAGTTTGGGTTCTACATGGCTGCTGTGATGTAACCCGCTCACTCGCAGTGTTCACGGGACAGCTTCGGGATTACTCAGAGTAGCAGACTGAGGTTGAAGTGGTTAGAATCAGGAAGTTTTAAACAGGAAGTAGATGTTGTGATGAAAGAGCCGCGGTAGCAGCAAGCAACGCAGTCACCCAACAGCCCAGTTCTTCACCGTTTTAATGGTTTGTAGCAGTTGTAAGGTTAATGAATAATCAGGTTTGTTTCTGCTTTTGTCTATGTTGTGAACTTATCTCGTAATAAAGAGCAGCGCAGTCAGATGAATTATTGGGGATTCACAGCTTTGAAGTTGTGGATGATATTACTCAATAAGCAAGAAAATGAAATGATTGTTGTGACTATTTGCTGATAGTTGACGTGATGACATGGATGTCTTGATGACCCAGAAATATTTGAACAGTGACACCGTTTTCATGATTTGGGCTCTGCGTGCCACCACATCGGATTTTAAATCACAGCTGAGATGAATTTGAAGTGCAGACTTTCAGGTTTAATTGAGCAAAAATATCCTATCAAACATTCAGGAACTGCAACCATTTTTCTACAAAGTCTCATCGTTTCAGGACAGTAACGGGACAAATTAACATTACCATAAATTAAATGTTAATTTTTAAGACTTTGTTGAGAATCCTTTGCCGGCAGCGACTGATTGAAGTCACCAAACGCTGGGTTTCCTCCTTTGTGATGCTTTGCCAGGTCTTTACTGCAGCGGTCTTAAATTTAGTCTTAAGTGAGTGAAATGCACTTGCAATCGGGTGATTGACTTAGCCATTGCAGAATATTCCAATTCTTTGCCTTAAAAACGCTCCTGGGTTGCTAATGCTATTTGTTTTGGCTCATTTCTATCTGCATTGTGCATCTGAGCAGAAAGCGTGTCCCTGTTCACTTCAGAATTCATCCAGCTGCTTTGGTCTTCTGTAGCAGCGACCCTGCGCCATTGGAAGCCATGCATGCCCATGCCATCACACTGCCTCCACCGTGTTTTACAGGAGATGTGGTGTGCTTTGGGTAATGAGCTGCTCCAAACCTATGCCTGACTGTCTTCTTCCCATCATTCTGGTACAGGTTGATCTTAGTTTCATCTGTACAAAGGAAGCTGGTCTAGAAATGGACTGGCTTTACATGTTTTTTAATCTGGCTTTTCTATTTTTGAGTCTGATTGTTGTTTTGAACCTGCATTTGCTCTCCCGAAGTCTCCTCTTTATGGTGGACTTAGATACTGGTACACCTGCTTCCTGGAGAGTGTTTTAACTTAGGTGGATGTTATGAAGCGGTTCTTCTTCACCTGCGATCATCCACCACCGTGGACGTCCCGGCTTCTTTGAGTTCCCGACCTCAGAATGTACCAAACTGTTGATTTGGCCACTCTTTGACATTTCCACTAGCTCTCCTATGATTTCATCAGCCTCAGGATGGTCTGTTTCACTTTCACTGAGAGCTCCTTTCACCACATGTTGTGGGTTCATCAGCTCCTGACCTGATGGATTAATGAGGGAATAGCTCAGGTTTCAGTCCATGAAATAACTTTTGAGTTAATTGTCCAATTAACTTTGATCCTTTGAAAAAGATGCAGCTACACATTAAAGAACTGTAATTACTAAAACTTTCCTCCAATTTGGATGTGAAAACCCTCAAATTAAAGCTGAGAGTCTGCACTTTACGCCCATATCGGTATCTTTAATATGTTTTGGTAAACTAACAGAACTTGTGTCAGTGTCCAAATATATATGGACCTGACTTGGTGTCTGTCTCACATTTGGGGTCAAATTTTAGGATTTCTAAGGTTTTTCATTAATGGTTAAACAGCTAATATCTTCCAAATAACCACGTTTTGTCAGCACAATGTCAGAAATGTCAGAAACTGGTAAGTGACACCTCCATGTTGCTAATTTAGTCAGACCAGCAGTCTGAAGCCACCAAATATTCAGTCAGCTCTGAAATACGACAAACAATTTCAGATTATCACCAATTGGCACTTAGTATCTGCAAATTTGGCATTTCTTTCTGCTGCAAATTGTGGAATTAGCTCAGTTAGAAGAATTCAGTGACATTTATCCTGTAATACCTAGAAAAACTGGCCTTAAAACTTACTTTTTTGAAAGAACCTCTGTTTAACACACCGATCCTTCTGTATCGGACGTATATATTCTTCTCATCTTCGGACAGTTTTAACTCTTTTATTTGCCTACTTTTAATTTATCAACACTATTGCTACTTGCAAAATAATTTTTATTAATGTTGTTATTCCATTAATCTTCTATGTCTGTATGCGTGTTTATATTTATATTTATATTTTGAGGTTTAGAGTCTGCTCTGTAAAACACTTCGAGCTGCATCTCCGTTTAAAGACACTGTGATAAATGAAGCTGAGAGTCGGCATGCTGCAGGATGGTGGAGGTGGTGGAAAAATATGCAGATGTATTCAAGGACTGTGAAAATGAGTAAAAATGCTGGGATGACATACTTTAACTGATCTGCTTATTTGGATCACGTTATTATGGTCATAAGATTGGATAAATGAAGGCTAATGTTCAAATCTGTTAAATAGCAACAGATAAAATAATCAAAGGAGTTTGGAGCAATTCAATTTAATTAAATTCAGTTTTATTTATATAGCGCCAAATACAACAAATGTCATCTCAAGGCACTTAAATAGTATAGTCCAATTAAAGCCAATTGGAATTCAATTCATTGTAATCATAATTATTTTCAAAATAATCCATTTTAGTTTAGTTTAGTTTAGCATTTTTGTATGATCAATCACAGCATTCTATTACAGACACTTCAACATGTTATTGGGATTAAAGGAACTGCATTAGGTTGGTTTGAGTCATATCTATGTCATAGATTCCAGTTAGTTCATGTAAAAGAAGAATCTTCCTCACACACCAGAGTAAGTCATGGAGTTCCACAAGGTTCTGTGCTTGGACCAATTCTTTTCACTCTATATATGATTCCATTAGGTAACATTATTGGACAGCATGGCATAAATGTCCACTGCTATGCTGATGATATTCATCTGTACTTACACTGTATTGCCAAAAGTATTCACTCATCCATCCAAATAATTAAATTCAGGTGTTCCAATCACCTCCATGTCCACAGGTGTATAAATTCAAGCATGCACACTGCTTCTGCAATGAGCACTCATCTGGGAGTTTATTGAACAATAAACCTTTAATAAAAACCGTAAAAAAAAAATAATTGCAAACAGACTTCAAAGTTGTTTACAGAGATATTAGGATAAAATAGAAGCATTCTATCACTTGAAGTTGTTGGTTTTCATTGAGTGAGAAGTTTCAGAACGGTTTGATTTATTCTTCAAAACCTTTTTAAATCTCTGCCAGTCAGTTTTCTTTTAGAGTCTTTATATTTGGCAAACTATCATCTGAAATCCCAAAGGCACCGTTTATGTCTCCCAGCCTGAGGTGGATGGGGCCGGCGGCGGCAGGATTTAGGCCATCTGTTCCAATCTCACAAATAGCTCACAGTCTTCCTTGAATTGTGCCAAAAAGTCCATTTCTGAACAACGGATTTGATTTTGTTGGTCAGAGATCGTCCTCGCTGTGAAGTCACCTTCACGGCACGTTGTTAACGCTGATGAGAAACTTTTCAAAATCAAGCGCATTTGTCACATTGGACTTTTGGCATTAGCTCAACAATTCCAAAACTCGTTACGATGACATTTCACACGATTGACATTGTGCATTCGACCAGTCGGAGGCCGTGTTTGAATGGAGCAGGATGCAAACTGCAGCTTCACTGTTTGGTGGAGGCACAGAGGCACTCATTCTGCTGATGGTTATATAATATGATCACAGCAGAGGTTGTCGGGAAGACGAGATCATCTACATGTTCTAACTGATTAAACAGATAGAAGTCTAACTGTGTAAATGGGAGGTAAAACTTCTCTTTTTTTTTTTTAAGCGCCCATTTAGCTGATGATTTTTAGCTGAAGCCGATTTATCTGGACAAAATCATTAACACTAATGGAACTAAACCGTGCCTGTTAAATTCCTCTGGCAAGGTAATAAATGATATTGCTTTTGCATTTAAATATCTTGCCAAACATGACAGATGATGTGAGCTGCTGTGTTTTTCCTGCCACAGGTCCAGAAGCTGCAGTGCATGTGCCCGGTGGACCTCAGAGGAGTCTTCCAGCTGGACGAGCGGAGGAGAGACGCTGTGATCGCACAAGGCATCTTTCTAGTGGAGTCAAACCTGCAGGTAAAAATCACGCTGTTCGGTTTCTGGTGCTTTTGTGCCCAGAGTGACTTTAAAGGGGGATGTTTTGCTCACACTAACACTCCGTGGGATGCCTGTGTTGCAGCACAAAGATGTGATTGTCCCTTACCTGCTTGGGCTGCTCAAAGGGCTTCCTAAAGTCCTGTGGATCGAAGAAAGCTCAGAACGCAAAGGACGAGGTGTGTGACCATTCTTCATTCATGCACTTTATCAAATGTGCGCTCGTTTTTATGTCCTTAACAGTGATTTTTGGTCATCTTGTCCTGCAGAGGCTCTTCCTGTTGCAGAGAATTTCAGCTTTTGTCTTGTAACCCTATTGTCAGATGTCGCCCAACGGGATGAGAACTTACGAGGACAGGTGAGTGTTTCCCAGAATCCATGCTGGTTAAACTTCTGTCCAACCTGCTGGGATGTCATGGTGCCATTGGCCAGAATCGCCTTTTGTGATTTAATCAATAAGACATTAAAACTAGTATTATTTTGTACGATTAAGCTTTTCTCTGACGCATCCAGGAAGAACCTGAAATAATTTTTCTTACTTTTTACGATCTTGAGAGTTGGAACTGATCCCTCTTTGTGGCTCAGTTTCTTCAGCCCAGCGTTGAACTGGACCAAGTTGTTAAAAACGGTGGGATGAAAAGTGGCTGCTGCACATCCACAGTCTTTAGCTAACTCTGCTGGAACATTAGCCTCAGATAGAGTTTATCCACTGGGCTCTGATATCCTCTGAGGCTGCTGGATGGAAGATGCATGCTCCTCAGTGCAGCTGACAGCATAACATTTCCACCAGAAGCTGGCTTCATCTGTCCAGCAAGGTGGATGTGAGAGGGCGGGGCTTAGCAGAGGAGGTGGAGTCAACTTAAGGAGTGACGTACTTTTTAAATGTAAATCAGAACGGCCCGTTAAATGAGGAACTTTCAAACAAAGGGGAACAAAAATAAATGGTTGGATGAATGTATAAATAGATGGGTGGATAGATGATCAATGTTTGGGTGGATGAATGGATGGATGAATAGATAAATTAATAGTTAGCTCGCTTTGGCTTTTGTCACTGAAAATGTCCCAAAAACTCATTTCTGGATATGAGCAGGAACCTGGATAAATATTTGTTAAGTTTACGCCCGGGGACCTGGGACCTGGACGAACATGTCAATCAAACAATCTTACAGAATGTTTTTACTTTATTTCATCTTTTATTGTTATTTTATGTTCTATGAAAATGTGAAATGTTTTTCAGATCCTGGAGGCGATCATGGACATCATGCAGGTCTTGCTGGACATTTGCAAAAATCCAGAGGATCATGATAAAGGTGCCAACATATCCCCACCTCATGGCTGTATGTTACCTCCAGGTGTTCATGTCTTCTCTGTACACTCCTCCACGCAGAATACCTGTGCAGGTACACTGTGCCCGCCCTGCTCGGTGTTGCCAGAGCGTTTGGTCGATACAGCAACACCGATGAGCCGCTGCTGTCCAAGCTGTTCCCTCGACCCGTGGCTCCCATGCCGTCCATGAGTGATGACAGCGACGACGCCCGCCGGCGATCCTTCAACGACTTCCGTTCAATCATGCCGAGCTCTCTGCTGACAGTCTGTCAGGCGGACACTCTGAGGCGTAAAGGCTCCTCCGTGTCCAGCGTGTCGCAGCAGGTATTAACAGGAAGTTGGATAAACAAGGCGACTCACCCAGTGAGCGGTGTAAAAACAAGATCCTTCTTTTGTTTTCAGGCCAGTCCAGAGAGATCAGGTCTTACGCCCAGCTCACCCGGGGATCCCTCTGCACAGTACTTCGAAGGTAAGACACGTTCAGGTGTGGATGTTCTTAGTTGGACTTTTGTGATTTACTGTCCCCCCCGCACCTGCTTCCCTCCAGCTTTGGCCCACATCCATCTGGTCTTCCCCTCACAGAACTCTCTCCTCCCTCCTCAGGCTCGTACCTCCCTGATGGCAGCGCAGTCGACCCTGATTACTACTTCTCCACCATCAGCTCCAGCTTCTCCGTCTCTCCTCTTTTCACTGGGAGCAGCTCTGGGGAGTTCCTTGTCCCTCTGGATATGCTCAGACAGCTCGTCCACATGGTCAGCAGCAACACTCAGCTCTCTGTTGTGCTTACGTACGGCTGAGAAGCACGAAATTAATTTGGCTTGTTTGTCCTGAATAGGTTGAACAGTTAGTCTCCGAGTCGTTTTTTAAATCGGTGGACGGCACCTTGGCGGAACTTCTTGAGGTAGGACTCCTTGGCAGACATTTGTCTTCCTGTTTCTTAACCCTGCTGGCTCGTTATCACACTTGTGTTGCTCTCTTGGCAGATGAATCCTGGTCTTCATCTTTACTACAAAACCTTCAGTGACCCGCTGTATGTTGCTATATTTAAAATGCTGAGAGACACCCTATACAATTTGAAGGGTGAGAGAACCTCTCTTACCTTTTTTTTTTTCTTCTTCAAATTATTAAGCAAGATTAAATCACTAATGATTCATTTTCCGTACTCCAGACCTTCAGACTGACTTTGTGAAGGAAGTTCATGACTTTGTCTTGGAGCAGTTCAGCAGCAGCCAGTCTGAGCTGCAGAGGATCCTCCACGATGTGGAGTACCTCCAGAGCGAACTGAGCCCGCTGAAGCTGCGCTGTCAGGCCAACGCAGCCTGCGTGGACCTCATGGTGTGGGCTGTAACTGAAGAACAGGGTGAGACTTGGATCGTGTATCTTAGTTCATCTGTCCTCAAAGTTTCCCACTGCTCACTGGTTTGTTTTTCACCAGGAGCTGAGAACCTTTGCACTAAACTGTCAGAGAAGCTGCAGTCCAAGACGTCCAGTAAAGTTATCATCGCTCACATGCCCCTCCTCATATGCTGTCTGCAGGTAACTATTTGTCAGGGAAAAGAAGTCGAAATAACGTTATATTTCTACATGAATATATCACAGATCATTTCTTGTATCACAGCTCAGACAAAGCAGACGGACAAACATGTGAAAATGATCAAGATAAATGCATTTATTTTATTTCTTTGACAGTGTCTTAACTTGATTTTTATTTTTATGACACTTATTTTCTTCTTTATTTCCCTCTGTTTTGCTGTGAAGCCCTTTGTGACTTCTGCCTGCCTAAGTTGGATCAGTGCGCTGTGGATCAAAGTGGATCGCTGCCATAACTGTGACTGCACACCTTTGATTTGTGTGTTTTTGTGTTTGTATTCAGGGTTTGGGTCGTCTTTGCGAGCGCTTCCCAGTCGTGGCCCACTCCGTCACCATGTCTCTGAGGGACTTCCTTGTGGTTCCTTCTCCTGTTTTGGTGAAGCTGTACAAATATCACAGCCAGTACGCTTCAGGTAACAACAGCACGCTCTAAATCAGTCCAATCGGCTTCTGAACTCTCTGATGTCGTCTTACAAATGTGTTTTATTTAAAAAGGAGGCGGTGAGATAAAGATACACGTGACCAACGAACATTCCCAGTCCACCCTCAGCACCCACTCCAGTAAAAAGAGCCAGCCCTCCATGTACGAACAGCTGCGGGACATCTCCATCGATAATATCTGCAGGCAAGTTCACCCTCGTGATATTTACCTCTGCTGCTCTCTGTTTGCATGTTGTAAGAAGAAGGTTTCTGAATTTATTCTCTCATTTGCACAAATATGCAAGTTGTTCTCTGAAATGTTTGGAGCTGGGGCTCAGGTACTCGCGGTAAAAAAAAACTGAATAAACACAAGCGAGGGAAACCATTTCAACGCCGTTTAACCTGAGCCAAGCACAAATCAAACTCCAACAGCTGACTAACGACAAAATGTCTCCAGCAAATTAAAAGGTCTGGCCGATAACCTCCCTTAAAGGACACAGAGACAACTACCAGGGTTTTGTTTCCTCTTCAGAGACGCTGAACATGTCCAGGATCAGGATTAGTTGCCTGGTGAGGCGACTTCATGTTTAACTTTGGTATCTCAGCTGGGGGTGGAGGTTTATCTCTGGAGCAGGTTAAGTTGGCCACACACCACGTGATTTGAATGTCTCTACAACGTTTCCTCTGCACTTAAAAATGCAGCTAAAAGCTGCTTATCGGTCGACCTCATTGTTGTTTCCACCAGGTGCATGATGGGAAATAATGGGAATGTGTTCCTCCATTGCTTCAAAACAGATCTTTGTAGAGTCTTTTCTAATAAATCCAATATAAGAAGGCCTGGGATTGAAGAGTAAAAAAAGTATAAAGAGCAGTTTATACAGGTGTAAAATCACGAGCTACTATTTCCATTTAGTAATAAAAGGGTACAATATAGGCTGCTACTAATAAACTGATTTGGCCAGTGGTTAGATTTAGAAGAATATGAGCAGGCAAATGAAAGAACTGAAATGATATTTTCGGTTTTTCTGATGCAGAAGGAAGTTGCTACACTCTGAAAAAGCTCTTTTCAAAAGAAAAGTTGATGCTGAAATGGTAAAAAAATGTAATTTTGTATATTTTGGACGTGTTAACCATAAATCAAACACTTTGTTTTTCTTACCAAATGGCTGTGAATGTTAATATCAGTTGGTGTCGGCCCTCGTTTTTCATATCAGACTGAATAATAACATCTGCTGTCGTGCACAATCTTCCAAAATCCAAACTTTGCTGCAGTTTTCTGAATCTTTCATACCCCAGGAAAGTGTTGAACACATCCTCTGCAAACACATCAGCATAAACCCAGCCTTTTCTTTACGGCCTCTCCTTCCGCTCTCAGGTGCCTGAAAGCCGGCCTGACGATGGACAACGTCATTGTGGAAGCTTTTCTCGCCAGTCTGTCTAATCGTCTCTACATCTATCAGGAAAATGACAAGTAAGTCAGTCACATTCAAAAGATCATCCTCTTTAATTTGATGAAATGAGAGCGCTAAAAGGCGCTCCCCTCTGTTCAGGGATGCTCACCTGATACCAGACCACACCATCCGGGCTTTGGGTCACATCGCTGTGGCCTTACGAGACACTCCCAGAGTGATGGAGCCCATCCTGCAGATTCTGCAGCAGAAGTTCTGCCAGCCTCCCTCCCAGCTGGACGTCCTCATCGTAGACCAGCTGGGCTGCATGGTCATCACAGGAAATGTGAGTGTTGGATTTCCTCTCAGAGATGAGCTTCATTTATTTTTTCATTGAAGAGACATTTCTTTATGTGTGATGGGAAGAAACTGGAAAAACATGCTTTTTTTTCAATACGAACAGACCAAGAAATAACAAGGACAGTACACACGTGTGTGCATCAACGGACATTTACCATCTTATAATCTAAGGTCAACATGATCAGCGTCTTTATGTCCTTTACATTCATTAAAAGGAACCCCGGCCCCCAAGACGTTATTGTCCTTTATGATCAATGTTTGTACCAGCTGTATAAAAACTATGTTAAAATCTCTCAAAATATCTTTGTTTGTATAATATTGGAAAAACTATTTTCACTCATAGGCCGCCATTGTTGTTTACGTCGCAAGCCTGTCTGGGTAGTGACGTCACAGAGTTGCACCGGGTTAGGTCCCATTAATTTTACCCTCCGGTGCAGAGAGACGTAAGCGAGGAGGAGAACACTCAGTGGGGTTACATGGCACTGAAAGGATCGGATTATTGGCTAAATTACAATAAGACTGAGTTATTAAATTCATGTAGACACCTTAATCTGACAAGAAATTGGATCGGATTAAGACCCGAGATAACTGGGTTGAAAGTCAAATTAAACGTGCTTGTAGACGCTGAAGCACGTGGTGAATTAGACTTTGCGTTCTACGCATGCTCGAGATTTTTTCCCGGGGTCGGGAAACGGAAGTCGGAAGAGACGATATTACTGTTCTTGTCGCCGGCAGAAAGAAACAAACAACGCGATGGAGAATGCTCCGTTGGGCATCGTGTTTGTGCAACAAGCAGCTCATCACAAACCAAATGTAGAGGGACGTAGCTTCATCTGGCTCTTCGTTCGACATCTTTCTCCAATGCCTGAGTTTGTTGTTTTTGTTGGTGGTGAAGAGGTCAACAGGAAGTGGCTCTATTAGCAATAGTTGGAATGGGTACAGCGCCACCTATCGTACCGGGGTATGACACGCTTTGTGCCTATTATTCGATTCATTCACCGCCATATATCCAAGGATAATTACCCTTGCTCAAATAAGGAGCAACTCAGTCTTATTGTAATTTAGCCAGTAATCCGATCCTTTCAGTGCCATGGAACCCCACTGACTGAAGACTTACGGACTGCTGTGTTGACTGATCGGGTGACTCGTCGTCAGCTTCCTCTGTCATCGTGGCCGTGCCCGATGGTTCACCATCAAAGGCTATATCTGCACAGGAGAACATTTCACGTCTCCTGCCGATGGCGTTTCCTCGAGTGGAGTTCACTCGTTTCCCGAGGGTGTTTTGTCTGTTTTTGTGAAAAAAAATTGTAGGCACAGCATTTGGCTTTAGTCTCCGTCTATAACCGGCAGCACCTGTGACCTCTTTAATCAGCTTAGGTCGGCTAAATGCATCAAATGTATCTGGAGTGAAGTGGCGACAACACAGGTTTGGGTTCTTTGGAAGTTGTATACAAGCAATTTCCCACTCCTTTCTTCTCTTCTTGTCACTCGTAGAGCAGTGTATGCTTACATCACTCCCCTTGTTTCCCTTGGACTGAAAATGACACCCAAATGCAGCACAATGTGGCATTATTGTGGTTTTCTCGCTCCTGAAATCCAGCGAGTAAACAGCGAAAGCGGCTCGGCTCAGGGCACAAAGCAATGAATTTACGCCATCAACCCAGCATGCATTGTGCTAGTAAAACCATGGCTGCACCAGTAGGTGAGAATATGTGTTAGAAATTGTGACCACTTGTCCAGGTAGATAACATTAAAATTCAAATCAAAATCAAGCTCCAGGATGGTTTTCAATCTCATCTCTCTTATAATATTCACCCAGTAGGGGGCGATATCGGGTCCGTCTAAAACAATGTCCAAACTCTGGGTTTGTGTGTTGTAATTGCTTTTTTTTTTGTGTGTGTCATCCTTTTATGCTAAAAGTGGATTTAATGTTGATGTTTTACTTTCATTTTAGCAATACATCTACCAGGAAGTGTGGAATTTATTTCAGCAGATCAGTGTCAAGGCAAGCTCCTTGGTTTACTCCACCAAAGACTACAAAGATCACGGCTACAGGTGAGCGCCACCTTTAAAAAAAAAAAAAAAAAAAAAACATACTAAAACACCTTAAGTTTCTTCTTAAAGGGACACTATGTAATTTCTTCCCCCATCTAGTGGTGCAATTTTATTTTGCAAAGTTGAATGAATTTGCTCTCTAGCGCCTCACGTTTTCAAATGTGCGCTGCAACTTCTTGAACTACGGCAAGCGGAATGTGTCAAGATTCAAGAAGCTATAGCTTCAGACTCAAGGTCCATACAAACAAAAAGAAATCAAGACACACAGTACAAAGGATTATATAACACACATACAACAACACTATGAATACAGATGACAGATAACATGTCAGATAACATAACATCTCCTTTGGTGTGCAAGCAATGCAATTAGTCATATTCCGGGAGTTACCGGAAGTGACGTTGACGCAACGTTAGCATTAGCCTGTGTTAGCAATAGGAGCATTAGCAGCGGTAAATAAACTCCCGGTAAACTTACAAACTTTCTAATGCCTCGTTTTGTGAGCTAAGAGCCTATGTGTACTACGGCAGGAGTTTGGTAACAATCAATGCATTATTAGTGGGATCATTTACGAGATAAAATCTATTTAGCATTTTTTTTTTTTTTTTTTTTTTTTAAACTTTATTAGTAAATCAACAAAATAACAGTTTACAAATGTGAGCATAACGCCAAAAAGAAGATATCCAGGGGGAGCATAGGAATAATAATAAAAAGAAGAAGATAATGCACTTACAAAAAGAAAGCTAATGAACACAAAGACATATGTGCCAAGGAATAAAATCTATTTAGCATTAGCGGCTGTAATAAGCCATTTGGCGGAAATGACGTCACAATGACGTCATTTCTGCTTGTAGGCCTGGTGGGGAAATCGCGATTCGAAGTGCTTTATGTCCCTCTCGGCACTTCGTCATTTTTCATAGAGCGGAAGGACATGGCAGCCTCCATAGAGCTTACCTGCTCTATGTAGATACAGACAAGTTATTCTTCACTCAGGAGGATAAGTGAGATTATTGACAGAGATCATTTTACACCAATGAGAACTAACTTATGAATGAATATGTTGATTTGAGCTAATAAATGACTTAATTTATTACATAGTGTCCCTTTAAGTGTGACACTTTTCTGTGTCTGCTTGAGACCGTGCACTAACACATGCATGCCAAAGATTTTCATCATATTTGGGCTGCACATGGTCGGCCACAGAGGGGCCTGTATGACAAAAAACACAGCTTTGCCTTTGAGACTTAAAACTGAGTAACTGGACACTGATAGCCTGTAAAAAAAAAATATAGGACAATTCACTGTCAAAATTGTCAGTTCTATCATGCTAAAGTGAAGCGTATTGATAGAATCTCCTCTTCTCTGCATTTACTGATTTCCTTCATTTATCACCATAAACTCCACAGTCGGCTGTTAAATCTAGCAAGAGAGCTAGCAAGAGAGCTAGCAAGAGAGCTAGCAAGAGAGCTAGCAAGAGAGCTAGCAAGAGAGCTAGCAAGAGAGCTAGCAAGATTCGAAAGTGGCCCCTCCTCTAAGCTCCACCCCCCCCTCCCCATTCCGTCAGTGCTTCATCCAAAGCCGGTAGAACCGCGTGCGCACACGGAGCAGGGAGCCGACAGAGGGGGGCGTAGGCAGAAAGCAGAGGCATCTGATTGGTTTTTTGTAGGCGCTCCAATGATTGGTCAGCTTTTTCTCAGTCCTGCAGCTGCCACAGAGGTCTGATTATTTTCGTCCCTTTTTCTAAATACATCTTGTATAGATTTCTCTCAGGATAGACGGACCATTTCACCCAGTATTACAAAATGTGTTTCTGAACAGGATTACCAACCATGTCTTTAACTGTTAAGGTTAAGGTAAATCATTTCATTGAATTCCTTCAGTTTAAGGTCAAGGTAAGGAGAAAACCTTAAATAGATCTTAAAGACAACACTTAAGGGGGCTTTCTGCAATGCATTTTCTAGTGCCTCTTACTGATAGAGCTTATTTTGTGCCTCATTAGTCTGACTTGGACAAATAAGGAATTTAAATGTCCTCTTTTGTAGCAGCAGTAGTGTTCAGATGATAACTTAGATATGAGTCTACTCTGTCGATTAAAGCTTTTGTGGTAAAGCCCGCTTGTTTGTTTACACAACTATGAGCCAGTTTGTGTTCTTCTCGTGCAGACACTGTTCTCTGGCCGTGATTAACGCTCTGGGTAACATAGCAGCAAACCTTCAGGCTGAGCAGATGGTGGATGAGCTGCTGGTCAACCTGCTGGAGCTTTTTGTTCAGCTGGGTTTGGAGGGGAAGAGAGCCAGTGAGAGGGCCTCAGACAAAGGACCAGCCCTGAAGGTAGGCCACACACGCGTGTCAACTTCCATGTGTATCAGGAAGAAGTTGATCCTGGCTTTATCTTTAAAATGCTCTGTGTGAGTGAAGTTGTACAAAAGTTATCTGTATTTATCACTACACAACCATGACAGTTTGCGCCATTTTCCCAACTTGTTTCTGATTGTTCCAACTCAGATGTCAGATGTTATGATAGAAGCAGTGTGACGTCATTCCCTTCATGTTGTCGTAGCCCACAGGCTTATTCTTTGGGTGGTACTGGATGTAACTCCAGTTTAGTGTGTGTTGAAGCTCCCAGACCTCTGAAAGGAAGCATGTTCTCACTGGTAATAGGACAGGATGTAATCGGCTAGTTTTAGGGGATAAACTATTTATACACTCAACCTTTGGTGTAAAAGCAGTACGAGGTTGCCCTTTATTAATAAAATGTAGTTGAGGGGTGGTCCGTGGCGTAGTGGGTTGAGCAGGTGCCCCATGTACAAGAGGCTATAGTCCTCGCCCCGGTTCAAGTCCCACATCGGACGGCCCTGTGCTGCATGTCGTTCCCCCTCTCTCTGCCCTGTGCTTCCTGTCTCTCTGAACTTTCCTATCCATTAAAGGCATAAAAGCCCCAAAAAATAATTGTAAAAAAATAAATAAATGTTGTTGAATAAATGTACTTTTTTCTTTTTAGGCATCAAGTAGTGCTGGAAACCTTGGTGTCCTAGTTCCAGTTATAGCAGTGGTAAGTGATCTGCATATTTTCTGTTTTATTACAGTAGTTGGTGCAACTTCTTCTCTAATTCATCTCAGTTGAATTTGAGCTTGTTTCACTTCCTCATCATCCGAAACACAACAAACTCTGTGGGTAGAACCGCATTTATCTTAATAACCACAGAGATTGTTCTCTTGTGCTTTCAGCTGACAAAGAGATTGCCACCAATTAAGGAAGCGAAGCCACGTCTGCAGAAGCTGTTCAGGGACTTCTGGCTCTATTCTGTGGTAATGGGGTTTGCAGTTGAAGGCTCAGGTAGAGTTCACTCTATGATATTTCCTTTATCTGCGCTTTCATCTTTTCATGCCTTTGTTGAGATTTCACTACAGCAGGCTGATATCAATTCATTTAATTTAATTTTTCAATCTATGACCCCAGTCCCAAAAAAGTTGGGATGATATGGATGCAAATAAAAACAGAAAGCAATCATTTCCAAATCTCCTAAACTAATATTTTACTCACAGTAGAACATAAAAAACATATTACATGTTGACAGTGAGACATTTTCCATTTTCTTGATAAATTCCCCCCCCTACCATCAGAGATGCAAACTTTGAACTGAGAGTTGATAACAAGCTGGATGGTCCCTGTCCTCTTTAGTGTGAAGCGTCCATGATTTCCAAACAAAATCAGAACAGTTCTGATCCATCTGACCACAGAACAGTTTCCCACTTGGCCTCAGTCCATTTTAAATGAGCTTTGGTCCAGAGAAGACGGCAGAGTTTCTGGATCTGTTCACATATGGCTTCTTCTCTGCATGACAGAGCTTTAGCCTGCATTTGTGGATGTTACTGTGAGCTGTGTTCACAGACGGTGATTTCTGGAAGTGTTCCTGAGCCCATGACGTGATTTCCAGGACAGAACCAGGTCTGTTTTTAATGCAGAGCTGCCTGAGGGCCCGAAAGTCACAGAGATGTCTCCGGATTATCTGAATCTTTCGATGATATTATGTTCTGTAAATGATGGAAAAAGAGGAAACTTATCCTGAAATTATCCACAATTTATCAACTCAGTTTTTTGCAGATTTTCGAAACTTCTACACAGGTTTACTTCTGAGAGACTCTGCCTCTCTAAGGTGCTCTTTTGGTACCCAGTCATGTTACTGAGCCATTGCAACGTGTCCCTCCAGCTGTTTGATCTGAGCGCCACTTACTTTTCCAGCCTTTTGTTGCCATTGTCCCAGCTTTTCTGGGGTTGTACTTGATTCTGTGTGAATTTATTTCTTATTTATTTTCCCATTTTACACTCTTCACAAATATAAAATGTCCGTTTCTTGGATTGTTGCCATCCACGGGTCACCACAGATTTACCATTTTGAACAGTATTTGAATGGACTGTCTCTAGCTTCAAACTAAATGCAGGTATATATGTGGTATGAGCATCAGATGATCCTGCTGCATGCCTGGTGTCTTTGTTCTCATATAAAAACATTCCACATTTCTTCCTGGTTTCTTAACTGCAGGACTTTATGTTTGTGTGTTCCTGTAAGCTTCTGGAGTCCTTCCAGCTCTCCTTCTTTCCCCCAAACACTACCTGGAATCTTATACTTACTGCTGTTGAAACATCCAGGTCTTTGGCCGGAGGAGTGGTACGAAGGAGTTTGTGAGATTGCGACCAAATCGCCGCTGCTGACGTTTCCCAGCGGAGAACCTTTGCGCTCAGAGCTGCAGTACAACTCTGCACTGAAGAACGACACCGTCACTCCGGTATGACCACACACAGATACACACACCCTCCTACACTGTGTAGTACACTTTCTGACGATGATTATTATATTTCAGGCGGAGCTGAATGATCTGCGCAGCACCATCATCAACCTGCTGGATCCTCCTCCTGAGGTGGCTGCTCTCATCAACAAGTTGGACTTTGCCATGTCCACATATTTACTGTCTGTTTACAGACTGGAGTACATGAGGTATACTGACATGATGCTTTCACAGCACATGCAGGTCTGACCCGTCACTAGTTTTAAAACTCATCTTCCTTCGTCTGTTAGGATGCTGCATTCTCTCGACTCGGACCGCTTTCAGGTCATGTTTCGATACTTTGAGGACAGAGCAATACAGAAGGATAAATCTGGTAAGCAGAACCAGAATCACAAAGGTTTTCTAAAACCAGTTGTTCATTAAATACTTTGATATTTAACATGTTTTTTCAGGTATGATGCAGTGTGTGATAGCTGTAAGCGACAAGGTTTTTGAGGTCTTCCTTCAAATGATGGCTGAAAAAGTAAGTGAGACGTTTTCCCTGAAACACCTTTTTCATGTTTAGAGCGTATCTTGATTCTTTAGTGGGTAGCAGCCAGCTAAACGTAAAGAGTTTCGTGGACGGAGAGAATATTTTTATTTTCTTGCTCTCAGTTGCGTAGATGTGGTGTTTTTCCTCTGTTTTTGATCAAAGAAAACAAGATATCCGATGACACTGGCATTTTGCATTATTCATGCAATCCTTAGATCAAAAGATAAATGAAGGAACAATCTTAAAAGGAAAAGCTAATAAAAAAAACCCCTCAAATTTGATATTGTCAGGCAAAAACTAAAGCACACGAGGAGGAGCTTGAACGCCACGCGCAGTTCCTCCTGGTCAACTTCAACCACATCCACAAGAGGATCCGCAGAGTGGCGGACAAATATCTGTCTGGCTTGGCTGAAACGTAAGACGGCACGGATACATATATTCATTCACTGAAAATACAGCTCCTTATATTCCCCAGCTGATTATCCTGTGTCTCCTCAGTTTCCCCCACTTGTTGTGGAGTGGCCGTGTGCTGAAGACTATGTTGGACATCCTGCAGACGCTCTCCTTGTCCCTCAGTGCTGTGAGTTATTATTATTTAATCAATCCACGAAACATCCATCTCTTAGTCTACCTTAACATCTGTGATAATCGACGTGTACACCACAGCTGTAATGGTGATATGTGTGTTATATTGCAGGACATTCATAAAGACCCGCCTTATTATGACATCCCAGATACCCCGTACAGAATCACTGTCCCAGATACATATGAAGCCAGAGAGGTAATGTTGGTTTATTCAGAATTTTATTCATTCAGAGTTCACACTGCTCACAGTCTGCATGCCACTGAGATAAACGTAAGAAAATAGTAGATTTTAAACATGCTAGTTGTAGAGTAATTATTCTCTTTGGGATTTTTGTAGAGCATCGTTAAGGATTTTGCTGCACGCTGTGGAGAGATCCTTAAAGAAGCTATGAAATGGGCTCCGTCTGTCACAAAATCCCATCTGCAGGTGACATTTTTAATGAAACTTTCAGTTCTGAAACGGATGAAAAACTTCCACTTAAACGGTCCTAATCAAAGTAAATATTTCAACCTTTTCCAGGAGTACCTGAACAAGCATCAGAACTGGGTGTCGGGTCTCTCCCAGCACACGGGCCTGGCCATGGCCACTGAAAGCATCCTGCACTTTGCTGGCTACAACCGGCAGAGCACCACACTGGGGGTGGGCCACTAACTGACAGCTGACACTTACTCAATGGTTTGGTTTGTCTTTAGAGGGAGAGTCGGATCATTATAACCTGTCAAGTAAGAGGAATTTTAAGTCTGAGGAAAGCAAGAGCCTAGGGCTGCTCGATTATAGAAAAAAATCATAATCACGATTATTTTGGTCAATATTGAAATAACGATTATGTAACACGATTATTTCACATGACTTTGGGAACTTTGGATTTATTGAAAAGACACCTTTCAACAATTCTTAAAAAAAAAAATCTGACATTTGTTGCACTTTTTGAATTATCAAAATAAATAATGTAACAGATATTCAAATAAAAGTATTCAAGTAAAAATGATAACCTCAAATAAATAAAGCATAGCGCTTAACCAACGTATGGACCATTTTCTTGAATCCAACGTTGTCAACTGTGCTAGTGGGGCGCATATCTGTAGCTCAGTGAAAGGCAACGGAATCTGTTATCATTTTGTGCCTTTCCGAATTCAACGGATAGGGAGTTGCGCTGTAGAGTGTGTCTGTTATGGATGTCTGGTTTGAGGGGGTTGTGGATGGCTTTTTCCGTTTCTTTATTAAATTGTCATAGGTCACTCGGTGTTTAGCTTTCAAGTAGTTGAACAAATTCGTAGTGTTCCCTTGCGTTGCAGCCACTACAATATAACAAATCTTGCACGTAGCATGTTTCTGCTCGTCGTCAGATTCCTCGATCGAAGCCAAACTGTTCCCAGACTACGGAAGAGCATTAGGGCCAGGCATAAGAACAAATATTTATATTTTGCCTGTCGAGATTAAAGTCGAAATGTCGAGAATAAAGTAATTAGATGATGGAGCAGAGGAGTTGACTTTTTTCTCGACATGTTGACTTTAATCTCGACAGGCAAAATCTAAATATTTTTTCTTATGCCTGGCCCTAATACTCTTCCGTACCAGACAACGGAGTTGGTTTTCCCTTTTTTGCTCACGAAACGCTGCTGTGGCTAGCCTCCTTCTGCCATCTTTACTCGCGCTGAGTTTTTATTCCATTTCCGGCGGATGACGCATGACCTGCCTTCCTCTGGCTGAGAGAGTTTGAGGCTTCGGGAGGGGCGGATGTGCGCATGCGCGTGTCATTCAGAACGCAAGATACGAGTTCTTGCAAAATAGAACTTAATACTAATTTAAAAATAATCGTTTTTTCTCGATTGTATTGTTTTGGTGATCGTTGGGAGCCCAAATTGAAATTCAATTAATTGCACAGCCCTACAAGAGCCCAAGAATGGAGCCCTGTGGAACGCCACATAGTGATAAACTCCAAGTTATTGGTCCAACGGTCTGTGATAAACAGTCAGAATAGATAAGAAAAAGGAAAACACATGGTTTTATTGAGCTGTGTTGCAGAGATCTTTCATCCTTTTCACACATCTAATTATGATTATTGACATCTTATTTATTCTCCATCACTTTCTTGATTAGTCCACTCAGCTGACTGAGAGGCCAACCTGTGTGAAGAAGGACTACTCCAACTTCATGGCCTCCCTCAACCTCCGGAACAGATACGCTGGAGAGGTAAAATCTTCTTTTATATCCTTAGTTGGCGGTCTTATTTGCTTTTTTTCTCTTTCCTGAAATATGTTCTTTAATCAAAGGTAAATTTACATTGTTTGACTAAAGGAACTTTAGCTGAATGATTAATCACAGGCAAAGGTTGAGCCACCAAAAGGTTGTCTTAAAGGTAGGGTAGGAGATCCTGGATTTTGAGTCCAGCGAAGCTGCATTTTGAAAATACACAGGTAAAAAGTCCCAACCCTTTTCTTCACTTTCCCCCCGAAGGCACGCCTCTAGAGTACATGAACGCGCACGAGCACGAAGGTGCACGAGCGCTGTTCTGACAGCAAGCATCGATCGTTGCCGTATTTAGTATTTAGTTTATGCTAACTATACGTTTAATAATGCTAGGTGCTAGCCAAGCTGGCTCTAGTTTAGCTTCCTGCCAAGCTTCGTTCACGGAGCAGGGTACGCGCACAGGGGGAAGGAGGGGGAAGGAGGGGGAGGGGGAGGGAGGAGCAGATTGCAGTTTGATAGACGGCATCAGAATCCAATCATTGTGAACGGTCCGTTCACAATGATTGGATACTGTTTTTCCTAGATTGTACGTTCTAGAGGCCACTAAAACTTTTCATATTTGTGTCAAAACTTTTAATTAATTGGTTGCAATGGGGGTGTGAAGAGTATTTCAAGCAATGTGTAAAAAAATGTTCCAGAAAAAGATCCCCTACCCCGCCTTTAAGGGACGTCCCCAACATCTAAGTTTAGCTGCAAGCATTTTTCTAACATGCTTACAGAACATAAGAAATGCCAGCCAAGTTTAAAGAACATTGAAGAGGGTATGTTATAAAGCCTTTTTAGCCTTGTGAATCTGCAGAGAAAATAGGGAGGTACTCTCTCCTGCAGATGGAAATGTTCCCGAACTGTCTGAAACGCTTTGTTGGCAGTCTAGCCTCTTCCTCCTGGACTTTATGACATCACAATGAAACACATTTGCACACTGGCTGACTCGGACATAGACTGGGGCACCCTCAAATAAAGAAAGAGTTGCTTTTCCCTTTGACTTGTCGGAGCAGACTAGGCCTTTCCTGAGGGGGGTCTTAAAGAGAAAGGAACCGAAACGGAGAATTTCAGGAAAGTGACAAAGGTCCTGCAGCAGTGGACAGTGGGATGTATTTCAGATGATGAAAAGATGTTCAGACATTCTGCTGGACAAAATAAACACAAGTTGATTCATGGTTAACTGATGTTACAGACATTGATTTCCTGCTTCTTCTTTTTTCCTCCTTCTCATATTATATTCTTGTTCGTCTGTAGGTTTCAGGTATGATCAACTTTGCCCAGGCGGTCCGTGGACAGTCCGATCTGAACAGGCTGATGATCAAGCAGATGGGAGAGGCTTTGGACTCGGCTCAGCCCGAAGCCTTCACTGAGGCCATGTTCAAACTGGCTGCGTTGCTCATCAGCAGCAAAGGTTTCACTTTTTCCTGCTTTTCTGTGTTTATTTGTTCCAAGACTGCTTTTTTCCACCCAACATTGCTGAAGTTGGGAACTTCCTTTCTGAGTTTGATGCTGAAAATTAATGCATGCATTTGTTACTTCCAGGCTGGACTGTTATTATGAACTCATTATTATGAGTGTATCCGAACACTTTTCTAAAGAATAAATCTCAAGTTAATTAAAAATACAGCTAAATTAAGTGAGAGTACCGACAGGAACCAGAGAAAACAAGCCTCTCCCATATTGGAATCTCTTCATTGGCAACCTGACTTTAAAACCCTTCTGCTTACTTACAAAGCTCTCAACAGCCAATCTTTTAGGTCCCCAGAATTCAGATCCCCTCACTGGCTGCCATTGTCCTGATCTTAAGAGATTCTTGTGATGATTCTTGGCTCATTTTGTCTCTTCTATATTTCTTAAAAGTATTTAAGAAACTACACACTCAACTCAACTCAACTTTATTTATAAAGCCCTTTAAAACAGCCGTGGCTGACACAAAGTGCTGTACATTAATAACAACACAAAATTTAAGGCATAAAACATAAGGACAATGTAAAAACAATAATAAACAATAACAATATTAAATAACAATATTAAAACAATAAGGCAATAACAGAAACAGAGTCTCATGCTGGGTTAAAAGCCAGGAAATAAAAATGGGTTCAAGTTTTCAAGTTTCAAGTCTTTTATTGTCAGATGCACAGAACAACAGAGTCAGACTGGGCACTGAAATTCTTAGGACAGGACACCGTACAGCAACTACCATAACAGGACATAACATGCCGTAACATGACATGACGTATGTACTCTGACAATAACAATAAACACTCTCGTGACATCTGTGAAATGGGTTTTTTAGTTTTTATTTCTAGCCAATCATTTATTTTAGCCATCTTCTTTTTCACAATGAACTTAGTTGGTATTCATTTTTGTCTTTATTTCTGAATTGTTAATTAATTAATTGATTTTTTTTTTTTTTTTTTTCTTGTCACATTTTGAGCTACATGCCTGTAGAAAGGTGCTATATTGATAAAGTTGGAGTTGTATGCCCCTGTTCTCAAATGTTCTGACTCCTGGTTTTTCATGTATAGACTGTGATCCTCAGCTCCTGCACCACCTCTGCTGGTCTCCTCTTAAGATGTTTACTGGACACGGGATGGAAACGGCAATCGCTTGCTGGGAGTGGCTGCTGGCAGCACGTGTCGGAGTGGAAGTACCGGTACTTTGATGTGTTTTTATCGTTTTCCTACCTGCGTTCTGTCGGTGTATTTCCATGGCACAGAGCGTCAGTGTTTTCTTCTGCTGCATAGTTTATGCGAGAGATGGCTGGAGCGTGGCAGATGACGGTGGAGCTGAAGATGGGCTTGTTCTCAGACACTCAGGTGGAGGCCGACCCTCTGGCTGCATCAGAAGAAAGTCAGCCTATCCCCTGCCCTCCTGATGTGACCCCTCACCACATCTGGATCGAGGTCATATATAATTCTGCTGGTCTTCTCATCAGTCTCCTGCCTTTCCACTTACATCTTTGTTTTTACCACTTTTCCTCTAGTTTCTTGTCCAGAGGTTTGAGATAGCGAAGTATTCCAGCGCAGATCAGGTGGAGATCTTCTGCAGTTTGCTGCAGCGCTCTCTGTCCCTGGATGTCGGCGGTGCAAAGAGCAGCCTCAACCGCCACGTGGCTGCCATCGGTCCTCGTTTCAGGTATCACACCAAAAAAAGTTTCCAGAATTTGTATGGTATGTTTTATGATCCGCACACTCAAACCTCTGTTTATTCTTTCGTAAGGTTTGACTGTAAGCTGAATTGAACTTTTAAGAATGCAGAACGTAAGAAGCAGTCTGCAGATTATTGTTGGTAGAAGTGTTTATGATGAGCGGATTTCTCTTGGCTGCAGGCTGCTGACTCTGGGTTTGTCTCTGCTTCACTCTGATGTCGTCACCAACGCAACTGTAAGAAACGTGCTCCGAGAGAAGATTTATTCTACCGCCTTCGATTACTTCAGGTACCACCACAGAGTGTCTGACATGTACTAATCTTATCTTTTTGATAGACCACAAAGACCAAACTAACTAGACATTGTAATGGAAGCAAAGAAAAAGTCTTGATCTGCCCCTTTCATATAAATCCAAGAAATAGGTGCAAAGATTTATTGAAATATGGTCAAACATAAATGTAAATTGAGTTTGTACAATTCTAAGGAGCTTTGAAGTGAATATTTGGTCTGAGCTCCTTTATTCTTATGAATCTTCTGTAATAGTTCTCCAGGCTTCTTGAAGGACATCCCAAAGCTCTTCTTTGGATGTGGGCTGTCTTTTGTTCCGTTCTCTGCCAACATGATCCCACACTGCTTCAGTAATGTTGAGCTCCGGGCTCTGGGGAGGATTCATCCCTCCATCAGACCTGCTGCCACTGATTTTCAGCCCACTTCTTGTGTCCTTTGGCACAGCTCAGCCTTTTCTCCCTGTTTCCCTTCCTTAAGAACAGCTTCTTGACAGCCACCCTTCCATGGAGCCCATTTCTGATGAGGCTTGGGCCAACAGCAGATGGATCAGCTGAAGGTCCAGATGCATCTCTCAGCTCCTGTGTCAGGTCTTTGCTGGATTTTTCCTCTTTCTTAAGGACATCACTTTCAGATCCTGTTCATCTGCTGGAGATAGTTCTTTAGGCCTGACACTTCTTCTTTTGTCCTCCACTTGTCCAGTTTCCTCAAATGTTTTAAGGACACACTGCACACCATGCTGAGATATGCCAAGTTTTCAGCTAACAGCTCTTTGGGAATCACCTTGTTGCTGCAGAAATCCTGTTTTCTGTCTGTCACACTGTGTTATCTTTGCTGTTTTTCACAGATGCAGCTAAAGAAATGGGAACAAATGATGTGTCTTTGTATCTTGTTAAGTGGCTTAACAAAGAAAAAACACATTCCTCTGAAAATGCTCAGGTACAAGGACTGGACTGAAAAAGAGTGAAAAAAGTAGAAAATGTCCAAAGAAAAATTTTGAAAGACCTTCAGAAAGCTGGAGAACTATTGATCAAGACCACTTTAAAATATTTTAAGAAAGTCTGGCTGCTTGGAAGAAAATGGAAAGAAGTGAAAACTGGATCAGGACTTTTGCACATTGCTGCTTCCACAAGTAGCTAAGAGGTTCAGCCTAAACTACTCCAAAAGAAGTAACTGAGCCTAAATGTTGCTGTGGTGTTCCAGTCAGAATAAATAGGACTATCAAATGGGAGATTGCTAATTTGAGTTCTACTTTATATTTTTTCTGCAAATTTGAAAGCAATATGAGCTAAATTTCAACATTTAGTCAGATAATCATCGAGTCACCCCAAAAATGTCAACTTCCTGGTGATGCTGCATGAACGGGAGTCACTGAAATCGGCGTCCTCTGAACGACACGAATGTTTCAACGGGATTTTACTGCCGTCAATCTGCAGCCGTTTTTTTTTTTTTTATATTTCTCTCTCAATACTGCCAATCATAGAGCCACATTAAAATGAACGTATTATCTTAAATATATTGCTGGTAATCTAACTTATTCCGGTCTTTCCAGCATGTCTCCGAAGTTTCCCACCCAGGGGGACAAGCGTCTCCGCGAGGACATCAGCATCACCATCCGCTTCTACGCCAACATCCTGTCGGACAAGAAGTACCTGGCAGCGTGTCATTTGGTCCCCCCCGGTGAGCTTGGTACTACTCCAGCCCCGAGCACACTCTCTGCTGGGATATTCGGATCGCTTATCGTGTCCAGCACAACTCCGATATCTATCTTAAGTAAGCCTAAAGCGGTGGAGCTGCACTGCAGCAAGGGCATGCTCTTACGCATGTCAAATTTAACGCTGCTTATCCTCACAGAGCTGCTTCACTCTAAAAATCCTTACTTTTGGTTCCTCTTATTGTTTTTAAGGTTTTTTTTCCCACTTTTCATTTGACTTTTTTCTTACCTTTCATTGGTTTGCGCTTTATTCTATTATATTCAATCTGTTTTTTTATCTTCAATGCAGCTGTGAGGAAAAGCACAAATTTGTCAGCTGCATCAAGATGCATGATTATTCATCAGCCCACCCGCCTGCCCTCCTCCACGACCGATCAGATTGGTTTCAAAAGAAGAAAGCCACAAATTGAAGAATGATTTTTCTTCCCCCCCCTCCAGAAAATCCTCTCCTCATTATAAATGACTCCGAGTTAAGACATGGTTTTATTCTCATACACATCGAACCGCTTCAGGTAGACGAGTCCTCGAATCGCAGATCCTGGATCAGATTAATCAAAGAACATCTGGCCAAGAATCAGTGGTTTCGAGGTAACTTCTACCTCCATTTTCACTGGATTTCCCTGCTTTCAAATGCATGACCATCACAGCAGCAGAGGACTGCGTGACACGTCACCTCACTCTTCAAACAAACCCTCATCATCGATCACACTGTTTGTCTTTCACTCTAGAAGTTAGAATATCTGACTTTTTTTTTTAAGACTCACTGTACAAGTTGCATTGGATGTTACAGAGTAGATTTACAGACTGAAAACTGGTTTCATTCTCGTCCCTGTTAATGCTGTTTATCTGCGAACAGATAATCAGGACGCGTCCTTGAACAGTCTGTCGGTGATGAACGCCGCCGACCTGAGGAGCAACATGGACTCCAGCTCTCGCTCGCAGCAGAGCGGTCAGGGATGGATCAACACGTACCCGCTGTCGAGTGGCATGTCCACCGCCTCCAAGAAATCAGGTAGGACTTTAATCCCAAACAACAAGAATCCAGAGAATAAAGGATCATCATCAGCCTGCCTGGACTCTGGTCATTACATCATCACTTCAGCTGAAACGAAAAGCTTTTCATTAACAGTCCAATCCTGGACGTTTTATGTTCTCTTCACCAACTGTTTCAGATGCTGCCTACACAAGTTCTGAAGTCCAGATT
The DNA here is from genome assembly GCF_027942865.1 of Odontesthes bonariensis. NCBI lineage: Eukaryota > Metazoa > Chordata > Actinopteri > Atheriniformes > Atherinopsidae > Odontesthes > Odontesthes bonariensis. The sequence goes on from NC_134527.1 coordinate 29,048,840, forward strand.
AGATAAATTGGTTTGAATATTATTAAAATGCAAAGAATTAGGTTTAAAACTATACAATTCTTCAAATGTCAGATGGGGGATCGGGACTCCTAAACATTAGATATTATTTTTTGGGGCGGAACAATTGAGATTTCACAGATGCAGGATCATACTTGCACTCGATGGATTGACATAGAAAAGAATCGGTTAACTTAATAACTTTTTCAGGGTTTTTTTCAGCCCTTAAAAAAGATCCAAATGGAAAGCGTGCATTTCAACCTGTCACAGAAAACATCCGGATGATGGGATGACTTTGTTGGGAAAAGGCGTTTAGAGGATTTGGATTCTCTGAACAAATGAGACAGGAATTTAAACTCCTGACTTCTGCAGATATTTACAACTGAGACGCCTTCTGTTAGCACAACAAGAATTTGAAAAAGCTAAAAAAAAAAAAAATCTTAAATGAAGCTCTTTCTCCAAGAGATCCAATCCAATCATAACACACGGTGAGTAAGATGCAGGGTATACCTTTAGCTTTCATCTGTGGACTCAAATAACACCTCGTATTTAATACAAGCGTCTGAGACTGAAATTGGTACAGCTGTGCGACATGGAGAGGATCACACATGCTCTGCCACCTCAGGAGGCCTGATTTTTAAAAAGATGGAGACCCATATTGCCTCTAATATTACATAAAGTATACTTTATTTCTTTTCTTCCCCTCCTGTATCATTTTGACCTATATACAGATGTTTGTGGTTCTGTAAAGGACTTCTTATTGTAGCAGCTGTTTGTTACATGATGTTCAAATGTTCAAAAATGACAACTGACAAAAGTGTGAAAGTATTTTTGCAAATTTTACAACTTTTATAACACGACAACGTTAGTAGATTGAAAAATACGAGGTGCAGTTGTGAGACTGGGGTCACAGGAGGCTCCATATTCACACATTTCAGATGATGAGGCATCTTATTTAATAGAGGAGGAACTCTTTATTCACTCAGACGTTTCAAAAGTCCAACATAACAGATAAAAAAAAAATGTTTCTTTCTTTTTCTAGGCACGTCCAAGAAGAGTAACAGAGGAACTCAGCTCCATAAATACTACATGAAACGCAGGACTCTGCTGCTGGCGTTACTGGTGAGTCCTGAGAGCAGTTTCCATTGGTCTTTAAATGCCTGATGATTGAATTTTTTACTCTTACACTCCTCCCGTCTTTTTCCAGGCGAGTGAGATTGAGCGGTTGACGACGTGGTACAACCCCCTCTCCACTCAGGAGCTGGCCATCGCCACCGAGCAGTCGGTAGAGACCAGCATCGCCAACTGGAGGTCCAAGTACATCAGCCTGACGGAGAAGCAGTGGAAGGACAACGTCAACCTGGCCTGGAGTATCGCACCTTACCTGGCTATGCAGCTACCAACAAGGTGGCAACTCTTTCTCCATTTGAGAGAAAAAACCCTCTGACTTTTACAAAGAAACAAGTAGAACAAGGGTGGCTTGTTTCTGTAGGTTTTGATGGATGATATTGAGTTTTGATCAAATCCTGTCCTGTCGTGTCCTGTCCTGGATGAATAAGATTTGCCAGTTTAGTGGGATCCAAACTGAAACCAAGGTTCCACTGCAATCCCGACTGTGGAGATTTACATATTCTACAAGAAAATGAAAACAAATGAGCTCTTTCTTTGTAAACACAGGGTCTGTCACCGGAAGTTTGATGTGTGAACCGGACATTTGTCTTTAAGTGACGCCTCCGTGTCCATTTGAGTTGAATCAATTTGGGTTCAGTCAATTCCGCAAAGTAAGAAATCAGGATCATCCGAGTGGATGTGAGAGACTTAAAAGTAGCAAGACTTTGAAAGACTTTGAAGACTTTGACCCAAAAGTTGGTCTTCATACTGAAAGAAAAACATTTCAACAGCTGCATTCATACAGATGTTCGGAGGACCATCAGATTAGGAGCCCCACTGTTACCAGGAGAAAAGTTTTGACTTCTGTGCCTTTTGCTTCCTGGTTTGTAGGTTTAAGAATGATGCGATTGTTGCTGAGGTGACCAGGCTGGTGAGACTGGACCCCGGAGCAGTCAGTGACGTACCCGAGGCCGTCAAGGTGGGCTCGCTCAGTCCTGTGAATGTCAGCCTTTAATGTTTGAGACTGAAACGCTGATCTTTTCCTCCACTCTTTCACCAGTTTCTGGTGACGTGGCACACTATTGATGCCGACTCTCCTGAGCTGAGCCATATCTTGTGTTGGGCTCCCGCCGACCCGCCCACCGGCCTGTCCTACTTCAGCAGCATGTACCCTCCTCATCCTCTCACTGCGCAGTACGGAGTTAAAGTGCTGCGCTCTTTTCCTCCGGTAGGTCACCTACACAGGATTTCTGCCTGGGGTGGATTTGACAGCTGTAGCCATGAGAGCAGTTTTTGTAATACTGGTTATTTCTCTGCCTAGGATGCCATCTTGTTCTACATTCCTCAGATCGTACAGGCTCTTCGTTTCGATAAGGTAAACATGGACCGCTCTGCCTTCACCAGCTTCTTCCAAATGTCAAAGAGCAGTCGTTCAAACTGGGATTCCTCTTCCTTTCTTAGATGGGTTACGTTAGAGAGTACATCCTATGGGCGGCGCAGACGTCTCAGCTTCTCGCACATCAGTTCATCTGGAACATGAAGACCAACATCTTCATGGATGAGGAGGGACACCAGAAAGACCGTGAGTGACCCCACATCAGAGCTGGGGATAGATTAATCAATTAAAACAATTTCAATGTTGGAAAACAGGAATAAGGACATGAATATACCTGTAGATTGATATCTATCTTGAAATCCTGAACATGGTTGTTTAATAGCTGCTCAGTTCTTGAAAATGATCAGTTAATCCTCTCAGAGGGAATTAATACTGCATTTGATCTCCCTTCATCAGATTCTCAAAAGTTCTCACTGTTGCTGTTGTAGCTGAACACCAAAGTTAACCAGATCAGCCTGAAATCTCTTTAGGTTTCTCCAATAAAAGATTATTTCAGCCCTGGATCTGTTGCATAAGGCTCATAGTAGATGAGGCAAATTAGGTCTGCTGAAGTGTGACACTCCAGGAAGTCAAAATCTGTCCATGTTGCATACTCTTCTGGGGTTGGAAGGCTTTTATTTGTGTTTTACAGCGAAACCTCTGTGAGAACTACCAAAATGTAACATTTAATTGTTTTGATTTAACAGCTTTCATGTCCCAAAGGGAGCAGTCTATCATTCTGGAGAATTAAACTAACTAAAATCAGTTCATATCAAACATTTCTTACTTGGATTTAGGTGTTTTTATTCGTGCTTTAGAGTATAACACGTACGAAACCATCTGAGATTAAGGTGGTTTTTGCTCTGATTTAACTGCCTTCTTGTCAAAATCACAGTTGTAGTTCCTCATTCATTAAATAAGTTCCAAACAAACTTTTCCTCCTTTACAACTTAAAGTTAACGGCTCTTATGAGCTATTTCAGGTATCTATCACTACATCACAGTTCCACTTTCCCTTTGACTAATTATTGTGAAGACAGTGCACATAAGATGCGCCCCTCTGTCTTACATTAGATAAATGTTTCCACCGTTCTTGTGTAATTATGTTTTCCTCCTGAAGGGAAAGTCTAAGTCGGGTCTAATTAAATGAGCTGAAGCTGTGATTGTACTTATTTGATGCCCGTTAATTTGTCTGTGTAGCTGACATTGGGGAGCTGCTGGAGCAAATGGTGGAGGAGATCACGGGGTCTCTGTCGGGTCCCGCCAAAGATTTCTACCAGAGAGAGTTCGACTTCTTCAACAAGATCACCAACGTGTCCGCCATCATCAAGTGAGAGCTTTAGCCCTTCTGCCACAACTGAGAAAGTTTGTGGTGGTAAAGTTTTAACTGTGGTGTGCTTTAAACTTTCAGGCCTGTTCCAAAAGGAGAGGAGAGAAAACGAGCCTGTCTCAAAGCTCTGTCTGACATCAAAGTGCAGCCAGGTAACGAACTGTCCCGCAGGAGGTCGAGATGGTTCATTACAACATATTAGTTCAGCCTGAGGGAAAACACCAGCCTTTTCTGATCATTTTCCAACTTCAAATCAACATTTTGACCATATACAACATTCAGAAATAGACATTTGGTTTTAATTAAAGTAGAAACAAGAAGAAAATTTTATACAAAAAAACAACCCTTCTTTTATTTCTTTGGTTTGTAAATCTTTGATCCTCAGCTGGTCACACGCTTTCAAAGGCGTCGACGGTTCAGAGTCAGAATAAAAGTGGGTTGTGGCGCGCTCCCGTGATCTCGGTCGTTTGGTGTAAGGTGGTCATAAAACTCTCTTTTAAGGTGGAATTTTTCACATCTTTGGGTTATGACAACATCAAACATGTTTAACATCGTCCAAAGTCTTTAATCGTGTTTGTTGCTAAATGTATCGTTAAGTTTTCAACCAATTAAGATGAAGATCAGATTTATTGTCATGTACACGTGAATACACGAAATTTGTCGTCCGCTTTTAACCAATCCAGGTTGGCACCTGTTGCACACGCACGCACATTAGAGTATGGCAACCCGACCGAAGCCCGACGGGCCCGGTCGGAACCCAACGGGCCGGGCCGGACTCGGACAAAAAATTAGAATGTCTTGTCGGACTCGGGTCGGGCTCGAAAGCAAGCAGACATCGTGAAAATGATAAACTGCCAGAGGACAGGTTTCAGTTCATTGCAAACGTCAGTTTTTGTGATAAACATAAATAATTGAGTATGCATAAATGAAAATGTTGGTAGGCTATTCGTGCCTCATGCCGTGCAGCATGCATCTGTGTGCATCTGTGGTCTGTGCATGCTCGGTGCGCACGCACATCGAACATTCGAACAACTTTACATTTACACGTGCGATCAGTGCAGCCGAGCTCAGTTGGCTGGAAGCGCTATGGAGGACATTAAAAGAAAAATAGCTTCTGGAGAACTGAAAGTCGTGGAAAATGAGAGGGGGAAATCCACTGTGTGCAAACGCTTTAAGCTATAATGGATTATGGTGGATAATGGTGCGCTGTCACCAATGTGTATTTACTGATTAGGGTGCGCCGTCTTGCGTTGGTCACTGGTCTCGGGCTTCCGGCGGGCTCGGACACAAATATTTTAATTAATCTCGGGCTCGGGTCGGATTTGAGAACTTTTCTGTCGGTTGAGGGCCGGGCTCGGACAGAAAAATCCGGCTCGAGCCAGGCTCTAACGCACATGCACATGTACAGGGTCACACACTCATGGAGACAGATGCCGTACACTGGAGTGGTGGGTAGCCAATCACAGCCCGGGCAGCATGGGGGTACGGGGCTCAAGGAGGTGGACTGACATCCCTCTAGCTGTCAGTTTCACCAATCTTTTGAGTGGTGAGAGTGGGAATCGAACCGCCAACCTTCCTGTTATTGGACGACCCACTCTGAGCCACGACCGCCCATTCATTCCAAACAGGAAGCAGGGGAAGCTGTAGCTAAAAACAACGTTCGGTCCGAACAAAAGGAGAAGCAACTGACAGCATTATGGGCATGGCACAAACGTCTCTACCACGTATCCAGATCGATTTTAAGATTATATCATTGGTTTTTAAGGCTCTTAACGCTCTTAGTCCAAAATATATATATCGGATTTGCTTTTGATTTATGAACGTCTTTGGGCCCTCGGGTCTTTTATTTCTTCCCAAAGTGAGGACTAAAACTTACGGAGAAGCCTCATGTAGTTGTCAAGTAAAGTCAACTTTTATTGTCAATGCTGCCGTATGTGCAGGACATACACAGAATTGAAATGGTGTTTCCCTCTTAAACCTGGTGCAAAACAGCAATGAACATAAAGTCAAATATAAAGTAGAAGATAAAAAAATATATATTAAAAAATATTTATAAAAGCTAAAATATCTAAAAAAAAATTAATAAATAAATTTAAAAAAAAACTGCGGTGGCATATCTGTATAGATATGGCTGTATAAACAGAATTTACAGTATGAACAGTGAGCTGAGAGGGAAGGGGGGGAGCAGTGCTGGGAGGAAGTGCAGCATCCTGACAGCCTGGTGGATGAAGCTGTCTCTCAGTCTGCTGGTTCTCGCCCGGAGGGCAGGAGGCTGAAGAAGCAGTGGGTGGGATGCTTAGTGGTTTGCGGGCCAGACATGTGTCGTAGACGTCTTAGAGGGAGGGGAGAGGGGTGCCGATGATCCTCTCAGCTGCTCTCACCATGCGCTGCGGGGTCTTCCTGCAGGGTCTTCCTGCAGGGTGCGGTGCAGCCGCCGTACCACACAGTACGGATGCAGCTCAGATGCTCTCAGCGGTTCCACGGTAGAAGGTGTGCATGATGGTCCTCGCCTCTGGAACAGCCTTCCTGAGGACCTGAGTGCAGCTGGTGTTGATGTTTTTAAGAGCAAACTTCCTTCCTTTTCAGTGAGGCTTTTAGTTCAATCTTATTTATTATAATACATAACTATATTTACACTCACACCATCATGTTCACGCTTGTGAGTGGTATGTGTGTTGGGTGTGCACGGCGGTGTGGCTGTTTTCTTTATTTTATTGTCGATGGAAAGCACTTTGTGCTACGACTCCTTCTATGTGCTTTATAAAGTGCTTTATAAATAAACTTTGATTGATTTGGTCTGCACTTAAAAAAGCAGCTGTGGCTAAAAGCTGCTAATCGGTCGACTTCATTGTTAAGAGTTTTCACCAGGTGCATGAAGGGAAATCATCTCAGAAAAATCTAGTTGAGGTTTTACAAATAGTGACCCTGTAAGATCTGGTGACTTAAAACTCTGAGACATCGTCTTTAGATGTGAGAGGGAGTCTTTCAGAAATCGTTTTCTTGCGTGTTGTTGGCATTACGTGCATGATCACTTGATAAAGCGCCGGTTTTCAAAGTGGTCTTAACAGACGAGGGATACATATGTATAAAACTCTCGTAAAGTGATCAACAAACTCACAAACACTTGTTCCCATCTCACTCTGTGCCAGGGGAAAGTCTTTAGTCTGCATGCAGCCCGGTGTCAAATGATTGCAGAAGTCACAGATATTTATCGGCTCTGGGCCCGATCGGCATTGATGGAAACACAACGTGCTCTCACTGAAAGCGAGGCGGAGATAATCTTTTATCAACAGAAACAGACATTTCCCGTCCATAATGTCGCTGAAACCGACAGCAACAACTCATGGACCAAAAAATGAGAATGATCAGTTTGCTCTAAGACAGCTGGCAGCTCACAGCCCCGAGGCTGCTGTTCAGCAGTAAAACATGACGAACTAACAATCATCCGAAAACACTGTGATGCTCCTCAGCGTACAGGATACACAGAATGTAAACATGCAGCCACTGGTAACGGGAAAGGATTTAATCTGCTTGATTTACAGGGAATACCCTCTTTTAAAAATGGATGTCTTTGTCAGTATGAGACGTACCGAGTAAGACTGATCACATAAAGACCAGTGGTGTTCATTCACAGACTTCCAGAAATGGTACACCTGTGCATCCTTATTTATAGCTCCTCAGACCAGCCGCCTCTCTGCTTCAGGTGCATTTTAGGAAACATTTTATTTTAACAGCTGGCCTCAGTTTCGGTCTTGAACTTTGAGCCACTGGAGCCAAAAATAGAAAAAACTAACAAATGAAGATGTAGAGATTCAGAGTGGGAGTCGACACTTTTCCCATTTTTAGTGTTGCTGTTTGTTAATCCCTCTCGTTTAGTATAAAATCCTCACTTTACCTTTAGGTTCCTGCATCTTTAATGTATATCAGATATTTATACTGAAGAGGACTAGTTTTCTTTGTATTTACTCCACACGTTTTCATTCAAAATGCTCAAATAAAACCGGTTTCTGATCACAGAATGAAACATATCGTCTCTATGCAAATTGTTTTTGTTTGTGCTATGAAGAACAATTGAGGCTTTCGTGTCTTTGGTGCCGTGAAACTAGAAATGCTGTTCAGGTATGAGTGCTTCGGCCCAGCTCACTGTTTTTTTTTTTGTTTGTTTTTTCTCCTCTTGACGTTTTGTAGGCTGTTACCTGCCCAGTAATCCAGAGGCCATCGTGCTGGACATTGACTACAAGTCTGGAACCCCCATGCAGAGGTGCTTATTTCTGTTCAGTTTAGGGCTTTCACTGGTAAAAGTGGTCTTGTGTCCTCTCTGTGTGTTTGATTTAAAAGTGTGTGTTTGTAGTGCGGCCAAGGCGCCCTATCTGGCCAAGTTTAAGGTGAAGCGCTGCGGGGTGAGTGAGCTGGAGAAGGAGGGCCTCCGCTGCCCGTCGGATTCACTGGAGGACGGAGAGGAGAACCCAGACGAGTCCCGCAGGGTGTGCTGGCAGGCGGCCATCTTTAAAGTGGGAGATGACTGCAGACAGGTACCCTCCTCTCTTTAACTCGCTGCATATTTTCCCTGCATCTTAGGGCTGGACTAAATTCCTATTGTAACCTTTTCTCCAGGATATGCTGGCCCTGCAGATCATTGGGCTTTTTAAGAACATCTTCCAGCTGGTGGGTCTGGATCTGTTCGTCTTCCCCTACAGAGTGGTGGCTACTGCACCAGGGGTAAAACACTGTTCCGTGTCACATTATATCCAAATCCTCATCTAATTGATGCTGTGTGTGTGTGTGTGTGTGTGTGTGCGTGTGTGTGTAGTTTTTAAACGTTTCAATGATTTGTTAGTTTTTATCAGAGTTTAACTTAACTGAAAAACAAAGAAGAGAAATCCTTCTTCCTCTGTTATGATGAAAATAAAATAAAAAATAGATAACCATGTACACTGATTATGATGCTGCTCTTAAATGACAGAACTTTAGGTGAGCAGGTTTGGTGGTTACCTTAAACATCCACGATATCTGATCTTTAGTTTTCCTCATTTGGACAAATATATACACTTCTGATTGGTGTCAGGATGAGCAGATTCTGCTGGTTCCTGACTTAATTTGCTTCTACTTGGACCAAATGTGATTCTCGAGACCAACTGTTGACATTCAGGATGAGCAACTAATTTTACTCCTTATGACACTGGTGATGCATCATAACTGAAATTATTTTGACCTTAAAGGTGACATATTCTGCCCTTTTCTGCCAGTTTGACATAGTTTTCTGGTCTTATTGGGGTGTATGAGTCAGATGTACAGCGGAGCTGCATCGGTTTCATTATGGGTCAGACAGAGAGCCACTGTGAAACCGATGCAGCTCCGCTGTACTAGGGCTGTCGCGATAACCGCAAAATGCAATCACCGCGGTGCTGAGAGGACCTCCGCGGTGCGTGTCCAGGCCACCGCCACCACCGCCCACCGCACGCCCCCTTGCACGCGCAGAACAACTCGAGAAACTAAAAGAGTTTTTAAGACTGCACAGTAATAATTATACATTGTATATTCCCCGCAAGGCAGGAGAAACACATTAACACAGGTAGGTGCCGCGTTTCTGTCGTCATCTTTGCATATAGGCACCGCACACGCACACACGTCTGCATGCCACTCGTTGTGGTCTCATTCTCCCTCAGCAGCTGATATTACAAGAATATGCCTACTCAGTGTCGTAGCAATAGAAGTTAAAATAAAATGCAGTGGCCTACCTTTATCTCGGCTTTACTCCTCTGCCTAGTCCGGACACTTATGGCTTTGAATCTTCCCTTATTATCCATGTTTAACGTTGTGCGACCGTCTAATATCAACAAAAACTAGCTTCCACAGAACCACAGCTTGGTGTGCACATTTGCTGTTGGGAAATACCTGATCATTTCAACAAAACTGTGTAGGTGAAACGTATTCTCAGAGTAGTTTGTGAATTGTCTGTTCGCGGAAACAGTTAAAGTTCAGCTTGGGTTGGTTGGACGGCGGGCAGTCTGTTTAAAACAAAAACTGTATCCCGGACACGTGAGCTCAACTGCTGCACTGATCTGCTTCGTTTTTCTCCGTCATTACTAAAGGAAACGTGCGCAGGTCTGCAACAATGTTGATATTTGCCATGTGGCACTGGCAACAGAACTGGGGTATGCGCTGCTTGATCTCTGCTGTGTTGGTCTGTGAGCGAGTAAATGACACGCAAAGCAAAGTGAAATGTCAGAATCGCTGGGGAAAAAAGACGGATTATGCGCTCAATTTTCATCTAACATTGCATGTCGTGGAAAGTAGCCTAATGAACAAAAATGCGATATCACCGCATACCGCGCTGTTGAGCGGCTATGAGTCACCGCGGTGGGAATTCCCTCACCGCGACAGCCCTACGCTGTACATCTTGTCGTCATGATCAGGTATTCAGTGACTGATCTTCTCCTCAGTGCGGCGTGATCGAATGCATCCCAGACTGCAAGTCCAGGGACCAGCTCGGCAGGCAGACGGATTTCGGGATGTACGATTACTTCCGTAACCAGTATGGCGATGAATCCACCCTCGCCTTCCAGCAGGTGAGGAGCTTTAAATCTTTTCTTCTTCACCTCTTTATTCCAAAGATTCCATAGTTCTTTTAGAAGGAGGATTCAATTGATAATTCCCTTATCTTAGATTGACAATCTGCTTAAATATGGGTACAACAACAGGAAGCTTTATATTTTGCATTGATTAAGTCGACTTACTTTATTCGTCAAAATCTTACCTGAAAACTACCTGAAATGGTGTTTGTTTCATTTGATCGTTGTTATGTTTTACACTACAGAAATTATGTGAGCTGCCTGCATTTTCATAGTTGCTTTAGACCAGTGGTTCCCAAACTTTTTCTAAAGAGGGCTCGCTCTACATGGCTCTTTGAGAGGGCTGGAGATTTTCCATGTCAATTACAGTAAATATGCCTACTATATACAGCAGATCTATCTTAGCTGAATTTAGCCCATTCAATGTAGGCTATTGTTATTATTTATGTTAGGCTACTGTCATGTTAAAATGATATAGCAGAGTCTTAAATGGAAATAGCTGAAATCACAAAATAAGAATAATAACATTAATCATTTTAGATAAAAGCCTGTTTAAGCATTTTTAAAAATCATATTTTATTCCAACATTTGCGAACTCATACAATTCTATTTGGCATAAAAAAACTTCCAATAGTGAACAACAATTAAGAACATCTTAATGCCATATAAAACCATGCCTTAAAATTGTTTTGTTTTGACAATTGAAAGTTACACAACTTCTTTCACATTGTTAATCAAAAAATCAATAGGCCTACATATTGCAAAAATTATTTTGCAAATAATGAGTCTAATTTACTGTTACTGAGCTTAATTAACAACACAATGCATTCAAACATTTTGCAAAACCAAAAGCTTTTATTTTGACGAGGTGAGGAGGCTATTCTTGACACACAATACTGAGGTGAGAGCAGTGTGAACGTTATGTTATGATGACTGCATAGCATTCTAAATACAGTGGCAATAAGAGGACAAAAATGCGTATGTGTTATTACATTTGCAGCATTCGATAAATAGGCGAGAGTCCGTCTCTGAAAAAGACTGCGCAACAGCGCCAAAACATATGTACCCGCCATAGAGAATGAACAGGGAGAAAATAAGACTGACTGACAGTGTTGAACTCCGGTGAGGGAGGGATGGAATACATTCCGAACATATTTTGGAGGGCCATGAAAAATGACGTGGCGGGCTGTATCTGCTTTAGACTCTGATTGTGTCCTTAAACGTGCAAAACACACTCTACGGAGACTGAAAATCTAAAATCTGAGATTTAAAATTGAAGGACTGCTGGGAAAAGATTCTTTCCACTGCTGGTTGGTTCACAACAGAAGCTCATGGGGGAAAATACCTCATCGATATTGCTTTACACCTGTTTGTCTTCATAAAACGGGCTTATCGGAGGACCTTTATCCACATGATGTCGGCCTGTACAGTGGTCCTGCCTTTTTGAAGAGGGATAAGTGGAACAATACATGGAACTGCTTAACACACGGGCACCTGAATCAATTCAACTTTGCCTTCTGTGGGAAAGGTCATGTTTGTTTAAAGTCTTTAAATCTGCGCAAGGCTTTATCTCATTAATGAGGATAATCCTCCACAACTGGAAAAGTCCAGTCAGACCAGAGGATAAGGAGTGGGTCTGGCTGATGACAGAGATCACATAAGTTCAGCTGAAGATAGCAGCTTATTCGGTTTGTGAATCCTATAAAAGCAGCACATACAGCCCCCAAACATTATGGAGGGCTCTGTAAGTTATTATGCTGTCAGTTTGTTTGGTCTCATTTGGTTTTGTAACTGTATGTTTTTATTGTCGACTTTTATTGTATTTTATGTGCACTTCTTGTGAAGCACTTTGTGACCTTCATTGTCTGAGAAAGGTGCTATATAAATAAATATTACTTACTTTATGGATTAATGTTGGGTGTTCAAACGGATCACCATCATCATTGTCTTCTTCTTGTTCTTCTTCTTCTTCTTCCTCTTCCTCCAGGCTCGGTATAACTTCATCCGCAGCATGGCCGCCTACAGCCTCCTGCTGTTCCTGCTGCAGATCAAAGACCGACACAACGGCAACATCATGCTGGACAGCAAAGGACACCTGATCCACATAGGTGTGATGGATGTAAACTGTTCTGAGTTCACTGCTCTAGCTTAAAACTTGTTCCTTCAGTAGCTGATTTTAATGACACAAGAGGATAGTTTTGGCAGAGAAATGGTGACAGTTTGGGTTCACGTTGAGCTGGTTTCCTCCAGATTTTGGCTTCATGTTCGAGAGCTCTCCTGGTGGGAACCTGGGCTGGGAGCCAGACATCAAGCTGACAGATGAGATGGTGATGATCATGGGAGGCAAAATGGAGGCCACGCCCTTTAAATGGTTCATGGAGATGTGTGTCAGAGGATATCTGGCTGTACGGTAAGAAACTCCAACAATTAAAGGGATTTAAGACTTCTGCTGATTACCTGTTATCCCCCACTGTGCTCTGTAGGAGAAGAAGGAGGCTTTAGATATCATATTTGTTGATCGTTAATGTTCTTGTCATCTGCTTTGTGTCAAACAGACCCTACATGGACGCAGTGGTGTCTCTGGTGACCCTCATGCTGGACACTGGGCTGCCATGTTTCAGAGGACAAACCATTAAACTCCTGAAGTAAGGCCAACAGGAAGATGTTTGAGCTTGTTAAAACTTACAGCTTTTACACCGATGCATGAACGCAGAGATGTACAGATTAGATCAATTTAAAGCTGCCGTCGGCAGGTTTTCAAAATTCCGAGTCTAAAATCGGAAAATTCGAACTGATACATATTTCAGGTCCCTCCCCCTCTGTGGACGAGGTTGTGCACGTGAGTTCACACCAGTGTGCGCGCACACAAGCTGGGGGCAGACTCACGCTCAGCATGGAAGACGTGGTTGGTGACTGTTCTGCTCAGATAATAGATAAATAATAAACCTAACGTGATTGGTTAAAAACAGCCGGGAGCGCTCGATTTTTGCAGGCACGATTACAGGCTTCAGAGGGGGCTACAGAATTCGGGATTTTTCCTAAACAGCCTATTTAATATTCTACTTCCAGAATCCCATGACAGTTCAAGCTAATATGACTAAAAAAAAGTGCCGACGGCAGCTTTAAAGAAAGACATTATCAAGATTATTATGGGAAATGTTCAAAATTGTACATTTTATAGAAAAAAGGAGCCATGTTGTTTCTCTAAGTTTGACTCTTTGCAATTCAATTCAATTCAATTCAGTTTTATTTATATAGCACCAAATCACAACAAATGTCATCTTAAGGCATCCCTCCTTGACCTGTTGCCTCCACGACCCGACCACAGATAAGAGGAAGATGATGTCTGAGGTGGTTTAAATGAATGTTATTTCCTTTGTTTGTTGTCTTTCAGAGGACGTTTTAATCCGCAGATGAGTGAGAAAGAAGCCGCGGCATTCATGATCAAAATCATCCAAAGCTGTTTCCTCAGCAGCAGGTGAGAAAAAGACTCAATCCAGCCTCTCTGTGGCAGATTTTCCTGGCCCGAGCACAGATTTAGGACTTTTATTTAAAAAAAATGGTCATTACAGCCCTGAAAGCTCTACAGTTTAGCGTTGACTCTTCAAAAAAATGAATCCACATAGTGTAACTCTAGTTTGTCCTCAAGTTCTGCACAAGCCGTTAATTTGAGTGTGGGTTGAAGCAGGGAAACATCTAAAACATGGTTAGCTCGTACCTTCACTCCAACCAGCATAAATCTGTTTTTTTAAGCTGGTGTGTTACCAGATCTGCAGTGGTGCAACATTTCAGCTTCTTTTTCTTCTTGTTTCTTCTTGTTTCTCTGTGGTTTAAGCAAACAACCCAAGTTTTGTAAATTCTGGCGTCCACATCTCTGTAATGGCGGCAAAACAGCCAGCTAGTTCTAGTCTGAGGCAAATGTTTCTACGTATTGATCAATTTTTGAGGTCCCAGTGTTGTCAGTCTGACTTTGTCACAGGGTTCCCGCAGGGTCTTAAAAAGTCTTAAAAGCATTGAATTTATGAATTTGGAAATAATACCTTTAAAAGACTTGAAAAAGTCTTGAATTTTGATATCTGGGTATTAAAATTTGTGCAGTAACTTCTTCGTATCGCATTCTCCTCAAACGTTTCATTTGTCAACAAGGCTACTATTATTTTGAAAAGCCTAAATAACGTAGCCTAAATGAAGAGTGGCGGAACCAATCATTGAGAACGCAACGCTGCCGCTGCCGCTACCGCTCCGCCCCGGGTCCGATCACATTGCTACAGCACTGACACAGACCACAGCAACAAGCCAAGCAGAAGCGTGAAAAATCAAGGCAAATCTCAGCAGAAAACAAGAAAGTTTAACTTACGCCGTTATGTTGTTTTTTAACATTTGTTTGCTTTTTCTTGCTTCCCATTTCTTGCTGGGATTATGGGGAAATGTAAATGTAATGAAGCGTGGCGCGAGAAAGAATCATTTTGTCACTGGTTAAAACCAGTGGACAATAATATATACGAGGCTTTTTGCACAGTGTGCAAAAAGAGGATTCAGCTTGGTACTATGGGCTTGAAGGCTTTAGAGTCTCATGCCAAGTCCTCCAAGCAAATGAATAATATCGAAGCGAAGGATCAAACTCCTTCCATCGCCGGGGTGTTTCAACCGGCCAACGCTAGCCAGTTAGCTATTAATGTATCTGAGCTAGCAGATAACGTTAACCAGCCAACTGCTAGTACAGCCCCTCCAGTTACGACCGTCACCGCAACTAGAGTAGATCTGCGAACAGCTTTGGGGTCCACACCAACTATGAAAGCAGAGGTGTTGTGGACTCCTAACACAATCGCCAAACACCATTCAATTCAAACACCAAACACAAACATTCAAACACCATATAATGGAAACGAGGGTATTTCAGAGTTGTTTAAATGCATGTTCCCCCGATTCCGACATCGCTGCCACAATTACTTGTGGTCCCGACAAAACGGCGTACATAGCCAAGTTTGGTTGAGCTGTGTATATTAAAGAGGAACTGGTGTCCAAGGTAAACAAATCACCGTTCGTTCTTATGTTCGATGAGAGCCTCAACGAAACGACACATTTTTTAGTTGATTTTCATTATTTCTAGTTCTCTCTACTCCCCATATTCCCAGCATGGAATCAGTAGCTAGCTAACATAACCAATGTTAAAACACAACTTAACTGTGTCAGTTAAACTTTTTTGTGGTCTGCTGAAATTTTCTTTGATTTTTCACACCTCTGTTTGGCTTGTTGTCTGTGTCTGTGCTGTGGTGTTGTAGCGTTTACTACTACTATGCTGCAATGTTTCATCAATGCTTTACACAGTCCACACTTTCATTTGTTTGAGAAATAAATGAACAAATTAAAAAAAAGGTTTTTCTTTGCCGGTAGGTCTGTGAAATAGGTATTATTTTTTTTATAAATGGTCTTAAAAAGGTCTTAAAAAGACTTAAATTTGACTTGAAGAAACCTGTAGGAACCCTGTGTCATGAAAATGTGACTTATACCTGCCCTGAAAAACTGCCAAACTACTGTCCAACACCTACAACATGTTTTAATTTAAATCTCTAAATTCACTTCACTCTGACTCCAAAAAGATAAATATGTGCCCGAAAAGTATGTAAGACCAAAACTGCCAAAATCCAAAATAAATGCAGAACTATATAAATGGTTCAATAAATACATTTATATGATGACAGATGATACTCGAATAGAAAAATAGATTTCCAAAAATAATTGAATAGAAAGTTAAATGAATGAATAAATAAGACCCCCCCCCCCTCTCATTTGCATAATTAAGAAGACATACATACAGAGACAAAATAAATGTAAAAAGAAAATATGGAAATTAATAGGTGAAATTAGCAAAGGGGCAAATAACAGAGGCGTAAATACATTAGTAAATAAAATAATTTACAAGGTTAAAAAACAAGTACGGTGAAATCATAATTAGATAAATGATTTGGAGGGAATAAATGGATCAATACGATGCAAAGGAAAGTCATACAGAAATAAATACACGAGTGAGAAATAAACAAAAAAAGAAATTAAATGCATTCTAAATAATATTAAAAACTTAATACCAAAGTAAATAAATAATAATTAAAACGTTTATTGCATAAATTCATTCTTTATTTATTTTTAGTTGCATTAATAATAATAAAAACTTATTTATTTAGCCATTTATTTATTTTTGTATTATGGCAGTTTCAGTCCTTCATAAAAAAAACATGTAAAAGTAAATCAGTAATTAAATTAAGTAAATAAATTATTGGTTTATATTTCTTTTAATTTACTTTTAATGTATTCCTCTTTTTCTTTTAAACTTATTTTCTGATCATTTTATGTTAGTCTATATATTGTTGATACAGTTTATTTTGAAGACCACAACCAGCTTTATTCTGTGTATTCAGCCTACAACTCTTATTAATTTGTGTTTTTGTTTGGTTCCAACAGGAGCAAAACGTATGACATGCTGCAGTATTACCAGAACCAGATTCCTTACTGAGGATCCTCGGCTGTGACCCGACAACACAAACCGGACCGGCTGGTTCTGCTCCTCAGTCGGGCAGCAAAGGGGCACTTTAAATGCTTAGTTTTACTCTGTATCCTGTAAGTTGTCCGATTTTATATTGTACACGTGTGTTTTAGAGTACTTCTTTATGTAACGTAAGGGTAAGAAACTATGTTTGACTTTGACCAAAAACAGGTATCCGAATCACCCTTTAAGTATTTCCTTGATGCTGTTGTTACCCAGCAAAGGCTAAAGTTTCACTCCGGAGGAAAATGGTCCTAAAGGAAGCCGTATTTAGTGTTATCGTCACTGTTATATATGTCGCTGTGATGTTACTCACTTTAAAGCACTTTATAGATCACTATTTCATCCGCTATACCTGCCAATAATCAAAAGATTAAGAATAAGAGATTAAAAACAATCTGAATTTCAGTGTTTTAGATTTAAAGGGACACATTTGTGTCAAATGGGTGACAAATCCGAGCAGGAACCAATCAGAGTTTCATCTAACAGTCGTGTTTAGAGATGTAAAGGTATTTAGAGAATCAGAGTTGATTATGCTGTTGTATGTACTGTAATATATTTACACATTCAGATCACAGGCAGCTTTTCTGTGATGTAGATTTACACGTGAAGAAACTTTTAACCATGTTTCATTGATGCTTATCCTCATGTCACATGTTCTCATGTGAAATCTGTTTTATGGAGGCAGTTTTTCCACCACAACAGCTGAGCTCAAAGGGTTTACGTTCTGCTTTTTATTTCCACTGTTTTACCAACAGCTTTTTGTTTACCGATCTATGATTTTTGAGCATGTTTTGTCTGCAGAGCGTCGCTGTCAGACAGAGCCAGCTAATTGTTTTTCTACATGATAAACACCCAAAGTCCCCAAGTCATTCATGTATGAATGCAGGAATATATGGAGGACTGAAACTGTCAGAATCCGAAATAAATATATAAATGGCTACATAAGTAACTTTATAGAATAATAAATTCTATTGTACGAAGTAACAAAATAATTATTACTAAAATAATTTGAAAGAATCTGAAATAAATACATTTTTGCTTTAATTTTAAACTTAACACATTGACTACCAGCGGTTTTTACTGAATTAGGTCGTAGACTCCCAGCGTTCTAAACCATTTTTTTGACGTTTTTTGTACAGTCACAGCATTTTATGTGATAGGGCCACTGAAACATGTTATGGCCCTAAGCTGAGACTTTAAACTCTTTGTGGGTCAAAACTGCGTGTCTCTAGGTGCCGCCATTAGCGAGCTATCCTTAGCTGAACCAAGGCGGGTATCCACCAAAATCAACAACAAACTGAGATCGGGGCTTTTGTGAAACGTGCGCTCTTTCAGCCTGTCGTACTTTAGATACTTACATATCCGGGTCAGAGGACTTGCGTCGTGTCGCATGTGGCAAAGCTAACCTGTTCATAAGACCGCCTCCTTAAACTTGTCGCGTGTCTTCTTCTCCTTCTTGTTGTTTGTTTATGTTACTTTACCGCCACCCTCTGGAAACCGACATGTACGATTGGACAAAATGCGGAAATGCACAACAATCAATGCAGCGTTATCAAAATTGTTCTTGAGTTGACGCAAAGCCATTGGCGTAATGATGAAAATGTCCAGATGATGACACCAGTTTTTGACTGCCATCTATGTCAGTTCTGTTCATCACATAATTACAAAAATCACACAGAATGTGCATTAGAATGTATAGATTCAGAATCCATAAAAAAAAACGTAAAAACGTATTTTTACCATGTGGGAGCCAACGCATGGGCAGTAAAAACGTAGTTTTACGTGACTTGGGAGTCAATGTGTTAATTATTTATTTAGTTTGACACAAAGTTAACAATTTGATTTTCTAATTTATTTAGAATTGATTTGAATTAATTTGTTATTTTTGTATTCATTTCTGTATTATTTTCTTTAAATTATTTCTTAATTTTATTTGAATTTCAATTTTATTTATAGATGTATTTACTTCTCTGTTATTTCCCCAGTGCATTTTCTCCCCCCATTTATTTCCTAATAGAATAATTAAATGTACAATCCATTAGTCAAGCAAACTTGATTAGAATAACAGCGGACTATTTTACAAAACTCCTATGACAGGTCTGGATCACTCGTAAATTCTGTTCGTACCTGAAAGAAAACTTAAAATACGAAAAGATTGGTGAATGCGCAAATTCTTTTGAATCCCTTGTACGCACAACTTAAGAACAAATGTCTTCGTACGAATGGTTGTTGCATGAGGCCCAATCTTTTGAGACACAATTTGAGCAGCCCGATAATCAACCAATAGCTGAGCAGCTGAGCTCATGACAGACTTTGAAAGACCGCCCCCTCATTTGCATAATGAGGCAGAAATGCATACGGAAATGTAAAAAAAAAAAGGTTGTAGATGGGCCTTGGGAAACAAATTGGGGGAGACAGTGCACCGGGGAAATAACAGAGGTAAATACATCCATCAAGTCAAAATAAAACAAAGAAATAAAGAAATTTTAAGGAAATAAATAAATCCATACAATGTACGGGTAAAGAAATATAGAAATTAATAAAAGAGTAACTAATTAACAAAGAAAGAAATTAAATTAATTCCAATTAAAATAACAAATTACATTTTTAATTGAGTGACAAAGTAAATAAGTAGAAAAATGACACAAGCTTGTTTAAATTAAAACAGCAAAGTATATTTATGTCACTTTCTATTAAATTGATTTTGCAAAAATTATGTTGTTGCTTATTTCAGTAGCGTAATTATTTCACCATTTATATATTTTCTGATTGTGACTGATTATTTTCCTTATAAGCAGCCAGACTTTCTTCTAATCACTATTTCCTGGTAACATATAAAGAACATATAAAGAGCTGGATCAGGACTTCTGCAGATGGAAAAATATTCTGCTGTGCAATAATAAACTTTTTAAAGTGTTTACAGTTGGAGGTCGTTTTAAACCAGTGTTACTTCTTGCTCTCACAAGCAAAACACGAAATTTTAACGTCAGTAGCAGCATTTTTATGTAATGGCAAAACAAACTTATCATTAATGTAATTTAAATTTTAAAAAATGAATTCGGGATGCGCTGCATAGTGTGGCAGTAAAGACTTTAAAAAGACGAGATAAAATGAACAGATTTAACATTGTTTAGTAAAAGTACACTTTGATATCTGAGCCAATGAGCTAATATATGTGTCTGCATTATATTTTCTTCATATTCATATTTAGATTAAGAGCAATCTGAGGATTTGAGCACCCGTGATCAGTTGGAACCTTCCAGAATCAAAAGAATCTGGTGAATGCAGCAATAAAGAGAAAAAAGACGGTAAAGTCAATTTTCCTCACTCTGATGTGCTGCTCAGAGGAAACAGACACTACCTGAACGTCACAGTAAACTAGCTACCTAAATGCTCTGATCCACACACTGAAGCATATACAAGTTTTTATTGTGAAAATGACCCATAAGAGCAGCAAACGGGCCGGACCAGGACACACTTCTCTTCCTCCTTTTTTGTTTCTATTTACCCACTTTTTTTCTTCTTATTCTTAAAGTTTGTAACAATTACTGACATGTAGTGGTCCAAGTATAGATAGCAGCCATCTTAAATGCCTGAACTAAAGTGTAAAAAGACTCAGTTAAGATATTCATGATGGACATGCATGTCAAACTGTTCCTGCTGCATCCACTTGTCTGAATCCAGTCATTTAACGCAGTCTCCAATGTATTTTACCTGATTTTAAGCCTCTGATTGGCTGCAGAAACTTGATCTGTTCAGATTTATGCTTGTTAAGATATTTATGATAGCTGGTGACACTGCTCTGAGTCCTCCATGGTCGTCTTCTTCTTCATCACCTTGGACAGTACTCTTCTTCTGCGTGTCTATTATGGCAGTAATGTGGCTCATGTAGGAATAAACTGTTAATTTTTTAAGGTAATTAATTTGGCTAAGTTAGTAGATGCTGATGGAAACGTAGTTTTTAATCATTTCTTTTACAGATTTTTATGATTTTTACATTCTGTAATTTTAAGTCTTGTTTTTTTTCTGGTTAGTTTAGCTTCTTTTTTCTTTTCCCCTCTGTTGTTTTTCCTCTTTTATTTTCTTTGCTTTTGATGTTTTTTTTTATTTTTCTTTTGCTTTTCTTTATGTTTTACCCTTTTAACCACTCTTAATTTTTTCTTTCAGTATTTCTAATTGTTTTCCTTCTTCTGTTGTGTCTCCTTTCCTTTCTTTCTTTTTTGTTGCCTTTTCTTTTTCCTTTGTTCCTCCCTCCATCACATATTTGTACCGTGTTCGCTTCACATTCAGCTGTAAAACTGCATCTTTGGAAACTTTTCTCTCGTCATCATTCGTCTTTTAGTAAAATCGAAACCTGTCGTGTTACAGATGAAGCTTATAATGATGATGATGATAAGCCATTTTTCTACCTTTGGTAGAAACACAACTGTAAGGATACTTGATAACAATAACTTTATGCAATATAATCATGTATATTGATACTGTATCTGTGTGTGTGTTTACTACCGTCTTCCTGTTGTTTCTGTGTGTAACTGACAGCTGAAGAGTTAAGAGTTTGATGAGCGGCGCCATTTTTAATGTTTCATCTTACAGAGGACGTGAACCATTCCTGCCGTTATCTCTGGTCAGCTGTGTGTGCGTGTGCTCGTATGGTTATCTTTATGAGGACGTGTTCGGTTTTAGACATCTGATGCGATCCTTGTTGTTCTGACCGGGTTTGTATGGAGGAACGAAGCTGCTTTAATCCAAAATAAGTATAGAAATATATAAATAGCTAAATGAATAAGTTTATATGATGATAAATGAGACTAAAATTAAATAAAAAGTAATTTATGCAAAAATAACTGATAATAAAGCTTTCATTTTAAGCTGGATTCATTTAAGCTTGTGTTAATGTTGCTATTTATTTACTTTTATTCATTGAATCTGAGACCGGCCCCTCATTTGCATAATGAGGCAGAAATTATACGGGAGACCGGGAAAACGTAAAAAGAAAATATGGAAATAACAGAAGTAAACGTATCTGTGAATTACAAAAATTTAATTGAAATGAAATAAAGAAAAAAAAATTTGATGGGAATTAAAAGATTAATATCAATTAAAATAAAGTTAATACAGAAATAAATCAAACGGGAGTAACATAAACGAAATGAGAAATTGAAAATGTTCTAATTAAGATAAATAAAACTGAAAACTGAGTGAAAAAGCAGCATTAACACAAATTGAAATGATTTCAGTTTAAAATCAAAGCAGAAAAGTTGATTTCTTTCACATTTTTTACGATTATTTTGACGTAAATTAATTTTTCATTTAATTTTATCTTCGTATAAATTGTTTTGGGGGCATTTACACATTTTTTTGTGAATTAATAGTATGAGATTATGGCACTTTCAGTCCTCCATAGTTCAGGCTGGAGTTACAGCTTCTGATGATGTCACAGATGCAGAAATGTGAACATTGGTTTCAGTTTAATGGACCTGAAATGCACTGAACGTCCTTGTGAAGGTATCCATGACGACATGTGTGTGTGTTTTTGGTCAGTTTGTGGGGACGTGCTGTTCAGATGATGATTTGATTGCTGATAATATGTGAAAACTCATCATTTCCACATTAAACGTGAACATTACACCATAGTCAGACTTTCAGTGGGTTCTTCTTCTTCTATGATTTTATACTTTTTAAAACCGATATCCATGTTGTATAGTTTTTAATCCTCTTTGGTTCATTCTTCACCAAAATGTCATGACCCTCTCAGATAATATATTGGATTTTATTGTTAAGAAAAGTAAAAACCAGCAGAGTTCATGTGGCTTTCTCTCCAAATATTTTTACTTTGAACCTTTTCCAGCTGTTATTATATTCTGAAAGTCTTCCAACCTTCGCCAAAACTTACATTAATTTAATATTACTTTTGCTTTTATTCAGAATCTTTTGGTCGAGGAATACGTTGGCAGACATCGTTGGGTTTAGTATGATACTGAAGAACACTTCGGCACAGTTTACACTTCCTAAGTGATCCAATCACAAGTGAACAGCTCTAAGGTGAAAACGGTTTTACCTCGTCTGATTTAAGAAAAAGAATCACATCGTTTACCAAACGGCCTTCGTCCGTCCATCTGTTATATTCTGCATCTCTGAGGTTGGGTCTCAGAACCAACAGGTCCAGGAGTTAAACCCAGACTGTCCTCTCCCCAGCGCCCCGTGTTCAGAGGCTGTAGTTCCCCCACTCTCTCTGCCCCCGTTCCCTTCTACGTACATCCAAAAAAGACCCGGAAAACCTTTACCTAACCTAGACCAACTCCTTCTCTAAGTTGTCTATCGAACTGCGGTCCTACTGGGTCTGTGTTAAAAGTGGCAACGCTCTGAGTTACTGGAATACTGTTTTATGTTGCATTGTGCATCAGCGAGTAACTGAACATTTCCCTTAAAACATATAAAACTCAGTAGGAAGTTCAGCATCCTGGATGCTTACGTCCCTGAAGGGAAGATCTGTGCTTATTCTGAGAAGCAGAAAACCTCAGTTTCTCAGTTACAGTCGGGGGAAACCTCCACTTTTGGAGCAAAACAACTGTTTGTTTGTGAGTTCTGAGTGTAAATAACACGGTGTCGTAATCTGTGGTGACAGAAGTAGGAGCTGAACACACATTAATCAGGAAAAGGATGAATATGAATTAATGATCCTCCTTGTCGTCTCTTTTTGTATATTTTGTTCTTTTCTGTCGGTTTCAGTCTCTTTCTTTCTTAATGTATCACTATATTTATGGATTTCTCTTTGATTTGTTTTTGGTCTCTTCTGTTGTTGTTTTTTCTAATTTTATAGCATTTTTATTCATGTTCTGCTCAAATTTTGCATCTGTCTTTTTTTTTTTTTTTTTTAACTTTTCATTTAAATTTTTTCCCTCTTTGAAGGTATTGCACATCATTATGTTGTCATTTTGTATTTTTATGTGACTTTTCTGGTCATTTTATATCATTCTTATCATGTGTCTCTTTGTTTTTGTTTCAACACAACCTGTAGGCAGCATCTGCTCTCCTGAACTCTGTTCTGGCTTTAGACTTGACCGATGTTTTCTGTTATTTTTAGCAAATTACAGGACTGTGCAGAAGTCCTGATCCACCTCATAACTCTTTTTATTTTTGTTTCCAAGCAGCCAGACATTAAATTGGTCCTGATCAATACTTACCCAGGCTTTCTGAAGGTCTTTCAGTTTTTCTTTGAATATTTTCTGCTTTTTCACTCATTTTCAGTCCAGTCTTTGTATCTTTTTTCTTTGTTAAGCCACTTAACTCTGATCTTTGAATCATTCAAGCAGAAAAAAGGCTCCTAACTCAAGGGATGAACCAGTTTTGTGTCGACACATAACAGACAACTTAGAAAAGTGGATCTTTAGGCACTTTGTTACCAAGCCTCATCAGAAATGGGCTCCATGGAAGGGTGGCTGTCAAGAAGCCGTTCTTAAGGAAGGGAAACAGGGAGAAAAGGCTGAGCTGTGCCAAAGGACACAAGAAGTGGGCTGAAAATCAGTGGCAACAGGTCTGATGGAGGGATGAATCCTCCCCAGAGCCCGGAGCTCAACATTACTGAAGCAGTGTGGGATCATGTTGGCAGAGAACGGAACAAAAGGCAGCCAACATCCAAAGAAGAGCTTTGGGACGTCCTTCAAGAAGCCTGGAGAACTATTCCTGAAGACTCCTTAAAGAAAGGACAGAAAGCTCGTCTGAGGGGGTTCAGGCTGTGCTGGAGAACAAAGGAGCTCAGAGCAGAAATTCCCTTTAAAGCTCCTTAGAAGCTCTGTTCCTGCCTTATATATTGGATTTAGATTCATATTTGCTCATGTTTCGATAAATTACTGCACCTATTTCCTCTTTTCCGGGATATATATGAAGAAATGGGGGCGTATCAGCACTTCTTCTGAATTTGAAATGATTTATTTCTGTGTTTATTCTTTTATCTGTTTATGGTTTGGGTGAGTCGGCTTGTTTACGGCTGAGTAACTGAATCAGAGTGAGTTCAGGTGTGCTGCTGCACTCTGCTGAACAGGTGAACTGCTCATCTGTACGGTGACGTCAAAGGGATGGGCTGGTCACGTGATCGGCTCCGAGGGAAACCTGTGGTTTAACGTTACTGAAATGGGAGAAAGAAGAAGAAGGGGCAAAGCAAGCGAAGCGAACAAGGTAAGCAGCCTCCAGCCTCTGCTTCCACACACCGAGAGAAACACGGAGCTGTGAGTGGAGTGGGACACTTACACGAAGTCGCTTGTTGTAGCGGGAGTTGGAAGTTTTTTTTGTCAGGAAAAGTGAGCCGTTAATGTGGCGCTGCGTTTGTTTGCGGACACTTCGGGTTAAGTTCACCCGTCCACCGCCGTATGTAACCGGATAAAACCTGTAAAATGAGCCGTTTCAGACAGAAACACGTTCTGATAGAGACTTTTAACCCGATTTGAGCTCGACGTGAAAGAGTTAATGTGACTTTTGCTGTGACAGAGTCCTCAGGTTTGTTATCAGGCCTCTTTCACTGCACACCGACTTCTGATTGTTCTGGGAACGGAAACAACTTCCTCCTTATTCAGCTGTGTTTCAATTCAAAATGACCCCGATATATCCATCATTCAAGCAGAAAAAAGGCTCCTAACTCAATTATTGTGTACTTTTTTTTTTCGGCAAAAACAGGTGTAAACATTAATAAAAGTCACCCCCGTGAGCCGTTAAAACCTGCTATTGAGTGGATAGCAGGTTAACGGCTGATTAACCAGGCTGTTATTTGCGTGATAAAAGTAATATCAATCAAGCAAGTATGTGGGGGGGACACTATCAAATATTACATTTACAGCAGCTTAAAAAGTGTTATTTCCACATGCAGGTTAATGATTTAACATCCATGAACTTTAGTCAAATCCCTCTCTGGAAAAGAAAGTATCAAATTAAATAAATTGGCAAAAAAAATTGAGCAATTGATGTTGACGATTGATGGGCTTACTTTCCCCCCAACATTTTAGACCCTAAACAGTAAATTTAAGAAAGAAAAGATATATTTTAGCATTATTGAATATAAATGAAACCTTAAACATGTATTCTGAATGCACATCCCTGAGCTGTAGGTCTTACCAGGCATCATCTACACTTTATTTTATTCTGATGTTTTACAGTCAAATATTTAATGGAGAAACACATTTTTCCTCAGTAGCTTTTTGAACTGACACTGAATAAAATAAAATAACACAAAAAAATGTGGCTTTAGGATATTTTAGGAGTTAAATTAGCAGGAAAGATCATGAAAGAGGCCAATTAGATTTAAATGATCTGAGTTATACATGACCTCAGAAACTGAGGATGGTTGGTGGGTCGGTACTTATCGTAAAATCGGCTCTTTTTCTGAGGCTCGTAAGGGTTTCACGACGACGTTTCTCCCCTGAAGTCGAGCGCACACAACCCAACCCACTGCACGGTTGTGGCCAAAGAATAATTCTGATTATTTATCACAATCAGTCACAGATTTGAGTGAAAAACTGTTTCTATTCCACTTTTCTGTAAAGCGTAACTCGGCTTTCATCCATATTGTGCTGCTAATGTACAAATAAAACCTCATATTTTTAATCTAAAATTGATTTAAATAAGTGAAAAATAGCATTATTTTTTAAAGCAATACAATAGATGCATAGGAAACATGTACAATATATGGAATAATTTCTTCATTTAATTACATATTTCTGTTTTTTTTTTTCCATCTTTTAATGACAGTTTTGGGTCAGGAGAGCAAACTCTGACAGAAATAAAGATATTTGAACAGAATTAACCGACAGGGTGCTGATTTCTCTTTGTGCTTAAATGATTCAAACCTGTAGAAAACAGAGTCAGTGCTGGTTGATGTCTGACGTTAACAACCATTGGACTGTTTTTTTTGGCCTTCATGCAGTTTGTTTTCAGACGCTTAACTTCGTCAACGCCAAAACTCGGCTCGAACTCAGCTCACAGGACGCAGTGGGGGGGGTAAGTTAATGTCCATAAATGATATTGCTAATATGGGATATCATACAGCTTTATGTCAAAAGAGGCGAACTATCCCTTTAACATCACTCGCCCTGAATCTGAAGTAGTTCAGATATAAAGAACCCTGTCGCTACTCGTCCAAACTTCATCCAGGAAGCATCTAGAACAGCTCTGATTGGCTCCCCCAGACATTATGGGACGGTTATCTCCGTTTTATTGTAGATTTAAATCAGAATAATTGAGTAGCCCCATTTCAAAGGCAGCTGAAGGATTTCAGACTGATTGGAGTGAGCTGCGAATCTAAAGGTCAGTTCAAATGTCATGCTGGCGCCCATGCGCGTCGAGAGACCTCGTCATTCGGGGCTTCAGCCCCGAATCTCTCTGGACTGACATAAAGAAAAATATGTATAATAATAATAAGAAGAAGAACGAAGAAGAAGAAAAAGAAGGAGAGCTCCGTCACGGGACCACACTTTGAGCGGTGATAGACTACCGCGGCGCTGCTGTCATCATGCAACTTTGTAACCAGCTCAGACCGCAGGATTCTGACATGCCCAAATATGGACATGTGTTGATTAATTTTGTCGCGAAAATAACAAATAAAGGTTTCCCATCATGCAGAAGGGGTTTATTCTACATTGGTTTGCCATTTTGTCTGAGGGTGACATTGAAAGTAATAGCCTAAGATGGACATCAGGAATGTTTTCAGGGGAAAGGGGGCAGAGAGACAAGTGGAGGCTGAGAGCGTTTCAATCGCAGGTTCGTGAAAAGCATCTGTGACAAATGAGTAGCTTTTGATCATTCAATAGACTGGCTTGTCAACTAGCTAGGCCACCTCACTTTTTTTAGAGGACATATGAATTGCAAGAAAATATACTTACGCTTTGGAGTTAATATTCCTCACCACCACAATTCATTTCCCAAAGAACAGCCAGGGGATGCTGACAGATGGACAGTTTACGGCAGTGTTTTGGTGCTAACTAGTCTAGTCTACCTCATACTTTTCTATCAGTGAACGCTAGCCAAGCTAATGGTGATAGCCTAGATGCCGCGTTCAACCTTGACTTCACTAACACGAAATAAACGAAGTGAAGGGATGTGGCATGTCAACATAACTCAAAGCTAAATGACGTTTTTAAATTGCTGCTTCCAAAACGGTGGTATAGTGACATAGGCCCGCCCGTCCAATGTCCGTACGTTGTGGACATTGGCAAAACATGATTTTATCCTACTTTGGCTTTGAGTCACCATCCGAGCATTGGCATTAGCGTAGCCCAATGCCTAGATTCTCTCCACCTGCTCTGAGGAGGAGTGAGTGAGTGGGGTGGGGGCGGCGGGGGCGCCAGCGCAAGACCAGCGATTTCTTCTCCTGCCTGGGGTTGAACGGAGGTTGATTTTACTCTATATCGCCATCTCCTGACCAGAAAAACTGCCGGTCCGGCGCTATCAGTTAGCCTGCTAATTCTGCAGTAAAACTCAGCTATGCTGCGTATAAACTTTGGTTAGGACATGCCAGTAGGATTATTTCTGCACACTCTTATGGTATGTATAGGTGTTTTTTGTATGCAATACACTTCAAAATGACATAAAAATCGCACATTGTGCCTTTAATAGGAGGGTTTCACTTGACGTCACTTCCGTATTTTTCTACCCAGGTGGTGGGCAGCCTGAGCTGGAGCCCATTGAAAACACTGTGTTTTGTCTGCCACTTTTTGCCCAAAATACCTCAGTTTTGTGCCGTTTTTGGATGTAGCAATCGGTCTAACCGAGAGAAGGTTACTATCGGGTACCGAAGGTAATCGCCCATAGAGGTGAGAAATGGAAAAAACTCACAGAACAACGCCGCCAAAAGTGGATAGTTAACCTACGTTTACAGACTGGAGGGGCTGAATTTGCAAATGCTTGTGTCTGCGGTGACCACTTTTCAAAGGTATGTGGTAAATCTAACAGTTTTGTAGTAGTGCAGTAAAGTATTATGTTGCTAAATGCCAATCAACAGTAATGTAATACGGGCTACGTTTGGGCTTTGTTTTGAAGGCTGTCCCAGCGCGTTGTTAGCTACTGTCAGTGGACTGGGCTCCGACGGTCAAGCTGGGTTACCAAAACACAAAGCTAAAGTCATCGTCATCGGTGTTTCATGCGATCTCTGAGAGTGGTTGATCTAAACAAAACAAATTTGTCACGTCGTCACAATCTTCACGTTTCAGTAGTATCCACTACTAACAGCGCACATTAGCTCCCAGGTTCTTGACAACAGAATCGCTCGCTCTCTCTCTCTTGTGCATTAGGCTAACAAAGACACAATGTCAGCATTTGGATATATGGATCTCGGCATTTTACCAAAACATGAATGCCAACATTCACAGCTCGGCATTCAACATGTTAAGCAGCTGGTCATGAACTGTGTTAAATTTTCATTTTAACACCCCCTTTTTTTAAAAAAATCCCGGGGGAAAAACCCCCTGACCCACGTTAAAAATTATTTTCATGTCTGGGCTAATGCCCCGATTGTTTGCTCAAGCTACAGACGCCCCTGCTGGCGCCTCTCGCCCGCCCTGTTTACCGCTGTTTGTGTTTGCTGCTCGCGTAGAAGTTGTCATTCCTCCTCTAATTGCTTCCGTGTTGTCTTTCTTTGTGTGGTTTTTGGTTTGAGGTGGAGCAAACCTAGCCTGGGCGAAAGCCGACTGTTGACTCTGTCAACGTGAGTTCTGCGTCACCACTCGCAACTGTTTGCTGACTGACACTGAGCGAACCGAGGTAGGGGGATTTGGCCAGACTATGTGTGGAGCCAAAACCTTTGGGCGGAAGTACTTAAGATGGCGTCGCCAGGCTAGAACAAACCTCATCCAGACCGACTTCTGCTGCGACTCCACCACATTTGTTTCTGAGCTTGAATTCCTCCTTGTTTGGGTTAGTTTGGGTCCAGTCTAGTTAATTTATGAAGCGCATTTAAAGGTGCCGTACAAAATAAGAATATAGAGGTAAATACATGATACATCTAGAAATGCACTCAGAGGGTGCAGACCTCCGCCAATCGCCAACCTACCTGTGGATAGCGAGCCATGTATGGGCATACGTTCC
This sequence comes from Odontesthes bonariensis, assembly GCF_027942865.1. Classification (NCBI taxonomy): domain Eukaryota; kingdom Metazoa; phylum Chordata; class Actinopteri; order Atheriniformes; family Atherinopsidae; genus Odontesthes; species Odontesthes bonariensis. The sequence goes on from NC_134527.1 coordinate 29,078,835, forward strand.
TGATGTGGGCTACTTGTTTTTTGACGATGTCAGCAGAAGAGGCATTCCCTTCTCTCTATTCATTATTGAACAGCAGTGTTCGCCGTTATTAAATATTATTATTATTATTATAATGTTTTGTCGGGAAGCAGTGTTCTGTCGGGGAGCAGTGTTCGCCGTTATTATTACGCTATATGCAGTTTTGCACACTGGCTTGCCGTTGCAATCTTTTGTTGCGCTAATTACAGCAAATCTGCGCAATATGCATTCAATCTGCGCACTATGCATTCTGTCTGGCTTTGGCACCTTGAGGTCGCGCCACCATGTGGAGGTCGCGCCACCTTGTGGAGGTCGCGCCACCTTGTGGAGGTCGCGCCACCTTGTGGAGGTCGCGCCACCTTGTGGAGGTCGCGCCACCTTGTGGAGGTCGCGCCACCTTGTGGCAGGTTGCAAGATTGCAGCACGAACAGACGAACGAACATCCAGACAAAGCAACAGACAAACTCGGGCGATCACATAACCTCCTTGGCGGAGGTAATAAGCAGAAACATTAAGACACACAGCAGCAGGTTCCGCTGTGTCAGAGACGGTCCACTCTGAACCTCAGCCTGCCGTTCGGGCCCACATGGAAAGCATTGAGGTCATCTTTGTCCACGCTGGGCATCGGATGGGAGGAAGGGGAGGAAGGGGAGTTTGTCGTGGTTGGAGCTCTGTATTTACTCACATCTTTGTCTCTGCAGGTGATTCTTCGACTCTGTTCTTACCAGGTTTGCATTCTGACCTGCACGCCCATGTAAGTCGTGTTGAGTGACTGCGTGTGAAAGAGAGGTATTGAAGCACAGTTCCTACTTCTATTTTTTATGCTCTCAAATCAGTTTAAAAGAAACAAGCTGATTGGTCGTCAGGAATGTGTTTTTGTGCAGCTTTCCCGGATACAAAACGCAGCCCTTACGGCGGCAGCGGGGAGGTCTTGCCACGTATTTTGTGGCGGCACAAAAATGCAATCTTGACTTTGCTTGCATGAAGGATGAAGGGATAACATCTGTGCTCAGATGGCTTTGGCTGAGGGGGGGGTCTCTGTGGTGTCTGCAGGTACTGAGGGGTCAGCCGGATTAGTTTAGTCTGTGGTTTGTTTCCTCCTCCTTTCCATTTTCCTTTCTCATGTCATCGCCGCTCTGTTATTGATTTAAGTGACAGGACTGTTGGTGGAGGAATAGTTAACCAGACATAAATAAAGACCAGACATTCATCTTTATCGTCTTACTCGTCGACTGATAAGTTATCAGGTGGTTGCTCAGTAATTCATGAGGTCAGGAGTCCCACAGACAGAAGGAATGGACAACAAAGTTGGTTAAACAAGCAGAAAAAAATATGCAAAACATCTACAAAAGATGCAGTGACTCCACAAAACCAGAGTATGTTAAACGGATTCAAAATGGCTGCAGATAAAAACACACCGGAGACTTAAAATGGCAGAGCGAGTACAGATGGATGCAAAAACTATAAAAGAACAACAAAAAATGGACCTGAAATGGCAAAAAGGCTGTTAAAAATATGAGAATATATATATTATTATATAATATTATCTTTTCAAATAACATTCTAGAATTGACTAAACTTATTTTCTGTTTTCAAGGAAAAATGTCACAAAGTAATTTATTAGAAACGTTCAGCTTTAAACCCCTTAATATTAAGCCCGCCTTTAAAATAAAGAAGCAGTTAGTTATTTCTGAGGTCCGATCCGAACCAGAACCTTCAGCTGCCTCACAGATCAGTTTCAAACTCCGACTTCATCACCATCCAGCACAGAAATGGATGAATAACGACATTTAATTAATGTGCAAAAAAGGAAATAAATTGATTGTTAAATGGACACATTTTTTTAGTCTTCAGTTTTAACTCAGTTTTCACATTTTTCCAACATTAGTTGAATTTTTAACATGTTTTAGTAGATTTTATGTTGTTTTGTGGATGTTTTCTGTCCGGCTGTAAAACAAATCTACATATGGGTACAAATAAAGTCACCTGAACCTGAAATGGATGATAAATGTGTAGAAATCGAGTAATCTAAAGGATTTAAAAAGGTATAATTACACAAGAAGCTGCTCAATTTAAAGAAAAACTACTCGGAATAAACAAAGAAAATGAAAACAAATCCACAAAAATCTGGAAATAACAACTGAATGACTCCAAAGACGTGTTCACTGTGTTGTATTGCGGCCATTTTGTCTCTTTCTCCCTTCTGTATTAAGAATTAAATATGACTATTTGTCAGATAATTAATCAGACTTTTAATTAAATAAATGAATAATTCATTCTGTGTTGATGTGAACTCCTGATCAGTCTGTTTGGTTCATAATTTACTTTTATAATGAATCGTGTGTGTGTGTGTGTGTGTGTGTGTGTGTGTGTGTGTGTGTGTGTGTGTGTGTGTGTGTGTTCAGGGACCATCACCATCCTCATGTCCTATGGAGGAGGCTTTTACGGAGGCACTGAGCGTGTCCGCCAGGCGCCGCACTATGACCAGGTTCCCCAGGGCTCGTTACCCCGAGCAGAATCTTACGACCTGCAGCCCCTGAGAAAGCAGAGGAGCCCCCATCTGGCTCAGAGCGCCGACCCCCTCCCTGCTCCGCCCCTGCCCGAGCAGCCCCCAGTCGGCCCGGACTTTGACCCTGGTGGCAGCGCGGACGACCTCGAACCAGACTCCGCCCTCGACATCAAACCGGTCCACCGCTTCATTCCGGACTCCTGGAAGAACTTCTTCAGGGGGAGCAACCGCAGCAGCAACAAGGCGTGGTCCATGCCCGCCTCTTCGTACAACAACAACAACAGCAGCAGCGAGGGGGTGCGCTGCTCGCCGCCTCACTCCCCCTCCATTCCTGGGTCATACCGGGATCCCTATGGCGGCTCCGGCAGCTACAACTCCCGCAAAGAGCTTCTGGACGCCCATGGATCCGTGTCGGGGCGCACCCAGCACACAGCGCTGACCTACAGCGAGCGGGTGGAGGAGTACCACCTGCGCTACGCCTTCATGAAATCGTGGGCTGGGCTGCTGAGGATCCTGGGCTGCGTGGAGCTGCTGCTGGGGGCGGCCGTGTTCGCCTGTGTCTGCGCCTACGTCCACAAAGACAACGAGTGGTTCAACATGTTTGGATACTCATCTCCTGGAGGAGCGTACGGCGCAGGTTTCTACGGCGGCGGCGGCACAGGCGGGGAGTACTACACCGGCCCCAAAACCCCGTTTGTGCTGGTGGTGGCGGGACTGGCCTGGATAGTGACTGTGATTTTACTGGTCCTGGGGATGACCATGTACTATCGCACCATCCTGCTGGACTCGTCCTGGTGGCCTCTGACGGAGTTCGTCCTCAACCTGGCTCTGGCAGTGCTGTACATGGCAGCAGGTAGGCGACTGAATGGGTCCGAAAACGGATCCAGAGACACTCAGAACCTGATTTTAACAGTTTAGGTGCAGTGATGTTGGTTTGTGTACCCATAGATGGAGAGAACTGGGTCATAAACGGGTCAAAGACCTGATTCTGCCCTAAAATCTGTTTGAATGAGAGAGTAGAAGCATCAGAGAAGGTGTGCACCTTCACTACACCAGCGCACGCCAGGTGAGCTGAGTCTGCCGCCATTTAAACAACGGCGCTCAGACCTATCGCAGCTATCGTCTGATGAGCAACGGTTTACATGAGATGAGTAACATCTGGTACAGCAGTCACATGGTGAGACGCCATGTTGGATCTAGAGGTGCTGATAAACATTTTGGAAGAGGAACAAAATATATGAGCTTTGATTGAAGGCTGTTGGTCTCAACTGGGATCTTTTTTTTTTTTTTTTTTTTTACTTTACAAAGAATCTGTGGAGCATCAACATCTGGCCAGAAACTGGGGTTTCCTGATGTTTATACCTTATTTAAACACCTGGAACATGCTCGGAGCAAAGCCTGAAACATCAGATTTAATTTATGGTTACAGAACAGACAGTTCATACAAACATCTTTTTTTTGTTTTATTCTAACATTTAGTCATGAAAACTGTAAGTAAAGATTAAATTATCCGGTCAAATTTAAACTGGGGGTCAGGATTGAGATGCTAAAAAGCTTCTTGTGTCTGTGGTTTGTCAAAATAATTTAAAATAATGATTTTTACTCAGAAGTCTAATAAACCGGTGTCCATCTTAACTGCAGATCCATGTTTCTGAGCCTGAACGCCAGCTGTTTCACAGAAACAGCAGAAACTTTTATCAAGGTTTTACCAACTTATTTCTAATCCACGAGGAAGTCTCTCTTTTGACCCTTGGCCAGGCTGATTGTCCCTAATAATAAATAAGAATGAGTTGGATTAATAAAATGGAACATAGGGTTAATTACAGCATCTGTTGCTTGACTTATTGCTTAAGGTTTTCAGACATTAAAGCTGTGATAAGACACAAACCAGCCTGTATTTCACAGATAAATCTTGGTCAGACTTTTACATCAAAGTAAAGAATGAAGCGACAAAAAAAAAATAATATCTATGTTAAGAGCTGCTAATGAATCTCACCTCATGTTGTGGGAGAAATACCCACGCCTACTAATGTGTGATCAAACATGAACATGATTAAACACTCTGTTCCTGGCAGGGCGTTTCTGTTTGAGACTGACTGACTTCCTGCTGTCGCTATGATACCAACGTCACCCTGAGACTCACCCGCTGCTTCCTTTACTCCCGCTTTACAGAGTGGCTCAGAACTTGTGCTGCTGTGTAGCTTCTTCTTTGGTGTATTGGATTATTTTTGGCTAACGTTGTTATTATTATCTCTGAGGAAACTATTCCAGAAGATGTCTCGAACTGTCCTCCAACAAGGAGAGTGATTTAATCACACACAAAGGGCTGGAAATTCTGGAGTTTTGCATCATTTTACTCATTCTCTCACATTCAAAGAGGTTTCATTTATTAATATTCACACAGGTGGTGCCCATCCTGCGCGGCACACTCAGTGTGTGCTACTTGTGACCAGTGTTGCCATAGTTACTTTGAAACTAATTGAAAGTAATCTGGCTACTGACTACTGAGTACTGCTTTTAAAAGTAACTAAGTTAGATTACTTTTAGTTACTTTCAGCAGAGGCTGATCCCCCGCCCCTATAACATGAAAATGACCAACAGTTCTGCCAATACTCACTTTATTGACATGTATTTTAACCGGAACATCAAAAATGACACTGACATTTGCAAACTTTCTCTTGAAATAGGCTTACATGTTTTTTTTAAATAAAAAATAAATAAGACAGTCTTTCTTGACTTTACTTAAAATATAAAAAAAACCTCTTACGTAGGCTATATGTTATAAAGTTGGCATGAATAGCGAAACCTATCAACTATCGTCTGTGACAGGCACTGATGAAAACTGTGGTTTTGATTGGTGTATTTATTTAAAATGATTAGGGAAAGTGAGTAAAATGTAACAAATGATATCGCTGGTGTTTCACATTTTAGTGGGACAGATTACTTTTACTGGGTAGGTAGATGTGAAATAGCAAGTGACTTCAGGCGAACCCTGCTCCCATCGCGGACACTGATATAACTCATAAGAATAGTGACGCACGATGTTTTAGATAAGTAACTTCAATCTGACTACTAGTTTTGAAATAGTAGTTGCGTTAGACTACTCGTTACTGAAAAAAGTAGTCCGACTACAGTAACGCGTTACTGGCATCACTGCTTGTGACACGCCGATTGTCCCGGTAACTTGGCGGGTTTGAAATCTAAACATTAACTCTGAGCTGCAGTTGTGAAGCAAACGAGTTTAGTTTTGTGGATCGTCGTTGGCACCGAGCGGTGAACAGAGCTGAGCTGTCGCCACATTAAACTATAAATCTTAAGTTTCCACCAACTGTAAACTGAGGCTTTAACTTCTGAAAATAAGACTTTGTGGTGTGTTTAAGGTCCATTTGTCTGCAGGCTTCACGTTACATTACAGTACACCTGGTAAACTTGGAAACCTATAAAACTGTAAAAAGAAACTTCAAAAACAGTAAATGTGTTTCATTATTTGTCCTTATTCTTTCTATGTTCCCTCTTTATTCTGATAAGTTTACACTTACTTTGTTCAAGTGAAATTATATTTTTGTCACTACAGACGCAGTAAAGTCCTCAAAAAGCTGCCCTAATATTAAATATTTGTCGGTAATACTGAGATATATTTATCATGTGTTACTATTCTGTCTAAAAATACACATTTTCTTACTTATCTTAATTTGGGAAATTCTTATGTTGCAGTTCTTAGTTCACAGAAACCAATGCTGAAGATTAATATGAATTTAATAAATTTTATTTAAATGAACAACAGGTGGTGAGCTACCAGAGCAAAGTCGTGTATTTGATTGTTTTCAGGTTGTAGGAACACAACAAAATCCAGTCAGAACAGAGCAGCATGAAGCCTGTAGTTCAGTAGTTTAGAGTAAATCCCTTCTACATGAAGCAGGTTCACCCTTGAATTACAGTCCCTGCTCTCAGTTTGATTCATTGTTTCAGCTCGTCTGTGTCCTGTTCACCAGGTATCGTCTACGTACGAGACACGACTCGTGGGGGTCTCTGCTCCTACCCGGTCTTCAACAACGGCATCAACGGAGCGTTCTGCCGAACGGAGGCCGGCCAGACCGCCGCCATCATCTTTCTGTTTGTCACTCTGCTCGTGTATCTGATCGGCGCCATCGTGTGTCTGAAGCTGTGGCGGCATGAGGCCGCTCGCCGGTACCAGGAGAGGTACGGCCAGGAGGTGAGAGCTCAGCCAGGGGTTTGGTCCTGGGATTCAGAGGCCGTCGCAGAGGGATCAGTCACTTTGCTACAAACACTCTTGCACAACATGCAGAGCTACAACAAAACACAGAATTTGCACACAGGTGTAGGTGTGGAGCAGTGAGTAGGCGGAGTCTGAACCTCACCTGTCTGCAGGCAGTTCATTGTACACAGTCTTTTTTTTTTTTTTTTTTTTTTAACCCTTTAGGTCTTAAAGAGCCTCCTACAACCGGAGTTTTAATGTTTGCTTTAACTTTTAACCCCACTGACAAACCGTTTCCTCGCACGAGCATCAAGTTTCAACACAAACTTTGCGTCCTTCTTTCTTTCTGCTTGTTAACTTATTTATTGTGTATGTATTGTCTAAAATTTAAAAGCATTTCCTTCCAGAACCTCTTAACGGCAATGTATATCATCTCCTCTCCATTCTCACTATTTTTACTCTTTTAGGTAGAAATGTATAATGTAACTTAATATGGCAGCACACAAGACATGTAAAGACAAAGTGGAGTCTAGTTTAATGCTCAGCTAACTCTGGGTCACAGTCTGAAGCTATGTGTTAGCTTAGCTTGTTGATTAACACCTCCAGCAGTTGTTAATCCCCTTTTTAAAAAATCCACGTTCTTCAGACAAACTGTAAACTGGTCTGACGGCTTCAGATTTTCTTTTAGTGAATGAAAACCCAGATAATTAAGCCGTGAAATGATCTTTAAATCGGGCTGAAAACATTTCCACACATTACTGTGAGTGCAGCCAAACCTTGCTACGAATAAAGATACAGACTTGCATAATAAGAAATAAATGCTAAAATAAAGAAAATGAATGTTACAAAGATAGACTGTTCAGACCGGCAAATACCTGGGGGTGGTACTGGATAATCCACTGGAGTGGTCTGCCAACATCAAAGCAGTGTACAGGAGGGGCACTTCAGGTCCGTCAGAAGGCTTTTTAACATTGACTGCTGACTTTGGTGTTTTTATCAAATTTATTTATGTATTTATTTATTAATATGAGTATTATTATTATTTTATGGTATTGTTCTAATATACAATTATTGTAAATATTAATTTATTTTTTTTATTAAGAAAAAATTGAGCTACTTCACTCCTACAGATTTAATGGTAACAGCTCTTAACTTGACTAAGTTACCAAGTCATTTTGGGGGATGAATAAAATATTTTTTATTCTATTCTAATAAGCCTGTCGGAGTTCTTCATAACACAGACAGTTTAATGAGCTGAAACATGCAGAAGAGGAAGGTATTCAGCTCCTTGTATCCACTGCTGGATGGTTTTGTCCCTTAACTTGGCTGTGTTCATATATCTGAATGAATGACTGAATGTTTTCTCTTCAGCAGGTTAATGAAGCCGTTAATGTTGGTTGTATGATGCACTGCTGTGAGATCTGTGCACTATGTAATGAAGTAAGACGTCATATTTACTTTGTGTGTCCAGATGCAGCCGTCTGAGATGCGAGCCGTGCGGTCGCTGGTGAGTATCCTGTTAGAGGCTCAAGCATGAAAAGTTTCTTTTATCTCAGCAATCGCAGCACATTTGTTGCTCTGCCTCCTCAGATGGTCCCTGATTCTGCTCCGGCTCCCAGGACTCCAGAGCAGGTCCGGGGCTCTTCAGTTGTTCCCATCCAAGCTGCACCCAAAGCGGCTCCTGCGGTTGTGCAGGGAGCGATTCCATCGGGACACATCCCGAAACCCGTCATTGTGCCCGACTACATCGCGTAAGTGGAGAGCAACTTTCTATCGTGCAATTTCAATTCAATTCATTTTTATTTATATAGCGCCAAATACAACAAATGTCACCTCAAGGTACTTAGATAATAAAGTCCAATTCAAGCCAATTGGAATTCAATTAATTGTAATCATAATTATTTAAGGCTGACAGTTGTTTACTTGATCCGTCCGTTTCACTTTAATGAATAATAGGGCTGGGCAACGATTAAAATTTTTGATCTAATTAATCACATGATTTCCCTGATTAATCGCATTTGTATGCAAAATCCAAAAATTAATTCAAAGTAGTGTATAGCCTTTAGCATTTAGTTTTATTTTAAATGTGCTGCCATATGAATGAAAGTGCCATAACATTTTTTGTGCAAACACACTTTTAACATCAGCATCTTTCTGTAGTTTTTATGTAGAAGCCTCGCTCCACTGTCTGTTTCCTTGAATGACTTGCTGCTATCAGTTGTGTGTTTTGCCTTTAAGTGATATTTTAGACTGGAACTACTATGCTGAGAAGACAATTCAACTTGGCTGTAAATGCAAGAGTTTTTTTTTTTTTAATTTATTTTGAAATACGTGCTTTTATGTTGAAACAAGTAAAACAGGAAGTAGCGCCGGTTAGCTCCGTGAGCTTCACACAGACACCAAGGAGCACCTGTAACAGTGATGTTACCTGCTAGTTTATTTTTATTTTATCACTCCTTGCTTCGTGGTGTTTGCAGTAACTGTGTGAATCTGATGCATTCAACTTACTTTTACAATAATAAAACCTGCGTTAATGCGCGATAAATTATTTATCTGCGTTAAATAATTAACAAGTTAAAGCGATAATGACGAGTTAACTCGCCCAGCCCTAATTTAAACGTTTAAAGAAGAATTCTGACCCTTAATTATCTTCTTGATCTGGATACACATACAGGTCCAGGTTATGTTTTGCATATGTAAATATATTATCCTGGATTTGCTGCCTGGAGTGTTTCTATAAACCAGGATACTGTTGCATGATCTATCCTGACCAAAAGTGAAAGTACATTTGAAATGAAAATAACAACGGCTCGTTAAATGAGGAACTTTCAAACAAAGGATTGTGTTTTTGGGGAGTGTTACACCTGCTGGTGACATCAGACACCCTGATATATGCTCCCAAGAAAAGGAAGAAGAGATTTTTACACAATATGCCACCTTTAGATTACTGGGATGCATTTCAGGTTTCTTATAATTTGTTTAAATGTGATCAAAAGTTTAGTTGTGGTTAAAGTCAGCACCGTTACACATGGTGGCAGCAGCATCGTGCTGTGGGGATGTTTATCATTTAATAGATGATTTGAGAACCGGCTCACACAAACCAGGACCATATACAGCATTTATGCCCCGTTTCTCCATCTCCTTCATACAGGAAGTACCCAGTGATCCGGTCCGATGAGGCGCGGGACCAGTACCGAGCCGTGTTTAACGACCAGTATGCCGAGTACAAGGAGCTCCACTCAGATGTGCAGGCCACCCTCAAGAAGTTTGATGAGATGGACGCCATGATGCGCAGCCTGCCTGCGCAAACCACCAGCCAGATGGTGAGTGGTCCCACACATTTCTGCCGCTTCTCAAAATGTCCTTTCCCAGAATTCAAACTCCAGCTTTAAATTCCCGGAACAGATCTTTAGTGTCTCAGTGTGTGTGCAGTGGAAAAAGTTCCCCGCCAGCCCAGTGGAGGAGGAGGAGCATCAAACGAGCCATCGGCTCCTCGTTGACCGCAGAGGTTCTGGCAGGGTTGTGCGTTCTATTTTCCTCAAAATTCAAAACTGAGCTGGGAATGACGTTCCAGATGGAAGCAGGATTTATTCCCTCGTAAAGCTAACTGTTGTTAGCAATACAAGCTGATAATGATGCATAGAAAATATAAGAAATATCTTTCTTGAAAGAGGTTGAACATTACTTTAGGTGTAGCTGATTTAATGAGAAATAAACCATCGTCGTGAAGTCACCACCTTCTATAAAAGGGTGTTTAAATGTCCAGAACTCTTTGGTGAAGAGACAGTTTTCAACGAGATGAAGATGGACACAAATTTTAAAAGGGCTTATGAGAGAAGAAGGGGTGAAAAATAAGGAGGAATGGGACTAAAAGGGTGAAATCATGCTTCTCCAGCTTTACGCTGAACATCCAGTCAGAGCGGTCCTTCTTTCTGATGGATTCAACGTGTTAAATTAACTAAAAAACTACAACAAACGGTGCGCTGCGGGCTGAGAACGCCAGAGAAACGAACTGATGGGTTTCATTTAGAATGGCCTGAACTCAAACTCCTCAATGCTCTGCATCGTGTCTCTGCTGGATTCAGGTCTGGTGTTTACTATCGACTTTTGCTTTGTGACCTAATGAACGAGCCTGCAGGAAGGAGCCATTAGAAGATGTTAAAGTGGCCATAAAGGGATGTGCATGGTGTTGTGGGGTTTAAAGGAACCAAAAAAACATCTCAAACCCACATCATTCCACCTCTGGCCCATAGATCTGCATCCTCTGCAGATTAATGGAACCAGGCTGCGTTTCCTCCGTCTGCCCCACAGCTCCAACCAGTCAGAGCCCCGACCTCTCGGGTCCTGATTTAAAGAGTTCAATAACACTCAAACCAGCTGTCTGCCAGAGTTAAAGTCAAAGCTTTTGATTGGTCCGCAGACTTTATGCTGCCACATCATTGGCTGCATGAACTAAGCTTACGGGTATTATAATTTGCTTGAATCTATCTAAGCTTTGAACACTGTAGATAAATGTCCCAGGCAGCCACACAGAAAGCAGGCTGTACTTTGCATCAGCACACACACATTATACCTGCTCCAGTATCTGCTCTGCCGAGTTTCACCTTTTCTTTCCTTTGTGAAGGGTGAGAAGGAGTTTTCAGTGAAACGATTGTTTTTGTTGTCGGAACATTTCCCCGTCCTCTAACTTCCTCTGTTTGCACTTCCTGTTCCCGCCTTATTTCCCCCTCCACCCTCAAATTCCTTATCTGCTCTATTCAAACGTCTGTTCCTGCAGCGTCACTGCGGCTGATTTTCATACCGAGTTTCAGTCTTTAATGAGTTCACCTGAGTGTAATACTTCCTCTTTCCCTGTTTGCAGGAGGTTGATCGCATCAACAGAATCCTGCAGGATTACCAGAGGAAGAAAAATGTGAGCTTATTGTCTTACACACAAACGCATGCTTGTATAAAGCCTCATGTTCTCTTCCTGTTAGATTCTGGTTAGTTTGAGGTTCTGTGTCTGTCTTTTTTTTTTTTTATATAAAATGCTCAATATATCAGTCTTTAACATAAAAGTCAAAACTTGGTCATTATTTAAAAGAAAATGGACGGATGAATTTTAAAGTAAGAAAAGGAAGGAAGTTTTTTAGCTTTTTTAACTTTTAGACGTAAGATGACTGCAAAGTGTGTTCAGGAAGCTGTTTTCTCAGTTTGTTTTGTTAGAAGTAACCGAGAAACCTTTCAGATCAAAATCCTGTTTGACTTGAACTCTGCAAAGAAAACAATAATGATGACAATCAGTATGTTTTTAACAAATGCTTCAGATGCCACTTAATGATAAAAGTATTGAATTTGAACACATATCAGATGCTGCATTACATATTTTTCAATAAGGTACAATAAAGCTTGAACCCACCAAACAGTGGAGTGAGAGATTAAAGGGTTAAAGGACTTTTTTTTTTAAAGGCTGATTCGTCCTCTGCTCTTTAGACACACCTTCATAAAACAATGTTTTCACCTAATTTCACCACCTGAAGTTTGCAAATGAACTGATGCATGTTTTAAACCGGTTTGATCTGGATTCATTCCATAAAAATGAGCAACCAAGTGTTGAGCACAGCAGTGGAACAATCATGCTTTGGGCTTTTGCTGCTGATGGAAACGGCTGTTACTGATGTCTGAACAGCAGGGAGACCAAACTTTTTCCTCCAGCTGCTTTTCCTTTCTTATTTATTTGAAGCTGAGAGTGACTAAAGTAACTAAGAAAGGCCTCATTCTGAATGTGTGAAGTCAGGGCTTTAATGAAAGAATGCTCAGAGATCTGAAGCTCAGCTCGATGTTTGAATAAGAAACATTCACTTTGTTTTTGTTTTTTTCATTTTAAAGATGAGAACATAAACTCAGTAACTGCTGTTTCTGCTTCACCATCTCAGGACCCGACTTTCCTCGAGAAGAAGGAGCGCTGCGAGTACCTGAAGAGCAAACTGTCGCACATCAAACAGAGGATTCAGGAATATGACAAAGTCATGGAGTGGAACGACGGATTCAGCTAAACCTCGGCCCAGTGCACGGGTTCTGCTGCCGGCTGAGCTCCGGAGGTGAAAATGACGTTAATGTGGCGAGCGAAGCCCAGCCGAAATCAAAAGGAGATGTTTTTTTTTTTTTTTCTTAATCTGCACAGCTGTCGTCTGATAGAAACAAACAAACCGCTGACGGTTCCTCTGTGTTTTTTTTTTTTGTTGTTTTTTTTGTAAAAAGCTCTCAAGAGGAAGCAAAGGGCCTGAATGATTCATGAGAAATGTGCTTCTTCATTTTCAGATGATCATGTGCTTTCATATCTGTCGGCTCCGCTTAGCACCGAGACTGAGGAGCCACTGGGACCACTTTCCCTTTCCAAAGAGCTTTTTATCGGCTCAGTTCCACCTTAAGGACACATGGAGGAGTTTTATCACTGGTTTAAAAGCACTAAAAACCTTTCCACAACATACCTCCATCCTCGTGTTGCCGACGTCTCTTCATGCTGATGTTTGATCCGCAGCAGACTGGAAACGTTAGAGATGTTTCGTTACCGCTGCAGACAGCCTTCAGGCACAGCACGTCCCGTCTTTTAACGTCTGAGAACTTTAAAGATTTAACCTCCTCCTCTCGCCTGCTGCCACCATCTAAAACACCAAATCATGTTTTCACAGCAGAAATAATGTCCACACTGAGTAGAAAACATGGATCCCGCCCCCCCAGCACTTTTTTTTTAGGTTGAAAAAAACAACTAAACAGACGACTTGGCTAAATTAGGTTCAACACTTTTAGTTTAGTTGGAGGCTATTTTAAGACTTTAATGCAGCCAGATTTCAGGAGGAATGGCGACATAAATACAACTTTCCTCCTCGGGAATTTAACCTGAAAACTTCATGTTTCCGGTCTCATATTCAGACATAACACAGGCATCATATCTGATATTCTGGGGGACATTCCGTCTGTCGACCAGCTGAAACTCTTAATTCCTAAATCAGGCTGAATGATTGACATTTCTTTGGATTTACGGCGCCCTGGAGGGTTTTTGTTGGTAGCATACAGCCTCTATAACAATTTGTTTATATAAATGGTTGACTAAGCGGACCGGATTTCATCCACCAGTGAGATAAAAGCTTGAAAAACAACAAAAAAAACAGCTCTTATAATGAAGAAATCCTAGTTGGTGTTTTGTTTTGTTTTCTCCTGGTTTAAAGACTTCAGCTGTTCATCTTGCATATTTACGGCTGTTTGTGTGATATACAAGTTAAGGAAAGATGACTAAACTAATGTAGCTAGAGACGTTTGTGGCTGAATGAGGTTTATGACGAGATTTCACACTGAAATCACCTCCACTGATCACCGAGTCCTGGTCAGAAAAATGATGCCTCACCTCAAAAAACTTAAATCTGCATTCTGTCTAACAGCCAGCTGGAGGCGACTCGGAGGAATCGGTTTGAACAGGAGAAGAAAAGGTGGTGATTTATGACCTCGTTAAACTGAGCGTTTCTGGCCGCAGTCACTTGTTTGACGAGTTTTTAAAAAAACAACAGTTATCATCGACACTTGAGGCTTTAAAACGGCCAAAAACCAAGTTATGTCACGGTGGAAATGTCTGTCTTTATCGTCTGTTTGAGCCTGATCTGAGCCAAAACTTTGGGTGGGAAATAACTATCGTGGGAAATATTTAGCCACACAAATACCTTCTAAAGTCGTTTTAATCCTCAGGTTTTTCAGGAAGAATTAGATTAAATATTAATAATGAAGGAAAATCTGTTTTATTCTTCATCATATGGCTGAAATTTAACTGCAAGTTGACATATTCACCCACAAATTCTAAAAGAAAGGCGTCTGTGGTTTAAAAACTAAAAACGACATAATTTGATCACATGGATGGGTGTGTTTACTTCCCTGTGTGGGCGACCTGGTGCGCAGAGTTTAGTTTCCCTCTGTGACATTAACTGTTTCCTCTTGTATTAAATCTTTATGTGCAACTTCAGTGAGAAAACTACAACCTCATTTAAAATGGTCTGAATATGCAATTAATATATAAAATGTTGATGTAAGAATGTGAGTGTAGCTGAGATTTTCCACGTCATTTTCACACTGCTGTCGATTTCACACTTTCGGTCGCTGAGACGTTTTAGAGGCAGAAAGTGGAAAATGCTGCGGTCCAGGTGTACCTCTTCACGTCTGCTGGATGCTGATCGCTCCGTCTGGAAAGCACCGGTCGGATGCATTACCTGCTGAGATGACTGTTTCAGGAGCACGTTGTCTCTTTTTGATGTAATAATCTGAAAATATGTCTTGGAGGACAAGTTTTAATATTTGCTCTGAATGTTTTGTAACATCTTGTTCTAACATTTCACAGAATAAAAACTTTTTAAAAAGTATCTACATTTCTGAGCTCGGTAACACTGGAAATGAGATTGTGATGTTTGCGTTTCTTTGTATTGTGAACATTTTAACATAAACGACTGTATTCTTTCATAATTGAAGTGATCAAATGGTGCTTTCTGTTCCCAGAATACATTTCTGCTTTCTACTCTCACGGTGTGGTTGGTTTCTTGATTCATCGGCAGACGGTCGGTTCTTTGGCCGGAGAAACAAAAGCAGAAAAGAGAAGAAAGAAGCGGGATATGCAACAAATAAACCAAATATGCCTTTTAGTCATCGTTTGAGTTGCTTTTCGACTAAAAACATAAAACAGGTTATACAACCTTTTAAAATGTTTTTTTTTAATTATTTAAACTTTTTTTTTGCTTTCTGAACATTTTTCTTTGGACATTTTCTGCTTTTTCAGTCCAGTCTTTGTACCTTTTTTCTTTGTTAAGCCACTTAACTCTTACCTATGAATCATTCAAGCAGAAAAAAGGCTCCGAACTCAAGGGATGAACCAGTGTTGTGTCCACACATAACAGACAACTTAGCAAAGAAGCCACTTTTAGATTGAATCTTTAGGCACTTTGTTACTAGCACCCTGTCACAAAGAGACATCATTTGTTCCCATTTCTTTAGTTTGATCTATGAAAAACAGCAAAGATAACACAGTTTGACAGACAGAAAACAGGATTTCTGCAGCAACAAGGTGATTCCCAAAGAGCTGTTAGCTGAAAACTTGGCATATCTCAGCATGGTGTGCAGTGTGTCCTTAAAACATTTGAGGAAACTGGACAAGTGGAGGACAAAAGAAGAAGTGTCAGGCCTAAAGAACTATCTACAGCAGATGAACAGGATCTGAAAGTGATGTCCTTAAGAAAGAGGAAAAAATCCAGCAAAGACCTGACACAGGAGCTGAGAGATGCATCTGGACCTTCAGCTGATCCATCTGCTGTTGGCCCAAGCCTCATCAGAAATGAAGGGATGAATCCTCCCCAGAGCCCGGACCTCAACATTACTGAAGCAGTGTGGGATCATGTTGGCAGAGAACGGAACAAAAGGCAGCCCACATCCAAAGAAGAGCTTTGGGATGTCCTTCAAGAAGCCTGGAGAACTATTCCTGAAGACTTCTTAAAGAAAGGACATAAAGCTCGTCTGAGAGGGTTCAGGCTGTGTTGGAGAATAAAGGAGCTCAGACCACATTTTCACTTTAAAGCTTCTTAGAAACTCTGTTTCTGCTTATTTATATTTGCACATTTTTCCTCTTTTCTGTAAACGAGGGCTGGATCAGGACTTTTACACAGTCCTGTATCACATATAAAAGACAATTATTCTTGAATTACGTTCAAAAGGAAAAATAAAACACATCCATCTAAAAACTAACTAGGTAGTGATGAGTCATGTTTCTGGCACTATCAAAACTGTTTGAAATACTTTTGTGCTGACTAGTGTGGTGGAAGTTGTTCTTAAAGCAATACTATGTAACATTTCTACCTTAAAATAACAGCTTGAAAAAATTTGTGCGGCTAGATTGAGTTTTAATATTACGATTGGCCTGTCTCCTATGCCCTTCGGGGGTCTGAGTTGGAAAAACTGCGCTATGTAACTTTGCTGGAGCGGCCCGATAGCGGCCCGGGAGCTGAGCGGAAGTACTTCGACTTGCTTTCTGGCACACCTACCGCAAAAACAAATAGACCCCTCTCACGCTCCCAGGTACATTTGATTACTCTTACCTTCTCGGTCGACATAGCTTGCACCTTCTGACTCCTCGCCAGTTCGTCAACAAACGTGAAAAGTGAAAGTGAAAGGGTGTTGTATTTACGACAGTGTAACCGTACATTACCTCCAAGCCTGTAGGGGGAGCTCCATAGTGGGCTTTTTGAGAAGTTACATTGTATCGCTTTAACTTTCTATTAAGTCTGTTTTTGCTTTGTAGACTATTTAAATTCACGTCTGCATGCTTCCTGTTTTCCTGGAAATATCTGAAGAAATTAGTGGTGGATCAACATTTTTGCACAGTTCTGTATATTTCTATATTTATTTATTTTAAAGCTCGCTCTATATGAATGATTTCCATTATTTTATCGTAGCTGTCTCATTTATCTTTAAAGTTTTTTGCAGGTTTATTTAATTTTATTTAGTTTGACTTTTATTTTTCTTTAACACATTTGATAAATCCTGTTTTCCAAAAAATAAATGGCTAAATTATGGGATAGTTTTTCCAACTGAACAGGGGTTAAAAGAAAATTTAAAGTTTACATGTTTGTCATACATGTCAAATTTAGTCAGTTTCGGGCTTCCGTACATACCATAAATTCGTCTGGATGCGGATTGTGTCTAATTACCTCAGACTGTTTGTTTTACACACAGGCAGCTACCTGACAGACCTTCACAGTAGCGTATATGCACCTGCTCCTTTAAATTGTATATAAGATGACGTCACAGTAGCGGTTCCAGATATGGACTTCCGGTCCGGTTGTGTAATGTGACACCTGTGGGGAGGGGCGGGGCAGGGCTCCCCGGGGTGTGGTCTGGCTTGTTTATCACAGCAGCTGCAGTTTCAGTCGAGACGTTTCAGGTGAGGACTCTGACAGCGACAGGTGAGTGACTGTCTCCTTTCGGAGGATTAGCAAAAGTGATCACATTCAGTTCATTCTTTTAAATCTTTAAAAACCACAACAGAGTCAGATTTTTTTTTTTTTTTTACAGCTTTAAATCAATTAAATCAAGCGTGTTTGCTGAGGTAAACCCTTTAAAATCTTTCTAAATGAAACGGTAGCCACTAGTTTTTGCATTTTTCTTTATTTGTATTTGTTTAATATTTAAATATGAGTTTATAATTCCAGCCTGACTCTGAAAATGCCTGTTTAAAACCACTTCTATTTTAAACAGAGCTGAACAAAATGCATTCAGTAACTGATAGAAAATCATCCTCCAGTTTCTGTCCTTTGGAATACTTGAAACTTCTTTTTGTTGACAAACTTGTTTTCACGCTTCAGGAAGTTACGACAGTGTTTAAACGTCTGATCTGATCTGATGGTAGACATTTTTGTGCAGATTGTTCTTTGCAGGTCAGCACCCATTAGGTCCAACAGGGATGTCTTCCAGACCCACACAGAGTCCACCTCCCTATGAGGCAGATAATGGAATGTAAGTGTCAAAATTCAATAAATCAAATGTACATTAACTCCATTTGTACGAAAGAGCCAAGATCCTTGAACTGAGGTTAAATAAGTCACATTGCAGTGTCTTAAATTACAGCAATCAAATATTTTACTGGAAAAAAAAAAAGGGTGGTGAGAAATCTTTTCTGTTTAGTTTATGTCCGTTGTTGCCTTTTTCTCAGAGGAAGGAGGTCTGACAGTTAACAGTCAAACTCAGTTCATTATCCCCGGTGGCCTCATGTTCAGGTCTTTTCTTTGTTCTCTAAACTCAAACAGCTTGTCAGTGCTGTACATTTTAGAGCGTTGACTTCTATATCAGGGACCTCGACTTTCATGGTTCTGTCCAGATATTTTTTGCATAACACATCAGCTTTAGTCCTCTACAGTTCCTGTCTGTATGTCAGGACCAAAACAATCAAAACCTAGTGGCCCTTTTTTGCTCCCGTACTTGTTACTTAAAACGTCTCAAAACTAAAATTTTGAGCTGTTATGTTTGTTTGTTTGTTTGTTTGTGTACAACTTTTTAAAATGTGCTGCTAAAGGAGATTTTTTTTTTTTAAACCTTTTACTGATTGAATAATGGAAAGAAGTCCAGGATATTACAGTAAGTTTTTCTTCTCCTTTACAGCAACGTTGCTCCACAGCCGGCCTATTCTTACTATCCAGATGACGAATTCCAGCATTTCTACCGCTGGGCGTCCCCACCGGGCATCCTCAAAATCATGTCCGTCATCGTCATCGTGTTGTGCGTGGCCATATTTGCCTGTGTTGCCTCCACACTGGCGTGGGACAGTCAGGGAGTCATGTCTGGATTCGGGGGCTATGGAGGAGGAGGGTATCAAGGGGGCTATGGAGGAGGAGGGTATCAAGGGGGCTATGGAGGCTCATACAACAGCTTTGGGGGTGGAGGATATGGTGCTGGAAACAATTATGGCTATGGCAACCTCGGAGGTAACTACAATGATCCACGCTCAGGCAAAGGGTTTATGATTGCCATGGCTGCCATCGTCTTCATCTTCTCCCTGGCTGTCTTCATCATCGTCGTGTCACACCAGAGTCTGTCGCAGAGCAGGAAGTTCTACCTGGCTGTGTTGATCATCTGCGCCATCCTAGCGGTGCTGATGCTTATTGCCTCCATGGTGTACCTGATGGCGGTGAACCCAACAGCGCAGTCCTATGGGTCAGTTTACGGCAATCAGATTGCTGGTCTGTGTGCCCAGTACCAACAACCGCAGATTTCAGAAGTGTTCGTCAATCAGTACCTTTACCACTACTGTGTCGTGGAGCCACAAGAGGTGAACGCTCAACTACGCCTGGATCTCCTTCCACCTCAATGTACACCTGGAGGTTTGTTGTGTTTGTAACTCCGCTTTATCTCCCACTTTCAGGCCATCGCGGTGGTGTTCGGCTTCCTGGTGACCGCTGCGCTGATAATCATGCTCGTCTTCGCTCTGAAGACTCGTCAGAAAATCAGAAACTACGGCAAGAGCAACATTTTGTGGAAGAAAGTGAAGGTGATCGAGGATGACATGGCGCCACCTCAAGATGTGGAGGCATGGGTGAGTGACACGGATCATACAGATCACGAAAATTAACACGTAACCCTGAAAGTCACTGAGGAAAAAAAAAAATCCAGACAAAAGGAACATGACAGGCAGTCTGTAGAGAATGGGGAAACATGCTCCAACAGATCAAATTAGAATTTCCACGGTGTTATTTCTTTTGGTAAAGATGCTCCAATCAACCATGGAACATCTGGAATGTAAACAGCTGCCACTCACTCTGCAAGTCTCTGATAACAATAATATAGCTGACTTTCTAATGTTAAAGAATTTGACATCTGGCAAACGCCGTTCATTTACCTGGACTGTATTTGAGGGCACAAACAGTGTATTATGTCCTGTTCTTGCCCCCTGATTGCCCTCCCTTCTCCGACTCCTGAACATCTGACGGGAGTAATCCGGATGAGGAATGGACTTAGGTCTTCCTAGACTTGGTGACTCTCATTTCCCAGCTTCTCTCTTCTCTTGCTCTACTTTTGATGTTGTTGGCCTTATTTTGGAAGAATGAAGGTGAACATTGTCTGATAGTAAATTCGCTCCCTTTGTTTTCTTTTCCGGTGCGGATTAGTCCATCTTTGTGTAATGCACCATTCATTTAAAAATAGAAGCCATTTAAAACAAAAAGGCAGCCCAAAATTATGACTGCAGGGTCGAACCTGGTGATAAGAATGAAAAGATACTTTGTTTTAAACAAAAATACTCAAAAATGCTAAACAGTATCTGGATTCAGCCTTTTTACTATGAGAATTTTCAGCTTTTCTATGTTTTAAGGTCTTCCCCTCACGTCTGTGCACGATGACGTGTCCTTGAGCAAAATTCTCAAACCTCACCTCCCCCTGTGGGTTCCTCACTTGTAGCCTGCTTTGAATAAGGGCTTTTACTTTACGTTGCACTTTTTTGCACTCTAGTTCCGATAAATCAACATTTGAGACGTTTCTTTTCTGCTGTTTTATAGAGTAAACAACCATATTCAAAGCGTGATCGTTTAGATTTAACAACCCCAGAAGCTCAAAAACACTTGGTTAAAGCAATTTAAAAAAAAAAATGGAAAACCTTGATGGTTCATTTAAGTTCTAAGGGTTGAAGGTAAAATGATTTTGCTACAGATTGTAGCTCATATGAAACCTTTGGAAGCTGTCTGCAGAGAACAGTGAGCATATTTGCATCGCTTGAACAGTGACTTGTTTCAGTTTCTTTTACACTAATCACCAAAGTTCAAGTGAAAAAATGACTTCTTTTACAACAAAAATATCAACACTTTGTTTGGCTCGACTGTTCATCAGCCCTGTTTTGGGAAGCCAACTCTGATCCAGGAACATTTAGGTGGATTTCTGATGAACCAGATCTTATTACTGTTGGTTGTATCATTTTCTGAACTCTCTTATTTTTGCTATTTTTTTTTTTTTATGCTTATCATTTGATGATCTTTTGTATGATCTGAGACATGATTTTAGAGGTAAGTCCCAGGGTGTGCTCATATAAAACACAATCCTTAGGCTGCTTCAGTTAAAGTGGGATTCTTATGGGAAGGCTGGTCACCTAAACAATAACCTCCAGTTATCCAAAATGAAAAACTGTATGACATCAGCTTCATGTTGTTTAGAATGGCTCATAAAGGGTGGCAATAATCTGAAACTTATTTCCTGTTGCTTTATTAACTGATTCATCAACAAAACCTCGGAACGGAACCTGAACATTTCTAAAAACTGCTTTAGAATAATCTACCAGCCAGTCCTAAAAGCTTGCCTCAGTCAGTCGCTCAGCAGTGAAGGGAGAGCGACGAGGAAGTGGTGAAACCAGTTTGGTGGCAGAGTCGTGTGTTTATGAGGGGGAGGGAGGTGTAGAGCAGTCTTCTATCCACAGTTTGTTTCAAGGTGCGGCCGCTCACAGACGAGTTTCAGTCACTCGCTGACATCGTCCAAAAGCACAAAGCCGGACGTATAACTGTCAGTGCGTTCGAGCATTTTAGTGTCACTATTTACACATTTGTAATGAATCCTGCTTTCTGATGCTGTTCTCAGAGGTGTTTTGCAACACAAAAGCACGAGTAGGTGAGTCATTTCGTTCAGAGTCACGATGACATTCAGCACACGTCTCTGCAGCTCACTTCAGAGCAACAGGAAGAACAGGCTGGACTGGTGCTCCGATCCATGAAACCCTCCAGTTAGGACGCACATGACACCACAACAGCAACGTGATACTGGGAACCAGAGAGATTTAATTTACTGGAGCCTGTGGGAACCTGCCTGAAAGTGCTGAGGCCGGGAGACTGCAGACACCTGCTGCTTGTGGGCTGATGTTTTGCTGCGAGCAGCAGGGTGTCGCTCAGTCGTAGCGCACAGAAGGCAAGTTCACGCAGGTGTGTCATACCAGAAATATCTGAGATTCTGCATGTGTTTGTTCAAGGAAGCCGTCGCTTCTGCACCTCAAAAGTGCACGAAAGGATCGACTCACTTAATCCAAAATGAGACATTATTCAATAAAAGTTTAATTGTCGGTTCACAGCTACTGTTGGGAATCAAAACGCACCCTGTGCTTTGGTCCCCGTTTGATCCCTCTTATCCGTTCCCATAGGCAGGTCCTGGATACGAGCTAAGCCCCCAGAGATTAGGCTGCCATTTCGCAAACTAAAGAACTCTCTGTCTGGATTCTAGTGAGTCTGCCTGTCGTGCATGAATGTAAATCTCCAAATAAATCCTTCATGATTTAAATGAGGAGGTTTTTCTATTGATCAAAAAACTAACATTTTAATTTAAAAGGAACAAAGATGTTTTTGTTTTTTAAACCTTTAACTTTTTTGGAATGGATGAGATCAGGAATATTTCCACCAGAGCAAACGCACACTTCTTCAGCACCAGTTTGAAGGTACAAGTAGGAGGATTTTAACCGCCAGTTTGTTTCTGAAGTGCTGTTTTAAATCCATCAGTTCGGCTGTTTTTTGTCCCCATATTTGTCTTGTTTGGGAGCAGGAAGTGTAGAATGTAGGGTGGTGTTACACTTAAAGGCATCTGTGTGTCTGTCTGTCAGATTTATTCAACATGGATCCACACACTGAACTGAACTTTTAGTGTAAGAAAAAAAAAGTATTTGATTTCATAGATATTAGAAATAAATTTGTGAACAAACTGTATTAGTTGTGTTTCAGAACTTAGCTTAAACTGCTCAATGTGCCCCTGAAACAATGATTATTGTGAATAAACTGAATTTACGTTTGTTTGAATTTTTTCTGAAGGTGAACAATGTGTCTGGGCCACCTGAAGAGGTTCCAATTTCAGACTACCCCGACAAGCTGCGAGGCTCCAGGAGCTACCTGGATGACGAAAGCACAAACTATGACAAACCGCCCATGAGCTACACCCCCCAGTGAGTATACTGACGGAGAAAGACACCTCATTTGTTCCCATTTCTTTAGCTGCATCTGTGAAAAACAGCAAAGATAACACAGTTTGACAGACAGAAAACAGGATTTCTGCAGCAACAAGGTGATTCCCAAAGAGCTGTTAGCTGAAAACTTGGCATATCTCAGCATGGTGTGCAGTGTGTCCTTAAAACATTTGAGGAAACTGGACAAGTGGAGGACAGAAGAAGAAGTGTCAGGCCTAAAGAACTATCTACAGCAGATGAGCAGGATCTGAAAGTGATGTCCTTAAGAAAGAGGAAAAAATCCAGCAAAGACCTGACACAGGAGCTGAGAGATGCATCTGGACCTTCAGCTGATCCATCTGCTGTTGGCCCAAGCCTCATCAGAAATGGGCTCCATGGAAGGGTGGCTGTCAAGAAGCCGTTCTTAAGGAAGGGAAACAGGGAGAAAAGGCTGAGCTGTGCCAAAGGACACAAGAAGTGGACTGAAAATCAGTGGCAGCAGGTCTGATGGAGGGATGAATCCTCCCCAGAGCCCGGAGTTCAACATTACTGAAGCAGTGTGGGATCATGTTGGCAGAGAACGGAACAAAAGGCAGCCAACCTTTAAGAAGCCTGGAAAACTATTCCTGAAGACTCCCTAAAGAAAGGACAGAAAGTCTAAGAGGGTTCAGGTTGTGTTGGAGAATAAAGGAGCTCAGAGCAAATATTCACTTTAGAGCTCATTAGAACTGAACAAACTCTGTTTTTACCTCATATTCTGTATTTACATTTATGTTTGCACCTATTTCCTGTTTTCTGTATCACATATAGAAGACAAATATTCTTGAATTACATGTGAAAAGGAAGTAATAAAACTTCCTCAATAAAAAAAACTAACCGGGGACTGATGAGTCACATTTTCTTTCAACACTGAAACTGTATGAAATACTTTTGTGTGATGAGGAAACATGATAAAGAGCACTCAGCGTGTGGGGAAAAGGAGGGAATTGTTTGGCTTTCTCTTACATCACTGGATTAAAGACTTAAAAACTTTAAACCTGCCAAATATAATTTGTAGTGTTTGCTGTGTTGAAATTTGATGGAAATATTAAAATAACTGGTTTTAATTTGTCTTCATCACACAGACCTGTTGTTGAAGATCTCCCCTTGCGTAACGGGGCTCCCTACAGCAGTTCCTCAGAGGTCGCAAGTTCGGCAGGACGACCCAAAAAGAGGCGCGCAGGTCGGCCTCGTCGCACCGATGGACAGGACTACGACACTGACTACAACTCCTCAGGCGATGAGCTGGAAGACGACGACTTTGACGGGTACAGAAGAAATCAAACGCATCCACACGATGCCGGAACTGCAGAGCTACTCCATGAAGGAATTAATCCTGATCACTGTGTGTCCATTTCCACTTCTCTTCTTTAGGGAATTTCCCCCAATAGCAAATGAGGCGCAGCGCAACGACTATAAGCGTGAATTTGACCGCGACCATCAGGAGTACAAAGACCTGCAGGCGGAGCTGGATGCCATCAATAAGAACCTGTCCGATCTGGACCGAGAGCTGGATCAGCTGCCGGAGGGAAGCCCACAGTACCTGGTGAGACCTCCTTCCTCTTTATGTTCAGTCTGAAACATGTTGACATGTAGAGTAACATCTGTGGGTGTGGGGAGGAGACGAAACTGGCAGCAAGATCCCAGGAGGTCGATATCCAAATACTAATAAACCAAATGCTTTGAAATGGACCTCCAGTGTACTTTAGGATCTTTTTACTCACTGATTTGAGTCACTCTCAGGGCTTTTATCTGTGTTTGTGCTTACGTGTTGAGAAGCAAAACACAGGCTCAAACTGGCAATTTGTACATGTGCAACAATATTCAGACGGTTGATTTTATTCTAAATGAGACCGTGTTCAGATTATGTTTACGGGTTTCAGATGTAAGATATTCTGCTCATATTCCTGTTTACTTGTTATTGAGGGTGTTCCACCACTGAAGACTGTGTTGCCAGATCTTATAGCACAAACAAGCAAAATGATCTATGGGAACAAACCTAAAACAAGCAATGGTTTTATTCCTCCATCTCTCCATCGCATGCATCCCTTTTCTGACCCTCCATACATTTTAGGATTGATTTTAAGCATATATAGCACATTAATAGCTACTTCTTTGTATCGTTCCTTCTTCTTACAAGCATACCGGCCTTTTAGATGATCCCTCTGATCTAATAACTATTAAGAGGAGACCAGAGATCTGCTGTCGTAGCCGCAAAATGATGTTAGACTTCAACACTGCCTGTTTTCAAGTCACATTTTTATTCCTTGGCTTTTAATTCAAAATGAGAAATATTCTATTTTTGATTATTTTTACTTGGCCACTTTGGTCAACAGCAGATGTTTTAAATGTGCCTTTTAAGAGTAAACTTGACCTGATTAAAGAAAGTTGCTCTTAATGAGCATACATGGTAACTCTGGAGCGTTGAAAATCAGCTGGTGAACATAGTTGAGCATTAAGCAACTGAGGAGTCGGATAATCTGATGGAGACCAAAACAAAGCCTTTGGACACAAATACGACTCAAAATGACTCATAATACCTTCACATTAACTCCTGGATCTGTTAAACACAAAAGATTTGTGTTAAATGTTGTTTTTATAGCTTGTTTTGTTGCCTCCAAGTGAGCAGAAAATCAGTTCATGTAACAAATGCATTTCTTTTCGGAAATGTGAGATTTCATGTTAAAACGTGCGTCTTTGCTTCTCGTCAGGACGCCCTGGATGAGTACAACAGGATAAAGGGCGTTAAGAAGGTAAGTGTCATTATTTAAGTTATTTTGAAAGCTTTAACATCCAGACTCAACATGGAAGGGCCAACCTCAAGACGGTCCGCAGCCATGGTGCATGGTATGCTGGACATTTTACCGTTATGCTGGCGTTTGTTCCGTTTTTCCACTGTAGACAAAAATATCACAAACAACACAAGACCTGATAAGATCACCTGCTTATGAGGTTTAAATGGCCTTCCTACAGACTCCTAATAGAACAAGTTTGTCAGACTCCTTATTTTCTGTGTCCCCACAGTCTGCTGACTATCAGGTGAAGAAGCGCAGGTGTAAATATCTGAAGTCCAAACTGAACCATATCAAGACGATGGTGAGTGACTACGACCGCAGGGCCTGAACGAGTCCGTGAGGAATCAAACGTCTTTGGCACTTCCTGGGAGAACAGCAGACTCTAGAGGACGAAGCTGTGATAATTTACCACAAACACCACAAAGCCTTTACAGGCTGGTTGTATTTTAGCAGCGCAGAATCAAATATTCTGTAACGTGTTCTGTTCTGATGCCTTGTACATATTTATTTTTCCTACTGTGGTCTTAATGCAGTTTAAAGGAATTTTTTTTTTTTTACTGTGTAGCGAATATAAATCCAAACATGATTCAAGTTTTACATAGTTTTTCCTGTAGTCACTCCATGTTTTATTCTCATTTTTAATCCAGTCAGTTTTTACTGTAATATATATGTGTAAATATGTGGGAGAAGCTGATGTGTTTTCCTTTGAAATGATTGTGGAAGCTTTGCAATGATCTTTGTCAATGATTTGCGATGCATTTCTATTCTAATAAAATCATTTATTGAACACTTAAAGCTTGGCAACAGATGCTTTTGTAAGAGTTTCAGCTGAAAGCAGCTTTTTACAGACACATTTGTATTTTTTTTTTATGAAGTCACCAAAGTGAACACAGCAGCTTTCAAACCAATCTTATGGCGTATTGATTAAGATGTGGTCAGTACACTGCTGCCTTGCACTGCCTATTTTTAAGATATTACCACTAGAGGGCGCAACTATCAGGCATTTTGTTTTATTACATAATCAAATCACCGTGGATAATCTGAAACATGAGACTCCTAATGAGAAATCCACAGAAATCTACACATCTGCTGAGCATCTTTAAACTCTTTTATTTGTTTATTTATTTATTTATTTTTTTTAAGATTTTGATCCTGTAATATTCTCTTTAATCAGCACAGGAAAGAAGTTGTGATTAAAAACCACTTTACACAAAAGCATGTAACAATATTAAACAAGTTATCGATTAGCTGGTGACGATGGTAGAACAACTAGCAGCTAAAAGCCAGCTATTTTTTTTAGGTGTTGGTGGAGATCACAGTTTAGCTAAGCAAAGAGTGAATATGGATGTTACATTTGTGCTCACGAAATGTGACTAAATTAAAACCTGTGTTACGCCAAAGTCCTAATTGTCACCTTTGGTCTTGCCCCCTCAATGTTGAGGAGGTACCCCTTTTCTTTTAGGGATGAAGTAGTAGTTGGCTTAAAATTTGCATCCCAAAAAGAAAAAGGGGAAAGCTAAGCTACCCACAAACTTGAAAAACAGAAATCTAGGGCCACGGAGAGGAATTGAGATTGAGCCTAAATAGTCTGTATTTGGTTACAATTTCACCAGAAAAGTTTTATAAAGTTTAAATATGTAAGATGTAGTTTGATTTAATGCTTTCAAGTGCCCAAAAATAGCAGATTTAACAAAGGGACGATCTAAAAGTTTTACACTAAAGCTACGAGACAACACAGAAAGTCCTGAAGCAGAGGAAGGTCTTTAAAGTTTATATGGTGTTATTTGAAATAATTTCCTGGAATCCAGGGATTCCGTTTATCCTCTTTGGTGTTTACACAATTGGTTTCACTACACGGACACTAAATCACATGACAGCAGAAGTCAGATTTAACACACTGATGAGCGTTTCCTCTCCACCGGCTGATTTTTTTCAGGCTGTAGTTTTGAACTGTTCGGACTGTATCGAGTGTCTCCTTAACAGCATCCTTCTGGTCAGGTCTTTTGGGTGTCCAGGTGGAGCCGAGGGGAGGAAACTCTTTTGGCTAGGCTCTTTCTCAGATAAGCTACCTCCACTGCCAGAGCTATGATTAAAAACACTGAGGATCGGGGTGTTGGTTAAAGGTGGCAGAGATCTAGGCCTGGCCTGGAGGTTGCGGTCCAAAAAGAAGGTACCAGAGCCTCTGCGCTCGTATCCGGACAGGACTCTCTTGTTTTGGCCTGTCAGTGATTCCCTGGAGCCCAACATGCTGGAGCAGCGCAGTGGCACAAACTTCTTGCCATCTGCCGGGTCTCTGGCTCTCTGCTCTTCAGGGAGGTTTTGAATGTCTACAGCCAGCTGGGGGTCGGAGCTGTAGATGTCCTCACCCAGCTTGCGCCTCTGGATGACGCTATGAAGGCTTGACGAGGCCATGCTGTGAAGGGGTGTGGCAAGGTTTCTCCCACTAGAAAGGGTTGAGGAAGAGTTGAGTGAATCTGCACCAGTCATTTCAGAATGCAGATTGGGGTGGGAGGCAGAATGGGATGAAAAGAGACCCGGTATGGATGTCTTTTGCTCTTGAAGTTTGGCATAATTATCCTCTCTGTCTCTCTCTATGCCTTTATCCTTTGCCAACCTTCCTTCAAAATGCTTGAAGCTTTCAGAGTTTGTGCTGAGTTGAGGAACTCTGAAAGAGAGGTCCTCGGTCTGGTTTAGGGTTGCAGGAGGCTGCTGGCTGAGCAGAGAGGCTGGAATCTTAAGCCAAGGCTCAGAGTTCAGCCTCAGTAGAGGCTGCTGTAGTCCATTGGGTGCCGCTTGTGCGAGTCCTCGAAACCGTGATGGGGAACATGGATGGGAGCTTACACCACAGATCTGTCCTTCTTTAAAAGAAAAGACATGCTTGGGAGGGCACAAAGATGAGGTGGAAGTACACTGAGGGGAGGTGATGAGCTGAATTTCAGAGGGAGATGCAGGAGCTGCTTGTGTAACTTTGTCCGTCTGATCAATAGGATCAATGGGAGGGATGCTAAGGTACTGCTTGGCTTGTAGTTTTCCTCCAGGAAATTTGTCAGTGGTTATGATGATCACCTCCTTTCCCTTGGCCTTGCATGTATCAAGCAACAGCTTCAGCACCTTCCAGTCTCCAGCCATGACTGCATAGACCAAAGCTGACGTCCCGGATTGGTCCTCCAAGCTGATGTCCGCTGCACTGGTCAGGAGCAAAGATACCACCTCCAGGCCAGCCTGCTCCCGGCAGGCGTGCATCAATGCAGTGCAACCTTCCTTGTCCTGGATGTTGGGATCTGCTCCTTTCTCCAGAAGAAATTGGATTAGCTTGACCCTACTGGCACTCTGGGCATCGACATGTTTTGTCCTGCAGGCAACCATTAATGGTGTCTGGCCTTGGCTATCACTCTCATTGACGTATGCCCCTCCCTCCAAGAGCAGTCTTGTGAGCCTCAGTCGACGGAGGAAAACTGCTCTTAGCAATGGGTTGCCCGAATCTATAGCTACGCCAGGATTGCAGACTTCTCCCTCCATCCCTCTTGGCTTCAGGTGGTGATTTTACAGATGTTGTAGGACAAAGTTCTGTGAATAAGCACAAAACACTTTAAGCAGCTGTAACTACTTTCATAGGCAAAACAACCAAAAGTTATGCAACTGGCACGCAAGTATAATCAGGGCAAACTTGTTATACAACAGTTATCCTGCTTTTTTATTTACAGAAAATCAAGGGGAGGTAAAATAGTGCTTTAATCTCACTGATATAAATTAGAATGTATGTTTGTATGAAATGAGCAGTTATGCATTTTGAAAAACAATACCTAGGAAATTCTTGTCTTTCCATTCAGCGGGTCATTTTCTGCAGCAGCTGCAGTGGTAACCACTTTTTATCAGCCTTTGTGCTGTTTGTCCTTGCTTCTCTTTATTAGGCCTGATAAGGTGGCAGTTACCAATGTCTCAGACAGTAACGTAAGTATGAGTCACAGAAGCTGGATTGCAGCAAAATATTACATCTAGACAGAAAAAAAATGATTTTGTGTGTTGAATTATCTGAGGAAAAAGCCTCTTTTGGAAGTGGTTTTGTAACTGTTGGGCATATTCAGGGGAAATATGGCAGGTCATTAGAAAGACAGTCAGCTGTTTCAATATTTGGATAACAAATGTTTCTATGCATTATATGTGCATATATTATATGTCTATAATATTTGACAGTAAATATGTGGCCCTCAATGTGTTCTGTGTCAATTATGTAGGGCTACTGTCAGTGTCTTGGTTTTTATTGAGGTAATGCAGAAGTTCCTATGCTCTGTGTTTCGCTTTACATATCCTACTTTATGCTTTTAAGTAACTCACAAAGTTGAAAAGCTAGCGTCACAAAATATGCATAAATCCAGTGCATAAAAAATTAAAAAAAATTTAAAAGCAGCTTCTTAGCTATAGCTTATAAATGCATTAAATGTCATAGTTAGAGCTTTCAGAAGTGCTCGTTTTACCTCTTACTACACTTTTTTCACTGTTTGTATCATTAGTAAGTTTGATAACGGATTAATTACATTAGTGTAAGTAAATTAAATGCAGATTACTTACTTAAAATTGTATGAAAAATAGTAATCGGTGGCAACTCAAGCTAGGCTTGTAACCTTTTATGTTGTAACCTTAAAGAGGGAAAACTTTGCAAAGAATGATACATTTAAAGATATTTTTATCCTTTATTTCAGAGCTCTAACCAAGTTAAATAACTTAACAATGAATAAAAAAAATACACTGAAATATTTTATTTAAACACAGCTAAGTCGCATGTACAAAGTCAAGCTATGCTACTTAGCTTTTAGCTAGTAAACGTTTAGGAATGGATTTAACTTTCTCCTGTTTGGTTCTCTATTTTACACTACTTACACCAAAAAGCTAATAATAACAAAGAATTTACTTAATTGAAAATGGGATTTAAAGGTAGGGTAGGAGATCCTGGATTTTGAGTCCAGCGAAGCTGCATTTTTAAAATACACAGGTAAAAAGTCCCAACCCTTTTCTTCATATGAACGCGCACGAGCACGAAGGTGCACGAGCGCTGTTCTGACAGCAAGCATCGATCGTTGCCGTATTTAGTATTTAGTTTATGCTAACTATACGTTTAATAATGCAAGGTGCTAGCCAAGCTGGCTCTAGTTTAGCTTCCTGCCAAGCTTCTGGACGCGTAATTCGTTCACGGAGCAGGGTACGCGCACAGGGGGAAGGAGGAGCAGATTGCAGTTTGATAGACGGCATCCTAGATTGTACGTTCTAGAGGCCACTTAAACTTTTCATATTTGTGTCAAAACTTTTAATTAATTGGTTGCAATGGGGGTGTGAAGAGTATTTCAAGCAATATGTAAAAAAATGTTCTAGAAAAAGATCCCCTACCCTGCCTTTAAAGGTCGATAAACATCATAAAATTAAACTGAATCAATAATAGTTAAAACTTAACCTGCTAAGCTAGGTTAGCTAGCTAGTTTGATTACTCTTTTTCAGCTCGCCTAACTGTTTATACCAAAGTCCCAATTAATTTTTATAGTTAATTATGATATAAATACTTTAATTATGGTTTAAACTTAACTAAATTTCCAAAATTACAGGCTACACTGTAGCTAGTTAATAGGATATTTGGTCAATACAAGAACTGAATTTTTTTTGTGATATTCATATAAGATTTATACATTTCTCTCAATTGTGTGGTATTAATAAAGTTTGCAACAAAATACATTTTTTATATTCTTTCAATTTGAAAACAGCGTGCTGTGCAGACCGTGCAGTCCCCTGCTTCCGAGCAGTAAACACCGTAAGAGGTGCGGCTATCGTCAGGTAGCTGCACGCATTGACATGAAGGTAAAGAGAAAATAGCGCCAAGCGATTGTGAGGTCTGACTTTTTCGTGATGAACAATTTTGTGATGCAAATGTATTACTATTTTGAACTCATATTATTTTGAGAAGCTAAACGCTTTATTTTTGTAGCCCCAGCCAACTACCTTGTCAATGCCAAAACGTAAATTTGATTTCTCACGTGAAGAGCAATGCATTGCCAGGCAATATATTTCCTTAAAGATAAGATTGTATGATTTGTAAAGCCTGAGTTATTTCTCAAACTCAACAATTAATCCCTCCTCATCATTTTACAAATACATTTTAATACAGGACTTCTGAAAGCAGGGAAAAGCTGCGGTAGTCAGGATGCACTTAAATGGAGTAGGTATAAATACAAATTGAGTTTTTTCTTTTCTCTCCAGGAGCTTGAAATTAGGGCACAGTCATGCAGCAAGTTGTGACTTGCCCTTGAGGTTGTAATTGTATTTAATAAGGGTAGCTGTTTTGATGCATTTGTTCAGAGCTGGTGGTTTCTGGTCTTTATACGCCTCCTCTTTCTGAGGAGATTTCGGACATTTGTTCATCAAAAATGCCCGCTAATTAAATCTAACTCATTTACTTACTTGCTCTTACTAAAGCAATCCAAGAGGTTGTTTCCCTACTGACCCATTATTTTCAGCACTTATCGGAAGATGGGTACACTTTGGTCATAAAGGGATGGATATATATATATATATATATATATATATATATATATATAGTTATATGTATATACAAGGGCTGTCAAAATTAATTAATTTTAAATATATACGTATACACACATATATATATATATTATATATATATATTAGATATTATATATGATTATATTATGGGTAATGCTATTTGTACCCCGTTGCAATTAGAAGTGTATGCACCGGGGTAACTTCAAATAGTTTAGCCTCTCCAAAACCGGCGCCAAAATGCCCAGGGGCCAGGGCTCTACGCTTACTTTTTTTCCAGGAGCACTCGTGCACCTAAATTTAAAAAAAAATGCCTCTCTTCCTCTACACATATTTGATCCTGATCGCCAAAATGGAAACATTTCTCAAAACATGGACTTTCTATCCAAACGTGAGGTGATCAATAAAGGGATACCAATGCCGGAGGTCAAAGGTATATGTTTCAAGCAACAGGGCATAAGATATCTCGATCTACTACTCGCATTCAAATTGAACCCAAGGATGATTATGAAAAAATAAACTGAAATGGCAGCTAAAGTTTTGTTTCATGGTTGCTTTGGTTATATTGCTAATAATCATAACGAAAAATGGGAGAGGTAATTTAGCATAAAATGATAGCTAGTTGAACCACTGTCTCCCGTAAGGAGGATTACGTCGCTATCCATTAGGCCAGAGATGTCCTCAGCTAAGAGTTAAGAAAGACATCTATATTTCAATTAAAAAATATATTAGTGCCATCAGAATTCTTCGCTTTCTGATGAAGAAAAAATGAATGTCCGCAATGGCCTTTGTGCTCACGGGCAAGGTGTTTTTGGTGGTAATTCATGGGGTGTGAAGAATCACAGATCTATAAAGAACCTTTATAGATCAGTGGTGTGAATAGTGTAAGGCAATTGTACCAGGGGTGCTAATAGACATTCAGAATAATGTATGCTATTTATAGCAAAGTGTGCTATGTACACCCTGGTGCACTAGCTAATTGTTGCAATCAAAACTTCCGTTTGAGAACTGAATTGTTTTTCAAATTGCGCGCCTTCTCTGCAGAGACGTTGGTATGCGCACTATCACTTCCAAAATGCATCGGGCAAGAATCGAACGCGGGACTCCTGCATCTTTACCCAAATCACTTACCACTACGCTAGTTGATCCTATAACATGTCTATGGTGTGCAGGTACCTTTATAGTTAATATGGCTGAACGTCATGATCGCGAAATTTCTAAAAACTAACAAACTGACGGTTGTAATGTGTTCACTGAACATCGATTATGAAAATAAAACACAATGTTTCCATCTAGTTTTTAATTGGAACGGATATTAGTGCCGAAACCTAGCAGTATTCTTCACTTTCTGATGATGAAAAAACGGATGTCCGCCATGTTTTTTTGTGCAAGCCAGCAGCTTTTATTTTGGTGTTACGCCATGGGGTGTGAATAGCTCAGCTGTGTGGCCAAGGCTATTTGTACCAGGGGTGCAAATAGACACTCCGTTATATTATATATACCTCCTCTTATATATATATATATATATATATATATATATATATCGTTAACGCATTAGAACGTGCGCCTAGAATCTTGCCTAAAAAGTTCATTTTGCATTAAAAGGTTAAATTTCAGGTCACATATTAACCCGGTACCCAGAACTAGCGGAAATTTAATTTCCGGTCCATTTACGCATCAGCGGAAATTTTACTTTTTCCGTTCCACCACTAATTCGACTGAAATCGAGACTCGTCAGACCAGGCAACTTTTTTTTTCCAGTCTTCTATTGTCCAGTTTTGGTGAGCTTGTGCGAATTGTAGTCTCAGTTTCCTGTTGTTAGCTGACAGGAGTGGCACCCGGTGTGGTCTTCAGCCAGGGCCGGAGTGGGACTCATTTTCAGCCCTGGAGTTTCATGCCTCAGACTGGCCCGCTTTAGATCAGACCTATTATTAAAATCATGTAATTATAACCTTACATTTGATATGGAAAACACATTTGGACTTAACCAATTAAGATATTTTCAATGGCAAAATATGCAGGTTTATTTCATATTACTTTTATCCTATTCTCTTTCAGTTGTGGGCTTTGTGTATTTACTATCTTACTTTAATCATAAAAAATATAACGGGTCACTACTATTGTTTGGGCATAGAAAGTGGTTATATTGGAACTAATGCTTGCTTGTTCACACACGCATTTCCCTCATCACTACTGGCTCCTCTGCTTCTGACACTAAATCACATTTTAAAAATGACCGGCCCACCGGGAATTGTCCTGGTCCTCCTGATTAGCCACTGTAGCCCATCTTCTTCAAGGTTTGACGTGTTGTGCGTTCAGAGGTGGTATTCTGCATTTCTTAGTCAATCAACATTTTCTCCAGGGTGTAAAATGGGGGCAACCGTCAAACCTGGCAACGCAGCAGGCTTTAGGCATTGTTTACAAATGGACCACAGTGGACGCAGGTGCCTGCAGGTTACTAGAGTGAAATGCACAGGGCACAAAGCTAACATTTAGGATTACATATAAACTAACATTCACATGATGATATTTTACATTTAGATTACGGATAAGAAAGATCAATCTTTCACCCCCCCTCAAATCTGTTATTTTTTACCTCTTTTAGGGGGGATGAAGTCATAATCTGGGGGGTTTAAACCCCCCCGTAATTCGCTGGTTTAGCAGTAATGCAAAAACACAACATCATAAACACATTTTACGGAGGATCACTGTAATTTGTTCAAAAAAAATATTAGAAGAAAATGTGGGAGAAGCTTGATGTAGGACTCAACTAAAATTCTTATTAACAGAACAAATCGTTTAACCATGCTGTGCTGTGATAAGGTGCTCAGTATTAAAAAGAAACTGCTACCGAATAACTAGCCAGGTGGGATAGCTTTTAGCTAGCTAAGTTGTAGCTTTGTGTTTTTATTTCACTTGGCCATTTTTCCCAAGTTTTACAGATTAACAATTGATTAAACACATTGGAATGTGCGATAAAAACTAATCACAGTCACTGTACAGATTTTTTTAAATGATCTTATAAAATGAATTCCGAAAATGTGAAAAAACAGACCACTATATATTTGTTGGACTTCATGAACTGTTTGACTGTTAAACGGTTTGTCATCACTTATAAGTTCAAGATGTTTTTTTTAAGCGTGTAAGAAATTCTAGCTCAGTTGCGTGGGAGAAGCCATGTTTTTCTGGAGAAACTGCTGATAATTTGTTCACTTTGAACTTATGAACATAGGAACTGGAAAATATTGACGTGATGCTGTATCTCATAGCTCTAAAATGTAAACGAGCGGTGCTGGAGTATGAAAAAAAAGTTTACTATGTCTGAAAAAGCAGTCCATGTAGAAAACTGATTAGACATTGAATTCAACACAGCCCCAGTCTGACTATTTCAAATAATAGGCATTAGCTTAGCCGGCTAACTGCATCTAGCAACTATGCTAACTATATTTGTCTTTAACTTGCCTAAGAGGATGAAGAGGAACTGGATTCTATCTGTGATAAGCAACACCACAGACAATAGAGGGTTGCACTCAGGTTGAAGGATATATTCTGGATATCAGGCACCACTGAGGTGCTTGAAGCTGCTGTTCCGATATTTTAAATAGCCAGAGCACCTTGTTGGCACTCCCAACAAATTTCTGTAGTTCAATTTTATTTTTTATAGCTATTTTTTCTAATTTTATTTTTACTTTAATTTGTGAATATTATAATGTCTAATTTTAAAATGATTGCATTAGTAAAGCAAAACTAAGATTTTATCACAAAGAAAATTAATTACTTCCACTTCTTGCTAGTCAAATCTTTTAAAAAGTCATCAAATCGTCATTGAAATAGATCACTTTTTACTCCATAAACATCCAAGCATGGAAACTCGAGAGTAATATGAACATAAAAAGGCCTCAGCGTTTCTAGAATTTCAATATAAACACAAGAAACTTGTGCTAAAGAAAATAAAAATAAATAAATAAATAAAATAAAGGACCAGACTCAGTGAATAATTCCCTACACTCCCTATTATATAGATCAGTGAGCAGTGCTGACCAACATATCATTGGGGTCATCAGGTGGGAACCTCCTTTCATCAGTGTTTCGTCTAGTTGGACCCACGACACCTCCAGGAGGCTAGACAATGGCTGTGTTCGAAACCGCCTACTACATACTACATACTTGAAAACGGCATACTCATCGATCAGACAGCATGCAGAGCGTTTACACACAGTGCACTTCACTCCAGCCCGAGCCGAAATCAGCCAGCCTGAAAAGCTGATTTCGCTTAAGCTATAAACTCTGTAAATATATAACTTAAGCAACATTTGAAACATTTTCAGGCGAGAAAGTAGTCATTTAGACCCCCAAGGTGTTGAAAATCTGACAAAATACCGGCTATTTACAATTTTGTTCCCACGAATTCGCCGCTAGTAAAGCTAGCCGCTGTGAGCAACGCACTTCCGGTTTCGCCGTTTTGACTGCTCTCGTCCCGTTAACTGAATTTGACCGTTCAAATGGCGATGGACGACGTCACGTTACGTTGCATCTTGGGTAGTTTGAGTGTGACAAGTAACCTCATGATGAATACTCAACATTTCGGCGAATCTAGTATGCATCTAGTGTACATCCGGGAACTTAAAAAAGTATGACTAGTAGGAATAGTAGGAAAAGTAGGCGGTTTCGAACACAGCCAATGACCACTGGCGTCCCAGAGTCACCCCCCTAATGCCAGCCAACACTGCCCCTCACACCACAACCACCATAATCTACTTCAGCCTCTCACCAACTGCACACCAGTCACAGCGGGGTGGGGATGCAAACCCTGGTTCGGGTAGGGGAAGAAATAAAAGAGGTAAGATAAGCAGGAATGGGATTCAAACCCTGGTTCGGGTAGGGTGTAATGAAAATATAGAGGGTGCCAGTGGTGGAGGCAGGACAAGACACACTAGCAGATTCAGCCGACAAACTCACCTAAACAGTCCTATAATCACTAAAATACCAGCAAAAACAAAGCCATACAACTCACTCTCACCAACTGCACACCAGTCACAGCGGGGTGGGGATGCAAACCCTGGTTCGGGGTAGGGGGAGAAATAAAAGAAGAAAAGCAGGAATGGGATTCAAACCCTGGTTCGGGTAGGGGATAATGAAAATATAGAGGGTGCCAGAGGTGGAGGCAGAACAAGACACACTAGCAGATTCAGCAGACAAACTCACCTGAACAGTCCTACAATCACTAAAAATGCCAGCAAAAACAAAGCCATGCAACTCACTCCAAGCCAACTCACCCAAAATGGCCGCCTGGTTTCAAAAGGGTCACATGTGCCAAACCCTCCACTTAAATAGCTTGAACTTCTTCTTTGCTTTTTCAAAAGTCTGTTTACCCTAAAGGGCCGTGTATACTCTCGCAGCAGTGTTTCGCAGTGAGCTAGTCGCAGACATGACGCAGTTATTTTTGATTTATGCCCACTTTTGAAGCACGGTCTGCGCTATGTTAATCCCACGCCACAACGCGGGACAATCACGAACAAGTTAGGATTGTGGGTGTGGTTGGTGGCGTGTTTCTCTGCCGGTTACGGAGGTCATTCAACAACAATGGCGACTGGACGAATACGCACTTTGATTGAGATGCAGCTGATCGATCTAGAAATAGAAGAAATATTGCTACTACTGGAGCTGGCAGA
This sequence comes from Odontesthes bonariensis, assembly GCF_027942865.1. Taxonomy (NCBI): domain Eukaryota; kingdom Metazoa; phylum Chordata; class Actinopteri; order Atheriniformes; family Atherinopsidae; genus Odontesthes; species Odontesthes bonariensis. Next base: position 29,117,086 of record NC_134527.1, read on the forward strand.
GAGGCGAAAGAAGCGTCACGGTTAGCACGGTTAGCGTCACCATTAGCCGGTTAGCAAACCGGAAATACGCATAGTGTAGAGCGGATGTAGAGTTGACCAATCAGAGAACTCCTTTCTCTCCTCCCTGCAGCGATATCTGCGGCACTGTCTGCGGTGAGTTACAATTTTGGGGAGGTGCACCAGAGTGTCTGCGTAAGGGGCGGGGGCATGTCTGCGTTAACTGCGACACACATGCAGACGACCTGGTTTCCGACCATAAATCAGCCTTAAGTGCTGCCCCTGCTGGGCCCCCAGCTGCTATTGCATCTTCTAATC